>NC_049256.1:19211391-20474235 GCF_011100685.1 Canis lupus familiaris
AAAGAAAGGGCCAATAGTGAGACCCAGTGACATTGGGAGGGAGTTGGAGAGAAGGGGAAGGGTGGGGAGGAACAGGTAAAGCAGGGAGGGAAGAAAGTGCTAGAGTCATTAGGGTGAAGTTTCAGGAAAACAGAGGATGAAGGGTTCACAGTGTGAGATGTGGCCAGAGGTTCTGATATTAGAGTCCTGCTCAAAAGATATACCACTTTTCTAAGCAGACTGCCTTGGGGCAGGCAGTGTGTGAAGAGAGAAGAACTAAAAGTGGTACTGCTTTATTTGATATTTTCCCCAAAGTCAGCTTCCTGTGTAGTGGGATATTTAACATCTTCAGCCAAATGCTGTGAGCACATTTTCACTAAAGCCCAGACTTCACAAACCAACCATTTGAAATTGGTCATTTGGGTGCAAAGATTTTGTAATTCCGCTTAATTTCTTTATATAAACAACTCATAAAAAATTCATTTTAATGTCAACTTATGCTAGAAAGGCAATAAATACCTTAAAAGCAAAATTTTTGATTAAAAAAAAAAAAGCCTATGACAGCACAAAATGAAACCAAGAGTAAGGTGTTAAAAACTAGGTAAAGGCAAACAGGTATGCATCTCCAGCAGATAAGAGGAAGTTGCCTATGTGGGAGTAACAGTCTCCCTTTTGTAAATTTTGCTGCTGAAATTCAGGCTGAGTTGACAGATGTTAATACTAAGTGGTTCCAGGGACTTCTGGGTGGCTCAGTCCATTGAGTGTCTACCTTCAGCTCAGGTTGTGATCCCAAGTTCTGGGCATCAAGCAGCATCAAGCTCTCTGCTCCATAGATACCCTGCTTCTCCCCCTCCACTGCTTGTGTTCTCTCTCACTCACACACATATTCTCTCTCTCAAATTAATAAATACAATATTTTTTAAAATACCAAGTGGTTAAAGATTCATCATTCTCAGGCAGGTATACTTCTTAGGTCAGCTCCCTCTTTTTTTTTTTAAACAATTAATTAATTAATTTAAGAGAGAGAGAAGGAGGGAGGGGCAGAGGGAGAGAATCTTCAAGCTGACTCCCTTTGAGAGAGGGAGAAAGTGAGCAGGGGGAGGGGCAGAGGCAGAGAGAGAAAGGGAATCTCAAGTAGGCTGTCCACTGAGCATGGAGCCAGAGGCCGGGCTCGATTCCATGGCTCCCCAAGATCATGACTTGAGCTGACATGAAGAGTTGGACACTCAACCTACTGAGCCATCCAACTGTCCCCGATTCCATTATTTTTTAAAATTATTTTTGGCAAGATTTACTCTTGAGCAAGTTTTAACTTCCCTGGGCCTCAGTTTCCTAAAATGCTAAATGAGAATAGCAATAGAACCTTCGGAATAGTTACTGTAATAAAGTGATGTCTCTTAAGAGTTGAAGCACTTTGCCTGGAACATACAGAGACACCCAATAAGTGTTACCAGTTATTAATAATCTTATTATTTCTGTCATCCCCATCTAGAGCACTTTCCCAGACTGGGGTTTATTTGAAGGTGTGACTATTTAAAATCATGATCTCCTCAAGTTCCAAAGGGAGTGCCTCTTTGCCTGTGCCAAGGCTCCACCGCAGTAAGGAGTACCCTTAAAGATCTTTCAGCCATGTGGCTTCATTCCCCTATCAAGCTCACTATCTGCTCATCAGCAATCAGCAATAGCTCCTGGAAACACTCTGAAGTGAGGACAGAAATAGAAGTAACAATTACAAACACACTCAACAAATGACTTAACCAGGATACTGAGTCCACGCCATGTACATTTATAAAGTAATTTCCCTGTCTTCACGTGTGTTGTCACACGTATAACGATATGAATCCTGTGAGAATAAAGTATTTTTCTTACAGTTCAGAAATATGAGTCTTTGAATCCTCTGCCTGCTGCCAGTTGAGTCGACTGACATAGCTGCGTGTATCTAAAATTTAAACCAAATTACCCTGGATTTTTGCACTGCCTCAAAAATCAGAAAATGTGCAAAATACTCTTTTGCCTAATATCTATTCCATTATCCATTTAAGCCATGCTTGTGTCTCAAAAATTGTATGACACACATAAAACAATAATTATAAACACGACTTTTGCCTCCATCACCCCTTTTCTGCAGAAGATCTTAGCACCAGGTCCTGTTTGGTCAATGAAAGAATTAGATTCCTAGAGTCTCGCTTAATGAAAGAAGGCATTGCTTCAGCATCGCTAGTGGCCAGTGTCCTGTCTGATTTGAAGAACCATAGAATTGCCTGATAGCCTCAGACATCACTGAGTGTGACTATTTTTAAGCCCTCTACATGCATGCTTTGAATTTCTCTCATATCTCATCTGAATGGATGATGTTGATGTTTGTAGACATTCGTGATTGCCTGTGAGAAAGAGAGCGAGTGAACCTCAGGATGTTCTTAACTGCTAGTATTAATTCTGTTCCTGTTTGTTTTCAGCCCCGGGGTGGGGGGGGGGGGCACCACATGAGATCCCAGGGTACTGCTCCTACCCACTGGAGGCTCAAGTCCTCCAGTAGATACAGATTTCCATTGTGCCTTCCAGAAGTCTCAGCTCTGCACTCTGTCCCCTTCTTCTCACAGGGATCTATCAGACTAGAAGCAGGCCACAGCAAAAAGGAAAAATCCCTCTTAAAATTTAGATTCTGGAGGTATTCTCCAAACAATATATTATTCATTGTTCAAGAGACTACAGCAACTCAAAAATCTCGTCTTTTGATTGCCTAAGCTCACCCACCTCAAACAAAGAGTGCATTATTTCCCTAAAAATCTTTATAGGCAGTGCAGGAAAGTGGATACGACCCTATTCTTTCACCAAGAGGGACCTAAGAATGAATTCTGTGGTTGCCACCAGCAAATTGGATAACTTCAGACATGCACCTGAACTTCCTAATCTTTACAATCATGATCGTGAGAGCGGCTACTGCCAAAGACTGCAATGAGGACCACATAAGATGAGATGAGCACTTAGTCCAGAGCCCTGCCCACAGTGTCTGCTGAATGCTGACCTTTACAATATGTTAACTAGCATTTCGGAGGGGGGGTGGTGGCTACTGATTCTCATAACTGTCGGGGGTCACCCGACAGAGACTCCACATGCCATTTCACACCAGGCCAGGCTTGGTCGAGAATATAGTCCAGGCCTCTATAGGTATCTGCCTTGGGAAACATCACTGCTCTGAAGACAGCGAGCAAGTGCAGAAAGAACTGATGATAAGTGACGGAGCTGGAAACCAAAGGGTAAAAAGAATGCATTTATGAACACACACAGGTTTTCAAAAACCTCTCAGCACATCTATGGGACTTTATTTGGAACCACTGCCATCTGTTTGCCGGATGTCTCTGACAGAAATGTGTCCATGAATTTGGACCCTACTTTTTCCCCCCCTCAGCTGTGCTGGGGAGCCAGATGTTCTTGTGTTTCAAAAGCAACCACATCCATCAACCTCTTTGCGGGACTGGATCATTCATGCTTGTGTGACTTCATTTCTCCAGCAGCGGGACTAGTGGGCTTGTTTATTCACCTTTTTTTTTCCTGATTTTTTTTTCTCATATTGCTTCAAATTAAATTAAAAGCCAGCACTGTCACTAATTAACCAAGGGTGGCACATTTGTAAACCTGGATTTGCCGGGTTGCCAGTTGAGAGGAATTCCTCTGCGTTCTTTGCCAAAAACCGTGTTTACCAGTCACCATTGGTGTCTTGGCAAAGCTGCTTGGGTGTTGTCAGAACATAATGTAGCTGTGTAAAAGATGTCCTTCGGAGATGTTAGCTGACTTGTGTTGTTCCCAGACTTAAATATGCTGTGAACTAATTAACACCAGCGTGAGAGTAAACACTCAAATATCGTTACCTTGCGAATAACAGCACACAAATTTCTGTGCATGGGTTTCTGTCTCCTAAAAGAGAATGATGATGGTTGTTATCACAGGAAGGGAAAATATTGAGGAAGTAAAGCATTGGCATCTGCTAACAGGCAGTCTCTCATCCCAGCTTCTAACAAGCTTGCAAACTCCAGGGTAGAACCATATTATCAGAAATGTGTGTTGAAAATATTTGCGGTAGAGGAGGTAACTGTGGATTTGGGAACGAGTATGCCATCAACGAAGGTTTCCATGGAGAGGGTCGTTTTGAATTCATGTTGGAAGGAAATAGATTCCTTGCTTTCCCGCACCCTCCCACCCCGGTCGGCATAAAAGCTCTGCTGCAATCAGGGTTGGCTTAAATCCAGGGACTCCTGACCTAAGATAACTATATTGCTTCTGGACACCCTGAGTTGGGCACCCTCTGAGCTGTGGGGTAAGGAAAAGAGAGCCTGCTTTCTCTACACACCTTGATCTGAAGTGGCCCTGACAGTGGGAATCTGAGATTCAAGTGCCCAAAGGAAGAGAAGTTGGGAGGAGAACATAGACCAGCTGCATGGAAATGACTGTTGATTTTTATACATTCCAATAGAAATATGATTCAGTTTCTTTCCTTAAAATTTGTCTTTAACATAGGAACACAGACCAAAAAGTCACCATCATACACATATTTGGTACCCAATAGAACTCTTCAGAATACTGGGAATACTGGGAATGTTTCCAGAACACTGGGAATTAGTTCTAAAATACTAATATGGCAGCCTCTGGGCACATTGTGGCTGTTGAGCACTTGAAATGAGCCTAGGAAGACTGAGAAACTGAATATCTAATTGATTATTTTATTTGTTTTATTAATTAATGATGAATTTAAATGTGAACAATCACATGTAATTGTCCTCTACATTGGGCACACAACGACTCTATGGGATAGGACATGTGGCATTATTTGCATGTTTGCACACCTTTTTCACATGTATATAATGAATAGAGGATGGTTGATTCTTTTTTTTTAATTTTTTAAATTATTTTTTATTGGTGTTCAATTTACCAACATACAGAATAACCCCCAGTGCCTGTCACCCAATCACTCCCACCCCCCGCCCTCCTCCCCTTCTACCACCCCTAGTTCATTCCAGAGTTAGCAGTCTTTACGTTCTGTCTCCCTTTCTGATATTTCCCACACATTTCTTCTCCCTTCCCTTATATTCCCTTTCACTATTATTTATATGCCCCGAATGAATGAGAAACATATAATGTTTGTCCTTCTCCGACTGACTTACTTCACTCAGCATAATACCCTCCAGTTCCATCCACGTTGAAGCAAATGGTGGGTATTTGTCATTTCTAATAGCTGAGTAATATTCCATTGGATACATAAACCACATCTTCTTTATCCATTCATCTTTCGATGGACACCGAGGCTCCTTCCACAGTTTGGCTATTGTGGCCATTGCTGCTAGAAACATCGGGGTGCAGGTGTCCCGGCGTTTCACTGTATCGGTATCTTTGGGGTAAATCCCCAACAGTGCAATTGCTGGGTCGTAGGGCAGGTCTATTTTAACTCTTTGAGGAACCTCCACACAGTTTTCCAGGGTCCTAAATGAGAGGATGGTTGATTCTTGCATCTGTTTCTGGATCCTATCTACTATAATAGTTTTGGTTGAAGTTTATGAAGAAAATCTAGCCATTCCCAGAGATACACGTTTAAAGTGAAAAATATGCTCAAGAATCAAGATTTAATAAAAATTAACATTCTTTACGGCCTCATTGAAGACATTTTTAAATGAAATCGGCTTAAAAAAAATGCTTGGTGCCATTCCTGAGATTCATGTTAAGGCACCAGCAGCTTACCCACAGCTGCCTTTGTTCCAATAGTATAAATGACAAGGCCATGAGTAAAAATAAATAAAATCTAAGCATTATTTTATAAATAGTTTAGACTTTTCCACCCCCCGAGGCAGTATCGAGGACCTCTAGAATTCTACAGACCATACTTCAGAGTGCTCTGGAATCTTCACTGTCTTCCCCACACTGCATACCCCTCCCCTCCACTGAGTCACACACACCCCAAAAACCAGAACAGTCTAGCTTTATTTTTGGAAACCTTGGCACCAATCAATAAGAACCTTCTTTCCCAAGAACCTACATTATATTTTCCAAAAACCATAATTTCCACCTAATGATGGATTCTGGTACCATTTGTAAGAATTGTCACATTTCTGGTTACTCTCTCCCATATGAACAAACCTGAAAATATTTCATTCACCTCTGAGCTCAGCATCTCCAACCTGTCTGCTGGGAAGCTCCACCAGGGTACTTACCTTTACGTAATTGTCTGTTTCTTTGACTCTTTGGTTATCTGTTTCTGTCATTAGGCTGTGAGTTCCTTGTGAAAAAACAGTATTTACTTAAGAAATATTAACTGGATGAATGAATGTGTGAGTTAGGTCCCAGTGTGGCCCATTCACAGTTCTTCCACACTGAACTGCTTCTCCTTTTCTGTATCACAAGGTATAGCCGGTTCTTAGAGTCAATAAATGCATGAATCCAAGCCATTTGGGTAGATGACCACTTGGTAATTATGAGTAAAATACATCTAATTGGTATTTGTAATTGAAGAAAAGAGTCGTGGCCTCATTTAGCTTTCTAGCACTTAATGTAAGAGTTAGCTGAAATGGGCTCTACCCATATCATGTGGCAATATGAATAATATATTTTAAGAAATTGCCAGAAACTTTAGAAGGATTCTCCACAACTGGGATCTATTTATAATTTAAGAGGGCTTCAGTTGTCCTCCCTGCCCTGGATTTCATTGTGCTGAAACGTACAGAGCCAAACATCACAGACCCCACTCTTGGCAGAGGACCCATAGCCTCACATTACGTGGGGATTCAGTGTACCATCGTTTAGTTACCAAGTTTATTTCTGGACTCATTACTGACCATCTAAATTCTTTAAGGCCCCACAGCAAAACCGGTCTCCAAGGGATTGTAACACATTCTGAATTTGAGTTGCAAGGGAGTATGGAGACTGTTACTTTCGGCCAAAACCCAGAACCACTGCAGTAAAATAGTGTTATTTTTTCACATAAATGTATTTTCCTAACAATCACTAGGAAGAAAGTCCATATTATATGATTAAGATGTGTTAGCTATCAATATGAAAATCTAATATTCTAAGGGAAACATGGTGTGGTAGAGTAAGAAACGAGACTGGAAATGAAAAGATAGATCTCTCTTTTATTCTTGGTTTTGTACCTGTCTACACTGGTGCCCCCTTATCTGCAGGCGATATGTTTCAAGAACACCAGTGGATGCCTGAGACTGCAGTTAGTTCCAAACCCTGTATATACTGGTTTTTTTTCCTTATGATAAAGTTTATGCATTAGGTACAGTAAGAAATTAACAACAATAACTCATAATAAAATAGAACATTATAACAAAATACTGTAGTAAAAGCTACCATAGATCTTGGCAACCTCAACATAAACTGTTGTTTTAACTGTTGTTAAATGGGGAACATTTTTTCTTTCCACTTAATGGAAGCATATTTGAAACACCAGCATCACTGCCCTTGGTCTTGGGGTCATTATTAAGTAAAATAAGGTTTATTTGGACATAAGCATTGTGATACTGTGACAGTTGATCTGATAACTCAGCTGGCTGCTAAGTCGCTAAGGGATGGCAACGGATGCAGAGTGGAGACACAGAGTCTCTTAAGATGCTGGACAAAGGGATGATTCCTGTCCTGGTCAGAATACAGCTGGACAGTGCGAGATTATCATCATGCAGCTCAGAATGCACAATTTAAAAGTTATGAATTGTTTATTTCCAAAATTTTCCATTTAATATTTTCAGACTGTGGGTGGCCTTGGGTCACTGAAATCGTAGAAGGTGAAACCATGAGCAAGGGCAGACAACTGTAGTCCTAGGAACTTGGACAAGTAATTGAACTTCTTTGGATTTCAGTCTCTCTCTTTTTTTAAAAAAAGATTTTATT
Source organism: Canis lupus familiaris (assembly GCF_011100685.1). Lineage (NCBI taxonomy): Eukaryota > Metazoa > Chordata > Mammalia > Carnivora > Canidae > Canis > Canis lupus. The sequence continues at coordinate 19,219,249 of NC_049256.1, forward strand.
TATTTATTCATGAGAGACAGAGAGAAAGAGAGAGGCAGAGACACAGGCTGCAGAGGGAGAAGCAGGCTCCATGGGGGAAACCTGACATGGGACTCGATCCTGGGACTCCAGGATCACACCCTGGGCTGAAGGTGATGCTAAACCGCTGAGCCACCCGGGCTGCCCAGATTTCAGTCTCTTAATGTGACATAAATCACAACTCTCTTTTCCATCTTTGGATTCTGTAAATCCATATAATCCTTTGCTTTTCTGCTCTGATGCACCAGCTCATACTCTTGTCATTTTGCCTTTTGCAAGCATATATTAAAAATTAAGCTTGGACTCCTGGATAGCTCAGTCAGTTAAGCATCTGTCTTTAGCTCAGGTCATGATCCCAGGGTACCCTCATCAAGCCCCACGTTGGGATCCTTGCTCAGCAGGGAACCTGCTTCTCCCTTTGCCTGCAGCACCCCCCCTGCCCCCCAGTGCTGTCTCTCTCAGTCAACTACATAAATCAAATCTATAAAATATTAAACCAAATTTCATTTTGCTTGGAAACTATTTACTAATGGACAGATTATGAGATGCAAGTGTGAGTTTTACAGTATATGTGATTTTGCTTCCAAGTGCACTAAGCCAAGTGCAGTATTAGAAACCTGGGGTCAGAGTCAGGGACTCTTCATTTTCCACCCAAGGAATAACTTGTCTAACCCCTCAGTAATGTCTAAATTACAGTGACATGTAATTTACAAATACATTAAGATGAAAGTTACTTCTAAGTTTTCTGGCTCACCAATAGTACTAATTATTTGCAAATATAGATTCATAAAGTCATTTACTTGGTTAAAATGTTACATGACAGATACACAATGTAACAGAGCACATGATTTTCCCAATTCCTTATTTAATGGAATGGAACACAATGAATGCCCAATCATCTTGGCTAAAGTACTCAGGCAAAGGCATCATATACATGAACACTCCACAAAGTACCAGCACTGCCTCCTAATAACTCTATCAGAATTGGGAGGTACACCAAACATCTCCACCTAACCAGAATCCGGTTTGAACCTTGGCTTAACCATTCCATCTGCAGTGAGGATGTGTTTCATGTCAATAGTTTAATGCACCTGTGCCTTTCTTCATGCCTTAAAAATGATCATTGTGCCATGTGATCAAACACTGTCGTGTTATGGGTGACGGAGAGGCAGTTATTAGTTTTAGGCCATATGGTGATATATGTTGCAGTGAGTCGGCATATCAAGTTTGTCTGGTAAGACTGAAAAGAGTGCTATGAATCTAAATATGGAAAAAAAATTCAGAGAAGGTAGACTCCTGTCCAGGAACCAACAGATCGAAAGAATCAGCTATTGTCTCTTAAAAGGCAGGGGAAACTGGTTTGTTAGTGAGCTAGGCTAGGTTGTTGGGTGTGAGTTTTCTACTAGGGCAGCCTCATTGCATTAAAAAAATGCAATTATAGCTATGACAATTTTTAGAAATTGAATTTGCATTTTCTTATGAACCTTCTGTGAAGTGTCTTTTACTAAATATCATTTTTGTCCTCCTCTAACAACTTCAGTTTATTACTTGCTAAATTAGAGGACAATAGTTCCAGATTCATCTCCAGTGAGTAACTTGACTCATCACAGTAAATTTAACACGGTCTGGTTAATACCTACCCCCATTTCCAGGAAACTGAAGTTTCTACAGGCACTCATTAAACTACAGTGGGACCTTTGGTTAAACGACAGTGGCCACCCACTTATCCACCCTTCACCCTTATTACCGCTTCAAGGAATCTGAGTTACAAGATGTCATTGGTTCTATGTCCTAAGATTACATTGAGAACGATGGGTCTCCCTCTCATCACTCACTTTTTCAGGTTTATATTTCCTTACCTAGAAATTTCAATATGATACTAAAACATGCTTGCATGTCTATTCTCCTTTTTGGGATATTGCTTCAAAGTGGCTCTGTCCTTATACTTTGAGGACCAAAAAGACAAGAGAAACAGGAAGGGAATGAAAGAGCAATCCAATGATTATTGTAGGGGATGCCTGCAAATAAACTGAACTTCACCTAGTATTTAAACTGACTGAGGAGAGCATCGCTTAGAAATTAAGGACAAAAGCTTTCAATCTGGCAATGACCAGAAATGAAACCTTTTCTGTAAAAACCCTACACCAAGTGTTTGCCGGTAGGGTGATATGTGTCTTCCTTGTCTCCCTCATCAATCCTTCAAGGAGACATGGCTTTGTTTAATTTATGTGGCTAGCTTGTGAGTCTGAGAAAGAGCTGTTTGTAAGAATAGTAAATCAAAATAATGTCAGAGTCACTTCGAACAGTGTTTTCGAAATTCAAGTTCGGAACAAGTAGTTCAGGCTACCAGTACTGTTAGCCTCACATCTGCTTTCTGTCCCAGCTGTGGCTTCAATAACATCATGCAAGAAACCAGAAGGGCAACTCCATTTCCATAGGTTACTTTGACCTTGCAGAAGTGGAGAACTTTAAAAAAAAGAAAAGAAAAGAAAAGAAAAGAAAGAAATAAAAAAGAAAACCTAAAAAATAAAGAAAGAATGAAAAGAAAGGAAAGGAAAAACAAAACAAAACAAAACAAAAAAACAAGTCATCTTGGTTTGGGCTGAGGAATTAAATAAACCCAGATAAAAATCACGAAGTGAGTGTCATTGAAATAAAGTGATTTTTTTTTTTTTATCGCAAGGCTATTTTCAGCTAAGTTCACTCTAATTCTTATCTTTATTCATCCTACAGGTTATAGATAATGCATGACCATATTAAAATTCTCTTCTTGATCTGAATCTCCCTATCTCTGGTAGACAAGCAGGGTCCTTGACAGCTTGATTGTATGTGTGTTGTTTTTTAAAAGACAATAACACAAAAGCTTTAAAGTTGGAATTTCCTGATTACTTCAAGCCAAGTTCTATAGACTGCATCAATCTTGCACAACAATTTTAGAGAGCAACAATAATGGGACAAAATAATCTGGAGTCAATAGCAGAATTAAGGAATAGGCGATCTGGTTGTTTTTTTTTCTTTTAAATGTTTACTTAAGTATAATATATATATACAGAAAAGTTAAAAAAAAAGTTTGGTGAATCTGCACAAAATGCACACAGCCCCATAACCATCAATCAGATCAAGAAATAGAACGTTGGGGTACCTGGGTGGCTCACTGGTGAGTGTCTGCCTTTGGCTTGGGTCATGATCTTAGGTTCCTAGAATCAAGTCTCACATGGGGCTCCCCTCAGGGAGCTGCTTCTCCCTCTGTGTATGTCTCTGCCTCTTTCTGTGTGTCTTGCATGAATGAATAAATTTTTTTAAAGAAATAGAACATTAACAGGTACCCACGAAGACTCCCTGGCCCTGCCCACACATGCAATCTTCTCCAAAGTAATCACTCTATGGCTTCTTTCTCCATTGTCCGGGTTAGCCAGAATTATACAGCATGTCTTCTTTTGTGTCTGGCTTCTTTTTACTCTACAGTGTGTTTGCAGAGTTCCATTTATATATCTAAAATATATCAAGTGACCATTAATATTTGGCTCTCACAAATAGCACCATGACCAACATTGCTTTGTCACAAATACATAATCATTTCTGCTGAGCACATGCTTTGGGGTCATAAAGTATGCGCCTTATACACATTTGTAGATACTGCCAAACTGTTTCTTAAAGTGGCTTTATCAATTCACACGCCCATCCAAAGTGTGGGAAGCTTCTAGTTGTCCTGTGTCCCCATAATCCCCTGGTTTTTGTCAGCCTTTGTTATTTTAGTCAATTTGATGGGTGGAAAGGGCTTTCACATTTTAGTTTTAATTAGAATTTCCTTGACAACTAATGAAGGTGGACAATTTTCATATGTCTATAGGCCATTTGGATGTGTTATTTGGAAGGGCTTGTTAAAATCCTGAGCTCATTTTTCTACTGACATGTCTTTTCATTATTAACACACAGGAGTTTTTTTTATGTATTTCTGGTATAAGTCTTCTGTGATATATATGCATTGTCACTAGACTCCCCCTCTCTGTACCTTGCCCCGTCACTCTTCTAATGGTCCTTTAATGAACATGTGTTTTAATTTTAATTTTTCCCGATTTACCAAAATTTTCCTTATAAGCGGTGTTTTCTGAATCCTATTTAAGAAATTATTTCCTGGGATGCCTCGATGGCTCAGCAGTTGAGCATCTGCCTTTGGCTCAGGGTGTGATCCTGGAGTCTCAGGATCGAGTCCCTCATTAGGCTTCCTACAGGGAGCCTACTTCTCTCACTGCCTATGTCTCTGCCCCTCTCTCTGTGTGTCTCTCATGAATAAATAAATAAAATCTTTAAAAAAAAGAAATAATTTCCTATGCAAATTACATGGAAATACTCTGCTATCTTCTTGGGGCCTTAGGGTTCATACTTTTCTCATTCAGATCTATACACCACGTTGAATTATAAATCATATTGATTTTCCTTTTATAAATATAAACCTCACCCAACTCCATTCATTGAAAATATAATCCTTTCCCTCACTGCATTGCAGTGACACCTTTGTTATATATTTCAAGAGACTGTATATTTGTGGGTTTATTTCTGGATTCTCTATTCTGTTCCATTGGTCTATTTGTCAGTAAGTCAATCCCATACTGTCTTAATTATACAGCTTTACAATAAGTCTTGGTATCTGGTAGCACAAGTCCTCTGACTTTGTTTTTCAAGGTAGCATTTCATTGACATATATGTTTTTGAATAAACTTGACAACCCCACCACAGCAATACCCCAGCAACAAGAAAACTTTTTGTAAACATGGAATCTGCTTTTATTTATTTACAGACTCTGATTTCTGTCAACAGAGCTTCTAGTTTTTTAGTACAGAGGTCTTGCACATCTGTTCGAGATATTTGACAATTTTTGAGCTATTGCAAATGGCACATATTATATTTTAAATTTTATAATGACTTGTTTCATTTGGTTCATTTTGCCCATATCTTATCCCTGAACAATTTAGTCTACTATAAAGTACTCAAAAGTGGAAATTGAGGGGCGCCTGGGTGGCTCAGTGCATTGAGCTTCTGTCTGACTCTTTATTTTGGCCCAGGTCATGATCTCAGGGTCTTGAGATAAAGCCCCACATTGGGCTCCATGCTCAGTGGGAGTCTGCTGGAGATTCTCTCTCTCTCTCTCTCCATCTTCCTCTCCCCCTGCTCACACACACACATACTCTCTCTCTCCCTCTTGTTCTCTCAAATAAATAAATAAATCTTTTTTTAAAAAAAAGATTTCTCTTTTAAAAAAAAGTGGAAATTGAGACCTACTTAGATTACAAGTAACTATTTTGTTAATAGGACAACCTTTGTACATATGAAAAGAAAAACGTGCTTTGCAGAGACACTAACTATATTTGCCCCATAGTGATCCTAAAGGTAATGAGAGAGGAAATGAGGATTTTTGCTCCACACTAAGATTGTCTCTTACCATGAGACTGTGTGTGGCAATCTCAGAATAACTCAAAGTGAAGCATTAAGTGGACTAAATCAGTGGCTACAATGAAGGTACAAAAAGTGGGCACATAACTACCCCGCAGTGCAAAACTCCTTCAGTGTAAATAAGCCAAACTGCTAGTTATTTGTCTACTGCTCTATCATTATCTTGTGTGCATCCATCTCCACAGAGGCTGTCAGGTTCATATATGGTTGCGTGTGGTGAGGTGCTGTATCTCTCCTAAGTCATTCATATCAGTTATGGAACTAACTGGTTGGAGGATAAAACAAGTGGCCTGTTTGAGCAGAATAGGGTGATGGAATGTGGGGAGCAGAGGGAAATGGAGGAAAGGCAGCAGAGAATCATAAAGAATCAAAAGTTGCGCACTCGATGGTCGATTCCATCTGTCCTGCAGCTTGCTTGGTAAGTCCCACATTTCAGCAATGGGACTCCTACTACTCTTTTCTTCCTGGCTAATGCACATGGAAAATCTGTACAGCACAACCAGTAAAATAAACCCTAGCCCAGGGAACAATCTTCTTTAAGCCCAGAAAAAGTAAATGTAATATGTAAATAAAATTTCTGTGCCCTTGTATGTATACTTCTGACAATAAGAGCAAATATATGAGTTGTGCTGAACAGAGTAATTCTCATCTTACAAGAAAACTGACACTCAAGGAAATTAATGACCAAAGGCTTCATCGAGAACTGGATTTCAGGACTTTTGATTCTATTTTAGAACTCTTTCCTTAAAACTATTTTGATATTTTAATTTTATTCTTCCAAGAAATGCCTCTTGGCATCCAAAGCATGAAAGTAGTGACTTAGAACATTTCTGAGGTGCATCTACTCTTCTTCTTACACGGTAAGCATTTGTCTACTTTTGGGTATTTCAGCATTTCCAGAGGCATGGCCTTTGGGTAGTATCTTCCCTTAGGCCTTGCATTTTGGCTTTCGCTCTCTGAGAGGGGCCAGAACAGTGTAAGAGCAACTCAACTACACAGAGGGCAGAACGTGGCCCTTTGTTGACAATGGAGCATTATTAGTGATATAAGCAAAGTGGTTAATTAGATCCAAAGCAACTTCTGAAACACCAAAGAGAAAAGATTGAAACAGAATAAAAGTGCAAAGAAACATGATCAGAACTGACAAGCACGCACCAGGGGCCTGAAGCATGGCAGACATAACTGAAAAGCAGAAGGCTTGCTTAGACAAACCCTACATTTTATTTTCCCTCCTTCTTGCTTTAGTTTGCTTGGAGGTTTTTGTTTTTCATTTTTGTTTGTTTGTTTCCTGAAATCAAATTAACAGTATTTATTGGCTCGGCAGCTATGGGAACGCTAGGGTGTAAAACGATACCACAAACAGGAAAGAAATGACTGAACCATGGGTCTGGACATGTCATTTCTCAGTCCCTATTCTAAACACTGTGTGACTTCAGTCAAGGTGCATGACCTCTCCCACCTGCTGCAGACTCATCCCTACAGTGAGAGTGTTCAGCTGGATGTTATCCAGTGTCCTGGCTAGCTCAGTGATCCTATGAACTCTAGAATAGTGAGGAGGAGAGAAGTCGAGGCATAAAGTCGTTGATGATGACCCTAAAAGGGCTTCTGGAGGTTTGCCTCATTTGGACTTATTTTTCCATTCCCAAAGCCTAGAGGTGAAGTTTTAAAGGCCACAAGCTGAAAGGCTTTGGAGAAAAACTATTTTGAATGTTTGCATGAAGTCCTTGAGATACTATGTGGAGTATAAGAATCTCGATTGGCACAGTCTTGTTGCAGAGGAGTTTCACTCTCCTTGGAGAAGTTGCGCTGCACAAATATGCACTAATGCTGCAAGAATCCAAATAAGGCTGAATGAAATGCAAATGTTACAAAAGCGTAAACATTGGCCATGGTAGGAAATCAGAGATACATGGTCTGCAACTGGAGAAGCACTGAAGATAACCTTGAAGAAGAGGTTTGGAGAATAAACTTCTCAATAGACAGATGTACAGAAGGCAGAGCATACTGTTGACAGGAACAAGATGATCGAGGTTTTGGATGTATAGAAATGAAGGTGACATCTCCCAAGAAGAGTGAGAAGAAAGTAACATTGGATCAGAGGGACTGTTTGCAGCCCTAGAGGGAGGTAGTAGGAAGAGTCAGGGAGCATATTTTGTAAATACCCAGGCTGAAGAGGATCGACTTCTCCTGATAGTTTATAGGGAGCTAGCAATGGGAAAAGATTATGGGAGACAATTTAATCTTTTAGAAAGATTGAACAAGGGCCAATTGGAAGAATTGATTAATTAAAAAATGAGATGGATAACAAGGGTCAAATTAGTTATCTATTGCAATTGTCAGGCATAAATGAAGACCTAAAGCAGTAAAATGGAAAAATCTAATATTGAAGGGTCTTCCTCACTACAGTCTCCCTTTTGCTGTCCCCCTTTCCCTTTCTGATCTCAAGAAGCCTCTGAGTAATGAGGTAATATAAAATTGTACTTTCACTTATCAAGCCTAAACAATGATCCCACCCCCCGTTGGTGGTCTTCAGTCGGATGACACAGAATTGATTTTGTAGCTTGTCTCATGGGGGCCTCTGGGAAAGTGTTCGTTCGAGTGACCTTTTGTTTTCACAATTATGGACATATGACCCAATCCCCACCCTTAGTTCAAAAAGAAAACAAATCCTCTTCATTACTTGGTTGGCTCTCCTCACTTCTTGATCTTGGCCAATTTTTTTTTTCCAGGGTCTCCTTCTATCCGTTCTCCTCCCACAATAATACTCTTAGATGTTTTGTTTCCTGGGAGCCAAAGACAGACTCTTTATGTGGTGAAAAAGAGTAGATCTCACCAAAATCACTCCGGACTAGATGTCCATAGCCCAGTGATAATCATTCCACTATCTGAAAGAAAAATGTGATTTCACCACAAACACTCCCATGATGATTCAGCCTTAAACTCTTGCCAAAGGAGGACTGCGCCATATTTTCCCCCTCTCCTCAGCATGCAGGCTGCTGTGAAGAAGCATCTGCTGCCTAATTCTTTTCTATATTAGGATAAAAAGCTTTTTGGCTTGCTGATTTCAGGCCCTGAGGAAAAGAGAGAGACGAGAGTTTCTCATAACGTCTTTATTGCACAACCAATCGGTCTGTGTCCTGGGAACCCCAGGCATGTACTCAGGGATGAGCCACAAGACCAATAGCACAGAGATGATGGGGTTGAAAGCTGGACAAGACACACTCACTCTGGGGATACGGATGGTATCTATTAGCTAGAATCCTTCCACTGGGGTTGCTTTAACACCCAGACCATTTTAACTGGCTTCTTATCATATTTGGGAAGGCCTGCTTTTCCTGAAGATTAACCAGACATGGCTTTTGATCCTCACAGTTCAAATAAGGGATTGGAGAGCCAGATGAAAAAGAATGGGGTCTGGGAAGAAAAATGTTCATTCAAAGATGGGTCTGTCCTTGAGAACACTGCTGAAAGCACCTCAAGGAAAAAACGTTGAGGGGGTGGGTGGGTATTTCCCAATTATTTCTATCTGTGCCCCTGGGGCTGCTTTTGCTGAAGACAGTGGCTTGATGTTTATGTTAAGATTCCTGACCCAGGGCATGATCCTGGAGTTCTGGGGTCGAGTCCCACATCGGGCTTTCCGCATGGAGCCTGCTTCTCCCTCTGCCTCTGTCTCTGCCTCTCTCTCTATGTGTGTCTCATGAATGAATAAATAAAATCTTAAAAAAAAAAAATCCTGACCGGATATGGAACTGGAAGCTGAGGGAAGGTAGGATTGTCCGAGGGACCATGGACCTGTTAGAGGTTGTTGGCCTATGTCTCTTGTGAGGAGACTAAGTAGGGAAGCTCTGGCAAAATGATTGTGTCTATCTTTCCCTCTCATCCTGCAGCTCTCTGCGTGCTGGTGACCCGCAAGCTGCATGCTGCAAGCACTGGCAAGCTGCATCACATCTCTGGACACCAGAAGTGAATAAGGAAGCTGCAAGAATCTCCCAGAAAACAGTCGCATCTGTAGAGCTGGGAGTTGTGTTTTTGTTTTAGTCTCATAAAATAGTGGTGACAAGAATAGTTGTCGTTGTTGCTATGATTTGTCAAGTTGGCCCATTTGATGTCTTTCCTATCATGCTAGAATGCCCTCCTGGACATGAGGATCTAAAGATGGGACATGCTTTGAGCTAGCAAATCCCTATGTCTACTCCTTGCGATTTAAGCACTAGAGAGAATGCAGCTATTTTGTTTGATAAGGTGGAGTTCAAAGCCACAGTGAGGCATATCACAAAAGGACTCAGTAAAAAGAAAAAAAGAATAAGAAAAAAGAAAAAAGGAAAGAAAGAAAAAGCCGAAGTGATGGAGGAGGAAGAGTTTATTAAGTGATAAACATACGCTTCTCCACAAAGCTCATGCTTGATGCCTCTAGTCATAACATACTAGCTCTGAGCTTACCATGCAGCTCTCAAAAGACTTCCCCTTTGGGTTGTGGGCAATTCACAGATTTCAGCTTCTTGCTCCCTGGTTGGGGTTGATGGGCCAGGGAACAATTTTTATTAGGTTTCAATGCATCTGCAGTGCTTAAATACGAGACTGAAACAGGCACTTGTTCCGGGCTGTAGGGTGATAAGTTGCATTAATTTTTATTTTAGGCTGTCTCCAAACATGGCTTTTATAGACTAATAAAAAAGCAATTTTTCTAAGTTCACAAAAAACAATGAGCACAGTCAAGCATAAATATCTTACAACCAGGGCCAGAGGAAAAATTATGAACTAAAAAATCTGCTGAAAATGGCACAAAAAAACACAATACCTGGATGCTGCCTTTTCAAGGTAAATTACACTCTTACCTAATGGAAGATTCTATCAATGCAAATTTCCACTAGTGATTCCTCCCTGTTCTCGGCTATCTGTGGTCAGAACTTTGGCTCCTAACCCTTCCCTAATTTATGAACATCCTACTCCGGAGGATGAACCTCAAAAACTCCGCTCTTTGGGTAATACCACCCATGAATATCAGTCCTCACACTTCTATTTACCTGTTCAGAATATACTAGGAAACATTGAAACCTTAATAGGAAATCTTTCAGGCAAATTATTCCATTGTCATATCTCTGGCGAGACAATCTTATACGTGGATGAGCAGAATCTCTGTGACCATAAAAACATGTAAAGTATTTTTGGATAACTGTCTTATTAAAGCTATTCCTAAAGGTTTTCACATAAGCAGCAACCGCTACGTTGTTATACAGTTATAATGTGTATGTGAAATGCATGATCTCAATTAATTTTTAATGTTATGTATCAAAAGAACTTTTCCAGAAGTTTAAAAGAAAAATCAATGACTCTACAAAATCTTTTGTTTACTTATTGCCAAACATCCGATGACCCCAGAGGGCTGACAACGGTTTTGATTTTTGATTCTGCTAGTCTGGGATCATGCAGTTACCCTTTACCTTTAGAACATAAATCATTGCTCTTACTACTTCCATGAATTCCATGTTTCAGCCACACTTTTAGCCTGACGTGAGGATTTTCCATCTTCATGTCATGCAAGGAAAAGAGGCAAAAACAGATAAAATATCCAGGAATTTTATACTTAGACAAAGCATCTTGACTATCTTAGGCTTTCAGCTGGTTAAACTTTCCTAAGACAGTGCTCATTTTTGTGGTGTTTTGTTTTTTAGAAAGATAAAAGCAGTACTTAGGGTTCCTGGGTGATTCAGTCTGTTAAGCGTCTGCCTTCAGCGCAGGTCATGATCTCAGGGTCCTGGGATCGAGCTCTGAATCAGGCTCCCTGCGTAGTAAGGAACCTGCTTCCTCCTCTCCCTCCGCCCTTCCTCTTGCTTGTGCTCCCTCTCACTCTCTTAAATAAATAAATACAATCTTAAAAAAAAAATAAAGATAAAAGCAGTGCCTAGAATTGAGTTGGAGGCCCTACTCATAAGGTAATCCATGCACATGATACCTTTGTATCTGACATTTTCCTCACTTTTGTAACCCTTAGTGGAAGCATGTGGGAGGTAGGGGGTCTTCTATATGATTTCTAAATAAAAGGGATGTGTGGTTATCAGTACTTATTTGTAAACTAGCTTTATCTAGCAAGCACATCATTTTACTTAAGTTGCATGTTTATTTTGAGAAGTCTTATACAGATTTCTGGAGATTATAATTGTCTATACTATTTAAGGTGATGCTAGCAGCTGAAACTAACAAATTTAAAATCTCAATGGATTCACACAATGCAAGTTCACTTCTTATTCATATAAAAGCCTACCGTGTTTTCCTGGTCAAGTGGATTTTCTCCAAGTACTCATTCCTGGCCCAGGCCCCTTTAATCCTGGGGTAACAACTTTAACAAATAATAAAGGACACAAAGATTTTAGCATCAAGCTGTGAAAAGAGAAGAAAAAGGAAGGATTTCCTTCTCAGTAGATCAGGTCTACAAGTACCCTATCCCCTTACCAGGTACTCATTCCCATGGCCAACTCTAACCGCAGCAGAGGCTGGGAAATGTAGTCCAGCCGTGTGTCCAAAAAACTGAAAATCTCAGCTATAGACCTCAACTCCAGCCTCTGAGTCTGTCCTAATAATTTCACTGGAAGGAATGTGTAGCATGAACATTAGAGTCGAGCTTCTAACTGCCCACCTTAGAGGTACCAGTGATGACTATGGGATTCCCAAAAAGCACAGTAACCATACAGGGGGCCCTCCCTCTGAGTCTCCTGTCAACCGTGCTCTATTCCACCCCCTGATTCATAGTCCATGCCACTGTAGAGATCATCAGCTAACTACCAGGTATTACATTTAAAAGATGGGATTCATGTGTACAGGAGTTACATTTCAAACCTTCAAAATTGAGTCTTCTCATTTCCTTTTTTCCTAATTTGGCATTGATTTTCTCCATGCTTGAATAAGCATTTTAATTCTGCCAAGGTGGAAGTTCAAATTTGCAACATTTTTCATTTCAAAAACGAAAGCTAAAAACGTCTGATTAATTTTCAAGAGCTAGAAAAGGTTAGTTTTTTCCCACCCCCATATAACACAAAAATGGATGTGCTAATTTAGCTGAAATGTTATGAAATATGTACTATTGGGTTGAAACCAAGTATGGAAATTCCATGAACATTTCCCACTGTGATATCTCTTCAGAGACACCTGTTCATATCCTACCAAACAGATTTCTATCCCCGTAATTAAAATGTAAATACATCCAATATCAGTAAAAGAAACTCACCTACCAATTTGGGGATGCCTTAGCTCTCTGAACAAGTTTGATCCTTTGCAACAGCATCATGGATGAGTTTAGTACTGGAACAATACATTATATATGTATACATGAAAATTAGCAGTAACTGCTAAGATTCTATTAAGTTTATCCTCAACTAAGAATTTCAATCTACAATTATAATTTCACTATAGTTTAAATTTTCTTCCATAAATACTTTTCAACGACCAACTAGCCTTATGAACACTTTGATTCTTTAATGAAATGATTAGTACAAGGACAGTTGCATGTCAGATGTCGTAGAACTTTTTAGAAGCCAGTTTCCCACAGCATTTAAAGTTCTTGGAATTCCATTGATGATGTTCTCACACTATGCATGCTGAAAAATTCACTGGCAACACACATCTGTGTTTACCCTTCTAATCATGACAATACCCACAGTACTTTTCATATTCCTAAAGGATTGAGTAATACCTTCAGAATCTTAGAAGACAAACATGACTTATGTCGGACCTGAAATTATCCTACCATCCATAATAGGAAGAATCTAAAATTGGAAATCACTTACATACAGGAAGCAGAAGATTGTTAGAACTGCATATTTCTAGCTCAAGAGTAAATTAATATGATAGAAGGATCTGCAAAGTAATGAACAAAAAGACATAGCTCTGGATATATGGGCCCTTGGAATCTTTCTTTCTTTTTCTTTCTTTCTTTCTTTCTTTCTTTCTTTCTTTCTTTCTTTCTTTCTTTCTTTCTTTCTTTCTTCTTTCTTTCTTTCTTTCTTTCTTTCTTTCTTTCTTTCTTTCTTTCTTTCTTTCTTTCTCTCTCTCTCTCTTCATCTGCATTCCAAATCAATTTTGTTTGAGTTAGGGAATTTTTTCAATATGTGGAATATATATTGTCTTGCATCTTGCCCCATTCCTGACAACAATAAAAACACATAGAGGCAATCACAGGATAGGGGGAGGATAACAGTCTTTCCATGTTTGGTAGAGAGACAAAAATGCTTCACTCTTGATTAGCTTTCCTGATAGGGACTTAGAAAAGGAATATAGGTACCAAACAGCTAATTCCCTACAACTCTGGGGTATAATCCGAATCAAAAGATCAGAAAGCACTTGAAACCAGACATGCTAAATACATTTGTCACCACTCTTACTTTCTTGGCCAATATTGTTAGTAAACCACATTACTCTTTTCCATTGGGCCCAGGTATGGGTGAAAAATTGTTCTCAACCTAAAGCTTTAGGTATCTACCAGCAATTGACAATTGATCCAAGTTGTAACTCAATGTAAAAATTTATTTGTCATTCTTGACATTGAGGGTCCCTGGGTGAGAATCAGAGGGAAAGCAAAGTTACAGGTAGCCATGACCTTGGAAATCTCTATAGTTTCAAATGGTCATCTCTACAATAGTAGTTGCCATTTACATTATTTCTGAGGTTTTCTTCTGGTTTGACTTTGCCTCAAGAAGCTTTCGATGCCTTTCTGGCAGGCATAATTGTGATGACCACATGAAGGGTGAAGAGCGTGTTAGAAAAAGAAGTTGAAATTCCGTTATTTACAGAGTATATTTTCCCAGTTGGGGAACGTACGAGTTGTCAGATGTAGTCACATCAAAAACACAGACCAGGATACCAACCATTATGGCAGGGTGGGGGGACAAGATAGGGTTTCCAGGAACTGATTTCTCTTTTCTGAGTCTTCGAAAGTAAAATCTCGGCTGGGTCCATAGATTTTTAGTCGTCTGGTTACCCACTGGAAACTAGTTCTGGATCACAGACAAAAATAACACCTATATAAAAACCACATGGCCAGCAGCTTTTGTTCTAACCTCAAATATATCTTATCTATCTTACTCTTACTTGCCCTGAATATCCTCACTAAGGCTTCATTTTTTAAAATCATATGATGTTGTTTTTAGACATCTTAAATCCTTTTTGGAACAAGGCAAGACATAAATACATAAAAATGAATTCAAATATAAATACATCAAAATCTCCACCACTAGTGATCTTATGTTTCACAGTCCACAAACCTTCCAAGACGGTTAATATCTTCTGGAAATTGCTTTCTTGTTTTGGTATTGTGTCTACTAGCCAAAGAAGTCTGTTTTTCAAATTATTCAAGAGAAATATGTTAAGAGCATGCTAATATACCTAAAAATAACATCATGGATATTGCCAATCTTATGGTTACAGTTACCCACTAGGACAAAGTCCTTCATTCTCACCCTTAAGATATTGCTGGACCTCTTTTTCCACATGGAGAAGCTAAAGCTATTAAAAGTGTGCCATATTTAACCAATGTCTCAGAAACACCAAAGGTATGAGAAACTATAATAAATTGGCTCGTGTCTCCAAGGATTAATATTCCCTTGAGAGAAGACATTTTTCTCTCTCTTTATTTATGTCTGCGAAATCTTGCTTTTAACTTGACTAAGCTGAAGAAAATAATGTCTCTCAGGCTGCTGATAGACTGGGAAATTAAGTTCAAGAAATCAGATCACTCGAAGGAGCAATCCTTACCCTTGAACCTGTCCTGTCATCACAGACTCCGAAAAATCTGGCTTTGAACTCATCCATCAGTTTTGTTTCCTCTATTCATGTTTGCAAGTTAGTAGAAGAAATTGGTGGTTTTGAGATTGGCAAGAAAAAGGTCAAGTGAAAACAAAGCCTTCTTGCAGGCTTTTTTTTTTTTTTTTTTTTCTGGCAATAGTGTCCTTTTCTCCTTTGGAGTCCTCAATGCATTTCTTAGTTTTGAAAATATTTTTCCTTTTGAAGCCTTCTCACCAAAGCTGTCAGCAGAATTTATGACAAATGTAACTTGCAGCAGACAAGAGCTGTTTCTTTATTCTATACCTGCCAAATATATTGCTTTTTACTTGGGCATTTGTAACCACTGGTGGTTTCAATGATAATGTCGAAATGAACTGGGTTCCATGCAAAGAAGCAGCCTATTGTCTTATTGACAAGAGGTGGCCTCTTATCATCCTACACAATAAAATTAAACCTGTTATTTGCTGTGCACATTATTTATGTGTCAGGTGCAAGGTGTCCATTATTTCTAAGTCAAACAAAGACAATATGGAGTTATTATTACTATTATTACTCTCCATATTGAATAGCTTCAAACACAATCTCAGAGCTATTAGCTAGCATTGAAACAGGTGACTGAAAATCATACAGAAAATTAGAATTTAAACACAGGAAAATCTGAATTCAAATTGTGAATTCCATACCACATCTCTTTCTCCACAAATGCTTTCTGAATACATTTCACCCAGGCTTCAACTTTTCAAAATACAAAGTTAATGCTGGTTACAGGTTACTGATCTCTTTATGAGAGTCACTTTAAGGAGTTCACATTCACTGCCCTTTCAAGGAGAATTGAAAATGCCTTAAAGATAAATCACCAAGTCTTATATCAGGACTTGCATGTGGTAATTTTCAAAAACACAAATAAAAATAATTGCCAAATGTGATTGGCATATTAATAAAATCAAGTACCTTATTTGGACTTCAGTTATTTTCATTTTAATAATTTCATGAAATTTTTAAAGGTATTTGAAGGAATTTTGCCTTCCGTGCTTTATTTAAACTTAAATTAACTTTTTTGCCATATCTGCCTCCACTTTCTCTTCGATTCTGTTTTTTCTTTGCTCCAATTTTTGTTTGTTTCTTTCACATTTGTGAAATATGGTTTGATCCAATAAGAATGATATGGAGCTTCTATAAAAATGTGTCTGTCAACTAGAAGTGACACTTGCCCAATGTAGTCTTCCTTTTACTTTTCATAGAACATTCTGGACCTTGAACACTCTCACAAGGCAATAGAGAGATCTGTATGCTGTTTTAGAAATATGTTATTTCTGTTCATTTTTCTTACTTCTTACCCAGATATATGACAGCAAATAAATACGTTGAATTTTCTGGATTCTGAGAATTGACACCTTCCAGTCCAGGTTGTAATTGTTCACTGATTTAATTAAGAGCAATTTTTGAGTGCTTTGTGTCTGTGCCAAGAGCCAGATAGGCATGGGGGCAATGGCATTGAAATAGACAGAACTATCTAGGTCCTTCGGATCACAGGTCAGAGAGTCAGGCAGAGAGCACCTGAAATTAGTAGGGGAAGATGAGGTGTTTTTTGAATCAATGAGAGAGGACTTGATTTACTCTGGAAGCTTGGAAGATCAGAAACGTTTTTCCTAAGGAAGTGCTGACCATTCTGAGAAATACAGGAATTGGCCAGATGGGAAGTAGATGTGGAGGGATAATCAGGCTTTCTAGCAGCATAAGCCACTTTTGTGAGGGATGTTAGATGAGGTAAGAAGCCAGTGTCTTCCCATGTCTAGAGTGCATTGCCAGCACTCAGGACATACTTTAGAAGACCATTTTGCCAACATTTAAAATCAAACTTTAAGGAAATAAACTTGTGGTGCTGTACCCCCTTCTTCCCAAACTTTGGTTATTTTTCAACTCTTGGCTAAGAGAAGCAAAAGATGAGGATAAAAAGCCAGAAGAGGTTTCTGCAGTCTTAGCAAGGAAGTATTTCAAAAAAATGTCAAGGAGACAGGAATCATTTATTATTTCTTACCACAGACATTGTGATAAATTCTTCTTTTGATTTGATACTGAGTATAAATCTATGAAATCAATATTTTTCCTATTTTTTTCCCCACAGAGAAAACTGACACTTGGAGAGTGTAAGATGCTCAGTCTGTATGAAGTAGAGCCAGAATTTGAAACCAGATGTCTTGGACTCAAAAGCTCATATTAGGGCTCTCCAGAGTAGCAAAGGCACAGAGGTGGCTTACCAACAACATGTTTAGGAATGGTGATAGTCCAATGTAACTAAAGGCAACAAAGCACACAGAAAACGAGGCTGGAAGTTAGGACATGATATGAAAAGTATGGATTGGAAATCATTGGCTGTTTACTCAAAGCTCATTTTGTTCCAAGTAGGTAACTTCCCATCATCACCACCCCATGCAGATATATCTGATCATCCCCAGCAGAAGGGGCTTCCCGTTTCTGGAATCACTTCAATTCCCTTGTCAGGAAATAGCTTAGGAACATAGACCAGAACCAATTAGCAGTCATTACTCCTTGGCCCACTGGGATGTTCTTAGGAATGGCATGTGAATCGCCTCAATGGGCATGATTCAGGTGGGTCAGTGAGATGATGGCAGGAGGCAGTTTATGAGGTGATCAGAAAAAAAGATTTATTGATTAAAAAGAAAAAAACTACTGGAAGAAATGTCAAAGCCAGAACTGTGATAGTCATTTTACCACCAGCCTGGGGGAGAACCCCACTCATGTGTGATCTGTTAGATGGGGATATTAATAAAACCACCTCATAGGGTTTGGGGGAGGAATGAATATATGTATATATATAAGTGGTAGTTTTATAATTATAAGTCAAGCCACAATGAAACCTTTGTGTCTCTGACGAAGGATGAAAAGTTAGTAGTTATATTTGTCTTTAAGGGTTTTAATCCTTACATTTATTTTTTTTAATCCTTACATTTAATACCTAATATCATAAGTCATGTTTCAGTGTAGATTTGCTATGTTTGCTTCTTATTTTATAAGAAACAGAGTCTGTAAATTTACCATTTCTCCAGATTTAGGCCAAGGAAGAGAGATCGGCTATGAAACCGATCATGATATAAGAACTGACTAACCCACATCAACTGGAATCGGTATCCAGTTCAGGTTTTGTACCTCACAGCACGTCTGTGAACCAAAAAGAAAAGAGATCTTTCTGTGAAATCGGCTTAAATAAGAACTTAGGCCTTAGCCCGGTTCTGATTCTGAAGGTCTGCCTTCAGTTCCATAAACCACCCAGCCTTGAAGCAATCAGAGTAACTCAGACTAATCTATGGAACATCTCTTGATTGTCAACTCCATCCAAGAACAAGGTATTTGATTCCAGAATGAATTCCAGCACAGAAATTGAAAAAGAAGGAGGAACACATTTCATGAAACTGCCACAAAGGAGGCTTGAATATTTACGCTGTGATTTGGCAAGTGAATTTTTTTCTGTTACCAAAAGACAGATATTGGAGGGGAGGGGGGCAAGCAACAAATGGACATGACTTTTAAACCTGGCACGAATTTACTTACAGCTCACGATCTTGGCCCCGAAGAATGCCATTGTAACAATAAACTTATATATTTCTCAAGTTTTTAATGGGGATAAAAAGATATAGAGAACAATAATCTCATATTAAAAATTATTTTTAATTTTCTAGCATACTTTAAATTTACTTTATATATCCTTGGGAGTGGTGGGAGTATGCATAAAGGAAAGGATCGTGATTTTTTTTAATGAATTGCTAATACTGGTAATAATTATTATAGAACCTGGTGTTAAACCTGTTACACAAAGAGTTTTTCATTTCATGTACAGGAGAGGAGCAGGCCCATTGTCACTATAGGCCATCTCAAGCCGTTGACAGATAAGAAGAAAGGGTGGAAGGTGTGGAGAGTCCAAAATGTAGAAAAGAAGTCAGAAATGGAGAAAGCAAGGAAAGAAAGATTGAGGTCAAGCAGCAAGCCAGAAGCACACTTCTCAGGTGTGAGTCAGACTTGCCCAGTCTCCATCTCTGCCCAAAATGGGGGCCTGAAAACAAAAATAATAATAATAATAATAAATGAGGGCCTGCCCGTTCTGTCTGGTAATTCAAACTACCTATACTGATAAATTCAATATACTGTGCAGAGAGTGACTATTTTTTTTATCTTACCAAAATGCAATTATAAATGTGCAATTATAGATATAGTGCCCCCATCCCAAAGGAAATCTCTGAACTCACAGCATTAAGCATCAAGCCATATGAACCTTTGGGGTGACTCTTAGCCTATTCTTGTTTACCTAGTCATCAACTAGGGCTAAACAAAAGCTTTGCAAACTTGAACCCAGTAGTATTGTGTAAAGAGCTGGAGTGTGTGTGGGATGACCATCAGCCCCTCTCAAGCCCTCCCGCCTGACAACTCCTCATATTGTCTTTAGAATAATTATCTTCAACATGGGATCCTATACCATGTAAGTCAGATTCAACTGGCTTGCTTATTAATTATGCAGATTTCCAAATTCTGGTGGGCTGGGCCTGGCACTTACTTGTCTGCACTTTCGACAAATGCTTCAATCAATATGTAAGTTTTTTCTAAGTCCTCTTTTTTTCTACCTAACTACCTTTCCCAAATTTGCTCTTAGGTGGCTGTCTATTGATCTTTGCAGAGGTATTAAAAATAGCCACAGTGTTCACAGATACTATTTCAAGGAGTAACTCCTCCCAGAGGCTTTGCATTTTTTTAAGGGTGTTTTCATTTTTTAAGTGGTCTCCAAGAAAGTCAAGTATCTTTTTTTGATGAGAAAAATGGTATCATAATACTAAAAAAGATAGCTTGTCAATATGTGGTAAGCAGATGCTCAAACAGTAAATACAAGGTAATAATTACAATCAAGAATTATGGAATATCAATTTACTATGTGTCAATGTCCTTTGTTGGCAATATTGCCATTTCTTATTATTAACCATGAGAGGAGTAATATCCCCTTTTAAATGAAGAAAGAAACTGAAAGCTGAAGTTGTAAAATGTCTTGTTCCGGGACCATACAGCTAGCAGACGCCTAAATCAGAATTTTAATTTTATGTGGTTTTGCCCATCTCGCTCAGTCTCTTTCTATTAGACCTTACTTCCTTCTGAAAAACAGCCTTTCACAAAGTACACAGTAGACACCATCTTAGAGAATTCCCATGACATCCATTTGGCTAAAGTTGCTGAGAACCCTAATTATATTTATGAACGACTAAAGCGTTTTACATGTTTCCAGACATTTTTTTAATCAGGTTTAGCGCTGCTAGGTTGAAAATGTGTCATTTTCATTAGTGCCCTGAGATCCTCTCTGCACCCAACTCTTCTGTTTGCTGCTTCGGTCTCATTTTTATCACCTTTCAAAGAGCTGCGTGGCTGAAATTTATTATTTTTTTAGGTTGTTTTCATTGCTACAAATTAACTCCAAAAAAAAAAGGTTATGGGTTTTCAGAAATGTGTAGGAAGTGTGGGGATTTATTTGTATAATTCTTACTTATTGACAGGAGAATGAATTCCCAGGGTTTATTAACTTGTTCTGTCAGTTTGACATTTAGTTGAAAGTGTTCACCACTCTGATTCTCAAGGAGACAGTCTCCTTCCTACATTCATCTCTCGGATATATTCTGAGAAGACCTCCTACATGCGAAATGTAAACGCATTTGTCCGACTACTTTGGTTTTGGTTTGTTTTTCTCCAGCAAGGACACAAAGCTAAAAGTCTCAAACTAATTAGACATGCTTGGAGGTCTTAGGTAGCAATTTTTAAAACTGAACATAACTCTTCCTCAAAGACATAACTGGAAGGATTTGGAATCCTTTTGAATTGGCAAGCGTTGTATAAACAGCTCCATGGAGGGAGACCACCACTTTGTGTTGTGGGAGGTAGCTCAATGGAGAACGTAAGCCATACGTGATACTCTTCCTTGGTACATTCATTACGTTTGCTGATCCTGGGCCTGCTCACCCTGAGATTTATTCCTCTTCCCTCCCCTGTCCTCTTGCCTCCAGAGGAAAATCAGGTGTTGAGCATTTACCAGTCCGTCTGGCAGGCCCTTTGGCCCTGTTTGGGCAGGACCCTGTGGGAAGTGAGGAGAGGGAAAAGCCATGTGTTCCTCCTTCTTCTTCTTTGCCTCAGGCATGTTCTTGGGCATTGGCTTTAAACACTCCACATCACCAGCTCTTGGGGGAGACACCTGCTCAGGCTCCAGCTTTCAACTTGTGACCTGGTCCCTGGGCAGAGAGACCACCATCTCCTCTCTTGTTTCTCCAGCCTCTGAGTGGGAGTGGCTTCCTGCTGTTGAAATCTCTTGGGTTACCTCACTGTTGCTTGTTTGGTTTTTCAGGTCCTCTACCACCTGTATAACCATTTCCCTGAAAGTAAATATTTGAACCGGTTTTGCATTTCTGGTTAAACCCTGACCTATCCACCTCTATGCATATAACATTCATCAGACCATCAATAACATGTTGAAGGCTCTCTTAGTGCCTTGTAATAGTGACAACCGAGGTGAGAACTGGGCACATTGCAACAAACCCAGCTCTTGCCATGATGTGGAACTATAATTAATGATTGGGTATTTGCTATTATGTATTTTTGAGTGAACCAAGGAAACATATTTTGCTGAAAGGATTTGTAAATTGCCACTCTAACCAGACAGTAACCATCTATTTCTATTTCTATGTAAAGGAATTTGGGGGGAAGGAAATAACATGCCTGTTTTTTTCTTTTAGGGTGTTTGCTTGTTTTGATAGTTTAAAGTTACGAAATCATCTAGTAAAAGAATTCTATTCCAGGTACATTCTAAATAATGTATTTCTATGCAAATCTCTTAAATTTCTAAGCCAGCACAAATCTAAACACTGTATCAAATATTTTCATAGCGTCAACTTTATAAGATACAAACTAATTTATAAAAACCTCTTCACCTGCGTTCAAAAGATTAACTAATAGTGTACTTTATGTGTTTGCACAGAGTGCAAAAGAGGGTTAAAATTCCTTTTACCACATGGCAGTTGGAATGGAGGAAAGCTGACTAGAGACTCCCATAGGTTGGCTGGGCACTCCCTTGTCATCCAGCCAGGGATGCTGCTGGGGGAGAAAAAACTCCTAGCTCTGGTCCCACACTGTCACATAGACAAAGCTAGTTGTCTCCAAATGCTCTGCTCTTTCCTTTTATTCCTATTTGCATAACCAAAGTATATTTTCAGCTTCCATTGCGGATTGATGAGGTCAGGTGTCTGAGTTCTGGCCAACAGAATGTGGAAGGAAGTAACATAGGCCCCTTTCATTCCTGGTTCTTAGGAACTTCCTGCTATGTTCTCTACTCCAGCTGGATTTTCTTTCATTTTGTTGAGGGCAAAAAAAATAACACAATCGAAGAATCTGAGCTGGGGTCCTGAATGACTGTGTGGAGCAGAGTGCCCTGCGTTTCCCAAAGGCTTATGTGTACTGACGGTGATGGGGCTAAAGATTTGCTTTTACTCTAAGTCCATGAAATGTCAAGGTTAGAGGAGCATGTGTTTACCTTGATAGTACACGGATAAATTAAGCCCTGACAGAACAAAATTTCAGAGATATACTGTTAATCTGAGATCTAAATTTTTCCTTTTGCATCCTTTTTTACTACCTCATCCATCTTTTCCTTCTCCTGATTTCCCTGTGTTCATTTTAATATGGAAAATAGGCTCTATTGAAATATAAATTAAGCAGGGCATGCTGCCAAAGGCTTGTCTTAGGGTGTGCCTTGAGGCTTTAACTTGTATTTTATTTTCCACAGCTAGAGCAAAAAAACCTTTTTGTTGGTCTTTTGAGGGGTGAAACATCAGGAGCAAATAACAGGGATTTGCCCCACCTGCTTTCCAAGCTGGACAAAAGACTAGCTCTGCGTTTATAGCTATTGGGCCTTTTTAAATGGGCCATCAATCTCCTCTCTTCTTTGGCAGGAGAAAAGGCATGAAGGAGCTCTTTATATTAGGACCTTAAAAAATATCTAGTGTTGGCAGGACCTGAGGACAGAGTAGGAAAAAGAAATAGGTTCAGGATATTAGATGATATTCTAAGGCCAGGGGCATGCTGAAGCAAATAGACCAAATTTTGAAGTCTGCAGGGAGGTCTCCACATAAATGCTTAGGACCAGTGGATGGACTACAGGACCTGTCTCATGCTTGTTCCCATGTTTCCCTAATAGTTGACTAATCATCGCATGAGATTCTACCTCAGATTTCCCAAGACCATTATGCATACCTTTGTCCCAAAACTAGCCCCAGGATGACAAGGTCCTAATTTTCCAAATTTTGATCCAGGAACAGCCACTGTCATTTTGAATTTGTATAAGAACCTCAAGGAAAAGGCATATGATCTCATTTGTGTTTGTCTCAGCCTATTCATAATGATGCCATGACTAGGAATGCTTGGGGGCACTCATCTGGTCATACTACATGTGGCAAGCTCACCTCCCCCTTAATCAGGAACTTTGAACAAACAAGGTTTATTACTCACAATTCCTGGAGGCTACCCAGCACACAGAGGACACTCAAGGAGATCATGGTGGGAGACAGAGAGACAGAGAGACAGGAGAGAGAGAAAGAGAGTGAGAGAGAATGGACCTGGGGTTCACCTGTATTGGGACTGGGCTTAGGCTTTTACAGGTTTGCTCTTTATTGGTGAATTTAAAAAAAATAAGAGTGGGAATTAAGGCATGGGTCACTTACCTATATTATGTAGAGCTTTCTAAAAGGGAAACTTCATGGGTGAGCTGCCTGGCTCTTATCTAGTTGTCTAAATGGCAATGTGTTTATTTGAGATGGATGTCCTTGAAATGGATGGTTCAGCAATCAAAAGCTTAATGCCAGGCACTTGCACTACAATTAAAAATGCTTATAACGAGGCACTTGTACTATAGACCTTTGTCTCATCGATGAAGATCTGAGATCTTCAGTAAGGTAGCTTCACTAATACCACATGGCAAGCCAAAGCTTTATGTGGTATTTACAATCAGGACATCTTTTATAACATGACTTAAATATTTTTTATTGGAGTTCAATTTGCCAACGTATACGTATAACACTCAGTGCTCATCCCGCCAAGTGCCCCCTTCAGTGCCCATCACCCAGTCACCACAAGCCTCTCTTTCCACTACCCCTTGTTTGTTTCCCAGAGTTAGGAGTCTCTCATATTCTGTCTCCCTCTCTGATATTTCCTACTCATTTTCTCTCCTTTTCCCTATAATCCCTTTCCTATTTTTATATTCCCCATATGAGTGAAACCATATAATGTTTGTCCTTCTCCAATTGACTTACTTCACTCAGCATTATACCCTCCAGTTCTATCCATGTCGAAGCAAATGGTGGGTATTTGTCTTTTCTAAAGGCTGAGTAATATTCCATTGTATGTATGTGTATATATATATATATATATCTCACATCTTCTTGATCCATTCATCCTTCGATGGACACCGAGGTTCCTTCCACAGTTTGGCTATTGTGGACATTGCTGCTATAAACATTGGGGTGCAGGTGTTCCAGTGTTTCACTGCATCTGTATCTTTGGGGTAAATCCCCAGCAGTGCAACTGCTGGGTCATAGGGCAGTTCTATTTTTAACTCTTTGAGGAACCTCCACACAATTTTCCAGAGTGGCTGCACCAGTTCATATTCCCGCCAACAGTGCAAGAGGGTTCCCCTTCTCCACATCCTCTCCAACATTTGTTGTTTCCTGTCTTGTTAATTTTCCCCATTTTCACTGGTGTGAGGTGGTATCTCATTGTGGCTTTGATTTGTATTTCCCTGATGGCCAGTGGTGCTGAGCCTTTTCTCATGTGCTCGTTGGCTATGTCTATGTCTTCTTTGGTGAAATGTCTATTCATGTCTTTTGCCAATTTCATGATTGGATTTTTTGTTTCTTTGCTGTTGAGTTTAATAAGTTCTTTATAGATTTTGGATACTAGCCCTTTGTCTGATATGTCATTTGCAAATATCTTCTCCCATTCTGTAGGTTGTCTTTAGTTTTGGTGACTGTTTCTTTTGCTGTGCAGAAGCTTTTTATCTTGATGAAGTCCCAATAATTCATTTTTGCTTTCGTTTCCCTTGCCTTCATAGATGTATCTTGCAAGAAGTTGCTGTGACCAAGTTCAAAAAGGGTGTTGCCTGTGTTCTCCTCTAGGATTTTGATGGATTCTTGTCTCACATTGAGATCTTTCATCCATTTTTAGTTTATCTTTGTGTCTGGTGTAAGAGAATGGTCTAGTTTCATTCTTCTCCATGTGGCTGTCCAATTTTTCCCAGCACCATTTATTGAAGAGACTGTCTTTTTACCAGTGGATAGTCTTTCCTGCTTTGTCAAATATTAGTTGACCATGGAGTTAAGGGCCCATTTCTGGGTTCTATATTCTGTTCCATTGATCTATGTGTCTGTTTTTGTGCCAGTACCATACTGTCCTGATGACCACAGCATTATAGTACAACCTGAAATCTGCCATTGTGATGCCCCTGGCTCTGGTTTTCTTTTTCAATATTTCCCTGGCTATTCAGGGTCTTTTCTGATTCCACACAAATCTTAAGATGATTTGTTCCAACTCTCTGAAGAAAGTCCATGGTATTTTGATAGGGATTGCATTAAATGTGTAAAGTGCCCTGGGTGGCATTGACATTTCACAATATAAATTCTTCCAATCCATGAGCATGGAATATTTTCCCATCTCTTTGTGTCTTCCTCAATTTCTTTCAGAAGTGTTCTATAGTTTTTACGGTATAGATTCTTTACCTCTTTGGTTAGGTTTATTCCTAGGTATCTCATGCTTTTGGGTGCAATTGTAAATGGGATTGAGTCCTTAATTTTTCTTTCTTCAGCCTAATTGTCAGTGTATAGAAATGCCACTGATTTCTGGGCATTGGTTGTGTATCCTGCCACACTGCTGAATTGCTGTATGAGTTGTAGCAATCTTGGGGTGGAGTCTTTTGGGTTTTCTATGTACAGTATCATGTATAATATGACTTAAATATTTGATGTAATTTTGTGATTTTCCAAAACACTTTTCATCTGTCCCAGCAAAGGCAAACAGAAAGATTCTTTCTTTCTTTCTTTCTTTCTTTCTTTCTTTCTTTCTTTCTTTCGTTCTCTTTCTTATCTTCTCCTTCTTCTTTCTTTCTTCTTTCCTTCAGTCCTTCCTTCTCCTTCCTTCCTTCCTTCCTTCCCTCCTTTTTCTTTTCTCTTTCTTTTTCTTTTTTTTTCCTCTCCAGTATTTATACCATTGGCAACCCCCCCACCCCCAGAACGTTATCTTTGTGCCTATGGACTATTTGCAAGTCTCTAACACACCCTGGAAACAGTGTCCATTTTCCTAATCCTGGTCCAATAATTCAGCCTCAGAGCTGTTCAGTACACTGAGCATCATAGCTCTTCCCTCTCTACAGAGAATGACCACCCATCACAGTTACCTTCATCCAAGTACACTATAGTAATTTTCTTTTAGTACAGTGAGTTGTGATCAAGAAATAATGTTTCAATCATCTGAATAACAATTTGGCTGAAGATAAGCATTTTGTCCATTTGTCAAAGGTAAATACACAGGAATGTCTGTTATATGTAAGCTATTGAATGAAAAGATTCAGAGATGTAGAAATCAATTATTTTTGTTCATGAGTATTGTGGGATAGCCAAGTATAACAGCCAAGAAAGAATTTTTGGGACTTGTGTGGTATAATTTAGTAAGTTTAAGTAACATGGGGACAGATCTGTGGGCAGAAAGAGGTGCACTTTTGCTGGTGGTTCTATGCTTAGTGCTCAAGTGGCAAAGGACATGCAAGGAGTACTAGATCCTAAATGTCTTCTTCAAATTTATACTCATAAAAATGCTTTTGCAAGATTTTTCCAGGGCTAATCATTGAGTTCGATATTAACTATTGGTAAGATGTACAGGGAGTCATGAGACCGTTTAAGAGTGTAACAGCCAGCACATGTTTGATCCTTAGAGAAACCATGCAGGCTATAGATCAGCCTTCTGGGCTAAAGGTGAACATTTTTCTGCTTCTATTCTTTGTCAATGAGGATGACATGTATATAACAATATAAGATAGTATATGTGCAGCTGTCAAAGGAGAAGAATAGCAGAAAGGTAGAGATCAAGGTATGATGAAGTGATAATGTTACATATTATATTCTTTCTGGAGGGAGGGCACTGAGAGATGGCTTGGTTTTGAAAACAGAAGGTTAAGGAACTGGGATTTAGACCTTGAAAAGTTTATACAAAAGCATGGATTAAAAATACGTGCAAGGAATGGTATAGAAATTAAAACAAAAAAGCTCATCAGAGTGAGAATCAATTTGGGCAGGAAAGAGAAATAAGTTCTTAGGTTAGGTCAGCAGCTTATACAATAGGAAATGTTAAAGAATGGGTGGTGGGACTATTGGGCATCATCTGGTGGCTGTGGGGAGGCTCTGGGGTTTCGAAGTATAAGAGTATGATGAAAGGCATGTTTAAGGAAGACCAAAAGGTAAAAAAAAAAAAAAAGAAAGAAGACCAAAAGGTCAAGGGGTGGGTATCAAGACAGAAAAATTTGTTAGAGACCAACAAAAGATGAATGGATAAAGAAGATGTGGTTTATGTATACAATGGAATATTACTCAGCTATTAGAAATGACAAATACCCACCATTTGCTTCAACGTGGATGGAACTGGAGGGTATTATGCTGAGTGAAGGAAGTCAATCGGAGAAGGACAAACATTATATGTTCTCATTCATTTGGGGAATATAAATAATAGTGAAAGGGAATATAAGGGAAGGGGGAAGAAATGTGTGGGAAATATCAGAAAGGGAGACAGAACGTAAAGACTGCTAACTCTGGGAAACGAACTAGGGGTGTTGGAAGGGGAGGAGGGCGGGGGGTGGGAGTGAATGGGTGACGGGCACTGGGGGTTATTCTGTATGTTAGTAAATTGAACACCAATAAAAAATAAATTAAAAAAAAGAGATCATTTCAATTTTCCAGGAAAAGTGATTGAATATCTGGAAAAGCAAAAGAAATGCAGCAGTTAAAAAACACAAAAACCATACAGTAAGAAGAAGCATCACTGAGTCAATGGCTGAAGGATTATGTGCATGCACCAGAATCTTCCACAGTGCTTATTAAACCACAGATTTCTGGGTCCCAATCCAGTGATCTTCCTTATGATGGCAAATTACAGGGGCCACGAAGCTCTCAAGATTCCATAGAATGCAGGATCATGATGAACCTAACACTTAATGTCAGGCACCATATTGTATAGATTGCATTTCTCATGATTAGAGCAAAATGTACTAAAGTCAATACTTATTAAATCTCACATGTCGTTTGAACATATAATATCAAATCAAATTTCTTTTGCAAACACCTGTTGCTGCACCCACACCCCCTTTCTGAGATCAGAACAGTGATTTAACAACCACATCTTCCAGCAGTGATGTACGATGTAGTTTCTGAAATTAACCAACATGAGAACTCCTTGGTACATAATTCAGATCTCCCCTTCCACCATGTGCATAATTTCCTTCATCTCCTATTTTGCTCTTTGGATGTGTACTCATGCAAATAACACAAATGAACAGCTTCACTCAGTGAACCAGATGGTCACATGTGGGAACAGAGATGGGATGGTGACAACAGAAGAAACAGCCTATAAAGTAGGTTAGTGCTACTGAAATTCTACTTTTTTCTATTAACACCAAGTGAAAGGTTAATTATTTCCATCAGTATTCACTTAATGGAGAGAATTAATCTCAGAGGCACAGTAAGAAATTTTCAATGAAATTCCATGACTCTTGATTCCAAAATTGGAGAGGAGAGTGATTGAATGTATACTGGAGAGCATCATGGGAACAACAAAGAGGCTTCCAGACCACCACTTCCTTGACACGTATGGCTAAGTTTGTAGGTGGTTGGGAAGAAGATAAAGAAGGAGTATATTCTACCTTCTTTCTCAGAATTGAGCTCTCATAAAACAAAAGATAGTTTTTTGGTTCCCAGATGCTCTTCTCTGAAATTCAAGGCATTTGAAATAAAGATATAAACTCCTATCATCTGTGCACAACATGGACCATGTTTAACATGGGTTATATTTATTTTTTAAACACTCTTTTTAAAAATATTTATTTATTTAAGAGAGAGAGAGAAGGAGAGCATGAGCGGGCCAGGGGGTGGGGGAAGGGAAGGAGTAGAGAGAGAGGAAGAAGAAGACTCACCACTGAGCAGAGAGCCTGATGTGGGGCTGATGCCAGGACGCTGGGATCAGGACCTGAGCTGAAGGCAGGTGCTTAACTGACTGAGCAACCCAGGCACCCCTAACATGGGTTATATTTAAAGATGCCATGTATGCTTTAATATTTGTAGTCAGAGAAATATTTGCAATCTTTCTAAATTTTGCATAACCATGTTTTACTTTCCTCTTAAAGAAGTCCTTCCTCAGGGCACATAGTATGTGTATAACATCTTAATTTACAGTATCGCATCTAGTCATATTTCAATATCTATGAGGAAAGACAAATGCATTCTCATTGTAGTGGGCACTACTGCTTTGCAACTTACAGATCCACTCACTAAAGAACCATAAAGTTCATGAATGGCAGTTAAAATTCAGGATGACAGTAATTCGTCCACCCCTTCATTAACATAAAAATCAAAGTTGATCTATCACTTGGCTCTATATCTTTTACAGAAGCATCTAAGGCCCAGTTCTTTTGTAAATAGTTGAATAAAATAAAAAAGATACCAGACCCCACTGTATATTGGTGCTTTGAACAACAAGGAGATATAGAAAATAAAAGAAGCAAAATAAGCCTTTGGCTCCATTATTAGAAATCAAAAGAAAATGTTTTTAGTAAAATTCACTGAATAATAAAAGAAAACCATGAAAATAGAAAAATTAAAAAAAGAGCAAGAGCAAAATGCTTGATTCTATTACATAAAATATTTTAATTATATATTTATTATAAAATTAAGCCTTGCTTATTTGTTATCAATTTGGAAAAGGGCCAAGAATATAAAGAATAAAATAAAAACTGCCCATTATTCTCAGGATAATCAGTATTAACATTTTGCTATATTTTCTTCTGATGACTTCTTTACACACTAAACATATGTATAGTTATATACGCATATTCAAGATAACCTATATTTAAAATAGTGCATGTTTCTTTTAAAAATGTAACATTATATATTATTCTTGCCCATAATACTCTAAGTTCTTTTCAAGCACTATTATTCGTCATAAAATGTTATTGCATAGTCATATTATGACTATGTGCTTAATTATTTCCTTATTGAAAGGGCTGTTACCAAATTTTGGTGCCACTAATAATGATGTGCTATACTTATTTCCTATTATTGGATTCTTACTAAGTTTTTGCACTCTGATGAGAACAGAAGTGTAGAAAGCAATTGATCAGAGCCAGAGCTAAACAGGACTTACACTGATTTTATAGAAGATACAGGAGTCAATAATTCATTCATTCAAGTATTTTGGGGGAAATGCCTGGGTGGCTTAATCAGTTAAGCATCTGCCTTTAGCTGAGGTCATGATCCCAGGGTTCTGAGATTAAGCCCCACATCAGGCTCCCTACTGAGCCTGCTTCTCCCTCTCCCTGCTTGTACTCTCTTCTCTCTCTCTCTCTCTCTCTTTCTCTCTCTCTCTGTCAAATAAGTAAATAAAATATTTTTAAAAGTATTTTTTTAAATAACTGCTCTTTTTTGGACATGGTTCTATTGGGGACACATCAGTAGACCAAATTTCTAAACATCCCTGGTTTCATGGAGCTTGGGTCCCAGTGTTCTCATTGATTATGATAGAGACAGAAAGAATTAGAAACAGTGTTTTGTGAGTTTTTTGGTGGAGAAGGGAAGCTGGTAGAGTTGTGTAAAATTCTGATTCAGAGATGTTGAATTTATGGTGCCAGTGATGTATGCAAGTAGAAATTCACCAAAGGGGATCAGGAAATGAGTCTGGGTTCTATACATTGACTCAGGACTCATCAGCGTGCAGATGGAGCTTCCACCAGGGGAGTAGATATAGTCATCCAGGAAAAATTGCTGCCTGAGAATTACCAAAAGTGGAGGACATGACACCTGTGGAACACCAACATTTCAAACAGAGGTATTTGCAAAAGAAATGGACAGAGGAAAGAAGGAAACTCCTAAAATTAATTGTGCAGCCATGGAGCCGAGGGGAATGTATTGCCAGGGAAAGGAAATAGACAGTGCTAACCCTTCTGAGAAATCCATCAAAATAAAGACTGACCAAGTGCACATTGTATTTGGATACATAAAGTTCTTTACAACACAGATTAGAAATACAATCCATGGGGAGACTACACATTTCTTTGATCTCTTAGCTCCATCCTCATCCTTCATTTTAGCCACCTCCTGCTCTGGCCATACCTGCCAATTACGTTTTGGTTTGTTACTGTGCCATTCCTGAAATCACGAAGTCAGACACTACACTGTGTACATCTCATGCACCAAATGCTCCCAATGTACAAAGCTACTTGACATGAAGCCTCCCAGTAAATATACTCCCTTTCTTTCTACCCATTAGCCCTTTCCATTCCATAGTCCAGCACTCTTCCAAGAATCTTGAATGACTTTGACCTAGGAAAACAGGAACACTTCAGAGATATTGATCCTGTGACAATGTGCCTCCACTTGGGAACCAAAGGAAATGTTACACTGAATAGGAAAACATAGTGTATTCTGTTCTTATAAGATGTGTGTTTTTTTAAAACAAGTGAGAGATGAGTTCTAGCAAATCTCCTTTAATTGCATAACACATCAGGAGGCATACCTATGGTTCCAGAGTGGAAGGTGCAACTAAATTTCCATGAAAATTCTTAACTGTCCTGTGATATCCATTTTAAAAAGTCTACCCACTCACTTGAAATTGCCACTTATCTCATAAGTTCATTTAGAAATCTGCTAGAGAGTGATAAGATCTGAATCTATGGAAACCAGAATGGTTGGGCTAGATGATGTTGTCTTAGTTTGAGTTCCTATCACATCTTAAGGATTCTTATCCTTAAGGATAAGGATTCAAGTGTGAGTGGTTTATTTGGGTGCGATAGTAGGAAACAACAATTAGAGGAAATGGTTTGGGGTGCAAGTGAGACAGAAAGAAAGGCAGCCAATAAATAGTGTGTTATTATACCAAGTAACCCATTATGTTTCTGGAGCTTAGTCCTACTGAGGAGCTGCGGGGTTCAGTGTAGAACCTGTGACTCAGAGTTATCTCCACTTCTCCTTTGCTCTCAGGAAGGAGCTGGAGTTTTTATATTCACCAATAATCCTCAGTTAACAGTGCCCCATTTGGGGTGTGGGTGTCAGTAGGGACAGAGGAGAGGTAGAGAGGAAGACGAGGGACAGGAAAGGCCTCAGAAGCAGACATCATGCATTGCAAAGCAAAGACAGCCTCTGTTCCAGCCTCTCCAATGATGCTCTAATAGCTCTAACATTTTATCTCCAAGGTATAGGATTCTGTAAAATTGTATGGGCTCCTATTTTGGGAAAGGGTTTTGTTTAAAAATTGTTATTTGAATTTGAAAAGTTCTAGATGAATGATATTCAAATTGTTCCCAGTTATGTTAATCAGCAGACCCCTTTTCTGCTAAATTTCATTCAAATAAACCAATATGGGGACTGTTGGTTTTGTCTAATGATATAACCCAGTAGAAAGAGATGGTTGCACACATGCAGATGGTTAAATAAGACCAAACACAAGAGTTTGACCTTGTTCTCCTCATTTTGTTCTCCTTAATGCCCCTTTAACCAACATAGGCTAGTGTTACTCTAGCATAAAAACTAACCCCCAAATTCTAAGAACTTAACATATCAAAGGGTTATTTTTCACTCACACCATGTCCATTATGGCACCACAAGGATCTCTGCCCCATATAGTTATTTGAGGACCCAGGCTGACAAGGGGTCCATAATCTTATAGCTGCACCCTATGCAAGAGGCAGCCTCTTTAAACACAGTAGCAAGGGAAGAGAATATGATGAACCACATATGCGTTTCCTTTGTTTCAACTCAAAGGAGACAAACTTTTTTGCCCATATTGGCCAAAACCAATCACAATGTGATGCCTAACTGCAAGGTATAAGGAATATACGGGGCCAGAGAGAGTACGTGATGATCATTATGGTTTTTGCCACACATATCAAATAGAAGACAACTTGACGCTCATCCACAGGGAGGTTCCAAGTGTGCATTCCAGAATTATAGTGCTCCCAGCACCCCCTGGGGGTAGAACAGTTATTCCACACACACACACACACACACACCCTAGCCCATGTTAACCAGAAAAGCTTTTTCTTTAGTATTGGTGTACATATTAATGCCCCTCACAAGATTTGGTTTGAAGAAAGGATTCTTAAAGAATATGGAATACAGCAAATGTCCAATTGCTTCATTTTTAAGATAAGAAAAATTGAGAACTTAAGCAAGAAATAATTTGGGAAAAGAAAAGTGAAATAAGAAAAGAAATCAGGAGAGACGGGTGGGGCAGGGAGGAAGTTTTGGCAAAGTGAAAAAGGGATAAAGTGAGAGAGCCAGAGAGAGAGAGAGGTACAGGAGGCGTGAGAGGCTGAGAGCCCAAATGAGAGAGCCACTCAGTCTAGACTCCAGATGTGAATACATGGCTTCAGTGAGTTCAGTACTGGACTCTGCAAATACTCCTGCCAGATGTCATGGCTGAGCTACAAATCCTTGGATGGGTGACAGAATTGGCTGTTGTTCTGTTCAATGTTTCACTTCTTATTGTGTGACTGGTCAGTCTGCTGGTTGCTCTAAGGTTATAATACCAGATAATGACTTTAATCCAAAAGTTAACATTTTGGCTGACCTCAAAGAAGCAAAGCACAGCACTGGAGCCCTCTTGATTGTCCAGAGGTGGGTTGATAGACTCAGACTAGCAGGTATGGTCATCTCAGAGGGAGGTCAACCTAACCCCAAGAAAGGTCAAACTATGGAGAGACACAGAGTACATAAAATAGAAAGAAGCTACCCGCTGGCAGCAAGATCTTGGGTAAATTGCCTTATCTTTCTGGGACTCTGTTTCCTCTAAGGGATTTAATTAAATGGTCTTTAGCTTCCATCTGAACATAGACAATCCATAATCCTATGCAATGGCACCATGAAAAAGGATAAACGAGGAAGCCATGTTCTTTCTAAGCTTATATGCTAGAACAGCAAAAAGCAAAACACTGCTTTGTTAAATAAACAAGGTAAAAACTCGTATTTGTTCTCTTCAAGTGAGCAATTTGTACAGTCTAGTGATGAGCTTAACACGTGAGAACTAAAATGGAACAGCTCTAAGGACAAAGAATAGTTCTAGAAAAACGAAAATATTAAAGGGCCAGCCTCATGCAACAAATGAGAAGTCCACAGAATTTGTGTTTCTAATTCTTCCAATATTCTTCCCTTCTTTATACCAATATGTAGTACCTGTTGTATTCCATGGCCTAGAAATTTGATGACAAGGGAGATCGCTTGGTCTTCATCTTTGTCAGGCCTATGATGCACTGGTGGGCACAGGCTTAAGCAAAGCTACAGTCTGGTGCAGATGGGACCATCATAGGGAAAGAGATATGGAGGATGGGGTAGGAGAGGCATACAGATCAGGCTTGGAAGACCTGAGATCAGTGGAGGAAGTGAAATTTAAGCTGAATCCTGAAAGAAAGGTGAGAAATAGTCAAAGAAGTGGAGAACAGTTGTAGGCAACCACTTGAAGCATGTTCAGGAAACTGAAAGTAATGCATTATGACTCTGAGACTGTTGCCCGAGTGACATGAGCATGCTACTTAACATTTCAGAGCCTCAACTTTCTCATCGGAAAGATGTAATAGTAACAGGTTGAGCAGAGGCCTGGACTTAGCGTTAAACAAGATGGTATATATATCACCTACTAAGAGCCTACCACATAAGAGGTGCCCAATAGATAATACAATCACAATATTACACTGCTAGATTTGGAAAGGACAACATAGGAATCAAATTTAGCCCAGGTTTTTAAGTTTGGGGGGATTGGTTAAATGGTATCACCGATACTCATTTAAGGAATATAGGAAGAAAAGGTAGATGGAGGAGGGAAGAGCAACAAGATAGCAGATTCAATTCTGGACATACTGAGTTGGTGGTATATGTGTACTAGTGAATAGAGTGTCCAGTGAGTGCTTTAATATATAAATTAAAGGAGAAAGATGAGGGCTGAGATGTATATTCAACTTAGTACATGTATTATTAAAAAACAATCCTCCCATTTCATTTTTCGTCGTGTCATGTTGCCCTTCTGGAAAAACTCCTTTCTCTGATCCATGTTGTTATTGCCTCATAGCTGTCAACTCCTGAATTATTAGCTGATAAAGAATTGCATTTTAATAGTGAGAAATTAAAGACATTTAGAAAACTGAAATTCTTTCAGGACCCCAAGAGACAGAGTACCAGTGGACAGTCACCTGAGGTTGAACTCTTCAGCCAAGATGGACAGGCTACACAATCAGTTGGAGGCTCCGAAGCAGAGTTTTCTCAACTCTCATGTTACGTTCTGACAAGAAAATGGCGGTGGGTTAATAGGAGGCAGCAGACATCATTGCTAACGTGAATCCTTAAGATTTCCCTGACATTTCTTCCTACCTAATAAATCAAATTAGCTACAAAACATCATCAGTGTAGCAAATCTGCCCGCCCCTTCTTTTCTGTTTTTCAGTTCAAATTAATATCAGATGAAACAATTAATGCCTCTCAGAGCATTTTAAAGATCAAAAACACGCACTAATCACATGACAAAACTGGCATTTAAAGAGGAAAAAAAAAACTCCACAACTTTATTTAACGTAAAACTTATTGAAAATTCAAAGGCTGCCAACTGGGCAGGAAATGAAGGTGAGCTCTCTGAAAAGTCTCTCTGCTCATCAATAGGAGGGAACAGCAGGAGGTTTGGCTGCCATTCCCTAGATGTTTCCAACGTGAAGTCCTTGTTTAGTGAGGCTATAACTGTCCCACATATTATCTCCTTCCCTCCCACTGAGTATAAAATCCTATCAAGCCTCTACTCTAGAATTAAATTCTCAGCATACTAAGGCTCCTTTTCTGCTCTTTCCTATGACCTCACACTTTCTGGAACAGCAATTTCTGGTTTACAACCCCTTTCACTTAGTCCCTGAGCTCTGTCTTCAGTGCTGGGTAAGCAGTAGCAGGAGAAAGCTTAGACTTAGGTGGAAGGCTTTTTTTTCTTTCAAATGGGGGTGGGGATGAAGGGTGTTACATCCTTGGAAGAGTATTTTAATTAATAAGTGCTTATTCATCCTAAATCTGATATGTAACCAGAACTCTGAGCCAATGCCCACTGCTTACATTGAGGATACAGCTGCTATTGTTGCTTTCAACAACATAAGATTTCATGTGGAATGTGCATCCCAGCTGTATCTTTAATACCTGTTTGAAATTGGGCAAGTCCTTATCAGGACTTTGAAGTTCAATTCTCCCCTCCCTAAGAAAAAATGGAGAGCCAGATTTTCTCTCTGTGCTCCTGTTTCATTTTATTCATGTCTCTGTTTCAGAAATTCTCCCCTTTAACTGCAGTGATGATTTGCATGTCACTTTGATCATGGACTATACCCAAGACACCTCTGTATTCCCAGGATTTAGAACGTTGCATGTTGTAGATGCTCCATGAGGGCTTATAAGAAAAATGAAAAGCATTCCTACATCACAAAATTGTCAACTATATTAAGAACAAGCATCACAGTTGCCTGAACTGAAATGTGGATTTGCCTTGTCCTTCAAACCCTCAGAAATAGGGGGCTATAACAAAATGATGCTCAAAATAAAAGGAAGGAAATCCTCATGTGGTTAAAATAAATAAGGAAGTCAAAGCCAGAATTTCTAGCTTTGCTAATATTAAGGTTATGAGAATATATACCAAACGGCTAGCTAAAAGGGTTATAATGCCTATGCTGGAGAAAGGAGATGTGGCCTTTTAGAAAAAAAAATTATTGGGAGAATTTACTATCCACTAACCCTTGCCATAAAAACTCTAGAAGAATGAGTATCAGCAGGAGAGGAATCCAACCCAAAGGAGGAAGCAAAAGTTCAAGAATCAAAAGTGATCACGTAGCTCAGAGAGCAAAGAAACTGATGAATAAAACTAAGGAAGCATGGGTTCTGAACAGCCATAATAATTCAAATAAATGGTTTTAGTGGGGTTTGTGAACAAGGTAGAAGTAAAACGCAAAATTGTAACAACAAAATCGAAAATGCAGTTTAAAGCACTTAATGTCCTTAGTTTTGTGGGGCTATAGTAGAGAAATTGTTTAACTCTCAGCATGGTTGAATTAAGAATGCCATAAGAAAATAGAAATAAAATGAATAAATGTATAAATTCTAACCCAGTACAAAAAGATAAAAAGGAATGAAGGAAGGAAAGAATTAAGTTTCTATCAGTGCAGTTAAATCAGGAAAGGGAGAATACTATAGCAAAGAAAAAAACATAGTTTCAGGAAACAAAAGGTTCCAAGTGTATTAGTAATCTCAATAAAAGTAAATAGACTTAAATTGCTTATTTTTTTTGTCAGTGATCATAATATAGAATTGAACCCAGCTACCTGCTGTTTTTGACAAACTTAAAATGTAAGCACACAAAAGGTTCGGAAGTTAAAGGATGAAAAAGATATCTGAGAAAATACCATTAAAATAAAGCTTGTTTAGCCACATTAATAGCAGATTAAAGAGAATTCCAGGTAAAACTTATTAAGGACAAAGGCAATTATTATAATGAAAGAAGGAAATGTTTGCAAGGTTTACATAGCAATGCTAAATTCTTTTGGCACGGACAGCCTCATTTTTGTTCCATAATGATCTATTATATAAATATAAATATATTGCAGACAGAACTGCAATAAAAAACTGAAAAATGAAAAGTTAAAAATGTGGACCAA
This sequence comes from Canis lupus familiaris, assembly GCF_011100685.1. NCBI lineage: Eukaryota > Metazoa > Chordata > Mammalia > Carnivora > Canidae > Canis > Canis lupus. The sequence goes on from NC_049256.1 coordinate 19,257,491, forward strand.
AGTCACAAATAAAACTTTGAAATTCTTAGAGAAACATAAATTCAGAACACATAAGATTTGAATAAAAAATGACAAGCTAGATCTAGTGGACTTACATTGAGCTCTGTAATCAGCAATTAGAGACTACACAATCTTATCCGCCATGTAGTGAACATCTCTTAAGTCACAATCAAAATAACAAAAAAATTATATGAGGCCATGCATTCTGATTTTAAAGCAGGAAAATTGGCATTGGATTATAAAAAATAGCTATAAATTCACAAATTTGAAAATTTTGGAAATTCACGGGTGAATAATCTTTGGGTCAAAGAAGCGCTAATAGAACTTGCAAAGTATTTAGTACTAAATGATGAAATACCACATAGCAAAACTCTGTAATGCTGGTAAAATACTATTGACATGTAAATTTATGGCTGACCTGTATAGATTTATGTAAATGAGTCCCAGTGCCCTCTGGCTTCATAGTGGAGCCACAGCAGGGGATCAGACTGAGTTTGGAAATTGATGTTAGGGGATTTGTTCTCCTGGCATTTAGCCCAAGAGGTAGGCTGGCCCTGTCCCACAACAGTTACTGCTCCTCTCAAAGGACCGGACTCTGCTTCACTCTCTGGGCTTCTGGGTTCCAGTAGGTGCTCCCTGCTCTCATCTCTTTGGGCCTGCAGGTTAACTACCCAGCTGCTATCAGCTCTGGATTACTTTGCTGTCCCTTGCGGTTCCCTCTACCCACATCTTTGTAAACAGTCCTGTTGTAAATAAACCCTTCTCAAATTATACTGTTTGGAGAGTGCCATCTGTTTCCTGTTGGGACCACGACTGAATCAGTGATACAGACTTAATTTAAAAGACCCGCAGACTCTTGGAGAAAGGGAGGGAGGAGAATAAGTACAGGAATGGCCTGGCTTTTCTGGTAGAACTATAATCTGGACACTGGTGCTGGCTGGGTCTGGCAGGTGCACAGTCAATGCCCTTTCTTTCCCAGGGCACAGTTATGGATTCTTCAGAAACTCCCCACCCTGAATATCTCACCTGTAGCTTCCTTGGCCTGGCACCTTTCTCCCTGGCCACCCTTAGGCCACCATTGACTCACCACTCAGGTGCTGTGCTTCTGGAAGGGCAGGCAGGCAACTCCCCTGTTTCTTCAGGTCAATGGTAAGAATAGAGAGAGGAAATGTAATTGGATGTGTGAAAGGCTAGCATTTCGACTGAGTGTGTAATATTTTATTTCTACATCTCAAAAAAGATCTTTAACAATCTCAAATATTAGCATTAATAGTCACATGTTCAAATGTGGATGGGGAGTAGAGTGATGTTATATTATTTTCTGTGTGTTTGAAAATATTTAATACTTAGGAAAACAACAACGTTGAAAAAAGACTAAGGTGACAAGGTACGTAAGGTCTCTCACACAGGAAGTGGCACAGAGGGATTTAGCACATTTCTGTGACATGCTGTCCCCACCCCATCCCACTGCTGCTACCACCATGTGATTTCAGGTTGCAGTACCTTCTGCCCACTGCATCCCAAAGATCCCTCACCAGTTTGCCAAACGAAATCGCTCTTCATTCTTTGGGTTGAGATTAGATTGGGAAGGGAGGAGAGGAAGATGAGATAGGGTTATGGGATTTCCTAAAGAGTTTGAGCCCTCATTTGGGCACTCTCCAATCCCATAAGCAGACACCCTGCTGTGGCTGCTTCTTTCTCTTATTTCTCTTCCCTTAATCGGATCATCTTCACCCCATCAGCCACTGCTTCTCTTTGGGGAAACTTCAGCTCCTCTTTATTTCCTTATCTCTGCAAAACCACACTCCAGTTCTCTGTAATTTAGGGAAATCTCTGAGCAGTGGGAGGGTGTAAGGTTTGCCTTGTGGCCCGGGTAACAGGACATAGAAGGTTCATTGGGAACGGTTGAAAGATTGAATACAAGGCCCCCATCAGGATTTAAACAAGAGCCTGATAGCACTTTATATAATTAGCTCCAAGATTCTTCTGCATTAAAGAGATTGTCATGAACTTGAATCATACCTAAAACTTGGCCCATACCATCTGCAGACTCCAAGATTTTCCCTTAACTAACAGCCAGGATATGTTTATTTGTATGTATTTGTATAAGATTACATGGCATATAGAAAATAGAATATTCAAGCCGAATCTTTCAATTTAGAGATAAAGACATTGAAATCTTACAGTTTGTTAGCAGCCAGATTTTAAGTCAGGTTTTTCTCTGACAGTAGGCCAGTGCTTTTTCCAACTGTTAGATAAGATATGTGGATATCTGTAAAAGCATATAAATTTTCTCAGTTAATAAGTATAATACTATTTTGAATGAAACACAAGAAATGAGAAACCACTGACCCAAGTTATACAAACATTTTTTTATTAACATACTACTTTATCAAAAATTATAAAGGACCTATTACACACCAGATGCTGTTGTCCATGGGTCATACAATTCCTGAAAGAAGCCATGATGCATTTGCCCAAGATATATGGGTTTAACTAACAGAAATAGTTATTTTAGGGACTGCTTATAAATTTAATACATTTATTTTTATGAGCACATCATAATGTTCTCTCCCACTTTTTCGGAGAGCAATGTGCATTCAAGATCTTGGTGCTCTGATGTTATCCAGGACACTTCCCAGTTTATTTTCTAATAATAAATGTATGAAGAGTTATCATTGGCTTCTAAGGTCCTTCCTTTAAAGTGGCCAAATGCTTTCCAGTATCCATGTTTGGGATCCATTAGAAACCAGTCCTGTCTAGTCTCTCCCTTGTTACAAGAGGATGAGAAGGAAGATGACACCTGACTGTAGTGTGCTGATCATTGCACAGAGAAGTAATGCCCTCAATCGGCTGCCAATCCTTCCTAGTGATGTACTGAAATACGGAGGAGAAATCAATGTGCATTTCCTAGCAAGGCCTTGTGGACTAATCCAAAGCTAACGATGGACAAATTTATGTAAGTGGGAGCAGCAAGGAGAATCAAGCTAAAGAGGAAGATGGTGAATAAGAAACAGGTCTTTCTTTCTGTGGGAAGAAACTCATTTACCACTTACCCTCAAAACTCTCCATTTCAAGTGGCTTCTATTTGGCTAACACTGTTACTTTTCAAGGCACTTACCAGCATATTATTGCCATCTGGTCCTTTAGAAATCATATAGCATTGGCCAGGACATTGGGGCTTACCAAAGCTATGTGAGTCTCAAGGATAGAGCCAAAATCTAACTCAAAAGCTCATAGATCAAGACAGGTAGAAGGTTAGAAGGCCTAAAGGAGGGGAGCATGACATGAAGCAGAACTGAGGGAACAGAAGCAGTTGATTTGGGAAAGTAATTCTGAAGACTTAATGAAAATTATTGAGATATGATGGTTACCTAAGGTAGTGATACAATTTGGTGCTGATAAGGACTCAAAAACTATTCAAGTGTATTGCTTCCATTGATTAACCATTTGGAGCTTCTTTTTGAAGTTGGCTCTAATGAAATGCACTTTTCAGGCATTGCAGCTTCTCAAGAGACTGGTTAGTCTTGGGGACCTTTCTTGACTTCAAAGCCCCAAAGTCAAGCCATATTCTAGGACATGCTGACTTTATTACTATTTTCATATCTCCCGTATCTCCTTTAGCCCTGGCATCCTGGTCCCTGCTGTGATAACTAATACCCCGTGAGTCATGGTCAATGGCCCAGCAAACCTTTCCCACCTGGACTATGAACTTTAAACTACCCTCCTCTTTAGAAAACTTTGTGATGACTCTTGGAGAGAAGAAGGGAATTAAAGTGTATTACTGTTCAACCAGGTTCTGGATTAGGTACTTTTCACATTTAATCCTGTAACATTTGTTTGAATTGCCTGTTAGTATACTGTTTTGCATTTGACAAAAATGAAGCTCAGAGTGTTAAGTAACTTGTGTCTGTCACACATGGGAGGGCCAGAAGTTATAACATTGCAATTTGCTCGTATAAACATAATTTCATTATAAAACCACTATCTCATACTCCCAAGTAAGTAGTGCTTTAAGTTTTGGCAGAATTATAATGGTGGGAAGGTACACTTCTCTTGCATCTTCAAGTTAGAATGAACACACAATGACATTTATAGAAGAAATGGGTCCCAGAAGCCTCTCCAATAACTTCTCCTTTTGTTTTGATGCTGACTTCAGCCTTCTTTTCCACAGAGTTCCTGGATTTTGTGCCCTCCTACCCACCTTGCCTTGTATTCAGATTAGTATGATATGGGCATTGAGGTTTTACTTAAGTTGTAATCAATTTCTCCCTGCCTTGATAGGCTTTTGTATTTTCCCCAAATAGAATTTTACTAAGGCTGTTGAGATAATTTGATGTAACCTGCATTTGGGGGTTTTCTAAAGGCTTTTAAATATTTTACGACCTGAGTATTGGCTTACACTCCTATACCATGTAGAATACCCAGCACCTCATCTACTATTGCTGAGGATTTCTTGGGGAGTGATATTTCTCCCAATTACCTGGCTTTATATCCTGCTTCTGTTCTCAGTCTCCACACTTGATTTCCTAAAGATGCTCTTCCTTTCAACACTCTACCTTATCATGGGAAAAGCCAGTGGTGCCTTCAATTTCCAGAGTAACAGTGGCCTAAAGATAAGTGTACAGCAGATAATCCTGATGGCCTAAGGCTACATACTGCTGTTACATTACAGAACAATCAAGAAAGCTACTCGTCCTTTATAATCCTTGGCCAATCTCACATTCTTGCCTCTAGGAAATGTTCTCCATCTTCCTCATCATCCTGGATTCAGTGTCCCACCACGATGCTGGGTTCTCCTTTCTCTCAATGAGTCCCTTCTCTTCCTCACTATTTTTCTGTTGGTGACCTTCCTACAACCACACTGTCCCTACTTATATTAACAGCAAGAGCCCTTGTGCTCTGTCCTTACAGAACAGAAATACTTTTCAACCATCATGATATTGTTTGTGGGATGACATAAATAACTAAGACATAAATACTTAAATAAGTAGATATCACATTGGTGTAAAATGAATCCTACTACCAAAAGAGTTAAGAAATTATAGATTTTGAATAATCAGCTATCTGATAAAGAGAATTCCCAAGAGTAACATGTATGGGTTAACATTTTTCTTAAATTTTAGAGAATAACTAAAGTACTCTTTCCACTAAAATTACACTGAATAGAATCTGCTTGTTCTTGCAAAGCATAGGAGTATTTCAGCATCATAGAGTACTTCCAATTTATGTATGTTGGGTTTTGCATTAGAAGAGCACAAAAACGTGTTAACTAATAAATACATTTAGATACTAAAGCTCTGAAAGCAGAAAATACAAAAGGCAACTGATAAATGTGTGGGTTAAAATATATATGCAAATGTCCCCCAGTGACAATAAGCACACAAATGAATAATTGTGACTCTAGATATCTGGAGAGACAGACAAAATTACACAGGGGTGCAAATGTTGCCTTCACATTGAGCTAAGTCCAAGGAGCATTTGCCATGGGCTTTAGTACCAGAGACTGACATTAGAATTGCCAGAGTATGGACATTGCCTGGGAAAAAGTGGTTGATTCTGTATAATGAATTCTCAGACTGAGAAGTATGTGACAAAGACTCTCCCCACACTGTACAGCAAGGCCATCCATGGGCTTAGCAGATTTGACCCTATTTGAAGTTTTTTTTTTTTTTTTTTTTTTTTTTAAATAAAGCCCTGATACCACATTTGAAATGTGACAGGGCCAAGCTTTCCATAGATTTTTTTTTCTCCATCCATACAAAGCCCCTGCCCAGTTGTTTTAATTTCTCTTTCTACATTTATTTTTACTATATTGTATTGCTTCAAATCATTTCAAAATGTTTTTAATACAATATATCTTAGAAAAAAAAGTTCTGAATTCATAAGCAATCCCTATGGCATGTCCTTGGCATCAGCTGTAAAATTCCAAAGTACCTAATTTGTTTGATTGATTGATTTTTCAATGTTTTAAAGGGTACCAAGCACAGCGGTGTATAATCTTTCTCTTATTAAATGGAATATGAATGAATAAAAGATAATTGCAATTTTTTTTTGTATTTAGTCTGTTGTCTTGTGAAAGATTTTTTTTTTCTTCTATCTTGCAGTTCTGAAGTGAATGAGAAAGATTCTTTCTCTTTTTATAGCAGTAACAGCTCCCCCCACCATTCCTCAACAAGGTTTATAGGCAGGCCCAGCCCTCTTATGTTACCTCAACCCAGATGCTGCGAATGGCCCACAATTCCAGTGAACACAGCAAACTAGGGAGGGACTGGGGCATGCTTGGACCTTTCCTGTTTAGTGGGAAGAAAAGCTCTCCTCTACATTTTTTTTTCTAGTTGAAAGATGCATCTCCATTCTCCGACAGTTTGCAGACCTAAGCACAATGCAAAGAGATTAGGTATAATTTTCCCAAGGAAGCAGGTGGATACAGCCTATAACTTAGATAAGGGCTACATAGCATGACCTTGAAGAAGCAATTCTTTTCTTATTTTCTCTTCTCTCACTTCCATCCAGCTTCAACTTGGCTAACATTATGAGGTCGGGCCAAAAAAAATCGCAATACTTATCTTGCTGACCACAACAATTGCTCTTTGTAATTCCAGTAGAGGAGCATCAGGTGGTTATGAAGGGGCCAGAAGGCTGAAGGACAGGAGAAACTATTGCTATAAACCCATTTTGTTAACACCAACATCTCCATGGGCAGCTGCTTGCCACACACGAAACGGTCCTATCTGCAACTCTGGAAATCCATTACCTTAGGAGAAAGTTGGACAAAGTCAAGTTGATTTTAAGAACACTTTCTAGATATGATAATGAACTCTTTCATCTTCAAAAACCAGGAAGAACTTCAACCAATTATTTGAAATTTTTATTTTGTTAGTCTGTTTTGGATGGGAATGATAATGACAGGAGCAAAGTAATTCTCTCTGAAAAATCCATTTCAGGTTTTGTATATGATTATAAGTACCCTCTTAAATTTGGTTTGTCACAGAAGCAAAATCAAACAAAAATGTGAATTTTTCATTCCAAGAATAATAAATTGGTTTGTTTTCATTTCTCTAAACTTAATAGAAAAGCACACTAGGGTGAGGTTAAGGGAAATGATCCTGTTATTTGTTTTTGCCATAGGCCTTTGTAAGGTTTCAGAAGGAAAATTAATCAATTATGGAGTATAGACGGAGTACTGACACTGTGCAACACTAGACCAACAGCTTCCAATGTAGTCTTCAGGGTTCTCAAGTTTTCTACAAGATTAATCTTCAAGGCTCAGCACCTCTCATGGGATCCTTATGCAAATCAACCAGTAACCTCCAAATCTGTGACAAGACTGTATTTATATGGCCTCTCAAAGTACATTGCATCACAACTATGGAGAAATACAGCTGCAAGAAGGTTTAGCAGTATAAGTTTTAGCCCAACACTGGAAGCCAAAAGCACTTTGTCAGTGGTCATGTCAAAACAGCAAAAGCAGAGAATATCTGAGAAAGCGTCTGGCTAATGTGTTTATGTAGTGAGCTGAGCTAAGGTGCAGACAACCTCCTAGATTAAAGACCTACTTGTGGTGTGCTCATTGTCCCCAGACATTTATGAGAATCAGCAACAATAAAGCATATTTTTCAGAGTGCCATTCTAAATTTCACCAGAAATCATTTTTTAATAGTTCCCTTACCACACATTCACTTTATGTACTGGAGTGAATGAGCAGATTTTTTTTTTTTAGGGCAATTTCTCGTGTTGGGGCCAGAGACTTGTTGAGGAAAGATATTTTGTAATTAAAGCTCATCGTTTGCACTTGAAATGACTGTTCATTTGATTTTGTTTTTGTCTTTCGAAGAGTCAGGCTTCACTAGACTAGGGAGCAGGATCCAGTGCAATGATGGTGTTCTAAAAGCAGTACTGCAGGAATCCCTCACATTGACCCATTATGAAAGGATGACTTAATGTCATAAATGTCGAGGAGCAAAAACCAAGGAAACAAATGGAGGAACTTGGCATAGAGGCACAATGCAAAAGAGCTTAACACCAGTAATTGCTATATTCACCTGCAAATATTGTACTGATGAGTCAGCTCAATCTGAGCATTGTCACCAGTAATCTCGAGTCTGAAAGATTTATTCTGAGAAGATATTCTTATTTGTGACTTCCCTTCTCTTCCTAGGAAGTGGTAGCAACAGCTGCTGAGGAGATAGAAATGATGTGGGAAGGGTCCAAAGGGACTGCAAGAAAGATGTCAAAGCTCCAGGGCCTTATGTCCATCTAAGGGAGATATCTAGATGCTGAGAATATCCTTCTCATGGGAATGGGTCACACCTCCCAGTAGATGGCATGAACTCTGGCATTAGATAAATTACCTCAGAAGATTTACTCACATTACATAATTCCATATACTATTTTGTTCCATAAAAAAATCTTCCCAAGAAGACAAACTTAATATATACAGCATGGAAAGGGAGATTCCAGGCCTACAAAAACAAATGAGGGACAAAAATAATATCATTAAAAAACTAACAAATAAATTAGAAACAGCAAGAACCACAACCTACATAATTGTCAATTACAAAGAGAAATGTCTGAGGTAAGTACAGTGAAGGCTCATGAAAAAAAAATGTAGAAATGAAGGCAAGAGAGAAAAGCTAATAGAAATGGAAGACAGAGAAGAATGATCCTAAGTATAGTAGTTAAGCATCCATGATTTTTAGAACTCAGCAAATTGAGAAGAAAATGCATTCAAAAGTAAGAGAAGTCTTTTTTTGGAAAAAATTTCTAAGTTTGCAAATTAAAAAGGCACACTATAAGTCAAGACACCTCTTACTGTATTGGACTTCAAGGAAAAAGAAAGAATTCCTCTGTAACCCTGACAGAAAAATGAGTGACCTCCAAGAAGAAAGAACAGATTTCTCTTCAGCCATGTTCAGTGAGGAGAGTCAGATATTTTTCAACAAGTTCTGGATGAAGGCAACTGTGACAAAGAAAATGAAGCCCCAGAATGATGCAATTCCAATCTAAAGGCAAAGGCTGCATTCAAGAATGTGACAGAAATTCAGGAATTACCACTACAGAACCCAGTCCAGTGCTCATAGTAACTTAAAAACAGCAAAACAGAGCCAAACCCATTCATATGAGGACAAAATTTAAACGAGGGGTGAAATTACTGAAAATAAAGAATTGAGGAAGATAAAATTTAGAGAGTATGTGTATAGAATCTTCTTTAATACTGAATTAACTCTAAAAATCTTGCAGCTTATTGTTATAAATAGAATGAAACAAAAGAAATTTGAAAATATGAAACAAATAATTAACAAAATCAGGAGGAAGAAGAGGAGGCAAATGAAGAAAGTGGCACGAGCATTAGTATTCTCATCTTTCACTGCTGGGAGTCAGTCTGCAAGGTGTCCAGTGAAAACATAACCAAAAACAATACTGATACTTGTTCTCAGTTTTTCATAGATTACTTTCTTATTCTTAAAATTATCTTTTAGAAAATGATAAATCTATCTGCTGCATGGAATAATAAAGCAGAATTTCTGCTTTCTTTCTGTCTTCCTTCAATTTCCCTTCTAGAATTAAATTCAATGTAAGATTTACCATATATTTTAAATAGTAAATATGTTGATATCTTTCTTTTTGTTTCATCAGGTAGGATTTACATAGAGTAAAATTCACCTTTTTTAAGAGAATATTCTGTGGGTTTTGACAAATGTCATGTAACCACTACCATAGTCAAGAAGTATATAAATATTTCTATCATGATGAAAATTTCTCCTCTTAGGTCCCTTTGTGGTCATTCCTTGCTCAAATCCCCGTCCCCCTTATGCCCCCCCACCCCAGCAAATGTCTCTGGCCAAACTAATTCAACCACTGATGAATTTCCAGTCTCTCTAGTTTTGCTTTTTGCTGAATGTCATATAAAGGGAATCATATAGTACATTTGTTTTTTTTTTTTAATTTTTAAAGGTTTTATTTATTTATTCATGAGAGACAGAGAGAGATAGAGAGCGAGCGAGAGAGAGAGAGGCAGAGACACAGGCAAAGGGAGAAGCAGGCTCCACGCAGGGAGCCCAACACGGGACTCGATCCCAGGTCCCCAGGATCACACCCTGGGCAGACGGCGGCACCAAACCACTGAGCCACCCAGGCTGCCCATATAGTACATTTGAATTTGATTTTTATTTTTAGCATAAAGCCTTTAAGATTTATGCAAGTTGTTATTATGTGTATTTATTCTTTTTTTATTGCCACATACTATTCTACTGTAGAGATACCACCATTTGAGGGACATTTGTATAGCTTCCATATTTTTTAATAAGTCTGAACATTCACATACAGGATTTTCTGTAACACTTATTTCCATTTCTCTTGGATATTTAAAAATGTTTTTTTTGGCCATATAGTAAGTACATATTATTGAACTTTATGAGAAACTGTCATACCATTTCCCAAAGTAGTTTGATCTTTTTGTATCACAACCAGCAACATCTGAGAATTCCAGTTGCTCTGCATCTTTGTCAACACTTAGTATCAGTGTTTTTTTTTAAAGATATTTTTGTAGGTGTTTAGGTGCTAATAAATGAAAATTGAATTTTATAGTATAACATCCTAATGAACATGTATCACTTAGAATCTAAGATCAATAGCAAAAATATTGGGGAGGAAAGAGCCATGTAGCATTTGTATTTGATGCTTAACCATTGACAAAGTCTTCCAGAAAAACTAACCTAAAAAGAAACATTAATTAAATTCATCTTTCTATGTATTCCTTATGGGAATTATCTATATCAAAGCCATATAGAAAAACAGCAAACTCCAATTATTTGATGAATCTCATGCTTTCTTAAACAACAGAGATCTAAAAAAAAAAAAAAAACAGAGATCTGCAAGGATGCTATGACACCAAATAGGATATTCCTTTAATTATATGAGTTATCTAGATAGATTTTTCTTTTTTTATATAATAATTTTTATTTATTTATGATAGTCACAGAGAGAGAGAGAGAGACAGGCAGAGACGTAGGCAGAGGGAGAAGCAGGCTCCATGCACCGGTAGCCTGATGTGGGATTCGATCCTGGGTCTCCAGGATCATGCCCTGGGCCAAAGGCATGCGCCAAACCGCTGCGCCACCCAGGGATCCCTAGATAGATTTTTCTAAAGATATCATTAACATGTCTATCAAACATTTATTAGGAGTCTTGTATATGGAAAGTATTGCATAGGCATTGATAGAAAAACAAAGATGAATAAATCATAGTTTTTCCTTTCAAGGTATATACACTATCTGCTATAGAATGGGTGTTTGTAGTAAAATGGTAGCATTTTGGGTTTAGAAGAATCCTAGTTGAGCATAAGGTTAAAATAAAAACAATCCACTTTGAGGGTTTATGTGTGTTACTAAACCAATTCTACTCAGTGTTATATTATTTAAATAAGAGGCAAACTTCTATACACCACAATACATGCCTTGCTATGTCCCCATTATAGCTCTGTCAGATGTAATCCTGCCAACAGAGTCTTTAAAAAAGTGAAACAAAACAGGGTGTTGAGTCAAGAAACCCAAGTTATAATTTATTTATATAAAAGGCATTCAGCTGACAAAATAATATTTAAGCTGCTTTTCACTCCAAGATTCCTGATGTCACTCAGGTTAATATTGCTTCATTTAACCAATTAGTTCTGCTAGTCTGTCTTGGGCCATTATTTTTGCCACAAGCCAAGAAGCAGAACTTCAAAGGTGCTAAGCATGCAAAACGGTGTACCCAGGCTCTGAAAACACTTAATATAGTTTTCTTACTTTCTGAGACTCTGAAATGAAGATTTTAGCTAGAGTTCTCATTCAATCTTTACACCATAAAGAAGTGTGTAATACCTACATGATGAGATGTCATTATTCCTATCACACAACTGGTGAAAATGAGACCCGAACACACATATACATATATTTCTAGTGATAGATGTGCATATGCCTATTTCTAACGATACTTATCTATATACTAGACGTCTCTGTCACTGGGATACAAATCTTTTACTATGTTATGAAATTTTCTCTAAACTCCCAGACATATATATTTTTGATCAAAACAGTTTATATCATGACAGATGGTCTATCCACTATGGTACATTTAATAATCCGAGGCTTGCATTATACAGTAGATTATTTAATTTTACGTTCACTTGAGATAACATTTCATCACAGTAGTCTTGGAACAGATTGAGGCTGAAAAAAAAAAGTGGCATCGAATACCTCAGAAGCCCATAATCAGATAGCCAGGACTCCAGAGATGCGGCTTAGACAGAATTCCATCTAATGACACTCAAAGAAGTTATCATCGTGGACTGAACTCAGATGGCAGGGAGGCAGCTCAAGAATACCTGCCTCTTGGCAAATTGTATAAAGGCCTTTCACCAGAAGGTTTGCAGAACAGCAAGAGGAGCAGTGAGCAAGGCGGCCACACTTCTGAGCTCAATTTGAATTATTATGACAGTAAACTAAATTTTCTAAATGAACATTTAATGGTATTGGGGCAAAGAAAAGAAGCAGAACTTACATCAGTAGAATCTGAGACAGCTGCAGCCCCTCACAAAAATATCCCCTGTGAATTGTCAGACTTTGGTAACATGTGACCTTGTGCTATTTATAAAAGGAGCATTCCTCCAAGAGCCAAGATCTAAGGCATAAAACACAATTGAAGTATCATAGAGTTTCAAGGGAGTAAAATGAACCTCGGAAGTTAGAAAATGTTACCAATCTGATGGACTTTTGCCCCAAGAATTAACCTCTGCCTTCCTTCAAAGTAAATATTATGCGTTAATGGGAGGAATTTGCCTTTGGATTCAGACTTTTTTTTCCATTCTCTTATTTATTGTGTGCTAGATGTGTCTGATGTGGGTCATGATGACATATTAAAAGAAAAATAATAGCACCTGTATCCTTGGCACCTGCTATTTTTTTTTCCTGCACAGCACCATGCAAGCAGCATCTCGTTATTCTCACGACACCCTTATGAGCCTGCATTTAAGCTGATTGGGACAAGAATCTGAAACATGGGGATGTAAGTGGTTGATAGAGCTCGGACATGGTGTCTAGTCATCTGACTCCAAGGCATTTGTTTTCAGTCACTGCATTGTCCTAATTTAAAACCAGGAGACAGAGGGGCCTGGATGGTTCGGTTGGTTAAGCATCCGTCTTTGGCTCAGGTCCTGATCTCAGGGTCCTGGATCGAGTCTCGCATCGGGCTCCCTGCTCAGTGGGGAGTCTGCTTCTCCCCTGCCCCTCCCCACTGCTTGTGCTTGAGCTCTTTCTTTCTCTCTGTCTCAAATAAGTAAAATCTTTAAAAAAATAAAATAAAACCAGGAGACAACCTGTCATGCTAAGCCTTACATTTAGTTGAACTTTGAAAAATAACTAAAAGATAAAAAAACTAGTTTGGTGGTTGTTCTCCAACTTAAGTTCAAACGCAATAGGTCCTACCTTGCACTTTTCTAGGCACAGTAGAGAGAGAAGAAGAAATGTACAGTAGAGCTCCCAGGTGTTTGTGGGCTTTGGTCGGGGGAGGGGGACATTATTGACCATAACAAGACTTCCATAACACAAAGGGTAGCTAACACTTAAGGAACAATTTCTAAGTGGTACACATGCTCCCCTATGCTCTATATGTGCTAAATCTTAGGTGTGCTCTGAGGTAGGTAAGATTAAGGTCTCTCTCTCTTTTTCTTACTGATCTTGATTTTATGGCAGTGTAGGAACATTTCTTTATCTTTTTCTTAAGATTTCATTTATTTATTCACGAGAGACACAGATCAAGAGGAAGAGACATAGGCAAAGAGAGAAGCAGGTTCCTTGTGAGAAGCTTGATGCAGGACTCGATCCCAGGACCCTGGAACTATGTCCTGAGCCGAAGGCAGACACCCAACCACTGAGACACCCAGGTGTCCCTGTAGGAACATTTCTAAACACAGAATCTGTACTTCTACCCAATAGGCTCCCCTAAAGTCTGGGATCTCCATACCTCCCTATTGCCTTAGAATAATGATTTGACTCAACTTTCTATCCAAAAGTATTAATTCTATCTTTTGTTAAAAAAAATACTATCAATATGAGGCTGCTTTGAACCTGTTTGAGTGGAAGGCAAATAGCTCAGAAAAGGGCCTAGTCTCTTTTCTACTTAAAACATCAGACCAGAGTGCACCATTACTAGTGGCTTGGGGAAAGTTGTTTAGGGGAACATTTGCCCCCTCCTGACCAGGACATGCCCTGAGGGATTCAATATACATCCTTTTATGTCTTTATGTCTGAAAGTTGATGTTATGGTTGTTTTCACCGATTCTATTGCTTGTCCTAAGTCCTTGTTTTGGAAATAGGTGCTGCTGAATGGTTTCCATTTTAATAGTTTGATACTGTAATATAGTTAATGGTTCAAAAAATCAAAAACTGCTTAAAAATACAGAAATACATATGGTGAAATGTCTTGCTCTAACTCTGATCCCCATTCACTTCTTCTCAATTCACATCACCTACTCCAGGAAAGCACTGTCTGCTATGTATCCTTCCAGATTTTCTTAATTCACATGCCAACAAATATGAATATATATTAATTCTGTCTGTTCTTAGACAAAAGCTAGCATACTATATACTGCTCTGTATCTCCATTTCTTGATTAATAATATACTTGGAGATCTTTCTATATTAGCCTATAATTTTTCTTTCTCCCTCCCTCTCTCTTTCTGTTTTTTTAATGTCACTGCCTAGTGGCCCCTTGCTTGGATGACCATAATCTATCTGATCCCTGGTAAACACTTTATGGACATTTGGATTCTTTCCAATATTTTGCTATTACAGATACTGATATACTGGATGATATATCCAGTGTATATGATGCCAGAGACCTGAGGAGGTCAGCTCCTTCCAGCACAGAGGCTGGGAAGCTCTGGGACAACACATTTCCATCAACAATAGGTGAGAGCGCCTATTTCCCACTCAGCTTCTCTAGTGAAGAGCCATAAGCTTTGGCATTTGAGTTAACCCTATAGATCAAAAAGGTGGTATATCTGTGCAGTTTTACTTTAGTATGAGTGAAGGTGATCATATGTTATACGTTCAAAGGTGTTTGTAAGCTTTGTGCATGTAAACTATTTAAATCATTCCTCTCTTTTTTCTACTCAACTTTTATTATTGATGTGATGAAGCTAAATATTGAGAAAAAAATCTCTGTGCCTAAGTGATATGAATTGCAACTCTTTTCGGATTTCTATCTGTATCTTGACTTTATTCATGGTGTTTGCTTTGTTTTGTCTTGTTTGCATTTGCTTACAGAAGTTTCTTTTCTATTTTCTTATGCTGTCTTTTACAGTTTGGATTGGGAGTTGTTAGTTAGAAAGGACTTTTCCACATTGGGTTGACAAATGAATTCTGCCCTCTCCCTCCACCCCCCCAGTAACTTTTAGGACTTCATTTCTTTAACGTGAAAAAAAAGATTCCATGTGAAATTGATCCTGGGACGCCTGGGTGGCTCAGCGGTTGAGCGTCTGCCTTTGGCTCAGGGCGTGATCCCGGAGTCCTGGGATTGAGCCCCACATGGGGTTCCCTGCAGGATCCTGCTTCTCCCTCTGCCTGTGTCTCTGCCTCTCTGTGTGTGTGTGTGTCTCTCATGAATAAATAAACAAAATCTTAAAAAAAAAAAAAGAAAGAAATTGATCCTGATGTTGAGTACGCAATACCAATGGATTTGAAAATTTTCCCCAGATGGTTTATACTAACACCATTCATTGAAAGGTCCATATTTGCCTTCACATTTGAGAAGAGTTTTAATTTTTCTTCATATGGATTTGTGTACTTTTATTGTTTATTTCTAGAAATATTCGTTTGCTTATTTTTGCTGTTTGAAATGGTTTTCCTATTATGTGTTCTAACTGCTTGTTTTTTTGTACATAATACATTGATTACTTTCCATTTATTAATATTTATATCCTCTAACTTCCCTGAGTTCTCTCACTCTTTGGTGTTTTAATTGATTTTCAAATGTACCATCATATTATCTTCACATTGTTATATTTTTACAATGTTTATGCTTCTTATTTTCCTTTATCTTGTCTGATTTTACTGGCTAGTAATGCCCATACTTTGTGGGATAATGGAGGTGACAGCATTTTTGTCTTGATCTTGATATTAGTAGGAATACCTCTTAGTATATCTCCACTGAGCATAATGCTGACTTCTGGATTGAGAAGAATATATGTTTACGGCTTTAAAAGGTGTCCATCCATCCTGATTTAACTTAATGCGTTTGTGAAGAATGGCTATTGTATTTTATCAAATGACTTTTCGGTATGTATGGAAATGATAATTTTTCCCCGACATTATAAGCTATATTTTAACATATTTCTTAATAATGAACCATTCTTGGACTTCCAGAATACATTCCCCTGTCAAAAGAATTATTCTTCATATGCTTTTGGATTGTATTCACTACCATGTTCCTTAGCTCAGTTCCATCAGTATTTAAACAGAGATTAATCTATAGTTTTATTTGTGCATGCAACATCTTTATCAGATTTCACTATCAATTGCATTCTTTCTTTCCAAAATGAATTGGAAGGTTTTCTTTTGTCTACCATTCTCTAGAACAGTTTAAATAACATTGGTGTTATCTGCTGTTTAAATTCCATTATGAAAGTGTCTAAACCTGCTGCTTTGCTGGAAATAAACTTCTGATAATTGTATCCATTGCTTCTATTGAAATGATTCTAGATTTCTTATGTTTCTTGATGCTATTTTGTATAAATCACATTTTTCTGAAAAAATCCATTTCATGCAAGTTTTAAAATTTAGGCTATTCATAAATCTTAAATTTCTTCAGTTCCTGTGTAGCTAGTTCTTTTTCTGTTCAGTTGTGTTTCATTGTTTGTTTTTAATTATAGTTTTTCTCATTTTTTTCTGAATAAATTAGCTAATGATTTGTTATCTTTAAAAACAAACAAACAAACAAACCAGGGATGCTTGAATGGCTCAGTGGTTCAGTGCCTGCCTTCAGCATGCTTGGTCCAGGGGTTCTGGGATCAAGTTCCATATCAGGCTCCCTGCAGGGAGACTGCTTCTCCCTCTGCCTGTGTCTCTACCTGTCTCTCTCTGTGTCTCTCATGAATAAATAAATAAAATATATTTTTAAAAAAACCAACAGATATTGGAGGTACCTGGATGGCACAATCAGTTAAGCAACCAACTCTTGATTTCAGCTCAAGTCATGATCTGAGGGCTGTAGGATCTTACCCCACTCCAGGTTCCCTGTTCAGCTTAGCGGGGAGTCTGCATGTCCCTTTTCACCTACTCACTCGTGTATACCCCCTCACTCACACACACCCTCTCTCTTTCAAATAAATAAATAAAACCATTTAAAACAAAACAAAACAGATTTTTGTCTTAACATATTAGATCTATCATTTTTCTTGTCGGGATGAGCACTGGGTGTTATACTATATGTTGGCAAATTGAACTCCAATAAAAAATATACAAAAAAAGATCTATGATTTTTCTAATTTGCTGCAATTGGAAAATACAGACCATGGAGTCTCTGTCACAATTAATCAGCTTTTCCATTATAACATAAGAGTAGCCAAAGACAATATGTAGATAGATGAGAATGTCTGTGTACAAATAAAACTCTTTTATGGATACTGAATTTTGAATTTCTCACATTTTTCACATATCATGAACTATTAACTTCCTTTTGATTTTTTTAACCATTAGAAATAAAGCAAAAACCATTCTGATTTTGTAGGTCATATAAAAACAGGCAATGGACTAGATTTTGCTCATAAGCTGTGGTTTGCTGGTCTCTACTTTATCTTAATGTCCAAAATATATAAAGAACATATACAACTCAATACCAAAAAACAAATAATCTGATTAAAAAATGGGCTGAAGACCTGAATAGATATTTTTTCAAAGAAGACATACAGATGGCCAACAGACACATGAAAAGATGCTCAACATCACTAATAGGGAAATGCAAATCAAGACGACAATGAGATAACACCTCACACCTTTCAGGATGATATGTCTTTAGTATATATATTGTTCCCTCTTATTTATTTATTTATTTATTTTTTAATTTTTTTTTTAATTTTTATTTATTTATGATAGTCACACAGAGAGAGAGGCAGAGACACAGGCAGAGACACAGGCAGAGGGAGAAGCAGGCTCCATGCACCGGGAGCCTGACGTGGGATTCGATCCCGGGTCTCCAGGATCGCGCCCTGGGCCAAAGGCAGGCGCTAAACCACTGCGCCACCCAGGGATCCCTGTTCCCTCTTATTTAAATTCAATTTAGTTGACATATAGTGTATTATTACCTTCAAAGGTAGAATTTAGTGATTCATCAGTTGTATATAACACCCAATGTTCATCACATCATGTGCCCTCCTTAATGCCCATCACCCAGTTACCCCATTCCCCCCATCTTCTCCCCTCCAGCAGCCCTCAGTTTGTTTCCTGCAGTCAAGAGTCTCTTATGGTTTACCTTCCTCTGTTTTTATCTTATTTTTCCTTCCCTTCCCCATGGTCATCTGTTTTGTTTCTTAAATTCCACGTATGTGTGAAATCATATGGTATTTGTCTTTCTTTGACTGACTTGTTTCACTGGGCATAAAACCCTCTAGTTCTGGCAGCCCTGGTGGCTCAGCGGTTTAGTGCTGACTTCAGCCCAGGGCCTGATCCTGGAGACCCGGGATCGAGTCCCATGTCAGGCTCCCAGCATGAAGCCTGCTTCTCCCTCTGCCTGTGTTGCTGCCTCTCTCTCCCTCTGTCTCTCGTGAATAAATAAATAAATAAATAATCTTAAAAAAAAAAACCTCTAGTTCCCTCCACATTACTGAAAATGTCAAGATTTCATTCTTTATAATCGCTGAGTAATATTCCAGCGTGTGTGTGTGTGTGTGTGTGTGTATTACACCTTTGTTAATAGCAGCAATGTCCACAAAGCTAATATATGAAAAGAGACCAGATATCCATCAACAGGTGAATGGATAAAGTAGATATATATTTCTTTATGCAATATTTAGTAGTTACCTAATATGAACAATAGTAGAATATTTCCTGTATTTTTTCCTGTACCTTCTTTCCTTCACCTTATTTTCTTTATCAATATTCTCATATTTGTTGTTTTACTTTGTGCTATTAAGAAAACCTCTATTTTCCTTATGTGAGTTATTAACATTTATTGTCAAGCTTTGACCCTGAGTTATCACAGAGGAGTCAACTCAGAAATGTATCCAATTTCTTTCACTTCTCCAATTTCTTTAGCATCTAATATCTACATTGTCAGTGAAGATAGATTGAATGTGGGTATACATATCCACATTCTACCCACATTTGTTTTATCCACAATCCTATGAGTAAATAAATTCAATGCTGACCACCAGTTTTGTTGACATAGTTCCCACTCTTCCTTAGCTGAAGATGATCTACTGGTAGTTTCCTTAAAAGAAGCTTAGGTTTTATACCCTTAAAATCTTATTCTTGAAGGTAAATGTATCTGGATAAGAAATTTATGCCTCGTCTTTTCTTTTTTTTAATATATTTTATATGTTCTCTACTGACTTCTGACTTTGTATATTGCTGTAGAGAAATACGCAGACAGGCGTACTTGGGTGGCTCAGTCATTTGAGTGGCCAACCCTTGGTTTCAGTTCAGGTCATGATCTCAGGGTCATGAGGTCGAGCCCTTTGGCTGGGTGTGGAACCTGCTCAGCCCCTCTCCCTCCGCCCCTCCCCTCATTCACACTCTCTCTTTCTCTCTAAAAAAAAGAGAGAGAAATATGCAAACAACCTGATCATTATATCTTGTCTCATTTGGAGATTAATCTTTTTGCTTGAGCACTCAAATGATCCTCTTGTTTCAATCTTGAAATCCCAACAGCATTATGAGCATAGTTCTGGTGCTTTTCCTCTTGTTTCACTGCTCAATGTTCATTGTCTTCCTGGCATAAGAACTCAAGGAAGATTCATTTTGGAGAAATTTTCTTTAATTATTTCTTTACAAATAAGATATTCCCATTCTGTTGTTTTTGTTTCTTACTTCAGGGATTCTAATGATACGTAATATTGGCTTTTTATGTTTGCCTGCTTTCTACATTGATCATTTTATTTCTGACCTTTAACACTGTTTATTCTGCTAATTCTAACACATTTCATTTATATGTCTCATTTCTATTATCTATTTCCTTTACTATATTTTCCACAGTGTATCCTGGTAATTTTCATCTCTAGCTCTATGCTGAATTTAGTTTTTCTTCTAATTCTCCCTGAGTTCTACCAGGATAATTTTTATCTCCTCCAACTTCAATTCCCATATTTCTCTGAGTTTTAGTATTGCTGACTAGTGATCTAAATTTTTAACAGATACTGTCTAATTAATTAATTAATTTTTTATTTACTGGAAAATTTTGAGGGCAAATATTCACTATGTCATCATTTTTCTATAAGAGTTCCTTGTGGGGTAAGATACTATTCTTTGCCTGTGTTTTCATGTAAGAATTTTGTATGGAAAAAAAAGATTTTTGTATGGTTGTTGATCTGGTTCTTTTCACATTCCTTGTCATTGAAAAAGCTGGATATTCTTGGATCAGTATCTATAGACATTTGGTGAGAGAAAGTGGAAGCTGCAGCCAGAGTGATGTTTGAATTTTCACTACCCAAGGTGAGGTTCTATCAATAGCTTGTTGACTTTACTTCCACCCGATTTAAAAAAAAAAAAAAAAAAAAAAGAAAGGTTATAATTTTAAACTCCAGATGAGCCCCTCACTTCCAGTCACTACAATTACATTACTACCCTCTGAGGTCTGCTGCTGTTGGGCTCCTTCTCACTCTTGGTATTTCATAGATTTACTGTCTCCCAAGAGAGTTTTGGCAATTGCTTATAGTTCCAAAATCCCATTTTTTTTAAAATAACTGCCTTCTGTGTTTGATAAAATTAGAGTTTCTAGAGGTTTTTGTTGGTCATCTGTTGCTATTATATGATTTCCAGGAGGGAAAGAAGGACCATGATGACTTTCTTAGCCATGTTTATGCAAGAATTCTATAATGCTATGCTTTGGAAGAGTTAAGCAAGACAGGGGCACTTATGCCTACTTTTCAACAGATGGAGTGTAAACTCTGAGAAGCAAATACAATGCGATGATGAGACGGTGAAAACCTGAAATCTCCAAGGATAATCCTGGAGTAAAAAATCTAAAGAATCAGCCTAAATGATGGAGATCATAAAAATCATAAGAGTTCAGATGAAGAGAAAATTGTGTGTTGACAGGAGCAATGACTGAAGGGGTTATATGGGAACAGAGATCAGAAGGAGTCATTGGAAGCTTTAGTAAAGCTAACGCATGTTCTTCCTTTAATTTTTTGGTCTAAGAAATTTGGAAAATTCTTTCTCACTACCATTCTGTGTTACTGGTTGCTTTTCACCTACTTCAGGATATGTCAAACTGTGAAGAAAATGGAAAGAGATAGAACTAATTGAGGGGGAGGAAAAAAGTTTTGGAATAAAAAAATATTTTTCCTCTCTGTAGTCACCAGAGCCTATGCCAGTTCCCCAGAACCAAGCCAGGCTCCCAGAGGCATTCTGGACCAAGGGTTCTTGGCACAGACAAGATTCCAAAAGACAGAGGTGCCTTTGAGCCATACCCAGGAACCTGAAACCAAGCCAAGATAGCTTGGAGAGCAAGAGCAGGGAAGTGGCTTCAGAACATTTTGTCAGATACTTTTTGCTGGTCTCTTTGCTTTATAATCTTTTAAAAATGATTTTTTTCCTTCTGAATATTTTCATCTATTTTAACTAGTTATTTCAAGGAGAATCATAGAAAGATCTGGGGAAGGCTGAACCCACATTCCTCTTCCCGCCCTCTGGTGCAGCCCTCTGCCTTTTGTCTCTCCATCATCGTTTACTTATAAGCTTGGTTTTGGCAGCCAGTAAGTTTATTTTACATTTTACTGAAGTGTGAGGGGAAATACTGATAGAAAACTAAACAAAATCCCTCACAAAATGGTATCACCGAATAAGCAAAGTACCTGAAAGAGGCAAACATTCGGGTGCCTAGAACTCAAAGCCTGATATTTCTTCCCTATAAGGCACCCTCAGAATCTCTTCCTGCTCTGGCTGGTGATCAGATCATCTGAAAATTAATCACTGGTGGAGAGAAGACTGTATTCACTGTCGAACTATGCTGCAGTCCCTGCCTCTGAATCCCTGCCTCTCCAGGTTTCATGCTTGTGTTACCATAAGCTTTTCAAAACAAGGTGCATAAGCTCCTTTGTCATTCTTTTGAAGATATGAAAATGCTAGTTATAGTGTAATTTTTTTCTTACTCCTGCCTCAACTATTAACAATTATTGAAAAATAACATAAAAATAATTTCTGTCTTATGCGTAATTATGTATATCACCTTTAAAATACATATTTTTAAAGGGAGAGCTACAATGGCCATACATAAAACTAAAGATATATAAAAGGACTTTGGAAAGCATTAGTTTACATAATTTTTCACAGCAATTCAATGAGAATAGACATTAATCAGATGTATGTGTGGGGGGTGGAGTATGTGGATATATATGTGTGTATGCATATTTTCCATTAAGTATGTCAATGGTTAACTGTTACACATCCCCATAACTTTTTTGGAGTAATGTGCCAATTTCACACAGAAGAAGGATAAACCTTTTTTCTTTTCTTTTCTTTCTTTACTGGATTCCATTCCCAGTGTGGACCTCAGTGTGAGACTGAACTCACAACCCTGAGATCAAGAGCTGAACTGAGATTAAGAGTCTGATACTTAACTGACTAAGCCACACAGGTACTCCTGAGGAAGAATATAACTTTCAAAAGTAAACACAATAGCTAGAAAAAGTTATCCCCAAAGAATGTAAGAGAGGGATAGGTATTATTTGTTAAATGAAAAAGGAAGAGCAAGAACTTGGAGATATTTGTGAATAGAAAAATACACACAAACTGAGAAACCCTACACGTAAAGAAATCTAACAACGATTGACAAGCTGTTTGTAGAAAACCAATGCCCACTTTATTTCCAACTTTCCACATCTTTGGGTGAAACTTGAGGACTTCATGAAAATTTCAATGCATTCTTTCTACAATGAAAATATCAACTCAGGGCTCCTGAGTGGCTCAGTCAGTTACATGGCTGACTTTTTATCTCAGTCCAGGTCATAATCTCAGGGTCCTGAGATTGAGCTCCACATCAGGCTCCACGCTGAGAGCAGAGTCTGTTTAGCATTCTCTCTCTCCTTCTCCCTTCGCCCCTCAATTGCTCTCTCTTGCTCTCTCTCTCTCTAAAATAAATAAATAAATAAATAAATAAATAAATAAATAAATAAATCTTTAAAAAATAAAAGAAAATATCATGGGTTGTTGACAGCATATTTGTAATCTGGCTTGGGCCTTCCACATTCAGAGGTGGCCCAGATGTGAGCTGAGATGTTGATTACACTGATGAAATTCATTTCCCTGAGGAATTCAATAGTATTAGTAAGAGTAGCTAAATAGATAATGGAGAAGTAAAAAGCACACATGTCTAGCAGGAAAAAAAACAAAGCTGGAGGCATCACGGTTCCGGGCTTCACTCTGTATTACAAAACTATAATCATCAACATAGTATAGTACTAGAACAAAAACAGACACATAGATCCATGGAATAGAATAGAGAATCCAGAAATGGACCCTCACTTTATGGTCAACTAATCTTCAACAAAGCAGGAAAGAATATCCAGTGGAAAAAAGACAGTCTCTTTAACAATGGTGTTGGGAAAATTGGACAGCCACATGCAGAAGAATGAAACTGGACCACTTTTTTTAAACCATACAAAAACCAAATAGATGAAAGACTTAAATTTGAGATAGGAACCCATCAAAATCCTAAAGGAGAACACAGGCAGCAACCTCTTTGACCTGGGTCCAGCAACTACTTGCTAGACATGTCTCCAAAGGCAAGGGAAACATAGCAAAAATGAACTATTGGGATTTCATCATGGTAAAAAGCTTCTGCGCAGCAAAGGAAATGGTCAACAAAACTAAAAGGCAACCTACAGAATGGGAGAATATATTTGCAAATGACATATCAGATAAAAGGACCAGTATCCAAGATCTATAAAGAACTTATCAGGGACACCTGGGTGGCTCGGTGGTTGAGAATCTGCCTTTGGCTCAGGTCATGATCCTGGGGTCCAGGAATTGAGTCCTGCATCAGGCTCATGTCAGGGAACCTGTTTCTCCCTCTGCCTATGTCTCTGCCTCTCTCTCTCTCTCTGTGTCTCTCATGAATACATAAATAAAATCTTCAAAAAAAAAAAAAGAATTTATCAAACTCAATACCCAAAAAACAAACAATCCAGTCAAGAAATGGGCAGAGGACATGAACAGATATCTCCCCAAGAAGACATACAAATGGCCAACAGACACATGAAAAAAATATTCAACATCACTCAGCATAAGGGAAATACTAACCAAAACCACAATGAGATACCTACCATCTCACACTGGTCAGGATGGCTAAATTTAACCAATCAGGAAATGACAGTTGGCAAGGATGCAGAGAAGGGGGAACTCTCTTGGACTGTTGGTGGGAATCTAAGCTGGTGCAGCCATGCTGGAAAACAGTACAGAGGTTCCTCAAAAAATTGTAGAACTACCTTACAACCCATCACTTGCACTACTCCATATTTATCCTAAGGATACAAACATTGATTTGAAGGGACCATGTCAACCCCAATGTCTATAAGTAGCTATGTCCACAATAATAAAAATATGGAAAGAGCCCAGATGTTCATTGACAGATGAATGGATGATGAAGATGTGGTATAGATATACAATGGGATATTACTCAGCCATTAAAAAGATAGAAATCTTGCCATTTGCAACAACATGGATAGAGCTAGAGTGTACTATGCTAAGTGAAATAAGTCAGTCAGAAAAAGACAAATGCCATATGATTTCACTCATATGTGGAATTTAAGAAACAAAACAAATGAACGTAGGGGAAGGGAAGAAAAGTAAAATAAGATAAAATGGAGAGGGAAGCAAACCATAAGTGACTCTTAACTTTAGGAAATCAACTGAGGGTTGCTGGCGGGGAGATGGGGGGAGGGTAACTGGGTGTTGGGCATTAAGGAGGGCACATGATGTGATGAGCACTGGGTATTATACACAATTGATGAATCACTAAATTCTACCTCTGAAAGTAATAATATAGCATATGTTAATTAAACTCAAATTAAATAAAAATAGAAATAAAAAAGTGTGAGCACAGGTCCTTAGTCATCCAAAAAGGGAAGCCCTAGCTTTCCACAGGGAGTGCAATTTACTCATCATTGTGGTGCATATCTGGCCATAATAATCACCCCCAACAGTGTTTGTTGGAATAAATGGTAAACTGTCAGTTTCAAAAAATAAAACCTCATTAAACTTTTCTCACTACTCCTTTTTAATATTGTACCAGAATTTCTAGCTAATGTAATAAGAGAAGGAAATGAAAACTACACAGATTGGGAAAGAAGAACTACAACTGTCTTGTCCACAGGTGAGATGATCATCTCTGTAGAAAATCTGAAAAAAAAAATCAAGAAGAGAACTGGAATATTCCATTATAACAAGGTTGCATGATACAAAATTAATCTAAAACCAACTGCTTTCCCTGTATAAATAACAATGAACAAACGGAATTTGAAATTTAAAAATGCTATGTCATTTACATGAACACCTTTAAAAGGAAATATTAGGTATAAATCTATCAAAATATGTATAAGGTATATAGGAGGAAGACTATAAAACCATGATAAAAGAAATCAGAAAGGAAAGAAAGAAATAGAAAGATAGTCCGTGTTCCTAGGTAGAGACTCAATATTGGTAAGATGTCAGTTCTTCCCAACTTAAACTGTACATTCGATACAATACCAACCAGAATCCCTCCAGGTTATCTTGTGAATAACAAAACAAATAACGATATCAAAAAATTGATTCCAAAGTTTATATAGAGAAGCAAAAGATCCAGAATAGCCAATACAATATTGAAAAAAAGAACAAAGTTGGAGAATTGATACTATTTGACTTCAAGGGTCACTATAAAGCTACAGTAATAAAGATAATGTGGTATTGGTGCAAGAATAGAAAAATGGATCATAGGAACAGAATAGAGAGCCCAGAAATAGACCCACAAAAAAGCAAAGGCAATACAATGAAGAAAAGAGTCTTTTCAACAAGTAGTGCTGGAACAACTGGATATCCACATGCAAAGAAAAATAAATGAACCTAGATACAGATCTTATATACCTCACAAAAATTAACTCAAAATATATCACAGACCTAAATACAAAATGCTATAAAAAACTATAAAACTACTAGAAGGTAAATAGTAGAAAATTTAGGTGATCTTGGGTCTAGCGATGATATTTTAAATACAATGCTAAGAGCAAGACCCATGAAATAAAAAATAATAAATTGGACTTTATTAACATTAAAACCTTCTGATCTGTTAAGAACATTTTTAAGATAAACAGAAGTCTGGAGAAAATTTTTGGAAAATACAAATCTGATTAGGAACTGTTACCTAAAATATATAAATAGTTCTTTTTTAAACTCTATAGTAAGAAAAAAAAACTTAAAAATGGGCAAAAGATCAGAACTGTTATCTCACCAAGGAGAATATACAGATGGAAAATAAGCAAAGAAAAGATGTTCTACCTCATATGTCATCAGGAAAATGCAGATTGAAACAGCAATGAAATACCACTTACATACCTATTAGAACAGCCAAAATCTGAAATACTAACAACACCAAATGCTGAAAATCATGTGGAACAACAGAAAGTCTCATTCATGCTGATGGGAATGCAAAATGGTACACTTTGAGAGACAGTTTGGAAATTTTTTATAAAACTAAACATACTCTTACCATGAGATCCAGAAATCACACTCCTTTGTATTTATCTGAAGGAGTTGAAAACATGTCCACACTGAAATCTGCACAAGGATGTTTATAGCAGTTTTGTTCATAATTGACCAAACTTGGAAGCAATTAAGACGTTCTTCAGTAGGTGAATGGATAAATATACAGTAGAATATTATTCAGTGCTAAAAAGAAATGAGCTATCAAGCCATGAGAAGACAGGAAGGAATCTTAAATGCATAGTACTAAGTGAAAGAAGCCAACCTGAAAAGGCTACATACTGTAGGATTCCAACTTTATAACATTCTGGAAAAGGCAAAACTATGGAGACAATAAAAATATTGGTGGTTATCAGAGGTTGGGGAAGTAGGGATGGATAAACAGATAGAACATAGATTTTTACATCAGTGAAAATACTCTGTATGATACCAGAATGATGAATATATGTCATTCTACATTTGTCCAAACCTGATCAGTGAGTGTGCAAAACCAAGTGTAAGCCAGAATTTAAACAATGGACTTCAGGTGAAGATAATGTGTCAGTGTGGGTTTATTGATTGTAACAAAATGTATCACTCTGGTGGAGAATATTGGTAGTGACTTTTCAGCAAAAATTTATAAGTTGATCCTAAAATTCATATTGAAATACAGAATTATGTATATTTAAAAAAACATTATTCCAACTTCAAAACTTACTACAAAACTATATAATCAAGACAGTGTGCTACCTTCATAAGGATAAATATATCAACCAATTGAACAGAATCACAAGTCCAGAAATAAATCCTCACACTTATGGTGTATTTATTTTTTAACAAGGTTGCCAAGACCATTAAATGAAGGGAAGAATAGTTCCTTTAATAAATGATACTGGAACTAACTGGATAGCTACCTGTTGAAGAATGAACTTGAATGCTTTGCTTTTAACATACATGAACATTAACTCAAAGTAAATTATAAAACTAAATGCAAGAACAAAAGCTATAAAACTCTTAAAACAGAGAGGCAATACTTGCAACCTTGGATTAGACAAAGACTTCTTAGATATAACAGATAAAGCACAAGTGATAATGGGAAGCACAGAGAAGATGAAATTCAGAAAATTATCCACAGAGTGGGAAAAAATACTTGCAAATAATTTACCTGACAAGAGAATCTTAAATCAATAAAAAAAACGATCAATTAAAAATGAGGAAAACTAAAGGCAAACATTTTGCTATAGTTGGTAAATTTGTCACACATTCAGCAAATATATTTGTATGTTACAAATAAAGAGGAAATCCTGGGACAAACTTAGTGGTGCTGGACCGGAATCAGAAGTATTAGGATAAATTTATGATTAGGTAGATGGTGAGGGATACATGATAGATTATATAGATAGATAAATAGATAGATATAGATATAGATAGATATAGATATAGATATAGATTCATGAGTATATATAAATTAATACACATGATGTATTTTCTACTCCTGTCTGGTAAGAAGGCCTGGAAACACTGACACTCCAGTAGCAATAAGCACCCCCTAGTGCCTAGATACCCCTAGCACCAGTATCCAATAAAAGAAACCAAGTTTCCTTTGATAATTGGTTGGTTCCAGGGATGGAACAGACAAAGCACAAGTTGAGCCTGGAAGATTGTATGGTACCAAAAAGAAAGAAGGAAAAGTTGGGGACACATTGAAAGGACATAGAAGTAAATCTGAATGAACTCCCCATGGCCAATTGTTCAAAGCTGGAACAACTTGAATAATAACATTAGCATTAGACTGTAAGTTAAATAATAAAATAAATATCTATGTGCCCATATTGATATAAAATATATATAGAAAAATTCCAATCAATACATGTAGAAGAAATGATAAAAATGGGAAATCAGGGATCCCTGGGTGGCACAGCGGTTTAGCGCCTGCCTTTGGCCCAGGGCGCGATCCTGGAGACTCGGGATCGAATCCCACGTCGGGCTCCCGGGGCATGGAGCCTGCTTCTCCCTCTGCCTGTGTCTCTACCTCTCTCTCTCTCTCTCTCTCTCTCTGTGACTATACATATAAATAAAAAAATTAAAAATAATTAAAAATAAAAAGCAAATGCTTTAAAAAAATGGGATATCACCACTAGAGCACCAATAGTGCTGTAATAATAATAGTTGCCACAGGCATGATCATCTGATGATGCTAAAAATAGTGA
The DNA here is from genome assembly GCF_011100685.1 of Canis lupus familiaris. Lineage (NCBI taxonomy): Eukaryota > Metazoa > Chordata > Mammalia > Carnivora > Canidae > Canis > Canis lupus. The sequence goes on from NC_049256.1 coordinate 19,286,613, forward strand.
GTGATATTTAAGGAAAAACAGGATATTTGCATAGTTCCAAAGTCCCTCCACACAAGATACTTACTAATTATAATAGGGAAGTAACAACTTTATAGTGAAGAGACCTGGCAAACACCACCTTGACTCAGTGATCAAGGTCAACATCACCAGGAATAAGACAGAGTGACATTGTGTACTTCCTGACATGATGCACTGAGGAGGCATATCACCTCTGTGGTTTTCTCTCCCAAAATACAGTCTCAACCGCAGCATGAGAAACTAATATTGATGGACATTCTACAAAATATTTGAGGACTTGGAACACATGTCAAAGTCATGAAAGACAAGGGAAGACTGGGGGATTATCACAAATTTGAGGAGTCTAAGGAGACCTGATGACTAAATGCAATGAGGAATTCTGAATTGGATATTGGAACAGAAAAAGAACATTATCAAAAAGCTGGTAAAATATGAATAGAATCTAATGAGTTAACAGTATACTACCAACATTGATGTCATTTTGAAGAGTGTACTATGGTTATGTAAAACGTTAACACCTGGGGACGCTGGGTGAAAGGTACATGGGCACTTTTTGTAAAAATTATTTCAAAATAAATAAAAAAACTTCATCTAACTCAAATGCTCATCAGCAGTAGAGAGATAAATTATTGTTATGGTTTCTGAGGTGCTGGTGACATTCTGTTTCTTGTTCTGCATTGTGGTTGCAGTTTTTCACTTTGTGAAAATTCATTGAGCTATAATTCAATTTTACTCTTAAGTTCCAAACATAGCATTGGCTTCTAAATTCGAATCGTTCTATTATGATCAAGATTCATTGGTCAGGTTTACATCTAAAATTAAAGGCTTGTTAAAGAATGATCTGGTGCTTAAACAAAAGTCTCATTACAAAAGTAGCGTTCAATGAATGAACACACTGGCCCCATAAAGGGACAGTCTCAGGGGTGCCCACCAGATACCACCTGGGTTTTCCAAGAAGACAGTAATACTATTGGCAAATAATAAACATGCTTTCCTTCCTTTTCTAAAGTTAAAGATTTTCTGTCAAAATCTCAGATAGTTTTTTTTTGTCTATTTTACCAGTTTTATTTAATTTGTTAATAATTTTGGTAAACATGGTATATCAATGGCTTTAGCCCTACATACTAGAAATCCCACGTAAAAGTGGCTTACACAATAAATAAGATTAATTATTTCATGTCAGATAACCCAAGGCTGGTTATTGTATCTCTGCAACATCATTAAAAAGTCCAGATTCTGGGGCACCTGCATGGCTCAGTCAGTTAAGCATATAACTCTTGATTTTGGCTCAGATCATGGTCTCAGGGTCATGATATGGAACCTCACATTGGGCTCCTCACTAAGCCTGTAGCAACTTGAGATCCTCTCTCCATCTCTCTAAAAATTAAAAAAAAAAAAAAAAAAAGTCCAGATTCTTTCCATCTTTCCTCTCTGCCATCTTCAGGAAGTTGGCCACTCCTGGTTGCAAAAAGGATGCCTTCATATCAGTTTTGAATCCTCCCACCAAAACATACTAAAACCAGAATACAAAAAAAAAAAAACAAAAAACAGAATACGGTGACTTTCATGCCTCAATTTCGCCCATTTTCCCAGAAGCCCCACAAGAGTTATCTCCTATTTCGTTTTTAGAATGTTATCATTTGCTCTATTTTATGTCAGTCTTCACCCAGGCAAACAGAATATTACCAGGATTGGCTCAGGCTTCCAAAGTTTGGGCTCTGGAACTGGAGAAGAACCCAGCATCTTACAGAGTACATGACAACTTGGTGCCTGAATCATATTGAGGTTCTATTAGCAGAGGGAAGAAGAAGCATTTCTTGAGTAGGAATTCACCAGCTGCCAGAGTGGGTATGATTCTATTATTCATTACTGTAATGTATTCTTTACAGGAGCTCTAGTGTTCCTCTGAGGAATGATGCAGCTGTTGGTTGAGATACTCATTATAATATTAAGAAAGTACCATTTTATTTCTAGTGTACTGAGAATTTTTATTGGGAACTGATGTAGTTCTGCAACAAATGACTTGTTTTGTTTCTAAAGGTTTTTGTTTGTTTGTTTTCCAAGAGGGCAAGTGTTTGCCTTGATCTAGAAAATATATTTTAGCTTACGAACATGCTTTATTTTATTAAGAAACATTATAATATTAAGTCCTCCTTATATTCTCAGAATATATCTTCCTCAGGCATAAGGATACTTGGATTTGACCTAAAATTTTTCTTCCAAATTTTTCAAATACACATTTGCACAGTATGTGTTTGATCAGCGGTTATAATAATAATCATAAAAGGATTTTAAGGTTTTCCATTTGTTTTGTGTTTCATTTACTTTATGAACTATCTGGTCCTTAGAATTTTGAAATATCTTTTCTATAATATCATCAGGCCCTGGAATCTTTAATATATCTTGGCTTCTGGTTTATGTAGGTTTATCATTGTTTAGGAAAAGGGATGAATTTTGTGAATTTATTCTTTTTTCTCAAAAGCCATGAATTTCATCAAAACACACAAAAAAGGTAGCCTAAAGGTATAAAAAATATTACCATATATTTTCTCTCTTTAATTATATCTGTTTTTCTTTAAATTTCTAATCTTGAGTATTTACATTTTCTCTAGTCTTCCCAAATAGTTTTCCATTTTATCAAATTTTTCAAAGAACCAATGTGTGGGTGTATTTGTTAAATCATTAATTGTTAACTTTCATTTTTAATATTTTTATTAAATATTTAATATATTAAATATATATGATTATTTTTTCTTAGGGTTGCTTTGTTGTGAATATTTGATTTCTATTATTGAATACTTTGTTTACATATTTTCATTCTTCTAGTATAATGTTGGCATTTAGGGTTCTTGACTAGATATTTGGCCACATACCATAATTATATTTTTAAATCATATTATGATTATTTCCTAAATAGTCTAAAATCAAAAACACTACCTTTATTTTATTCCTTGTTAACAATGATAAAATTTCAAGTGGTACAGAAATATATACCTAAAAATAAATTCTCTTGTCTTCCTTACCTCAAACCAATTTTTCAAAGTGCCAACTGTTAAGAATCTCCTTATTCTTTCAAATATTATTTTATTCACACAAAATACATTACATTAAAAAGGCTGTAACAATTCTTGTGCTCAAACTGTTGCCTTCATGGTAAATACTTCCCTACAATAGATTCCAGGGAGTGGGTTTCCTAGGCCCAGGAGTATGTACATGTTTAATAGTTTTTTTTAGGATTTTATTTATTTATTCATGAGAGACACAGAAAGAGAGAGAGAGGCAGATACACAGGCAGAGGGAGAAGTAGTCTCCCTGCAAGGAACCTGATGCGGGACCCGATCCCAGATTCTGGGATCAGGACCTGGGCCAAAGGCAGATGCTCAACCACTGAGCCATCCAGGCATCCCTGTACATGCTTAATTTTGATAAGTACTCTCACATTGCACTCCACAAAAGGCTCTATCAGTTCACACAACAATAGTATTTATGCCCATTTTCCTACACTCTGGCCCACCTTGGTATATAATCAACATTTTAATTTATAATTTGAACTCAGTGGTATTTAGCAGATAAGTTTTAATTTTTCTGAGAAGCTGGACATTTCTGTTGGTGGTGGTGGCTGTTTAACCTTTTATCATTGTTCCAGAATTATTTTTGCCATGATTCTATATGAAAATATGATTGGTTAAAACTTTACCTTCCAAAATTTATTGTGGTTTCCTCTGGAGATTTTTAAAAGAGCTATATACAGTAAAATATGCCATAAGTGCCTAAAAAAGATGAAGTCTTGTCTCCCTGTCGGGTATAATTTTAATATGTGTTCCATATTAATATATTACTGTTATATTTGGGAGATTCTATATATCTATATATTTTTAAAGATTTTATTTATTCATTCAAGAAAGAGAAAGAGAGCTCGAGAGAGAACACAAGCAGAGGGAGAGGCAGAGGGACAGAAGAGAGGCTCCCGGTCAAGCAGGGAGCCTAATGTGGGGCTCAATCCCAGGACCCTGGGATAATGACCTGAGCTGAGGCAGATGCTTAACCGACTGAGCCACCCAGGTGCCCCTATATATCTATATTTTATATCTGGTTAATTTTCTACAGAATTTGTCTAAAATTTTTACTGCTATGTTAATTTCTTATCATGTTCATAATCATTTTTGTTCATTCAAAATTACCATGTATCTCTGAAATCAAATTAAAGATTTCTGATCTGACTAAGAAGTAAGTCAACATATTTCTAGTTTACGTATGTATAAATGATATACATTTATATGCAAACAACAAGTCCAGGCTTCTGGCTTCCTCCCTTCAACTCAAATCTGGAGGTACCACAGCAACTAACAAAAGGTTTCAGTAAATACCTTGAGGGGAGTTAGAGGTGAGCATGTCCCAAAATGTGGGGAGCAGCTGCCAGTGGGAGAGCTCCAGGGTGCACACTCGTGGCCTGACCTAGGGACAATTTTCTAGGGGTGCTTTTTTCTCATTGTTTTCTCCTTAGCTCCACTGGGCAGCCAACAGTAATAAATGTCAGCATGTCTAAACCATTTTCTTCCCACTCCCTAAAGCAGACAATATTCTCAGATGGCAGCTACACTTGAATTAAAACATAGCTTGGGCCAGAGGTACTGGGTGCTTCTCTCTACAGTCAAGAGATGCCTGGGGAGACAAAGAAGGAAGGAATGTAGAGTAGAAGTTCTGTCCTATAATGCTCCTTCCCTTTAGCCTCACTGAGGTAAGTACAAGCGAAGGCCTATGTTTTCATCAATTCGTCTAAAGTAGACATTACTAGCCTTTGTAGGTGATAATGAAGAGAGGATAAAATTTAGGTTTCTGGGGAAATCAGGATTTAAGAGAATATTAAAGTAAGTGGTAAGTATAAGAAGCTGTAGAAAAAGAAGTAGACCTAATGGAATACAAAAAATAAGAATTTAAAATATGTATGGGTGGAGGAAGATACTGGAAACATGAAGTAGAAACAAGCAGCCAAGAAGAAAAATTAATTGGACATATCTTGTATAAGAGATACAATTAGTGAAATCATCTCTAAGGACAGGCTAATGAGCTACTTAGGGAGCAGGAGGTTAGCTCAAAGAACATTCCCGAAGGGCATCAGGAAAGAATAAACGGTGAGCAAATGGTGAAATGGTAACAAAAATAGAAGGAAACAGAAAACATTCAGTAAATATTCAGAAAACATTCTAGAAGTTCCAGAAAAAGAAGAGGAAGCATTTGAGCCGATAATGGGGATTTTGCAAATAGTAAATGATGTTGTAATATTTCAGATTAATCAGGCTCAGATTACCTAAGGAGATAAGAACTCTAGGTGGTTTCAGTAACATTGAAGACAAAGAAATATTATAAAAGTTTCTAAGGAGAAAAATCAGATCTTTCCCAAAGCAGTAAAAATTGGATGGAAATTAGATACCTTAACAGCAACATTGGCTTGAGAAGATAATAAAATTTTATTCTGAGAGTCCCAAAGAAATGAAACGAATAACTTCATAGACAACTGAATCTGCATCTAATGCACGAAAGGATCAAAGATACTCTCAGGCACGGTGAGTCTCAGGTAGTTCCAAGAATATCATCTTTGAAAGCATTCTTAGAAGTCATTTTTCAGGAATAGGAAAAATAAATGGAGGAAGAGAAAACAAGAGAGAACAGGGAAGGGATGGCCTTACTAAGGTTTATGTTTTGGTCCAAATAAGCCGCTATTTATAAAAATTGGGTTAATTCCTATAATCAGGTATTGAAACTCTAGAAAATATGAACTTGACTGGAACCTGGTGATGGTGATCAGGGCACCAATAGAAAGTGAGAACACGATGACCTGCCTGGAAATATAGAGATGCAGCTTAGCTTTTTAGAAGTATGCACTTGAGTCTTCATAAATGAGAGGAATAGAGAATGTGTGAGTCCAAGATAAGTAGGGGTAAAGGTGCCATTTATCCAGTGGTAAATATGAAGTGGCATAAGAAGAAAGCTTAAGAAACAGAAAACAAAATAAAATGGCAGGAATTAAGGCCGCAGCATAAGGTGGCAACGCCAGTACCAAAATAGTTCATTTATACCTCATGAGAGTCTAGAAATGAATTGTGGTGACTTATAAAGAAAAAAATGTGTACAGTAAGATAAACTAAACTTAACTGGGAGAGGAATTCGGGCAATGATACAAGTACGGGCAAGGCACATGTACTCAGTGCTGTCCTTGAACAAGACCACACAAAAAGGTTGATAATCAACACCTGTTAGAATAAGTGTATAAACTCAAGTACATGATATTACTATTTCCTTCTGACATGTCACCTCACAGGACCCTGCTTAATTGGTCTATGGCTCCAACTTCAATTGCTACTCGCTGTCAGCTGCTAAGGTTTGTACAGTGTTGACTACCTGCACTAAAAAACAAACAAACAAAGACAACAACAAGAAAAAAACAACTACCCACACTAACACCAAAATGCTACTAGGTCAGGGTAGTCACCTCACTAAAAATATGTTCCGTCTGTTTGCTTTAAGCAGGTTACAGTCAGGGCACCTTGGTGGCTCAGTGGTTGAGCATCTGCCTTCAGCTCAGGGCGTGATCCCAGGGTCCTGGGACTGAGTCCCACATCAGGGTCCCTATAGGGAGCCTGCTTCTCCCTCTGCCTATGTCTCTGCCTCTCTCTGTGCCTCTCATGAATAAATAAATAAAATCTTAAAAAAAAACAGGTTACAGTCTATCTCTCTGAAATATCAATGCTGCTCTATAGTCCATGTCATAATGATCTGTTCCTACAAAGACATAGTTGTGTGTTATCACATAGTGCCAAAGAAGAGAATGTCTGATATTTCTACAGGATCGTTTCTTCGTTTTCTTAATCCTATATCCATAAGAAAGCATCACAGCGAAAACTTCCCAACACATCATTTTAACAAGTTAGACCACCACAGAGATTTAAAACCTGTACTCACACTGGACAAGTCACTTCACCTTTCTGGGCTTTGAATGTCTCCTCAGTAAAGACAGAGGTTGGACTAGATGACATTTAAGATTCCTTTTGGTCTTCATATTTTATAATGACTTCCCATGTCAACCTTGCCCTAATTTATTCATGCTAATAACTTACTTTAAAACTAATGTTGATACCTTTTGTTTTGTTGTATTTGTTATAGAAAGCAAGAGCAAAAATGTGAACCAAAAAACTCACCTATAAATCTGATCATCTCTGTCTCTTAACATCAGTTTATATTTCATTCCTTCTTGCTTATGGATTTAAACGACTGAAATCAGATTTCCATAAATTTTGCAATATGTTTCAGTTGCTTAATACTATTATAATTCACATGCTACATAAATCTTTACACATTTCATTTAATATTCTATAACATGGCTGTATGATCATTTGCTTATTTTTTCTTTATTCTCTTATATGTGGTCATTATAATTGCCTCTGTCATAAAGGTTGCAGTGTTTGTCTTTCTGCTTTTATAGCTGTTTGTATTTAAGAAGTTTTTCTTGGGCTGCCTGAGTGGTTCAGTTGGTTAAGCATCTGTCTTCAGCTCAGGTCATGATCCCCGGGGTCCTGGGATCAAGCCCCATGTGGGGATCCCTGCTCAGTGGGGAGTTTGCTTCTCCCTCTGCCTCAACCCCTCCCCTTGGCTTGTGCATGCTCTCACTTTCTCTCAAATAAATAAATAAATAAAATCTCTTTTTTAAAAGACATTTTTTCTCAATAGAATTTCTATATGAAATGATATAAATAATGTTTTATATGTTGGTAACAGTTTACGGAGGGCTTACTATGTACAGACATTGTTTTATGTGCCTCACGTAGATTAACTCATGGATTCCTTAAGTCAATCTACTGGAGTAGGTACTATTATTATCATCCCTTTTTACAGAAGCAGAATCTGAGGCACACAGGAGAGAACAAATAACTTCCTCATGGCTTGATGGTAAATGGCAAAGTTGGAGTTCAAATCCAGGTTCCAAGGGTGGAGCACTGCAGAAGCACCTGTGACCAGGTATACCAGCACTGAGCGCCAGCCTTTCCAGAACGATGCACAGGACATGCTGTTGTATCAATTCTCCATTAAAGGGGTATCTGGCACCTTCATGGCATAGACAGATTCGAGCTGCTTCAGTGTCTCTTTTAGATAAAAGAGCACGCGTGCCACATTTCTGTTTGGAGGCAGTCTCCCCCGTCTATGAGGTACTAAACTACTCAGGACGTCTAAGATTCATTTGCCTACATTTCCTTGTGCGATGAATAGAGAAGAATTTATAAGGATCCTTAAAAGCACCCTAGGTCTCAATGCAGACATTATTTCTGGGCAAATATAAAACGGTTTTTAAAATTTATTTATGTTTTTAGCTTTCTTTGCTAATTTATCATTTTTAATAACCTGAAAGCACAAGTCATTTAAATAATAAACTACTCTCTGAAGAAATTGAACATGAACTGTCATACTCCCCCTTTCCTTTTTAATTTCCGTTGGTGTTAAGTGACATGGTCAGTAAGCAAGGCATGGGAAGCATTTAATTCACCATGGATCTAGCCGTACAAATGCAGTCTCAGTATGGCGTAAGCAAAACTCCACAGTATCATTTTTATACTTAGGTTTAGTATTTAATTAGTCAAGTTTTCATCCACATCGCCTATTTGTCTACTGAACCCTGCCAAATACACTCTTTGGCAGATGGTGAAATAATGAAATTGCTGGCTTGAAAATCCAAAATCTTGGAGATAATTAGAAGACTTGATACAGGTAACATTTATTAGTCATGAAAAGCTTGACAGCATGGTGAATTTTTCAACCCACACAATTTTGAAAGGGGAGAAAAGATCCTCTTTTTGAATGCCGATCAAATTACACTTCTGTGACAAGAAGAGAGAAATACACTCAGGAAGCTTAGCTGGACAGCTCCGTCATTTAAACACCACCTAAACAGAGAGAAGGGGAAAAAAACAAAAACAAAAACAAAAAAACTTTATAATGGTGATTCCACTACAGAGCCACAACCTCACAAAAACGTATGAACCACTTTTTGAAAATTTCCTCTGCTCCTAGTTAAACAAATTGCAAGCTCACTAGATAAAAGTGAGCACCAAGAATAATCTTTGTAATCACTAAAGTAGCTGCAAATGAATTAAAATATCTTCTAACTGGTCCTTCTTAATGTAAGCATCATTCTTGGGTTAGGAAGGAGCCCTCTCGTTGTAGAAACTTTCCTGGTTATAGAAGCTTCATGTTTTAACGTTTTACCATGTAGCTATTTCACACCTACCACTCCACACATTAGCTGCAGGGGCAACTTTATCCATATTTTACCAAAGTGCCACTTGTAGACATAGCAAATCGAATTCTGATATCGAAACTACAGAAAAGGGGTAAACAGTATAGCTGATTTGGGGTTCAGAACTCAGGGCAGGTCAGACTGCTGTAACTTGATCATGGACATGGGCTGTCTTCCTGGAGTCAAAGCATTTCCATGCCAAAAAGAACTTTCAAGATCTCCAGCTGCATTTTCTCATCTTTTAGAAGAAAAGAAAATCGATGCTTGGTAAAATTAAGTGACTTGAACAAGCTATACCCTGGAAAGCTTCAGACTTGATCAGAGATGTTCTGACTCCCTGTATCTTGTCTTTCCCACTGCATCATTGCTGCAAGTTTGTATGATGCGGTATCTGGCCAAATTCATTAAGCCTAGTGACCCCAATCATGTTCTATGAATTGACCTAGAATGAGTGTAAAGCCAAATAAAATTGCAATGTGTAAATTTTTGAAAGTTAAATTCAAAAGTGAATAATCAGTTGAAAGCCTTGGGAAGGAAGGAGAGGAAGAAAGATATGGGAGAAAGAGGGAGGGAATGAAGAAGGGAGAGAGGGAGAGAGGGAGAGAGGGAGGAGGGAGAGAGGGAGGAAGGAAGACAGGCAAGCACTTTTTTTTCCCTGTTTTTCTAGTTGAAATAGAATGACCCTTAAAAGGGAAGTTCAGAAGAGAATGACTGACTCTATATATGTTATCAAAGACTGAGATGAATTCTTCTGGCTTATGAAAATGGAATGATAAGCTGGCAAGGAATGAAATATAGCTAAGCAGACAGGAAAGATGTTGAGGCAAAACAAAGTAAAAAGCCAGTGGAAAAGAGAAATCTCTCTTCAAAGGTTTGGACATGTACCATTGAAATCAGGAGATTTAGCTGGTCATACTCTGTGAAATGGGGCCAGGGAAAGAGGGAATATCAGTGTGCAGAAATAGAGATGAAGCCATCATGGAGAAGGTAGGACAGGTGTGAGTCCGGAAGGGATTTAACAGATTTCACCTGTTTTGGGGGTCTCACTGCATTCCTGCCTTTGGACTCCATAATGCTCTCCACTAGCATTTCAATAAAAGGGCTACTTAGAATTGATTTGTGAGTAAGAGAGCAGCGTTTACTTTGGTCTTTATTTAAATATGACCTAGAAATTTTTTTGCTTTTATGTTTACAATTATTTTGCACTTAAATTTGAAATATGTTGTGATTTCTAAATTCCATTTTATGCAAAAAAGAAATGTAATATAATTTTACTTTGATTCATCTCTACCTTCCCCTTTCTGATCGTGGTCAGTGTAGCTTGCTGATAACAACCAGGAATGTGGATGCTATTCAATCAATTTGTTGTTGTTGTTGTTGTTGTTGTTGTTTTAAGATTTTATTTATTTATTCATTAGAAACACAGAGAGGAGAGAGAGAGAGGCAGAGACACAGGCAGAAGGAGAAGTAGGCTCCATGCAGGCAGCCCAACGTGGGACTCGATCCCCGGTCTCCAGGATCAGGCCCTGGGCTGAAGGCGACGCTAAACCGTTGAGCCTCCAGGGCTGCCCTGAATCAATTTGTTTAATATTAAATGTTTTCTTTAAGGAATCACTTTGTCTTTTGAATTTAAATTTGTCACCACGTTTACTGGTATTTATATATATTTCTAAGTGTTTACTGCTATTTCTTCCTTCTTGCATTTTAACTTATAGTTCATGGCATTGATGGCTAGAATATACTTCCAGTAACTATGTCAAGAATCGTGCAATGTAATCTAAATCTTTACATACCTTGAAATGACATATGAATGATACAGTAATAAGTGTAGCATTTGCTATCGATGCTGCATATCCCTTGCACCATGTATTTCCAGCATGTTCCACTTTCCAACTGCCAGGGTCTGTGTTTCTGTGCCTGAATAAATTTTTTCACTCCACAGAAAGCTACTCTTGCCTTGCCTGTGCAGTAGTCTAGAAGTTTTGGGGAATCAACAACCCCAGAAAGAAGCTCTCAACCAATGACTGATGATTGGCATGAGGTAGGGTGTGAATGCCTCAGCTTCTTCACCCAAGTGAAATAACTCTGAGACATGTATTTTTCTAATGTCATAAATCATTTTTGTTGAAGAGATTAAAAAGGTGATGAATGGAGGATCATCAGAAAAATCCAAAGTAAACAGTTTGGTGATGGGGGAGCCCAAAGGAAAGCACTTTGCTTCTAGAGTCAGATATTTAAAGTGCATCCAGTACATCTGATGCGCAGGTGAGCAAACACAGGCTCTTCTTGCTGGACTAAACAGAACCTTCACTGAGAAATAGGACTCTGGCCTGGAACCCAGGATCCTGGAGGTCTAGTCTTACAGAGTAGCAGATGTGTAGCAAATTCTGGCAGGAAGCAGAATTCTGCTTTTAAATTCTTCTAAATTCTGCTGAGAATGTGATCAGTGAACAGCAGGGCTTAAGAAGTTGACACAGGGTTGATACCCCTCTAGAATTGGGTTTTTGAAAACTATTTTGCTGAATACTTTTATTTTTTTAGTTATTTTTTAAATATTTAATACTCACTTCACCCTTTTGTCCTCCCCCACTTGTCTCTGGCAACCACCCCTTAATGTTGTATTTTTATGAGCTTGGTTTTTTTGTTTTTTGGTTTTTAGATTCTACGTATAAAAAAGATAATATAGTGTCTGTCTTTCTCTGTCTGCTTATTTCACTTTGTGTAATATTCTCCAGGTCCATCAATAGCATGAATGACAAGATTTCAATTATATATATATATATATATATATATATATATATATATATATGAGAAAGCATACATCTTTTCAAGTTAGTTTTTTTTTATTTTCTTCAGATAAATACCTAGAAGTAGAATTGCTAGGTTACAATGATAATTCAATTTTTAATTTTTTGAGGGACCTCTATACTCTTTCCCATAGTGGCTGCACATTCCCACCAACAGCACACATCCTTACAACATCCTCACCAACACTTGTTATTTCTAGTCTTTTTGATAACAGTTATTCTAACAGGTGGGAGATGATATCTCATTGTGGTTTTGATTTGGTGATGAATGAGTGATGTTGAGCATCTTTTCATATGTGTGTGGGCCATCTGGATGACTTCTTTGGAGAAATGTCTGTTCAGATCTTCTGCCCATTTTTAAATTAATTTTTTTGTTTTGTTTTGTTATTGAGTAATATGAGTTCTTCATATATTTTGGATGTTAACCTCTTATCAGATACATGATTTGCTAACATTTTCTTCCAATTTGGAGATTGCCTTTTTATTTTGCAATGGTTTCCTTTGCCATGCAGAAGCTTTTTAATTTGATGTAGTTCCACTTGTTTGTTTTGGCTCTTGTCATCTTTGCTTTTGGTCAAATCAAAGAAATCATCTTCAAGACCTATGTCAAGAAGATTACCACCTGTCTTCTTCTATAGTTTCAGGTCTCATATTCAAGTCTTCAGTCCATTTTGAATTAATTTTTATGTATAGTATATGATCCAGTTTTATTTTATTTTTTGCATGTAATTGTCCAGTATCCCCAATACCATTTATCGCAGATACTGTATTCTTGGCTCCTTTGTTGTAAATTAATCAACCATGTAAATTGTGGATTTATTTCTGGGCTCTTTATTCTGTTCTATTCATCTATATGTCTGTTTTCATGCCAATACCATACTATTTTGATTACTATAGTTTTGTAAGACAATTTGAAATCAAGGAGCATGATGCCTCTAACGATGTTCTTTCTGAAAATCATTTTGGCAATTTATTTACGGTTCCCTTTTTGGAAGTCTGCACAGAAAATGATTTCTTATTCTTATTCATCTGGATCGTAATGGAGAATCTTTTTCTTTCCAGAAAAACCTCTAGAGAAAATTGGTTGTTTTTAGTTTCAGCTACTATGACCCGTTTTCATACAGTTTTACGGTCACATCAATGGGAATTGGGAAAGGATCACATTCCAAAACTGAAAAGCAAAACTAAATGGCTGCATGTGAAACTATGAATTTGTATGTCTATGTTTGGAAGATAGTGGGAGGTGGATAATTTAAGAGGACTTTAAATAGAGTACACTTGAGTCACTGCTGCCTTCTCTTAAAATTTGAAGATCATGAGTGGAGGGCACTAAGCTGGTGCCACAGCCCAAGAGAAGGTAATAAAATAATGAAGTAGCAACCTAGAGCAAAAGCAGCTAAATATGCCTAAAGCAGGAATTTTTTTAGCTTAGTCTTTCTCCCACTCCTAACTATTAAAAAAGCAGTTGGCTGTTTCTTTAACTTAATCCTTTGTCTATTTTAGAGTTGACAAAGAAAATTCTGTTTAAAGGAGACTTTTATATTTTCAAAGGAGAAAAAATGAGGTAAGGTGGCATATATATGAAGAAACTTTAAAAATCTTCATAAAATATATATTTTCCAAGAGAAATGTGTGAAGGGGAGAATCAAATGAGTCAAGGTTTCCTTATTTTCTGCATACTCTCTTGACTTGAGCTCTTATCTTAAAACCCTGCCACGTAACTTGGCAGACTATTTCTATCTGTTTGGACAGCAGGTACTCCTGATCTTCTGGATTTCCTCATGAGGTTTTTAAATTCTGAATTCCCTCCAGTGACCCAAATTCCTACATAATGTGGGAGAAGCCTTCACACTGCATTTTGTTCTGTAGGACCACTGGCTTGGGAGTAGATCCAGATTAGTGGTCTTACCATTTCATCTAACCAAAATGCTATATTATTGTCTGCTTTCTCAGCATAAGTGAGGGGGAGTCTTAGACTGAAATGAACTATCTTCATCTCAATCTGGACAATACAAATACTGCTCAGCAAGAGCAAATATCCAGAGGAACACACACTTTGATTGTCCCTTATAAGAAAATCACATGTCTTAGTTCATCTGGTAAACTTTTCAGCCATAAAGCTGTATTGAGTTCATATCCACAGCACTGGGAGAGACATCAAGGACTTATCTCTTGTGTGCCTTCAGCTCTTGTAACTTAAGTCGACTCTCCTAGATAAGTTGAAACACAGTCAGCTTTTGATTAGCCATATACATGCAAGCATCCTTTGGCATAAATGACCCATACCAGCAAAAAATCCATGAATTAAATATATCTGGCCTTGAGATACATTATGTTATTTTGCCTTCATCAATTTATACTTCCACTTAGGTAAAGAGGGAAAAATGCATATTTCATTGATCCAAAGATGCTTATTTTTCAGATGTTAATATTTCTCAAATTAGGGTGCATTTTATAATTGAGTTATAATCTTTATTGGTGATGTCATTTGGGGAGATTTTATTAAAATATTTTAAATTACTACATCTTAAAATTGATATGGCTCTTAAACTCTTAGATTAGATGAAATACAAAAATTGAAATTTCTTGGAAAGTTTTATCTTGGTAGTTCTAGGAATAAGGATGAAATAGGAAGTGAACTTGGAAAATGAACTTGGGACTATTAGGGATGAAAGTTTTCTAATTTTTTTTTAAGATTTTATTTATTTATTCATGACAGACACAGAGAGAAGAGGCAGAGACACAGGCAGAGGGAGAAGCAGGCTTGACGCAGGGAGCCTGACGTGGGACTTGATCCTGGGACTCCAGGATCATGCCCGGGGCCAAAGGCAGGCACTAAACCATTGAGCCACCCAAGGATCCCTGAAAGTTTTCTAAATTAACCTTGATATGTATTTGGTTCTCTTGCCTCTTGTCAGTTTTTTTAAGTGCAGGGATTAACTGTTTAATTCATTTATTCAGTACAAAACCTAATCTATTATGAATATTTGCTAACTATGTAGTCATAATGTAAATAACAAGTAGTCATTCATTGTGAGAGGACAATATCACTAAAAAGAAAAAGAAGGACCCAGCATTAAGATTCTGACTTACCATTTTTATTGACCAATTCTATATAATAGCATTATTTTCCATTATCTTGTACAAGAACCTCCCTGTTATAAACATATATGTTGATTTAGGAAAATGCCATTAAATACCCCTGGAATCAAGGATTTTTTTATACCAGTGATTCTCATATGTTTGCACAATAATATCACCTAAGATTTTAGAAAATACTGATATCTGAACTCTATCTCACCCTGAATTAAAGGAGAACACCTGGGAGTATGGCCCTGGCATTTAAAAAAACAAACAAACAAACCAATAATAGAGAAAATCAACAACACCAAGAAGTAGTTTTTCAAAAAGATAAACAAAATTGACAAAACTTCAACTATACTAAGAAAAAAAGAGACAAAGCTCAAAATCAGAAATAAAAAGGGGACATTATTGCCTATGTACAGAAGTAAGAAAGGATTGTAAGAGAGTGCTGTGAACAATTGTATTTAAAAAAAAATCATACATTCAAGAGATTGAATCAGTAATCAAAACCTTCCAAGATAGAAAAGCTCAATTTAAGATAGCTTCACTGATGAATTTTTCTAGACATTTAAAGAAATAATACCAATCCTTCCAAGAAACTGAAAAGGAGCAAACATTTCCTTACTCACTTTATGAGGTCAGCATTACCCTGATACCAAAGCCAAACAATGATATTACAAGCAAAGAAAACTATAGATCAACATCTCCTATGAATATTAATAAAAAAAACCCTCAACAAATACTAGCAAACCAAATTCAACCACATATTAAAAGGATTATATGCTGACCAAGTGGGATTTATTTCCAGAATGCAAGGATGGTTCAACATATGAAAAATAATTTACAAACTTAACACATCACATTAACAGAGTGAATGACAAAAAACACATGATGATCTTCATTGATAAAGAAAAGCCATTTGACAAAATTTAACATCATTTCATAACAAATACTCAACAAACTAGGAACAGAAGCAAATTACCTCAGCATACTAAAAACGATGTATAAAAAAATCCACAACTAATATAGTACTCAATCAGAAGACTGAAAGTTTCTTGTATAAGATCAGAAAAAAGACAAAGATGCCTGCTTTAATCACTTTTATTCAACACTATACTGGAAGTCCTAGCCAGAACAGTTAGGCAAGAAAGAAATAAAATAAAATAAAATAAAATAAAATAAAATAAAATAAAATAAAATAAAAGGCATTCAAATTAGATAGAAAGGAGCAAAATTATCTCTGCTCACAGGCAATATAGATAACTCTAAACATTGCACCCTTCATACAACTGTTAGAATTAATAACTATATTCAACAAAGTTTTGTGGTACACAATCATTATTCCCAAATTAGTGGCATTTCTATGCTACAACAATAAACAATTTGAAAGGTCCTGTTCATGTGCTTTAACAAAACCATCTTTTTGTACAAAAAAAAATTAAATGAGATATTAAGAAAACAATGCAATTTATAATAGCATCAAAAAGAACAAAATGCTCAGGAATAACTTTAACAAAGATTGTAAAAGACTTGTACACTGAAAACGAAGTAACATTGAAAGAAACTAAAAGGCACAGATAAATGGAAAGACAACCCATGTTCATGGGTTGGAAGGCTTAATTTGCTTAAGATGTTGATACTACCCAGGGTAGTCTTCAGATTCAATGCAATTCCTATCAAATCCAAACTTTATTTTTCAAGGACATAGAAAAAGCCATCTTAAGATTCATAGCCAAGATGGTCTTGAAAAAGAAGAGGAAGTTCTTTCGTATTTGCTGATTTCAAAATTTCAAGCTATAGTAATTAAAACAGTATGTTAATATCATAAAGATAGACATATAGACCAATAGAATAGAATAGAGCCTGGAAACAAACCCTCATATATAAAATCAAATAATTTTCAACAAGAGTATCTCTTTTAAAGGTAAAAGACAGTTAAATGTTCTTGGGAAAACTGGATGTCTACATGTAAAAGAATGAAGTTGGACCTTAATTTTACACCATGTTAAAAAAAATAATAATAATAAAATGGATCAAAGACCAAATGTAAGAGTTAAACTCTATAATTCTTCAAATATATGAAAAAAGCTTTGTGATATTGGACTTGGCAATGATTTCTTGCACATTGTACAATTGTGCATTTATGGACACTATGAACATAGTAAGAGGGAGACTCAGAATGGAAGAAATTATTTGTGAATCATACATTTAATAAGGAGTTAATATCGTAATGTAAAGAACTTCTCCAACTAACTCCATGACAACAGTAACTAAAAACAAACAACTTAATTAAAAATGAACAGAGGTCTTGAATTAATATTTCTCCAAAGGAGATATACAAATGCCAAATAAGCACAAGAAAACATGTTCAACATCACTAATCATTAGGGTAATGCAAATGAAACCCATAATGACATACCACTTTATACTCCTTAGGATGGCTATTATTAAAATAATAATGATGAAAAACCAACAATAACTGACAAATGTTGGTGAGGACATGGAGAAACTGAAAACCCTTGTGCATTGCTGGTGGGAATGGAGAATGGTGCAGGTGCTGTTGAAAATAGAATGACAGTTCCTAAAAAGAAAAGGAAAATTAAACATAGAATTAGCATGTGATCCAGAAATTCCACTTCAGGGATTATACTCTAAAGAATAGATACTTGATGTGGAAATAAGCATAAAGATAGATAGCTTGTCAAGTGTGTATTTCTGATGTGTCTGGCTCCAAAAGTTTATGTTTTTACCCACTATGGTCTTCTTTGCAAAAAGGAAGAGTTACTAGTTCATTCAGGTGGTCTTCCCACTCACAGAGGACTTGTTGGGGTCATTTTCTACTGACAGCTTGACCAACACTGTCACAAGAGGCCCCTTTTGTTTCTACTAAAAGTACATCTAAGGAATTTGTGTCATGTATGGCTTCAGAGGAAGCTCTTCAGAATCAAAGGGCTTCAGTTCGGATCCTAACTATACCATGAGGTCTGCATGGCATTAAATAAGATACTTCCTCTTTCTGTGCCTCAGTTTCCTTAATGGTGCAATGGGCTAATGACTGTATCTAATCCATAGAAGTATTGTGAAGATTACATGATGGAAATCATGTACAGCTTATAGAATTGTGCCCAGAACATTAAACACTCTGTATCTGCAACTACTGTTACTGTGATGTCTTTAAATATTGGCTCTTAAGTTTTACTATTATCCTCTATTTTTACAGTCAGATTTGGAGTGCTTTTATCAATTTCTAGATTGTGTTTCTCTATCCACCACCATGTTGTAAAATGATCCCGCTGATGCTGTTAGGTGGCAAGACATAAGATGAGCTCTGGTTTCCCATTTATTTTCCTGTGAGCAGTTACATACTAATTCTCCTGCGGGTATAATTGTGGAAGAATGAGTCGAGTTATCCACACCACCAAAATTTATCCTGCAATTTCATGCAAAGTGATTTCGCATAAGAAAAAAATGTTATCCTAAAATATGTGCATAAGCTATTGTAATATTTGTGGTTGCAAAATGAAAGCTATTCCTTCCTTTTGCTACACCCTTCAATATTTGCTCAGGTGCAATTTGATTTCCACATGAACTGATTCGGAAAACTTACCAGAGAGTTAGAGTGGTTGTCATTCTGGCCTCTAGTAACTTCTCAAACAAAATCATATTCCCGAAAAATGGTTATATAAAATACCTCTAATAAATCTCTGTGTGTTTGTGCCTTATTATAAACCCCATTGGCAATCTGCCTTTAAGCATGAGCACATTTTTAATCAAGCGGTAAAGCATTCAGAATATAAAGGTCATCAAAGCTGGAGTTGCAGTGAACTGTTCTGTCCCCCTGGTGAAGGAGCTTGGCTGGAGAGTTTATGCAGTTGCCCCAAAGTTCTGTTCCCTGTCCGCCTGACTGCACTTCCCCAGTGACAGCGAAGAAGACACTTGAAGGAGACGATGTCGTTTTACTTATACTCAGGCCCCTAATTCCAGATGGAGAGGGGTTTTTTCCTAAGAAAGGAAATGTCTACAAAGTCTCCGCTAAACGTACCTTGCTTCAAGGACCACACAAGTAATAAAATCATAAGTAGTAAAATAAAGCTCAATTAACACCAGAAGTAGATGTTATATTTACAAAACATAAAAAGAGGAAGTAGAAATAGCAAACTGCAATGGAGCTTAGGTCTCAAATCACTTCAGCTTGAAGCCAGTGTCCCCAGTTTCCTATTGGATGCAAGACCATCGCCTCCACAAAGGCGATGACTTCTGATCTCGAAGTCCACTGCCAATATTATGTCCATTTGTTTGCAGATTTATTCTTCAGTGAATTACATGCATTCTCCCAAACTGGTTGGCAGTGTCTTGCTGACTTTTTACAAGTTTGCATATGATGACTTAGCATAAAGAGGAATAGAGAGTAAAGTAACCTAAACATACCCTTGCACTAGCTTTAATTTGAGACATGACTAGTAGGTGAAGTGAAATACACTTTGAAAATAAACACATTTTCGGATGCATATTATCTTATTTCCAAGTATGAGATAATTATATCTTCATCTCTATGTCTAGCTATGTGTTTACATCTCTTTCCATGATATTTATCTCCACAGTGTGACTTAAAAATAAATATTTAGACAGAATTTACAGTTAGCAGATCAATGAGGCATTTAAAGCAGTCTGCAAGTTCAAAAGAAAGTACAGGACTCTGCAAATTTAGTTAGTATTCCGAGTATAATCATGAGTCATCACTGATCTAGAATTGATGGCAGTATTACTTTGAAAGAACGAGCAAATGATGAGCCTAAAGAGACAAATTAAGAAAGGAAGGAAAAAAAGAGCTAAGGGAGGCTGGATGCTCACATTTCTATTATGATTGAGTATCTTGGTCCAGATGATTGGTATTATGCTGACTCTTATAGGAAAAATATGGATGAGACTCATTTTTGATCCCAAATCTTAATTTCCTGTCTAAGTCCAAACAATGTAGAGTAAACTACGCCAATGACTACTATGCCTGTCTGGTCATGGCCACTGGAACACGCCTGTCAAGCAGAGTCTGACTTCTCCTTTCCTGTCTTCCCAAATGCTGTTCCCAAGCTTATCCGTCATTGCCTTATCCATTTTTCTCTTTCTCGTAGAGCCTAATAATCTCTTTTTCTTCTACTTTCCTTTGCTATTTCATTTCCACATATTTTTAGGACATCCAGACTCAGGAGTATCTCTTTCATTTTCTTTACCTCTCCTTAGATTTATGCTCTATTCACAGCACAGACTAAAAGTGTTCCATGAATACTCACTCCATCCCCCTCCCAACCTTACAAAAAAGCAGCCGGCTACATCTTGTACAATAATATTTTTTTAAAGGTAGAGCCAGAGATGATTATTACTTTTTGCCAGTGACCTGGCTTAATAATGAAAGGCTTTATACACGCTAACAATGAACACTTTTTTCCCCCAGTAACAATTTTTAAATAAAGCCACTGAATTGAGGTACTTTTGTTTTTACAGCTGGAAGGGGTCTCAGTGACTATTCAGTCCCACACCTTTATTTAATGAAAGAGGCACCTAAAGCCCAGAGAGACAAAGTGTCTTATCTCTGCATGGCAGCAGCAGGGCTGAGAACAAGTACCTGGGTTCCCAGGTAGGCTCTTCCCACTGCTACACTGAACCTCTCTGAACCTTGCTTTCAAGTGTTGAACACCCCTGCGCTGAACCACTAGGGTTGAATACTGAAGTACAATGTTCTTATCTGTGTCCAGTCACCAAATGGTCGTGACTTTGAAGAAATTACTCGGTCTCATTCTTTGCATTTGAAAAAAACTGCATAATTCTTCATTTCTCTACAGTCCATTTAGAGAGAGAATATATGTGTATGTGTATATACATAAATGCACACAAAGAGGTCCTTTCAAATAAGCAGAACTTTCGAAGGCATCATTTAGAAACTGAGTTTTTGCTCAACAAGCAAAAGCATGATCAAGAGAGGAAATAAATTGCCTTCAGTCTTTAAGCATCAAGAAGACTCTATTTCTTATCCTCCAAGAGCATCATTTAATTACCTCTAGTGTTACCAACTCAATGGACCACCTATCCCAATTAAACAGCAGTGCATGCTAATTATCATTAGACTTAATTGGTTTCCCAATTCAGCAACTTCCCTGATCAAGTCTGCCCCAGTTAAGTGGCATTTATTGAACCACCTGAATCTTGCTTAAAAGAAACAAAAGAAAATTTCCCATCTCAAGTTCAGCAAATATGACCAAGTCTCACCAAGTCACACTAGCCAGTTTATAATTAATTTTGCAAAGCATACCCTGAGGTTGAGTATGGTAAGCGTATCTTCTCCAATTAGAGTGCATATTTTATTACAATCAAGTAAGATTAAGCAAAACATTTCTAACAACAATCAGTAAATGTGTGAAAGTTAACAAATATTTACTAACATATATCCCTCTCCTTCTTGTACACTTTTTTTTTTTACCAAGATGTTATGATTATTTCATCCTTTCAGATTTTCCACCCTTAAAACTGTGTTTGGCAATAACACCTGTTCTGAAGAGTAGATAAGCATAAAGAAAGGAGAAATTATGTGCTTGGGCTTAGCCTTCCCAGGGAAATTTATGTGCATAATAGATCCTTTGCATCAGCAAAGTAGATGAATGTAAAATCTGGTACTTGAGAACAGCTCAGGACACGTAGGATCCTAGCTGAATGGTCCTCACAATCTGCATAGATTTCGGAAGGTCAGGGCTGAGGATAGACAGGAAGGAGATGACTCTCCTTCTGGAAGCTTGGCATTTAGAATGGCATATCATATAAGCACATATGTTCTGATGTTGGGGGAAGTGTGACTCTGGAATAATTGTTCCAAGTCTGCTCTGTGACAGCTCAAATGAGCTCATGGGCCTCAAGAGGGTAGATGAGTGTCTTTTAGCTCTTTCTTGGAAGTCTAGAATTCTCATCTCAGACTCTCCCTGCCAAAGTGAGAGTGTAGCAACAAAGAGAAATCTATGATTCCAAGGCTCCTGGTTTCCTAGGTTCCCCCAAGGAAATAATGGGACAAGAGGATAGGTAGGAATTGCTGGCAGAATCAGGTTGTGTTTTGGGACTACATTTCGTTCCAGAGCAGTAAAACTGTTCACTGTATCTCTGGGGGGGAAAAAGCCCATGGCCACTGTAGGCCTCTCGGAGGCAGAGGTGGAGATGGGAGTGGAGGCCCTCCCTAGTAGTCCAATGCATGGGCACCAGCAATGGATCACCCAGCAGTGAGGTGGCATGCTGTCTAATGGTCTTACCAAAGCCTTGTTTCTGGTAAGTGCACTGGGCAGACAAGGGTTTGAGATCAGCAGTGAAAACAGTAAAATGCCCAGTTGCATACTGAGTGGGAGGAAGGGGTACCATCCCATGTACAGGGCAAGTGGTAAGAGCTCCTTGAGTGGGGCACTTCACCACTCTCCTTCACCAGAGCAGCTCCATCCCAGATGGCCTAAAAAAAGGACTATTCAGGAACCCAAGGTTAACCAGAAAGAGGAAACTAATCTCATGAAGTTGGTGGTTACCTAGAAGCTACATTCTCAAAAACATGGAAAGGATGGACATTCCTCAAAAATTGTCTTTTTTTCCCCCTGCATTCTATTGCATCAGAGGGGCTTCTTATGCCACCAATAGAGAATAATTTATAATAATAATAACAATCACGATGATGATGGGGAGTAATATGATCACATTTGATCTTAGCTTTCTTTAAAATGCTTGAAATTTGGGCCAAGGGCTCCAAAAAGAAAACAAGAATGTATCACATAGAGCGCTTTCCCTTTTCTTGAGAAACTAGTGCACGTTTAGATTATATAAGAGTTGATGGAGCCCATTACTAGAGTAGAGCCCTTTATTGGCAGCATGAAAACATGGAAAGTAACCTAAATTTCTAGGATGCTATTTAACTAATTAAATCAATGTTCCTAGTAATATGTGAAATTACCTCCAATACAATTTCTATGTTTTCTCATAATTGAATTAAACTGTTCTGGCCTAAAGCAAAATTGTAAAGTGGAATCATTGGAGGTGGAGCTGGATGAAATATTATTCCTTATCAGTTACTCCCAGGTTCTCATTCTACATCTAAGGTTCACTTTGGTCCTTTAATTATGAATGGATTTGGCCCAAGAAGAACCAAGTTTGCCACTTATTGTCTAGGAGTGATTCTGTTATTCATGGTGGAAGCCTCTTAGAAACTTCCAACTGGGATTTCTGATTCCTCCCTTCTAACTCAAACTGGAAAAGATCTGCTACCAGTTATTCACTGCTGGCTTTCTGAAGATCTGATTGGGTCAAACAGCAATGTGTCCTCACACTTAGATGCATTCTATCTGCAGCAGGAAACTTTTCTTAGGAAGTGAGGGGACACAGCCAGGTAACAGGAAAGAATGGAGGAACATGAGCTACTCCAACTGCAGGGGCATCACTCTGGTACTTGTCAGGGAGTATATGATTAAAGTTCAACTATTTGTAAGATGAGTGGAAAAAAAAAAAGCCTCTGAACATTGATGCGTGTTCTTAAACTAGTTAATTAACAATAGAAGATTAAAAGCTATAAAGATCTGTCAAAAAATAGTACTAATTACGGTTATTTATGTGGACTACTAAACTATTGGCCTGAAATGTCATGGAACAACACGTATCATTAAATATGTGTCAGATTAACTTTGTTGTAAATTGTATTTCATTCATTTTCTGTCATCGGCAATTATCGAACACCTGCTATACGCAAGATTGCTATTTTTTTCTCTTTTTTTTCACTCATCTCCAACTTCCTCCTTTTAGCATCTCCCTGTCTTTCTCTCCTCATCCCTGGTGATCATGAGATAGCCCTGTCATAACTGCATTTATTGGTTGTCTACCAATGCTATTCCTTATCTTTGCTGAGGAAACCAAATTTTCTTGAGATACATTTTTTTTTCCCACCATGCAGCCAAGTCCTTGAAGAAAGGACAGACTTAGCTCCAATAAATTTTGATTAATCTAAATCAATTGTGGTAATTTCATTTCCTTTATCAATGATCTGTTTAGAAAGGACCAAGTGACCCAGCTCTGGCTAATGAAATATGAAAGGAAGATCACTGGAAGAGCTTCAGAGAAACATTTCTTAGCTCTTAAAGGATGTCCAAAAGAAAACACAGGGGTTTTTTTTCTATTTTTAATATTGTATTTTGACCTTTGACCTTGAAATATATGAATGAGATACCTGAAGCTAGACTATGAGGAGAATTAACATATCCACTGAGGGTAGAAGATGAAAGAGATGAAAGGAAACCGAATTATCTATGATACTTTGAATTACTTAGTGATCAGACACTAGAGCCATACCACTCAGTGTCATATGTTACATGAGATAATATGTGCTTATTATTTAAGCCACTTTGGGTTAGATTTCCTGTTACTTGTTGCTAATTGTATATACAGATATAGCAGCAAATTGATTACATGATAAGATTTGGGGGTCAGGCAGACCTGACCCCCAAATCTGCATAAATCTGTTTTTATCCGTAAAATATAAAATGCGTAATATATGTCTAATGCATAGTATTTGCACAAAGAGAGTTTGTTAATAATTAAATAATGGTCTGAGTGACATAAAAAATTAACAAAGTAAAAAAAAAATATTTAGATAGGACATCAAGAACAGTATCAAGTGGTATAAAACATGCAACTCTGATTTGGATTTCTGTTTTCAAATTTCAGAATTCACCTTCCCAGATCATTGAGTCAGAACTGAAAAATTTCCAAAAATTATGCCACAGCTCTGAATGTGTCTAGGGCTGAAACACAGAGTAGCAGTAATTGAGGGAAATTTCTTTTGAGCACCTTTTAACACACTGCTATGTCCTTCGGGTTACACAAGAATGAATAAGACACCTAAACAAAAGTTAAGTTTGAGAAAATAAAGCTAGTGTCAAACTTTAATTAAAAGTATATATAATCATGTTTATTAAATGGCAAAAAAATTAATTTAAAATGATTTTACTGGGCAGCCTGGGTGGGTCAGTGGTTTAGCACTGCCTTCAGCCCAGGGCATGATCCTGGAGACCCGGGATCGAGTCCCACGTCGGGCTGCCTGCATGAAGCCTGCCTGTCCCTCTGCCTGTGTCTCTCTGCCTCTCTCTCTCTCTCTCTCTGTGTCGCTCATGAATAAATAAATAAAATAAATTTAAAAATAATTAAAAGGATTTTGCTGTCAAATTGTTTATTTGCTTGCCATATAAGGTATTTCTTAGTATAGAAAAGTATGTGTGTGTGTATTTCTGTGCATGTGTGCATGTGTGTGTGTGTGTGTTCTGTGTGCATGTGTATGATACAGCATTCTTTATCTTATCCTTTCATATTAAAAATAAGTCAATTTAGGGGTACCTGGATGCCTCAGTCAGTTAAGTGTCTGCCTTCACTTCAGGTCATGATTTCTAGGTCCTGGGATTAAGCCCCATATTGGGCTCCCTATTCAGCAGGGAGCCTGTTTTTCCCTTTCTCTCTCCCCATGCACCCTGCTTGTGCTCTCATTCTCACTATCTCTCTTTCTCTCTCAAATAAATAAAATCTTTTTTTAAAAAGTCAATTTATACATGGGACGAACTAAAAACTGGAAGACATATATTAAAATATTTGCCATAGCTAATCTAATGGCTACCCTCAGTTGTCTTTAAATTATTATATTCCCAAAGTACATCACTTTCTCAGAGCATTGTATTTAAACGATAAATCTTTTTTTTTTTAAGATTGTATTTATTTATTCATGAGAGACACACAATGAGAGGCAGAGACCTAGGCAGAGGGAGAAGCAGGCTCCCTGTGACCCCAGGATCACAACCTGAGACAAAGGCAGGCCACTGAGCCACCCAGGTGTCCCACAATAAATCTTTTTGAAATGGAATATTCAGATTGAAGAAAATAGTGCTTTGAGATTATTTCATTTGAATAACATTCTGTGCAAACTCTTAACATATTGATTTACAAAGAGGTCTGAGAAAGCATTCCAGAATATTGCTCAAGAGCAGTAGATATAGAGGAACACCATCTTGGGTGCCTTTAAGTGTCTGTTTGAAAGTTTCCTACTGGTAAGGTACAATGTCACACATGAATGTCTAAGAGGAAAGGCTTATGCTTCTTAAGGTTTAGGAACACACCAAATTGATGCTTATATCCATTCTCCTTATTTTTACTTTTTAAAATTTTTTCCCTTAAAAAAAAATGCCTTCTGGGGGCACCTGGGTGGTTTAGTCAGTTAAGTGTTAGGACTCTTAATTTTGGCGCAGGTCATGATCTCGAGGTTGTGAGATTGACCCCTGAGTTGGGCTCCACACTCAGTAGCGAGTCTGCTTGAGATTCTCTCTCTCTCTCTCTCTCCCTCTGCTTTCCCTTCCACTTATGCTTTCTCTCTCTAAAAACATAAAAAATGTCTTCTGTAGTAGACACATGCTCAAAGATGTAACATATTTGAAAGTAATTTGAAGCCAAATACTTAGCTCTGGAATGGTGGAGGATGGAGGAACCTATAAGAGAGATTAAAGTAGATAAATTTCTTAGAGGAATAATTATAATTAGATCATATTGCTTATCCAGAAACCAAGGAGTGGGAAGAAATGCGTAGGAAAGGGGTTCACTCAACAAATGTCCAGTGATCACTATGTGCCATGCAGCATGATAGGTGTCAGGGACACGTATGTTCTGTTAGAACTTTCTGTCAGATTTACCATTCAACAACCCATTCCACACACGTATCTGGCTGATGTTAATTTCCAAGGTAAAGTGTTAAAAATGAAAATAATGAGTACACGTCAAAATTATTTAAAATATTTATATTGGTTATATCCCAAGAAGAATGTTATATTTTGTCTCATTTTTAATGAAAAGTTTATTGTCAGAGGAGAATCTCTTTACAAGCAGTTGCTGGGAAAAAAAAAAAGAAAAAAAAAAAAACCTGGATCTGGGATATTCCAGAGATCTCTGGCTGAGGGACATTCTCTGCTGATTTACAAAGTGGCAATCTGATTTTTCTTTCCCACACCTGGAGGAGCTCAGCAAACAGCAGCTCACAGGTGTCACCCAAGTGTGGCTAAGGCCGGCTCCAGCAAGTCTAGCCAGGATCTGGCTTAGGTATGCCCTGTCCTTGGAGGGGGCCTGCCTCCCGTGAGCTTGGGCTTGAGTACATGCATGTGGGTGGCTGGGCATATGTAACATTCTGGGTTGTAACTCTCCACCTTTCTGCATCTAAATAGTAGTCAAACACTTAAAATAACATTAAGACACGTTCCAGCTTGTCCTGCCAGTCAAAGGGATAGCAGGGGGAAAAATTGAAACCCTGCATTTCAGAGCCCCAAGGGCTTGCTGATTTGTTAGGTTTAGCGGTTCAGAGGATTAAAAAGGCAGCAATATTAAGAAGGAAAAAGAGAGAAGAAAGAGCCAGCATATCCATTGAAGCAAATCTAATGGGCTGCTGGAGCACAAGAAGAAAAGGTTCTACTACCTGAGCAAATCTTATTTATTATTCTTGCTTCGCAATTAAAAATTTTTTAAAAACTAATAATAATTTCTTAGACATTTGTCTTTTTTTGCTATGCTAGTCACATTCCCCAAATCCTTTATCAACGCTGCTCTGCATATGAATGGGCTGTAATTGAACTGTCACATTCATGAAGGTCAGTAACCTTTCATTAGTAAGAATGTGTCTTTCTTGATAAATTATAAAGTCTCTGAGGATTTGAAAGCATATTTTAAAAAAAATTCTCTCTACTATACCTTGAAAAACAAATACAGATTTTTTTCTGTTATTCTGTGTATGGGGTAGGAGAGAATGATTGCTTATGTTTCTGTTTAATTTGCTTTGTGTAGGTTTCTTCCTTTCTCTTTCTTTCTTTCTTTCTTTCTTTCTTTCTTTCTTTCTTTCTTTCTTTCTTTCTTTCTTTCTCTTTCTTTCATTCTTTTCTTTGTTTTTTGAGTAAAGAGTGGAGAATCCTCTCTATACCCCACCAACCTTGGCTATTTTGTTTTTTGTTTTTAATCAGCAGCACTATGCAAAATTGTGTTGTGTGAGCTTTTCCTGAGTCCTTCTTATAAGCAAAAACGGAAAACTTGAACTCCTTCTCCAAAAAAAATTACAGCTAGTTATACTGTCTGTTGCATTAAAAACAGTAATTATGGATGTTTTTCTTTCTCCTTATAGCACACTTCAGCATTTGCCATGGAAAAGACCAAAGTCATTATGTGCAAATGAAGACCCACCTGAGTTATGCATATTCTGCTAATCCCACCCAATGATTTAACTGGTAATTAACTCACACAAGCACTCAGCCATCCCACCTTTGCGTTCAAGATGGCTGACCCCAGAGCATTTCACGTCCTGCAGGAAATGTCTGCTTCTGCTTCCATGTAATTGGACTTGAGACCCCTCTGGGGATTTTCAACCAAAGCTGCAGACTTACTCAACCAGGACCCACTCCCAGCAGCCCTTTAAGTCCAACTGATCTTTGGTCAAAAAGTGCAAGTTATGCATGCCTTTTAATGCTCACCAGTATTTTAGATGAGGAACCTGGGAGATAGCCGACAATTTGGGACATAGTTTCTTTATTCAGCTTTATCAACTTTAAATTGGATTAAAAAGATTCTTGTGGCATTACTGACAGTGTAAAGCCCTTAAACCACTTAACATGAATTTGAAAGACAATGGCGCAAAGACGGAAAATGAAGTGACAGAAAGGACTCCATGCACTATTGTTTCTGCCACATTGACAGCCTGTGTGCCTATTGGACACACTTAGAGCTTCAATTCCTTAAGAACTTGCTTACCACTCAAACATGTGAACAAGCATCAGTGCAAAACATATAATCTGCGGATGGAAATTTTAAATTTTCATAAAAGAGACAAAGGAAAATAGAAGGACTTGAGCATGAGATGACTCCACTTTCAAAGAATGTTATCATCATTTGCAGTTCTATGCAGTGGCATAGTGCGTGTATTAAAAAAAAACAACCTTCTTATCAGAAAGATTAACATTTTCCTACAGTATTAGTTAGGTTCCAACTAAGAAAATAAGACCAATGCCAGGTAATTCAAAAGGCGGAATGTAACAGTGGTAAATGTTTTCAATGCCGCTAGCAGAGCTGAAGGAGGAACTGGTTTAAGAAGGTGAGTAGCCACTACAGAAAGTTCATAACCACCCTTAGGGCTAGAGGGACAGGAGAGGAGATGCTATCAGTGAGGCCTTAATGCTGATGGCAGGTACCAATACTTGTGCATTGGGAGGTCACAGCTGAGATCTACAAGTGCTCTTCTAAAACATGATTCCAAAGAAATCAATCTAATCATTCAGCCAAGTCTATCCAATTTTATATCCAAATAGTTCAGCTGAGGGAGCTGGAATTGTAGCAGGTGTGTCTTGTGGGAGCTGGGAACTCTAAGGGAGGTACTGAGGAGTAGAAGCTGATGCCACTGGTAAGACACAAAAGAGACCTTACAAAGCAGAGAGAGATGGGATTAATCTGGTATCTCCTTCTTCTGATCCTACAACCTCCCACCAGTGTCTTCTGTTTTAGAACTTACCTCGAAGCAACTTGGCCCAGAAGTCTGGGAAATGTTGGTACAGGGTTCCCCCTCAGGGTTACAACGGAAAGGGCATTGAAGACATTTGAGAGCAAAGAGGTAGAAGGCCATCAGGACAGCTCTCCCCCTGGAATGTGCCATCTAGGGCAAACACTATCGTTGCCCTGCTAGGTTCTGCAAAGAGGATACACAAGCAGGGAATAAAAACATTAAATAATGGCATTAGAATAGACAACAAGTTATCTCATTCATCTTAGTGGTCAACTGAAGTCAACCAAAGTTCCTGAGAGATTTCTCAAAAAGTAGAAAAGAGAAGCTCATCAGGTGTGAAGCTCACCACAACAGTATCAACACAGAGTTCACAATTTCCTGGGATGGCCTCCATGGTTCCTGTTGGTTTGGTGGTACTTCCTGCAGGTGCCGATGCATGTGCCTTGGGATGTTGAAAACCATGCCTGCACTTACAAAATATGGTTTCAAAGATATAAAACATTAAAAAAAATATGTCAGAATTCACATGCAAATAGCTTTTCTCCTTTAATTTCCTTGGCAAATTTAAACTTTAAAAAAAAAAAAATCAAAGTAAAAATCTTTGAATAGTGCACATGAAGGATAGACTATTGTTAGAAATACATAAAATTCTACTTTGGATTCTTTTTAAATTTTTATCTCTTTAGAGAGGGAGAGAGAGAGAGAGAGAGAGAGAGAGAGAGCATGAGTGGGGGGAGGGGCAGAGGGAGAGAGAGAATCCCAAGCTCGTTCTACGCCTGGCATGGAGCCTAACACCTGAGATCGGGACCTCAGCCAAAATCAAGAGTCTGGTGCTTAACTGACTGAGCCACCCAGGAAACATTATTCTTCACCAGGAACAACCTAACCATTGTGGTTACTTCTCCTTCTACAGATAAGAAAGAGTTCATATGACAGACGAAAGCTAAAGGAATCATCTGGTACTTTTGATGTAAGCTCAGAATTTCTAAGCCCTTGGAGAAGGAAATTACCCAGGATTCACACCAAAATGATTCCTTGGGTTGATGTCCTTGCTCTAACAGTGGTTTCAAACTGGAATCCAGCAATCTCCTAAGCAGTACAAAGCAGTGTTTGAAGGGTAAAGGGGAATGAAGGTAGACACAAGAGAGGGGAGGACTGTCTGTGCCCTCCACTCCCACCTCAATCACAGCAGCTTCAATAATTGCTGTATGGATGTTGTGGTTCACTTCCTAAATCATTCTACTAGTCCCTCATTCTGAATTATGAGAATTTTTTAGTTTCTGATTAGTCCTCAAGCCAATCACATAATCTCAAAGTCTCTTTTACTGATTGGTTCACAGACCCAGGCACAACCCAATCAGTGGATGCCATTCCCCTCTAGGTACATGGATCTGGTGGTTCATTGAGACCAAAGGGAAGGAGCTTAACCCATGTTAGGAGAGAATTATTTCTCCCACCAGTTGTGAACAAGGCAGAACTAGAGCTTCAGTATGCATGTAATCATCTCATGACTACTGAGGAATCACCAGTGGGATAAAATAACAGTGGAATTTGTAGGATAGAAAGAATGAAAGAACCAGTTCCTTTATGAAACTATTGAACAACTGAATCAATCAACCCTAAAGCTCACTCTTATATCTGGTAGTCTTTTTTTTTTTTTTTTTTTTAAGATTTTATTTATTTTGGGATCCCTGGGTGGCGCAGCGGTTTAGCGCCTGCCTTTGGCCCAGGGCGCGATCCTGGAGACCCGGGATCAAATCCCACGTCGGGCTCCCAGTGCATGGAGCCTGCTTCTCCCTCTGCCTGTGTCTCCGCCTCTCTCTCTCTCTGTGTGACTATCATAAATAAATAAAAATTTATATAAAAAAAGATTTTATTTATTATTCATGAGAGACACACAGAGAGAGGCAGAGTCACAGGCAGAGGGAGAAACAGGCTCTCTGCAAGGAGCCCGATGTGGAACTCGATCCTGAGCCAGAGGCAGACTCTCAAGCATGAGACACCCAGACGCCCCTTACATCTGGCAGTCTTCACACACAGGTGATGATTTCCCTAACCTTTCAATCTATTCCTTGTGTTGATTTCCAGTCACCAGCAGCAAAAACCATAACTGGTAGCAGTCTATCTTTAGAAAGATTGAAAAGTACTGCCCTGGAGAAACTTCTAAGAAACCTCAGATGTTAGATGGTTTTGTTTTCCATTTTCCATCCTCTATCATCCTTTCCTGCCTTATGCCGCCCCTACCCCTTCCCTTCAGCCCAGCATCGTCCTCATTCTGAGCCGGGCTGCCCAGGATCTTGCTAGAGGGTCTTCCCCGGACCTGAGTCTTCACCCGACGTTTAGTTACCCTGTGTTGCCTGAAGCCAGTTGACTGGCATCATTGATGAATTTTTTCATGGTTGGTAATGGCAGTGGAGACTTTATGTGAGATCACGGTGCCTTGAATATAACAGAAGATTTATATGTGTTTGCTGGCTCAATAAAAGAATTAGTGAAATAAATACGTGATGCCATCTATAGGGTATTTATGGTTGATGAGAGAACTTGTAAAATATTATGTCAGAACCCCAACAGACGAACCTGTGATTGAATCTCAGACCCAGCGGCCAGGCATGGGACATTTCTGCAAAGAGGTGCCTTCTCGGAGCTTTTTCAATCATTTTTCAATGAAAGCATTTATTTAACCATGTACTTCACTTTGCACTAAACCAACCTAGGTGGCAAAGGTACTCATAATAATAATAAAAAAGACCTGACCGCTGGAGACAGGTGTTGGGAAACGCACCCTTCGTGTTAGCATGAACACCGTCCAACATTCGAAGAGCGCCTCACGCGTCTCTGCTGGGGCCTGGCAGCCGGCCCTTCCAACCCCCTTCCCGTTCTGTGCTGCTTCATGTTTATACAGCGAAAACGAAACTGTTGCCAGTGTTAATACAGCAGAATTTATAAGCTGAGAAGAGAACTCAGCATGCATTCCCTTTTCAAGTGAAACAGACTGTTATTTTCGGAACCAACTGAAGGGTGGAGACATTTCTTGGAAACCAGAGGAACTGCTGATTCTCTAGATCCTTTCTGCTTCATGGGACCCACATCTCATGAGGCAGGCAGGACCAACCCACAGAAAAGCTTGGTCTGACAAACCTGTCCCCTGAATTATAGAAGGCAGATTCATCTGATGAGACCATTCCTTCTAGGCTCCAAAAGTCTTACTTACTCCTCTGGTCCAGAAAGAGGTGCCAGGGACTTGAAATCTGAAACATTGTTGTTAGAGGGGGCCCATAGCCCAGAGTCTATTTCTTGCCCATTAGGGGGGTGCTGCAAAGCCAGACCCTATCTCCAAAGCCGGACATAGGACACAAAATCCTAATCCCCAAATAAATGTATTGAGATTCTATAATAGACGTCATATGTATCCATGTCATATCCATTTTCTTTTGCTTCTAACGTAGCAACTGAGGTTTTTGACTGTAAACATTCATACACATACACTTCCAAATTCCAGGACCAATCTTAAAGAAAGCAGGAGGTAAGATTTCCTAGAATAACTGCATCAAATCTATCTTGCTGGTCCCAACCCAAATTCAGTAATTATAGCTCTCCAAAATTGGGTTTCTGTATCCCCTCTAGGTCTCCCAGTGATTTTACCCTTGTATCCAGTCTCCTAATTACTGAGTCTATTATATTTCTTTAAGGCATCTGACCTCTCACACCTTCCCTCTGAGACTTCCATGGCTCTTTTGCCAGATTACTGGCCTCTCTAGATTGTGGACTTGAAGCGGCCTTTGTACAGTGTAACTTTCCACCCTACCTTGAAATTTTAGACTTATTGTTAAGCTTACATTTCTATTTGCCTGCCCTTGCAACCATGTGCTGCCATGTATAGATGCTCAGCTTTGGCCTAGCCTCATGCGATCTATCTGGATGACAACTAAAAACCAGTTATAATAGAATATTGAGCCCTTGAGACATGATGCCCAGGATCAGAATGGGTCAATTATGCTGATTATCCTGCTAATCCCCACCATTAGGATAAAGAGCCATGGTATTCAATGTAGTGTAGGATAGGACTCTCAGGAATAAAGCTGGAGGGTCCCTAATGTCTGGGAAGAGCTTGGTAATGATCCACATCGCATTCCACTGTGATGGCTTCAACCTTCACAGCTGGACACATATCACCTATATGATGAACTTGGCTTTGGACACTAAGATCCAAACTGGAGCTAGAAAAGCATGACAGCTGCTTAGTGCTATTTTGAGTTCCTTGATGTCTGGGTGACTGTCTTACACACATTTTTTTTTCCTCCTATTCTTCCATTGCTAAACCACGCATGTCTTTGACATAAAATATTATATCTATTGTATCTCATAAAATCCCATTAAAGTTTAAAATTTCTGGAGCTATAGGCAGGCTTCCAATCTGTTGCTAGTCCATCAGTACTTTATTGGAAACCGTTCATTCAAGAATTATTCACTGCTATTATTTTCCAGTGTAATTGGTGAATGAGAAGAACGGGACCTAGAACAGATAAATTTTGACTGCAGAAGAGAAATAAGTTATGGAGAAATAAATTTCTCGGAGTTTTCTTTTGGTGGAAGAGGGTAAGGCAAAAGCTAACCTGGAATGAAGGCCTGGGAGTGTGCCTCTAGGATTCCACTGTAGCATTGCCAGGGAATAAAATAATCCCAGACACATAGAGGTAACAATAGAGACCGACCCTCCAACTCTGGAGGGAACTGACTGCCTCCCTTTATTCTCTATTTGCCAAATACCCAGCTCTTCCCAACCTCCTTCCTATTGGAGTTCTTTCAACCAAACCAACATAGGCATGAAGATGTTTGCTACATTCATCTTAAAATTAACCCCAGAAGCCTATAAAATGTTGAAGTTAGCTAGAGAAACCTATATAAAAGTATTTCGATTTCCCAAGACATACAAGGTGGGATTAAGGCACCATTTTTTTTCCAAGAAGAGGCATCAGGACTGTAAGATTAACAATGTCGGTTCAAAGCCCATGGGAAATAAAACCACTTGAGGTACTTCATGGATTAGTTAAGCAAATCTTATTGAAGTAAATAAATTTTAAAGAACAAAACAGAAAGACATCTAGGTTCATGATGTTTTTAAACAATCCAGTTCATATTCTCTTGATCCCTCTGTCTCACTTATCCCCCATTGTTGTGCTCGATCTGCCCCTCTACAGGAAGGGGCTTCATGAGAGTTCATGGCAAGATGAGTTTTCCTGGCTTGTCTGCCAGCCACATGAGTTTTTCCTGACAGCCTGGTTAGGAGTCACTTCATGACCTCAGTGTCCCACAGACACACTGTCTTGTCTCTTTGAAAGCCATATGGTGGCAAGAGTCATCAGGCCCTTGTCTAAAATGCTAGCTATTAGGTAGGGGTCTGTTGAAGCAACCCATGGTGGGGAAATTGAAAAATAAAAGGAGGAGTTTATTTTATTTTATTTTATTTTATTTTATTTTATTTTATTTTATTTTATTTTATTTTATTTTATGTTTTTAACATTCCAGCCAACAGGCTTCAGCAAGACTTTCTCATCAGCTAAGTGAAACAAATTTGAACAGAACATTTTTCTTTTTGGTTCTCACAAAACCACCCAACACAAACATGGTAGATAAAACTTGAAAATGCCAGGTTTCATCTTAAAAGTATTATAGGCTATTCCTCTTCCATTATTAATTAAACTACGGGGGCAAAGATCAGAGTAACAGTGTCCATTACCTTATAATAGGCAAGTCTGTGTTCCAGCTGATATGTATATTTTTCCTTTCAGAAAGCCAAACTTAAACTTTTTATTCTCTTCTCAGGTGGTTTTTAAAGATGTCCATTTGGCCTTTAGAAAGATTTAAGTGAACATTTTAATAGAATGATGTTTCTAACTCTAAAAAGTTATAAATATTATTATGTACAAAAACAACACACCCTTACATAACAGGATCCTGTCAGGTCCAGAATTGTTACCAGCTGTAACGCTGCAAAATATATATAACTAGGAACCGTGTTGCATTCTCACTGGTTTGAATTTGGACACGTTAACAGATTGACAATACAAGGTAAGTGCCCTCAAATAGATTATGAGGTTCTGGGAAGTATTCAACAAATCAGAAACAATTTCCGATTAAGTGTCTTATACTCTAGATGTCCCGGTAATCAGTTTCAATGGGTGTAAACAAGAGATGTCCTGACTCTTGAAAGCTTTACAAGATTTGGTTAGTGGACATTCAAAAATATATGGACACTCAGAATAAGCTCCTTGCAAGGACAAAGGCAGCCCTGTCTTTCGTTCAGAAACAGTCAGAAAGGCAGAAAGGAAAGCTTCTCAATGTGTGACTAATTTATTGGACCCTAGGTAATAATGTCTTATCATTCTTGCTCTTCAAAAATACCTCAGGAGGCATTTGGTTGTCAAACAATTCCAGACACTGTTGACTTCCCAGTTTTCCAGCACTGCTAACAACAATGTAAACATCTATGAGTCCATGATGACACCAGATTCAGAAGCAGGCATAATCTTTCTTACCTCTTAGAGACTGAGCCACATATTTACACGACCTTCACTCTAATGTCTTTCTGGCATCAAAGACAAAAAGGGATAGGAGCCTAAGGGAGACTAGAGAGAAATAAGAAAATGTCATGCGTCTTTCCCTACTGAATCTCCTACAGGGAAAATAAAGCTATAATGGACATCTATTGAGACAGTTGGGGGAAAAGGAGTACGGATTTTGTTTTTTTAATCAGATAATCATGCTGCATAAAATTTAAATGTCCTGATACTGGATTGTGGTTATGCAGGGGAATGCCTTCGTTGTTGAGTGGATGCTAAAGTATTAACAGATAAAGTGTCATGATGGATGCAAATAAGTTAAATGGTTCAGGACAAAAATGTTGATAGTTGATAGATAGATGTAAAGCAAAATGCAAACAGTTGGTGATTCTAGGTGAAGGCAATGACATATGGCTGCTCATCACACTTTTCTTGAAAATTTCTCTGTGGATCTGAACGTTTTAAAATAAAAAGTTAGGGGAAGAACACCAGTCTGGGATGGAGGAAGTGTAAAGGATTCAGATGAAAAAATATTGGTCGTGTGTCAATGATGGATTCCATGGGCAGAGCAGTTCATGGGAAGTTTATCAGATCAGTCTTTCCATTTCTGTGTGTTTCGGAAGTCTCTATAATAAGAGCATTTTATTTTTTATAGAGCAGGAATATTCCCTCCTCACCCATCTCCATGCTCTGGTTGGCTCAGCGCTCCCTCCCACTATAAATAGCCAGAAAACCAACCACAAGCACAGCTCCATTTTCGGGACAGGACACTACAGAGTAGGTGTGACATAGGTTGGCAGCAGCTGAATGGTTGACCTGCTAAGCCTCTCTTCGTCCCCCTTATTAATGTCTTCAAAACAAAAAGTATTTGCGGGGCATTGGCTTCATTTGCAGCTAGGAGCTGGAAGGAGAGGACAGTCATGTGAGAACAGTTCAATTTAAGAGAAAAGTCTTCACGGAAACAACCCAACTGTCCTGGGTGGATGATTGGATAAAACGTGGTCTATCCAGACAATGGAATATCGTTCAAAAGGAAGGACAATCTGGCACACACTACAACATGGGTCAACCCTGAACACCCACTGAGTGCAGTAAACCCATCACAAAGGGACAAATACTGTGTGCATCTTCTCATATGAGGTCCTTAGAGCCATTAAATCCCCTGGGACAGAAAGTAGACTGGTGCTTGCCAAGGTCCAGGGAGAAGGGGAAATGGGGAGTCAGTGATTAATAGAAATAGAGCTTCAGCTTGGGAGGATAAGAGATCTGGAGGCAGATGGTGGTGGATGCTTGCAGAGCAATGAGAATGTACTTCATGCCACCTAACTGTACACTTAAAAATGGTTGAAATGGCAAAAAAAATTTTTTTTGCCGCATGTATTTTATCAGAATGGAAAGGAAGGAAGGAAGCAAGGAAGGAAGGAAGGAAGGAAGGAAGGAAGGAAGGAGGGAGGGAGGGAGGGAAGGAGGGAGGAGGGAGAGAAGGAGGGAAGGAAAGAAAGAAAGAAAGACGGAAGGTAGGGAGGGAAGGAAGGGAGGGAGGGAGGGAGGGAGGGTGGGAAGGAGAGAGGGAGGGAATGGAAGGAAGACAGGCAGGCCAGCCTCTGTCCTTAAGGAGGATCTCTGGACTGTTAAAGCATCCCTGCTTCATTCAATGTTTGCAACAGCCCCGGGTAAAAATGTCGTGTCTCCCGTGGCCGTGGCAATCGCAGCTACTGGTAGGCATTCCCACTTCAACACAGACCCAAACCTGGGTGCCAGGAGGACAGGAGCTTCCGGATCA
The DNA here is from genome assembly GCF_011100685.1 of Canis lupus familiaris. Lineage (NCBI taxonomy): Eukaryota > Metazoa > Chordata > Mammalia > Carnivora > Canidae > Canis > Canis lupus. The sequence continues at coordinate 19,324,723 of NC_049256.1, forward strand.
CAGAAGGCTTCCCCAGCGGCTGCCCTGGGGGAGACCCCGCTGTGTGGCCCCAGGAAATCCTGGCTGCCCAGAAGTGGGTCGGGGTGAGGGGTGGGGCTGAACAGTTCCCGGCAGCGTCTTGTAATACCTTGTTAGTGCTTGTAATCAACGGGGCCAGGATGAGAGAAGTCGGCCTTCAGAACAGAAACACTGCGCTTTAAATTAAATCAGCTCCCTGCTGTGAGCCACTTACTCCCTTCCTCCCCGCAGCCGGGGACACAATTCAGAGGCTTCTCTGCGCCGTTAGCAGCATGAGTGACCTTCAGTCTTTCCACTTAAAAATCCATTCAAGATGATCACACTGGTTTAAATTAAAGTCTCCATCCCAGCCTCCCTGCCTCTCCTCTTCTTCCCAGTGGCCTGGCTGTCATCTCTCTTTGTGTCTGCCTCTATCTCTCTGCCTATCCTCTGTCTCTGGCTGTGTCTGTCTGTCTGTCTCTCTCTCTCTCTCTCTCTCTCTCTCTCACACACACACACACACACACACACACACACACACCAACATATTTCTTTTCTGCATCTGTGGATAAGAGTTGCTACACTCACCTCCAAGTGCATTGCCCTTCTACCTGGCTCGGAACTGACAGTGAGATTTTTCACCTCCTCGCTCTTCTTTCTCCTCTCTGAAGAACAAGGAACCAGATGGCCATCCCCCAGTCTCCCAGCATGAGTTTGACTGACAGGAGCCTTTGATAAACCTCAGAAGAATGAAGTCATCTCCAGGTCACTGCTGCTGCCTGGCCTTTAACACCCCACACAGACCACCATTATCTGCTGAATAGGAGACAAAGGAAATTAGCCCTGCTTCCCTATCATCCCCATTATTTCCAGGCTGATTTAAACAAGGAAGCAATGAGATGCCCTTCACTTTCCTCCAAAAGGTACAAATGTCAGCTGTTAAAAAATGCAAACAAGAGGCTTTCCTATGTTAATGGCTGGGTTTCTTTGTTAAGGCTGAGGAGTGGAAAGTGGCATTTTATTCTCTGCCTTTGAGGAAAGACTTAACAAGCTTCTAAACAACTTCCTTAACTACCCATACCTTAGACCAGCTGGTGGGTATTCTCAAGCCTTCATGTTTCAGCCAGAAAAGGAAGATGGAAGAGAAGCTTCATTTCTAGTCTTTAACAGCAGATAATCACAGAACCTGGAGAGATGAGTGAAAGAAGTTTCCTATCAGTTTCACCCTAAAATTGAAAAAGAAGAAGAAAAGATCCTCTCACCTTTCCCCAAAACATTTTTTCCCCCCAGAAACTAAATGTTTCAGTGTCAGCAGAGCTAAAAATAAGGCCTGGGTACCATGTGCCCTTGTAGATATGACATCAGAGGAAATTGTTGCTGACCATCTCTCGCCATGTTGTGAAGGGCAGATGTGTGTGTACGTGTGTGTATGCACGTGTGTACTGTTATTTGTTGTGATGGGTTAGTACCCCAATGTTAGCTAGAAAATGGAAAATTATGACAGAAAGGCCCATTATTGGGAAGGAATTTGTTTCACTATTCCACAGTTTCTGAGTCTTGGGGTTTGGAGTACGTTTTCTTTGGATGACAGTCTACACTTCTAAAAAGGCAATGTTTGCTGTTGTCATCATCCGGTCTATTCTACTTTAAAATTGTGGGTTCTACAAAACAGCCCTGTTTTGTAGGAGATTGCAATAAAAGAGCAGATCTCAGAAAGATCATGATAATCTAGATAAATTAATGACCCAATTAATAGACACTTGTTAGGCATCTGAGCCAGACACTGCATGAGGTCATTCAGGAGATACTCATTTGGAGACATAGTCCCCACAAGGAGTTCACAGTCAGGGCACAGGAGAGAGACTATACTTCATTCCTAAAAGACAGATAGGACCTAGATAAGTAAAACCAGGAGAGGAAGAAACAAAAGCCTGGGGAAGAAAGCACTGTGTTGAGAGATTTCTTTGGAATGGGAAGCACTTTTATGAATGAGGTGAAAAGAAAGTAAGAATCAAATTGTTGGTGTCTGGATGAGGAACTCACACTTTTTCCTACGCTAGTTGGCTGGGGCTGCCATAACAAAACACCACAGACTGGGTGGCTTACACGATAGAATTGTATTTCTCACACTTATAGAGGCTGGAAGACCAAGAGCAAGGTGTTGACACCTTGTCGGCAGATTTGGTTTCTCCTGAAGATTCTCTCTTTGACCTACAGGCTGCCACCTCCATGATCTAGCCTCCCATGACCTTTCCTTGGTGTGTGATCATGTCTGTCTCTTTTTCCTCTTGTAAGATCATTGATATTACATTAGGACCCTACTCTTATGTCTTCATATAGCCTTTACTACCTCCTTATAGTCTCCATCTCTAGACACAGTCACAATGGGTCTTAGGGCTTCAACAATGAAATCTTAGGGGATGTAATTGTTCCTAAGACTTCCTTAGGTAACAAGAAGGCAAGGGAGTGATGGAAGAAGGGATCCACAGGATGAAAAGTTGCCTTAGAAGCACAAGCGATTAGTGAAGAGAGAGGACAACTAAGAGATAAATCAGGAGGTTCTAAATCAGACAAGGCCTGACTTGATGTTGGCAGTAAAAAGAACTTGTTGTAGGAAGATGCAAAGTAAAAGTATGAAGGGAAAATGAATAGGACTTGAGGATTAGTTAGATATGGCGTACAAAAGAAAAGATGTCCTCAGATCATTAGTTCTGAGATACTGGGTAAATAGTTAAAATATAGAATGGAGGGATCCCTGGGTGGTGCAGCGGTTTGGCGCCTGCCTTTGGCCCAGGGTGCGATCCTGGAGACCCAGGATCGAATCCCACGTCAGGCTCCCAGTGCATGGAGCCTGCTTCTCCCTCTGCCTATGTCTCTGCCTCTCTGCCTCTCTGTGTGTGTGTGTGACTATCATAAATAAATAAAAATTTAAAAAATATATAGAATGGATATGTCAGAGATACTGTTACCACTGGACAGAGTAGGAAGAGTAGGAAGGTCTTAAGTTCTGCGGTCAGACCTACTGTGTTAAAAAAAAAAAAATTAGGGCAGCCCGGGTGGCTCAGCAGTTTAGCACCACCTTCAGCCCAGGGCCTGATCCTGGAGACCTGGAATTGAGTCCCATGTCAGGCTCCCTGCATGGCCTCTTCCTGTGTCTCTGCCTCTCTTCTCTCTCTCTGTATCTCATGAATAAATAAATAAATAATCTTTAAAAATATATAAATAAATAAAAATAAATTAAACTTTATCACCTTTTAGATGTACAGTTATAGCAATTTACTTAACCTACCTGGGCCTCAATTTCCTCTCTTATCAAGTTGGGATGATAGAACCAACCACATTGAGTGGCTGATGTCTTATGGCTGAAAGGATATCATCTAATTCAACCATGAGAGGGAATTCAAAATTACTCCAAAGATTGCAGAAGAACCTTGATAACAATGTATCATTTCACTGAGATTCTTTTAGGTAAAAGAGTGTTGAATAAGTAAGACCTACAGCAGCCATGTAGATGTAGGAGTCACCATGAGATAAACATGAAAGCTCTAATATAGTAGCTTTCATTGGCAAGAAAATGAGCCTGAGGTTGGGCACACTCAATAGAAACATATCACTAGAGAAATCTGAAGTAGTTCTTTGCACTGGAAGATAGGACATAGAAAAAGAAGTGAAAGGATAAAACAGTGAGCTGAGGAGGAGATGGGATCATCTCACATAAACCAATGAAAAGTTATTGTTTGGAGACTAGTATTCTATTCTCCACCCCTATATAAGATGGGACAAGGGAGAAAGTGGACCCAAAGCAAATCAGAATATAAATTATCTCTGTGAAAGAAATTCTGACAATGTGGTTAAGTATATGTTATGGGTTGAACTGCTGCTCTCCCCTTCCCTCAAAAACAAAACAAAACAAAAAAAATCACATGCTGAAGTCTTAACCCCTCTTTACCTCAGAATATGACTGTGTTTAGAGATAGGGTCTTTAAGAGAGATGATTAAGTCAAATGAGGTCGTTAGGCTAGATCCTAATCCAATACCACCAGTGAATTTATTAAAAAAAAAAAGTGATTAAGACACACAAGGCAACACCAGGGAGGCACATACAGCAAAAATGCCATATAAAGACATAGCAAGAAGCCAATGAGAGAGACTTCAGAAGAAACCAATCCTGCCTACACCTTGATCTCAGACTTCTAGCCTCTAGAACTGTGAGGAAATAAATTTCTGTTTTTTAAACCACCAAGTCCATGATATTTTGTTATGGCTGCTGTGTTCAGGACATGCTACCCCCAAGAAAACATGGCACCTTGGCATATTAAATATTTTAAGCTGAAGAGGAATTTGAGAAAATAGAAAAAACAGGAAAAGCATGTCATAAAACTCTCAAGTGAGAGGTGCCTTTCCTGAACCTGGAAGAAAGGAGCATCCTTACCTCTGAAGACAAAACGACACTGAGGAGAATCTAAGTTTCCCAGTTTGCGACACTCACTTTACACTCCTTAACCTGTCCTATTTCTCCACTCTTCATCCAACCAACAACTTGTTTATTCAAGTCTTCATTTCCTTATGAAGGCCCCATGTTATGTAAAACTTTCATGTAAAACAGTAAATTCATTGCATTTTTCCTTAATCTGTCTTTGTCAGTTTAATTTTCAGACCCAGCCAGAGACCTTAAGAGAGTCAAGGAAAATTTTTCTTAGACCCTAAGAGAGTCAAGGAAATTTTTTCCCCTATGGTATCTGGTGCCCAGGTGTAAAATTCCATCAGTTGAAGACACTCTGCTTAGTCCAGAAGCTGCAGTTAAGAGATCCTGGACTTCAGACAGCAGCTGACACAAGGTGAGTGTTCTTACCATGTCAATCTCTTGGGTCTCTGTCTATGGGGACTGGTTGTATAGACTCTTTTCCTTTTCAAATTCAAATTAGCAGAAGAAAAACATTTGTCTAAAAATTAGTTGTTTGGAGAGTGATTCATATTAAAGTTTCGTTTGGGGGTACTCACTGATTATCAATTCCTTCCCCCCAAGGGCCAGTTATTATTTTCCTGTTTGTCTTTGATTTTGTGTCCTTGGCTTAGCTTTCTATCCCTTAGGGCACACAAGTGTTTGTTTATGTGTGTGCAGTTGGCCAGTTGTCAGATTGGAGACCCCCAAAATATGTCCAGACAGAAGTGTGGGTTGCACCCCATTTGTAGCTAATATCATACCAGCTGTTGCCCATTCTCAAGAAAGTTGTCTATCTTTCTTCAGGCTATCTTTGAGAGTGGCTCTGGACCTTAAGAGGGTGGCATCTTTTGCATCTTCTTTGAGAATGCCTCTTGCATTCCTGGTTACATACTGATTTTGGTTTCAAGTTCCTTGATAGATATAACTCTGGTTTAAATACTTAAATTGTTTTAAAAGACTTCTATGGTCAAAAGTTGGACAAACTGGAGGCTGATACTCAGAGCCTGATAAAACCTATTTTCTCCATTTAGGAGAAAAGGAATTATGTATTTAGAGGGAAAGAACATTCAGAAGCCTATGTAGAACAATTTATTAAAACATTCCAAAGACACATAGCTCAAAATCTAGGTCTTGGGCAGCCCTGGTGGCTTAGCGGTTTAGTGCTGCCTTCGGCTTGGGGTGTGATCCTGGAGACCCAGGATGGAGTCCCATGTCAGGCTCCCTGTATGGAGCCTGCTTCTCCCTCTGCCTATGTCTCTGCCTCTCTCTCTCTCTCTGTGTCTCTCATGAATAAATAAATAAAATCTTTAAAAAAAAATCTAGATCTTAGTTGGAAAGTTTCTCCCTGATATAAAGAAGTAAGTTGGAGGTAATTAAGATAATGGATGGGTAGGTCAGCCCCTTGATATCATTCAGGCAATGACTCAATACTTGAAGAATTATAAGCGACTGGCCTTGTCTTATAAATCAAGTCTTTACAAAACCAAAAATGTGGCCCTTGAAGCAATTCAGAGCTTACATATCCTTACCAATCTCCAAACCTCCCATATTCATTTCAAAATGCTTGCAGATATTGTAAAAGGTCAGGACACTGGAGACAGAACTGTCCTGCACTTAAGAAAAAGAAGGAAATTTATTAGTAATAACACTAGATTTCTGACCTGACACATGTCAGGTACCTGACACACGGCTAAAATTTTAAAACAAAGCTAGAAGTCTTCCATTTGTATCTGTCCATATGCATGTGTGTGTTTGTGTGTGTGTGTGTGTGTGTGTATCTAAATTAATTTATAAAAAGCAGTTCTACTCAAGTTGGCTTAGATATAAATGAGCACTCATACAAATTAAGTATTTCTAAAACTCTCAGTAATATAGCAACTAACCCAAATGTTTTCTTAAGTTCACATGATCTAGGATAATCTTTGGCAAATAAAGCTAGTTTTTAAATTGCTCATAAAATGAAAACAGGAATGTCTTCAGAGTTGTCAGCATTAAATATAATGCAAACATACAATTCTTTTCTCTACCTAGGTTTACTATTCAAACAAGTCTATGTTATCTCTGCTAGATGTTTATGATTATAAAACTATAAATCCAACCTAAGAACAAAATGTACAATAAAAATGAATTGCTTGATACATGTCAAGCATAATAGTTAAAAAAAAAAGAAGGAAGAACCATATGTTTAACTTTTTAGGTTCTCTGCTTCAGTGAATTTTGATACTTCGCTGCTTTGTCAATGAGAAAAATAAGATGGCTAACTTTGCTTTGTCTCATGAAATTTTCATAAGCAATTCAAATATAGTTGTTAAAAAAAAGTAAGTCAAATGGATGTAAGTGGAGTAAAAATTTATAAATGAACTTTGTGACAAATTATGTTTTATGACATCTACTATAAAAGTTTCAAAAATCTTTTTGATAACTTTAAACCATAAGCTATACAAAGTTAGGCTAAATGATTACGATTCATTAAAAATAGAGATTATAAATAAAATAAAACACTGAAACATTAATGGCTGAACATACACGTTAGCTTATATACTTCTGGCATCTTGCTTTTATGTAATATAAAGAAGCTAAATATAATCAGATCAGTTAATAAATATGATAAATTTTACTATGAAACACATGCCTCTGGAAATTATGAAGTGATGTATTAACAAATTTGCTCCAGAATGATGGAATACATTAGTTCACAATTTTTCCTACTTTTCACTGAAAAGAAAGACCACTGATTAAAAATTCTAATAATATATATTATTGAAACTAATAAGGATAATAAGGATTAAAAAAATTCCTCTGTATACAAGGAAAATAAGATGTGTTTTATCAAGGCAAAGTGGAATGACTAGTTGTTTCAGAATGAGAAAAAGAAAAGGTATAGGACAATAACTGAATGGTTAAAAAATAAATTGTAGGCAGTTGCAAAAAAAGAAATTTTAGTGTGGTTAAGCTTCTAAGCTTGAATAGATTTATTTATGTTCTTTTTCTTTTTTAAATGGACCTAAATATCAAAGTACATTGATGCAAAACTAGAATGTTTCTCTTCATGATAAAATAAGGTTTTCTTAGATTATTGATCTGCTCTTGATAAGAAATTATAAAAAACAAAATGTTTTTTGTAAACTTTTAAATAATTTCTCTGAGAAACCAAGATTTTGTATATTAAAATATTTTCCTATCCTTTGTATTGTCTTTATCAGGCCATTGATTAGTTAAAACAAAACAAAACAAAACAAAACATTAACCTTCCCAACATTAAAGAACTAAGTTGGGTTTTTTTTTTCTTTTTTAACATTCATACAATACATACAATCTATATTTATCTCTGAAATATTTTATTACCCCTTCTTTTAAATAGATAACTAAATATTGTTTTATAATGAGGTGTGATCCTATTTCATCAAGTCTGACCCTTGTCATTATGTATATGATGTACAGTTTCCCCAAATCAATATCCAAATGGAGTCTTTTTGACCACAAACTAACTTTGAGATTTCTCAGAAGGTCCCTGGAAAACCTCAAAAGATTCACATCTTACCACATCAAAGAGAGGTAGAACACTAGTTAGGATTATTTGGTATTATTTGGCATTACCAAATAGGAAGTGATGCTAAACCTTCTTAGGTTATAAATGTATGGATATTCAAGAAATTACATGAAGTTCATAGAGATTTGTTCAAACCCTTATTGCTCAATTACTACATTAAAATGTTGTGTATAAATAACTAAATTTCCTTATCAAATGAACTCTTATCAGATATTTAACCATGGCCATTTTAAGTCATTTGTCATTCACAGACAGTTATTGATTTACTCGAACTGTGAAAGCATTTGTGATGAGCTACAGGTGACAATATTCCATGACAGAATCACTGGAACACTGTTGAGACCATTCCACTGGACTGAATAAGAATTTCTAGAATTAATGAAGTTGATGAATTCATAGAACTGCTAATTCAAGATCAAGTGGAATAAGAATTAATCACAGGGAACTAAATGGACTGATGAGGATAATTATAATTTTTATAGCTTTTTGTTTGAAACATTATTGGTTCTTTAGTGTTTTGTTTGCCAGATTTAAGAAAACCTTTTTCTCTTTTCTCTGAAGCTATCTGTAATTTATAGCAGTTTGGTAAAGTATGCTTTTGTGAAAGACGATGAAACAATTACTTTTTCTTCCTACCTGGTCCCACCAGAATTCAGAAACTCTTAGTAAGTATTCTTATTTTCAAGGCAACATAATTATTTGCAGCAGTCCAAGAATCTGTTTTTGTAGATTTTTGTGTCCTTGTAACAGGACACAGTTGGAAACATGCTTATATTGTCAAGGCTTTGACTTGAATGTTATATTTTATAATGATGTACATGGACTTAGATATGACCAGACACCTTTAAGGAACAAAGGTTGACCCTACGGAAGCAACAGAACCCTTTGGAATAAATCACCTGATGCTTTTTTTTTTTTTTTTTTTTCAGAGTTTCTATCCTTACCAGTTGAGTGAGGAAATTCATTTCCTGGCAAACCCAAGAACTGAAAGTTATTTGGGAGACCTCAAGAAGAGAAAAATTCATCCAAATCCATAGGTGTTATAGGCCTAGGATGATGCAGAATCCTTGGCTTGGCTTTCAAGCCTCAAGAGGTTTTTAAAGGTCCAATTTCATTCTTTATGAAAAGTTTCAGCAAAGTAGACTCAAAAATAAATAAATAAATAAATAAATAAATAAATAAATAAATAAATAAAGTCCATGTGGTCAATTTTTATTTTGTCTGCGCTTATGCAAGCCATCAGACCAAATTAAATGAGACTAGATTTATTTTGCAGTTTAGTCTTTGATCATCTTTGATAGAAATGGAGGAGATTGTAGAGAAAAAAAATATTTGAATGGAAAACTATAACTCAGTCTTTCAGGTATTGCAGTCTTTTTGCCAATTGTCTTTCAGGTTTTGTCACCGTATCTGTACACTGGACTGGATCCTGAATTCTGCTAATTTCCTCTAATACCTGGCTAAAACACTCCAAATTAACATTTCCACTTTTCCCTCTACCCTTCTGACTTGGAATCACTAAAAGTCAAAACTACAGGCTTTTTCTTAGGTCTCCAAGCTAACGCTGTACAGCCTGATGACGTCACCAAAGGCATTCAAACTGCAAATCAGAAAAATCTGTTAGATTGCCACTGCCTGCCTTCACTCCAGAAGATGCTTTGAGTCCAACATCTAGAATCCAACATCTAGAAATCTTAACTTACTGCTCTTTGAACTTCAAAACTGAGTTTATGTTTCATTCTAAACATTAAGCTTGTTTTTCTTCTGTTTTCATGAAAATACCCAGGACTATGAGACTAGTTCGATGGGTTATGGGGAATCTGCTCAGTTTCCGACCTGTGAGATTTTGGGAGCAGTTTCAGATGGCATGGCAGGAGGATGGGGTTCAGGACTTGCTACCAAATGTCAGGCACCCCGGTATATTAAATATTTTAAGTTGAAGGAGTTTTGAGAAAACAGCAGAAGCAGGAAGGTTACTTTTACCACCTTCTCACTCTTCTCCCCTGAAACAGGTCAGAAAATCCTGATGTGAACCGTTGCTTTTCCTATATCCAGAGGAAAAGAACATCCTTATCTCTGAAGACAAAGGAATACCAGGAAGAATGTGAACGGACAGAGCTTTCTGAGCCTCTCCCAGTTCACTACACCCACCTCATATTCCTTATCTAACATCTTCCTGCATGAGTTCCCCCTTCACAAATCTAGCATGAAAATACACAGCTCTTTCTTTGGGTCTTTGTTTCCTCAGGAAGGTACCCTGTCTCATAAAATTTATATTAAATAAATTTGTATGCTTTGTCTTGTTAATCTGTCTTTGTCAGTTTAGTTTTTAGTTCCAGCCAGGGAGCCCAGGAGGGTAGAGGAAAATATTTCCTCCCCTACGCGCAGCCCTAGTAATACAGTACCCATTCCTCAGCACACATACACACACATACACACACACACACAATTGAATCCAGTACTCAAGATGTGGTTGACCAGGGCAGCAGATTATTTGGTTTGGGGAATATATTCCCACTGGAATATTTATAAAAGCATATATTTCTGTGTAATACAGCATGTGTCAGTGTAGTATCTCTCTGCTTTGTAATTGTTGAGGACAGGATAAAGTTTTCAGAGAGATATTATGAAATCTTCAATTAATTGCTTGATTTCCTGCCTACATATCTCAGCATTGCCAGTTCAGAAAGCTTTCCTTGCCTCTAGTGCTCAAAGCGAGTTTCGAATAATTTGGGTTATGCTCAGTACTACAAAAGCAAATGGTCTCCCTTTGCCACAACTGGTTTTATGAGAGCCCAGAATTGCACACACAAAACATCCCTAGAGAATACTCTTTAAATTTATTTTATAGCTTTACTGGGTCAGTTCTAATAGTTTTGCAGTAATCCTTGGGTCCTTGGAAATCCATGCAATTTTTAAGAGTGGTGATTATTGGGCAGCCTGGGTGGCTCAGCCGTTTAATGTCGCCTTCAGCCCAGGGCGTGATCCTGGAGTCTCGGGATTGAGTCCCACATCGGGCTCCCTGCATGGAGCCTGCCTCTCCCTCTGGCCTGTGTCTCTGCCTCTCTCTCTCTCTCTCTCTCTCTGTCTCTCATGAATAAATAAATCTAAAAAAAAAGAGTGGTGATTATATCATTTCTTATACTGGGAACTACAATTCTTTGTAATGAAATATGCAAAAACTAAGGAAAATTTATGGAAATAAAGTGTTTTGGGATTGCATGGAAATTTAAACATTGCCTAGCCAAATTCTGAACTCAAACCATGAACCCTTTAACACGTCTCCCACCTGATAATTAAACACCTTCAGGGACCAGAAACTCATCTTTGGGAGATGGCCTCTATAATCACATCGAGCTAGAGTCTGTTTCTGTGTCCCTTTCACTGGCTGACAGCAATTTATAGTGGTTATTATTTTAGTCTGCCCTGCCTGCCTCCCCATGCTACCCCTCACCTGGTCCCTGACCCAGACACACTGAGGCAAAGTCTTTTCCAAGTGCTTTTCCAGCTAAGCTGACAGTGAAGAGCTTCCTTTTCTCTCTAGTTGCTAAGATTAATGAGCACCCTGCAGCAGGAGAATATGAAATCTGCAGAGGAAAAGAAAGAAGGGAGAAAGACAGAGAACACCTTGGTTCTAGTTCCTTCCATGGGCAATTCTGCTTCTGCCTTCTCCACAATTTGGTTATGTGAGCCAATAAGTCCTCTTTTTTCCCCCTTTTTAAAGATTTTATTTATTTGAGAGAGAGAGAAAGCACAAGGAAGGGGAGGGGCAGAGGGAGAAGGAGAAGTAGACTCCCCACTGAGCAGGGATCCCAATGTGGGGTTCGATCCCAGGACTCAGGGATCATAACCTGAGCTGAAGGCAGATGCTTAACTGATTGAGCCACCCAGGTGCTCCCAGGAAGCCCTCCAATTTGCTTAAGATATTTCAGGTTACATTGCTATCACATGCAAATAGGAGATTGGTTAAGGAAGAAGGCCAATTCAGCCTCATTGAAACAGCTCTTAAAATGTTTGAAAGTCATCATTAGAGAGATCTGATTTTTATTGTCCAAATTGGGGCACTTTTAGGTGTGAACTAGAACACAATTTGCAGTTATGCTGACCAGGAGCCAGGAACGTTGACTGGTCCAGAAAACTTATTGCTGGCCTTCCTACGCTTATTTTTTCCAATCCACTCATCTCTGATTCATTCACACTTTGTTACAAGTCACAGTTCCTAATCCCCAGGCCACACTGACTGGTACTCTTTGAACTCTGGGCAATTTGCCAATGTCTCTCTTGGAATGTGGCAGCTAGAATTGAATCCCGTGCTCAAGATGTGGTTGACTGGGGCAGCAGATTACTTGGTCTGGAGAATGGACTCCCACAATCCCACTAATGCAACCTTAAATTAAATCTCTCTCTAACTAGTTCTTTCTCTTAAACAACACTTTAGATTCTGCCTGACATGTGGTTGGTGCTTAAAAGCCAGTGAGTAAATGGCTAATTTTTGAACTGGAAGTCAACTATACTCCAATTAGTATTCATTTTTTTCAAAGGTTATTTATCCATTTATTCATAAGAGACACAGAGAGAGGCAGAGACATAGGCTGAGGGAGAAGCAGGCTCCCCACAAGGAGCCCAGTGTGGGACTCAATCTTGGACCCCAGGATCACGCCCTGAGCCAAAAAGGCAGACGCTCGACTGCTGAGCCACCCAGGAGCCCCAGATTTTAAGGATTCAAATTTGGGCTCTCCTATTTGTCTATGTGAAATTTCATCTTCCACATATCAGTCTACTACATTAGTTTCCATTTTACAACATCGTTGTTTCTACCAACTTCTGTTCTTCAATAAACTTCGTGAGTGTGTCATCTGTGTGTCGCTATTATTGATATTGGTATTAGCTAACACTTACTGCTTCTTGTATGCCAGTCCTTATTCTAAGCATTTTAGGCATTTTTAACTCTCGTAACATTCACAATAACATGATGAAATGGATATCATGATTATTGTCACTTTACAGATAAAGAAATTGAGATACAGAAAGGTTAAATAAGCTGCTTAAGGTCACAGGGAGCCAAGATTCAAAACCAGACCATATGCCTCCAGAATCTGTACTCTTGCATCTTTCTGTTCTCAACAAATGCACTGATGACTAAGATTAGGAGCAAATCAGGGCCAAGGACAGAGACCATGAAATCCCACCAGAGTGTGGGTACCCAGCAAGCACTCAATGTGTGTTTTGTTCCATCAATTCCTACTCTGTATGTAACTGTATGATAATAACCATACCTACACTGTATGTAACTGTATGATAATAACCATTTAAAAAGAAAATGTCATGCATCTTGCTGAAGCTCAGATACACTGTTCTAATATAAGTGTTTTAAGTATTTACAAAGCATCATTTTCTTAATCCAATCTAGAATTTTCCCTTGCACCAATGTCAAACTCAATTATTGTCCTGTGGAATCAGAATCTCCCTCCCTCCCTCTCTCCTCCCTTTCTCCCACCTTTTTTCCTTTCTATTTTCACTCCCTTTCCCTCCCTCTCTCACTCCTATCCCCTACAACTTTCTCTTTTAAGAAGAATTGCATTTGCCTGGCTCTAGTCCACTGCCTCCGGTTCCATAATTTCTTAAAAAGATCATAGCATTTTACCTGGAGGAACTCTACCTAACACAAGGCTCTAATTTCCTTGGCCAGAGATTTGAATTTACTTAGAGATGATAAATAATCAGTAGCTTTCTCACTTGAGAAATTACAGCTATTAGCAAAATCTGCAAACTTTTATAATATTGTAATTATAATAATTAAATTTTTATACACTGCAAGTTCAACAGAGGCTTGCCAGACCAATCAATGACCTAATGACCTGAATCAATTTTGAAAATCTTTCTTCTTTTGGTAAACATAATTTTACTTTGACAAATTTATATGTCAATCTGACCATGGCAAGAACAAACCAACACAATGCAGTGGTACTGACCAACATGATGGGCACATGGAAAATGTACAGTGATTACAAGATTGATGGTTTCAAAGATAGCAAAATAATTATTTGAACAACTCCAAACTTGGGACACCTGGGTGGTTCAACAGTTAAGCATCGGCTTTGGCTCAGGGGGTGATCCTGGAGTCCTGGGATCGAGTCCCACATCCGGCTACCTGCATGGAGCCTGCTTCTCCCACTGCCTGTGTCTCTGCCTCTCTCTCTCTCTCTCTCTCTGTGTGCTTCTCATGAATAAATAAATAAAATCTTAAAAAAATGAATAACTCCAAACTTGAATGTGGAAAGTGAGAAATGAACTGTACAAAAATCTGAGAGAAAAAAAAAATCTGAGAGATACCTGATGCTATGGTCAGTCTAGATCCAAGTCCTCTGAAAGGCAGAGAAAGGCAAAGCCAAATACGGTGGAGTCTCCATGGAAATTAGCCTATACAAACACAAGGCGTTAAATTAATTTGGACAATCCTGAAAGAATTAAAGAAAGTCAAGATATAAATAAAAATGAAAAACATTGCTCCTGACTAGCCTGGCTATCAAATGCCCAGCAGCCTGCCGCCAGGAAGGACAGGGCCAGTGACAAATACTGCCAGCTGAGAGATGAGTTTTTTCACCTCTCTGCAAGGCTGAATAGAAGGAATTTAATTTGCCTGCTTGGCTCTTATGCAATGCCAGGTAACCTTAGAATAACGAGGGCTTTGAGGGAGAAAACCAGACTTCCCAAACACTTTGCTCCGATCGTATCCTCCTCTTGTCAGATGCCTGCAGACACAGCGACCAACATGTCCCAGACTGCTTATTGCTATCACTCAGATTCATAAGGCTCTGTCTCCCACAGAGAAGGATGGGAGATAGAAAGGCTCCAACTGCTCTCCCTGTGAAAACTCCAGAGTGAAATTCCATCAGACAGAAGCCAGCTCGCTGCCGAGTGAATTGAGCCTTTTATCAGTCAGATTTGTATACATTATAGAGACAGCCTAAGAAGGGAGTTACTATATACTGCGTATATTTTTAGCTCCCCAGGATTCGTTGCTATTGGACTTAACATGAGGGGTAGAGAAGAAAAAAAAATCGTCAGTCTTCTGTGTGTACTGGTGGCTTTTGGAGGTCTCCAAGATTTGCTGGACTTGTCTGCTTGCTTTTTAGATATATTCAGGTGAATTCCATAGCACAGAGAGCATGCTATCGGTTTCATGGTACAAATTCAACCCCCATTTCATTTATTTTTCAAATGATTTTCTGATGAGGGCCTGTGTGTGTGTGTGTGTGTGTGCGCGTATGTGTGTGTAAGTACAACACAAACTTGCACAGATCTGATTATAGCTTCAAGACTCATTCTGCTCACCAAACAGCAGCACGATAAAAGCATTTCAATTGGCAGAACCAGCAAGGAAACCTTGCAATCCTCTTACTTTCTTCACTGACTTCAGCTTTTGCTGAAGCAATTCCCTGTGGGGAAAATAAACACAAAAATGAGCAAGCAAGATATGTGGATGTGGATATAGTATTGCCATCACTGGTTTGCAGTAAAAGAACATTTTTTTTCTTTTTAGTTGACCTCCTTAGACTTTTGAGAATAGAAATAATCCTTCTACCATTTTAATCCTTCTACCACTGCCAGAATAATTTCAAGTGTCAGTACTTCCCCTCCAGTGCCCTTTTGATCATTCAATGTTTCAATCACTCAACAAGAATTTATTGAGCACCCATTATGTGGCAGGCAAGTGTGAGGTGCTGGGGACAGAATGGGATGTAAGACTAGCATGGTTCTTGCCCTTCTAAACCTAACAGGGATGAGCCAAGGATAAAATCCCTCAAGTTGTAGACACCACAGGAAATAAATGCCACATCTCTGGGGATGGGAGAGGAAGTAAGGGGATACTTATCATCCAAATAAAGTAATTTCTTCAGCAAGATGTTTCTGGAAGCATTCTGGGATTGCTCTCAAAGGCTGTGCATGAAGAAGCTGTCTTTGCTTTCTTCTTCTGAGGTAAAGCTTATGGAGTGAACACCTATCTCTTTAGACCTGAGTGGCTTCCCGGACTTACAACCTGTTCAGTCACACAAAGCCCCAAACCCTGAAAGACCCCAGGCTTGGTTTAATGGTCTACTGTTGCTGTTTTGAAATTCTTGATACTTTTTGAACAAGGGGCCCCACACTGTCATTTTGCACTAGGCCTTGCAAATTATGCAATTAGTTCTGCCTTTAGAATTGGTGGACAATGCTGGGAGGGGAAGATGTGTGGACATGGGGGTAGGGTGACTCTGCTGGGGGTGCTAATTCTAAACTCATACTAAGGTTTAGCTAGGGTTTTATAGAGACTCAAGTTTAGGAGGTTATGGCACTGGATATGTATAGTCATAGACGTTCAAGAAATAATTTACCAAGCAATTACTTTCCTAATATTTCTTCAACAAAAATTTACTGAACAAAAGCTTTAAAGATGAACCAAATAAAGCTTAAAGATTTGACTTACCAATCATATCTGGGCTCTTTGGCAGCATTATTTTAAAAGGGTAATAGAGAAAGCTTTATACAAGATTATGAAATTATTTCTAACAGTTCTTATGTAGAAGGCAATATATTGAATATTGTATTCAATACTTTTCAATATGGTATTCAATACTTTTTTGTATCAAAAGTCTGGTTTCATATGCAGGGTTTTTGTCTCACTACTTGGCTTATCTTGTCTGAGATTCTTAAGCATTTGGGGCCTCTTATTTTTTCTAGCTACAAAACAACAATAATAATATTATGTTCTTGGGTTGCTGAAAGGATTAAATTGATTGGCATAGGTAAGGTGACTCTCAGAGTCCATGCTACGTAGTAGGCACTCAATAAATCATTGTATTGGTTTGATATAATTATAGGCCTTTACTTAGAGACAGAAATAGATTCCCACTGTATGAGTCCATTGAGAAAAAATGAATTATTATTAATATATTAGAATTTAAAAGATTATGCTTTCTCAAGGAAAAAGATCATACAAAAGATTATAATTATACTTTTTTATCTCTACTTTATACTTCTTCTCAACACAAGCTAGCATTCCTATCATTAATTGCTAATATTCTTCTCTTTAAATAGCATTTGTACTTTCTACACATAATTCTTAAATAAATTTTACTCAGATTCCAGGAATTTTTGCTTCTGTGGTACATGTATGTGCATAACCATACACAATTAATAAGAATTTTCAAAGTAGAATTGAATCAACTCACCACCACCATTTCTTCAAAATTACTACTGTCTCTCTTTTTAGAACTTGAGTGGTAAAAAATCTGAGGTTTCAGCTCAAAACTCTTTCCAGTCCAGTGCTAATCATTCCTATGTCAGAAAACAATCATTGTTTGCTTTACCCACTGTCCTATTAGCAAACCAGGAAACAGAGTTTGTACTTTTTTTTAATTTAAAAAGCAAAATTCAAGTCAATTAAATTGAATTTGATATTATCCCAAAGAGAAATGCTATCATTCTATTCCACTCTCCTATTACTTTCTTTTGGACTTTGAAAGGTGTACATTTGGATATCATTCTTTTGTTGAGTAACACAAAATAAGATCTAGGTCAGATATTAGAGACCACTCCAGGTTCATGGAAAGCACTCAGGGGAATGGACAGCTGGGTGTCTCCAAGGTCATAGTCCTGGCTATTAGACGAGTTTTGGGGCAGCCTGGGTGGCTCAGTGGCTTAGCACCGCCTTCAGCCCAGGGCCTTTTCCTGGAGACCTGGGATCGAGTCCCACATCAGGCTCCCTGCATGGAGCCTGCTTCTCCCTCTGCCTGTGTCTCTGCCTCTCTCTCTCTCTCTCTCATGAATAAATAAATAAAATCTTAAAAAAAAAAAAAAAAGAGTTTCTATTCGACACTGCTGAGAGTACCTGTGATCACAACCAGAAACCATGACGACTGTTCAAGATGTAAATTCCATAAGTAATGGAAGTTGTTTAGCATGCGTTATAAAATACTTGTAAAGGATTTGTTGAAACAGGTATCGAGTGTTAATTATTTGCCTAGCACTTTATGTGTAAAACCCAAAAGGACTCCATGAAGCAGCTCCATTTTACAGAAGATGGATCTGAGGTTTAGAGAATTTGAGTCCTACAAGAATCAGGACTAAAATCCAAGTACGTCAGACACCAAAAATGGTGCTCTTGTCCATGATATTATTAGCCTGCCTCCCACTTTGCCATTTGCCATCTGGTTCGGTACCTCTGCTGACTTTCCTTACCTAGAACTAAGAATCTTGGTAAGTGACCTAACCTGCAGGTATTACCACAAGCAGAAGAGTACCTGGACAGAAGCCAGTTACTTATATTCTCAAGCTCAATGTTCCGAGTCTATGTTGTCTAAATATCCTAATCCTAGAACTGCCCTCAGGCGATAGTACACCCCTAGAATTACATTAACACACAACGCAGGCATATGCAAGTGCCACCTCCCACTAATGTTCTTCAAAATGAGAATGAGCCTTAATTTAGACAATAAATACTTCCAGGACACAGAAACCATTGAAACATGCAATATGAACTAGCTATTTGAAGTAATTAGTGATTCTGGAGCAAAAGTCAATAATTGTCATGGCACTCTCTTTTTAAATAAATATTTTTCACATTCTAAAAACTCTAAGTAAGCCATTGGTAGCAGAGATTTGCCAAACATTGTGATATCCAATTTCATTCCAAGCAAGTGTCTCACACGTGAAGGATCCTTGGTGTGTATGCTGATGTGTTGGCCAAGTTGAAACCTTTATTGCTCTCTGAATTATATGAAAGTTTTCAAATGTGTTAATGTGGACTTTGCACCTTGCAGAAGCGGAAGACATTTTAATAAGCTGTATTGCATCCGCTAAAGGAGAATGCAGTTTGCAGAGATATTTACTTTTTAACCGTCAGTGAGAAAGCAATAGAAAGACAGACAACAAAACCATGAAACTCACTTGGATTGTGCCTTTCTTTCTCATATCTTATTTTTCTGACTTCACCTCCTCTTCTCTGTAATTTTCTGCCCAGGCTGACTGGTATAAAATCCTTCAGCTTCTGCTTCTTGCTAGCAAGTAAAAAGAGGTCAAGCCAGAAAGACAGCAGAATACACACTGGTTACTATGCTACACACACCAGAAAATCTCCAAGAAAATGTTCGGAGCTCTCTCCAAATTGCCACTAAAAGTGCCACACTGTGGGATGCAAGAAAGCCATGTTTTTATGGTTATTTAAACTGAGCATCTTTGAACCAAAATAACTTCCTAACCTTTTCAGTAGCGTATTCTTGGCCACCCCCCCCTCAAAAATACATACAATTGGTTTCCTGGATTCAACATACAGGTCACTTCATTTAAGCCTCTGCTCAAATGTCACCACCTCAGAGTGGCCTTTGCAAAACGCCACTGTCTAAAATGTCACCCCACACCCTCTACCCCATTCTCTCTTGCTTCACTTTTCTTCTGACCAGCGATGGCTACCTGACATTTTACAATATATTTTCTGATCATTTGTTGGTTGGTTCTTTCTCCCTCTGGAATGTATGTGCCATGGGAGCAGATCTGCTTCGTTGGCTACTGTACCTCCAGTGCCTAAAATAGTACCCCACGCATGATAGGGATTCAATAAATATTTGTTGAATTAATTAAATACCTGTGAAAGCAAGCCGGGCCATATGGAGCTGGCATAAGTATCCCGACGTGCTATTTTCTGATGTCATTTGTTCTCACATAATCCCGCCAGAAAGAAACCTTTCCAGGGAGAGGATCTCTGGTCCAAGTTTCTTCCAGTTCTTTTCTTCTGTTCTCTGTGTAGTCAACCCAAAGGATATTTGAGTTCCATTTGCAGAGAAACGCTAGAGATAGAAATGATAATGTCCCCTCAACTTAAAAGGGCCGAGCATGTTTTGAAAGTGTTTTATGAACTGGAAACCTTTCTATGAGGTATTTCACCACAGCCCCATAAAACCTTACACCCTGCTGGAATCTCATCCTGTTAAATTTGGCAGGGTTTCCTTCATCAAGTAATGAGTTCAATTCACGTTTTCATTTAAGTTCATACCCAGATACAAATCAGTGTCACTGCCACAGGCAACAATTCGTAGAATTCCCAGGAACTCGGGCTGAGGGAATGGAAGGCCTGGAAGATGGTGCGCCAGATTCTTCTGTTCGCATGGGGGCCCCGTGGCACAGAGCCTCTCACGTCTGCCCGGCTGCCAGGTCCTGTGGAGGCAGTTGGCTGACTGGGCTTCCGGCTTCCATCTCAACTCGAGCTCCTCTTCTAA
Source organism: Canis lupus familiaris (assembly GCF_011100685.1). Classification (NCBI taxonomy): domain Eukaryota; kingdom Metazoa; phylum Chordata; class Mammalia; order Carnivora; family Canidae; genus Canis; species Canis lupus. Next base: position 19,344,968 of record NC_049256.1, read on the forward strand.
AGCCTCCCTGGATTTCCTGTGGTAATCCCTCTTTGTGTCCCTCTGAGAAAGAAACAATAATCGCTTTTTTTTTTTTTTTTTTCTGAGAGGAAAGTTCAAGAGCACAAGTGGTTTTAGTTAGGGATTCAATAAACACTTTGGCAGGAATGAGAAAAGCAGTGGAGAAAAGACCTAGTGGCTCTTCCAGTTCTAACCAAAAGTGGATATTCTTGTGTGAGGAAAAACCCAGCAGAGTGAATGCGAAGAGGGAGCTACCTCTGTCCTTTGCTGATACACCAGGCAACTTAAATCTACAACGTCCTTCTCCTCGGTGGTTTATTTTAAAGAGTTGCCATTATCAAGAAATGATTGTTACTGCAAGGCAGTTGGTAAGGGTGACAGCCAGGGCACCAGGGTTGGGTGTTTGGAAGTTCTTTTCTGCCTGTGGGGAATTTGCCCTGATTTGCATTGACTTTATGACTTCCTGCAGGCAAACACCTGGAGACTCTTTCCCGGAGGTACTGCTGAGCCTCAGGACAAAGCCATCATATTAAGTCTTCATTAACAGCATGGCGGCCAGCTCTTCCCTTCCCCAAGCCAAATTCTCAGACTTCAAAGAGCTCAAAAATAAAAGGGTACTTAAAGGAAAGTTTTGTTTTGTTTTTAAATGTATATATTTGTCTTCTTCATGTTCAGAGAGCGAGCTAATTTACCCACCCGCATATGGACCCACACAGAAACACACACACACACACACACACACACACACACACAGATATTCCTATTTTACTGGCCTTTTTGCTCAGCTGTAAATTTGTGACTCTGAGCTTCTCTGATCTTAGGGTTGAAGCCATAGTTCTAGGGACCCCAAATCTTGGTAATGATAGTGGCATTCCATCACTTTCCTTGATGCCAGGAGAGGCAGCCAACTGAGGACCCCCCCCCCCCCCCGCAGAGCTGATGGTTGATATGCCCCTCTGGGAGATCTACCTGTGGGACTTTTCCCACAGATAAATGGCTGCATTATGACATGAGTCATATTCTTTTGTGTGCAACATTTGGCCTAGTGATGAATGACAGGACTCACTTTATTTAAAAAAATTTTTTTTTACTCTTATAGTCTCTAATTTGATCCCTCTACTTAATAAAGATCAATATGCCATAATTTGGCATAAAATGGCATATTTTCCAAATTGTCCCATAATAGGCTGAACTATATATATATATATATTGCTTTCAATAGGATAGCTTTATACCAGTGTGATTCACTTGAATCAGTTAATGCATTAATTCAATAGTAATTTTATTGAACACCTACAAATCCCAGGCATTGTACTAGAAGTCGGACACTGTGAGAAATCACAAATAATACAAGTTCTTTGGTGGTGTATTAAAAATGTGGGGCTAATAAGGGAAATAGCCAGTCATTAAAATCAACCAGACATGATGAAGAGAGAATGTATGAAAAACCTACTTAGGCCCCTAAGGCATTTGGTTTAAGGCATAGTCTCTATATTACAGCTTCTACTTTGTTTATTCACAAAATTCTTGGAATTTTTGAGTGGTTACATTTTACATTGTCATATCGCAACCCAACATGCAGGAAGTGGCCTCTTTTTTAAAAAAAAATATTATGTTTTACCAGGAGCTTTGATCTGGTGTGACATCAGTGTGGCTGTCACCAGAAACTCTCACAAGCCCAAGGAAGAAAACTATCGTCTCTATTATCAACGTCTTACCTACAGATACACTGGACTTTGTTGGGGGGTGACGGTGGGGGCACTGAAGAGTAGAAGTTCACAACCTAGAGCTTGAGTGGAATGCACTGAATGATGGCCTCAGGTCCCTGGAGAAATGGGAAAAAAATCCCCCTCTGAAGACCTGCTACAGAAACCACAGAATTTTCTTTGGCAGCCAAGAGGAAGCAGGGCCTGCCAGACTGTTAAGATATGCACTCCGTGATTTCCAGAGAGAAGATGAGAGGTGAGGCTGGGATAGGACTTAGCCAAGGCTGGGGGGTTGGGGCTAGGGAGGAGGGAACGAAGCGAAGAGAAGGCTGATGCCAAGTTGTCAGGAGAAAGGGAGGATGACGCTCTTAGCTCTTACAGCACTAGAAGAGGTCAATAAATCACCACCCTTATCTTGCAAACAGAGCCTGTGACTTCAAAAATTAGCTCATTTATTCTGCACAATTAAATTTATTGAAGTGTGACAGAAAAGTTTAGCAGGCAGCGAAGCATAAAGCCAGCAACAGCCGAAGCGAACATCTGAGTGAATGACACAATTAGTTGATTTTCATTTTATTTATCAATATAATTATTGAATTGTATTTATCCTTTTTCACAGAATTTTACAATTATTACAGCCCAGGCCTCTGGGGAAAGAATTAGTTCAAATTTTCAGTCTAAATTAATGCGATTATGGAGTTGCTAATAAAAAGAAAGTTCTTTAAAGTGCTACACAATCTTGTATTCAATGTCACTCCCGTCCCAGGGCTTAGCAAGCCAGCCCCTTTTCAAGTGAATGTGGTCAATTGAATTTAAATTTGTGAATGTGACAGATTACCTAGGTGGGGACTGAGCTCTCAGGGGCCAGTGCCCTCACCTCCCAGACTTTAAAGCAGCTCCAGGTTTGTCTGGTATCTCTCACGTTGGAGTTAAGCACAATTTTGTTTGTTTGCTTTGAAAATGATGAAAAACTCTGGAAATATTTTCTGGCCTTAATGAAATTTGGAAAAGGAAGAAGCCTGGAGGTGATAGGAATGCTTGCTTTTTTTGGCCTTATCTTAAGGCCCCCTACACTGGCTGGCATTCCAGTGGAGCTTGTTTTTTTTTTTTTTTTTAAGATTTTATTTATTCATGAGAGACACAGAGAGAGAGAGGTGCAGAGACACAGGCAGAGGGAGAAGCAGACTCCATGCAGGGAGCCCGACGCAGGACTCGATCCCATGTCCCCAGGATCACACCCTGGGCTGAAAGCGGTGCTAAACCACTTAGCCACCGGGGCTGCCCTCCAATGGTGCTTCTTTAAGAGAGAGCCATCAAAAACATAGAACAAATACAAGTCGGTAAGACAGGATTCATGTTCTAGAGGGGGTGGGAGGTGGCCCACCACACAGTTTCTGGGAGCCTGGCTTATCCCCCTGAAGCAGCAGCATATGAATACACCAGCTGTCTGGAGCTGAAGAGTCTTTTCAAAAGACTTCTGGGTGCCCAAGTACACACTTCTCATGAGGTCTGAAAAATGACCCATTTCCCACAGGAAGCACAGTTTCATTCAGCTCCTACAGGCCTCTCAGTGAAATGTGTGTTCTTTGGCATGTGAGAGATGCTCAGCTTCTCTGTTAAGCTTCTCTGTTATGCTCTCCTTACTTCTCTGGAGTAAGGTAATTCAAGCTCAACATTCTTTTTTTCAGAGAGAGAGAGAGAGAGAGCAAGCGCACACATGCACATGTGTAAGCAAAGGGAGAGGGAGATAGAATTTTGAACAGGCTCCATGCCCAGTGCAGACCCCCACACAGGGCTCTATCTCAGGACTATGAGATTGTGACCTGAGCCAAAATCAAGGGTCAGATGCTTAACCAACTGAGCCACCCAGGCACCCCAAGCTCAGCTTTTAAGACACCCAGCATGGGATGCAATTCCAAAGAGATCTACGAAAGCAGTGATTTTCAAGCTTAGAATTTCTAAGGATGGGGGAAGCTTCTTAAAATAAAGATTCCCGGGCCTTACTTCCAGGAGAGGAATGTGGTGTGCAATTGCAAATGAATACTCCAAGAGGTGCCTTTGACTATGGCCTTGTAACCAACTTTAAAAAGTACTGATGGTACTAAATAAATCATGCTCTTGAACAGTGTCAGCTTATTCAGAGATAAGCAGTCCTGCTACCCATAAAACCTGTAGACCGATTAACTCACAGTGAAAACGAGAGCACTGAATTCTGACCCTAATATGGCCAACTAACATGCAAACTAAAGGCAGACCATCACCGTCACATACCCGTGTGCTAAGTTTATCCAATTATTAGTCACATTTTTAGTACTCACAGGGTGTCCATCATGACCCACAGGAATTCTGCATCCCTCATTGTCTTCAACCCTCACGTTTAATGTATCAGCAAATCCTGTCTATTATGCCTCCAAAATGAGTCCCAAAACCATCTACTTCTTCCCATATCCACTAGGTAAAATCTTTATTCCTCACCCTGGACGCTGGAAGCAGAGTGGGTAGGAGGCAGCTAAAGTTTCACATCTGTGAGATAGCCAAGGACTATGTTCTGTAGGGCCTTGGATGACTTCCACATTGGATTTTATCCTAAATTTGACAGTCACAAGATTGTTGAGATGTCATGGCCATCTAGATCTGATGCTTCCTTTTAAAAGATTTTGCTAGCTAGATGGAACATAGGATGTAAAATTATATAAAAATGAGTCCAGTTGAAACTAAATCTTGAAGTCGCAGGATTGATGCCAATGACATCCAGGGTTGTATCTCTCAAGAAGTCAAACCTTGGGTGTGCTGTGTCCCACAAGGAGACATGATCTATGACCCTAGTTGGCACCATCCACCTCCACTGATACCCCATTATTCCAAGATGGTCTTTGAAACAGGAGAGTTTGATGATGCTGAAGATTGAGTGTGCAGCTTCTGGCCTGGTGGGTGGGCATGCCTTCCATATGAAGGTCTCTTTTCCTTTCATGGAGGGGAGAGGTCACATTTGATGACACATTCCCAACAATCCTCAAGCCAGGCACACAGACTGGCATTAGTTAGGGTCCCAATGTCCTCCAGTTATGCTGTTGTTGTTCTTAATAAGCTTCTCCTTGGGACATGTGAGTGCATCTGTGTCAGGAGGAGTCGTGTTCTTTATAAATAAAGGTAGAAAAAATTGAAAAAAAAAAGAATTCGGAAAGATACCTGAGTCTGCTGTTAATTACAACATAAACAGATACTAAAGGGGGTGAAGAGAAACTCTATTCTGTTATGACTCATTCTTTTGCAAATTATGGACTACTTTTGACACAATTCTACTCAATCTTCATGCCATTATAACACAATTTTTGGATATATACTTTGAATCATGTTTTTAATGGTCACAAAGATTTAGCCACTTTTTTTCTACCCTGTATATTTTGAGAGGGGCTAGCAGTGAGCTGCATACTTACATAAGATGGAGAAGATATAATTTGTGGGAATTATTGAGTTATCTCCATAGAGCATGCGGTCTATCATTGTAATGACAGCCTAGACATCTCATTCATAAAATTCTATCACACCCTGATGCCAAGAAGGAAGTTTTTATTAATGTCAAGACACTCACATTCTGAAGCTATACATTTTTTTTTAATGAGGGAGCAGGGAAGGGAGAAAAAAGTGTAAGATATTCATGGGTCATTGGAGAAAGGGCTGACTCGCCTCTATGATGATTGGACCTCACATGAGAGCACAAAGGTCGAAATTATGCATGAGTGAAATACATGGGCTTACCCTAAAGTGAAATAAAGAAGGTCAAATATTTCATTTCAAATTAAAAGAGCAGAAGGAGATATGCTGTTTACAAGTCCATCCTGTAGTGATCCAGTTATACCCATGACCCAGGGCTAGACAGTCGATCCTTAATGTGGATTTGAACTGTGTGGGTCCAGTTATGTGTGGATTTTTTTTCAATCAATACAGTACAGTACTGTAAATGTATGCCCTGTTCTTTATGATTTTTCTTAATAACATTTTCTCTTCGCTAGCTTACTTTATTGCAAAAATACAGTATAAAATACATAAAACATACAAAATATGTGTTCATTGGATATTTATGTTATTAATAAGGTTCTAGTGAACAGTGGGCTATTAGTAGTTACATTTTTGTGGAATCAGAAGTTCTATGTGGATTTTCAACCCATTTCTTATGTTGTTCAAGGATCAACTGTCTATCAATTTACCCATGTCTGCAAATTTTCAACACAGCTTTCAAGCTGTATGGGAACAAGTTAAATGAACCTAATGGCCCTATTTTGAGTGTAGCACTTCTGTGAATTTTTTTGTCCCTAGACCTTGAAATTGTTCTTGGTCAACTTTCCAATTCAGACTCTCTTAATAATACCCAACACCAAATGTATGTGTTGAAATTTCCAAGAAATTGCCATTTTCTTTCAAATTGGGCTTCCTGGAAATCTCCCACGGGTTTTAATGCATATGCTGTAAATGAATCTGCTTTTGCATTTCATTAGGACAATTTCTTAGGCCAGAGGCTAATAACTTCCTCAAAGGATAGGCTATGACCATGTACACTGGGACATAAATCTTTTTAGCCTTCTTGGATTCCCTCAACTCCCTCCCTCTCCCTCTCCTTCTCTCTCTTTCCCTAATCAGTTTATAAATGCTCCTTCCTCCATGCCAGATCACCTTTCCAGTGCTGGATTTTAATAAAACACCACACTGTGGGGTACAGGATTAGCATCTGGAAAAGTGGTGGAAGGGCCAGCTGACATAGCTTCTCCAGAAGACACAGAGTTAGCTTCTCATGGGATGAAAGTTGGCCACTTGGAAAGGGGAAAGAGGAAAAAGCTGGACAAATAAGTTTCCCTACTCTTTTTTGTATCCTATAGGTTACTTTGGGGTAACATATCTATTTGTAAACCTTCTGTAGAATCCCCAAGTATAGCACTGATAATCCTACTAAGTGATTTGCTGTGGTTTGGTGTAAAGTAGTGATTACATTTCATCCCATCTTACCCTGCTTTCCTTATCTTCTGCTCCCACCTTCACTGCTCTGGACTTGTACCTCCAAGGAAAATGTTTGCACCAAATCCTTGTCTCAGGATCTGATTTCTAAAGGAACTCAGGCTAAGACTCCAAGTTTTCTGTAAATGTGGAGGAAGGCAGTTCAACCAGCTTAAAACAGCCATTAGATTCTGAGCCCTGGGTGACCATCAGAATGATTCACGTTTTAATAACAAAATCGTGTAAAGAAAGGGTAATAAAGCCAGAATGGAGAAAACTGATAGCAAAATGGAGAGTGAGACCCCCTCCCTCCAAAGCTACATTTTCCTAACTTCAACTTTGGTCTGGAGTTGGCTTGGACTTAGTGGAGCCACTAAGCCACACTCTCGGGCTTAACTGGACCTCTAACCCACAAGTCGTAGACCTTGATGGGGAGACAAAGACTAATTGACAGTGAACATTTCAATTCTGTTTACTCCACTACTTAGGTGACTGAGAAGAAGAAATATGGATAATTTTTATGTGTCTGGGTGTGTTCTTTTGTGAGCTGTTTGTTATTCTGAGCCCTATAACAATAACAAAAACTGGAACTTGGAAATGACAGTTCTTACTTAAAACAAAGTCTGGCATTACATCGATTCATTCACCTTGGAGATTAAGAAGAAATATTTTTCCAGAGTTCGTCCTATCAACAATACTCCATTAGGATACACAGCTATCTATCTGAGGGTATTAAAAGAAGTGAGGGCTAATGGGAATCCAAGAAATAGCTTAAGTATTGGGAAACAAAATGGAATTACTCTATGTAATGTGATTGTATGACTCCTAGGCCGCATGTATCATTCTAAACTTTTCATGGGCTTTAAATCATTTAATCACTGACATGATCCTATGAAAAAAGTACTATCATCCTAATTATGCAGATGAAGAAAATAGGTTGTTGCATAGTTAAGTTAAAGAATTGGATTTGGAATTCAGCTCCAACCAACCAAAACGCAATTTCTTCATCTTACACTGAAAGTACAATGGCATTATTTTACATATTAGATACATTTTCAGCTGTGCATCAAATACTATCATTAAGTAAATTCCTTTGCAGACTAGATAGTATATGTGTTCCTCGTGTAGAACAAAACAACAACAATAACCACAACAACTTAGGGATACATTCAATCTTCCTGAAGTCATTTTCAGTCTCTTTTCCTTGAGCAACTATAATGCCAAACCATAAATGGCTGTTATCCTTGTCCATCTAAAATTAGCTTTGTTTTAGTTTGGTCATGAGAAAGCTGTTAGATATGAATTAGGCTAAGAAATTAGGATACAGATCTCCTACAAGTGAGGAAAAAAACATAGACAAGAATTCCTCTACCAAGAAGCTGTGCAACAGATGTCACATACTCACTGATGCCAAAGCACATCAATCATGGAGCAGTTATGGGAGGATAGTTCTGAAGCAATGTTCCATCATCAGTCAGTTCTTTCTGGGTGAAAGCTTTCCCTTCCCTCAGTTCTACTCTCAGAATCTATTGTGATTAACTATCACCTCCTCTTAGAAGTCCTCTCTACTGCTACTGCAATGTTCTGGCTTTCTTATCATTGGACTCTCTCCCAATATCTCTTACCTAAACAAAATATACCAAGACATATAAAGGTAAATTAGGTGTTTTATTCAAGTTTTACTACAAATAATATAACAACCAAAACTTCTTGAATGCTTTGGTGCAAACAGGAATATTGTATACATTTTCTTTTTCAAATTGCCTTACTAATCTATGCATTAACATGCTTTTTCTTTCTCATTTCCCCCCTTCCTTCTTTCTTCTCTTCTTTCCTTTCCCTTAAAAATGTTGCAAAATGAACCCTATCAAGTTAGTTTATTTGCATATAAACCATCATGGAGCATCTAAAGAAGGCTAGATGAAATACCTTACTGACTGTTGTGGTAATCCTTTGTTCTGTGTTCCAGAAATAGCTGATCTCACTTCAATTTTCTTGAGAATCTGGGTAGGACTGTCAGATTCTATCTTCTTTCACAAAATAAAAACAGAAAAAAAAAAAGGAAACAGACATTCAAAGTATTTTTTTTTTTTCTGCAACCAAATGCATTAAGTGATTTAAAGAGCTTGGTCAGATCTATTTTCTACAAATTATTTCAGACAGTATTTTCCAAGGCATCTTAGGAAAAATGTTAATTAATTATTGTGGATAATGTTAGGTTATATTTTGTCTTATTACAATGAGTCCACTTGAAAGAAATTTCCATGAGCCTGAGTAATTATATCTGCCTTTTATACTCTAGAGTCTTGGATGCATACAATCTCTTATAACATTTTTCAAGCTGCACCATTAAAGAGGTTAAAAGACTTGAGAATTTTGGAAGCTGGGGTGTTATCACCCTCTCTCTGGCTCACACCCCCTCTCTGGCACTTTGGGATAAACGTATATGATGGAAATAATTTCTTCACTTTCCATGAGGCTAATAGGTAGCTCTGTCACTACAAGTATCTGTTGACAATTAGAACTCTGTGTTCTCCTTATAGACACTTCATGGACTTTTAATCTTACCTAGAGCCCTGGGAGTGAGCAAAATTAAAAAGAAGAGACCCGGTGAAGTGTAGAGAGGGAGAAATAAAAGATACTGAACTATTACTCCAATTTCAGACTCAGCAGAAGGGAAGGGATGGAGGGATGAGGGATGAGGAGAGGAATGACAGAGGAAAAAAGGGAGGGAAGGAGTATCAAAAAGAAAAAAAAAATTTTGTTAGGTGCCCCGTAGTTGGATCTACACAAAGCAAAATGAAACGTTGAAATTAATTAGGCAGGTTAATTAGAAGATAAGACTTTGAAACAGATCCAGAGAATTCTATGATATCCGGGGAGCATCACACTTCTATGATTCAGAATATAAATGTTTTGGCCTAAAAAGGAGTGGGAGGAGGTTTGGGAGGACTTGGGGGTCTGGCTGAAGGGAGAGGAGGTGCAATCCATCTGGGGGAAGGGAAGGGAAGGGGAAGGAGAAGTTATGGAGAAAAAAAGCAGGGGTGAGTCAGGAGGGACCTGCAAGAAGAGTTGAGAAGCACTCAAGCTGAGAGACTCATTTCTTAAAAGCTTAGCAATATTTTGTATCCTCGGCTATAGTGGTTATTTCTTGATTACTGTTGATAGAAGATTTCCTAGGTCATAAACTTGCTAAGACTGTAATCTGGGTCTCATCTAGCTTCCAAATCTCTCTTCGGAAAATATAACTAGGCTGTTTAATTAATGAACATCAGTATATTATTATGATCTAAGGGTATATGACTTGGTATCACAAACTGTTAAACTTCATACAAATTTCTCTGTGACATTAATAAGGAAAATATCTCATCTAGCCTATATATTTCATAATCATAAATCCAACCTTATTTTTATGGGCACTGATGCTAGAATTATTTTGGAGAAAAAAAGAAAAGAAAAAGAATTTCCTAATTGTAAAAATAGTCACTGAAGGTGGCTGGCATTCCTGTCATCCTGATCTCCCACCTTACTCCCAGCTAACAAAATTTGAATCTCTAAACAAAATCATATTAGATATGAACATCAAGAAAGGCTGAATTTTCTCACTTCTACACATAAAACTCCAGAGACTGAAATGAAAGGTCTTTTGGAAACTTCAACATCATCACTAGCTCAAAACTTTATACCTTTACATTGTCTCAGAGAATCTATAATTAATTTTGTCAAACACAATATTCCCTTCACTTATTTAGAATTGAGGAGGGTAATATTATTGTCCATCATCTCAAAATAACAAATTGATGACTTTTAAAAATGAAAACCAAAATCATCCAAATGCACATATTTATTTTTCCTGGAATGATACATGTTTTGTTTATGACGAAAGTTCCAGATTAAACTGTTTAACAGATTAGTGAAAATCTGATCATGCTAACATTCTGGTTTTGTGCATTCTGTGTTCCTATTATAAAGAAACAGGTTAAAAAAAGGCACTTGATCTAAAAGACGACTTAATGAAAGGAAAGTAAATTTAGAACTTGACAAGTAGTTTTGTATTAGCAGTGTATAATACATGACAGAATTAAAATTCTTACTGAGTCCTATTCACTGTGAAAATCTGAATATTTTTTCTTGCAATTGTTTAAGCAACTGCTTTTAACTCAAATGTAGAAGGCTTTAGTTTTGTCTTCATGCTTACTATAAATCTGTCCATCTCTTCGTAATCATCCATAAATGCTACTGACCTGAATTGTTTGACAGATATTATGGAATGAAAATGATGATAGACTTTTAACAAAAATACTTTCACATGTTTCTCGTCCTTACACTTAGGAGTTAAACTGCTTCAAGTTAAAACACTTTGGTTAGCAATGCCTGGGTGGCTCAGTGGTTGAGCATCTGCTCAGGTTGTGATCTGAGGTCCTGGGATTGAGTCCCGCACCAGACTCCCTGCAAGAAGCCTGCCTCTCCCTCTGCCTATGTCTCTGCCTCTTTCTGTGTCTCTTGTGAGTAAATGAAATCTTTTTTTTTTTAAAAAAAACACTTTGTTTACAATACAGAAAATACACCTGAGATACAAAGCAAACCATTGAAGGTCACAAAGCCAATAAGCAGGTGAAGATTAAAAAATACCTTCTTTCCTGAATCTGAGCCCAAACAGCTTCCTTCCCTCAACAAGCCAGCTAGCTAGCTCTTTTTTGGGCCTGGAAAACGTACTTAGATACTGATTCTCACCTTCCAGAAGCTTATATCCCAGTGGGGTCAGAGAATTATGTAAATGAGGCCAACTCACCTGCTCCTGTTCCTTTTTAGTTGTCTCTTTTGTACCTGCCTTCACTCTAAGGTGAGTAATAGTACCCAAACTTGGGAAATGATTCATGACCCTTTGAGTAAATTGGCCTGTTAGCAGCATTGGTTCATATGGTCCACGTTAGGAGCACAGAAATTGGATTTATGCCTTATACTTTGGCCAACAGTGGATTTAAAATGGCTGTACCCTTTCCAGAACTTCCAACCTTCAAACAAGGGGTGTTCTTTTGCCTTAAAGTCACCTTCAGGTGATTTTTTTCATAACAGATAAATATAAAGTTGAATTTGAGCTTTTGCATGATTCTTTGCACTGATTTCTTGAAAGGTCAATTTTTTTTCTTTTTTTCACATGTAACATAAACAAATGAAGAAACATATCAAAACTCAAAATTGGCACAAGGCTACTACACTAACAAATATTTTTACTTAAATTTACTTCACACATTTCTGAGTTAGAATATTATTTCCTGGAGATTACAAAATGCTTCCTTGCCTTAGAGAAGCCTAAAAATAAATCTGTACATTTAACTCTTTCTAACAATGCAAAATCCTAAGAATATTTAAATTCCATTAACCCCACTTCCCACCTTATGTACTATTGTTATTATATATTTTTAAATTCTGCAAGACAGGGCACCTGAGTGGGTCATGTTTGAGCATATGCCTTTGACTCAGTTCATGATCCTGGGGTCCTAGGACTGAGTCCCGCATCAGACTCCCCGAGGGAGCCTGCTTCTCCCTCTATGTCTCTGCCTCTATCTCTGTGTTTCTTATGAATAAATAAATAAAATCTTAAAAAAATCCTATAAGACATTATAGGTGTCTTACGTAGTCTGTATCAATTTAGAATTAGCTGCCTATTTTCCTTTCCTGTTGCTTTAATTCTTTCTTATTTATTTATTTATTATTTATTTATACTGATTGGCATATATTTTATGTTTTTAATTTTTAAAAAAATTTATTGTGATAAGATGCTTACCATGAGAGCTATCCTCTTAACAAATTTTGAGTATACAATAAATACGTTACTGTTCACTACAGATACAAAGTTAAACAGTAGATCTCTAGAGCTTATTTATCTTACTTAACTGAAACTTTTGTCCATTGATTAATAACTCCCCATTCCCCTTCTCCCCAGCCCCTGGTAGCTACTACTCTGGTCTTTGGTTTTATGAATCGATGATTTTAGATACCTCATATAAGTGGAGTCATGCAGTACTTGTCTTTGTGTTTCTGGATTATTCCACTTAACATAATAAGCTCAAGGTCCATCCATGTTACTGCATATTGCAGGATTCCTTTCCTTTCCTTTTTCCTTTCCTTTCCTTTCCTTTCCTTTCCTTTCCTTTCCTTTCCTTTCCTTTCCTTTCCTTTCCTTTTTCTTTCTTCTTTCTTTCTTTCTTTCTTTCTTTCTTTCTTTCTTTCTTTCTTTCTTTCTTTCTTTCTTTCTTTCTTTCTTTCTTTCTTTCTTTCTTTCTTTCTTTCTTTCTTTCTTTCTTTCTTTCTCTTTTTTCTTTTCTTTTCTTTTTTTTTTAGGCTGAATAGCATTCCATTGTATATCTAAATCACATTGTCTGTATGCATTCACCTGCTAATGGTCACTGGAGTTGTTTCCACACCTTGGTTATTATGTATAATGCTGCAGCGCACAGGGGGATGTTAATATCTTCTTGAGATCCTAATTTCAATTCTTCTGGCTATATACCCCAATGTGGTATTGCTGGATGGTATGGTAGTTCTATTTTTAATTGTTTAGAGAACCTCTACACTGCTTTCCATGGTGGGCCTATATTCCTTTATGCAGCTTTGAGTTTTTCCTAGAGTCATTTTTTTTCTTCCAAAAAGTGCTCTTTATCATTTCCAATAATTTCCATCTTTGGGTGAAAAGTTCTTTCTATTTTGAAGAGACTCTGCCAATGTCTTTATTATCACTTTTAGTTCTGAGAGATATTTTCACTGATTATGGAATTTTAAGTAGAAAGGTGTTTTCCCTTGTTAATTTGATGCTCTAATTCCATTGAATCAGTTTTTGTTATTTTAGTGAAGACAACTGTGCAATTAGTGGCTGTTTCAATAAAGATACATTTCCCCTTCTGTATGCCCCTAAGATTTCCTCCATGATTTTGGTTTTAGTCATTTTTGCAGTGATGTCCTAGGTGTGATTTTCTTTATATTACCGAAGTTTATACATCTTTTCTAATATTGGGCTTCATGTCTTTTACTGGCTTCGGAAAATTCTCACCTATTATTTCTTGTTATATTGCATCTACCACGTCCTCTTCTTTTCTACTGCAATGCGATGTTTGTAAGCCTTTTCACTATTTCCTCTTTTTCTTATATTCCATCTATATTCTTTTCTCACTTCAGTTTAGATTTTTTTTTTGTCATATTTTCCCTGGACTCTATTTCTTTCTTCCTTCAATCTATCTACATTAAATTAAATATCTTCTTGTTTCTTGTTTTTGAGGTTTTAGAATTTTCATTCTTTTCTTTTTTTCAAATATTTTCCAGTGTTCTGATGAAAGCCTTCATGGGAATTTAGAACACAGGAAATATAGATATCTTAAAATCCTGGTCTAAAAGCCCCATTATCTGCATGACCTCTCGGAATTCTTGTATTCTCTGTTGTTTCTTTTGATATTCATCCTTCAAACATGTCCTTTTTGTATCCCTGGTCCCTTTAAATCAAATGCAGGACATTCTGTTTTTATAAAACTTGCAGGTAATTTGTAACCTAGAATTCCATCTTCCTTTACAGGGAATTTATGCTTACCTTTTTTTTTTTTTTTGTAACTAAGGCAGGAATATTTGTTTATAATGGTCTGCTTTCCTTGGTGGGCTTGAGGCAGTTAGAGACCATGGAACAAGCACCTACTGAGAAACATAGTACACCTGCTACTTCATTTTTTAAGATTTATTTATTTAAAAAAAAAGATTTATTTATTCATTCATGAGATACACAGATAGAGATAGGGGCAGAGACATAGGCAGAGGGAGAAGCAGGCTCTTTGCAGGAGCTCAATGTGGGACTCTATCCCGGATCCCAGATCACGACCTGAGCAGAAGGCAGGCGCCAACCGCTGAGCCATCCAGGCGTCCCAACACCAGCTATTCTTAAACACCTTTCCTATAAAGCAAAACAGGACGCAGTCAAGGATGCGCCACACATAGAAGCTGAACTTAAAACAGAGGACCCAGGCTCCTAAAAAGACGAGTGAGCTGCCTGAGCGGCCTATCAATATCGACCAATCAGGACGAAACTCTGCCAACCAATCCGGATGAGGTCTTGCCAACCAATTAAGACCAGGACTTTTCAACCAACCAGGACACAACCCTTCCAACCAGTTGGGGCGATGGAACTTTCTCTGTATAAGCAGGGCCTCCCACCTGGTCAACAAGGTAGCTTCCTCCCTCCCTCCCTCCTTCCCTCCCTCCCTCCCTTCCTCCCTCTCTCTCCCAGTGATGTTTTTCGGTTCAGCTCAAGCCATAGATGCAATAAAACCCTGGCTGTGTTTGGTTTTTGGGTCCAGGCTCGTTTCTTAACAGGCTTGTGACTTTATTTTTGTTTTTCCAGACTTGTAAATCTGTCAAAAATTTAGTTAAACTTCTTAGGCTGCCAGCCACTAATTTTGGAATAGGTAGATGACTTTAGGCGAATAGGAACTCTAAAGGCAAGGCTTTCTTCTTTGACATCCATTCTTCTCCCTAATTTTGGCTCTGTAATTCCTCACTTTCTTGTTAGCTTTCTAACAAGATGTAATTTTTACTTTGTCCAGGTTTTTTATTTGGTCTTAGCAGAAGAGGTGGTCCTGATTTCCTGATCCAGCAATCCTGGAAGAAGAACTTTGCATCACTTTAAAAGAAAAACCAACCAATATGAGATGTGTCCATGGTATAGGAGGCTTCACACAGGCTAAAAAAGGAATTTAGAAACCATCACTAAAAGAGGAATTTAGAAACCATCACTAATTTAACTCTTGTACCGGTGAACAAAATAAGACAACTGGTTAGTCAAAGCTAGTTGAAGTATCTGATATCCAGTCTGGTAATTTATACGAAAAATTACTATTATATGAAAAAAAAAACAAAAGTTAGCTAGTAATAGAAACAATCACTGTATTCACCTTTTCTCCAACATCAAGGAAATAGTTATAATATTGTATTATACTGTGTGTAATAAAATAACATAAGGAACAAATAATGACCTAGAAGCAATAATGTTCCAGCCATTTACTGGGAACAGAGAGCCCGCTATCTGTATTTTTTCTTAAAGATATTTGGGAAAGGAAATTCACTAGGTGTTTGGATTTATTATTTGAGGAGAGTGAGGAAATATTGTCTTAAATTCAATATATACTCTATTGCTGTAGCTATTTCTAATTTTTCTACTGTCTTTGGAAAAGATGACAAATGGTTTTTCTCTTCCACTGAGTAATGCCTAAAACACTGAAAACTATTTTTAGGCCAGCTTTCTGGCACTTTTGCTTTAGAACAGTTGATTTTAAAACTTTTGAATAAAAAAGAATGAAATACTGATATATATATATATATATATATATATATATGTGTATATATACATGTATGTACATATATATATCAACATAGAATAATCTTGGAAAACATTATGAAACATTATGTTGGGGCACGAAAGAATACATTTATATGGATCCATCCACATGGAATGTCCAAAAAAAACCCCAAATCTATAGAGACAGCAGATAGCAGATTAGTGGGTTGCCTGGGGCTGAAATGGGAGAAGGGATTAGTGGCAAACTAGTACAAAAAATCATTTTTGGTAATGAAATGTTCTAAAATGTATTTTGGTAATGATTGTATAACTATCAATTTACTAAAAATCAATGAATTATACCCTTCATGTGAATTTCATAATGTGTACATTATGCTTCCATAAAGCTGTTGTTGTGGCCACTCTGAAGACATAAATGATCCCCTAACCTCAAAATCTAGTTCAGATGTCAAGACTAATGATACCACACATACCCAAGAAAGTATGGCAAATTTTGTTATTCACATCATGTGGCTTTCTGGAAATAGTAGGGCAGGCTTCCCAAGTTGGTCTGAAAAGTGCTCAGAGAGTTGAGAAGGAGATTAGGGTTTTTATTGTGGTTAGGTGGAGGGACGGGGGTGAAGGTGCTCTTTCATGGGCAGGGGTTTGCATGGTTTGAAACTCCCACAGGTACCAAAGAAGGGAGCGTCTGGGATTTCTTATCGGCTTTCCCACATGCGAGGCAGAAGGGAATGAAAGAGAGGTATGGCTCAAAGGCTGTCAGTAGTCAGACATCAAAAAGTGTGGAATCAGACTCTTTATTAGGGCTGTTAAAAAATTATTTTCCCCTAGCAGTTCTGTAGCAGTTCCTCAAGTCATCTTATATCCTCCCTAAACATATCAGGGTAAACTATACCTATAGCACTTGTCAATCGTTATTGTCCATTTATTGTCCCCCTCACTAGATGGTGAGCTGCCTGAATGACCTTGAAAGACCTAATACTTCCATAACATTTGGAATATGGTGCATACCATCGTTTTTTTGTTGTTGAAAATAGGTGACAGTGTGGAATGAACAAAGCAGGGAGGAAAAAGATCAGGGTTGTAAGGAAAACCTTCCCCCCAAAGTGTGTTCTCCTTACTCATTCCCTTTTTTGCTCCATCTTGGATGATTTAATTTCTTATTGCAAAGAAAATAGAAAAGTAACAGCATAGTAAAAGTGAAGCTCACATTTTCTTTGTTGTCAGAGAGGCAACCAGTTCATATTTCATATGAATATTAATATATTCTTGTTTGATTACTAAATATGTAATTTCAATACTGTGTTTTAATATACTTAATTCTTACCCTTTTATGTAATCTTCTCTCATGTTCACAAAATAATTAATCTGAGAACTCTGAGCATACACAGTGCCTATTTCTTCCAGTCTCTTACTTCCTAATAAATTCCAAGCTCTGCCACACCATCCTCATCCATTACCTGGTTGACTAGAAGTTACTTCTTATGAAAGAAAGTTCTAGATCACTCTATTATTCTAAAGAAATTGGGGAGAACTCACTCTTAAAAGTGGTTTGGTTTGGATAATAACTTAAGCACAGTTATGATACGCATTATCCACAGATAGATTTCAGGAACTTTTTAGATAAGACTACTTTGAGTAGACTTTCTAATTTTAGGTCAATCATGTATAACTATATATAGTTATGCAATAGCATCTTAAATGTATTTAGCTTTTCTAGGTTTATGTGTGTACATATAATACATATACATACACATATGTATAAAATTATATATCATTTGTGACATAAAATTGTTGAGGAAAAAAAAATTGTTGAGGAAGCATTGGTTTAACAATCAAAATGCATAAGTTCTAGTCTTGGATAAATCATGCCCAACTTGGTAAATCATATAATTTCTTTGAGTCTCAAATTCTCTATAAAATGGAAGTAAAATTTGTGATCTACAGAAAACCAACTAATAGGTAGTAGCTGGAAGCCCTTGGAAAATTTTGCAATTTTACACATTTTTAAGATATTTCAAAACCTATTGCCAGCTCCCGAAGAGATGACCCAGATATATAATCACAAGAGAAGCATATACAAATATTGCCAAGAAGCCAATAACTTATCCGTATGGGCTGTAAATGGTATGTGGGGTTAGATGAAGGACAGTGTACTTAAACCACGTGATCAGAGAAAGTCTTTGAGATGAGTGGCACACACTGCTAACTCATTTACTCAACACCTAGTCCAAACTCATTCTTAATCTATCTCTCTTATTGACCTTGAAGATTTTAAGTACAAATTCTTCATGCCTCTTTGCCATTAATGTGTCAGGCGATACATTTCTCAGTCCATGAGTTTAAAGAGAATGTCTCTGGAGACTCCTGGGAAGACTTTTCCTGACTTGATTAGAGGACGGATATGACAACAGATAAGACACTTCATCCTGGATATGTGGCCATCATGGGAAGATGCCAAGATCTAGCCCACTGAACATGATATAGTGGATTGCCTACCTCTAGACCTTTTGTTCCATGTGAAGATTAGTGTCTTTATTGAGCCATTCTTCATTAGATTTCTTTTATTGTAGGCAAAAGTACTTTTAGGGATATTAGACATGACATAAGAAGTGAGTAATTTCTGCAGTCAAGTACTGGCTCAAAGGAAAACACCCACTGCACTGACCACACCTAAAACAAACTGAATTTAAAGATGAGGGAGACAAATGTGGTACAACAAATTGTGTTTCCTACCTGAATTTGCTGCCACTGACCAGGGCTTTATTTAATCCATATTTAACCCAATGTTGATAGGATTACTCACCTGTATTTGACATTTCATCTTGATCTTGGCCTCTTGTTGAGCAAGAGTTTCTTCAGAGAGATGGTAAGTAGATGGATCACAATTATATGGAGATAGATATTTTGTTCAACATAGGACAGTACTTTTTAATAACTAGCGCTACTCAACCTGACCCATGTGACGCTTTTGTAACAAACCAGTCCATCAAAGGAGCCATGGAATGGGCTTTCCATCAATGGATCTAAATGGAAGGCACTGGGTCTTTAACTCTGAGAGTCTAGGACTATCTGATTATAAGCATTTATTGATTCATATTAGATGCTACCATTATGCAATAAGCATAAGATGCAGTCTCTTCCCATTGGAAGTTTATCACATAAGAAATACTCCTTTGAAGAAGGAAGGACATTAATGTGATAAGGAAATTGCCCACATTATCTTATTCAAATCTCAGTGAAAATTTTAACTTGCTTTACATGTGCATGGATGAATATTAGGAAATGCAAGTTACTTTCCTACAGTTGTCATATCCTCTTGTAGGGGACATCAAATCCTCATTTCGAGCTCTGCCCCAGCAAACCAACAGGGCCTTGTTGGTGTCCATTGCTATTTGGTTCAGAAAATAGATTAAGCATGACAAAAGTGGCTGAAATGAAGATTATTGCAGGCAAAGTAGTTGATCTTTCCTCCGAAATGCTAAAGGAACCAAAAACCACTGGGAGTAGTTTTGCCACCACTCCTTCTCCAACTCTGAACCACCCTGGACTCAGACATCTTAGTGCTGAGACTTTTCAGTTAGTCTCTGAGGATTTACCAAGAGCTACTTTATGTTAGGCACCCTGTGTGTATTATTCACCTTCATTAGTAGGTTTATCATTATCCCCATTTTACAGCTGAGTAACCTGATGCAGAAGATGCTGTGATCTGACCAAGTATGAATAGCTAATAAGAGACAGAGTAAGGTTCAAATACAGGTTTGTTTTTTTTCTTCCTGATTCTAAAGCTTACACATTGCTCGTCAATATTGTCCTTATTTGCTTTCTGTTGCCTACTGATAAATGATGAATTCTACTCACCACCTTCTCTCTTTTATCTGGATTGCAATCACATGACAGCTGATCAGTAGCGCCTTTAGAGTGTCACTATATGTGGTTAAGGTAGAGCATGAGGAAATGGACAAGTGCGGTCAAGTGCCTGATATCATAACAGGAAAGAGTCAATGTACAGAGATGGTGCCCAAATCATGTACTTTTAAGGTTATACTTCATGTACTCCAGCCCTTTCATTTTAGAAGAAAAATAGCAAGGCTGATTGACAGAGAATATTTTCTAAGAGCAAAGTCAAGGGAAGAACGGTGTCTCTCCTCCTCCAAACCCTTTCTCCATTGCCTCCCCAACTGCCACCCAATCCATGACAGTCCTCTGTGTTAATTTCAAAAGAAAATGATGCATTCAGGTTTAGGTAATAAGGTTCAGAGACTACATCCATTCTATATCATGGAGAGTGCATGGTTTGTTTGAAACTTGTGCCACATCGTTATTCTAGATTATGATGACTTAAATGTACACAGGAGCATTTCTGAATGTGTAAGCATTTGAAATTCAAAGAGATCCCATGGGTCAATCTTCGTCCACAGCTGAAAATTACCCAGACCAGCAAACCAACATAGGCATACATAAGAAGGAGAGCACATGCTTTTCCTTCATAAATCTTTTCCATATTTTATGGCTTTTGCTGCCTAAAAGTTCTCTCATAGGACTAACTAAGATGCCTCTTACTAGAGTGTATTCATGTCTTCTATGCTATATTCTCTGAGGTTAGACAGCAGGTGGAGATTCTAGAAACTGTCTTAGGAGATGAGAGGGAGAGGCTAAAGTGTGTGTGTGTGTGTGTGTGTGTGTGTGTGTGTGTGTACAAGGGGGTACACACACATGTGTGTATGTATGTATGTATACCAAAGGAGAGCCACTTGCAGTAGAGGAAAAGATACTTGACTGAGCTAGCTGCAAGTCAGAAAGGCAAAGTTGAAACCACTGTATCTACATGTCTTTGCTCCTACTTCCTTCTATGAGAACAAGAGTTGGACTTAATCTCTATTCCTGGCTCCAACATCCAATTACGCTGTAGAGAGGTGCAGTGTGAATTGTGGCCACAGGTCAGTGGCCATTTTACCTCCCTCTAGATCAGGATTAGAAGACTAGTGTCTTTTAAATTCAATACTTCCATTATAGTATTATTTGTTCCAGTTGAAATGAATCGCTAACAGGGTTTATAAAGGCCTAGATGATCAAGTGATTTAATAATGATGAAGTAGAAAAAAAAATAATGATGAAGTAGAAGAAAGATGAAACAACCTATAGGATCCTTTTTCTTTCTTCTTATTTTAAGAGAGTATATATGGCCTCAATTTTCACCAGTAAGAAAGGGACATTTCACAGGGGTGCTGCAAGGAGGTCTAAGTGGACCACATAGCAGGTCAAATGTGGCACTATGTTGTAGCATGCACACTGGCAGACATAGTGTCCTCTCCACTGGAACAGCTCACCTTCCTTCACTGAATGCCCCAAACTGAACTCTGTTACGTTCATCTCTCTGTATGTTGGAAACCAGGCAATCTTTGTATGAATAAGCCATATTTTATGCATGTAAATCCACAAAGCCAAAGACAGAGTGTATACTTCTCTACTTCTATATTAAAAAATCCCAGATTTCTGGTCCTAGTCCATTCTATACCTTGTTTTTCTCTACTTGGAATTAATGAGTAGCATGTACGAGTTTTGAACTAGGGCAGAGGGGCTTTTGGAGTATGCTAAGGTTAATAACAAAACAAAATGGAAACTACATTAGCAATTTACATGTATATAATATATATCATAAATATTTGAAATTTTTTTCAAGAAAAGGCCTCTTTGTTATTATAATTTTAAGACAGCAGTAAAGACTACAGAGCCTAGGATTTCAAGCACTTCCCTGCTGGGCTAGTGACTTAATTTATTTCTTTAATTTGTTATAACCTCACAAAAAATGATATTCTTTGGAGACCTCAGTAGCCTGAGTTCTGCATGTATTATTTGCTGTAAAAGATTAATGAGGGAGCAGAAGCAATTTCTAATGGAATCCCTTGGTTTTCATCTCTGTCTTCCCAACCCCCACCTTCGAACTCGCTTGCCAATTCAGCATTATGAATCTACTAAATGTGCTTGGCAGGTTTGATGGGAAGAGGAGAGAAAAGGTTAAAAACCCTAGGCTAAAAATTTGAAAAACCTTTTCATTCTTACCCTCACCCTGTATCCGTTAGGTGCAATGCAATAATTTACTGTCTCATCTTCCATAAGATAAAGTACATTCACAGGCAGCTTGAAATCTTCAATGTTTTTTGACTTGTACTCTGTGGAGGTTTCCAGGGCCTGGTCCATACCCCATCTCTTCACAGACTACCTAAACCACCAGATTTTGAGAAGTCATCACCAATTTCCTTTCTCAATGATGTTAACTTGCATATATTTCAGTATTGTTGGTATTAAGACATACTTTTTAATCATGATACCAGAAAAAAAAGTAAAAGGTCAGTCAAAGCATCGACATAAGAGATGTGTGTGTGCTGAATGAGCTTTTAGAGGCGGAGTTAAAGATCCATCCCCTCCTGATAATGACCTACAGCACTCCCTAGGTCCATTCTGGCAAATACTCTCAAGGCTAAGTGCCAGGGAGTGGCATGGATTCCCCACCCTCAAATAGCCCTGCTAACTCTGTAAAATAAGTGACAGCCAGGTGATAAAAGCCAAGAGGATCTTAACAAAAGCAGCATTTCTCAGAACAGCTGCAGAAGGGTTGCCACAAAAGAAAATTTAAGAATTCAAAACTTCCTTTGACTCCAAGCCCAAAGTTAAGTGGCTACTGAGCCATCATAGTAGAAATGTAAATTGGGCCCAAAAAAGGACTGTTGCGTGGAAACATGTTTACTACATGAGATATTCAAAGAAAATAGAAGAATACAGAACTGAATGGTAGGAATTCAAATTTGGAAAAGAACAGAAACAAAGACAAAACAAAACAACAGTGTACATTCGCATGTCTGTGTGTTTGAAAAGAGAATAGGAGTAATTAAACCAAAAGATTAGCAATGAGTGGTAAGATAATCTATGGTCATAGTTTAATAGTAATATTTTTTAAAAATTCTGTGTATTTACTGTGAAATACAGAATGCATATTTCAAACATGCTTTAAGGAAAAGAAGCTTTTAAGGAATTGAATTAGAGCCTTAACTGGTTTCACCTATTATCTTTGCACCTTCTACATTTGTGCCATCTTTCCATGAATTATTTCCGTCCTCCAAATGTGTATCTAGCTTTTTGGATGCTGGCTTATAAGGCACTGATAAGACGAAGGATCTACAAGTTACCACATAGGTGCACCAGAGTTAAGATTAATGCAAACTTTTGGGGCATGTGTGTGGCTCAGTCGTTTAAGCATCTGCCTTGGGCTCAGGTCATGGTCCTAGAATCGAGCCCCACCTCGGGCTCCCTGCTCAAAGGGGAATCTGCTTCTCCCTCTGCCCCTCCTCTCTGCTCTTGCTCTCCTTCTTTCTCTCTCTATCAAATAAATAAATAATAAATTTTTTTAAAAGATCAATGAAGACTTTTGAATGCTTATTATGGACAAGGTATCAGACCTAAGAACAAAAGTTCCTGAAATCATAAAGGACTGGATATAGCATTATGCTGAAAGTATGTTACAAAGGAGTGTAAAAATAAAGTTTGAAAGAGACCATAATTCAGGAGAAAGCAAGCAGGGCCAGTTAAGTGTCCACATTCCTCACATTCGGGGTGAAGTCTCTGAGGACCAACTGTCCATTCTTTCAGAAAATAATTCACCATATATATTTTTAACCAGGGATAAGCCTGACATGGACTCCATGAGCAATAATAACTATTACTAATATTTATTGGTTGCTCACCATATGCCAGATATATTCAGGAAAACTGTGCTACAATATTGTACACCTGTTATCATATTTACTTCTCCCCAAATAGTCCGCTTTCATAATAATGAAATTGTGGCTCAGAGATGAATCTACTTACCTCAAGTCATCCAGCTAAATGTATGTACTGTGCCCCCTGACCCCATGTTGGCCTCATCTCAGGGCCTGTGCTTTTTCCTGCCTTCTACCTCAGCCTACATAGTGTAACGGGAATACAACGCATCCCCCAAAAAGCTCTTGGGTAAAGATAGCATTTCTGTTAGGGAGAGAATTTACCTTCAGTAAAGGAGCCTCTTTAATGGGTATATTTGGCTACAAAGGTTTAACTAGGTAAGATAAGGCAATAGTACGTCAGTGATTTAAGGAATGAAAATGTCCATTTCTTGCTTACACGATGATCTGGGGTGGATCAGTTCACAGCGTGGCCCTCTGCGTGATCATGCATGAAACCAGGCTGAGGCCATGTCGTCATCCTCAAGAGATGACTTCCAGCGTAGTTCCCGCTATGGGGCAGTATAAGATGTGGGGCATCCAGCCATTTTATTGGAATAGTTACTGACAGTAGTCCCAGAAAGCTCGAGAATTTGAGGATATTCTGATGACAACAGCTATAGCTGTGGTAGTGAAGAAAGACCACTGGATTTAGAAGTAGAAATCCAGGATCTTTTTCCAGTCCTTAGTGCTAACTAGTTATTCAATTTTCTTCTAGTTATTCAATTTTAAGGCAAATCTCTTCATCAACCCAAGCTCAACTTTCTATGCTATTGAATCAGGAAATAATACTTGCCACGTTGGGCGCTCAGCCAGGGAAATAAGATAATGTATGTAAAAAGTATTTGAACCTATATAATGCTATGCAAATGTAAGATGAAACTTACATTTTAGAAATGGCCTAGAAAATGCACAAAGTATGACCACTTCACATTGTCTGGGATATGTGGTCACATCAGTTAATGGAAGGGTAGGAGAGCAAGAACTGAAAAACACTGTGAGGGTTAAAATAGGGTGACAAAAGAGCTATTCAGGATTAGGAGAAGATTGGGTGCAAAAAGTCAGGTATCTGAATTAGTCATATATTTCAAAGAAATTTTGCCCAAAATCTTACAAGTCTCTTCAATAATGTTTGGTATTTTTAGCCAACGAAAGACCAAGATATTTAGAAATGTAGTGCACAGGAGAAATTAGGCATATTTCAGATTTAAAATCCAGACAACTACTCATTTTGCTTGTGTGTGCATGTGTGCATGTGCATGCAAGCATGCAAGCATGCCCATATGCATTTGAGCAATGCTTATGGCTGTGACTGTTGCTTTTCCTTTAGAGATGGATTTTACTTGCCTTATGTTCTGTGGAGTTAATTAAATACCGGAGAAATATGTTTACTGTTTCAGGTTCCACATACTTGTGAGGATTTTGTCATTGACTTTGGTCCAAACAGGACACCTTTAGAAACATAGCAACGCTTAGCTACTCTTGGGAAAAGCTAATGAGTCATTAACATGTCAATATTGCTATTTTCTGCCTTAATATCTCATATCCCTGCCTTACCCAGTCTCATATATACGTGTGTGTGTGTGTGTGTGTATTGTTAAGCACTCAGGAATTAATTCCTAGATAATTTTAAAGTATATTTCCTTATGAAGGGTGCACTGAAACTCCCTGTACATTTCTTTGCAAATTCTTATGTATCTGTAATTGCTTCAGAAATAAAGATCTTTCCTTTTTTTTTTATTTTTTATTTTTTTTATTTTTTTTAAGATCTTTCCTTAAATATTTCTAATACATAGGAGAGCATGAGCAAGTTTGGAACTTCGGTTAAAGCATTTCTATTGCCTACCAAATGCAGTACTAGAAATTCTACCCAGTAGATAGGAGATAAAGAGGATTTTCCATTTAGATGTTCTCCAAATTATGGTGTTAAAAGGATTTCTTAAAAATGAGGATTCTAAGTAGAAGACATTGTTTGATTCAGAAGAAGCCACTATGGGGGAAAAATGCAGGCATTAGAGCTGGTTCTTATTTTTGACAAAGCCCCTTAAGAGAAGCACAGACACTTTGTAGGGTCATAAAAGTCTATTGGAATGGACTTTTCAAAGGATCGTAAGCCAACCAAAGCATCAATATTTGACTGTATTTTTTTATTATTTTTTAAAGATTTTATCTATTCATGAGAGACAGAGAGAGAGAGAGAGAGAGGCAGAGACACAGGCAAAGGGAGAAGCAGGCTCCATGCAGGGAGCCCAATGTGGGACTTGATCCCAGGGCTCCAGGATCACCCCCTGAGCCGAAGGCAGATGATAAACCGCTGAGCCACCTGGGGATCCCTGACATGTATTTTAACACTTCAAAACATAGTCACAGACCTTTTTTTTTTTTTTTTATGTTGGAGCCACTGCGGCAGGCTTGCACAAGAAGTGAAAGACAAAGAAGCTGTCAGATACATCCAGTCATTGAAGTCACCACCCCAAACCCTTCATCACTCTCTGCATCTGAGCCTCACCCAGGAGTAGTAGATTATATACCTCAGCACTTGCCACCCCATTCTGTCTTCTCTCCTCCCCATTCCCACTGAGATTTTTTGAAGTCATAGGACCAGCTTTTCCCAGGATTAAATAACTGCTTCAGGCTCAACTCTCTTTCTTGTCTGACTTCACCATCAGGATGATGATTTTTTTCCCCAAATATATCACCATGTCACTCTTAAATCCCTTATCAGCTCACAATTACCTATGCTTGATATTTTCAATTCATATTTTACCCAAGGGGGATACTGTTTGGAAACAAAGTAATACCTCAAGATATTGGTGTGCCTATCTGGCTCGGTTGGTAGAGCATGCAACTCTTGATCTCATGGTCCTGAGTTGAAGCCCCATGTTGGGGGTGGTGTTTACTTAAACAAATAATGATTATTTATTTATTTATTTATTTATTTATTTATTACCTTAAAGTATTAAGTAGTTGGAACCAATGGTATTGTATTACAATGATTTATTTTATGAGTCCCAACTAGTGGATCTTTTTTTTTTTTTTTCCAACTAGTGGATCTTAATGGCAGTCAATGAGAACATTAAGATCATTACCAAAATTTGAAATCAGGTTTTTGTTTTTTTAATAAAATATCAGCCTTACTTTGGCCTGCATGTCCAGTTTTATTTCTGTGTTTGGTTTAGAATTGAGAGAAATTTCAAGTAAAATAGATCCTAACCTATACCAATAAGTACTTGAAATTAGGAACATGTTCTTATTAGCTACTTTTGCAATCTCAAACCTTTTTTCAGTTACAGGAGAAGTTTTATTCTGAAGTCTGCAAGAGGACGTGAGTTTGGCAGCACAAGTGAATTGTATTGACCATGCCTAGTGTATAGTTTCTTAGAGAAACTACTTCCTTCTTTTATTGTTAAAATAGTTTAAAATCTAATAATACAGAATTCAAATCAATCCCATGAAGGAGAACCGAGTCCAGAGTTCTCATCATGGCCTAAAAGGCTCTCCTTGTCCTTTGTTTTTCCTCCAATTTCATATCTGCACATCCTTCTCTGCAGATTTGAGCCCAGGCAGCTGTTTTGGGGTCTTGGAAAGTGCTCCTATATTAAGAAACTCTCCTCTAGCAAATTTTATGTTCCAACCCTGTGATCTAGAACCTTTGGGGTTCAGTTCCAAAATCCCCTCCTTATCTGCTGCCAGGATATGTGGATTGGGTCCCAGGACTCTGTCAGAGTAGAGTTATCTCCTTCTTTACCAAGTTCTGGCCTTACAAATGTGTTATATAATGACTTGGCCCTGATTTCTGGTGCAGTGGCCATGAAAAGAGAGGAGGGGTAGATATACCTGTCTGAATGCTGTCCTATGAGGCATCCAGACATGTCTTCAATTGTCTTCAGCAAGGAAGGCAGTGTGTGCTGTTTAATAAGGATGAGTGGGCCACTTCTGCAGGCTCCAAGATTTCAAAATGTCTGGGATTTTAATATATGTGAGGATATTGATTTAGATACTTTAGAGTTTACTCTTCCCCAACAAGGGTCCTTGACCTTGGGAAAACAGATTTTCCAGAGTTGAGAATTTAACCTTTTCTGGAGCTCTGCTATACTTATAATTAAGTCCTGGGACTGATCTTTGGCCTGTTCTGCCCTCTGGCTACAGTAGATAAGAGTCTCTATGTGCTGCAGGAGAGAGATCCTCTGACTTTCACACTTTGCCTTTAATTGGTGATTAATCATTCTCAACATTTCATTGTCTTTCTCCTGCACAAAATTGTGTCAGAAACAGCAGCTGATTCCTTTGTCTTTATAATACTACTGCTCCATCCTTTCAAATGCCTGAGAGAGTGCATCTGCCATTGCCTCCCTTCCATCAAGATTCCATCTCCTTTAACCATCACAGAAATGTTAACAGTGACATAACTGCCACATGCCAGGAACTCTGAATACTTACCTCCAGTGGTGATGCCATCATTACCAGCCAGCCCTCACATGACCCAGCTTCACAATCCTATTTTAGGATCTGCTTTCTCAGAAGATTCCTAATCCCAACTCTTTTATGTCAGATTCCCTGAAAAATGACTATGAGATGGAGATTTTCATTTTAGGAAGAAAATCAAGGACGTTTGGTGGCCATGGGGATGTGTCACTCCCATCTACCCACAAAACAACCTGCTATTAGGGAAAGGTTGACTGAGAGACTCTAGATGCTATGCCTTTAGTTTAGGGTTTTTTTTTTTTTCCAGCATTCACACTGTGACCATGGTCTCCTCGCTCTTCTCCATGGCAAAGGTCCTACAGTCAGGAAGTTTTTGCACAACTCAGGATTCTTTTAATGGGCAATCATTGCCCTGGACCCCTGATCAGGCAGGCTTAGGCTTTTTCAGAGACTTTTCTCACTCAATACCACATGTTTTCCTCTCCCCCTTCATTGGTGCCAGACCTGTGATACAGTCTAAAGGCTCCACTGCTTACTCTTGCTTCCTCTGCCCCATCTTTCACAAGCATTTTACCAAACACATATGTATGTCTAATTCTGGTTTGGCATCTGCCTCTTGGAGGACCCTACCTGATGCTGGAGTGTTCTCAAGAAAAACCCCTGTCAGAGATCCAAGAAGGGATGAGAGAAGGAGGAGAAAATAGAGCATCTGATTTCATGGGATGTTCTGGGGCTGGGGTGGCCCTTAAGAGTTGTCACTAGTTGAGGCAATAGAACCAACTATTTATATCTGCATCCATGAGTCATTTGATAAAGGCGGTCACAGGGAAGGGACACAAACTTGGGTGAGCCAGTGCCCGTTGGCTGAGAGAAATTCCCAGGGAGAGACTCAGCTGTGAGCACTAGCGGCAGACACTCCTGAAAACTGAGAGAGTAGATGCCTTGGTTGCCAAGGGAATAATCTAAGTGGCACACGACTTCTACTTCAAAGAGGAAACGGAAGACAATTCTTACAGTTAAAGAACAATGGTAATAATTTCTGTGCTCTTTTTGAAGGGAGGATATCACATTTTGTAAAATTGTGTGGATGAGCAGAGCACCTCTCTGGGACTAGTTTAGGGGGTCAAGGGAAGAGAATCTCATTAGCAGACTGAGCAAGAGCTACACCTTGTGTTGATGGAGTGTACTTTGTATGGGTGAGGTTTCTTCCTGACCTTCAGGGCTCCTAATTCACATGGGGAAGATGTTTCTTCCTCTTCTAATAAAGGAACAGGAAAGATGTCACCAACTATTCAGCCATGCTAAAGTCAGCCATAAGATCAGGCCAAAGGGAGGCTGCATTCTTTTTTTTTTTTTTTTTTTTTAGATCAGGGAAGGGGTAGAGGGGGAGGGAGAGGGAGACAGAGAATCTCAATAGACTCCATGCCCACACAGAGCCTGACACAGCATCACAGGGCTCAAGCTGAGATCATGACCTGAGCTGAAATCAAGAATCAGATGCTTAAACGACTCCGCATCCCTGGCACCCCATTCACACTTATTTTTTTTAAGATTTTATTTATTCATGGGAGAGAGAGAGAAAGAGAGAGAGAGAGATAGAGAAAGGCAGAGGGAGAAGCAGGCTCCCTGCAGGGAGCCCGACATGGGACTCGATCCTGGGTCTCCAGGATCACACCCTGGGCCTAAGGCGGTGCTAAACCGCTGAGCCACCTGGGCTGCCCCCCATTTACCCTTTTTAAGTTCCTACAAAGTGCTTTTTTCACAGCAAAGAGAAATAGCAATAACTACAATGAAACAGGTAGTAAGAAACAGGTATGATCATCCCTGGGGCTTGCCACATCAAGTCATTTAATCCCCAGAAAATCACACGAAATAGAGATTATCATCTTCATTTAAAGGTTGAACCAACTGCCGGTTGGAAGGTGAATAGTTTTCCCCAATGTTCTGCAGCCAACAATCAACAAACTTGGAATTAAACCCAGTTCTCCTCACTCCAAGTGCAATTTCCTTTATACTCTCCAGGACTTTCAAATTGGAAATGGGAATTTCAATGGCAAATGCTTTCATTCTCCATCACACCTTCTCACTTTAAAGAGAGGACAAAGTCAAAGCCTCAGAGCCTCTGGACTATGGTGATCAACTCCATTGATAACGGTGATCGGGAGACAACTGCACAGGTGTTTGGTGGCAGCAGTGGCAGATTTCATCTGAAGACAGGGACACCATCCTGTGAAATGTGTGCACTCTTTGCCAGTGTGCATTCACTCAACTGCATTTGTCCCACAGTATCTCTATCCCCTCACCTGATTATTTTCCCTCTGTTTGGCAATCCTCAACATAGGGGCTGCCGTGGACATGCACACACACATGCACGCACATACACACACACAGAGATTCTCTCGCTCGCCAATTACCAGGCTGCAGCAGGCTGCAGGGGTCTTTCATTCTCTTTCCATATTCAGCCTTTTGATATGTTGCCTGTACCATTCTTTCCCCATGTGCTAACAAGGCTGTCTGTGAGGAAGGTTTCACAGGCAGCCAATTACAGAGAGGATGTGAGGTGGATCAGAGGAGTGCAGCCTGCTGGGGGACTGTCATTTACAGCATGAAAGGCAGTGCAATCATTGCTAAAAGGTTTAGTTTGGACAGGAGCTGTAACCTTCCAGCCATACTTCCAGTCGCCTGAATTTGATGAGTTGCTTTGTGTGCTTTAGGTTGTTTAATTTTTGCTGTTTTGTGAGTAATCAATGCTCCTATTTTCACATGTCTAATAGTAATGGTGATCTCTCTGCAGTAAAACATGAATGAAGATGGCTTGCTCATAAAATGCAATGCCGTGAAAAGAAGCCAACTACCATTTGTGTATATATATATATATATATATATATATGTGCATATATATGTATATGTACACATATATATATGACTGATGGCTGTGAATAGAATCTCCACATGCAAATAAAGAAAATTGTGCCTCTGTGTGTGTGTGAAAGCCAAGATAATGCCACACTACTGTCGTAAATGTAGGTGCTCCCAAATCAGAATAGGTACCACAAAAAGCTTATGACAATCAGCTCTGTCCCCACACTCAAATGTATGCAACCGTGGGAGCTGTGGGAGCCTCTGGATTGCTGGCCAAACAGCAGAGCAGAGGGCAAAAGGGTCTCTTTACTTTCGTGTCTCCCTTTATCCACAATGAGAAATCTGTCGTGATTTTTCTTAATTTACTTGAGTCTTGAATGGGAAACCTAATCTCATTTTTCTCAAGGAACAAAAAGGAAGAGGGAGAGAAATGGGGGTGGGTGGGAACAGAGGTGGGGGATGAAAAAGGATCACCCTGTCTACCTGCTACCCACAGCCCACCAAGTCACGGCCTCCTCCTCCCTACTCTTCCCAATTGGCTCCAGCCAGAGTCCCTAAATGACCTGACTGAGGCTGTTCTGTGCCTGCAACAATTTCCATCAATTATTAAGGAGTACACAGACAGGCTTTGACACATTCAAGTGTGTTTTCTGACCATGTTGAAACACAAACAGAAGAGTTGTGTGTTTATAACCAACATAAGCAGATGTCAAGGAGTGCAAAAATATGCCTCTTTTAAAGTCGGCCTGTCTGTGTATTTGTGGCGGCATATGCCCAGAACATGTGTATTTTGAGTGCTAAGTGTGAGGAGTAATGAGTAAAGGAACAGCACTCTTTCCTTAAAAAATAATAAATAAAAAGTCTGTTGTAATCTCAGTTAAGTTTAGAGTATTTGAACATGATGATATTCCACCCTCTATTCAGGAGGGTAGAAGATGGGCAGGCTGACATGGGTCTACAGCGTATGGCGGAGTTGGTGACCTAAGTCACATTGCTTCACTCTTCCACTGGGATGTAATATCAAGTCTTTCTAATATAATAATGAGAAGAGCTCAAGGAATATCCCTCATGGATAGAACAGAAATGTGGAAGCAGGTTAAATACAGGAGGCAACTTTTATTTTTTTTTAATTTTCTAAAAAGATTATTCTTTTATTTGAGAGAGAGAGAGAGAGAGAGAGAGAGAGCTCATGAATGGGGGGTGGGGGCAGAGGGAGAGGGAGAAGCAGACTCCCCGTTGAGCAGGGACCCACCCCCCTCCACCCCCGAGGCAGGTCTCCATCCCAGGACTCTGAGATCATGACCTGAGCTAGAGGCAGCCGCTTAACTGACTGAAGCCACCCAGGTGCCCCAAAAGCAAATTTTAAATAGGAAAAGATGGACTTTAGTTAGGAATCTTGAAGGGAGCTAATGTAAAACCAATAGTTCTAGGAATTATCTTTGGAAGGTGGATGAGGAAGCTTCCAAACAAAAAGGCAGAATTAACAGTGGACCAGGGGACACTTTTTAGGCAGCCTGAGTAAGGAGGGTATTGGAAACCAATATTTAAACAGTTGCCATGGTGCTAGGCCCTAGGGTGGCACCTTCCAAATATTTCATTATTTAACCTACATTAACAGTTCTCTGAGGTAGGAGCAATAGTCTACCTTTTACCAATGGAAAATCTATAATGTCCTCATCAGTAAAAGAGATTAGAAAGCAGATTCTTGAAAGTACTGGGAATTTTCCAGACCCTACAGTAGGGTCAATCTAAATGGAAGGCAGATAGTCTGAGGAGCCTGGACTTTATCAAGGGAAGATTAGATGGGGCAGGCCCTAAATGACTCTGTCACATTCTTCCAGAAGCATTTGAGCCCATGTCTGAGCAGGTCAAGAATATTAGAGTCAAACCATTTCTACCAATGTAGAACTGCTCTAACAGGCAGTCGTTCCTTGTGGGCTCCTCAGCAGCTCGGCGGAGACTTTCTCAGAGCTGCTTTATAGTGTGTGGCTCTTCCTACTCAATCTTCGCTCATTCTCTTTCTCTCTCAAGAGGTGTCAGCACTCTGTATCCTGGTCTGAAGCTCTTCTTGCCCACCTCTCTTTACCCTACCATTACACTTCACAGGTGGTTCTCTCTAAAAATCCTTTGTACTTCTAATTCAGTCTTGGCAACAGCTTCCCAGAGGGCCCTAAAGACTCAATCAATCCTGGGGGTGGCTCCAGAGAGCCAGTGATAAAATGGGATCAGGATATGATCACTCTCTGAATCTAGCTGATAAGTGGACCTCATTTCATGTGTTAGGTGGAGCACCGATAGTCTCAGGAGCCCAAGATGGTATCCGAACTGGTAAAGGCTTACACCCAGGGTAACCTGGGAAGATGACTCAGTGGAAGGGCATGCCATTGCCAGAGGGAAGATTCAGGTACTTGTAAAGTGTGGAAGAAATAGTTCATGTAAAGACAGTGGAGCTGGCTGGCCATTACTAAGTTGCACTGAATAGCAATAAAGAGATAATGAGATTATGAGGTCCATTAACAAACAGTTAGAGATGAAGTATGAGAGCTAGAGGACTTCGTAATTAGCTTGCAAAGAAGTCCTTATCTTGTGCAGTAGGAAAGCAGACACAGCTGAATTGCAGTCTTTAATACTTAGAGACTTGAGCAAGGGTGGTACGCTAAGGTCAGAGTCCTGTCTGGGAAACCAGGGTCCCTGAAACATGGAATAGGATTGAGTGGATGCCTTGATGACTGTGGTTCTGTGGACCTACCTGGATGCTCAGAGTCTACAAGGTACCACCTTGTAAGGTACCACCTTGAAGAGTTAGCACTTTCCCTGTGGGGGAAGACACTGCAGAGGTCTCTCTCCTGTAAAGCAACAGGTGTCCACTCAGTACCTGTCACCTCCACTCCTGGCTGCCAGATTGATCATTACAGATAAAACCCAGCATAATCCTGCTGGAGGATGGCTTCCATTGGTAAGAGAACAAAGAGATGGCTTCTCAAAGAAGCTAAAAGAATTAGTAGAAGCCATGGTTGCATTTTACAGGTACTTGGTCAAAGGAACCAGGCTATAAAAACGGAAAGGCAAGAATTTATTGATTTGGAAGCAATTCCTTGGGACACGGGATATAGTCCTGTGGCAAGGATCTCAGGGATGTATGGCCCTTAGAAGCCTGGAGAAAGCACCGTTGTCCACGTTGTGCATAGATGAAAAGTCTGAGTTGCCACAGCAGACAGCATGGGGAGGGATAAGAAGTCTGAGGATGTGGGCATCTGGAGTGGCCTTATCATGACCCAACAGCTGACCATTCCCCAGGAGGGCCCCGAGGACACACCTGCTACCAAGACCATCAGAAGCGCGCTGGCGAGGGACACCGGTGTCACTAAGGAGTTGCATGGGAACTGTTTCCTGCGGGCCAAGCTTGAGGGCAGAAGTGACCACAGAAGTCGGCCTCTTAATAGCAGTGGGAGAGCAGAGGCCCCTAAGACCACGGTCTGGGGTGCGCACACCCAGTCCAGGAGCTGAGCCGCTCCCTCCTCCCTCTGCGGAGACCCCATGTGCCCAGGGCCACCAGGGCACAGTTCAGTTGCTGTACCTCCAGGATCAGCTCCCACCAGGTTGCTGCTAGCCACGACTATGGTGGGGCAGGCTGTGGGGGGGCAGCGAGGAATATGGGGAGGGGCATTTTCATGTGGGGCAGGGCTCCTCCAGCATACACACTTTGCTGCAGGGGCCGCAGGGGCCTGGCTGAGCCGGTTTTTGGAGTTGACCCAAGTGGGAGGCTCTTTCTGTGCAATCCTCCTGCCCCCTCCTCTCTCGCAGACGCTGCACCTGCATCGTAGTCGGATACCTGTTCCTCTGCCCTTTACGTTTCTTCCCCAGTCACTTCTCTCCAGGAATCTCTTACATTTCTAACGCTGTCTTAGCGTCTTTTCCCCAGAGGCCCCAAAGTAACATAAAAACCGTGCGGAAAGGGAGTGAGAGTCTATGGTGTGAGAAAGGGGAGCTTGCAGCCACGGGTGTTGTTGCACTAACACCCCGGGACTCATTCATTCACAGTCTCCGTGTTGAGCTTTCTGAGCCTTTGCAACCGGCTTGGTGCTTGCTACTTCTTGCTTACTGCTGCTTGGTGTTGTTGTATTCACTGACAGTAAAAGTTCTTAAGAATTAAAAGCAGTGGCAGTCCCAATTTCAAAGAGAGAGGGCAAGTTAGAAGCCGTGTTCGTTTTTTCGGTAGCCAGGGCAGAGAAGAATCCAGCAAGGAAAAGCTGTTTGTGGCAGAGAAAGTGATGCTCAGCCACAGGGAAGCGGGGGAGAGGGAGGAATGAAGTACTCATGAAGAAGCAGCTGGGGCCAGGCCGCACACCTGCGCACTGAGTCAGATTGCAAACATTTACCTTTTCAGACCAGTCTTTGGTTTTTTCTCTGTGCCAAGTGATCTTGAATACAAAGCCCCTGGAACAAAATATTCCCCCCACTCTTCTATCTTGCTCCTGACATTAAGGCAGGGTTCTCTGGCTACATCCATGGTCCATCACAGCCTCACTTGCTGGCCCCCCATCTGGCTGTTGTCGCCTACATGTGCTATGCACACCTTCCAGTTTCTCTGTCATGCTTCTCCAGACCTCTCTCTGCAGAGGAGAAATGCCCTCTCCACTTCTCAAAGGCTTCTTGAGTTCCCAGTATCTTGGTAGAGATTTGTGGAGTTCTTTGTTTCTTAAATTTTCTCTATATTGGATCTCCTAGGTTGCTTAATGGCTGAATATCTGCGTCCAGCTCAGGTCAGGATCCCGGGGTCCTGGGATCGAGTCCCACATTGAGGTCCCCACAGGGAGCCTGCTTCTCCCCCTGCCGATGTCTCTGCTTCTCTCTCTGTGTGTCTCTCATGAATAAATAAAAAATGTTTTTTAAAAATTTATCTGTTTCTTTTGATTTTCCTGAGACTTCTCTATCTAAAGCTCTGTGTCGGGATCCCTGGGTGGCGCAGCGGTTTGGCGCCTGCCTTTGGCCCAGGGCGCGATCCTGGAGACCCGGGATCGAGTCCCACGTCGGGATCCCGGTGCATGGAGCCTGCTTCTCCCTCTGCCTGTGTCTCTGCCTCTCTCTCTGTGTGTGTGACTATCATAAATAAATAAATAAATAATTAAAAAAAAAACTAAAGCTCTATGTCAAATTTGAAGGGAAAAGAGCAGAGTTTGAGGACAATCTGAACACTGTACATAAGTCCTATGAACTTAAAAGGTGTCTTCATTTCACTTGCTCCACATTGACTATGTTCTTGGGAAAGCTCCTCGGATCATTGTCTTCCTTGGGGCTCTGTAGTCTTAGCCTGCCTCTGGACTTTCCGAGGTGTTTGGATTTACAGTATCTATAGTCTGGGATCCCCTTTATAGCCACAAAAGTCATTTCCTTATATGAGTGCCAAAGACATGTGACTTTCTGCATTATTTGTCTTCTCTAATAGGAATTTTCAATATTGACTAATTAATGGTCATCACACCAACATTATGGATCTCATCCAACAAATTAAATGAGTACACGATCAATTGCAAAGAACATAAGAGAAATCTAGAGAAGCCTAAAGGAAAAAAAATTTAAAAAGATAAGCTTCTTCTTTCAAATATTATTTCTTGTTCTGGTTGATGGGCAGACATGATGGAAAGAATGAGGAAAAATTTCAGAGCAGTATCTACAGTGATTCAGGAGTACAGGGTGTGGTCATGTTCTCTGGTCTCCATAACAGCATAAGTGGTGAGAGAAAATGTGTGTAATTGGGGTCAAAAGAAGCCTTCTTCCTTTCAATCCTCTTTGACCCCTAAATTATTTATTATTCTCAGAAGAACAATACAGACCAATGTGATTGACATTATAAGAACCAAAGATTTTGCTTTCATGGGAACTTTTCAAAAAAGTCGCAGTGAACGGACGAGCTAATCCAGCTGTACAATTTTTCTTCTCTGAACTTTTGACTAGGCCAGCAGCTGAACGACTCTGCAAGTGAGACTCCATTGTGATAAGATACAAGGTGGTGACTTGACTCACTAATCAAGATGGAGTTGACACGCTCTCACTTCAGAGAGATGCAGGTGCCAGAAACACAGTTGGAATTTTGATGGGCAATAATTATTAAATCTGAATAATTAAACATATCTATTCTTAGGGATTATTTGACCCAATAATTATTACCCAGAAAAATTAAACGTGTGTTTGAAATCCACATTTTATCACCAATGATAAGCCTGTCAATTCTATCCCATTAGTCGGTGTTTCCTTACAGGGTAGTGTTAGTATAAGGAAAGTCATTGAAAAACCAGTTTATAACAACATACCCTTACACAGTCCATGGATTATAAACTTTCAAAATAATTTACCACTTTATGAATAGAACACCAAACAACTTGATTCATTTGAAAATAAATACAGCCTGACTAGATCATATTTCACATTTCTCACTTCACTATGAGAAAGGAAGAGGGGAAAAGATCAACATTCATATGCTGGCTACATTTAAAAGGATGAACACTTCACCAGCATTGTCCCCACATCTGCTTTATTGTTAGCCTCGGTTATAAGGAAACTGAAGATTTGAGAAATAAAGTCTGTTGCCCAGTTCACAGAGCTGATTGGTGAGAGAAGTGGGAGTTGAACCCAGATCCGTGTGAGTCAACAACCCAAGCTCTTCCCTCACTTCTCAACGTGGGTTATCTGTTTTACTAGGAGAACTCATCCCAGTGCCAGGGACAAGGACACTCACAGCATAATCCAATATAAAAAAGAAAAAAAAAGAAAAAAAAAAAAGAAAATGAGGCAAAAGGAAAAGTAAGCCATTCAACTAATAATTAATTTCAAGCCCTATGCGGAGCAGAATCCAGCAGTCACACGGATTTTTAAAACTGATGTTTCCGTGATATTTCTTGCTTCTGATGTTGTGTTTCCCAATTCACTGGGGCTAAAAATTTTATTATTATCAAGAAGCAACTTTCAAAGGAAAGGGGAGAACACCATCAAGCTGCGGCAGAAACAGAGAAGTCGCCGAGTGGAGGCAGAAGCTTAGGAACATTAGAAGCTGGCGTGATGTTGGCCACAGGCTACAGCAGCATTTACTTTACTCAATCCATTTTATTTCAGGGGTTATAGGAACGATGAAGGTTTGAAGTCATTTTCATGATTTTCCAAGTGTTCTATCAAGAAGACCTAATTCAGACCTGTTATTTCATTGCATTATTCAGTGGTCACCTCGGTGACACATGTCAGAGACCAAGGACTAAGGTGGAGGGCCTGGACCAAATGCCTCGGTATCTCTCACGGAAGCACCTTGCAGCATGTGCTGTGGGGCACTGAGAATTTTGCTATGGATCTGCCCGTGATAAAGAGCATATGGATTTAAACTCTGAACCCCTTCGGGGACAAGGTTTACCAGTACACGGTAAAAGCAAGTCGCAGCAATCTCATGTAAGATGACCACTTAGAAAGATGACCCCTTATGAGGTAGAAAAAGAAAAGTTCCAGATTTCAATTTCTTTTTTTTTAAATTTTATATATTTATTCATGAGAGAGGCATAGACATAGGCAGAGGGAGAAGCAGTGGGACTCGATCCCAGGACTCCAGGGTCACAACCTGAGCCAAAGGCAGATGCTCAACCACTGAGCCACCCAGGTGCTCCAGATTTCAATTTCTTTGTCTCCAATCTGGGTCTGTCTGTGTAGATCACTGCTTGTCAAATGGCCATCACACAGTCAATGTGGTGGCACTGATAAACATTACCTTCAAGTGACATAGGATGGAAAATAGTGGAGAATATTGTCCATAGTTAAAGGAACTAAGTATTGTTGTCAAGTTTCACTTCAGTTATGTACGTATATAATGTGTGCACCAAAGTTCCTGAGCACTGGGTCACACTAGTTCTTAGGGTGGGTCACGATTGAATTTGAAAGTCACTGGTCTAGATAGATGACACCTGTGCTACCTTCCAGCTCTAAAACCTCACGATTCTGCGTTTGTCTGAATTGGTGATGTCCGATATTCTGAGTTTCCTGGAGCTTCTTCAGGGGTGGAGTGGCTTGAGGATGGTCTCAAAGGGGCTGACGCATCAGAGCGGGGAGCCACCAAATGCAGGGCAGCTCCACTTCCTTCTCTGGCATATCCCACATCGTTAAGCGAGATATGCATTGAAGAACAATACAGCTACCAGAAATAAAAAATAGCTCCATGACTTGTCTGGGCATATGCTCAAGATCTGGAGCCAGTGATCTCCCAGAAGGGATACTGAAATGTGTTGACCTCCCACTATGGGCCAAACACATTATATATTTTATGCATTACATGTTAGACATATTAGTTTATTTTGCTTTTACAACCCTCTTCGTTGATTATTAGGTCTTTCCCCCTCTCTTTAAATTTGAATAAAATAAGCCTTAGAAAAGTAAGTAACTTGCTCAAGACCACAGATCAGAACCAAGCTGGTTGCGATCGGAGTCTGATTTTAAAGCACATCTCACTGCACTGATGTGTCTCCTTAAACCAACGCGTGCCCCTTCTTTCCGTTGCTCAGAGGAACAAATGATGTCGGATGCTTTTTTGAAAATGCAATTTTCTCTGGGATTACTAAAGGTTTGGGAAGTTTGATTAAAGCAAATATTACTGTTGGAAATTTTTTTTTTTTAAAATGAGGAGTGGCAGAAGAAAAGGAAAGAATGTAGAGGGAATTATAGATAGATAATACCAGATACCAGACACATCCTTTCAGAACTACTCTCTGAAAAACAAAGTAAAAATAGGGGGGGATGCTGAATTCGGCTTTCACAAAGTAACGAACAGCTGGAGTGTTTCTGCATGATTTATCCTAATGTAACAAGTTTGGAATTTTTAAGTTTTGGGGAGGAGAGATGAAGTGAAGTTCATTCTCATTCTTGGTTATTTTGGGAATATTTACCCTTTGACACCTGGGAATCTTCCACTTGAAAATCTAGATAATTGAGTCATCCCAGAGTTTGGAGCATTAACATTCCCACAAAAGGCCCCGCTACATTTGCAATGGGACCTCTTTTGTGTGGAGGGGTGTCGCAGCTCCTGGTCACCTATGCCTCTCCACCTGCACTGTACTGGC
Organism: Canis lupus familiaris; assembly: GCF_011100685.1. Taxonomy (NCBI): domain Eukaryota; kingdom Metazoa; phylum Chordata; class Mammalia; order Carnivora; family Canidae; genus Canis; species Canis lupus. Next base: position 19,385,133 of record NC_049256.1, read on the forward strand.
ATTTCAATGAGGGCGAAGTCACAGGAGACCTTCTGCAAACACCGAGCTTCAGATTTCTATGTGGGCCTCCTGGAAAGCACGGTGGAGACAAGACAGATGTGCCAGGGAGCCATGAACATCTGGAGAGTTTAGCTGAGTGGGTCAGGATGCGCTCCAGAGGTATGATGACCTCTCCTCATTGGCAGTGACAGGAACCTCTATCTCAAGACTGGTGGGGGCCCCTCCAACCTGCCAAGTCACATTTCTAGGCAAAAGATGAATGGCGCCACTGCAGCCGTGCCATGTTTCAAAGACCTTGTCTGGGCAGTAAATTGGCTTAAATAAAATATGAAGAACCTGGCTCTGATTCCAGTACCGCAGTGAGGTAGTTTCAGAGCCCATGGGGGAAGGGCAAGGAGGGCGTGATTCTCTTCAATCAAGTAACTAAATAGCAGCTGTTCCCATAGGCAAGAAGCACAAATGACTCTACCACCCAGATAGGCTTACAACAAATCCCAACTAATCTTTGTGAAACTGTGCTCTAAATGATTAGTGTTAACAAGCATTTACAAAGACAGTTGCATTATTTTCTCTCCTCGAAACTTCTGAGCCCAGCAAACCCCTCCCGCTCTTCTTATTTTGTCATTCCATTGCAGCATCTTTTTTTGCTTCTACAAAGAGAGAAATGCCAAGAATCTGAACAAACATGTGGCTGTTAGGGAAAACACACACACACACACACGCACACGCACACACAACTATTAATTCTCACTCTGGGCATGGACAGTAGACTCTCCTCTATGTAGTACACATCAGGAGGTGACAGGAGTCCTGTAGGAAGACCAAACCCTCAAATCTATCATCAATCAGAATTCAAGAGGCGAGAGAAGGAGCCTCAGAGGTCAGACTCAAGGTCTCATTTTGCCTACAAGTATTTCTCTCTTTTTTTTTTTCCTGCCAGGGGACTTTTACTTCAGATTGTGCCAGCTTCCCTACAGTGGTGTTCAGCATCGCTTGCCCCAGCTGCCAGCTTCACTTTTGTGAGTGGAGAAAGCATTAGACACTGGCTGTGACAAATGATTGATTAAAAAATAAAGAGGTGCCATTCCCAAACAATATCAGAAAGGTGTCGAGGCATTGGGGTTGTTTTTATCTTGCCTCAGGGAATGTTTGTAATTTTGGTGGGGTGGCAACTTGGTTATTGGGACAGAGGAAGAAAGAGCAGTTGGAGGATACCAGAGGGAAGAGTGAGGTTTTGGTCACCTAGGTGAGCTGGAACAGGCTGGGCCGACCCTGGAACTGAAGCCTGGAGAGGCTGGACACGTGGCCACATGGGCAAGGACCCTGCTTTCTTTCACCGTATGTTCTGTAGAGACAAACCAATACCCTTACTCTCCACCTGTTGCTCTGATGTTCTTTCTCTTTCTCTCACAAGCAAATAAAAAAGACTACCACCCCAGTTTTCCTACTGAAATATGGAAATCATGTCTAAAAACATCTCAGTATAAAAAAGGGGGGGAGGTGACAGGCATGATCTGGCATCTGGCTGTGCCACTGTAACAGGGCTCCTAGGTGAGCTCCCAAGTGCTAGGAGAACTTTTGTCCACAATGCCTTTCTCCCAGGCACTTTGGCACTATACCTATAAATGAGGTTGGTTCCATCAAGAGAAATAGGAACATTAAAATGGTTTAAGGTGATCCAATAAGAAAAAAAAATCAATGGTACACCTTTTGTCTCTTTGTTTCAGGGTAAGTATGAGTAGAATGTAAACCTGGGTGGCTTCTCTCATTAATTTTTTCTACAGAATGAATCTCTTCCATTCATTCTTTTGGGTTTGCTTCACTTCTTTTGAGTTCATTTTGTGCCCATGCAGCACTTCTCTGCTTTTTGCAAAATACTTTAGGCCTGTCTCTCTCACTGAAGGTTTTGATTCAAGAATGACCTGATGGCTCTATTCACAAATGATAGGACTTTTCTGAAAGTTCAAGTACAAGGTTTCCACCAATTCCCTCTCACTTTGGAATTTCTGCTGAGCCATCACATGTCGGGAGAGAAGATTGATGGCACGAGGTGACACAAGATGGTGTCTATAAGGCATAAAACCCGTGACTAATACATCACTCCTTGGGAACAACTATTCTGGTCCATGAAGACATCTATCAGAAAAGTTGCTTCACAAACTGCATGAGAAGAAAACCATCACGAGTGTGAGTTTTTCATTTCTTATTTGTTGACTTAGTGTAGATGCAGACTTAGAAATATAGAAATGAGAGAGGCAGGGTAGAAATGAAAGATAAAAGAAATTCATTGATCATTTCCTGAGATCTGGAACAAAGTACATTTTCAGGGAGCATCCTAAGGATTTGGTGAGTAGGAAATGATGCATTTTGTATACATATTTCTTCTTTAGATTTTGATAAAAGAAAAAAATACATGACTTAAAAAAACTAAGACCTTTTCTTCTTTAAAGTGAAAATTCGGTTTCCAGATTTATTTTTGTTCTTTTGACTGGGATTTCCACTTCCTTCCTTCCTCTTTCCTCGAAAGGGTGAAGCACCAAAATCCTGGAGTCTAGCATACACATTAAGATGGAGTTGTCACTTAGCCCTGTCCCTTCTGACATGCCCTCCCTATGGAAGGTAAACACCAAGTTTTTGTGAAGTTCTGCCCTCAGTCCATCCTCATTTAAAATGTGAAGGGACCAATTATCCACTGGATAATGGCGAGTACTGTGCAAGATTTGTCTACCCTCTCCATCCCCTTTGCTCCTAATTCTTTCTTCCCATTTTCTCTTCCTTAACCCTGCACTCTGACCACAAATGCAGAAAAGAACAATAAAAGCTATTCAGTGTTTTGGTAGAAGGATCAACTGTATTTGAAACCAATTTCATCAGGAGTGTCTGAAATGAGTTTGAGATTATCGGTGGCTTTTGCATGTTCGTAATTGAAAGCTAGATCTATGTCCTATATGTCTAGCAAAGACATAAGAACTGACTCTTTGAGCTGCAACATCTAATTTAATTCTGGGTAGACTCCAAAAAAGGTCACTGTGTAAGGAGATAAACCAGGGTCTTCTATGTTCCCCATTCTCCCCACCCACCTCTAATGAAGGGACAGCCGCTCCATGAAAATTTTTAAAAGCAAATTTGAATGTTTTGCCTGCACTAATAAGCACCCAGATGATCAAATACAGACATTACTCACACAATATCAGCACTGCCGAAAGTACAAACACATCATTTTCTATTGCAAGCAGAGCAAGAAACAGCTATTTTTGAGGGTCTGCAGAGTGATTGCGTTGTGTACAAAAGGAGAGTAAAAATCACACAAGAGTGAGAAATGCATTACACGCCTGAAGAAGACAACCTAACAGTCTACGAATACGGAACGGAATACATTTGAGCCCTTGACTGCAACAATGCATTCTAGAACTTTGCCCTGGAGATGCAGTGTTTAGAAATAAATATTTTGCTGTTGATATCATGGTGGTGATATGTTTGTTTGTTTTGGTTTTCCATAGTATTTTAGGGTAATTATTATTGGGCTTTGCCAAGAAACTTATCTGAATGACAAGTAATGGTGATTGTTCTTCCAGGAGTTAATCCCTCTCTCATAAAAGCAAAAGCTGAATTTTACACACTGCTTTCTTTGTATGGTCCACATTCATTATGGTATTTGAAAAAGTCAAAGAACCCCATGGGACTCTAATTAAGATTCATTGAAATACTCAACATAAAAAAAATTAGAATAGAAATATAAATAAATAGGGGCACCTGGGTGGCTCAGTGTTGAGCATCTGCCTTCAGTTCAGGTAGTGATCTCGAGGTCCTGGGATTGAGTCCAGCATCAGGGTCCCCACAAGGAACCTGCTTCTCCCTCTATGTCTCTGCCTCTCTCTGTGTGTCTCTCATGAATAAATAGATAAAACTCTTAAAAAAAAGAAATATAAATAAATAAAATAAGAACTATGATAGGCACATATTAAATGCTTTATAAACATTAGCCATAAAGGATAAAGTACTTCCAAAGCCTGGTGTTTCTTGCTATGTGGAATGTTCCTCCCCTTCATCCTTCCTTCAGTGAGGTCGGGATGTATAAGTGACTAGTCCCTTTTAATCTCAATCTCTCTCTCTGTCTCTCCCTGTCTCTGTCTCTTTCCCTGTAGCTTCTTCTATACAAAATGCAAAGAGTAAAATTAAAAAAAATATTAGTTTACTACTTAGAGAACAATTTACTGAGATTCTTGTCTGAGAAAAATACACCTACTTTTTGTTTGTTTGATTTACTTGGTTTTAAATTGGTTGGCAAAAAGGAAAGAAAAAAAAAAAAGAAGGGTTGGGGAGAACAAAAGTAGAAAATGAACTCCAAAGCCATTTGCATGGGCAAACCCATGGCTTAAAATCAACAACTGAGCCCCTAAGGTAAAATGAACTTAGGTTCAGACGCTGTAATCTCCACTGTCTGTCTCTTCAATTTGCTTCCGGCAATAACATTGTGCTTAATATTACTGGGGGCAACATATATGTATATTAGATAGCATCACCTTCTAATCGGGGTGCCTGGGTATTAATGACAAAAGCAAAGTATCTGGGGTCTTTCTGCTATACCCACCTTTCCTTAAAAAAAAATATATATATATATATTTATATTTATATTTATATTTGTATGTATATTTATTTATATTTATATATTTATTTGCTTATTTAAAAGGAGGAGGGACCAGGGGAAAGGGAGAGAGAGCCACTCTCTCTGAGACTCCACTCTGAGCATGGAGCCTAATGGGGGGGTTGGATCTCTCAACCCTGACATCATAACCTGAGCCAAAACCAAGCATAAGAGGTTTAACCAACTGTACTGCCCAGGCCCCCCCTCCACCTGTCTTTACTAACAAAATTGATCTGGCAAAAGAACCATTTTAATATTATAGGAGATTATATTCAGGTTTAGATATGTGTGTGCGTTTGCATGCACCTATGCATACATACATGTGCACACTTATGCACTCACATTTAAATAGATATATACATATATTCACATATACCCACATGGCAGGAGAAATTTATATCAAAAGTGCAGTTTAGAACTTTAAAAAAAAAATTCAATACCTATCACTGATCTCACAGTTGACGTTTTTGACAATCGTAGCCAAGCATGCAAATACCATCCAAACAAGATAATAGAACATCTCCATCACTGGTCAAAGCACTCTGGACTCGCTTTACAAATTCCCATTCTCCAGAGACAATGACTATCTAAGTTCTATCATTAAGGATGAGTTTTCCCTGTCCTTGGAATTCAAACAAATGGAATAATGTGTTTTCTTTTGCATCTGGCTGCTTTCACTCAATAGAATATATTTTAGATCATTTCATGTTGGTGAGTTTATCACAAATTGTTCCTTTTTATTTGTATATGGATAATCTGCAAATTGTTTATCTGTGCTCCTGCTGATGAATATTTGGTTTGTTTTTCTTTTCTAGCTATTAAGAATAAAACTATTACCAATATTTTACAAAAAAATGTTATGTGGACACATGTTTTTAGTTTTCTTGGATAAAGATCCAGGGGCGTAGTTATTGAGTTAATGATAAGTATGTGTCTAGCTTCAAAAGAAACTGTCAAACTGTTTCCCAATATGATTGGACCACTCCTACCAGAAACATATTGGACATCTTTGCAAATATTTGGTATCATATCACTAGTCTTTTTATTTTTTTCTTGCAAATGCAATGGGTGTAAAATAGTACTCCATTATAGATCTCATTTGCTTTTCCCTTGTGACTAATCGATGTTAGCTATTTATTAATGTGTTCATTGGTCTTTTTGGAGAAGTGTATGTGCAAGCCTTTTAATCATTTTATATTGGGTTGTTTGCCTTCCATTGTTGTTTTGTAGGAGTTCTTTATGTATTTTAGATAAAACTCCTTATGATATATACACATTAAGAGTATGCCATCTCTCTATACTTCTTATGCGTGGAGGCTTGCATTTTCTTATTTAATGTGATAAGAAAAATGGTTTACTTTAGATGAATTCCAACTTATCGATTTTTTTTGGTATTTTATTTAAGAAATCTTTGCCCATCTCAAAGTCACAAAAATATTCTGTTTTCTTCTGAAAGACTAGATGATCAAAATGTAGTTGTCTATATGTGGGTGAATCTATTCCTGAACTCTCTATTTTGTTACATTTTTTTTTAATTTTTATTTATTTATGATAGTCACACAGAGAGAGAGAGGGGCAGAGACACAGGCAGAGGGAGAAACAGGCTCCATGCACCGGGAGCCTGATGTGGGATTCGATTCCGGGTCTCCAGGATCGCGCCCTGGGCCAAAGGCAGGCGCCAAACCGCTGCGCCACCCAGGGATCCCCTATTTTGTTACATTTCTCCGTTTTTCTCTCTCAATACCAACACCACACTGTCTTGATTACTTTGGCTTAATATAAGTTTTGAAGTTGTATAATGTTAATCCTTCAAATGTATTCTTTTCCCAAGTATTTTGAATATTCTAGATACTTGGGGTTCCATATGAATTATAGAATCAATTTGTCAATGGCAACTTCTACAGAAAAAATAATAAGTCCCAGGATTTTATTAGTTTTGCACTTATACTATGACCAATTTAAGGAAAATCGACAGCTTATAAAATACTGAGACTTCTGATCCATCCATGTACAAGATGTATCTTTCCACATATTTATTTAGGTCCTTTTAAATTTTTCTTTTGTTGTTTTTACCACACAAATTTATGTCAAATCTACCCCTTCATGTTTTTGATGTTATTGTAAATGGCACTGTTTTTGTCATTTCAATTTCCAATGGTTCCTTGATAGTATAAAAATATGATTGATTTTTATAGATTGATCTTACATCATGCAAGCTTGCTAAATTCGCTTATTATTCTAGTGGCTTCATATAGATTCCATTGGGTTTTCTACAATCATGTCATCTATAAATAAAGAGACTTTTACTTCACCTTTTACTTTGTATTTATTTTTCTTTCCTAATTGACTGGCTAGACCCTCCAGGAAAATGTTGAGTAGAAATGAATAGTAAGTATTCTTGTCTGTTTCTGATCTTAGGAGAAACTCATTCAGTCTTTCACCATTCAGTATCATGTTAGTTGTCTGTTTTTCTTAGATGCTCTTCTCGGGTTGAGGGGGTTCTCTTCTATTCTTGGTTTACTGAAGGTTTATATGAGAAATGAATGTTGTATTTTATCCAATGTTTTTCCCATATATAATGAAATAATCATATGGTTTTCTTTTATAGTTTGCTGTGATGATCAAGTATATTCAGTAATTGATTTTATTTTATTTTATTTTTTTATTTTTTTTAGTAATTGATTTTAAAATGTTACAGCAACCTTGCATTCCTGGAAAAACTTCACTTGTTCATGATGTACTGGTATCCTTTTTATATGTTATTGAATTTGATTTGGTAACATTTTGTTTAGAAATTCCACACCTAAGTTTATGAGAAATAATAGTCTGTAGTTTTCTTTTCTTGTAGTGGTTCACCTGGCTTTGGTAGTAGAGTACTACTGGACTCACAAAGTGATTGCAAAATACTCTTTCCTTTTCATTGTCTGGAAGAGTTTGCATAGAATCGTTATCACTTCTTTTCTTTTTTCTTTGGGTTTAATTTGTTGTTCTTTTCTTAGTTTTGTAAAATGAAGGCTGAAGTCCTAATGACTTTGTATATTTTCTTCTTTTTAGTAATAGATATTTAATGTAAATTTTCCTTTACATGCTGCATTAGCCATATCTCATAGATTCTAATTAGATTCTTCAAATTACTTTTAATAAGCAATATTTCCTCAGTCTTATGCAGTCTTGGTTTAGTGATTTCAGGGTTTTTTTTGTGCTTTTTGGTAGTTTTGAATACTTTTCTATGGATTATATTGATTGCTTTTATTTTTTATAGATATCTGTTGGTATTACTTTCATAGTTTTTACTAGTTTTTTAAAAAATTATTTTGAAATTATTATATGTCTAAATGTTAACAGCAAAAATAGAATCTATAATTTAACACACTACTTCATAAAATTTAATATACTTTTAGTTCCTATGCTTCCATTTTACAGTATTTGGATGTATTAACTAAGGTTTTAAATGTTATTTTTACGTACACTATGAATACATATGCTTTCAATAATTACTTTTTGACAGATCTATAAATTTCTATCAGAATATATGTAACATTTGTTCTCTTGATTTTTTTTATTTCAAAATTTTGCTGAGATAAGTTTTAGTTTGGGTCCTTTTTTTTGAGAGAGAATTTGTGTGAGTGGGGGAGGGAGAGGCAGAGGCAGAGAGAGAGAGAGAATCTCAAGTGGGCTCCACACCCAGGGGAGCCACCCTGAAATCATGATCCGAGCTGAAATCAAGAGTTGGACACTTAACCGACTGAGCCATGCAGGTGCCCCTAATTTAGTTCCTTTTTAATTAACTTTGCTTGAAATATAAGAAGTCATTTTGTTTTGAAAACATGGGCCATTGTTTCCCAAAGTGTCTTCTTTGGTTAAATCATTGATTAGTGTATTTTTTCCTTTTATTCTTCCCTTTTCAGGAACATCAATATTCTATAAATATGATACAAAGTCTTATTCCTCAATGTCTAACAACATCTTTCTAACCACCTGTCTTATTATCTACATTCTTAGATGGCTTCTCTGGTTCATGTTCTAGATCAGAAAATCCAATTTTCCCAAGTATTCTTTTGGTCCCTTGCTCTCTTTGACAAAGATTTCATTTCTGCCATTCTATGCGTTGTGTCCTTGCTATGCATTTCCGTCTTACTGAGCTTCTTTTTTACCACAGTGCCTTTTATTCAGTTCTTTGGCATTCCTCACATCTCTCTCATGTGCCATTGTGTGTTCTGTTGAGCTCATCCAGCGGTTATCTGAAACTACTCTGTTTCTGTAGGAAACTACATGAAATATATGCCATTACTTTAAATCTGTTAGTGATATTTCCTTTCTCTTTATTTGCCTTTAAAAAATATACTGTATTTCTGTAATGAATTTCTGTAATCTTCATTCTGTAATGAAGATACTTCTAACCAGAAATACTATTTTCAATAGAAATGGTTCACAACTTTCTATTGACCTCATTCAGTGTTGCCTAGGTATTGGTAGAATCTTTTTTCTTATTTTGAACCTGGAAAGCATATTCTTGGTCACTCTTCCTCGCAGGAGTTCCAGAACCTAATAAGTATTGAACTCAAGTTATTCTACTAAATTGTTTGGAGTTAAATCTATCTCTACTATTTCTTTCTCACTCTGAACCTACTAAATACACAGCAAAAAAACAACCAACTAACTAACCAACAAAACCAAATGTGCCAAACATTCAGTGCTTGGTGCATATTTTGTCCATATGCTAACAAACCATGGTCTACTTCTTGGAATTATACTTCTCAGGACATGATATGCCACAACTAATCTTATTTCTCATTCACCCCAGTTGCTATTCTCTTTGATTTGTTCTCTGAGAGTTTCATTTCAAGGTAGATATAGAAGAGGAGGTGCCAATGGGGTGAGGGAACAAGTATGAGGACTCTGATTGTCTCAAGTGCAGTGCCCACAAAGCAAACAACTTGATTTCAGTTAGCATACAATGAAAGGCTCTGAGTCAGTAGCCTCCCCTTTTAGACTGGCAGTTTTTCTTGATTTCTGGAGAAAAGATGAGTTCATTACATTCTCTGTTAAACTCCATAGTTATTTTAGTAGTTGTATTTGGTAAAAGTGGACCAACAAGTTTTGGTATTTGTTTGTTTTCATTTTTTCCTGATATCTTTATTGGGATTTTAGGGGAAAATCAGAGATATTATATTATGGACAGCTTGTCAGGCAACACTTTAAACTGAAAAGCCATTGTAATCCCTCTCTTCGCCCTTTAAAACCCCCATTCATTCGTTTCAAATGAATCTGTCAGCAACCACCTACATAACATTTGACTTTGTGACCCTGCCTTACTCATCTCTTCAGTGGTAAGTATGATTAATCACTCTTTCTAAATGAGCCAGCCTCTGATCCTTTACAATCCAACTCAGCACTGCAGAAGTTATAGAGAAAATACTTTCTTTAGGGGCATCTGGCTGCCTCAGTTGGTTAAGGGTCCCACTCTTGATATCAGTTCACATCAAGATCTTGGGGTCATGGGATGGAGTCCCACATCAGGTTCCATGCTCAGTTCAGGGTCTGCTTGAGAGTCTCTCTCTCTCTCTCTCTCTCTCTATCCCTTTGCCCTCCACCCCAATAGTCTCTCTCATTAAAAAAAAAAAAAAAGTCTTTTAAAAAAATCCTTCCTTTAAAACCATCTCATGAAAGTCAGAGAAAGAGAGAAGACTCACTTTTCAACATTGGAGTAAGGTAAAACAGTGTATTTTCTCAATTTCCTTCTCATTGTTTTTACGGACATGAAAAATATTTCAACATTACCAATAGAGACCACTTGCCATTTTGATGAGTTATAAAAGGAACTAGCATGGGGTACTCAAAGAGATATTGAATTAGGATTTTCAAAGTTTAGGTTCTAATCCCAATTCTGTTTCTAATGAGTTTTGTTGCCTAGATCAAATCTCTTTACCCCACCAGATCTGTTTCTCCATCTGTAGAATCAATATCCCTTTCAATTCTCTCATTCTATAATGAAAGAAAAATATCACACACTTTAGTGGGAGTGAAAGTCATTGAGAAGATATATCAGGTTATACAGTTATGTCACATATTTTCAAAGGTCATCATTTATATAATCCCTAACTCTGAAATAAATGCTTTTCTTAATCTGGTAGCATTTCCCTGAGTTCAGAGGTTCAACATTGAATTAACCTATCTCTCTTTTCCTTATGTCCCTATAATGCAATTCTGGCTACCAGATTCTTTTCTTGACTGGACCAATCATTGCCTAATTCATTTTTTCCAGTTTCTGTATCTAGACTCAGCTTTATGGACATTCAACTAGTGCAGTTTTGCAGTGTCCCACACTTGGTTTAATGCTCTGCTGTGAGAGTCTTGAAATTCTTAACAGTTTAGTCTTGAACCTGTATTTTGTACGTGAAGTCTTTTGGGACAGTGGAACTTGTATATGAATGTAGGATATATGTATGCCTACCGTGCCTCTCTGTTCACATATAGCATTGATGCCCCCAGGCTCAGAATTCTAGTGGATCCATAGGAACTCTATTGTGTCCTTTCCTACTTGTGTTACTTTCTTGCATTAGTTACTCACTTATGATAAAAAATAATGACAGAAGAAAAGAGAAAATCAGGGCAACCCATAATTCAGTCTTCCTTTCTTCTTTCTTTCTTTTCTTTCTTTCTTTCTTTCTTTCTTTCTTTCTTTCTTTCTTTCTTTCTTTCTTTCTTTCTTTCTTTCTCCCTCCTTCTTCTCTCCCTCCCTCCATCCCTCCTTCTCCTTCTTCTTTCTTTCTTTTTTCTCAGTTGTTTCTTACCAGCAAATAAAAGGCAGAAAGTTTTGATAGAATATGTGCATACCAAGAAGTCAAAAATAGTTGCATTATTTTTGTGCAATGTTTCCACTGTGTTGAGAACAAAATATATATGAATGTATGAGCTATGAAATATGTCATTTTGGCAATTCTGCATAGAAATAAGTGCTCTCATATTTGCATCTTAAACAGGCCTTGTGCAATTTTTAGATGGCAAAATTCATGGTAATAATTTAAAATTTTTCTTTTTCTTCACTTAGAATGGTATTAAGTAAACACTATAATAAGTTGAGAAAGATCATAGAAGAAAGGAAGAAGCTTTATTCTATAGTATATTAATGGCACTTATTTCCTACTTTACTGATGAAGGGGCTCTGCATTTTCATTTTTCACTGGGTTTACAGATTATGAAGTCTGTACTTCCCATCTCTCCATGGTAATTCTTGCCTTTTAGTCTCACTGATCTAGAAGGAGCCATGTTTTGATCTTACTAATCTCCAAAGGAACCAGAAGTGCCAGTCCTTATTGTCAAGTCCTGTTACCCTTTGGCTGATGTCCTCGAATACCTAGTCCTCTGACTCTCTTGCATCATTCCAACATGTTCCCCACCTTCCCAGTCATCCTATTTCAGCTAGGTATCACTTCCCTCCACACATTAGAGTGTGCTTAGTCACCAGCTCATGATCTGTGTCATGGTCAGCCCTCAGTTACTTGGGCTCAAATATTCATGTGGTCAGAGACACACAGTAGAAAAGCCTTATTCATTGTTTGGAGCTGATCTTACTATTTTATATTTTATTTTTGGTTATTTTAAAGTACCCCCAAACCAATTCAGATGCTGCTGGTTTCAGAAACAACCCCAGATTTTACCTTTTCGATATGTAGGTCATGGCATCCCATCAAATTAGTTACTGAGACAACCATCAAACACATTAACTAGCAATCCCCTTCAGTACAGAGATGAACAAACTGACACCGAGAGGATTCAGGACCAGTTTATTGTCACACAACTAGTTAGTAACAGAATTGGAATTAGGATCAAGATTTTCTAACTCATACTATTTTATCCAGTATAAGTGAGGTTACTGTTTGGGATCATAATATATATATATTTTTAAAAAGGCTCAATCCCAGGTATCTACAAGAGGTGGAACAGAAAGGCATCACAGTCACTTGAGAGGCCTTGTGTGTGGACAACCACAACCATCTCTACCAGTTGTGGTCACGTGTTAGTCCTCCTGCTGTCTCTTCAGCCTTTGGCATCATCTAGATAATAGTCCAGGAAGGGCAGCACCAGCATCACCAGGAGGGGAGACAGTTGGAAGTGAAAATCCTCAGGTCAGAATCTGCATTTCGACAGGACCCTAAGGCAGTTTAAACGTGCTTTAAAGTTTGAGAGGTATCAACCTCAATTTAAAATGCTTTTTAAATGAAGAGAGAGAGAATGAAAGAAAGGGGAAAAGAAGAAAACAAAAGTGTCCCTAAGAATCTCCCATTCTATCCTGTTTAATAGGAGAGGCTGGGGACTTAGTTTTATTGTTTCCTTTATTCCTTTCTCTTCTTCTTCTTCTTCTTTTTTTTTTCCCAAGGCTTTTTGTTGCTATTGCACCGAAGAGCTACATGAAACAGAAAGCTTGGCAGCCTTCCCACAATCCTCAGCATGTGGGAATAGCAAGTAACAAAGTGTTAGCCCCTGCCAACTGGTGGTTCGGTGTAAATGTCTCTGTTAACAACCAACACTGCTGCTAGCAGCCATCGGAGCAAAGCGGCAAATCTGTTCCTCTCTCCGGTGTGGAAAACACCACCGAAAAAGTCACCTAATTACTTGATTAAGATGTATCAATCCCGGAAATTGTTGATCTAGAACATTGAGTCTCTGACATTTGATTAATTCTTGATTAAACAGAAAAGTTCTAACCTGACTTTTATGTGTTGTTTCCAAGTACTTGCAGAGGATGAGAACAGTGGAGACTTTTGGGGGGGCGGGTGGAGAAAAAAAGTTTAGGGCCAGATCCTTTTTGGCTGTCTCAAGACAACCTTTCAGTAGGTCCCTGCGGCAATAATCAAAAGAGATGGATGACCCCGGAAAGATCACGATTCTATAAATCTCTGGTAATAGGGGGAAAGTCATTAAGTTTGTGAGCATCCCAATTCTGTTTTGAAGAACATTGAGAATAGTCTTCCGTATTTAAGATACAAAGACTCTATCACACCTCTACCTTGTTTAAAAGCACTGTTGAGGAAGAATTCTGACTGTACAATCTCACACCAAATTCCTTTTCATTTTTCACCCCGCATCCCCAGATCATGGCTAGTTATTTCAAAGATGCACTTTCTATTTTTAATTAAAATAAATTGGTCCCACTTTCCTCCTAGAAACACCTTCCTCTATTTAAAAAGGATGGAAATTTGCTTTCATTTATTGACTTCCTGTTGACATTCAAACCGAGTCATTTACATAATTCCATGTTTTCTTCTTCATATTCCTATTTGGTCACTGTCACATAGAAACACGAGGATGACTGTGTAAAACAACCCCAGCCTTCTGTCTAGTTCCCAAGGGTGATGAAATGAACCAGGTTGCAAGACAGTATCATCCATGGCTTCATGTACATCTAGAAAGTAACCCTACTTGGTCCAGTACTAAAGCACTGCATTCAAACCATTCAGATGATCTTGGGCTTTAAAGATAACCGAGTCCCTGTTTGGTGTTATCACCATCTAAGAATCCGAATCCAGTAGTGCAGAAGAGGCTTCAGTGGCTCACTTTAACACTGTAAGTATACCAATTTGTTTTGGCTGGCTGGCACAAAGATGGCTTTGCAAACTGGAATAATTCTCATTTGCCAAAGCAATAGGTACAATTCCCAGCATCAGGCTCCCCTGTCTCACTTGGAAGTGATTATTACAGTAAGATTTACTAGATCTCGACCAATGCCAAAATCTCCTAAGACAAACTTAGTTTTAAATATTGCGTCCTATTATCTCAGTCTATGCTCTTCACCATTACAATACCGCATCCCTCTCTCCAGAAACAGTGAAAGTGCCTTAAGTATCTAAAGTCCATTTTCTAGTGTTCCCTTTGCAATGAGAAATGATCTCATGTCCTCTTTAAATCATGTTCTTATTTTGCATTCAGGAAAGTAGTAATGGTGTTCCACGCGACAGCCAAATAATGACACTTAGGGATACTCATGAACTTTCCAAAAGATAATAGCTGATAAATACTGGCAAGAGGAAACATACTCATTCTTGAACTTTTTACATCCAGTATATAGTATATTTGTCCGAATGAACCCTGTATGGGAAATAACTGATAATTCTGGAACAAGGAAATAGCATTTAGATTCCCAAAGCTGTTCGTTTCTATCTTTTCAGAGCAAAATCTTTAGCCAATCCCAGTAGTGCGTCATGTCTGAATGTGTGTCACTGAGCTTTACCATTGCCTACAAAGCAAGAACTACCCACTCATTTAGGGTAAATTCATAGAAAGAATGGGGAAAATTTGTGGAGAGGTTTATTTGTTTTGTTTTATCTTTAAGTTATGTGTACTTTTCTTCTGGTAGATGATTATTTTTTTAAAGATTTTATTTTTTCATTCATGACAGACAGAGAGAGAGAGTAAGAGGCAGAGACACAGGCAGAGAGAGGAGCAGGCTTCATGCAGGGAGCCTGATGTGGGACTGGATCCCGGGACTCCAGGACCACGCCCTGGGCCGAAGGCAGGCGCTAAACTGCTGAGCCACCCAGGGATCCCCATCTAGTAGAGGATTATTTATAACAAAAAACAAAGATGCACCAAATGGAATCCAGGGCAGAAGAAATATCTCTGAGTCTTGGTGTGATTTATAGCCAATGAGATCATTCCTACCCAGAAGCAAGGATAAGAGAAGCTTTCAGTAAACCTGACACACCTGACCTTTTTTTCAACTTTTTCTTCCTTTTTTACTCCAGAGTTCTCCTCTTACTTATCCTGCCATGTTTTTAAGTCTCATATGTTAGATTCCTTTTCCTTATTCAGATATGATATCATTTCCCAGCATTCTGTCATTGATTCTCTTCTTTTTGCTCCCCTTGGATAATTTGATTTACTTCCATGACTAATACAGAATCTCATGATTCTCACATACGTAGGATCAATTCCATTCTCCTTTCTAGGCCAGACCTCCCACTCATCTGTAGTCTTATTGGTCTCCAGATAGTTTATTCTTACCTCTTACCACTCTCAAATCAAATTCAAAATCCCATTGACCTTGAGCTTTTATCTCTTCCTATATTTCCAAGCACATAACAGTATCTATATCTCATCCATATATTGAGCTAGAAACTTGAGATCCTTCTGTCTCCTCCCCTAGACTCTGAGCTGCATGACTGCAAAGACTTTGTTTTGGATGCCATAGCTCTATTCCAGAACCAATGTTGGAACTCATCCTCTTTTCTCCATTTGTAGTGTCTGCCTCTTATGACTTCTTCCTTCTCAGTGCCACAAGGGTTATCTTCCCCAAACAAAAGTCTGATCATACCATTGAACCATGGGCAAACTCCGGTTGGCCTTTAACATGGTTTTCAGCATGAGGGTCTAGCTTCTCACCTTCTGCCATTTTCTTATTAAAAACCTTAAACTCTACCCAACTGGACTTACCTCCATTCTTCTTTTTTTTTTAAATTTTTTAAAATTTATTTATTTATGATAGTCACAGAGAGAGAGAGACAGAGAGAGAGAGAGAGAGAGGCAGAGACACAGGCAGACGGAGAAGCAGGCTCCATGCACCGGGAGCCCGATGTGGGATTCGATCCCGGGTCTCCAGGATCACGCCCTGGGCCAAAGGCAGGCGCCAAACCGCTGCGCCATCCAGGGATCCCTCCATTCTTCTTTTTTTAAGATTTTTTTTTTCATTTATTCACAAGAGACACACAGAGAAGAGGCAGAGACATAGAGGGAGAAGCAGGCTTCTTGCAGGGAACCCAACATGGGACTCGATCCCAGGACTGGGATCATGACCTGAGCCGAAGGCAGGCCGCTCAACCACTGAGTCACTCAGGCGTCCCTGACTTGCTTCCGTTCTTAAACATGATTCTCATTCTCCCATTCCCCATTGATTTGCTCATGCCCTTCTCTTTGCCCAGAATGCCCTTCCACTGCCCTTGTCTCAGGGCAGGAAACTCAGTGTCACCTCTTTTATGAAGGTTCCATAAATTCTTCCCATCTTGCATGTCCACTGAAATTTGCTCAGCACCGTCTCAAAGAGTTATCATGTCATTTTTCTGGCTGAATTGTGAGTTGCTCAAAGGAGGAATCATACTAATTTTTTTTTTCTGTCTCTGCTGTCCAGCACATAGTACAGGAGTGGCCATTCAGTATAGGTTTCAAAGCAACTCCTTTTCTGGAATATTGAGACTAGAAATTCTATGTCTGAATGAAATAGGAAGTGGAAGTATGTGTTCACTAAAATTCTGGAAGACTTAAGAAACCATAAAAAACAAAACAAACAAAAAAGCTAGCAATCAAACCATTGCAACTATAAAAACCCAGGTCTGCAATGGAACAGGACAAAAGGCTGAGAGAAGGGACAGGTAGAGAGCAGTTAAAAGCTTGTTTTTATGTCTGGAAGAGTTACTTGGACAACTTTTACCTTTCTGACCTTGAACCATAAGCTTCCAAGAAGTCCACCTACACAGGTTCCCTGATGAGATCAGCATGAGACACACTTGAGTGCTAACTACAGTTGTTTATCTAAGTGGTAGCAAGTAACAACTGGTACAATTCTAACCCCACTGTTAAGTGAAAAAATGATTTGGCACAGACTTCAAGCTATGTCAACATAATTGAGCACTGAAGGAGGGGTACAGGCAACCTTCATTCTACTTTTCTTTCTGAAAATTATTTATCTTCTATGTATAGTGTGCCACAATCCTCTACATAGGTGACAATAGGTAGGTATACATACAGAATATGTCATGATACACACATAGCTATATTTTATCTATATATTATAGACACATTTCATCTATCTCATCAGTAAAATTAACTGATTAAAGATGGTTCCATGTCTAAGAGAATTAAAACTAAATGTTTTTCAAAAACTGGAAGGAGTGCATTTGCCTGAAATGAGGATCTTTGAATTCAGCCTATATAGAAAGAAAACAAAAGTTCATAGCTTCACTTTTGCAATTTTAACTCACTTACATTATCCCTTCTACTTAGCGCCCTGTGGAATCCTATATCTAACATAGCCAGTGCCTAGCATTTATCTCAATATCAGACATTTGTATGCTTTCCTCAGGAGTACCTAGTGAGAATCTTCTACTATGTGATCTGAAATTGGTCTGAAAAGGAGAATTGCACTCAGTAGTTACATAGTCAATTTTTTTGTATTTCAATGAATGAGCAATATGAAGAGGGCTAGTGTCTTTCATTGAGGATACAGAGCCCACTGCTAAGCACCAGCTCACTGGAAATATTGGGATTGGAAGGGGGAAGGAGTCTCTCAGATCCCATTAGAGCCAACCCTCTCAGTGTTCATAGATAGTGCTCTCTGCCAAAGACAACATCTTTCCACTGTTGGCTTGGTGATATTAAGTCCTTCAGTTTGGGGTACAAGTTCTCTCACAATTGGAGAAAGATAAAAAACCCAACTGAGAATGGAGTGGATAATAGTATATTGATTTAACATTATAATAAGTAGGAACTTCTAACCATGATCAGATCTTTCAAAAAAGATCCCCTCCCCCTTTGGATGAGTAACATCATCAGAGAAAGTGACAGTGTGAAGGAATAAACCCTAAAAAGGATGGGGAAAGGAGAACTTGAAGTGTAATGAAGAAAGCTTAAAGAATGAAAATAAACTTTCAGCTATTTTAGCCATTTTCTCATGACTGATTGAAAATAGTGATGACAGAGGAACCTGGGTGGCTCAGTCTATTAAGTGTTTGCTTTTGGCTCAAGTCATGATCTCAGTGTCCTGGGATCAAGCTCCATATCAGACTCCTTGCTCAGTGGGGAGTCTGCTTCTCACTCTCTCTCTGCTCCTCCTCCAGCTCATGTTCTCTCTCTCTCAAAAATAAATAAATAAATAAATAAAATCTTTAAAAAAATAATAGTGATGACAATAATAATTGAGTGCTATTATATGTCAGATGCTATGATAACCATTTTTCATAGGGTTATCTGATTTAATCTCTAAAAAGATCCTGGGAGGCAGTTAGTATTAAACTCATTTCACAAACAAAGGTTATAGATGTTGATTAACTTGCCCAACGTCATAGAGTTTAAGTGGTACAACTGGGATTGAAGCTTAGGTCTGTCTGCTTCCAAATCCCATACACATAACAAATACCATGTCATGTTTATGCAGTGCTTTCCACATAAAAACTTCTTACATGTGGCCTCTCCTAGCCCAATTCTCACTTTAAGTCATAATAAAACTTAATGATAATTGGGGCAAGATTAAGCTCAAGATGAATTGAGTTTGGTCTTGAAGTTAAGAAAATAACAGGTTGCATACCTGAATTTTGATACCCAAGAATATCCTCCTACCAGCTCCTGGTCATAATGGGGCACTTTATTTGAATTGAGTGGATAGGATAAATTGGAAATTTGGTTTGCGATCTGCTGCAAGGTTGACCCCAGCAGAGGAAATTAGCGATCCTAACTACAAATCAAATATGGCTTAGAGAAGCAGACAAGGCACATTCCTTCAGCTGGAGAAATTGTTCGATTCGATTTTGTATTTAATATTATCAATCACATTAGATTGTCACTAATGAAGACCAACTGCACATTACCATCATCATCATACATTATTGTTAATAAAGAGCAAGCTAGACATTTATTCACTCAAGGCACAATTACTGAGCTCTACCATTGTGGGATTCAGCCGCAATTATGACACAGAAGATAGAGCTTTGGAAGAAATTGTGGTTGAAGAGAAAAGAGTGACTCATTATAAAATAAGCAACTAACAGGGAAAATATCCAAGAGCTAAAATGGGTTGGTAGGAAGGGGTGTGAGCAGGTGGATAATTTCAGTTGTGTGGTCAAGGACAACCTGTCTGGTAAGATTCTTTTTTAGCAGAGCTCTCTATGAGAGAAAAAGTCAGCCATGACAGGGTCGGGGGAAAGGGCTTTATAACCTGTGCTATTATCTTTTTTGGGTGATTCTGATGCATTTAGTTGATTATTCCGGGAGGCAGTTTCCTGCTACCTCATTATCTCTAGCCAGAACTATTTCCAAAGAAAACAAGCCTCTCAGGTGATTTACATACACTTTAAAGTTTGAGAACATCACCTATAAAAGGCTGAAAAATCCCTTTGCGTTTTTTGCAAATGACGTGTACCTTGACTTGCCATCAACTTATGCAAAGGCATAAGTCAAATGGACAGATCATTAAACATTCTAAATAATTTTTTTTTTTAAATCACAAAATCCCAGGACAGCCTGAGTGGCTCAGCGGTTTAGTGCCACCTTCGGCCCAGGGCCTGATCCTGGAGATGGGGGTGGGGGACGTGGGGGGAGATAGAGTCCCACGTTGGGCTCCCTGAAGGGAGCCTGCTTCTCCCTCTGCCTGTGTCTCTGCCTCTCTCTCTCCCTCTCTTCCTCTCTCTTTCTCTCTCTCTGTCTCTAGTGAATAGATTTTTAAAAAAATCACAAAATCCCAAGTATGTTCACAAAACTTAATAAGGTAAATCCGGATGTTAAATAAACATTCAGTCCAATCTGTAATAAAGGTATAACAAGTAAGAGGCTACTCTTTCAAATATCACATGTAACATAACTGCCCATCAAAATGATCTAGAAATTGTAAAGTTGTTTCTTTTATTCTCCCAAGATCATTGATTATTAATTGCACATTCATGAGTTTTGATGAAAGAAACATTATTAATTTGGCTTTGTGGGGGACCTTATAAAATTGTGAAGGAGTCAGAGAGCCTGATGAAAAGAAAAGATTAATACCCATGTAGTGCCAAGAGGGTGACTAACACGATTACTTCCTTATGAAGCTGTAGCTCTCAAACTGTTGATTCCGATTTTAACAAAACAAAGCAGATTTGAAGCTGATGTATTGACTTTTCCCCAAGAAGATTTGAAAATTCTTTTTACTGGAATTAGAAACTTTATTCCAGTAATGAGAAAAGCTTTTCCCAAGCAGAATTAGATAATTATCATACTTGTGAACAAATTGGCTTTAGCTACAATGAATAATACATATGGGCACAAGAGACTAAAATGTTACTACACAGTACTTTTTATTTAGTATAGAAATACTAAGCAGCCAGAACTATAAAAACATAAGGAATTCATTTGCTACTGCCATTTCTCCATACTAATAATGTCATGGTAATAAATGTTTTTAGGGTATTTATTATACATTTTTAATTTAGATTCAATGTGTCTGCATTTTTTCTTTCTTAATATAAATATCCTTCTATACGTATATATCTATATATCTATATCCGTATTCACACTTGATGCTATATCTATACCTACCTATATCTAGAATGAGAATGCATTCTTCAATTAATTATAGCACCCCCGCCCCCAGTGTAGTCCTCGTTAGAGTTCCCTTTTAAATATAGCAGGAATCCCATCTCCACTCCCTAAAATCAATGTTTCATTTTGAATTGAAAAGATATCTAACAATGTCTTTCCATTCTTGAGAGAAGTCATCTATTGACCTTCCATACTGTCAGAAGGCCAGGAGCAAAATGGAGAAAATTGAAAGCAGAATTTCTCTCCTAAGATTAAAAAAAGATAAAAGACCTGTTTGAATAAATAAAATAGGCATTTAAAAAATTCCTGTAATCTATAGTTATATAATAAACAATCCTAAAATTTAGATTTATTATTATCTCTCACATTTCTGTGAGCTGGCTGAGCACAACCAGATGGTTCTTGTGTGTGATTTCCCAGGCAGTTGTGGTCAAATCCAGTTGGGCTGGATGGCCAACATGTCACACACCCATGACTGGCAATTGATGCTGGGAGCACAGGTAGGCTTCTCCATGTGACTTGGGACTTCTCACGTCATGGCAGCTGGTTTCCAAAAGCAAGTAGTCTGGGGTGCCTGGGTGGTTCAGTGGTTGAGTGTCTGCCTTTGACTCAGGTTGTGATCTTAGGGTCCTGGGATAGAGTCCTGCATCAGGCTTCCCACAGGGAACCTGCTTCTCCCTCTGCCTATGTCTCTGCCTCTTTCTGTGTGTCTCTAATGAATAAATAAAAAATAAATCTTAAAAAAATAAAAATAAAAAATATTAATAAAATCTTTTAAAAAAGCAAGTTGCACAAGAGAAAAAAAGTAGATTAGTTGTCTACTGCTGTGTAACAAAGGACCACAAATTTGGTGGTACAAAACAACATCTATTTATCATCTCATCATTTCTGTAGGTCAGAAGTCTGGGCACAAGTTACTTAGTTGGTCCTCCACTCAGGATCTCACAAGACTGCACACAACGTATCAGCCAGGATTACAGTCTCATCTGAAATGTAAGGTCATTTTCCAAGTTCGATGGTTGTCAATAAAATCCATTTCCTTGCAGCCGAACTAATGGCAGCTTGCTTCTTCAAGGTCGACTGGGAGGGTCTGATCTTAAAAAAAAGGAATAGTTTTATGGATATATAATTCACATCTCATGCAGTTCACTCATTAAAGATGTGTGATTCAACAGTTTTGGGTATATTCACTTATTCAACTACCAGCACAATCTGATTTTAGAGCGTTTTCATTATGCCAAAAGAAACATGAGCAGTTACTCTATATTCTACACCTCACCCCCTATCCCCCAGCTCTGGTGACTATTAATCTATTCTTGTGTATGGATTTTACTGTTCTAGCCATATTCATGAAATCATCCAATATGAAGGTTTTTATGCCTGGCTTCTTGAACTTAGCATAATGTTTTCAAGGTTCAGCCACATTGTCCCTTGTATTAGTGGTTCATTCCTTTTTATTGCTAAATACTACTCCTTTTTATAGATACATCACATTCCATTCATCTGTTTATCAACTGATGGACATTTAGGTTGCTTCTACCTTGGAGTATTGTGAATAATACTGCTATGAATGCTCATGTAGAAGTTTTTCTGTGGCTATGTATTTTGTTCCTCTTGGTTTTATACAGGGGGTGGAATTCATAGGTCAGAAATAGCCAAACATTTTTCAAAGTCTCTGTATCATTTTCTATAGCCATCAGCAATATATAAGAGTTCCTACTTCTCCTTATCCTCATCAATATTTATTAGTATCTTTTTATTATAATTATCTTAGTGGGTGTTTATTATCTCATTGTAGTTTTGTACATCATTGTACTTTTTAATTTTATTTTCCTAATGACTAGTGATGTTGAGCATCTTTTCAGGTGCCATTTGTATATCTTCATTGGGAATCTGTCTACTCAGAGTCTTTGCCCATATTTTTAATTGAGTTATGTATATTTTCATTGTTGTGTTGTAAGAGCTCTTTACATCTAATAGATACAAGTCTCTTACCAGATATATGCCTTGCAAATATTTTCACCCTTTTTTTTTTCTGGTTTTTGCTTTTCTATTTTATTAATTATAAAGGCAAGTTTCTTGACTGAAACCCAGAAATTAGTGGTAGATTAATAAAGGAAAAAAACCCTAAGCCATATCACAAAAACCTGAGAGCACAGGTTAAGTGTATATTGGAAGGAGGGAAGGGAGGGATGGGTTGACTTTTCACTTTCTTATGTCCTTTGAATCACAAGTTTAATTTTAATGATGTATAGTTGTCTATTTTGTCTTTTGCCACTTACACTTTTAAAGTTTTATCCAAGAAATTTTGCCTAACTCAAATTCATAAAGATTTACCCTTGTGTTTTCAAAGAATATTATACTTTTAATGTATACATTTAGGCCTACTATCTACTCTGAGTTAATTTTTGTGTATTGTATGAAGAGAGGTTCAACTTCATTCTTTTTTATAACTATCCCAGCACCATATGTTAGAAAAACTAAGCTCATCTGAGTAAAGCTGACCTAATCAGGATAATAAACTTTTGATTAACTCAAAGTCAACGTATTAAGGACCTTAATTACATCTACAAATCCATTCACCCTTGCCACATAAGATAGCACATTCACCAGAGTGACATCCATCACAGGCACAGGTGCCACCTCAAATCAAGAGGAGGGTATAGTACAGGGCATATGATCTAGGGGGTACAAATTTTGAAGGACATCTTAGGACACAGATAGGTCTCAATGTCTTAAGGCCTGGACTTAGATACTGGCAAAGCATCATTGCTCTTCCATTATATTCTACTCACCAGGCAGTCACAAAGCCCACACAAATGCAAAGGAGGAATTATGAACTCTACCCCTTAATGAGAAGTAAGTCTAAGAACTTGTGCCTATCTATAATTTGCCACAACGTACTATCACAAAAAGCAGCTTTAGGTAAGGTTGTTTATTAAAATATTTACTTCTAGTTTTCTTTCGTCTATATTAAAATTCTAAAGAACTCTGAAAAAGCAAGAAGATAACATCTGGAACAGAATGCAATAGCTACTTAAGTTCATATACTAAGGAGGAAATAAAAACCCTGTTCTAATGGGAGTTGGGCTGGTTCCTCTATTAATTTGTATTTAGTACATGCCCAGATGAATCACCTTGGCTGTTCCATGTTAATACATTTCCTTCTTTGTGAGCAACAGGTGACCTATGACTGACCTTGGGAAGATGATTCAAATAACGAACAGAAACAATTTTCTCAGAATTAAGGACTCCAGAAAGACTTTATTAGAGCTGAAAGAAAAATCTCATTCTGATCCTTGAGGAGACATTTATAAATCCACTTTTATTTCTGTGGCTTCAGGCTCTGAGCTAGTGCTACTAACAACTCTATGCCTATCTATATTACTTTCCTTCTGTCTTCCAGGTTAGATCCAATAATGTAATTTAAAAAGTGAAATTGACTTTGAGTAATTTATGAGCGTTTTTGTTAAGGTGTCCAGAAAAAATGAGACCTATTTCAATATGCAAATGACACAAGGATAAGCAGCCTATAGTAGTCAAAGCATTGTCCAAAGCTTATCTGCATGCAAGATGACCAAAGTTTTACTTTCCTTCAGATAAAGTCTCTGTATTACTCAATTTTTGCAGCATGTCAATAGGCCTATCAGATATATAAAAATACTCCCTTGAAATACATGAAAACCAATTCTCTTTGGAATCCAAAAGAAAAACTGAAGTGGAAATCTATAAATTTGAGGCAGTTTGATAGAATACTATATAAATGAACAAATAGGATATCAAAGTGGATGTGGATTTTGCTCTTTTGTTTGGCAAGAATGTACAGTTGCATCTTTTAGCCAGGCTGGAATAACTATAAATGTCTTTTCCTAGTGGCCACAAAGCAAAAGGAAATAATATACAGATTCACAGAACACTTGGCTGGGTTCCAGAGCAGTTTCTAAAATTTATTCCAATTAGTAATCTCAGTAAATCAGCTCCACATTTCTGAGTTTGAATCCTCATTTTTAAATGATAATAATTGTACCTATCCTACCTGCCTCACAGAGCTATATTATGAAAATCAAGTAAAATATACTTGCATGTCAAATGGGATGCTTTGAGCTGCTTTGAGGCAACCAAACTTACTTGAAAAGTCAGATAATTTCTTGTCACGTGACTTTCAGAGGAATAGCCAACTTGAAGGTAGACTGCTACAAAAACCCCATGATGTCATTAACAACACATGTTCTTCCAAGACTCTTTTCTGTTGTTCACAGATTTGGCTTAACCCATGGGTTTGTTCTACTACTCATTGTTGTAAGGAAATCCTTGCTTCTTTTATTTATATCCAAAGAAAAATTGAAATATTTAACTCCAGGCCTTATACATATTTCTGGACCAGTATCAATGATCAGAAAATGATGCTATGATTGATTGATACCTGGATTCCTAAAAGGATCTTTTCAGGAAGCTAAGATAGGAGGAGATGCTCATGAGGTGAAAGAGATAGGTGAGGGACATGAAGACACATGTACAAAACTGTGGTTCTTGGAAGAGGATATATGGGGAGAGAATAAAGGATAAGTAGGCAATCAACAGTGGGAAATCACTTAAAAATACCACATTTTTACAAATATACTAGAAAGTGTTTTAAAATTGTATTTAATTCAAAGGGAACTGGTTTATCTTCCCACAGAACTATCCTGAAATTCTTCAAAACAGATTTCATTGAGAGAATATGGCTCACTTGGTGACTACAACCCAATTTACTTGCTTAAGGTAGATTTCTGAAGGTAGATTTTAAAAGTTATGACATTTTAAATTATGAAAAGTATAATACAAGCAGGAATGGTCCAAGGCATAAGTATAAAACATGACATTGAGAGAAGAATTTTGAATAGGTAGGAAGATCTTTATATTTTAAGTGAAGAAAAGCAGGTTTAAAAAATAACATGTACACAAAAGAATGGAATTGTAATTTTACCCTACACTATAGACAAAAATTAACTCAAAATCAATAAAGATCTACATGTAAGAGCGGAAGGAAAAAATATTCATGACATTGAATTTGGCAATGATTTCATGATTATGACACCACAGTCAAAAAAAGAAAAAATAGGCAACTGGACAAAAACAAAACAAAACAAAAAAAACCTTATGTTCAGCAAAGGCAAAATCAGCAGAATGAAAAGGTAACCCACAGAAATGAAATCTTTGCAAATGATATATCTGATATATAGGGTCTATAAAGAACTGCAACTCAACAACGAAAAGCCAAACACCTTGATTTTAAAATATGCAAAGGACATAATTAGACACTTCTCCAAATGACCAATAAGCACACAAAAAGAAGCTCAACATCACTAATCATTAGGGAAATGAAAATCAAAACCACAATGAGAAACCATCTCACCTCCATTAAGATGATGGAAAGCAAACAAACAAATAAACAAAAACAAATGCACACAATAACAAGTATTGACAAGAATGAGGACAAACTGAAACACCTATTACTATTAGTAGGAACATAAAATAGTGCCACTGCTATGGAAAACAGTATAGTGATTGCTCAAAAAATTAACAACTGACTTACCGTAAATCAAGCAATTCTACTCCTAGGTATATACCCAAAATAATTGAAAGGAGGATCTCAAAGAGGTGTTTGTACACTCATGTTCATAGCAGTATTACTGCAACTACTAAAAGGTAGACGCAACCCAAGTGTCCATCAACAGATAAATGGATAAAGAAGATGTGGTATATACATACAATGAAATATTCTCAGCATTAAAAAGGAAGAACATTTTGTCACATGCTACAACATGGATGAAATTGAGGACATTATGACAAGTGAAATAAACCAATTAGAGAAAAACAAATGTATATGATTCTACTTAGTATCAGTTACCTAGAGTAGTTGAATTTATAGCCGCAGAAAATAAACTGGTATTTTGGCTCCTTCCTTCTTTGGTTCCCAAGGGCTACAGAAGGCAGAATGTGGAGTTATTGTTTGGGGTTGTACAGAATTTCAGTTGGGAAGATGGAAAAAGTTCTGGAGATGGGTGGTGGTGATAATTGTATCACAATGTAAATGCCCCAATGCTACTAAACTGCACAGTTAAGAATGGTTAAGATAGTAAATTCTGTGTTATGCATATTTTACCACAGTTTTTTTTAAACATTTACCAGCTTAATAAAGGATTTAATAAGAGATACAGATGAACAACCAGATGAAGAGACACAGGACAAGTCTGGAAAGGTCATGAACACAGGAGCTTCTGTCCCCATGGAGTTGAAATACATCACCCTCCCAGATACATGGATGCATTCACCTACCTGGAAGCTCTCTGAGTCCCATGCTATTGGGATTTTTATGGATGCTTCATCAGATAGGCATGTTTGATCATTAATTCCATTTCCAGTCCCTCTCCCTTCCTAAGAGAATGGTGGGAAGGAGGAGGGGACTAAAAGCTCTAAGCTTCTGATCATGGTTGTGTCTTCCCAGGGACTAGCCCCCATCCATTAGCCACCTAGGAGCCTACCCAGAGTTACCTCATTAGAACAATATGCACCCCTATTGTCCAGGAAATTATAAAGGTTTTAGGAGCTCTGTGCCAGGAACTGGAGGCAGAGACCAAAATCTATTTTCCATTTTTGCAGCTTGAACAAATGAATAGGGCAGAACTACCAGGAAGAGACTACATTAGTTAAAATGTCATATGTTATCCATTCACAAATGCATAAAATTTATCTACATATTAGAGCCATTACATGGCTCCCTAAAGTCTGTCCTAGACTATAAATTAAAACCCCCTCTCTGCAGTTCTTCTTTCTTTCTCAGTAATGTTTCAATCATTCTTCTAGTCTTTATTTTCTATTATTCAATTGTCACTTCTAAATAGGACCCATCAGCTTAGCTGAGTGCATTTTCTGAGTGTATTTTATTTTTTATTTTTTTTTAACTTTACGTGAGTATACTTGACACACAATGTTACATTAGTTTCAGGCGTACAGCATAGTGATTCAACATCTCTATACGTTATGTATGCTGTGCTCACCACAAGTATCCTCGTGCTTCCCTATTACAATATCGTTGACTATATTCCCTATGCTCTTTTATTCCTGTGACTTACTCATTTCATAACTGGAAGCCTGCTTCTCCTACCTTCCTTCACCCATTTTCCAGCCCTCCATCCCCATCTCTCTGGCAACTACCAGCTTGTTCTCTGTATTTATAGGTCAGATTCTACTTTTTGTTTGTTTGTTTTTTCATTTGTTCTTCAGATTTCACATATGAGTGAAATAAAATGATATTTGTCTTTATGTGACTTACATAGTATAATACCCTCTACGTCCATTTATGTTGTCACAAGACAAGATTGAATCTTTTTATGCCTGTGTAATATTCCAGTCTGCGTGTGTGTGTGTGTGTGTGTGTGTATCTCACATCTTTTTTATCCATTCAATGGACACTTGGGCCATGTCCATATCTTGGCAATTATAAATAATGGCATAATAAATATGGAGGTGCATTTATCTTTTTTGGATTTCTTTGGGTGAATACCCAGTAGTGGAATTATTTGATCATGTGGTATTTCTCTTTTTAATTTTTTGAGGAACCTCTATACTGTTTTCCACAATGGTGGCACCAATTTGCATTCCCACCAACAGTGCACAAGGGCTCTTTTTCCCCACACCCTCATCAACACTTATTGTTTCATATCTTTTTTTATTTTAGCCATTCTCACAGGTATAAGATGATATCTCATCGTGGTTTTCATCTGCATTTCCCTGGTCATTAGTGATGTTGGACATGTTTTCATGTGTCTGTTGGTCATCTGTAAGTCTTCTTTGGAGAAATGTCTTTTCAGGTCCTCTGCTCATTTTTCAAATCATATTGTTTTATTGTTGTTATTCTTGTTATGGTGTTAAGTTGTATAAGTTCTTTATAAATTTTGGATATTAGGTCCTTATTGAATGTGTCATTTGCAAATATCTTGTCCCATTCCATAAACTGTCTTTTTGTCTTGTTGATTGTTTCTTTTACTGTGCAAAAGCTTTTATTTTGATATGGTCCTAATAGTTTATTTTTGCTTTTATTTCCCCTGCCTCAAGAGACATACTAGAAGAGTGTTGCTATGGCTGATGTCAGAGAAATTACTGCCTGTACTCTATTCTAAGCTTGTTATGGTTTTAGGTCTCACATTTAGGTTTTTAAAGCATTTTGAGTTTATTTTTGTGTATGGTGTGAGAGAGTTCACCACAGTTTTTTTTAAGTGTACATAAATGTACAATTTTGCTATTTTACTCCAAGAGCTTATAAAATGTATTACATGGATAACAAGGAAAGTACTGATTTAGTACAAATATCTAGTCCAGGTGTTTATCTGGTATCTCTGTACCTGCTAAGATTTTCAAAAGATTGTTTGAATTCCTATTCTAAATCTGGTGGAAGTTGAAACTTCTATCCAAGATTTGTACTAATTCTTAATAGTGGAGTTTGCCTCTGGTTCTTAGTTTCTAATTCCATTGAACTATCCCATGTGAAGGATTTTTTTACACACTCCCAAAAATCAATTCCCCTCTGCGTTATATATACCCAGACTCTCCTCAATTTCACAAACGTGAAATGAAGCATTAAAATTCCTCACAGTCATGTGTATTTGGAGAGTTAACTGAAGGTTTCCAGAGCTGGAAAGTGGGGCTTGCTTGTATCACAACCTAAACAATTTCAAATGGACTATTAGGCACCCAGCTCTGAAAAGTCATTGTAGTCTCTGTCCCTTGATCACTTCACACTTGTAATACTCCAACCTCACACCACATCAGGCTCATACTCATACTATCTCCTGCCTTGCTTTTCTCTCTTCACATCTCTTCCACACTCTTTCATCTACTTTCTCTCATCTTCCTCAAACTTCCAAATTCTTCTCTATCATATTAGCAATGAAGACTTCTCTAACCCCTACCCTCAAATCTAGCCCTAAAACCTACTAGGACATCAGCAGAACTAAATGACATTCATATGGCTCTTTTCCTTTTTAGAAAGCAGCTGTGGTCATGATAGGTATTTTCCCCTTGTTTCCAAGGAAAAGGACCAGTACTCAGACCTTTCCTACACCTTCTTTTCTTTCTCCTTACCTAAGGCACCATGAGCTGGATTCACCTCCTCAAAGACAGCAGGCTATTCTTCTCTGTGGCTTCCCACAGAGAGGAAAAGTTCACCTGACTCTAATCAGTCCAAAGCTTAGTCATACAGTTTCAGTTCAACAAATGTGGTTTATTTCCCAGGTCCTCCACATTGATGCTGGGACTAGTGGTTGGAGTAGAACTTCTGCAGTGAATTCTACAAATTGCAAGAAAATCTCTTCACTCTTCCATCCTAAGAAAGAATTCCATGGTGCCCCTCAAGCCTTGAAAATGAAGACAAAAAAAGAAGTATCTCACATTCAGCTAAACAAACCACTGTGTAAAAGCAAGTTTCATTCATTTTAGATGTGTAGGTTCTGTGAGGGCTTATTAGTTAATGTTTATCATTTATTTTAAAAGAAACAATAGCTTCATGTGTAGGACCTAATACTTTAAAAATGAATGCACAAACCAATTTGAGTTTCTATACAAGGCTGGCCCGGGTTGAGTTTTACTAACCATCTATTTCGAAGGAAGAGGAAAATGTTTTAAGTAATGTCTTTTAAATTAGTAGAAATGGATGATTGCTAATGTTTCAATACAATATTTTAAGATTCCTAGCCATCAAACAAAAAACATACAAAAAAACTCCACCGTGCTACTCTGATAATGTAAGGAGACTACTTGAGAAAGATGCTGGATCAGTCATTTATTATTTTCTGAAATCTATTCCACTTATTCTTATTTCCATAAATTAAGTGACTAATTTTTTTTTCCTTTCACTCTCTGACATAACTCTCCAAAGATGTACACACAGTATTGTATCGTTCCCAAGCCGAAGTAAGAGGAATGTGAAGGTAAAGGATAGAAATCACCAGAATGGTGAATGGAAAGGATTCTGTGACTTATTAGGATAAAAAATCAGAGAAAAAAACCTATAGCACAAAAATACCCAAATAGATAATATTTTAAAAGATTTTATTTACCTATTCATGAGAGACACACACACACACAGAGGCAGAGACACAGGCGGAGGGAGAAGCAGATTCCATGCAGGGAGCCTGATGTGGGACTCGATCCCAGGTCTCCAGGATCATGCCCTGGGCTGTAGGTGGTGCTAAACCGCCGAGCCACCCGGGTTGCCCCAAATAGATCATGACCTGAGATATGAAGCTGTTAAGCTCTCAAATCCCGAAAGAGACATACATTCAAGAATGGAGGGGAAATTATTTAAGTGTATGTGACTTATGTGTTTTGGCAGCCAGATGAATAGTAAGAAGACTATTCTAAAGACTCTCTACCCGCATTCAGCCGAAGTGGACTCTGATTTATGGCTGTGATCCAGTTTGGAAATGACTGGGCTGGTGCCAGAAGCAGGCTGTAGTGAGGGCTGCCACTTACTTACGGGGAGACCAGGTCACAGTCACTTGATCATATGGATCCATACTTCTTCGTGCTCCTTCAATACATTTTTCTTGAAATGCTTATTACAAGCACTGGGTGTTACACTATATGTTGGCAAATCGAACTCCAATAAAAAAAACATATTAAATGAATGAATGAATGAATGAATAAAAAAGAAATGCATATTACTATGCGTAAACCAAAAATAGTAAGTTCTGGATTGTAAGAATTCCTTAAAAATTGGCCAGTGACCTCAAATACCTGCTCGCCTACGTAACAGATATTTGTTGTGTGTCTTTAGCTTCTGGTTGCAACACGCACCTGGTGTTATGGGAGCAGAGGGAATCACATTCTTGCACTACATTCCTTGCTGTCAGAGGAAATACCACAGGGCTCCTTCAACCCGAGCACCTCAGTGATGACGCAAATACGCCCCTGAAGATAAAGTTCTGGGTAAGCTGTGAAGGCCTATCCAGCCGGCCCAAGTGGAAAGAGTAGTATCTTCAGATGCATTCTCAGGCTGCTGTGTCTGGTGGGTACCACACCTGCAACAGGAGAATTATGAACTTTTCAAGAGTTTACAAAAATGTTTGCACCCTGAAAAAGACAAAAGCAAAAAAAGAAAATAGTCTAGTCAAAAATTATAGTCATTTGTTGTAAAGCAACAAAAGTTGTTAGAATTTTTCAAATGCAACTCAGTAGATCTGGTAATATGTAAATAATGTTTGAAGTGGGCTGTTTATTCTGTTTATTTTAACATATTTGAAAAATGTGGGCTGGGGCCCCCAAAAGTAAGAGTATCAGGACTTAGAGGGACCTTGAATAGTCTCTGCAGAGATGAGCCTGGATTCAAAGCTGGCCTCAACTGCATACCAGTTGGGGACTTGGACAAACTACTGTCTTAAATGTCCTAAGCTTTAGCTTAGTATTATGGAACATGGGGATGACATCAAACAAAGCATTATGAATAAATAATACTTTATTACATCGAAACTGCCTAACATAATGCCTGGCACACTTCGGTTTCTTAATATTTGTTGTTTTTCTTTTCTTCCATATATAGTAGGCACTGCTGTTGATGTATTTCTAAACATGTATTTGTGGGTAAGAATGTTTGGAATCAGTTGACAAATAACAACTTCAGCACACAATTGTTCTGGTCATGTGAAAATCAACTTCCCTCGGTGCATATCTGATTGCTGTCATCCTCCCGAACAGGCCCTGAGGAGATTGTTAGGAAAATAATAATATATCTAGAGATGTCTTGACTTCCCAAGGTGGTGCTATTGTGATACTAAGAAAAGGGCTTGCCCGGCTGGGCTGGATGATGTATACTCAAGAGACACTTTATGGTCTCCTCAGAGAATTTCCCACTCAGCTTCTCCCATTCTCTCCTTGTCTTTCTTTTGCCTGAACCTCTGGAAAAAAAAATAACAGATTTTGCTTTTGAAAACGGCATCCATCTTAATTAGTGATATGCTGGATCATATGATTTCTTTTTAAAATTATGAAGCCTTGAGTCGTTTTCTGAGAGTTCATTTTTTATTTTATATTTGGTAGTTACAGTCCTGAAATAAATTTCATCTCCAGAGAGATATGAAAATTTGCGTGAGGAACAGATGAGTGAAATTTTCACAACTCAGCCTGCATTTCTCTTCCTTCCCATAGTTCATCATTTTTGTTTCGAACATCGCTTTCTTGCCTGTATGCCCCAAATGCATTCTTTTCTTAGTCTTTCTTAAAAGTTTGATGTGTTTTCTTGGACATATCTTCATTAACTAGCCATTTGGTTAGAAGATCACATTGATTTTATTGATGTCTGTATGGTACGTAACTAATAAAAATGTTATTAAAGCTAATTAATTCCCTTCCAAATCAACCATCTTGTCTCTGTCCACTAAAAGTATGATTTTACTGCATTATGAGCTCTGCATGACCCCTAACACCTTTGATCTCAATGAACCAGTCCAAGAACAGGACTAGGGAATCCTCTGACTCCATGTCACTCCGAAGTATTACATTAAGCTATCTATGGAGGCAAGAGATTTTTGGCTTTTACAGAGCAAACTCTAGTCACACACAAATATTGTTATCCATAGAAATATTGTACCAAGTGCGTACATTTTCAGTTGAGGTCCATGAAGAATCCAAACTATGAGCCCATGTCAGGAGACTTCCCTTTTGCCCAAGTGTACCCTTCATGGGTTAAGAGAATATCTAGATCTGGGTTATAAGAGACTCATTTTGTAGAGAAGGAAATTCAAGTTTAGGAAAGTTGAGTGGGTTTCCCAAGGTAGCCACTGGTTTGATGCAGAAGTAGAAATAGAACGTAAGTCTTCTAGGCTTTTGATCTACGTTTCTTTCCTCTGCATCAAAATGTGCTATAAGCCTCATGGACTTTTTAATGTCCCTGGTGATTTCTGGGAAAGGAGAGAAAGTTGTTATCCAAGAACCAATGAGTTAACAGTCCTGTTTCCTTGGCTCTGACCAACCTTTCAGAGGTCTAAGTTGGCTGTCTTCTGCCTTCCTGAACCTCTGCTTTTTAGTCTTTTTCACACTAAAAGCAGCACAGGAGTCAGATACTGTGTGGCACTGCTATGCTCCTGATTGGAAAGCATATTTTTTCATATACTCAGAATAGGTCCATAGCAATACTTTATAGATACATTTATTATAGTTTATAAATTGACTCCCAGTTTGTTATTTATCTGAATTAAAAAAAAACATTATTTCATTTTACAGTAATATGGAATCACAGAATGGAAACCCAGAAACAGTGAAGCATATAGATAGCTACATTTGCTCAGCACTTGACAGTTAAGAAAGTCCTTTTCATATACAGTCTCTTATCTGATGGTAGCAACAACCATAGAAGCAGAAATCATTGTTACCATTTTGCACATCAGAAACTAACACTCAGTGAAGTTACAAAACTTGGCCAAGGTTACTCAAAGAGGCAATTAGCAAACACTTGTAATCTTGTACACCGTTGGTAAAAATCTAAATATTCATTTTCATGTGTACATGTTTATTTATAAATTGTACATACATGATACTCTGTTAATAAGTTGACTATGTTAGAAAACCTACTCTCAAAATGGGAATTTTAAGGATGAGAAGAAGATAAAATAACCAAGAATTGTTTAAGTTATATATTTTTATCAATGAAATAAAAGTTTGTGCTAACACAAAAAATAGTATTAATGACATTTTGAGTGAGAAAAATATAGTTCCATATGGTTTATTATTTTTCAAAATTCTGGTTTCTCATAATTTAGCAATTTGAATTTCTGTTTTTTGGCTAATTTATTTGGGTACTTGATGTTATAGACAGATTAAGATTAAAATGGAAAGTCACTCATCATTAATATGTAAATAAAATAGAAGTATGTTGTTGATCATACTGACTAAATTGTGGAAATCATTTTCAAGTCCAACTACCAATTATGCAAAGTTTTCTATTAAAATTCTGTTGAAAATTTTCCGTCTTGTCTGATTTGAGCTAATTATTCTTTCAAACTAAGCAGAAGATATTAAGATACTGCTATTTCGTGTTATTAGCAAATGGACTTGGACTTCCAGTTTCATCTCTGGCATGTCACTTAGAAGTCATCACTGTCATCTGTTCAACAAGATAAAATTGAACGAACTAAAAATCAATGACCTTTTTTGTATCTATGAGAGAACTGATGTCATGAAGCAAACTGTGACTGAAGTCTCATAGCTGAGATCCCTTGTCTGGAGCAGAGGTCACTGGAGCCACTAGTAGAAATACTTAAGTGGGGGGCTAAATGTGGACTGCCTGGAGGGTGAGAAACTTCTGGCAGCTGAATTCTTGGGGGACTCCTTACTTTTACACGTGAGAACTCCAACTGCTCAAGATGGAGAGCCAAGAAAGAGCCTTTCATGAAATACACTCAGTGTGTTCTCTGTAACAAAGGCCTACTCTCTAAGGGGGAATAAAACTTTCGTAGGGCCTTATCCCATCTGGGGGAAGGACACTTCTCCAGTTTATCCTCCTTTAGCCTTCCCAAATCATGTAAGAGGGTAACAAAAACTAAAAAATATTTGTGAAGGTCAAAGCCCAGGAACTCGGGACCACTGCATGGCTAAGGTTTAATCATAAGATGATAGAAAACTTCCACTTTCTCACCTTACCCCTATACCCACAGGACTCAAGTATAGCCACAGTTGATCACAGCTGAAAGAGCAGTGAAGCATAGACTCTATATGAGGGGGGCGGTCTTAGGGAAGCCCAAGGGGGTTCAAAAAATAGACACTATAGAAATTTAAGGTTGTTACTGCCTACATCTACAACAAATATTCAACAGCACAACTGTAGCCATTACCATAAATCTTCACACTAATTACTTCAGTTCCTTCTACTCAATGTCTGATTTAAAATAAAACAAAACAAAACAAAAAGATCCAAGGCACACTAAAAGACAATGAGAAATTAAAAAAAAAATACAGATTTCAAGAGGCAAAATAATCAGAATCAGACTCAGTTATGACATAGTGTTTGGAATTGTCAAAGAATTTAAAAATAGCATGTGTTAAAAGCTCTGATGAAAAAGGTGGACAACTTGCAAGAAAAGATGGATAATGTAAACATAAAAGCAGAAAGCTTTATGTTTTTCCTCCATGTTTATTTTTATTTATTTATTTTAATTTTTAAAAACTTTTATTTATTTATGATAGGCACACAGTGAGAGAGAGAGGCAGAGACACAGGCAGAGGGAGAAGCAGGCTCCATGCACCGGGAGCCTGACGTGGGATTCGATCCCGGATATCCAGGATCGCGCCCTGGGCCAAAGGCAGGCGCCAAACTGCTGCGCCACCCAGGGATCCCTTCCTCTATGTTTAATATGAGCTACAAATTTGTTCAAATCCATATAAACTTGAATCTGTTTTCATTTAGAAGACATAAAGGATGCAATAATTAGGGATCATGTTTTGATACCATTTTCCATTGTGACCCTTGGTTGAACTATGGCCTCCAATAGTTGAATATTTTTATAGAGAGAAGAATAATACTTTTCACTCATATTGACCCATCATCTGATCTGATATATAGAATCAAAGGTAGTAAGAGTAAGCTAGTATTTAAAAGGATGGAAACTGGCCTGACTAAAGGTTAATTCACCTTTCATTTAATATAAAAATAGAGTTGTCTAAGTTAATATTTATTTCCAAGTTATTTTAATTGACACAAGTGAGAATTGAAGAATCTTGGGTTTGACTTTTTCTCTAGTTGATTATGACCGAATTATAGTGCTCATCAGATGTATATCATTTGCTACCCTTCATGTCCCAGTCCTCTTTGGATACAGCAGGGCATGAGACTGGCTCTGGATGTTGGGTTGTGAGTAGAATTGGCATGGGTCACTTTTAGGTCAAAGCACAGAAGAAGAGGTGTGAATTCTTCATCTGTACTCTTTTGATATGGTAGAGGCTGCATTAGCTGTGTCCTTAAGTTTCCAAGAGTAGAAGAACCTCATTCCACTTCTCTCCACACACACAACTACATTGGGATACAGCATGAGAAAGAAAAGCATTGGTTATGTCACCAATATTTCAGAGCTTGTTTGTTACACCGGTATAATTTAGCCAATCCTCCATGATACAGTGATCCCGAGGCACTTGTGGGCTTTTTGTTTTTGTGCCTTCTCAGCATTAAAAAGAAAACAAGAATTGGAAATCTATCTCTTTACAAGTTGTCATGCAGAATTAGTCCTGGGGTCATTTATAAATCTTATATATGCAGATGAGAAAATACAGCATAACATTATATATGTGAATATTAAATTTTCTGTAGACAGTACCATTCAGAAAAAGATCAGATATCTTTTAGGTAGGAATAGGGATGGCCTGTGACTGTCTTGATATTGGGCTAGCTCTTACTAATCAGAAAAATAAGCTCCAATAAGCTCACCTGATTTGCCGTATGGTGTTATTCCAGATAAAGTTCTTCAGTGTGAAGCTGAGTTCTTTAACCCCATTTTTCCAATGTACATCGATACCCCCTTGCTGCTCTGTGATCTCCACAATCACACACGTATCACCAGTCACTTCAATACACAGATTATGAAGTTACAAGTCTTGACTGTTTTATTCTCCAGTTATGTTAATGGGTGCTTGTTGCAGGGAAAGACAACTATGTGGAGAAGACATGAAAAAATGAGAGTAAAGTAGACACAGGCAGGATCAGCCTGCCTTTTTATTTAACTCTGAAACTCTGAGTACAACATAAAACTGTCATGAACAAGTGAACACTCAAAGCAGCAAATTTCTCGAGTGACATTTGAGATGACTCACAAGGTAGTTCTTTCAGTAAGTTAAAAGATAAAAATTTAACCACTAAAGCAATGCTTCATGTTGTCACTAATTGTGAAACATAAACTTAAAAATATGCTGAAGGTAGAAAAAGAAAGCAAATTGGTTTTCATTTTTGTCTACTCACGCCATTCACCTATTAAATAAATTAGAGTGATTCAGTGGTCTACATACTGGTTTAGAAATATAAGTAACTCAACTGTTCAGAATAAGAAAATTTCACTAATTAAAATTTTTCCTATTTGGGGCACCTGGATGGCTCAGTTGATTAAGCATCTGACTCTTGATTTCATCTCAGGTCATGATCTCAGGGTCATGAGACAAGTCCAAGCCCCACCTTAGGCTCCATGCCCAATGGGGAGTCTGCTTGAGGATTCATGTTTACCTCTGCCCCTTCTCTTGCTTGCATGTGTGCATTCTCTCTCTCTCAAATAAATAAGCATTTTTTAAAAAGATTTTATTTATTTATTCATGAGAGACACAGAGAGAGAGGCAGAGACATATAGGTAGAGGGAGAAGCAGGCTCTCTGCCGGAAGCCTGATGTGGAACTTGATCCCAGGACCATAGGATCATGACCTGAGCCAAAGGTAGACACTCAGGTGTCTGCCACTGGGCCACCCAGGTGCCCCTCAAATAAATAAATCTTTTTTTTTAAATAAGTTCTTCTATTTTAAGTAGAGGACATCTACAACACAGCATGTCAAAATTTATATAATTAGTACCATCGAAATAACTATTGCACATTTTATACCTGATTCATCCAACACCAAGAGGTCTTTCAAAACATTAAGTATGTGTTACTACAACTTGGAACTTTATGTCATTTACTTCTCAATAATTTAATCTTTTAATTTTGTATTGAGTTTTAAGTTACAGATTAAGATAAATAAGTACTTCAGGGTCAATCGATCAGTGAAGCACAAAGAAATTGAAAGAGAAGGTTGTAACTTATAGTTCTACTGCCCTCACTGTAAACATTGAATGTTTAATAAGAGCATCAGACATGACCCCAAAGGAAACAATTTAAGTTGATATTTAATGTTTGATTTATCCTTAGATATAGTTTCAATTGCCTGCTATGAGTCAGAAAGAGTACTAGATGTAAAAAGACTGATATTGATAGCAGAGAGTTCACACTGGTGGGAAGACAGGCAAGAAAACACATACAGTGAGTGTTCTGCAAAAAAGGTCCATTTAGCAGGCTACAAAATCCACAGGAAGAGCACCTGCCCTGGGTTTGGATGGGGATTAGGAGAAGGTGAGTAAGATGTGACAAGACAAAGATAACTAGGATGCTGGACAGAGACGAGAGGCTGGGTAACAATATGGAAGAGAGGGGAGTGGACGTGGTTGGAGAACTTCAAGGCAGAGGGCCTATATGCTGGCTATGTGACCTCCAACTAGTGCCGCTGAATGGGACTCTCAGTGTGGATCCAAAGGTGCCTGTTCCCCTCTCATCAATGCAGGGCCACTAGCCACATTAATCCTTTGAAATTTGGCAAGTATGACTGAGAAATGGAATTTTAAATTTTATTCCATTTTAACTCATTAAAAAAATATTTTTGAGTATCCACCTGTGGCTAGTGGCTCTCCTACCAGACAGCACACCTATAGATTCTGAGTGCTGAAACTGGGGGGCAGAGTTGTTGAAGAGTTTTACACATCATGTTAAGTAATTTGGATTTTAGTCCAAAGGTAAAGGGGACTCAGTGATGAAGAATTTTAAGCAGGGAGTGGAGTGATGAGATTCCTTGAGAAAAGTCACTCCAGCAGCTGCGCTGTTTACAGGTGAAGAGGCTTAAGGTTCAGGAGAAAGAGCAGATAAGCTCGCAGAGTAAAACAGATAAAAATGATGAAGACAGTGTGAGGAGGAGGAGACAAACATGACCGGACGTGAGATTAAGCAACAATATGAAGAGCCAATTCCTGGTGTTGGGATTGAGCAGATAGAAGTAGGTGTTGGTCACCTGCATGAACAATAGGCATTAAGATTGTGAGGGGCTGCTGTGTTCCAGTGACATTGAGTTTGAGTTGCTTATGGGACGGTGACGCAGAAAAAATGCACAATAAGGTAGGTCCACTAGCCAACAAAGAGAGAAACAAAAATAGCACCTAAACATATTTTGTTATTATATTCATTGGCAGAAATTTGGTGACAATCTGTTGACATCTTGCAACCTCAAAGAATTCCAATTTAATTAAATGCATTTAATACTAAATGCTTGTAAATGGAATATAAAGAGGATCTTAAAAGTGCTTGCAAATTTTACTTTAAACATTATTGTATATGGTTTGAAAAGCATATTATTTAAACTCCCAGACTAGTTATACTCTGGATTGAGATTAGTAATTTCTCAAATGCCAAGTTACGGTGCCTTTCCAAAAATGCACTCTAGTGAACAATGTCCTGTATTATATAGGTTTTTTTATGTAGATTTAATTTTAGCATAACATGAATGTCCTTTTATTTGCCAATGTAATCAGTATGTACTCTCTTACAATCTCCCCTTCTTCCATACAAAAGAGCTTTATGGCTTCAGAATTCCTTCCAGAAATTTATAAATCCACTCCAAGTATCTACAGATAATAATTATGGCTCATATCAAAATATACAAAAAACAATAGGAAATATAATTTCAAATGTACACAGTGACTATGGCAGTGTCTGAAATTCCTATCTGAGATCTGAACAAAAACCCTGTAAGTTGAGATATGACCCACTCAACACATCTCAATCTTAGTCACAAATAATGAAATGATCATTGGTTTCAAAGGCCTCTTTGGGCTTTTGACATTATTTCTCCAATGACTTACATACGTCTTTGCAATTTCCATACCGTGTGTCTAGGTCTTGTATGGGGGTCCTTTAAATATAGGTCGCCCACCTCCAAATGATAACCTTGTTGTGTCCTAGAAGTGTGGGGAGGCAGTGTGGCACACAATATATCTTCACCATAGAAACAATGCTGGAAATGTTTGAGAGCTTCCCTGGGGTGAGGCACAAATGCTGACTTGCCATGTGGTCAGAGCTCCCAGCACTGCAAAACCAGAAGGCAGGTGGTTTGGGATCCTGAGACCTGGCATGCAGGAGGGATGAACCTCTTTCTCCCTTTCCCCCCCATATCCCCTCCTAGAACTGGCTCTTGGAGCTACCCCTTCTCCCAACTGGGCCACATCATGGTGAGAGGAAAGACTGTATACAAATTAAAAAAAAACAAAACAAAACAAAAAAAACTTCAAGAACAAAGGCTACCCAGTGAATTGTTTTATGTAGATAATTATAATATTGGCCACTGTCTTCCAGAACAATTGCCTGCTGCGGTCACACAGCTGTAATGAAGAGATCATGCTGTGAAGTGAAAAGTCTCCTTATCCTGTGGGATTAGATTTAGATTTGCCTTCTTCAGAAAGGTTTCCCATCACAGGGAGAAGAGAAAGAGCAAGATGCAGCAGAAGGAATTGTCTTGTTCTCCGTTTTGCTAGCCTGAAGAAAAGGTGCCTTTGCAGGAAACTCGGTTTGCAAACAATGAACATCTTTTGTGTTCCTTGTTGGCAAAGCAATTGATACTAGTTAGAGATTGGCTGGGTGCCACCATGCGAGCAGTTTGTCTTTTCTCTTCTGAAGGGTATAGTAGGAAGAACTGTAGTCCAGGCTTTTTTTATTCTTCTCTTATTATAGCCAACTTATTATACACTGTGACCAACTGTACTGCCATGCATAGGTCACATTTTAGAACATTATATGTATATGTATATCTATATCTATATCTATCTATATCTATATCTATATATCTATATAGTATAATATAGATATAGATATAGATATATATAAAACAAAAATAAACCATTTGAGACATTTTTTAAAATAATAAGCTGGGAGAAGACAATTTCTTATAACCCATACCCCCTCCTTGCCCCTGCCCTGAATGTAATTCACATTTACCTCTTCCATCTTAAAAAAGAAACCAAACCCAAACATTATACTAGAGGCAGAAAGGTAATGGGGGTTTCTATGAACTATATAGTGCTGATGTGGATATTACAAAGATGGACTTTGTTGAGAGAACTCTCCTTTTTCCTGGGGAGCACACAAGAAATCCACAGCAGTCATTAAGTTTCTGTTAGGTTTGCTTCAATAAGAGTGAAAACTACTTACTGTTGAGTTGTATTTAAATTGTATGTGTTTTCTTAAGAAAGAGATGAACATCTACTACTAAAAGCACATTTCTTAGCTCCTCCCTGTCTTCTGTCTAAGGAAATGTGAATACTATATAGTGTATATACTATAAAGTGTACAACGTATATGACCATTGAAGATATTGTACAAATGATTTAATATTACAAGGTATCTAATAATAGACTTTGGTGTAATTAACAGAAGCAACAGAAGTTGAGGACCTTACAGATGACCACAGACAGCCTGAGGATGCAGAAGTGTGGCTCCCCTCCTCTCACAAAGGGGCCACCATGATGTCAGGGAGGTGCTGGGTAAATACACTCCCCAGACATTACTGTTTCTCATCTATGAGCGGTGATCTGGACTAACTCTGAGGAAAGTCCATTGTGAGTATCCCCTTGGACGTCCTTGGGTTTGGGATTGGAAGATGAACCCCATGCCTAGAAAGGAGGGAGAGGAGGTAAGCCATTTCCCCCAGATCTGAGAGGGATGTTGTTTGCTTGATTTCACATAGGGAAGGAAACATAAATCATCCTCCTTTGTAACAGTAAAATGAGTCCTGCAAAATAAACATACAAGCTTATGTTCCAAAAGGCAATAGCCAGCAACAGATGCAAAAAAAAGCCCAGCAAGAGGCCAACCAGAAAAGGTTTTGATCATTGTTGTACTGATTAATCGCTATCAATGCCAAGGGTGAAAGAAGAGCCCTTCATTTTAGCAAATATCCTTCCTGATGGCAGCAGAACAATCTTTTAAAGGAGTATTACTTAAGTGTATTTTATTAAAATGTTCTAGAATATTTTGAAAATATAGAATTAATCAAAATAGTTTTTAACAATGGGATCATCGGATCACTGTTACTCCTTAAAGAACTCAAGAGTTGAGGGGCAGCCCCAGTGGCTCAGTGGTTTAGCGCCTGCCTTCAGCCCAGGGTCTGATCCTGAAGACCTGGGATCAAGTCCCACGTTGGGCTCCCTGCATGGAGCCTGCTTCTCCCTCTGCCTCTCTCTCTCTCTCTCTTTCTCTCCTGAATAAATAAATAAAATATTTATATATATAAAAGAAAGAACTCAAGAATTGAGAACATAAAGTGATCCTACTACAGTCTACTGAAGATTTTAATTTAACTATCCAGGAATACACATTTGTGAAACGTTCTCAACAAAAGTAAGAAATAAACTTGAGGCAAAAAGATGTATTTTACTTCTCTTAGTCAAATTTTATCTCCGAATAGAAAGACAGAAAGATAAAGGATTTAATAAAAATTTTAAAAATGTAAATAACAAAATCGTTAGCAACTTAATTAGGACTGCTCATGAGTAACTGAGAGCTAAGATTATATATTGACTTATTCTTCCATTTATATGTGTGTATGACAATTCATTTAACCTCTATTTTATTTTTTTAAAGATTTTACTTATTTATTCATGAGAGACACAGAGAGAAAGTGAGAGAGAGAGGCAGACACAGGCAGAGGGAGAAGCAGTCTCCATGCAGGGAGCCCATTGTGGGACCCGATCCCAGGTGTCCAGGATCATGCCCTGGGCTGAAGGCGGCGCTAAACCACTGCGCCACCCAGGGATCCCCTAATCTCTATTTTAAAAGCTGATTTGTTTTGCTGTAAAAGAACGCATGCTCATTCATGAAAAGAAATAAAGGAGAATAAGAAAAAAATATGATTCATAGTTTTGGCACGTGAAGACATTGCAAATAGTGTGGCCTGCTTTGTTTTCTTTATGTGCATATATTTGTGCATATTTATGATATAGTCATCTGTATGCACGCACGATTTTGTTTTCTTCCTTTTGTTTCTTTCATACCCTTTTTGTTTAAACATTAAAATATATTTGATAAGACTTTAATTTTTTTCTGAT
Organism: Canis lupus familiaris; assembly: GCF_011100685.1. Lineage (NCBI taxonomy): Eukaryota > Metazoa > Chordata > Mammalia > Carnivora > Canidae > Canis > Canis lupus. The sequence continues at coordinate 19,428,962 of NC_049256.1, forward strand.
GATAAATATGTTCATTATTTTGTTTAAAAACTATGGGAATTTCTATAAGGAAGATTTAATAGTTGTCATTAATTCTATGACAATGGAGTTAACCACATCTGGTGTAGATCACTTTCACCCATAGTCCACGTACATCCAGCCATCCATTCAGATACATTTTCGGGGAAAGCCGTTATGTTCCAGGCTCTGTTGTTTGTACTACAAATACAGCAACGGATGAAACAAAAATCCTTGTCCTCACAGAGCTTTACATTCTAGGCAAGTGAAACAGAAAATAAATTAATTAAGTGTGCCGTTTGTCTGATGGTGAGAGGAAAAGAAGACACAGGGTAAGTAGGATGGCTTGCAATTTAAAATAGGCTGGTCAGGAGAGAATTCACTGAGATGAGAACATTTGAAAAAGACAGAAAAAAAGGAGAAAGTAGGGGAATAGGGAGATGACTATTTGGCAGAAGAGCAAGTGCAAAGGTCCTGAGGTAAAAGGTTAGCCAGTGAATTCTAGGAATAGCAAGAGGACAGAGCATAAAAAACTGAGAGTGTATAAGTTGAAATCTTTATAAAGGGCAAGGGCAGTAAGATCCTCTTTCTTTTTCTCTAAATGAGATGGGAAGCCACTGGAGAATGTTGAGCAAAGAATTGCCCTGACCTAGCTTATGTTTTAAACAGTGCATTCTGGGGGCAACTGGGTGGCTCAGTTAGTTAAGTGCCTGACTCTTGATTTTGGCTCAGGTCATGATCTCAGGAGCCTCATGTTGGGCTCTGCCCTGGGGGCGGAGCCTGCTTAAGACCCTTTCTCTCTCTCTGCCCACAACTCCCACATACATTCTCTTTCTTCATTCTAAAAATAATTAATAATAAAAAATAATGAACAGTCCATTCTGGAATCTCCACATACAGAGGACTTGAAGGAGTCTATTGTGATCATCTGTGTAAGAGATGATGGTGGGCTGGACTAGAGAATTAGTGGTAAAGGTGATATAAAGTATATGCCTGCCTTTGGAAAGTCCAGACAACAGGATGGACTAATGGAGGGAGTGAGAGAAAGTGGAAAGTTAAAGGTGAATCCACCTTTGGTCTCGGCATCTAGTAGAATGTTTTCGCATTTTCTGAGATGATAAGGACTCAGGGCAGGACAGGTATGTGTGGTGGGGGCATCTAATTCAGTTTTAGCCATGCTAAGTTAAAACTGATGTGTGAATCTACAGTTGAGGGGAGTGGTCCAATAGGAGATAAAGCTCTGATGATTGTCAGAATATTTTCAGTATTTAAGGACATGTAATAGGATGAAATGACAGGTGGGTTGGGGGGCAGTTTCTTTTGGGAAAAGAGGAAAAAGAGAAATGCATAGGAGTGATTAACAACAGAAGACCAGGGATAGTGGTCAGGTAGGATTTTATCCAATCACAAGGCTAGCCTAAAAGAAAGAAACATCCTGTAGTTTTGGATTTTTAATATTTTGATGGACTTTTCAGAAAGTCACTCGAAGTTATCTAGATGACATAGTGGTTTCCAAATATGGTGTAGAGACCTCTGGCGAGTGCCTCAAATAATACACACTGAGGATCAGAAAGAAAGCATCAGACATCATCCTTACAAGAAGTTAAAGTCTAAGATATCTTGTAATAATAATAACATTAGATTGGGGATCCCTGGGTGGTTCAGCGGTTTAGCGCCGCCTTCAACCCAGGGTGTGATTCTGGGGACCTGGGATCGAGTCCCACATCAGGCTCCCTTCACGGAGCCTGCTTCTCCCTCTGCCTCTGTCCTCTGCCTCTCACTCTCTCTCTGTATCTCTCGTGAATAAATAAATAAAATCTTAAAAAATAATAATAATAACTTTAGATTGTGTGCTTTATGTGAATTGACAGTGATACGTGCATATATATGCACATCTGAAACCATTTTTGAGGCAAGAGGTTTAAAATGCTTGGAAAACACTTTTACTGTAGTGATAGGATCAGTGCCAAGCTGAAAGGATATTTTCGCTGTTTATTTGTGTTATGGAGCATCTGGATGCACAATGCCATCCTCATATTTGGATCCGTGGGTTAAGAGGCCAGCAAGTGACCACCCACGTGGCCCCAGCGGGGGAAGGTCCCTCATGTCAGCACTAATGTTCATATCTAGTACTTTCCCCACCTCCCGGCCCAGGCTCTGGAGACCCTGGCCTGGGCTTGGACTCCATGCCCGGGTCACACACTCACTGGGGGCACCCTACAGAGCCTCGGTGGGCCCCAGCCCCTAGGCAAGAGGAATATCAGCTGCACGGTGAAATCAGAAAGCCTGAGAATATTGGCCTGCCTCCCTTTGTTGTGTTTCTTTGCAATTATTTCATCTGAGAAAGACTCTCTACGCTTCCACATTTGTCCTCTGAGGAGGGGGCCTGGCCCAGCAAAGTCCGGAGGCTGCTTACAAACCCTGCACGCGACTCTGTGATCATTTCTTGCCATTTATTTTTGTTGAAGTTATGTACCTTTGATTAAACCTGGCAGAGCATTTTAGAAGCCACTGATACACATCAAAGAAGTTAGCTCTCCTAGATCAAAATAGACTGAAGGCCTGGCCTAAACCAGCACTGTTTGAACAGTGAGAGCAGTCCGCAGCGGGAGGCAATTGCTTTTGGACAAGAATCAGGAAAGAACCAAATGGATTTCCTCTATTTTTTTCCTTCATTAGTAACATGGCAAATGCCTTCCTCCTATCAGATGAGAAGTCCGTATTGGATTTTCATTCAAAAACCTGTTTGGGAGGTAGAATTTGAGGTGGAAAATGTAAGCAACCTTCTAACTTATTTGAGTTTGTCCTAGGGGTAAACCTAATGTATGTCAGACAAGTAGAATAAATACTTTTATTATTCCCTTTATTTTTTATGTAACTGTAGCCCAGAGCCCAAAGATGTTTGACGGATGTGGGTTTACACTGTCTTCTTTTGGTGATCTAGGCACAATGAAAGGGAACCTATAGACACATCATAAATAGGATCGAGTGGCAAAAATTATACACATAGATATGCTTTTGAGAACTTTTTTCAAAAGGTATTTTGCGAGAATGAAGCAGCTTCGTTTCTATATAATCCATCTTTCAAGGATGAGCACCAGGGTCATTACAGGCATTCAATAAGTATGTGTTTAGACTCCTTTAAATTGCCTAGTTCTAAATCATGTCTAATCTGAATAAATGTATTACATAGACCATACATCATCTATTTAAAAATAAATTGAGTCAAACTGGTAGAAGGATAAGTCCAATGATCAGAATGAAACAACCAATAATCAATAATTCTGTTTTTACTTTTGCAACGGCTAACAACCAGTAATTCTGTTTTGATTTTTTTGGAAACAATGAGATTTCTAGATGCTGAGAGATAATAACCTCATTTGTTCTTCACCATCGCTCTGTGATGTCGCCATGGTTATTGATCCCTGTCTACAGATGAAGCCACTGAGGCCCTGAGAGTAGATTAACCAGCCCGTGATCAATCAACTGTGTGAATCAGGGATCAGCAAAGTGCTTCTGTAAAGGGCCAGATAGTGAATATTTTAGGCTTTGTGGGCCATATGGTTGCTGTTGCAACAATTCAAGTCTGCTGCTGTTGCAGGAAAGCAGCCATAGACCATGCATAAATGAATGAGTATGGCTATATTCCAGGAAATTTTATTTACGGACACTGAAATTTGAATTTCATATAATTTTTGCCTTGAAATACTGTTCTTTTTATTTTCCCCCAGCCATTAAAAAAATGCAAAACCCATTCTTAGTTTGAAGTTCAGGCTCAATGGGGTGGTGAGCTGGATTTGGTGCACAGGTGATAGTTAACCAATCCCCGATAGAGCGGTAGGGTCAGGACTCAAATCTAGATCTTCTCTGACAACTCATGTTTTTTCCACCTCTCTATGTGGCTTTGTTTCATAATTGAGGAGGGACCCTACTCAGAGACTTGAAATCTGGAGAGTTTTACTGCTGTTCCTACTTGAAATTAAGTATAAGACTCAAACATTAAGCTTTAGCATCCAAAGAGAGAGAGAGAGTAATCACAGGCAGCAGAGCAATTAGCAAAGAGAGAGCCAATAGCAAGCCCAACGAACACTTCATTGTCAGCTAGAGGGTTTGGCTAAAAGTAAATTTAATACTCATTAAAAAATGAACATTGCTTTAATGCCACTTCAGAGGCTGGTAAATTGTAGCTAGCTCTAAGCAATTCAGGAAGCAGTCCCAGTTCAAGGCTGACATCTATTTACAAGCAAATCCTTCACAAGGCAGAAAGATTGGGAGAAGCCCCATCTTGGAAAGGTTAGGTGTCCCCTGAAACATTCCAGACTTGGAATTCTGCTTCCCACAAAGTGAAGTAGGCATGGTCATGAACAGAACAGAGAGTAGCCGTTGATTCTACAGAAAGGCTGGCAGGTGAACCTCACATAGTATGGCCCCACCGAGAAAAAGTTTTGAGAATTGCACCTGCCTATAAAAATAGTGATTAAAAACACACTCCTATCCAGGTACATTTCATCATTTTTATATTTGTTTTCCTCCTCCCATGCCATGATTTACAACCACCCCTCTGAAGCATGAAGCTGAAATCTGTCTCCTTAAACATCTCTTCCCTGAGTGATTTTGTTGGGATAGAGATATTCATAAAAAGTTGAGCAATTGCTCGTGTGCTGTGGAGTAAAACCGTCAGTGTGATTTAAAAATACATATTATAGAAAATAAGAAAATGCACTTTCAAAACCTTGTCATTTCATCTTCTATGGTGAAAGAAGGCAGTGACGTGGAGAGTCCAAAATAATAAAAAGGCTTGGTTAATTGCGAGGCACTTACAATGCTCAAACCGTACCTGTGCCACAAGAACTAGCAAGTATTTGGGTCTCTCAGATCTAACATAATAGGTGCTGGTTGCCCAACTGATAAATGATCTCAGAAAAATTGTACTTGAGCAGGTAAATTAGTGAGGACATGAAAGAAACGGGATGAGGGACTAGCCACATATATGTGGGGGGATACTTTTCATTTTTCGGATTTTAGATGCAGGAGGTCAATCAGCTTTTATCATCCTCGTTTTCCTTATGCTTTGGCTGGTTTTATGACATCATAGAATTAGCCTAAAAACATGAAATGCTGGGCTTGTCTTTACATTCCTAGTAGTTTTATACTTGCCTATAATCCATAGTTGAAGAACATTCTCAGCCCTAGGGTTTGTATATGTACACATAGCGGTCTGTGGGACATTCTTTCATCAGAATGGCATTAATATATCTTGTCTCATAATGAATATTCCATTCTGCACTACCCTTTGAAGGGGAAATACATATTAATGCACTAGGTGAGTGGATGAGGGAGGAAAGGAAAAAGAAACACATGATCTGCAGAGGAGAGATGATTTTACTCTTGTAATCTAGATAGATGATGATGATAGATAGATGATAGATAGATGATAGATAGATAGATAGATAGATAGATAGATAGATAATGATAGAATCTCAATACATCCCTTAAACATAGAAATATGTATTTGAAGCTTGATAAATAAGTCTTCCCAATCTTTTTTTTTTCATGAAGCACACAAAAAAATGATAATATTATTTAAATTCGCCATGGTAAACCAGAAAGAGTTTGAGAATATCTATTTGGGGATTGGTTACCAATATTCTTTTAATTTACTTATATTGTAAAATTGTGGTAAGAGAAATAAAATGGAAAGTATTAGAAAAGATATCCTTTTTAAGTCAAACTTCCAATACAATTATGTCAAAATATTTAAAGAGAAATTTGAGTTTGCTTCTGCAAATATGTCTCTTTTTTTACCAGGTTGTAATCTTGAAAGGGCTATGCCTACTTCCTAGCCAATGCTTTGCAATGATGGTTCCTTCAAATTCTTGGTATTTGTGACCTATTAAATACATGTAAATGAGTACATAATGTATTTATTTAAAATATTTTATTTATTTATTTTTAGAGGGAGAGGGATTGCGTTCAGAGGAAGGGACAGAGGGAGAAGGAAAGTCTTAAGCAGACTCCCCACTAAGCACGGATCCCGACGACTCTGTGGATTTCACTACTTGAGATCACAACCCTGAGATCATAACCTGAGATCATGACCCTGATATGAAGACATGAGTCAAAACCAAGAGTCTGACGCTTTAACCAACTGGGCCACCCAGGCACCCCTAAAACATCTTTAAAACCTTTCAGTTATAGCAGTTGACTTTTCAAAAGGCTCTAAGGATCCTTTTTTTTTTTTTAATTTTTAAAGAAGGGCAGACTGCCACATGCAGTGCCTCATTTGGATGTGTCTGGAGTCTTGGAAGCTTGACTAGCCTACGTTCTCCTATAAATGGACCTTGAGAGCTTGCTTGAAGATTCTAGCAGAGGAACACACCTACTTTTATACCCTCGACCCAAGAATGATCCCCTTCTGTCTAGGAAAGTCCTCCACTTGGACCAAGTATGCAGCCTCAGGAGGATGCACACAGAGCAATGAGAGAGGAAGGGACACCTGTCTAGCCAGCCAGATCAGCCTAATCAACCCTGGCAATCAACAGGGTGACAGATGTCACAGCCAGATCACCCTCACATCCTATGGATCTTTTTGAAGGACCAGTTTTTCTTAAATTATCAATTATATTGAAATTTCTTGAGATAATGTCTTCCGATTTCAAATCCAAGTGAACTTTTTCTGTATCAATTATTTTAGTAAAAATGAAGCACTAATTTGCAAACCATGCCACATCTGTTAAGGTAGTCACTCTATGGTAGCTTATATGTCAACAAAAGGTATATTCAGCAAATGGACATGAGTATACAATATACATTTTTAACGAGAATTCAGGGCCTTTTTAAGTATGCACCAACCAGTAGCTCCTCCCCTTTCAGCCGATTCCGCATGTCCCACCAACAGGACACATTTTGGAATGAATGCCATATATTTTGTACACTTGATACATTAACTCTAGAAGACCATGGTCCCCTGGTCAGTAATGAGCAACCACGGACTATGTGGCTGGTAGAGATGCATATGTCTGGGAGCTTAAACATCTTCTTGGTTATGCTCAGCTATCTTAGTAGGCAAGGGTACCGTGTTGCTCATGGTCTTCTTTTACTGTGGGCTCTTTGAGTGGCCTTTAAACAGCCTACCAGAAGGCCCAAGGAAACAAGTGGCATATGCTTACCCAGCCCTGGCCAAGGCTACACTTAGGTCCCTCTCAACTTTCCAACCTCCCAAGCAAAAGAACCAATCACCAGTCTGGAATACCCCTTTCTATCCTCCGGTATAATGAGATTCTGAGGGTCTGCAAGTTAACTGAAAGTCTCTATAAAAAAAGATGTGCTACCAACCAAGCAATCAACATTAATGATAAAGCAAAGGCTTTCTGGGCAGCCCTGGAACTAAGAGTCCTTTCCATGCAGGAGAGAGCCGACTCCTTATCAGCAATTACATTGCAAATTATTTATGTTGACCATACTCTCAACCAAGGAAGGTATGGTTGTTTATTCCTGGGTTTTTTCACCTGCTTATCCTACCATGGGGCAATTGTGGAAACAAAATAACAGCTTGATCAACATCACATACACAAGCTAAAGCCCCAGATTAGGCTTGTTTGTTCATTTTTACACATTGCTAATGATTGGAAAATGCTTTTCTTGTATATAAAGGGATTTTTGTTCTGATTTACTAACATTATAGAAACTGTAAGCTTATCATTATATTATGAAGATCTCAAAAATATCTCTTAAATGCAGATCTCCCTTGACTTATGATGGGGTTACATCCTGACAACCCACTGTAAGTTGAAAATACATAAATTGATGCACTTATCAACCTAAGCTACCAAACATCATAGCTTAGCCTGGTTTACCTTAACATTCTCAGAATACTCACATTAGCTTATAATTGGGCAAAATCAGCTAACACAAAGCCTAAGTGATGATAAAGTGTCGAATATTTTATGCAATTTATGGACTCTTGTGCTGAAAGTAAAAAACAGAATGGTGGGCTGGGGACAGAATGGCTGTAAGTATGTCCATTGTTGAACCTCCTGATATCCTGGCTGACTGGGGGCTGTGGCTGCCACTGCCCTGCATCAGGGGAGAGGATCATACTGTATATCTCTAGCCCCAGAAAAGATCAACATTCAAAATTCAAAGTACAGTTCCTACTGAACATATAATTTTCATATCACAAAAAGTCAAAAAATCGTTAAGTTGAAGCATCGTAAGTCAAGAACCGTCTATGAATTACATCTGTCTAAACGTCACTTTACCCAGAGACTGTTCGCAGAAGTTTCACTTTGGCCTTAGTCAATGTATTATATTTAGAATTAGACATTTAAAAAGTGTATGTTTTGCATCAGGTAAAGATTAGATCATTTATAATTCCAATTGCAGGAATTTGTTTTTTAGTGTTTTTTTAAATAATCATTAATATATGTAAACTACTTGTTAAAAACAGTCTCCATTCTTCAGAAGCTTAAAAAAGTCTTTTTAAAAAATATTTTATTTATTTATTTTAAGAGAGAGAGAGAGCATGAGCAGGGGGAGGGACAGAGGGAGAGGGAGAAGCAGACTCTCTGCTGAACAAGGAGCCCAACACAGGGCTCGAATCCAGGACCCTGGGATCACGACCTGAGCCGAAGTCAGATACATAACTGACTAGAACCACTCAGGGGCCCTAAAATACTCTGCTGGTAGAAAAGTTAGGACCAGTTTGACAGTATGAGATTTTAGGTAAGATCTATGAGACCAGGACAATTTGGGGACATCTAATCCAGCCTGACAAAGCTGAAATCTTTAGAGAGCTACTTGTCATGTCTGAGTGGTCATCACAGGGACCAAAATGAGCTGAAAGAGCCCAAACTATAAGGCTACCCTCTAGTTATTTGGTTACTTAGATACATCCATAAGTAACATAAGCAGTAGTATTTAATAAAAGAGAAAGCAAATTAAAAATGAGTTGGATTGATAAATGTGATTAACCCAATTTCAATTTCAAGGCTTTAATATTTTAATAGGCTTAAGTCTTTTGTTCTCAGTCACATGCATAATTACTTTTTCTCATTCCTTTGAATTAACAGCAGAAAAATCTCAATAATCTCTGTAGAAAAATACACAGTCGGAAAAACTGATCTGAGTGAGTATAATTGTTATCAAAGTTCTGCGGTTATGTTATATATGGCCGACTGTAAAAAGAAGCATTTATAATCACGCTGGCTATGGTGAGAAGGAAATACATTGTTTCCTTCAAGTATGATTATGCTGGAGCAAAACAAAGTTTATCTAGTTCGTCTTTAACTCCAGTGGTTTGTGTCAAAATTGAAACAGGAAAAAAAGAAGAAAGTTTTCAGCATATAAATCCCATGATGCAGGCTGACTCCCACACAACAATCTCCCCCTCCCCACTTCTTCTTAAGTACAGGGTATGCTCCAGTCCTAGAAAAGAGGCAAAATTCAATTAGTAATTAGTCTTTGCAAGCATATTTAGACAGTTTGCTACTGTTGTCAAATTTAGACATTCTCAATAAGAGCATGAAGAGTAGCTTCAAAATACATCTTTTACCACAGAAAAATTAGGCACATAAATAAATAATAAACTCACTCCTAATCTTCTCTAGAGGACAACTTCTTAAAGAGAACAATGAAGAAAAACTATTTATCCAGGATTATTTTGTACTTGTGTGTTACATATGTGTGTGCGTGTGTGTGTGTATAAATCAGCCTTTCACCCTACACCTCAGGGCAAGAATTGCCTAATTTGGGGATGCGTTGGTGGCTCAGTGGTTGAGCATCTGCCTTTGGCTCAGGTCATGATCCTGGGATCGAGTCCCACATCAGGCTCCTTGCATGGAGACTGCTTCTCCCTCTTCCTATGTCTCTGCCTTTCTGTGTCTCTCATGAATAAAAAAAATAAAATCTTAAAAAAAAAAAAAGAATTGCCTAATTTGATGTTAGAAGCACTCACTTTCCAAGGAGATCCCCATGTGCTGCCTCTCCGCCCTAAGGCATGGTTAAAATGTGGATTTGCCAAGCATCCATGTTTGTTTCGCAGTTAAGGGATTATCACTCTGGCCATGTTTCCCCCTCATTCTGCCAGAGAGCTTACCCGAGACCTGAGAAGCAAGGGAGGAGCCAGCATTTGTCCACAATAATTTGGGAGATTCTGTGACCTCACTCAGAAACCTTAAAACATTCATGGCTGGGCACCTGGGTGCCTCAGTGGTTGAGCATCTGCCTTTGGCTCAGCTTGTGATCCCAGGGTCCTGGGATGGAGTCCCACATCGGGCTCCCTGCAGGGAGCCTGCTTCTCCCTCTGCCTTTGTCTCTGCCTCTCTCTGTGTTTCTTATCAATAAATAAATAAATAAAATCTTAAAAACAAACAAAAAACCCAAACACTCATGGCTTCTGGGGGGCCAGGGAGTGAAGGGTAGGGAGGGGTTGAGATTACTCAGAGCTTCTTTCCCAGGAAGCACAGGTATCTAAACATTAGCAAGGGCCATTCGGTCTTAATAATGCCTTTGCCACTTTTTGTCAAGGTGAATACAGTTCTAGAACACTTAATTATATGCAATAATTCATTCCTATTCTTTTCTTCCCTTTTTTCTTTTAGCCTAAAACCTTCCTCTAGAGAAACAGGACACACTAAACACTGATGAATGTGATCCAAACACTTTGGATCCCCTGGAGAATTTTTCAAAATACCGGTGCCTGGGGCCAACCTCCAGAGGTTTTGCTTTGATGGGTCTGGGGTGAGCCTGGGTATGAGGATTTTTTAAAAACTCCCTCAAGTGATACACAGCCAAGATTGAGAATCACTGCTCTTTGGAGGAAAACAAAAACAAAAACAAAAACAAAAACCAAGGCTAGGAGTGAGAAGAGTTACATATGAGTAAATCAACACGATCCAATGTTCTATCACCAAAAGAGAAAGACACCCATTGCTACAAGGGTAAATGACAGCCCAGTCACCTTAATTCAGAATTTCAGCTTTGTTCACTGTTTCACAGTCTCTGTGTTATTAATTTTCTGTTTCATAAACCTGACAAACATAATTGTTAATTACATAGCATACACTCCACCCTCACAGTGCTGGTTTCTCTCAGAACCCTCAACTGATATAAAGCTATAGTGCAAGCCCCACTATATTAAATTTCAATTTAATTATCTTTATTATAGCATCACCTCCTAGGAGGAAATGATTAACCCTGAGACAGACTTAAAATAGAAGAGAAAGGTATTGCAGTGAGCCTCACCCTAAAGCCCTGTGCTACTATACAGGCTGCATTTGCAGGCACAAAAGCAACAATAAAATGGTTGAAAAAAATGAGCTTCTTTTCCACTTTCTCTGATCCCTGCATTGTGATCCCTCAAAAGTCCCCACTGGCACACATGAGTGAATGACATAAAAAAAAAAAATGGGACTTTAACCCACAACACACACAAACACACAGGCACACTTTAGTTAACAGCAAAGAATGATTCCTGAATAATCAGCACAGGAGAGAGTACATGGACAGTACATGTTCATTATTTAATATTAATCTTTCCTAGTTAAACTTTACTTAGTACTATGTAATCTTAAAAAAAGCTGAGGGAAAAAAAAAAGCTGAGGGTGTTTTACTTTTAAACATTACTTGACGTGACTTTTAGTAAGAATCTCTTTAACCTTGGTTTGCAAATTAAAAGAGCTAGAAGCTTGCAAGGTTAGTCAAAATAATTGTTTCCTTAAATTAACACTAAAGGGGCTTGAATCCCATGCCACTATGATATTAGGTGACTTCGAAGAAACAGATGAGGAAATGGGACCACGGGGCATTGAGACTCCATGTTATTGAAGCAAAACCGTGAAAGGAATTTTATTATCATTAATTAAAGCATTTATGTAGCAAGTATTTACAGAAAGTATTTTGAAATCAAATCCTATCAGGAGTGGACTAGCACCATTCCACGGATATTTCTCCTCGTTCTTGTCTTTGTTCTTTTAAACGTGGTAAGGAGGGATGCCTGGGTGGCTCAGTGGTTGAGCATCTGCCTTTGGCTCAGGTCTTGATCCCAGGGTCCTGGAATCGAGTCCCACATCAGGCTCCCGGCATGGAGCCTACTTCTCCCTCTGCCTATGTCTCTGCCTCTGTGTGTGTGTGTGTGTGTGTGTGTGTGTCATGAATCAATAAATAAAATCTTAAAAAAAAAAAAAAAACATGGTAAGGAAATTCAGGCACAGAGAAATCAATTGATCCAAATCGCAAACAATGGTGCCCAACATAGGCACAGACAATGCCATGGAAACTTGAACTCTTTGATGAATGGAGAATATTTTATGTAGCTAAGGGTCCAGCTTGTGCCTAGGTTGAACTCGCTACAGGATGCCGACACATTTGGTTTGGTGGGGATGTGGGAGGGGCAAGGTAAGATCTAAGAAGGCTCTTTGGTAAGAAGGCATCTTGAGGGAGAACACGCTGAGACATTTAAGCAAAGAGCCAGTCTAGGGGGAGAGTGTTTTGAGTACACTGTGTGCCTGTGACTCATATAACCACCACCTTCAACCCAAGGGAGGAGTTGCAATAAAAAGTCATACTTGAAATAGAGATGTTACAAAAATTTCCATAACAGATTGGAGTGATGGATGCTTTATCTATTTGGGATTCTTCTAACAGAACAGAGATGACCAGAAAAGATAGCTTTCCAGAATTTGCAGCCACAGTACAATGAGGGAAGTAGGAAGGGGCTTCGTGTCATCACTGAGTCCTGCTTTCCATGAGTTTTAACGTATTTGATGGAATAAGATGGTGGGAAATGGGGAGGGACTGTAACCGGAGTGCCAGGCTAATAGGGAAGAGATGAGACATGTCAGCTGTTTATTTTTACCATCTGTTTATATGAACAGAATAAAGATAAATGATTAGAGTCTGAACAAAATTCTTGCATCATAAATTAGCAGCCTCTGTAGCCTGAATATACAATCTTTATACTCTTATACTCTCTGTTCCTTGTTAGAATTTAGTACAACATGTTGCCAATGGAAGTTTAATAATATTTGCTCACTGAGACCTGTATGCACGATCAAAGTCCCGTGAGTCCCCGTTTGGGTATTTCCCATCTGTATTCTCAGATTCTGCATGGTTTTACAAAATTCACTGGTCAGGGCTCAGTCAGGAAAACAGAAACAACTTTAAGAATTTCAAATGGAGCTAACAGGACAGGAAATTGGTCACTAAATATTGGAGAGGTTAAAGGAGTAAGGCAGGAGGGTTTGATTAGTAACTACAAGACAGCACTTCCACTCCACCGGCAGGAGGAAAAGAAAAAGTACTATCCAGGAGCCCATGGTCACTGCTGTGGCACCTGCTGGATAATCTCCCGCTGCTGGGGAAGCCACTGCCACTGCCACTTCTCTCCAAGACCAGGAGATTAAGCTCATTCTTTGGCTGCTGCCACCAGAAGAGCCGCCTGAAGCAAAAAAAAGGAGAGAAAATGTCCTCTCTCTTATTCCCACCTTCCAATCTCCTGCTAAGGCCTCCTGCTAGAAGAACAGAAGGAAGCCGCGTGGTAAGGGAGTCTGTTAAATAAAGTTTGCAGACTTCCACCCTGCTTGTAAAAGAACACAGATGCCTGGGAACGGACCTGAGAGTCAACAGACAAGCAGCCAGCAAACTGGCCATCCAACGCAGCTCAGAGCAAGGAGGGAGCTGACAATCCTGTGGATGTCCCTCCAAAGAGATTAAATTCCATTGCCCAAGGGGATCTTTTGGTAGAGATTATGCAGCGATTGCCTCACAGTGTAATAGGAAAACCATCCAGTTCTTTTTTTTTTTTGCTTTGTGATCTATAGACTTTGCTTTAAAACACTTGCTTCTATTGTCTCAGATTTTGGTTGGAAAACATTTATGAAAACAATCAACAATACGTATAATATATTACAATCTGTAATGCACTCAATATAATTTATTAGACCGTTAACTGGCACGAGGATTACCTGCAAACACTCATATAAGAAAGACAACGCCAACAAAGAAATCGAATGCCTGACATGGGGCCAAATGCGGCATCTGAGGATGAGATTTGATGGAAATAGCTTATGAAAATTCACTCCCATTAGAGAACGGCTTTTTTTTTTTTTATGTCAGCTCAATAACTTCCAGGAAATAAATGAAGACATTTTAAAAATCAAAGTGATATAATCGTGTAAGTGGAGCTTTATAAAAATTGATAATGGCACAGCATACCAGCTCCAAAGTATGACAACATTAACCACATCAGGAGAAAGTAATGAATTGTAATAAGTCTGGAAACAAGCTAAGAAGTAATTAATATCTCTGAATCAGTTTCGTGAATCTATTATCTTAATTTTGTGGTATTTTGAATAGAATGAAAAATATTGAGTAACAAAAGCAAGATGTTAACTAAATGCTGGTGATTTCTGAGACTTGTGTTGACACACATACCGCATCTTTCCTTTTCATTGAAGACTGGAACGTTACATTTCATCTCCGGCAAAAGTCATCATCTATATAAGGAAAGAAAAATTTTAAAGCAAGTTAGTAATCAAATAGCACCTGAAAGACAAACACCAGATCTCCTCAAAGGCTGTACCTACAGACAACACATGGTCTAGGGAGGAAGTATCAAGTGCAAATGATCACATTGTTTTTATTTTACACTCAGACTTTGCCATTGGGTACATACTTCAAAACAAAGCCAAGGACACCTGGGTGGCTCAGTTGGTTAAGCATCTGCCTTTGGCTCCTGTCATGATCTCAGGGCTCTGGGATTGAGTCCCACATCGGGCTCTCTGCTCAGCAGAGACCCTCTGAGGTCTCCCTCTGCCTGCCTGCTCCCCCCGCTTATGCTTTCTCTCCTTCTGTCAAATAAATAAATAACTTTTTTTTAAAGCAGCCATATCATTAGTTTTGAGGTTCTCATCCTGTTTATTTCTAATAAGTATCTGTCGTTCTTAGGCCAAGGATCCAGCTATTCCCTGAGAAGAAGCTAGCATCACTCTCCGGAGCCCCAGAGGTGGCTCTGGTTTGCTAGAGACAATCAAATCAAGCCCTGAGGGGGCAGAAAAGACAGCTCCCAGACGCACTCCTCTCCCAGGTGGTAAGGGCATAGCTATCAGCAGTGGGGAACACGGGAGCAGCCACCCGTGTGGCTGTCTTAAAGGCTTAGGAGCTTCGCACAATGGCTATCATTTAGGTAGTGCCTTGCAAAATAGAAGAAGTAGAAGGAGGAGGAGAGGAAGAAAGAAAAAAATAAGAAAAAAAGAACCACAAGCTGCAGAGAAAGAAATATCTGTAATCAGATGAGGATATTGGAAACTTGTGCCTCACAGGGGCATAAGTAATAGGTTTCTTTTTTTTTTTAAATTTATTTTTTTTATTGGAGTTCAATTTGCCAACATATAGCATATCACCCAGTGCTCATCCCGCTAAGTGCCCCCCTCAGTTTCTAATTTTAGGACAGCCTCTAGCCAAAGAATGTTTTAAATCTTGGTACTCCCATCTTCCCTTTCCTCTTCTGGGGGCTGCCCTCTCCCCAACCTCAAGAGCTATCTTGATTTCTCTTTAGAAGGAGACATGTGCCTATTCCCCACAATATTTGTTCTATTTATGAAAAACAAGAGTACAAATTATACATTCCACAAATGAGAGATATGTTTGTGTTCATGCAGTAGTCTGACACTTGCAATCTCTCTGAGATCCGGATGTGTTTCACTGGCAAAGTGAATTCATAATTTAAATCAGCAATGTTTCTTTTTCGGTCTTATGGTTCCATGAAGCAATGGTATATTTTATAAATCTTTGGTGTCAGAGACTAGATAAAATATAGCACATTGCAAATGTGTGCTCTTGGATGAATTTCAGATTCCTATTCTATAAAAAGTAGGGGCCACCACTAAATGCAGGTGATTTCTTAAAGTTTCTCCTGCCCTTGATACCTACGCCACCATTTTGTGGATTCTTGGCGAAGATTACTTGGTAAAGGATGTGAATTGTTATTGAAGAATGATAATGAGAGAAAACTAAGCTGTCGCTCAAAGTGAATAGGTACAAAGCAGCTTAGCTGAGGACAAGACTGAGCTCCAAAATAGGGGAGAAGACAGAGGAGCCCAGAAAAGAACTGCATATGCTGTAATGTTTGTTTTGTTTTTAAATTTCTTTTTATTGGAGTTCAATTTGCCACCATATAGCATAACACCCAGTGCTCATCCGCCAAGTGCCCCCCCTCAATGCCCATCACCCAGTCACCCCAACCCCCCGCCCACCTCCCCTACCACTACCCCTTGTTCTTTTCCCAGAGTCAGGTGTCTCTCATGTTTTGTCAACTGTAATGTTTTAAAAGATCAAGAAATCATATTCACTATTGACAAATCAAGTTAGAAATTTTCTGATTGGAAGAAGAGACTGAATTACTCCATGCCAAAAAAGAGAGCTTAACAGTTTCTAATGTGGAGGCGGCCTCAGAGAAAGCTCCCAACCCATTTATCTGTGGAAGGTATAATTACTTTTGATTCTACAAACTGTATCGAAATTTGAATGTATTATGTATTGTGATAAAATGTCCCTTTCCCCTTAGCCTTTTGAAAGTGAGTGCACTCAGAAGGCCCGCTAGATGCATTACAGGGACACATCAGGCTATCTGTGAGCTGCGAATGTTCCACTTTAATCTCCCAACAAGCGGATTGTGACACAGGGTCCCCACAGAGCGGAATGCACAGCACAGGAGGGTCTTTTAACTGAAGTGCACAGAGGGAAAAATTTATGAGGTTCTTATGAAGTGGTTTGTTTTAGCTCTGAATTGGAGGAAGAGAGGGAGAGAGGAATAAGGGGTAGTTTCGTGACATAAAGATCCAGTTGGGGCCTAGTGTGATTTTTATCTTTAAAACACATTTGAGGAGACTAATCTCAAAGGGTGAGACTGTCTCAGTACTGCACATAAGAAATGTAAGGCAAAAGTGGCTGGTCTGTAAACAACCCACAAAGCAAATTGCCAGTTGATATTTCCTGAACTAAAATTCTTTGAGTTACAATGGGAACAGCTTCTTAGTATATAAAGAGCGTAAGTCCTCTCTTTGGTTCCAATAGGGCTTTGTCATGACTTGTAATGAGCTGAACACTGCAATGCATGTTCTTAAAAAAAAAAAATTGACTATTACTGTGTGTGCAAAAAAATACAATGCCCGTGCACCAGGACGTTAACAAAACAGCACCTGCACAAACTAAGATCGCAACTCTATTCTCAGCTTATCTTTGCTCTTCGCTCCCTGGGATCGTTTCTGTCTCAATGGGAAAGGAGAGCCGCACGCGCAAGCATAATTCATATGTTAGACGGCAGCTACCACTTTTGTGTGAATCAGCGCTCTGTAAACAAAACAAAAATCTGAAAAATGTTTAAGTCCAAACATTCTTGGACAGATAAATAGAACAAGCTTCCCAATGACAATGGTAAGAATGGGAGGCTGTAGGGAACACAGGCTTTTAAAATTGGAATTTAGGGGAGGCACACTGAAATTAGGAGCTGTTTAAAGACCTTTAAACTGGCTATCCTCTTAAAAAGTGGCAAATTCAAACTTTATTTAAAGACATGGGATGTCTGCCTTTGGCTCAGGTCATGATCCCGGGGTCCTGGGATCGAGTCCCTCATTGGGCTCCCCTTGGGGAGCCTGCTTCTCCCTCTGCCTGTGTCTCTGCTTCTCTCTCTTTGTCTCTCATGAATAAATACATAAAACCTTAAAATAAATAAATAAAGCCATTCTTAAAAATAACTTCATTAAGAGAATTACAGAAATGGAAGTACACTAGGTAAAAGGATGGAAATCGCAATGATGATTATACTTACTCATCTTTTTTTTAATGCTAATAATTAGCAAAAGTCTCAAAATCAAATCCATCATCCATCTGTGGCAGACGAGTGACAGATCTGTTGACTAATTGAAAACAGACAACCCAGGTGAGTAATCAAAACCTCCACGGCCAACAAATACTGAATCTTCATAATTGTCTTCACTAGAAGTGCCTTGCAGTAAATCCTCCATAGCTGTTTTCTTCACCTTTTCAGCAGCCCGGGGAGGTAGGTACTGGTTATGCTTTAAAACTGTCAGATAAGCAGTCTAAGGTTTTGGATTGAGGGACCTCACTCATGTCAAACCGCCCGCTGCACCAGAGCTGGGCTGCGTGGCTGAGGACTGAGCCTCAGCACCTCCCTGCTTTCCCTACTTCTGGCCGTCGCCTATTTCTGAGTCACTGTCACCATAAAATAAAAAGGGCAGAACCACATCAAGAATGCTGTTGCTTGGCAAATGCCCAAGTAAATCATGGAAAGAGAGAGAGTTGACCAAACGAATTAAAGCTGGAAGTGAATGGTGAGCCTCCGTAATCAGAATCACTGCAATCTTGTTAGTCTGAGACTTGGTACAGAGACCTTGAGATTGGGAAGAGCCTCTAGAGAGTTTGTGACACGTGGCCATGTAGTCTGTGCTTGAACACTTCCAGGGATGGGGTGCTTACTACCTACCAGAAAGCTCCATTCCAACATTGGATAATTTGAATTTTTAGAAAGAACACCCTTAGGGATATCTGGGTGGCCCAGTGGTTGAGCATCTATCTGTCTTCGGCCACGGGCATGATCCCAGGTTCTTGGGATCCAGTCCCACATCAGGCTCCCCAGAGGGAACCTGCTTCTCCCTCTGCCTATGTCTCTGCCTCTCACGCTGTGTCTCTCATGAATAAATAAACACAATCTTTAAAAAAAGAAAAAGAAAGAAAGGACACCCTTAGATGAAGCTGAAATCAGAGTTGCTGTCACCTCAAATAATTGCTTTTACAACAAGTCATATGAAGCCTTGATCATTAAAAGGGACTACTGTTTCACTGTAAACCGTGAAAGGTAAAGTACAGCTCAAAGGGCAGCATAATTAGTTCTGTAAGTGGTGTCTCAACGTTTGGATCTGTTTCCATCAGTTGTGTCAAGGCCAGTAAACTCTGACAGCCAGCTCGTTTATAGTGCACAACCTTAACTAAAATGTACCAAAGAACCAAGGGCATTACACATTACAAAATCATTGCATTTTTTGTACCAGCTCAATCGGGGTTGTGTTGGCAAAGATGCACCCAGCACCCAACTGAACCAAAGTTCAGAACTGGGCAAGGCAGCGAGTCTGGGTATGCAGTGAGTCTGTGAATTACCACAAAGGGGGTGAGGAGCACAGGAGGGAATGAGTCATAATAATTCCCACGTAGGGTGAAGGGAGGACACAAGGACGGGCTAAAGAGTGACTGGCCCGCCAGAACGCCAGGCTTCCTTAAAGGGCAGGGTTTCTGATGGACATGGCCAGTCATGGTGCCCCACTTCCCATGCCCACACTGCACCTCTAGCCACACAGACTTAACTTCAGGGAAAATGTTTGTTCTCAAAGCAAATAGATTAGGAACACACTTTAGTCTATTCTATAGACACACAGTGCCGCTCTTAGCCAGATGCCTCCCTCCTGAGCAGTTCACTGCCCTCTGTAAACCAAATGTCAGACAGGATGGGAGAATGTAACTCCTTCATTTCTAGAAGGAAATGGAAGACTTGCTCGTATCGTCTCATATTTTATATCCATTATGCCTAAAATGAAAACTTAGCAGTGACTAAGTCTACATTGTATTCTGAGTAGAAGCTACATCAAGAGAACTCCGGGGTGTGGTTCCTTAGGGGTGCTTCACAAAGTGATGGAGCACTCTGATCCCCCCCATACCCCTACATCCCTCACCACCCCTCCTCTCTAAGAGGAGCTCCAACTAACCTCCAGAACTGATAGAGGTCTATGGCCTCACTCTGAATTTCAAAACATATTGCTGGTTGTACTTCTTAATTACAGAATCTGTGTGAGCAAGTCAACTGATTTTTGAGCAGCCATAGAAGTCTTCTGATGCCAATTTTATTCAGTTTTGAACTCAAAAGTTGTAGTCATTGTATTGAAATTGCATATTTTCTATTCTTTTTTTTTTTTTTAATTTTGATTCTAGGGTACTTGGGTGGCTCAGTGGTTGAACATCTGCCTTCGATTCAGGACGTGATCCCAGGATCGTGGGATTGAGTCTCGTGTTGGGATCCCTATAGGGAGTCTGCTTCTCCCTCTGCCTGTATCTTGGCCTCTCTCTGTGCCTCTCATGAGTATATAAATAAAATCATAAACATAAATAAATTTTGATTCCAATATTTTAAAAACTAGTGACACTCTGAGTTCCAAAATGATCCACTACCTGTCACAGGCTCTCCCAGAAGTCTGGGTGCAATTTCAAGCTTTAATGACTTCAGAAGCAAAAATGCTACAAACTGACAAAGTACACTCTTCGTAATAGTTATGGTTACCTTTACACATAGGCAGTTTGGGGAATTTTTAGATTTTTTTCAAATTTTAATTTCTTTCCAGTCTCTTTTGTGGAAATGGTACAGACTGAGGAAAAAATTAAAAATGATACCAGATTCACAAGATTACGTACTTATAAAAGGAACATAAATGATTACTGTTTCAAAAGATTATGATAAAGCAATAGATTTAACTTCTGAAGTTAATAACAGCCTCAAAGTAAGCCAAGGCTTTTGAAACACCCTGTGAACCACTGTGAAGTCACAGTATGTCTTGTGGGAATGCCGCCACTGAGATGCCGTCCTTGTATGGATGCTTCTTTACTCACTGCCCGACAGTGAACAAGTATCAAAGAGGATTCCTGCCTTTAAGACACCGTTTCCACTTTGTGAACATGTAAATTCATGGTGGAGGAGCTTGCAAAAGGGCATCTGTTTCTAGATCGAAGCCTGGAGAGCAACATTTCACCCACCGCAGTTACTGAATCTAATCACAGTGAAGATGGGAAGGCAGAGAAGAGATTTTCTTGATTGAACTTTCAAAGGCAGAGCATTCAAAGAGCCTGCTTTGAGAAACTGGGAGTTCATGCTGACTTGGTTCATTCTTTCTACTCCCTGGACTAGAAAAATACAGAAAAGTTGAGTATGGTGCTCAGATTTTAATTCTCGTTCTTCGCCTTCATTCCTGCCTGTCTTTCTCCTTTCCAGTTCCCTTAAGGGACACCGAATATCACCACCCCAGAAAAATCAAACTGAACTACGAGGACACCAACATTAGACTTTATCACTCAACCAATATAGGATAATTGAGCAGAAGTCATTTCCTGGCCTAATCACATTGACTTATTTTGTGAACAAAGAAAACAAAGAGGATGGAGTTTTATGGCCTTGTCTTTCATCAATCTGGGATAAAACTCTGAGTTGGAACAGAAGCTTCTTGCCTCTCAGTAGATACTTTGTCTATAAGACCCTGTCCATAGATGGTAACCTGGTTGAAGGTAGAGACTGCATCTATTCCTTGTTCTCCCAGGAGCCTGGAGCTGTCACACGGAACGTCACCAGCAGGTGCTGCAACTGAAGGGAATCATCAAGATAGCAAGAATGCTGACACTAAAGCAAGCTACTAAAGCATGCTCGTGCATTGCTTCCTGTCTATTCTGGGTTAAGTAAGAAGCAAGAGTGCTTTCCTAACAAAAGATGCTATACCGTGCTCTAATTTTTGATAGAACAAATTCCAGGAAAGGGTCCACGTCGCTCTGGTTTGAATTTTTAAAAGAAAAAAAATGCCAAACATAAGACAAAATGTGTCCCAACAAGAAAGACCTCTAGAAACTGGCCCCAAACCCTTAAGAGACCCAGAATAGAACAAAAAAAGATCCCGGTGGTACCAGGAATTAGAACGACTCCGTGTGAATGTTACTTTAAGTGTTCGGGTTGTTTTGTTTTGTTTTGTTCTGTTTTTGCAAAAGGCCTAGAAGATCGTCATCTGCCAACTACATGAAGGATCGCAGTGGTGGACAGGGCTATCCCCCAGTAGATTTTTTTCTCACAAATGTCTACATTTCTGGACAAAAGAATGTAATGCATTCATCTGAACAAGAAAGGCCTGATGTCTCTATCTGCCCTTGGTTCCTTTGCTTCCTTGGGATGCTTATCCAAGGAGCAACATGCGGGTAGGAGGGAGGCAACCAGAAAATTTTGGCTTTGAGGTCATGGAAACTGGTAGTTAAGAAGTTTCAAACTCTGCTCTGCCTGTGTGGAACTGCTGTGGAAAAAAAAATACTTTAAAGCAAGACACACATTTTTAGTAGATGGAATCCTAAACAGCTATTTTTATTTGTTTGGACCCTCACATCATCCTATGCCTCTCAATTCCTTTGGAAACACTGACATTTTAAATTCCCATGTTGCCTTCAAACTGCTCCAAGGAATGGCAGTCTTGCTCAATTATCTTTTGCAAGAATGGAAAGTAAAAGTAAATCTTTTTTAAAAGATTTTATTTATTTATTTATTTGTGAGAGACAGAGAGAGAGGCAGAGACATAGACAGAGAGAGAAGCAGACTCCCTGCAGGGAGCCCGATGTGGGACTCGATCCCAGGACCCTGGGATCACGCCCTGAGCCAAAGGTAGACGCTCAACCACTGAGCCACGCAGATGCTGCTATGGTAATTTTTTTTTTAAAAAGGATGGTCCCTATTCAACCTTACATAGACAGCTGGCCATTGAATGACACAGGTTTGAACTATGCAGGTCCACTTATATGTGGGTTTTTTTTACAGCCCAGCACTATAAGTGTATTTTTTCCTCCTTATGAATTTCTGAATAACATTTCCTTATTTCTAGCTGGCTTTATCGTAAGAATACAGTATGTAGGGGATCCCTGGGTGGCGCAGCGATTTAGCGCCTGCCTTTGGCCCAGGGCGTGATCCTGGAGACCCGGGATCGAATCCCACATCGGGCTCCCGGTGCATGGATCCTGCTTCTCCCTCTGCCTGTGTCTCTGTCTCTGTCTCTCTCTCTGTGACTATCATAAATAAATAAATAAAAATTTTAAAAAAAAGAATACAGTATGTAATACATATGACATAAAAAATATGTGTTCATTGACTGTTTATGTTCTAGGTAAGGCTTCCTGTCAACAGTAGGCTATTTGTAGTTAAGTTTTTGAAGAGTCAAAAATTGTAAGTGGATCCTTGACTGTCCAGGGGCCGGGGAGGTCAGTGCCACTAACCCTCAACTTGGTCAAGGGTCAATTGTACAAGACATGCTTCATTTGTCACTTCTTTATCCAACACATGGAAGCAACACCAACAATCCTCTAGGCCTCTTATAGCAATTCTCTGCTCCTCATGCTGTATTTAGAAGTTTCATAAATGGAACTTGAAGTTCCACATGAAGTGTGAATTGCCCTCAGTAAACGAGAGAAACTAGAGACTCTTCAGTTTGCAGTTTTCTCCCAGTCTTCTGTCATCAATCATGGAACTGAATGTATGTGGAGACTCCCATCATTTCATACACGGTGAAAATGAGAACTAATGTCTGATATTTGCCCAAGATCATGCAGCTGGTTCTGCAGACCCAACACACACATGGATTCCTCACACTATCTGCTCTTTCTTCTGGGCTATAAGAAAATATACGTCTATTTTCGAGACACTTTGCTAGATGCTTTAAATGTATTAAATTAATTTTCCTCATTATCTCCCTACGAGATCATTATTATTCCCTCCATTTAGATGAGAGAACTGAGGTTCAGAAAGGTTACATAACACACCCAGTGTTACAAAGCTGGCAAAACCTGGACGCAACGCAGTTCAGGCTGTCTGCAAAGCCATAATGGCTAAGCTATCACTACATCTTTAAATCTCTAAATCAAATGAAAATCTGTATATGGAAATGAAGGAAGGGGTTTCCCTGAGGACTGTGACAAGAAAAAATTGTGAAAATCAGGCTGTTTCTTGAAGTAATGGGAGAAAATATAATCTAGACAGAGAACCCCCAGCCCTGTTCTGTCAGTTGTTAATGGAGGGAATATTGGCAAAAATCAGCCCTTCTGGACCTCGGCATCCTGCTCGCTGAAGCCAGGACTCAGATCCACTCCACCTCCTTGACTCGGCTGCTGAGAGGACCCAGTGAGAAAGATAAATAGGAAAATAATTCTGAGCATTTATCAGAGAATTACCCTTTTTAAATTCTAAGCACTGTGGAAAGTGTTTCAAAACTCTGCATTCACCTTTATTAAATGGAGAAACCACTAAGTTGATAGATGAGTCAATACAAAACTAAAAAATGAACACATCTCCCACCATGCTGCTCAGGGAGAAAATCACTGAAAAGATTTACCTGCCATCTGAAAATCCTCTGCCATTTATATCATCCAAGAAGCAGTGAAAGTGAGTGAGAGTGTAGTGGGTTGAATTATGTCCACTCAGGATCTCAGAATATTTCCTTATTCGGAAATAGGATCTTTGCAGAGTATAGATCTTGAGATGAAATCATCATTGTGGATGTTCTCAGAACCAATGACTGGTGTCTTTTGAAGGAGAAGAGAAGACACAGAGACACACAGGAGAGAGGATCATGTGAGGGTAGAGATGGAGACTGGAGTGATATGGCACAAGCCTGGGATGCCAGGAACCACCAGAACCTGGAAGACACAAGGATCCTTCCCTAGGGGCTTCAGAGGGAGCATGGCCCCAATGACACCTTGATTTTGGACTTCTAACCTCCATAACGGCAAAAGATAAATGTTTTTTGTTTTAAACCACCTGATTTGTGGTTATTTGTTATAGCAGCTCTAGGAAACTAATATGGAGAGCAATGTGCCTTCCTGCCTCCTATGTCACCAAGGAGACCACCTTTCCTGCATTCCCACCTTGAGATGTATGGGGGAGCTTCGGGGGATGGCATTGGTCAGGCTGTGCCAGTTGTTTATAGTCAACCTACACTCACTAATCAGTGCTTGGCTATTAGATAGAATAAATATCTTAAATATTATCCCTGTTCACAGGTTTTATAGGGAAACAATATTCACTTACAAATATATGACTTGGTCTAGCTTCTCATCTATTATTACATGATATAATTTTGTGTTCAGAGCTTTTCATGAAAATAAACTGATGCTGGAAGGAACCAGCAACCTGGGCAGCCCAGGTGTCTCAGCTGTTTAGTGCTGCCTTCAGCCCAGGTCATAATCCTGGAGACCCGGGGTTGAGTCCCACATCGGGCTCCCTGCATGGAGCCTGCTTCTCCCTCTGCCTGTGTCTCTGCCTCTCTGCCTCTCTCTCTCTCCCTCCCTGTGTCTCTCATGAATAAATAAATAAAATCTTAAAAAAAAAAAAAAAAGAAACCAGCAACCTAGCTGGGAGAAGAATAAAAATGTTACTGATAAAAATTATACATTGAACATTTGGATATAGCTTATGGTCTCAGGGGAAGAGGTCTCAATGGATGGAAATTACTTTCACTTTTCACCTTTGCCGCAAAAAGAATGTGAAAGACAGGAAATGGGAAAGCACGGTTTTCAGTTTATAAAAGGAAAGAGGATATAAATTAAAACAAAAACCGAAAAACAATCCATTTACATATTAGAGGGATTGAGATCAGGGCGATGGTTCAAGGAATTTACAGAGGGCTCCACATAGCACAGGGAGGTCCTGAGTATTCGATGGAAGAACAAACAAAAAATAATTTTTTCACATAACTCTTATCTTATTAAAATGCTTATAGGTTACCCTGTAGTGTGTAATCTAGAGACTGAAATATTTCGTAAATTAGAAAACATTTACTAGCATATAGGGGTGTTGGCATGGAGATTTTTTAGGTAGGGGTCAGCTCCAGACATCTTCTGGATCTTCTTCCCTCTGGTTCCGATTCCTCCCATGTCACCATTATTTTAACATCTAGAGACACAAAAAGGCTACAGAACCATGAGGGGCTCTTGAGAAGAACAATAAAGCTTAGCTGTAATAAAATCATAATGTTTAACACTCTTCACCTCGCTGATCTTGCAAATACAACTTAAGGCCCCACCTCACAAATGTCATACCCAGCAATAATGCAGGCAAAAGAAATGGACACAGGTGTTCCCCATAAAGGCCTGGGCCCTTAGGGCACCACCTGTGTCCACATAAATCCAACGCAAACAGTATCCAGCTAAGTCCTGAGCGAGGTTATAGGATTCATCACATTCTGCTGCCAAGGCAAGAAAACAAGGACAGGTAATTTGGCCCTTTTAAGCATTAGAGACATGCTGCCAAATACAGGAAAGGGGACAAAATTCTCTTCCCTCCTGAAATTCTTCAGGAGAAAAAAATGAGGCGTCTTGGCCAATACAAAATGAAACCTCCAAAGGTGCATTGAAAATATCAAACAGCTCCGAGTTCAACTGACTCTACTTCACTACTTGGCTAATTTGCCAGAATAGGCCAAATTATACATGCCAGGAATTGAGCACACCACCAGCTCCAGAAACAGCACAGAAAGTGCTGGCTGAGAGTCATGTATTTCAGAGGACCCTTGGATCATCAGGGTCCACGGTAGTATCTCC
The DNA here is from genome assembly GCF_011100685.1 of Canis lupus familiaris. Classification (NCBI taxonomy): domain Eukaryota; kingdom Metazoa; phylum Chordata; class Mammalia; order Carnivora; family Canidae; genus Canis; species Canis lupus. The sequence continues at coordinate 19,455,350 of NC_049256.1, forward strand.
CTTCCTTGGGCAACAGATCTAGGAGAAGTGACAGATCCAGTGCACCTCAGATTGCTAAATTCAGTAAGGGGCCCCCACATGGAACCGTGGCAAAACCTCCTCTTTTCTGATCACAGCTTAGAGCCTGAAATGGCAAAGCGCACGAATGTCTAAGAGTAGAGGAGACATTTAGGGAAGATGTGCTAATGGATCCACAGAGTGAATGGTGTCTAATCTTCTCCAACAAACTTCTCAGCATCCACAGAAACTATTCCCTCTCCCAAAGCAGACACATGCTATAAAAAATTCAATATTCCACACTCTGGAAAGTCACATTTATTCGCCTAGCTTCCTTAGAGATTTTTGCCTTCACTGAGCGAAGGTGTAAACTTTTTCTATCTCGGGCTGCCTGCTGAGTGGTTGCCTTGATGCTACAAATCTTGAGAACCTAAAAGGGGGATAATTTCTTTAATCTACAGAGAATGCACAGCAAACCTAGACATGTCGAGAGAGGCATTTGGAAAAACATGCAAAGAGCCAGAACACTCAGTCTTGGGTTGTTAGGCTCTGACTCCTCTGGGTTACAGTTATGATTTTCCAGAGGCGATGTTCCCTAGGAAATATGTCAGGTCCTTGCTATTTTTGCAGGGTGGATTTTATGGACACAATGCTGGACCCCACACCTGGGCCTCATCAAGTCCATTGTTAGCGATGGTCTGTGAATGCTTTGTGGTCTTGGGGCATGTGAAGGTGGACTTCTAGTCACATTCTCCTTGTACACTTCACACCCTCAGCTCAAGGTTATCCGTGTGTGGGAAATTCCTGGGGCCTTCCTGCCAAGTGCCATGTGACAAAATAAGACCTGGTGCTGCAAAATAAGAAAAGAATGTCCAAACTCTAGATGCCTTTCAGAAACTGTTACCATGGCTCAGATCTGTCCCTGTATACAATATTTACACATTTGTATAAATGTAAACATTTATGCATGTTCTGTTCACTAAATTCTTCGTTCATTAAATGTTTCACTCAGGAATATTTTATTCATTTAGATACAGGAGAAGACAAATGTCTTGGTTCACCATATTTTCTTAAAATATGAATAGTCACCATTTTGGTAGGCTTCTGCAGAATTCCTGCAGAACAGACTTAATAGTTCAAATATCTATTTTTGTTTTCCACCCTATTTTCAGGCATTTCTTTCCTGTAACCGGGATGACGTCTCAGAAAACAACCAGGTCAATGGCTTTCAAAAGTTTTGTCTTCAAGACCAGATTTCCAGCAGCCTTTAAAAAAGCCAAAAGGACACTTGGATAGTGATTTCCAGAGCACATAAAAGTTATCCTGTAAAATGTGAACGGATGAAAAAAAAAACTAAAGAAAACATGCTTGCTAAAACGATCACTGAATATTGCAGAAATTAAATGTGCGAGAAATTCAAAGCACTTAATACAATCAAGAGGCCGTGTGGTTTGCCCACCCCACTCCCGCGGACTAAATGGCTAACCCCACTCCTGCTTTGCAAACCTGATTTCTTGCCCAGAATGCTGCTCATAATTGGCTCCTGGGCTGGCATGCCCATTGAGAGGTATGAAATAGCTCTTGTTGATATTTTGATGCCGAAAAGGGTCTGTCAGATTTTTCTTGCCTGTAACCACTCACTTTCTCTTTCCCTCTTGTCACATTTCCCCCCTCTCCTGCTCATTTTACCCACATTAAAGCTGTAAGTAAATAAATGACAGGCTGTGGCCTATCATCAGGTGACAGATCATCCTGCATTGGCTCTGAAGAACGGAGACGTTGTCATCTGTCTGGTCTCCCTCACATCCCCTGTCAGCCTCGCCGCGTCCGGGTGGCATGTCACAGTCATCGGAGCAAGATGAATACAGCAGTGTGAACATCAGCTTGGGAGCGAGTCAATCAAACATGTGACTCTTAGCTGCACAGAAGCCCTTCTGCTGCTGGAAAGGAAAAGCACTCAGAGAGAAAGAAATGCCTTTTAGTGGCCTGCTTCTGCCTCTGGTAGTTATTACTTAATTGAATTTAACAGTCTTTTTTTTTTAAGTTGAGGGGGAAACATCCTATTTTCCCCTATGGAGAGTGGGGGTGGGGGGCGGGCACAATACAAATCTCTATGCAGAGATAATTTGCCTAACCGTCCAAAGAAGAGGCATGTCAACGTCATGGCCCTCAAGGGCTCTCACAGAGTTTTCTACCCTCATCCAAGATCAAAGTAGGGAAGTAAGGATTGAGGGCATGAGTGAGGAAGCATCTCATTGGTGACACTAAAGTGGCATTTGGGGGCATTGTTTTGAGGGCTGTTCCAAAACAAATAATGAACCATGTATTAAAACAAAGTCATAAAAACGTCAGGAGGAATGCCAGAATAATAATGACTTCCCAGTGTGAGAGGACATTACAAGAAGGATAATGAAAATTCTTCCCAGATGAAAACGGCCACTCTAACCATCCCCGTGGATTTTCCTTTTCCTTCCTGTTATGGTTTAAGAAGCTTTCTTGTGCTGCCATTTTTGGAAGGCTCTTTCAGGGCACATGAGAAAAGAAGAACATGATGGGGAGTTCCTTTTTCCATTGAAGTAAGTCACTGTCAGCCCGCCATGGAGGTTGAGCTGGAAGTAGAAGGACTAGTGGAATGACAGCCACTTTCTGCTGACTTCCTGGACATGAGTACCTCACTGTCATATTGAGAGCAGCCACTATTTGAGGCCATTTAGTCAAGCATTGATAGTATATGAAAGCTCGATAGTCTTGTTTACCTAAAGCATTTACGAGACTTTTCCACAATATAAAGCATTGAAGCAATAGTGTCAAAAACTCTGGAATTATCCCAAATCCTTAGCCATTCTGAGGGAAGGGACTGTGCAGAGACTATCCATCGTCTCAGATTAAAAGCCACTGAACACACACACACACACACACACACACACAAGCCACTGAACACCGAAAGCTGATATGCCTACATTCTTTGATCAACCATTGAAGACTACAAATTCTGGTCCTAGCCCAACTTTTCAGCCATACTTCTTTATCTTTTGTTACTCAGGGGAGTAAATAAACTTCGGACTAAATGTGTCTCCTCCCAACCCCCCACCTCATAATGTGTGTGTTGAAGTTTGAACCTTCAATGACATGATATTTGGAGATGGGGCCTTTGGGAGGTGATCAGGTCATGAGGGTAGAGCCCTCATGAACAGGATTAGTGCCCTATGAAAGAGACCCCAGAAAGCTCTCTTGTCCCTTCCACTAGGTGAGGACACTGGGAGCTGCCAGCTAGGAACCCAGGAGGGGCCTTTCACCAGCTACTGAATCTGCTGTGGGCGCATTGATCCTGGACCTCCCAGCCTCCAGAAAGGTGACAAATAAAAGTCTGTTGTTTGTCAGTCACTCAGCTTTTGGTATTCTTGTTATAGCAGCTGGAATGGACCAGGACATCCCCTTTTACCCTAGGTTCTTCAGGCAAAACATCATACCCATTATACTCTATCCCTAGTGGCCCAGACTTTCCTATGCCTTGGCTACTGTCTACATTATTCCACCCCTGGGATATAGCTCAGCCTTCTACAGATCTGTTAAAAATATGCACATGCATTGACTTAAAAATTCCACCTCTAGACATTTATCATCAAGGAAATGAATTCATTTTAAGGATTTTATTTCAGCATAAAACATAACAGAAAAGAAAAAGACAACAACCCCAAATTACCAACATTATAGGATTAGTTGAATAAATCATCATACATCTATCTACAAGATAGTATTCAGGCAACAAAAAAAACGATGCCACAGTAAATGAATGAAATCCATGTATGTTTGCTGAAAAAAAAATTAAGTCATAAACCATCCAATACAAGTTGGTTCTGTTTTCGTAAAACTAAACATATCCAATTATGTATGTATCTTTTTAATTATACCTATGTTTATATCTATACTCATATTTATATTAAGGGAGAGTCTGGAAATACACACCTATCTATACATGTGGGTTATCTGTGGATCAGGGAGCTATTCTGTGTGTGAATGTATGTATTATATAAACTTGCAAAAGTACACATTAGGGCACCTGGGTGGCTCAGGTTAAGCATCTGCCTTCGGCTCAGGTCATGATCCCAGGGCTTGGGATCCAGCCCCACATTGGGCTCCCTGCTCATCAGGGAGCCTGTTTCTCCCTCTTCCTCTGCTTGTTACTCCCCCAACTTGTGCTCTCTCTCCCTGCCAAATAATAAAAAATCTTTTTTTAAAAAGTATGCTTGGGGGATGCCTGTGTGGCTCAGTGGTTGAGCATCTGCCTTTAGCTTAAGTCGTGATACTGGAGTCCTGGGATCGAGTTTCCCAACAGGTTTTCTGCTTCTCCCCCTGCCTGTGTCTCTGCCTCTCTCTGTGTGTCTCTCATGAATAAATAAATAAATAAAATCTTTTTTAAAAAGTACACATGGATTGTCTTTGTATTAAAATAACTTCAATGTGAATCATTTTTCAAACTCCAGCTCAAATGTTCTTTCTACCATCTAATGCTTTCCCAGAAACTTCATCAGTAAATTCTTCCTTTTCTCAATTCTATCTATATCTATTTTACGCCATTTAAATTTCAGCCTACTTTAAAGACATTTGTGTATTATTAGACTATAAAGTACATTGGGAACAGGATTCTTTTCTAATTTATCCTTGCATGTAAACTTGTAGCAAATGTTTAACAAATGTCTGTTGTATGAATCAATATGGTTTGCTAAATCAGTAATTCAAAATTTGGCTGCACATTAGAACCACTTGGAATGTACCTTTTAAAGGTACAGAGCCCTGAGTCCATCCATACTGTGCTCAATGTAGCCAGCCTTGCTTTGTAGGTCACAAGTGAGGAATTGCAGTCCTAAGGCTACTTCTAGACTATTCCTTAATCTAATTAGCATTTCTTCTTCATGCAGGCATGCTTATACTACCTGTCTGCATAGTTGGGCTTTGGATTGTTAATGCCCTGAATTAATTCCTGCCCTTGCAAAAAGCATATAAACAATCATTAACTGATCAGACTTGATAATCAAGTTGCCTGGAACACTGTAAATGTTTAATAAATGTTTGCTGAAGAATGCTTATATTCTCCTATCATGTTCCTAACCTCAGAATGTGTAGATTACCTAACTCCTGACTTGTGCGGGGTGTTCTCTGTCTAATTGCCTTGACTTGGCCCTTTCTGTCTCCTTGATACTCATCTAATTGTCTTCTTGAGAGCTGATTCACCTCTTAGCCTTATCATAATATTTTTGTAAGTGCAGACTTCTCAGCCAGCCTGGCACAGGAAAATGAGACAAATGTGCACAAGAGGGATGCTTTGAGTATAGGATGAGAGGTTCTTGGGTGGGGAATGGGATCCTTAGGGTCAATCCAGGATCTCAGAGGTGAGTTAGGGGCAGGTAATGAAAATCATCATCTGGCAGTAGGAAAATGGGAGGAGAAGGAAACCCAAACAAGGCTATTCCAACAGCATGAATTTAGGGAGAAAGCTGCACATAGGCATGTGGAAATTCCATTAGGGAGATTAAAGCAGAGAGGTCGTTCAAAGAATAGTGCCAGATGCCTTCTGTTCCCCATACAGGCACAGCTGAGTGCTCATCACTGTCACCTGTTGTCACGGCTGCTTATCAGCTTTGTCCTTTACCCGCCGTTTCTCCTGACCTCACACTTGTCCAGTCCTAAATCCCAGCCTCCCCTCGGCCTTCTGTCACTACTCATCAAGGTCCAGTCCCAGGAGGGACTGTGGTGTGTCTTGCCCAGACACATGATTATCAGGGGAGAGGGTAGGGACGGGAAGAGAGTATAGCATATGCTACGGAACATGAATTGCCGCTGAGACTATTGCATTGCTATAGACCACCCTTGCCTTGTATAATCATTATATTTAAACAACGCAGCACATGAAATATCATCGATCACAATATTGCCATCTGCAAATCCCTCCTCACAGAGGTCAAAGTTCCCTTCCTGGGTACTCATGAATTATGTGTTTTAAAAGCCCATTAGCCCATGTTGAGCAATACTGCCTGAAGTTTTCTATTTGAAACCAGTATCAATGGGAAAAATAAGTTCCAGTCTATTCAGTGGCAATGAAGGGAATAATTTGGTAATTAGAATGTGTGAATATGTGCTATATTATCACTAGCATTTTTTTTTTTACTTTCCAGAAATCCCCCATTTTTAACTGAAATGAGAAACCCATCACAGACTTTGTAAATCACATCAGAACACTTTTGAAGACATTTATTTCTTCATGGAAAAAAATTGAGCCTTATCATATGATATAAGTATTTAAAAATAAAGTGTAATAACTTTTATGGAAATGAAGTCATTTGATATTTGGAGAGCCTCTGTCTCGCAAGCAGGTTATCTGGGGAATAACAGGTGTAGACCACCATCCTTGATCCTTTTTCTTTAGCATGCTTATTTGTAATTGATAGGATGTGAGTCTCTCCCCCAAAGAATCAATATATTTACATTATCCTTTGATGCCTTCTTACTCCAGACTTCCCTTTCTTTCTTATCAAGCATCTGCTCTGTGCTGCCTTTCCCCCCCCCCCCCATCCAGGTCTCAGGTTGGTTTCCATGGTCCCCATGGGGATTTACCTGTGATCACTGTCTTCATAGTAAACATACTGACTCTTTGTTTTCTTTTTCATGGATTGTAATTTTATAAAAGCTGTCTTGAATTTTCTCAAATTTGTCTAGCATCCTCCTTTCTTCCCTCATCAAGGTAGAAAATACAAAAAAATCCATGGAAACCACATTCACAATGATTATAAACTTATAATTCTCCTCAGGAAAGTGTCATTTCAGCTTCTTTTGCTTGTATGGTTTGGGCCAAGTGCAGAGTGAATATGTGCACACTGAGGCAATGTGTATGTGTGTGTTTGTGTGTGTGTGTGTGTGTGTGTGTTAGAGAGAGAGAGAGTTCCCTGCTTTATACAGACCTATTATACAAAAATCCAACCACTCAGTACAGATATTTGGAAATATCTTTTAAAAAAAATATTTCATGTATTTACTCATGAGAGACACAGAGAGAGAGTGGCAGAGACATAGGCAGAGAGAGAAGCAGGCTCCCTATGGGGGGCCCAGAGTGGGACTCCATCCCAGAACCCTGGGATCCTGCCCTGAGTCGAAGGCAGACGCTCAACCACTGAGCCACCTGAGTCCTGATATTTGGGAATATCTAACAACTCAACAAGAATTCCTACTCTTAAATCCTTTATAATAACATTAAATCACCTACAATAACATTAAAATAACATATCATTTAAAACAAATTTTATAAGAACTATCTCAATGCCATAAATCTAGGCACGACTTTCCAGATCTAGGGATCACCTTCACTTTCAAACCATGCTTTCATCTAATTTCGTACAAAACCATGAAAAAAATTAATTCCACTGGGAATTACACAGTCTTATAAAGATTCAAAAACGTCTGTTCCGGATAAGTACTTTAGCTCTAATCTGCCATAGTGTTCTTCTACTTGCATTCTAGTGTAAAGATATGAAAGGTTACTCTGAGATTTAATAGTTAAGAGAAAAACGAAAATTTTAAGGAATGTTCCTAAGGAGTAGCATATGTATCTCTTCTGATAAACTGCATAATGAATTTTCCACATTGTTGGAGTTATTTAGGCCAAAATTAATTAACTGAAATTTTCAAATTGGATCGTAACAAGTGTGGATGCTACTTTTCTGTGTTGGCGTGCAAACCTGAGTCTGCATCTGTTTCCATTCAAACATCCCATCAAGGAGCACTTTATGTTGGCTCACCCCATAAGGAATTCAGAAGATGAAACAGCAAAAAAAGATAAGAGGGTTCATCAAGTGATTAGAGTCACTGGAATTGAGAATTTTTCATGGTGAAAGATTTCATGGAGAAAATGAGACTTTAGGGATGTTTAGATATGTCATTTCTAACTTTGGGAGAGGGTGAGATGAAATCCAGGGGGATTCTTAAATATCAGTGTGGGCAGCCAAGATTCTTACTTACACATAGCCCCCCAAAGCCTCCTGGGAGTAGTGATGACCATGACTTTGTGACTAATCACTGCATCTGAGATGACCCAGAAGAAACCTGCCAACATCAAGAAGGAAGACAAAGAGTTGCTCAGCTTCTGTTTGGGTGGGCAACTTGCATCACATTAGGAACAACTCATGTATGCACAACCTAAAAGGAGAGTGCTTTTGAATTTGACCCAAGATACCTTCACGCAAGTGAATCTGCCCACCGTGGCAATCTATCTGTGCTTTCACACTCTTGTTTTTGTTTTTTTTTTTTTTAATTTATTTTTTATTGGTGTTCAATTTACTAACATACAGAATAACCCCCAGTGCACAGGTAGGAGAGAGCTCTGCTCTACCCTGGCAGCACAGGATAGGAACAGCATGTGCTGAGGGGGATACATACTCATGGCTCCTGAAACAAGATGCAGAAGACTAGAAATGGAACCAAAGATCTCAAACATCACCAACCCATGACTAAATTTATCCGCAGATCTCAGTGCCTATGAGCTTTCCTTTCCTTAAGGAAGGCGATATTTAATGATATATATATATATAATTAAATATATATATCATTAAATATATATTTAATATATATCATTAAATATATATATATATATTTCCTAATGTGTTTCTAGGGATCCCCTAGGGGTCTGTGAGTCATGCATCAGACTTCTGTGCATAGCTCTGGCGGGCCAGGTCAGGGCCCTGCTGCTGCTGCCTTGGGCTACAGGAGTCTCCCAAGAAGGCTGGGCTGCACCAGGATGCTTCCCTCACTGTCTGAAGTACCATCAGCATGTTTGGGTAGGTGAGAAGAAGCTAGACGGTTATCACCACTGTAGCTGATGAACCTCACTCCAAAAGCTCCAAGGTTGTGATGAGTCAGACATCACCGCAACTTAGCATTAGGGAATGAGAGAGAGCTGTCTCTTTGCTTTTGTAAAATAAGGTGTGTTTCTTCTATTATAATTAGTAAGGGGCCTAGAAAATGTTGCTGTAGCCGCAAAGCATTACAGAAAGCTTAGTTACACAGTAATTTTGTCTCTGGGGTGCAAAATGCTCTCAGAATGGCTGAGCCAGAAAAATTATATTTGTCAATCACCATACTGTACCTAGAACCACCACTCTCCTCCAATGGGAATATATACTGAATAAATTCAGTAGACGGTACTCACAAATAGTGCTCAATATTTCTCATAAGTCAGCAAAAACTGACCTAGCATAATATGGGAATTTTTTTTTAATTTTTATTTATTTATGATAGTCACAGAGAGAGAGAGAGAGAGAGAGAGGCAGAGACACAGGCAGAGGGAGAAGCAGGCTCCATGCACCGGGAGCCCGATGTGGGATTCGATCCCGGGTCTCCAGGATCGCACCCTAGGCCAAAGGCAGGCATCAAACCGCTGCGCCACCCAGGGATCCCAATATGGGAAATTTTTATTTGTTGCATATTTACATTGAAAACATATTTATTTTCTAGTTTAAAATTGATGGAAAATACATTCAAACAGGGTGTCTCCTTTTTTGCTTGATGAATTAGAACTTAGAAAAAATATCTTCTTTCCTCATCTTTTAAAAACTGGTGATTCTGTAAAATTGTAGTATATGAAAGAGACATGTCCAACCTTGAGAAATCATGTTTCTTTATGTAGGAGGCCCCTAGAAGAAGAGATGTCTTGGAGCATGTAATACAGTCTACTCAGAATCACCCACATGAAAATTTGGCCTGGAAGTATTTATTTCACTATAGTTTTTGATATTTTGAGCGCCATCCATCAATGAGGAAGCACGATATACAAGGTTGAAAGCTAAAAGATTTCAGGCAATGTATTCTTTAAAAGCTATTAAAAATATTATACAACCTTAACCATATTTCTTTCTAAGATAAATCTTTGCAAGACATTCTTTTTTGGTATACAGATAATAATACAGGGTAGAGAGGTAACTTTCCTATAGAATTTCTCTGTTCTCTCTGTTAAATACTCATGAGTTTACAATAAGTCAACTTGGATAAGCTGGAACTTCATTTCCTAGAATGCCCTTCCTGTGTGGTTCTGAGTTAAAGCCCAGGGAGGAACGCCCATGTGATCTGGAAGCACAAGTGAAGCAGCATCACTACTCTCTGAATGAAGGTTGTCATGATTAGAAGGGAGGACAGAAGATGCAGAGATGCCAGCAGGTACCAGGTTATCCTCACTCTCCTCCACGCTGCTTCTAGCAACTCTTTACAAACTGACCCTACTGTTGACCAAATTGGTGGCAGTGAATCCACAGAGGCAGCCTCTACATAGAGGCCCAGCTCCCCAAAGCCTCCAAGATCTTCCCCTTCACCATCCACTGTGCTTGGCTTCTGACTTACTGAACCTCTGACTACCCCCCACCACCCTGATCCCTAGCACCAGCCCAGCTCCCAACACACCACGCTGTGGAAGCCTTAATTCCTGTAATGAATCCCTTATCCCATAACTCACAGTGGTTCTGCTCCCCCGACAGATCCAAGTAAGTAAATGCATAGACATCCCAAGTGACAAAGGAAACATAAAAAATGATTATCCAGCATTTTTTGGTAAATGACTTCCTTGTGGGGACATCAAATGAGAACACAAAGTATCTGTCGTTAATCAGTTCTGTTTTTAAGATCCTACACTGTTGCTCTGTAAATCCTTTCCTTAATATGAGAGAAGGCTCGGGAAGGAACCATACGTGTATGGACAGGCTGTCTAAAATGCATACGAGTTATCAGGTTTCTCATGGACCATTCCCTCCGAGGCAGGAGAAAACGTTTCTGCCATCAGGGAACTAGGCCTATTTTGGTGTAGCTTTCTCCCAGTCAGCCAGTTTCTCCCTAGATTTAATAAACAGCTTTCAAAAGGGGTATAAAAGTGTCTGCTCAAAAGCTTGCAGTCTGTTATTTGTGGAAGTGCTTGTGGATTCACAGACCTGTTTCCAGAGAAGTGGATTATCATCTTGTGATAACTCATTGCCCAACACTGAGCAATACAGTTCTGTGGGCAAACAAAAAAGCCATTCTGTTTTGGTGACAAAAGATGAAGCTAGTTATTAGCAATTCGATACAAAAGAAGCAAAGAGGGCTGGAAATGAGGAGTCAAGCCAAGTTCGGCATCTATTATTTGCAAAAATCCTTCTAGTAATGACAACCACCCAAATCATAGAAAAATCCTATTCACAGAACCCATTTTCTTGCTTCCCAGTCAAAAGTAAAGATGATAGATTAACTTCCAGTGACTGTCAAAATTAAAATCAAATCAATTTTAATGAAAGAAAATAGACTATTTCTGTTTGTTGGTTCCAGAGAAAATGTGTGATGATGAATTTCTGAAGTCTTTAATTTATCATTTCACCTTAAAAAGAATCTGCTTTTGCAAACAAGACTTCTCTAAAGCATTGACATCCATTTAAAAAATAAAATGTATCTGCTTGAATGTTGAGCGCTATTTTCTGAACTCGTCCACTGGGTTTTTTCCCAGAGATATTTTTTCTATATTATCTCATAGCTGCAGGCTTCATCAAAGGTCATCAAATCCACTGATTTTTGTCAAATATCCCCATGTTATTTCATCTGATAAATTATAATTTGTGATTGGCCTTTTGAAATTTCAAAGGATGGCAAACAGTAGATATATTTTTCAAAATAAAGAACCATTGCAAATAAATACTATACTTCAGGTCTCAAACACATAAACATCAAAGGGAAAATATTAGAGTGTTCATAATTCAGATGACTTAATTTTATTTAACAAATTTACTGGGGTTTGTCTTGTTTTGTTTTCCAAATGAACATGTGATCCAATTCTTCATAAATGCTAATGCAACAGGAACAAAGGAGCACATGTGACAACTTCCATCTGAAGTTAATGTTTGCAACGTGAATTTATCTCATACAACAGGGATCACACACTATCCCCAAAACTTGGTAGGCCAAAGCCAATCGTGACCACTAGCCTGATGTGTTATTTTAGTCTTCCTTTAAACAGTACTTACACTTAATTATATGACACTACCATGGTCTTTAAGAACTCTGAAGGCCATGAATACATAATGCATTTTTCTGTTCTTTGAAATATGGAGGGAGACGCCTGGGTGGCTCAGTTGTTGCACATCTGCCTTCGGCTCAGGTCATGATCCCAGGGTCCTGGGATTGAGTCCCGCATTGGGCTCCCCTTGGGGAGCCTGCTTCTCCCTCTGCCTATGTCTCTGCCTCTCTCTGTATGTCTCTCATGAATACATAAAAACAATTTTTTTAAAAAAAGAAAGAAGAAACAAAGAAAGAAAGAAAGAAAGAAAGAAAGAAAGAAAGAAAGAAGAAAGAAAGAAAGAAGAAAGAAAGAAAGAAAGAAAGAAAGAAAGAAAGAAAGAAAACAACAGGACCAGTTAGCATCAAACGGAGTAATCCTTCTGTTAGCCAGGCCTTATCACAGCTGATCTGAACCCTAAACAGCATTTCATTAATTAGATGTCATTACACTGTTAAGATCCATGCCACTCTGGGGCAAGTCATCTAATATCTTTACACTTTCATGGTGTATGAGTGACTAGCATGGCTCTTGTTACATGCTGGGCAGTCAAGATATGATTAGCTAAAAGAATGGATCAGCAAGAGGAAGCAACTAATATAACCTATTCTAACACGCTACCTTGCACTGAATCATCTCAATGTGTTCCGTTTTTAAAAGAGTTTGCCCCACGCTTTTTGATCACTGCATTCTGTATCTTGCTACTCTCTTTCTCTGAAGCTTCAGAACACCTCTGTGGCTCCTATTTTTTGGGAACGCATTGCTGACATGAAAGATGGACCAAAAGGCTCACTTCAAAGTGTGTCTCAATCAGCTATTTTAGAAATAATTTATTAGTAAATATCTACTCTAATATATGTGTAAAAATATATATATATTTTTACTTGTTAGGAGTCTATCACAGGCTGCAATACTAGTGATTTAAAGACGTTAAGCTTCAAAGAGCTCCTTTAAATCTGTAAGAATGACACCAGCACTTCAGGAGGAAGACGGGCAAAGGGTAACTGTTAATGGATCAGTTACTCAGAAATAAAATATGCAATATTATTTCCATAGTATTTTTCTGTGTAGGAGTTACATGCAAAATGAAACATAATCATTTTTACTACTAATCAAAATTGCAGAAATATTAAGTTTATAATTATGAAAGAAAAAAATGGCAAAGTTTTCCTTTTTTCATCTTTTAATGTTCTTTTCGGCTTCCTTCTGTTATTTTCTTTTCTTCATTGTTGTATTGGTAAAGGGAACCTAGGCTGATTCAAATTTCCTAAGTTTGATTCAAATCGTTGAGCAAGGGCAGCCCAGGCAGCTCAGCGGTTTAGCGCGTTGCTTTTGGCCCAGGGCCTGATCCTGGAAACCCAGGATCGAGTCCCACATCAGGCTTCCTGCATGGAGCCTGCTTCTCCCTCTGCCTGCGTCTCTGCCTCTCTCTCTCTCTCTCTCTCTCTCTCTGTGTGTGTGTCTCTCATGAATAAATAAATAAAATCTTAAAAAAACAAAAACAAATTATTGAGCAACAGAGTCAGAGCTTTTAAGTGTCCATACATCATGTGAAAACGGGCATTCTAATACACTATTAACATGAACATACTTGTAAAACTTTCTGAAGGACAGTTTGGAAATATGCATTTACTGTTTAAAATGTTTATGACTGATCATTCCCCCTCTTCTATCTGTTTCTCTAAAAGAAATACTCACAGGGATGCCTGGGTGGCTCAGTGGTTGAGCATCTGCCTTTGGCTCAGGTCATGATCCCAGGGTCCTGGGATTGAGTCCCACATCCGGCTTCCTGCAGGGACTCTGCTTCTCCCTCCACTGGTGTCTCTACTTCTCTCTGTGTGTCTCTCATGAATAAATAAATAAAATCTTTAAAAAAAAGAAATATTCATAAATGTGCATAGATACATAAGGGAGAAGATGTGATAACAGTTTCAACAACTCTCTGTAGAGGAAGTGTTAAATTAAACTTTAGTTCATCCATAAGATGGAATAGCAGGCAGCCACTATTAAATGGAGATATAATGAGTACATCGATGGGAACGTTGTCCAATATATGATAAGTGGAAAGATAAAAAGTAAATCACGCAGCAGTATGCTAACTATAATCTGTTTTTAAGAACTTAATATTAGTAATATAGAGTAGCATATCTTTCCTGTAACATTAAATTTTAGAAAATCCTACTTATAATCAAGTGAAAAATAAATATATGTGTATATGTGCAGAAATTCTATTTCTAGAACTTTTTCCTAATCATAATTAACATGTTCCCATTATAAATGATGATTTAAACAGAGAATGGGTTTGGCATAGTATGTATATAAAACATTAAATTATATTCGGTACATTGAAATGATATTTTAGTTATATTTTTTAAAAATTAAAATGTTTGGAGCACCTGGGTGGCTCAGTAGGTTAAGCATCTGCCTTTGGCTCAGGTCATGATCTCAGGGTCCTGGGACCCTGTCTCATGAAGGGCTGGCTCCCTGCATTGGGGAGCCTGCTTCTCTCTCTCCCTCTACCCCTCCTTCTCTACCCCCCTACTCATGCTCTCTCTCTCTCTGATATAAATAAATCGTTAAAAAAATTAAAATATGTTTATAATATGTTTTTAACATTTAGATAGAATATAAACTGTATGTAAAGTGTAACGTCACTTTGGCAAACAACTCCTAAAAATATTGCTTATGTTTGTAAGCAAAATATATGAATGAATGCAGACAAATGTATACACATATGCAAAGAAAAATGTCTGGCAGCATGTTAAGAGTGGTTAATTTTGTATTGTTGGATTAGGAGTGTTTTTTCTCTTTTTGTTTAATGTTAATTCTATTTTTTCCTCAGAAGGCATATACAGCCTGAAAAGATAAATGAAATCTTTTTTCAAAAACAGATATATAGAAACTGACAATCAAAGTAATAAAAATAGAAATGCCCAAGAAACAAACAAAAAGGTTTACATTTTAGGAAAACCAAGGATATATAAATTTAAAGCAATAAAGACAAGCAAAATTTCACTATTAAAACTGGCAAAGATTTTTAAGAGAAAACTCACTGGGAGTGAGAAATGAAAGATTTCTCCTGTATTATGCAGGGAAGAATATTTTGGTGGTGCCCGCGTGGAAAATTATTCAGCAGGAGTTACCAACTTTAAAAACACTCAAATTTGGGCCAGTAACTTCACTTTCATCTTAAGTGACATCTTAAGAAAGTCATCACAGTTATGGGTAAAGCTGTATGTCATTTGGGCATTTAAAATTATGAAAAATCTGAAACGGATATTCCATAATAGGATAGAAACATAGTTAAACCATACCGATAATTACGTCAAAGTATTATGAAACCATTTAATATCATGATTTCAAATAAATTAGAATGCAATCGTGCTGTAGTGTGAAGAGGAAAGAAAACTAACCAGGGGTCCAGATGACATAAATAGCATAATTCCAAAAAGAAAAGAAAAACCGAGAGAAAATACATCAACATGTAATATTTTCTTACCCCTTGTGGGAGAATTGCAAGTAATTTGCGTGTTCATTGTGATACTTCTTTCTGTTTTTAAAAGTTGTGTCCTTGAAAATTACTTGAAAATCCACTGAACAAGAGGCATGGGCCTACACAATTGACCCATGATGCAGCCCCCAAGAGAGACAGCGTGGGGGCTTCCAGGACACACACAGGCCCCCACCTATGGAACCCTGAGCATTTATAGAGGAGTTGTGAAGAGAGGAAGAACTTGAGGTTTTCCATTTCGGCTTACAGCCTTGCTCAGTGGTCCACGGACCAGGAGCATCAGGATTACCGGAGGACTTAAAATGCAAATTCTCAGGCCCTACCCCAGATTTAATGAATCAGACACCCTGAGGGCGGGACCCAGGAAATCCTGTTTTAACAAGCCTCAGGGTGCATCTGATGCATACTGGAATTTGGGGATCACTGGTCTTGCTGACACAAGAAACCTCCCGGCTTCACAAGCCAATCACTGGGAATTAGGTGCATCTACACTGGTTTGGGCTGCAGACATTGAAGCCAGAGGACTGAAGGGACCATTCCATGGTTAAAGAGCTGGTCTTGCCACAACGGTCATGGTCTCAAATGGTTTAGAAACCACCGACAGAAAGTTGTTTATTGTGTTTGCAGAGATTTAGTTCTGAAACGCAATTTGGAAATGATCTGACTTCAACATGGTTAAAGATAAGAAAAAGACCCTCAGCACGGTGAAATGATGTGACAGGGTCTCATTGTCATCCAGAATCCAGTCTGAGGAGAGGGATCAGCCCACTAGTTTATACTACACTCTATTGTCCAACAAGCAAAAAGTCAGAATGAGAGTCTTTCAAATTCTTTTTTTCAGGAAAAAAAGTCAGTATTCTTTTATATCCTAAACAAACAGGAATATTTATTCCAACTAATAATGTCTCCCATGTATCTTCCAGGCCTGCCATCAAACATCTGTCTATTTTGGACAGCCTTGGGAAATTATCTACTAGAAACATAGCTAAACAGATTTTGTGAATTGAAAGGAAACCAGGAGGCCAAATAATTCTTAATTTAGGAAGCTAAAATCCACAGAGATTATTAAATGATATTAATATTTTAAAACTGCAAGTCCTCTAGGACCTTGTTAGACTGAGTGTGGTCAGTGGTGCAGGCAGCATTAACTTTATCTGGGAGCTCTTTAAAAATGCAAACTCTCAGACCCCACCCAGACCTACTGATCAGAATCTGCGTTTTAATAAGATTTTCATATTCTTATGCACAGTGAAGTTTGAGGAGTATTGCTTTAGGAGTTTTCCATTTGTCTTTAATGATAGGAAATTGTTTCTTTCGGGAAAATACAGTGCTTTCTATAGAACTAGCTAAGTTCTTACAAGGGCATGAATATTCCAAAGAAAATGTATCCTTCCCTGGGTGGCTCAGCGGTTTAGCGCCTGCCTTCAGCCCAGGGTGTGATCCTGGAGTCCCGGGATTGAGTCCCACATCGGGCTCCCTGCGTGGAGCCTGCTTCTCCCTCTGCCTGTGTCTTTGCCTCTCTCTCTCTCTCTCTCTCTCTGTCTCTGTCTCAGAATAAATAAATAAAATCTTTAAAAAAAAAAAAAAAGGAAAGAAAACGTATCTTATCTGACATGCACGTATCACATGGAGATTTATATGAATCACATGGAGATTTGTTATAGAAAGAGGTTAGAACTTCTTCATGGGGATAAATATCACTAGGGTCATCTGGTCTCAAGTGAAAGAGTAACAGGTTAAGCTGTCATACACAAGAATACCGTTTGTTGATTCATACAAGTCCGGGGGCGGGGGGGTAGGATCCAGGATTTATAAAAATCAGCAACTCAACGGTGTCATCAAATATTGAGTTCTTTAACATTCTTCCCTTGACTTCTCAGATCTCAGGGTCAGAATCATCTAAAACAGGTGTCCCTCAGATTTCAAGATAACTGTAAACCAGACTACATAATTTTTGTTTATATTTAGTGGGAGAGAAAAAAAAAAAGAAAATATCTCCCCAAGTATGGTTCACTGTAAGGATGAACATATGATTTGTTTCCTAAACCACCAGGCTTTTAACAATGAAGGAGGAACTATGAAGAGCCACACCAAGAAAATGAGCATAAACATCAACTGTCAGACTGACCAAGACATACAGTCGCTGATCACCCTACATGTAAAATCTATGAATCTTTCCATTCAGTCACGTTAGGTCACACGTCTGTCGGTGGTGTGTGTATGCGTACATGTATATATGAACAGCTATGGGGAATACCATGACATAACTGACTTCTGCTAAATTTGGATTCCATCCTACAACTGGAAACAGGATGGGTTGTTAATTTTTAAAATGAAAAAGAACATTAGTAGGAAAGAAAAAGGAGATGAAAGGAGTGTTTCTTTTTTTAAATTATTTTTTATTGGAGTTCAATTTGCCAACATATAGCATAATACCCAGTGCTCATCCTGCCAAGTGCCCCCCTCAAGTGCCCATCACCCAGTCACATGCAACTGACAGAGTTGTTTACAGGAGGCATTGGTAAAACCCTACTGGCCCCAAGAGTTTAGATGGAGTGTTGGGGTTTAGCCACCACAGCACCAAAAGGCAGTCCCCTCAGGCACTCGGTGATTATTTGTGCTCATCACTCACACTCCAGTGAAGCCTCTGCGCTTCATTAAGTATAGTTTTCTGGTGTTGAAATGGTCTTTCTTTTTGAAAAAGATTGTGACTGTGCACAGTGGATACATTTCTTTTCTTGCAAATGTAAAAGCCGGCCACCCCATGCCAGCTGCTCATAGTTTTGTTTATGATTTCACTGACCAGAGGAATTTCAAAATCAGAGCACAACCTTGGCAGGGCTTGGTGATAACTTTGATCCTCTCTCAGATAAGGTGTTTACTGTTGATGTTATTATCATGAAACTTTCAAAATGATAGAGGCTGTCTGGATGGCAATATTAAAAAAGTTTTAAAGGTGAAAAATAAATCACGTCAATTTCCTGCCTCTACATAATAAGTAATTTTACCTTAGGGTTATTCCCTTCCAGGTTTTCTCACATGCGTACATATTTTAACACAGATGTTATCGAGGCATAACTGTAATTTTGAGTTCTGTTTTATCACTTTAGCACCATGTTGTAAACATTCTAATTAGCGTGCCATTCCGACAAGATGTGTTCAGGGCAAAGATGCTAAGGAAAAGAAACCCTTGAAAGACCCGCAGCTACCTGAAAATGTTCTGTTCAAGCCCGTGTATTCTAAATCACTATGGGATTGGGGAAATTATTCCTTTTGCTTTAAATCTAGCTTTTATTGACAATCCAAAATCAGTAATCATGGATTAAAGCCCCTAAAAAATATGGTGCTGATTTTCAAAGAGAAGATGTGAGTAGCAAGAGGCAAATTGGTCTTTTGGCTAAAGACAAAATTCTCCTCATTCTTTGCTCTTATTAGGGATTTTGTGATCACAGTCATTCTGCTATTTGGTGCTGTTTTTTCATAGATCTGCAGAAATATTTGACATTTGAGACTTAATTGACATAGGTGTCCATATGTACCAGTTTTAAATGGAAAAGAATGCTAAATGACTACCATCATTCTAATAGCTGGCCATGGAGAAGAGGTAAACAGTATATAAGGCACCTGATGTTTCCCTTTTTTTTCTGTGCTCACAAGAGGACAGAGCACATTTCCACCAGGTCGTATGTGCAGGCAAGAGCCTAACACATGGGGTGAGGATTCTGTGGCCAGGTCCTCAAGTGTCACCAGCTACCACTCTTCACATGTCATACCCCATGAGGCTGTGAGCTCCTAAGTCAAAGTGAATGTTTTACTCTTGCCTATACTCTAAACTCCTAGCATAGTTCCTGCCAATGCAATGCACAAAAAAAGTTATTGACTGGGTGTCTAAATTAGTCATGAAGTAAGTTCCATGGTATCTTTGAAGACCACAGTGTTCACTGCACTGTTTTTGTTAAAGCTATGCTCTCTGCCTCTCCCAGATACTTTCTTCATAAGAAGGCACATTTAATAAATCGCCTTTCTAATTCAGTGGACCAATCTGTTTAAGCAGAAGAAGATTCTGAGGACCACTGGGACACCATTTCATAAATTGTCCCCTGCTTCTGCCATGGGAGCTTCAGTGTGCCTACTTAACAGGCATCAAAGTACCGAATGTGTGGCTTCACCAGAGAACTGTACCATTGTTTCAAAACTAACTAGTCTGGATTAATTGTTATGCTAGAAGTAGAGCGAATATTTTCTGGGAAGCAACCACATCCCTACGATAATGTTGAGAATCTATTGGTACAACCATTCTGAGGAAGTCGGCAATATGCATAAAAAGATGTTATCAAAAAAATCCCATCTCCAGGAATTTACTCTCAAGGAATATTTGTGGTGGTATATAAGAGCCTTAAAATAATATTTATGGCAGTGCAATTTGCATGTATTCATTTATGAGAATACTGATCATTTTAATATGTGCAAACACTGAGCTTCTCATAATCACAAAACTTTGATGGGGTGAAGCCTGTGCCTTTTTTTATCCTAAAGGGGTCCTTTCTATGTAATGGAGAAATCTGATGGATCACGGAGCCCTCTCTGTGGACCAGGATGTGTCAAGTGCTGTATTTAGGGAAAATGAGAGAAATCTGGGTTTTTAAATGTCCAAAGTAAAAAAAAAAAAAAAATGTCCAAAGTAACAACTTTTTCTCCCATAAATTTCCAGAGAAATTTGACCTGACATCCGAGAAAAATCCACAGTTAGAAGTTACAAATTAATAGGAATATTTTTGCCACTAGGCAGTAAGTACTATTTAATATACGACACATACTATTCAATATATATACACATATATATGTATAGTTAATATATATATACTATATATATATATATATATATATATATATAGTAACACGTCTCCAAGGCAATCAAAAGTAACTGCAGAAAAGGTGGAAACAAGAAATGAACCACTTTCATATTATTTGATGTCCCATGGGAATGGGATGCAGCATCTCTGATAGTCCAGTTTGATTCCAGTTTAAAACTGACATCTTCTTTTATAGGTCTCTTTTAAATATTATTTATCCTATTACTTTCAACTCCTCCCTCGGATGACTATGTCCATCCAATGCTATGTTTGTGGTAACTATGATGTACAGGGCACTATATCTGTACAGTTGTGTTCCTGAGCAAATAAGAGACCTGGTTTCCAATCCAAAGATTTTACAATCCAATTTAGGCAAATAAAACGTACAAGGGATTGAACTATATTGCCCCCCCCAAAATTATCAACATATTTCTTATGGAACCCAACCTTTGTTAAAATAGCCATTTTCATTAGGAAAAATTGGAAGGAAGTTCTGTTAGAGTACGTAGGACTCTATCACCAACCTCATCCCAAGAAAAATCCAATTGCATATATTTTTTAAAATTATGATTTGTTTCCATGTTGAAAGTCACGTAGTCCCTTTACACTATAGGGACTTAGCAAACAGAAGCCACATTTAATCATTTTCTCTCTATTTACTTCATTCTCAATAGCAAGTCATTACCTCCTCCAACCCCCAGGCCCAAAGTACTTTCTCCCCAGAATATTCCTCCCCAGAATATACAAGGGATCCCTGGGTGGCTCAATGGTTTGGCCCCTGCCTTTGGCCCAGGGCATGATCCTGGAATCCCGGGATCGAGTCCCACGTCGGGCTCCCTACGTAGAGCCTGCTCTGCTTCTCCCTCTGCCTGTGTCTCTGACTCTCTCTCTCTCTCTCTGTGTGTGTCTCTCATGAATAAATAAATAAAATATTTAAAAATAAAAAATATTCCTTCCCAAATACAGAATATTTAGTCGAATACCCCATTTTTAACCCTAACACATTTAAGAGATTTTACAAGACAATGCCTTGCTCCAAGGTCCCTGGGAAACACAGAAAGCACTCTTCTTTCATTTTTCCCTTCTCCTTCAGAAATGTTTGCTTCTCTGCAAGGACCAGAGTTTGAGCCCCAGATTTGGTGTGGAGCCTACTTGAAAAATAAAATCAAATATACTACAAGAAAGAGGTAAAACGGAGACATTTTTTAGAAGGCACACAAAATTTATCTTCTTAAATTTTTAAGTGCGTGGTTTAGTAGTGATATATAATATATTTACATGGCTATGTAACAGGTCTCTAGAATTTTTTTATCTTAAAAAACCAAAACTCTATGAGTGCCTGGGTGGTTCAGTCAGCTGAATGACCAACTCTTGGTTTGGACTCAGGTTATGATCTCAGGGTCATAAGATTGAGCCCCTGTCAGGCTCCATGCTTAGTGGGGAGTCTGCCTGAGATTCTCTGCCCCTCTACCCCTCCCCCGACTCATATGTAAGCTCTCTTTCTCTCTTAAGAAAAAAAAAAAGAAAAACCAAAACTCTATATCTGTTGAACACCAACTCCCCATTCTGTGTTCCCTAGTCTTGGTAATAATCATTCTACTTTCTACTGCTATGAATTCAACTAACTTAGATACTTCATATGAGCAGAGTAACATAGTTTTTGTCTCTTTGTGACTGGCTTATTTCACTTAACATAATGATCTTAAGATTCATCCATGTTCTAGCATGTGACAAAATTTCCTTTTTTAAGGCTGAATGATATGCCATTGTATGTACAGATCATATATTTTTTTAATCCACCCAGCCATGGACATTTGGGCTGCATTTCCCTTTTGGCTACTGTGAATAATCCCCTAGTGAATGTGAGTGTATCACTATCTCTTTCAGACTCTTTCAATTTCTGTAGCTATATATGCAGAAATAGAACTGCTGGATCATATGATAGTTCAATTTTTAAGTTTTTGAGAAACCTCTATATTGTTGTCCATAATGGTTATACCATTTTATAATCTCACCAAGTGCACAAGGGTTCCACTTATCCTCATCCTCACCAGCACTGGTTATTTTCATTTTTTTTGGTGTTTTTTTTTTATTTTTTGTCTTTTTGTTTTGTTTTGTTTTTCTATCATGGCCATCCTAATGGGTCTGATGTGATATCTTATTGCAGTTCTGATGATTAGTGATGTTAGCATCTTTTCACAAACTTATTAGAGATTTGCATTTTTTTCTTTGGAGAAATGTCAATTCAAGTTTGCCCATTATATTGCTGTTGTTGTTGAATTGCAGTTTTTTTATACATTCTAGATTTTAACCCCTTATTAGATATATGATTTGCAAATATTTTCTCTCATTCTGTAGGTTGCCTTTTCACTCTGTTGATTGCTTCCTTTGGTATGTTTTTAAGATTGATGCAGACCCATTTGTCTATTTTGCTTTTCACCTGTGCTTTTGGTATCATAGCCAATAAATTATTGCCAAAGGCAATATCATAAAGATTTTCTCCTATATTTTCTTCTTTGAGTTTTATATTTTAGGTCTTTATATCTGTTTTTAATTATTTTGCATATAGTAGAAGGTAAGGTCTAATTCCATCTTTTGCATGCAGAAATACAGTTTTTCCAACACCATTTGTTGAAGACTGTGCTTTTCCTGCTGAGTGGCCTTGGCACTCTGTTGAAGATCATTTGACTATACATGTAAGGGCTTATTTCTGGGATTTGTATTGTTCCATTAGTTTATGTCTGTCCATATATCAGTTCTACCTATTTTCATACTATAGTTTTGTAATGAAATCAGGAAGTATTAGGCCTTTAATTCTGTTCTCCTTTTCAAGATTGGTTTAGCTATTCATGTCCTTAGAAATTCGATATAAATCTTAGGATTTTTGTTCTGTTCCTGAAAAAAAATGCCATCCGGATTTTGATAGGTATTGCACTGACTCTGTAGGTCACTTTTAGTAATATGGACATTTTAACAATATTAAGTCTTCCAATCGTGAACATAGGATGCCTTTCCATTTATTTCCATCTTCTTTAACTTCTTCCAGGATCATTTTAGAGTTTTCAGTATACAAGTCTTTTGCCTCTAAGTTTGTTCCTAAGTATTTATTCTTTTTGATGCTATGGTAAATAGTATATTTATATATATTACTCTTTATAGAAGAAGCTTGCCAATTCCTGCCTAGAGCATATCATATCTATAAAACACATAATATTTTTTATAGAGTGTAAACACTCAAAGGATTCTGCTTCTTTAGTCCTCAAAGCAAAGCCCTATAGGAAGAAATGCTTAAAGCATAGTAGAGAAGAAGAAAAGAGAATCCTCAAGGCTCTGCTGAGTTTGATCATCCAACAGGACCTAGACAGTTGCTGACTCAAGGCTTAAAGCTCTTTTGGTCATTAAGCCTGCTCTACTCTGCATCTACCACCTTTGGGAAACCATCAGGCAATTATGGATGAGTCAAGCCATGCCACTTAAATCAGATAAGAACCATAGTCAATAAAATCCTTGATTACTTCTCACTTTCATGAGAAAGCCCTTTAAAGAAATCAAGCTAGTTAAAATATGGTCATATAAAAAAATCTCTTAAGATTTAGAGGGATTATACTGACTTCAAAATGGTGTATGGGTCATAATGTCTACTTTTCTACATTGGACACTTCCTTCTTCTTATAATCATTTTGCATCCCATTGTCTCTTTTTCTCAGTGTGCTACTTCCCCCTTAATTATCCTCACCACTGCCTTTCCCCAACCAAAGTCAATTTCTACATTTTAGTTTTCCCACATGTTGCATCATTTTATTTTTCCCACTCACTTTCCAACCCCAGACACAATTATAAAAATTATTGAAATAGAAAATGGAATACACAGATTCTATTCTGGGCTTTTCCAATGTCTTGCTTAGTATTTTAGGGACATATTTTTATTCCATGGGTGTTAGATTAACCTATGACTGAGTAGATTGATCCAGGATCTCTAAGACACATCAAAAGTATGTGGGTAAGATAAAATGTAAACTGCTTATTTCTCAGCAAGGAAAGTAACAAGGAACAGGTGTTTTAGATGCTATGAGCACAACATTTCACAGCATTACACCAGATGTATATGGGCAGATTATCTGCAGAGCTGCCAAAAAGATGCACAAAGACACTTCCATCAAGGACTACAAACCATGAGCTAATCTCTTTTAGCCAAGTTGCCAGACATGCATCTAGGGCCAAGAAAACTTGGTCTGATTTAATATAAACCATCATCCCTGTTTTCAAGGAAAATATGTTCTGTAGATCAGAAAGTAAATAATTTTATATAATATAATTATCTTGTGTATGTAAAATATATACCATATTAAGAATATAATATATAAAATATTACAATTATATAATTGTAGTCAATTACTTGGTTTCTTCTGGAACTTTGAGTGAAAAATACAGCCATTCATAAAGAGAAGGGAAATAGAGAAGATGAGCAGTGATGAGCAGAACTGCTACCAGAGTGATGCTATGGGCCATGAAAGGAGGTGAAAAAATTAGAGTGCCAGTCCTCCCCTTACATCTTATCAATGGTTTTCCATTTAAACTAAACTCACACATGGTTCTCCTGCCAAAAGGCTCCGATCCTCTGCCATTTGCCTCTCTCTTACATCTCATCTCTGTCTATTCTCACAGTTACTCCCTACACTCCAATCATACTATATTTTGTATTTTGTTTTTGCTGATGTTTTTGTTCCTGTCTCAGGCTGCTGTGCTTCCTATTCCTTTTATCTAGGATTAACTCCCATGCATGCTGGCTCCTTCTCAGCTTAAAGAGTACTTGTCCCCTTAGCATCCAATCTACAGTAAGATTCTTCTAATCGTTCTCTACCCTACTGGCTGGTGTTTCATTCCTTCCTTGTACCCCCTCCTCTGTTATTAGGTTATTTTCTGTTTCGTTATCTACTTCCTCCTACCAGAATATAGTTCCATGAGAGAGGAAGAGTCTTTGACTGTCGTATTTATTGTTGCATCTTCATTGACTAAAACAGTGAATGGCAGTGTTTATTAATTATTAATAGAATTAATGTAGTAAAATGACATTAAGTTAGTGAGATCCTAAATCTGCCATATACGTGTTGGGTTTCTGACTTCAGTTTCCGGCCACATGTGTTCCTATAATCATCCTCATTTTCTTTAAATTGATTTATACTTCTGTTCCTTGCCACCAGAGAACATCATGCACATGTGTATGACTTTGAGCAGAGGGCCATCTGCCACCACATCCTGCTGCTAGAGCCCTCTCCCACACAAGGCAAGTTCCATAGCTTGCGTTCATCCAGATTCCTGTTTTATTTTCAGTTCATTCCAATATCTGGCAACTCAGAATCCTCCCTGTCCACTTCCACACTAGACCGAGCTTTCTGAAGTCCAGCCAGGACACAACTCTCGACTGGCCAATCCATTGGGAGAGGAATTCGGATAAATTTTGCTTTATCCCATGAAAAACACTTATCGGATTCAATTGTATCAAAAGTGACAGAATGATTGTGTGATACGGAAAATTCTGTAGTGAAACAACACTATGTTCACTGAGTTTCAAGGATTTGCTCTATTTGCTCACTACTGGGAAAATAGAAGACTTTGGTATTTCCATGGGTAACTGGGGAAAATGAAGATAATGCAGGGCTGGAACATGGTGCTGGCAATGAAAATAGAAAGGAAGAGACAGAAATGAGGACAGTGAGAATAAAATATGACAAGGACCCTCGTTGTCATCTGAATCTCAGGGACAGGGGCACAGATGTTTCAATGATAATGCAGTATTACCAGCCTGAATGACTAAATGCTTTATAACCACTGGCAAATAGACAAGAAGAGGATATAAAGCATGAAAGGCATTAATAGAGCCTATCATTTGATAAATAAAATAAATGGCCAGATATACACTTAGTTGTACATATTAATTAATGTGGGAGTGGTCAGAGATGAAAGAATGGGTTTGATAATTTTACCTATCAGGACCCTCTCTGACTTCCATGAACTGATCTGACACTCTCAGACTGCAGCCTGTATTTTTTTTTAATTTATTCATGATAGACATAGAGAGAGAGAGAGAGAGAGAGGCAGAGACACAGGCAGAGGGAGAAGCGGCTCCATGCAGGGAGCCTGACGCGGGACTCGATACCAGGACTCCAGGATCACACCCTGGGCCTAAGGCAGGCACCGAACCGCTAAGCACCAGGGATCCCCTGCAGCCTGTATTTTTTTAAGATTTTATTTATTCAGAGAGAGAGAGAGAGAGAGTCCTGGAGCACAAGGGAGCAGTAGGAAGACCAGAGGAGAGGGAGAGAGAGAATCCCAAGTGGACTCCACTGAGCATGGAGCCTCCCATGGGGCTTGATCTTACGACCCTGAAATCATGACCTGAGCCAAAATCAAGAGACAGGGGCTTAAGCAACTGAGCCATCCAAGTGTCCCCTGGAGCTTATATTGTAACCTAAAATCCTTGGTTTTGGTTACCAGGAAATAAAAAGCTAAGAAACGAAATAGAAGAGAAAATGCTCAATGAGTTTTAAAAAGCCAAGCAAGTGCAATGCCATGGAAACCAAAATATGTAAGAACTTGAAGAAGTGAGTGGAAAACAGTTGCACTGTTTAAGATTTCGAGATCCTGAAGATTTCAAAAAGTAGAACTAATAAAAAGATGATTGCATTTGTGATTAGATTATTGGAGAGTCAATAATTAAAATTGCTATTATCATTATACAAGAACTGATTGCATCTTTTTTTTAATTCTAGGATGATGGCATAATTCACATTTGAGAGAAAGCTCTATATTTAAAGAATTACTTTGATAATTTTTTTGTGTATCTGTGAGAACAAAAAGCCCATTTCTGCCTTTAGAAGAGGGTTTGAAAAACAAAGAATGAAATTGCTCTGTACCAAAGATGGAAAAAATACTGTAGAAAGAGAAGATAAAGAGGCATGGAATAAAAGAAATAATCAGGCATGGGAGAATGAGCCAGGAAGGAAGGAAAAAAGAGATGTAGTGCCAAGGTAGGGGTCCTGAGAAAAGAGGAAGCTCACCTCCTATTATCAGAAATGACTACTGAGGGGCACCTGGGTGGCTCAGTCAGTTAACATTGAACTTTTGGATTTCAGCTCCGGTCATAATCTCAGAGCATAAGATTAAGCCCTGTATCAGGCTTCACACTCAATACACAGTCTGCTTGATATTCTCTCTCCTGCTCCCTCTGCCCTTCCCCCTGCTCATGCACACACACTCTCTTCCTTTCTCTCTCTCTCAAATAAATAAATCTTAAAAAAAAAGAAGAAATGATTATTGAGACTGTAATCTCTAAACTTAAATTTAAATTAATGTCCACATGGTACTATCTTATAATAGCCCAACATTACTGCCAACCTTGGAAAAAGTCTGCCCTTACACAAGACCATTACTGCCAGTTATTCATAAGGGAATGAAGAAATCAGGGTAGTGTTCACCATGGGGGAGACTGGGCCAGCAAGAGGAAAGGAATCTCCAGGTATGGCAAGTGATGTTTAAGAAGGAAATGGTTAAGTGGGCCGATCAAGATTTCTATCCCCCTCAAGTCTGTAGGAACATCAAGGATATTTTCATCTTGGGACGAGGTGGAGTCTCAAGTCACCATATTTGGATATTACAAAGAAGGATGATCTTTGGAATCTAAAGAAGCAGATGACTCTTGTGCTATAAGAGTTTCACAATTTGTGGGGGTTTTTCTGTAACCAAAATTGGAAACAACTGCTTGAACTGACCCCAAAGCAAGCACTCATGTTTTCCATTGGTGTCACTGAAGGGATTTCATGGAACTCAACCCTGCTTAAAATGGTCTTGCTACGCTTCCTGAATCCCATCAGTTGCAGATTAATTATTCCACGTTAGTATAAAAATGACTGCCTTTCCTTTTAGAAGCTATCTGAGGTTATCTGAAAATTTCTAAGAGAGGAAAGAGGGGAAAGAGAGGAGAAGCCTGGAGGTACAAGCCCTGCCCAAGGCGGGAGAAGATATTGGGGTCCATTAATTGGCACTAATGTCCTGGGTGCTGAAAGTCGTGGGGCAGAGCAAAAGGAGGCAAAAGTGGTAGTGCCCAAAATAATTCCACTTATGCAGAATCTCTGCTTAGAGCCAGATTTGTCTCAAACTGTCTATTTCCTAATCTTTTCTTTTGGTGTGTGTACCATTTCTGCCACTCCACCCTTTATTCTTCCAAGGATATCTTCTATTATTTGTTTTAGCCACCCCTCCCCACCCCTTTTGTTCTTTATCTGGATGTGAAAAGAAGCAGGAAAAGGGTTACATTTAAGCCATAGGAGGGGAAGGTGACACCAAGAGTGTGAGTCATCAGCCACTCAGCACTATGATGCCTCAATCCTAGAAACTGTCCCCATTTTCCCTGGATTTTGGCTCACATCTCTGGTTCATAGACAATCTATCCATGTAGAGCCAACTCCTCAGTAAATACTGCAGAGGAGGGGCTCTGAGACTCATCCAAGGAGAGGGGCACCTTGTCTCAGTTTAATTTCTCACCTCAGCTATTGATTTGTTCTGAATAAGGCCTATAGGATTAGAAAGGCAATCACTTACTCTCTCCCAAAGCAGCTCTTTCAGCTACAGCAATAAGTCGGAGGCCTCATCTTTAGTTTCAATGATT
This sequence comes from Canis lupus familiaris, assembly GCF_011100685.1. Lineage (NCBI taxonomy): Eukaryota > Metazoa > Chordata > Mammalia > Carnivora > Canidae > Canis > Canis lupus. The sequence goes on from NC_049256.1 coordinate 19,484,431, forward strand.
ATTAACATCTCTCTAGTCTTCTATGTTGGTCTGAAGCCTCTCTGTGGAGGAAAAGAGGTTAAAAAATTATAAGCAGTGACAAAGCTACTGCTTAGAACAGGTGTGAGCAAATCACAACCCACAGCCCAAATCTGCCCTGTTGTCTCTTTTTTTAAAGTTTAATTGGAACACAGAGAAGCTAATTCATTTACACACTGTGTATGGCTGACTTCACACCACGACAGCGGAATCGAGTGGTTGCAAAGGAGATCATATGGCCTTTAAAATAAAATTAAAAAATTAACTATCGAATCCTTTCTAGAAAAAGCTTCCCAGCTCAGGACTGTGGCATTACCTCTGCTGGTTATAGCCTCCTTAAATGTGTATAGTCCATCAATCATGCTTAACTGGTTTAGTGCTACAAGAATCTGAATAGCACGGGAACTAGCTGAAGCTTGGAGTTAAAATAAATATTTGAAGTATCCTTACACTTGCATGTGACACAGTCAGCACAGTGATCCTCTCACTCCCCTTGACCATTCTGAACAGAGCACAGGGCTTCCAAAAGTGTACAGATCTTTAGTGGAGCACATTCTAAACATTTCATGAGCTCTTCAAAGGTTTTCAACTATTATTTAGTAAGCTTGAAGCAACACACTGTTATCACGAGAAAGGATTATAGTTTATGAATAGTGCAGCAATGCAAAAGGTGTAAGTCACATCTGCACTATGAGAGGTATTTACAACACAACCTCACTGGCCCCCAAATTTCAAAACCTTTTAAACAACTTTAGCTTAGTGTGCATTTCAAGTGCATTTTCAACTGAAGACCAATGTTCACGAGTACTTTAAAACATATCAGTTAGAAAAAAAATTCAAACTCTTTTTAAAGGTGTTTAGTTTGGAACACCTGTGTGGCTCAGTGGTTAAGCATCTGCCTTTGGCTCAGGGCGTGATCCTGGGGTCCCGGTATCGAGTCCCACATTGGACTCCCTGCACAGAGTCTGCTCCTCCCTCTGCGTATGTCTCACCTCTCTGTGATTTATTTATCAGAGATAAATAAATAAATAAATAAATAAATAAATAAATAAATATTTTTTTTTAAAAGCTAAAGATTTTTAGCTTAAATATAGTTAACATATACTGGTTTCAGATGTCTAATATAGTGATTCAACAATTCTATAGATTATAAAATGCTCACTGTGTTAAACTTAGTTGCCATCTGTCACCTTACAAAATTATTATATTATTGACTATTCCCAATACTGTGCTTTTCATCTCTGGGATTTATTTATTTTACAACTTACTATTTATAAATTCATAAAATTTGTATTAATACAGCATTTTAATAATATCCAGAATTATACTTGGGAGTGTCAGACTTTCTTATTCATTTAATATTTTCTATAAGCAGTTCCCTTGACTACCATCTCTGAAACCTTCCCACGAAGTAGAAAAGAGTTACATTCTTAAAAATAGCATTCTTCTTTTACAGAAAATATCAATGCTGTAAGCTCTAAGTTTTACAAAACAGAAATTGGTTGGAATAATTCGAGTACAAAAGAAATAAAATTTGTAAAATAGTTCCAAATTCCACTGAGCAGAAATCTCTGCCTGTGCATATGAAATTTTAATACCAAGACTTTACTCGAGATAGGCACTGCTGTGTCTGGCTTAATTCTTTAAGTCATATTTTTTTTTCCTGTTTCTAAAGGCTGTTGCAGACTAACACTAATGTTTGTAAGCACGTTGTTTGTGATTTCTGCACTGATATAACAAACATATTGTTAGGCTGAAACATCCAGAATTGCTTAGAATTCTAAGAAGCTAATTTAAAAATAATTTACAGAAATGATTCTAAGTTTAGAGAACATTCAACCTTTAGCTCGATATGTCTCACAGATCTAAATTTAGCAAACTATAAAACAGCAGTTCTCACCGGTTCCAAAGATGATCTAGTCCAGAGTTGGCTATCTTTCCAAGGTGATATGCCAAATCTTAATGTGTTCATTCTTGGCTTTAGGAGAGTCTTGTTATTATGGTTTGAGGGGGATTTTCTGTGTTTAAGAACCTTCTTTCAACTAGCGCAAAGCAGCTTGGTGTTGATTTGCAAAGTCCTTCTACATATTTTATCTCGTTCATTCTTGAGAAGAGGCCACACAGGCAAGCTGTGCCTGTCTCCACTCAAGTCTGGGTAGTCAAGCAGTCGGACCTGCTGCAAAGTCAGGCCCACAAAGTAGACTCACAGCAAGGAAGAAAGACAAACTTCATAACAATATAAATACCAGGAAATGTAGTGAAAGAGAAGACTCAGTAAGTAGTGGGGAATCAGGGAACCCTTGGAAATTGAGGGGCAGAAACAAAGTTGATAACCAAAAGTCTTGGAAAAGGGTCAGCACTCAGAAAGTTACACACAGCATGTACACATCACAGCATGTATGCATGCACCCTGGAGAAGGCCATGTGCTTGCCTGCCATTTCTACAGGCTAGGAAAAGACACAGAAGGATTTTCCTATACAGGTTTCAGAGAAAATTTGATGCTGCTAACACCTAGATGTGCTAACACCACACTTCTAGGCCCTAGAACTTTGAGACACTAAACTCGTTTGTGTTAAGCAAACAAACAAAACAAAAACAGAATTGGGAGAACAAAGGAAAGCAGCCGAAAAACAGATTCTTCTACTTATTTGTCAAGCTTTCTCTTTTATTTTATTTTTATTTTAACTTAATTTTCTATTTTATTACATTTTATTTTATTTCAGACACTCTGCTAAGTACTGGGAATGCATCAATATCATACTACCTTGGCTCTTTACAATTTCATAATATTGTAGGAAAGATAGATTACCCAGGAATCACCTTGCAATGTTATAAATGAGAGAGGGAAAGCCATATACAGAGTTCGGTGGAAGCACAGAGAAGAAATGATACAAGAACACAGTGACAAGGGATAGTCCTGGTAACCGCTTCACAACCAGAAGCTTTCACATTGGTCTATGAATGTGGAGGTGGTGGCTGGACTGAAGTTTGTAGAGCGGAACAGTGGGGAGCTCTTGGCTGGTTTGTGGATGAAGGATGCCGATGGGACATTTAACAGTAACCAGTTACTAACCAGCTTTGACAGAATGAGTTAGGATCACACAGAGGTTAGTCTGGGAAATTATGCTGCCAGGAGGGAGGAATGGAGGAGGTCTGATCAATGATATAAGAGAAACCCAAAGAGGGACTCTCCCCACTTCACAATTTTGCATCAGATCAATCCTGGTGAGAATTAACTAGGGTGATCATATGATGCATGGACTACACCAGCTATTGACAGTCAAGTGAAGCTCTATCAGTAATTATCCACGGCAACCGGGACGAATGGTGATCTTATATCTCATCTCTGGGAATGTGACTGCACCTGCTTTCTGAGCCTCCACTTAAATGGGATATTAATCTCTACCACAGAGTTGAGAGCTTTTAATTAAACAAGAAAGCAAGCTAGGTGAAATTCCTGATGTGCTGTAGACAACACATATTATTGATGAATCACTAATTTAAAAAATCTAGGGTCTGTCCCAATTCCAATTTGGGTCTTATGTCGTCAATACACATTCCTCAACTGAAAGCAGAGACCACACGAGTAATCAAGACCTTTAGAAGTTTGGGAAAGAACTTGAGGACTGTGCTATGTGAGGCCATTCTTCAGGCTTTTCAGTCTGCCAAGGAGGCCGAACATATCATCAGTTTCTGCAATGGTCACAGAACACTGCAGGCTCTGCCTTGGAATCAGAGGTCTTCCTAAGGGAGGTATCTCAGATGCAAAGCCAGACAACAGCAGACGCCCTGGGGAATAGCTTTATGTTTGAATGAAACACCAAAAGCAATTTGTAAGTTCTTGGGTCTGAACATTACAGGCGATCCCTTTGCCCATGTCATCTTTTCCTCCGTCTGTGCTGAGTGTATATCATGGCTGTCTGGACATAGGAGAGCAACTCTTCCAAATGACCAGATCTCATGTGTGCTTCTCTCTCATTTTATTAGAGCTGCCAAGTAAATACTGCAAAATCATAGCAATAAGCAGGCAGGCAGCTCAGCAAGCTAGGGGAGAACATTATCTTCGCTTCTGTAGGTTACAGTCAGGTACTTGGGGGGTCTTCTATACACAAGTGGAAAAATGCATGTCCATCTCCTTTACAATTTGATGTAGGTTTTGCAGAGCTCATTTTACAATATGGCTCAAGGCTAAAGGCACAATGTTGGGGAGAATACAACAATTAGTGATTGTCTCAATCTATGATGGTCCTAAAAATCCATACTTGCAACCCAGATGTATCTACAGTGATTTATACACTGCTTTCCTCACTGTATATATATATATAACCTATATATAGGTTATATAATATATATACATATTATAGGTTCTGCTACTGAGTATCTTTTGACCTGGACCACACAGTGTGTCTGCTTTGCTTCTGCCTAATGGAAACAATATTTTTTCTTAGGCTCTAGAACATGTGGTATACAGAGAACATGCTTTAGAAACAAAGCAAATGTACATGAATAAAACATAGTAATGAAGGAGAAGAGAAACAATTTTCAAGTCTTATTTCTTCAATTAAATAGCTATATGACCCTGGACATGTTACCTTATTTCTCTGAGCCTTGTACTTCCTATTTATAAAATAGTGATATCTATAAAATAGAGATAAAGTTCTAGTGTCCTAGGATTCTATCATCTGAAAGTCACATGCCTCAGATAAGCAGAGTTGTGGGCTAGTGGTATGCACTGCCTATACCCTGCAGACATTTTTAAAAAGAAAAGAAAAAGAACATAGATCTGTATTCCTGAGATGACCAGTAGACCTTTGGGGAGCAGATTTCCTCTCTTAATGGAACAAAAATGTTTTTTTTTTCCTTTTTGTGAGGTTCAGAAAGATGCCATGTGCCTCTCTTGGGTGAGCATTTATTTTCCAGAATTAGAATTGATTCCAATGAAATGAAACATTTATCACAAGTGATAAAACACAAATGTATTTGTCACAGACTTAATAATCTATGGCTATATTTAAAGCAGCTCTATTAACCCTGCAGTGACTTGGAACCCTTCTGAACAAGAGTAAGTTCTCAAAGCAACAAGCAAACACTTTCACTTTATCCTCCAGAGGCTGATTTAATGCAAAAATAAGAATAACAGAAAGGGAAAGAAACAAAGGTAAGCACACATCACTAGGTAAATGTTTTTAAAACCTCAAGGAAAAAAAAAAAACGTGAAAAAATTGATCATGACATACACGGTTTGAAGAAGGAAGAAATAAGAAAATTCTTTTTGATTTAATAAATACGATTTCAAGTTTTGCAAGCCTAGTGGCTTGTTTATTTTTTAGGTCAGCTGTCCATAGTAGGAAGAAACCTACAAAATTCTTTAGTTTAATCTTGTTTCTCTGAAAATGGTCTGAGTTTGTAGAACAGAAAATGTCCTTCTGCTGCTGCTGAGGAATGAGGGTTCTTGTCCTTGTATCAGCCTAGGGTGTTTACAGGTTGGTGGCACAGGGCTGAAAGCTCCACATTCATGGCTTTATGTCAGAATGTTTTGGGATGCTGCATGGAGAGGATCAGAAGTCCTCAGGAAGGAAGGGGCTCCCTGTCTCCAGCAAAGCCCTGCCACTTCCCTCATCAGACTCAGAGTCCCAGGGACAAGTCCTCCAGGTAGTCAAGGGCAGGCAGGAGGTGGGACAGTGAGGGGAGGGGCATTCTTGGGGTACAGAATCCTTGACTGCAGTGTCCAACAGCTCCGGGCCGACCACCAGGAAGCTCGGCATATCTACGTCCCATGCGCCCTTATACTCAGAGTGATAGCTGTTCCCATATGGGCTGCTACTTATCCACCTGAGCAAGCCCCAAGGCATCATGGGAAATATGGGGCTCGGGCTTGATCCTGAGTGTGAATCAGAAGTCATCACTGGTCTGCAAAGCAGCATGTTTGAAAGCCCCAAATAACATATTCTTTAAATTACTCCAGATAGGTGGATACCTTCCCTTTGCTAAAACAACTATAATTTTAATAATGTTGACAACAGGAGAAACAGGCACCCAGAGAAACATGTTGTACAAAACCCAGCACCCATTGTAGACTGACTCAGGTGGAAAGGACTTTTTTATACCTCATTCTAATCCTTTGCTTTAGCTGAAGCCCATTTCTGTCCCTGAAGAAGACACAATTCTAGTCCTCTTTATCTTATGCCAGGGTTTCCCACAGACTCCAAGAGAGTTATTAGTTATGTCTTAGTTTCTTTTCTTTGCTTCTTTCTATTTGACTGTGGAAGGGGATGGAGTCCAGGGGAATTACAGTTTCTAGAAATACCTTCTGTATTTCCAAAAGAACATTCTTAGACATGTCAAGCTGACTACAGTAAGAAAGCAAATACATAATCTAATAAAATGGAATCATGCAACCCAATTGGTTAAGAACATTTTAAGAAGGAAAATTCTGGCTTGGGTTCATCTATTTCCTGGGTTATTCTCTAAAGTTCATGGCAGCTTCTCTGTGCAATGCTACCCTATGGCCTCTGGGATCATCCATCTTATAGATCTCTTTTCTTTCTTACTATTGCTATTTGGCCAATAGTCAAAGGGCAAGTGCTTTTCCTCTGATAAAAATGAAAAGCTGGAAAAAGAAGAAGCTGATATCTACCCTGCCTCTGCTCTCTTATTTTCAAAAGTCCCACCATTACTGTGATCCCTAAATCACATACATGACATCAGTCATTCAAAAGGAAGGATGGTTTGGTGGAATAACCAGGTAAACAACTTCAATATTCCTGCATTATCCCAATCCACACACAAATCCTATGGCTCTCTGCATTTCATCTGATGCCTAGATGACACAAGACAGATATTTTTTTTAAAAATTAGAGAAATCATCCCAAATCTGACTGCCAAGGAGTGAGCCACGCCTTTTTATTTAAAAGCAAGCAAACAAACAAAACTAACCTTCCCTACAAGGCTGCAAAGTGAAGATTTTCAGCCAAGGAAATTCTAAAGGATCTATCTACCAGGAAGCTGACATTGCCCTAAACATATACTTATTGATATTTTTGGATACTAGAAACATGTGATTACCTGGAAATGTACAATAATGCTATACAAAGTCCTAGGCCCACTGGAAGAGAAGACCCTGTAAAGTCTACAGCTGTAGTATTTTAAGATACTTTTACAGAACGTACCTAATTATGTCATCATAAGCTTGCATGAACACACATCCAAGCCAACATCTTTACATCATGCACATATGTTTAATATCTTACTAACGCTTGTGAGCAGGAGAATAAAGCCTTTGTGTAACAACAAAAGGGATCATACTGCTTCCTTCATACAACACCCACTTTTGTGTAGCCAGACCCTCCAACACCGAAGCTTTTAATAAGCCACTTGCCCACAAATTAAACAAGATTCTTCTGCAATTCCATCACTAGAAAAGAATGCGATTACAGTGTCACAAGAGTAAATAAAATAGTAATCCTAGTGTTATAAATTATGCATCTTTCATCTCAAAGGACAATAAATAAAGCATCTTTCATCCCTATGAATCCCAAAGCAGTTAACAATTTATAAACTAACACACATGGGAATCACTTGATTCATCACTGAAAGACATCCTGTCCTAGGATGCGGTGGTATTTTTTTAATAGCACATACAAAACCATATTGAAAGATGAGAACCAAGGATATATTACACCAATGGCACAGATTTGAGACATTTGAGTAGAGGAGAGAGAAACTTGATTGAAATTCACTCAGGACAGAAGTTCTTCTATGCTACTGGAGCTCAGGAAGATGTTAATTTCATGACTTCCCAGATACTGAGATGTAACTCTTCAAAGCACTTGCTGGAATTCCCATTTCTTCTCACTGGACTATTATAATACACATTTCTGAAGCAAATATTTGGTCATACCCTCCACCTTTTGGCAAACCTTGTTACTTTCCTTTCTCTAGAAGGAAACCCAAACTTCCTACAATGGCATGAGGGATCCTCCACCATTGAGTTAGGGATTATGAAAGATCCTCCAACATCCAGTTATCCCACCTCATCCAGAGAGAAAAATGGGCTTCTCCAAAGGTAACCAAAGTAATGTGATTGACACGATTCACACTCAATGTGAGCATTGGAACTACAGAGGAAGTAGATGATATTGTCCACAAAATCCTATTATTTTAAGGATCATACAAAACCATATGAAAATTAGATGGCTTATCCAAATTCATATAGCTATACAGAGACAAAGTTGGAACTATCCTGGAAGAGTTATTCTCAAATGGGGGGGAGGAGGAATTAGGATCCAGGTTAAGAATAATGTCACCATATACTTTATCCTTCAAACTAGGACATGTATGAGAGAGAAAAAAAAAAACAGTAATATTTATACTAAGGCAAGAGTAAACTGGGACTATGCAAAGCAAATGGGGATTATGAGTCCCCAAGTTAAGAAAACTGCTAGAATTCCAAAAGGTTGATATAAAGGGGTAATAAGCAGTTTCATAAAGCATATTCAATATACCTACTGCCTTTATAACAGAGATCTACAGGTGGTCAACATCTATTTGCCTGGTTTTGCTTCTCTGGAAGATAGAATGAAAAAGCAGTGCAGGAGTTTTGAACATTGAAAAGTTGAGTAACTCTGTCCTAGAATCAGCACAGCAAAATTCTTTCTGAGAGTCTACCAAGCTCTGTGAGCTGCACTTGAAGCCGTGTCTCCTCACTTCAGTGGGATAAGGGGCACTCCTGAAGAGAGGTGACACATGGAGAAAGAAAACTCTTCATCTTTGGCATTGTATGAACCTCTGGATGGGTGCCAAAGGCTTTAAAAAAAAGGTTGTATTTTTCTTGTTCACACATTTCAGATATAACTTCATGAGTGATGACTATTACCAAAGACCACATTTTCACCTGCCAAATATGGCATCTCCTTAATGAACTAGGTAGGCCTCTCTACTCATATCAGATCCTGAAGTTGATTATGATCAAATAGGACAAATGACATTTACTGAACTATTAACACCACGATGCAAATGCTTGTGGTTTTCTTTAAAGGACATCTTTTCAAATACACATTGGATGAGGAGACCCTATGATATCAGAATTCAGAGCAATAGGTTGGATTGGCTTCTTATAAGGGCCTCATATCATCTTTTCCGCAGTCTTTGGCTCTGTGTATGCAATAGTTTGTCTACTTTTGGCTTTTTAAAATATATATATATATATATTGACAATATCAACCCTGTAATATCCTTTACACATGTAAGCATTCAATCAATATATGGGTTGATACTGAGGATGTGATCCACAGCAGTCAAAAAGAGTAGTGTTTGAGAATGCTAAGAAAGAATGACTTGATTCCAGCCCCGGTTTCTGAATACACTGCAGAGCTCAGAATAGGGTAGGTGTTCAGTAAATATTTGTTGAGTAAGTGTTGAAAGAATGCCTATAAATCTTTCTCTTCACAATGACTCAAACATATAAAATGGAATGATAGCCCCTGGGCTAGGAAGGTTGGCCTGCGTGATCTCCCCGTTTGCCTGCCTGATTCCAGGTGGTGACAAAGCAGCTTGGCTGCCTCTGCTTCAGCCTCTAGTTCTAAGCTTTCCTAGAGCCTTATTAGATAACTCATCTTTTCTTCACCCTAAACAGATTCAGGAACAGATGGATATCCCAAGGTGAAAAAGTAAGACTCTGCTTGGTAAAGACATAGCTGTCAAGACAGGCCATGCATCAGGAAAAGCCGGCTGATTCCCAATTTTCACCCTTCTCTGAACCTAACTAGCTCACCGACGCAGACTCGGAAAGACACTGGCTCTTACCCATTGGACCTGTCTTTGCAAATGGATTACAGGCAAGGACCACCAACAAATTCTGCTGTGTATGGTCATGTCGCACCTGCCCATTCACCAAAAGCTCTCTTGCTCAAGTGGAATGAAACACAGATCCCTCAGAGCACTCAAATTGACCCACTGTTACCCACTAAAAGACAAACCAACATTAGCTTAGGACCAAGCAGGTCCTTTCACATCTGGCATTATTAGGGAACAAGGCAGTTCAGATTTACGAATTTGCTAGACAAATGGTTTGGGAAATGGTAGATTTTATATGCAGACCGCATACAAGGGATTTTGTAACTCAGGATCCAATTAAATCTGTGCAAGGAGAAAGTAGGGGTCCTAGAAGGTAAATCCTAGAGGATTTAACTGTAAATCCTCAAGAATCCCTAGAGAAATTGAAAGGAATGCTGGGTTTCCCACAACACATAGGTTGTGGGGCTAGATTCACTGTGTTTGCAACCAGTCGCTGGCTCTTTTCCAAAGATCCCTTTGCCCTTCACCTATGTGAAAATGTGCTCTATCCCCTTGCCCAAGACGGAGCGGAAATTTCTTTAAGCTAACTTTATAAGGGGCGGGAGTTGGGTTTTTACATATTATACATGGAAGAAGAAAAACGTGCTTTACATACTGCACGGCACGGTTTTGGCTTCCTCCGTTCTGCACGATGGGAGCCCAGGCGGGGAGGGGGCGCAGCCCCCGAGGGCCGGAGCCCGCCTGCTCCCACCTGCCTCCGAGGTGACAGGCGGTGGCGCGGCCCGCGGCCCCGGGAGCCCCTCGCCCCGCCCCGCCCCGCCCCGCGCCGCCGCCTCCCAGAGCCCGGGGCCCCGCGTCACCTGCACCCGCGCACCTGAGCGCTCGGTCGGCCGGCGCTGCTCACCTGTGTGCTCCGGCCTGCGGGCTCCCGCATTACGCTCACTCCCCGGCCCGGTGAAGACAGCAGAACTGATTGTTTTCCTTCTCGGTTTCCAGGAGCCCGCAGATCCACTGACCAGCTCTCCGCCGCGTGTCCCGAAAGGCCAAGGTATAAGACACCAGGGCCTCAGCCTCCAACACGTGCCTTTTCGGCAAGTGTCCGGTCTTATTTGGGGAAATACAACTGTACCCGTAAGCCAGATCCTTTACTTGGCAGAGAAAGTAAAGAACTCTGAACAGTTATCAGAAATTTATTTAAAAAGAGAACCAGGGATCCCTGGGTGGCGCAGCGGTTTGGCGCCTGCCTTTGGCCCAGGGCGCGATCCTGGAGTCCCGGGATCGAGTCCCACGTCGGGCTCCCGGTGCATGGGGCCTGCTTTTCCCTCTGCCTGTGTCTCTGCCTCTCTCTCTCTCTATGTCTATCATGAATAAATAAATAAAATCTTTAAAAAAATAAAAAGAGAACCAGGGGCACCTGGGGGGCTCAGTGGCTGAGCATCCACCATTGGCTCCAGCCAGGTGTGATTCCCAGGTCCTGGGATGGAGCCTGTTTCTCCCTCTGCCTGTGTCTCTGCTTCTCTCTCTCGCTCTCTTTCTCTCTGTCTCTCATTGATGAATAAATAAAAATCATAAAAAAAATAAAAAGAACTAAAAGTTATATAACAATGATGGGGGAGTTGTTTTTGCTTTTTTTTTTTTTTTCTTTTGGTGTGTTTTTTGTTTCTGTGTGTTTGTCTTTTTTGTTTGCTTTTATCTGTTTCTCTCTAGCCTCTTTCCACCAGAAGGGGCTCATGGTGTCAAAATTCTGGGAGAGAGTCGAGGTAGTGGCTCTGGGACTGGTCTATCTGATGGTCTCCGTTTTCTGGAAGCAGAGGAACATCTGTAAGCACAGAGATTGAGGCTGCTTCCAGTGCTTCTTCCTTCCATTGCCCCAAGGGGAGTAAGTCAGGGCAGGGAAGAACCCAGCCAGATGTGGATGTCTGCATGCTGCTGGGGCAACCTCAGTAAACATTTTGTAAACGTTTCTTCAATCCCTCTTAGTGCATCAAGGAAAAAAAAGAATCTGTTCTCACTTTTCAATGCACCATACTATGAGCTTTGCCGTTTAGGCATGGATCAGGCTTTTTTTTTTTTTTTTTTGGATCAGGCTTTAATGAAATCTGACCTCCCCTGCTCATCTAGTTTTATTTTCCCTGATTCCATTACCTACACCACCATCCCCTGCGCTGTACAGTCCCACCCTGCAGCCCAACCAGTTATTTCTTTCCCTATCTCTCCCCCTTCCTTCTCCTCATCTGGGACCCCCATCTTCTCCTACTCCTCTTTGTTCTCCCTCCTCCATCCCATCCACCCTTATTCCATTCTTCAGGCATTCACTGCTTGGTCTGAAGATGGCCAATTGGGGTGTTTAAACCTCTGTGAAAGGTGTTTTCTGAACCATCCTGTTGTATCCTCAAGAAAGCCAAAGTGTAAAGTAATTGAGGAGTCCAGTGGCTTCCACAGACTTTTTTTTTAGGAGTAGGCAATCCCCCTTGTGAAGGTGCAAATATTGGTTGCTGTTGCTCTCGTCAATTCCATTCTTGCTTTTGGGTGGGGTAGGGGTGAGGGCTCTTTCTGAATCATCCTGTTTCCTTAAATCTTTTGGTGTTAAGCTTTGCACCTAAGGCTACTTGTTTCCCAGCTACTTAATACATACACCCACCAGTTAAATCCTCATAGGCTTTGAGCTGCTAGAATTTACAGTGAGCTCTCTACCCTCCAGGGCTCCTTTACACATATTGAGGGCTGACGATATGGGGGTCAAGGTGACTTTGAAATTCCTTCCTTTTCTTCTTCCTGCCTTCTCACAAAGACTCAGACATTTTCTTCTAGGCAAAAACATAACAAAACAAAAACAAAAACAAAACCCCCAAAACCTGTTATGTTGCTATTAATGATTTTTCAAATGTGTTACTTAAAAAAAAAATTAAGTACAGGAATGGCATGCCAAACAAGCTGTTTTTTAAGAAAACGAAATCTCTCCCTTTAGGGGTCTTTTATAATTTACTTTGTTTTCCAACACTGAGATTTTACAAACCTGTTTCTCTCACAATATAACTTAAAAAAAAAATCTCCAGCTCTCTCTCTCTTTTTCTTTTTCTTTCTTTCTTTCTTTCTTTCTTTCTTTCTTTCTTTCTTTCTTTCTTCTTTCCTTTTTTTCTGATAGGGTTGATTGTGTTTTGAGTTTTCTTGTTTTAATAAGAAACATTTACATGTTTTATGTGCTGTATATATATAAAAAAGAAATCATTAGCAATGCCCAAAGTTAATAGCCTAAGAATGTATAGCATAATATATTGCAGTGTCACTGAGAGAGTGAAAAAGATTTAACATAGGACTCAGGGGGAGAAAGTATAAACTGTGTGAAACTATTACTACTCCAACTAGTTCTAAAAGAGCTCAATGTGAAACCAACCAGAAAATGATCATCCCACAACTATAAATATAAAGCACTAAAAAAGACAAAAGCTCTCCGGCATTGTGAAAAATCCATAAATAAAAAGCACCCCCAAAAGCATTTGCTGGCAAAAGTATTTAGAGTGGCAATAAAAGAGAGTATTTGTTTTCTTTATATTAAGTGATTTTTTATGGAATCTGTACAATTAAACACTGCATAAGAGCATAAGAATTAGAGTTTGTGTTTGGCACCTAATTGAGTATGGAATCAGGAAGATGCAGAATCTGAAGTGGTTATGTGCCTTAACATTGTACAGTGAAGGTTACTTACACTATCTTATTAAATAAAAAGCTTTCTATACTGAAAAAAAAAATCGGTTCTTTGAGTGTACTCATATACCTACATATATATCAATACACAATATGAAAACGGGATTCTTTTTTATGGTTTTATATTTTGCACACAAATGTTGACGTTGTATAAGCAGAGTGGCATTTTGTGAGGTAGATAGCTCTACTCCAGGGTGATTCCATCAGGCCAACCTTCATAGCAAAAATATTTTAGTTAAGGGATATGTTATCTCATTTTATTTTGTTGATACTCATGAGGCTACTACATAATAGTGACTTTTTAAAAGATGGATTACCTGTTGTCAGCTAAAAGAAAACCACAACAGTTCTTAACCACTTAGGACCAAGAAACAGCAAAGGGGTAACTTAACAATTTATATAAAATATCATTTTGATTCATCAAGTCAAAGACTTCCGAGTCAACCAAACACTGTAGGTCATGGGATTGATAACAAACCTAATAAGGACAATAATAAAGGTAGTTTTACCTTATATGTTTTGTACTTTGATGAGACCAAGTAACTAAAGTGTGTAGGCCAGGTGCTCCTGTCCTCACATTCACGATAGGACACAGAGGAAGCTAGGGTACCTGATGGGCAGAAATACTGGTAATGAAGACACAGAGACAGAGGTTGGCATAACCTTTGCCTCCACCCCGATATCATTAGCAAAAGATTCGCAAATGCAAAGTCAAGGGTGTCATATGCCCTTCCAATGTCTGGATTCTCCTGGAGCCATGAAAGGGAGGTAAAGTGGGAATAACCACTATTAGTTTGGACCGTATGCACCTTCAATAATTGCCTTTAGAAGCCTGTTAAGAATTGCAATGTCATGTGGATTAAAACTGATAGTTCATAGAAGTACAGAGGTTGATCCATTGAGAATAGTTTGCTTATTGCAAAAGAGAGGTTCTAAACTGATCTACTGATTCTACTTTTTGTTCAAGCTTCCTCTCTCTGAGAGCAAGAACCACTGTGAGACTATACAGCTGGTCACCTCGAAGATTAAATTACAGTATGTCACTTCAGAATTTGTATAGAACTTTCATGCATATTAATCTCTGCAATCTTTATAACAATCTTTTGAGAAAGATATTGTTATCATCTTTTTAAAGACAGGGACCCTGAGGTGAAAAGTAGGTCAGTGATTCGCCAGAGGTCCCAGAGGCACTTTACCTCACAGAGGTAAAGCCTGGTTCAAGTTCAAGTTCTAGTCTTCCTTTCCAGATCCAGTGTTCTTCCCTCTATTCCAGAGCCTATCTCAGAAACTAAAAATGTCCTATAAACAATTACAGTGGGAAGCACTATGACCTATAATGATTCTACAAAGATGGCAGTGAATCAGGGAAAGGGCAGGTTTGAAGCGGATTCCAGGGTTTCAAATCTACACAAAGAGGGAGGATTTCTCCCGTATTAACAAAAAAAGTGGGGGAGGGTGGGTTACTGGGAAGAAGTGGATTTGAAGAGAAAGATGGTAAGCGTAGTCTTAAGCTCGCTGAACGTGTGTAAATTATGCAGGTGGAGGTGATCAGCAGACAGTGCTCAGGAAGGAGGCTGAGAATCAGGATCAGTTACCACAGGTCACCGGCTGAGATTGGCCAAGGAAAAGACTGACAGTAAACGGGGAATGGCCTGAATCTCAGGAAAACATGGAGAGTGGGGAAAGAACGCGTATATTCAGAAAAAGGGAAAAAGCCAAGCCCCTTGGCAAAGTGGAAAGATTAGCCTTCCAAATGGAGAAAGATCATACTTTTGCTCAAAGGTAAAAGCCAAACAGGATAGTAAAGGCAGAAAGAGACTGTGACATGCAAGAGCTGATAACTTGCTTGTTGGATGATCCCAACATTCTCATGAATGAAAAAGGAAAGAGGTGTCTTATGTTCTCAAAAGTAACATCTGGGGACAGCTACTGGGGGAAGGTTAGAAGACATTAAAAAATGTATCTGACCTGCAGCAAGAACGTAAGTGTTGCTCAGACAAATTGAACCTATGGTGGGAAATCATCAGAGCCACCAGAATTTCTCCCCAGAGCTGAGAAATAGAAGAATTTGAGTGGGTTTCAGGACTAACAAGAAACATATGCTCCCAGGTCAAAAGAATGAGAGGGATTTCAACATGACATGAGAAGTTAGCTGAAACGGCTAAAACATATAGTCTGATATTTGTAAGAAAGAATGAGAAGAAAGAAAGATTGCAGTAATATGGCCAGTGGGGCCGGGCAGTGTGGGAAGCAGGAGGGACACACAGGGACAGCCCATGTGTCCATTTGGTGGCTGGACGTATAAGCTCAAATTCATCAGGTTTTTAGCACTTCTTCCATTTTCATTTTTCACCACTGACTTTACCTGTCTGTCCCTTGAGAATGTTTGTGTGTCTAACCATTCGTCAAAACTTTCTATCTCCATTCTTTTACTTCCCGTTTGCTCATGAATGCCCTTGTTTTGGTTTCCTGTGGCAGTTGTAACAAATCCACACACACTGGGGGGCTAAAACACCAGAAGCTGATTCTCCCACAGTGCTGGATGAGAAAAGTCAGAAATCAAGGTGTCAACAGGGCAACAGTCCTTCTGGAGGCTCTAGGAGAGAATTGGGGGGTTTTGCCTCTTTGAACCTCTGAGGGCTGCCATGTGGACATATCTGTGGAGACACCATTCAGTCCACTACACTCCTCAGCCTACCTTCTACCCACATTTACTCCAACATAAACACACACACGACTCCTCTTAACCAATTGTCACTAACAGCATGGATGGATGACCTCCCATTTTGTAGATCTCACAATCAATTGCCAATTTTCATGAGATTTTCTATAGTATCAGGCATCCTCGGCAGCTATGGACTTCTCTAAACACTCTCCTTGCTGAACTTTTAGGATTTACAGTTTCTAAAGATTTTTTAAAAAAATTTTATTTACGTATTCATGAGAAACACACACACAGAGAGGCAGAGACAGGCAGAGGGAGAAGCAGGCCCCCTGCAGGGAGCCCAATGTGGGACTCTATCCCAGGACCCCGGAATCAGGCCCTTTGCCCAAGGCAGATGCTCAACCATTGAGCTACCCTGGTGCTCTAGGATTTCCAGTTTCCATTCTTCTTCTGACCATTCCAAGGACATTTGCTTGTACTATCTCTCCCGCCATCCACTTCTTGAATGGTGGTGTACACCACAGGACTTTGCCTGCTCACTTTTTACTCTCTAGATAAAGCTATTCCACTCATAGAGCTTCACCTCCAGCTTTGCGTTCACTAAATCCTATCTTTTACTCCACCCCGACTTCTTGCCTAACACCCACAACAGCACCGTCCAATGGAAACTTCTGCTGTCATGTTCAATAGCCACACTGTCTAACACAGTAACCACTAAGCATACATGGCTACTGAACACTTGAAATGTGGTTTTTCATTTTTTTCTTTTTAATAAATTCAAGTAGCCATGTGAGGTCCTGGCTACCTTATGAAATGCTGCAAATCTCAAATCTCCTCTACCTTATGGGTAGTTCATTCTAACGAACTTCTTGCTATGCACACAATATGTCTTTCCAGTGGGTAGGTAACTGTCCCTAGGACTCAACTACTACCTCCTCTGAAAAGTCTTCCCAGCAACTAAGGTTAAATGATCTGTTTCCACTTCTGTCTTTCCACAATTCATTTTTCACTATATTATTATCTATGATATGATAATATATTATATATTATACATATTACAATACATATTATAATAAATATATTACATATAATATTATATATATCCATCATTTTATACTTTTATCTGCTTGTATCATGAACTCCTTGAAGAGAAACACTGTATCTTACCCTAATTCATTCTGTAGTCTTTGTAAGCCAACACCTGGTAACTTCTCAGTGAATCAATACAAAAATGAGCAACTGTATGTTGCTTAGAGGTCACCTTGCATTATCAGAGACAAAGCTGAACAAGGTGCAGGATCTAAGTAAAACACAAAGAGCTTCTGGCTCCTTTCACAATCCCTTCAGGAGAATGGCTAAATCCACGTAGCTCAAGAAGGTTTTGCATCCATCAACTCAATGATAAAAAAAAAAAATAGCATTTTTTGTTTGTCTTTTGGGTTGGGTTTGGGTTGGGTTTTGGTTTTTAATGAGTTACGGTTTTAGGAGCCTTAAAAACTGGAAGTTAACGTGGTTAGCTGGGTACATGAGCCATTTGGCTGTCACCCTTCATGCTTAAAGTGCAAATCATTCTAAGCATCGCTCTTCTCTGAAATCTGAAATATGGTGATTTAGAGAATTCCAAATAGTGGTGCATAATTCTTCAAAACTGTAGTTAAAAGGGGGGGGAGCTCATATTTTTGCTAGAGAGGAAAGGAGAGAAAAAGCAAAAATCTTCTCTGATTTTGGCTATAGGATGTGCGTGGGTGCCTGCATCTGTTAATGGGGTGAAGGGTGGTGTGTTAGTAAAGGGTTAGGCAGGCATACAGATTGCAGGGAAGGAGACTCATGGAGGTTTTTTTTTCTGATCCTGTGCATTCAGCGCAGCCTTCATCGCCTGTGGCTGCTCTTTTTATGAGAACTGGCACACATTTAACTGCTTTAGCTGTTGGCTTCTAGGCTTAGTTTAACCCACAAAGGAGGCACTCATTCACATTTTAGCTATCATTTCCATTAAACCATGCAAATACTAATGGTACCTAATCTAACTGGATAAGGCACAACCAAATAAATATATCCCCTAAATACCCTAATTATGAGGTATCTAGAAACATAGTGGTGGTACTTACTGAAAATAAGTACATTAACTGGAAACTTAAATTTTTCCTTCCTAAGTATATGGAAAAACCAAATAATCTTTGCACAGAAGGCAGGGAGTAGCAATTCCATTAAGATATTACATGAAAAAAAAAAAAAAGCTCTAGTCCCATTTTGTCTATTTCAAGCTCCATTTTGCTCATATTGTAACTTAGAGAATCATTCAGAGAAACAGAGTGGGAGGAAGAATATGAGCTACATTTCGTTAGAACTTCAGATACATTTTTCTTTCCTGTTTTATCTGAGCTTGCAGGCGACATCTTCTTAATGAGGGTCTTCAAATTTCCCTGCCTTTTAGAAATGTCTCCCCTGTGCCCTGGGACAACAGTCTCTGATTTTAGCTTTTAAATATGCTCATAATATAGAGTAATTTTTTTTTTCTTAGCACGATTCATTGTTTTACCTGCTTTAGTGGGAATTATGGGTTTGATTAATGGGCTGAAAGATTTGGTCCTTTTAAGTTTCCTTATCTCTATTCCTTCCTGATGCATGATGCTTCCAATAGTCTCTGAATCCTTGAGAATCATAATGGCAAAGGGGATTTAAAATAAGAGTAAGAGTAAAAGGGGGGTGGTTTATCCATGATCGTGGTATTTGTGGCGACCATTGACATGAAATGTATTCATACAAGCATGTATATGTTCAGTGATATACTCATTTATTCATTCAACAGACTGTTCAGTCATATACTTATTTATTCTTTCAACAAACAGACTGCTCCAGGAATTATACTTGGTCCTGGGAAGAGTCTGCAATGATTTCAGGTTCTACTAAATGAAAATGAGATTGGGGGGGGGGAGGGCTACAATTTTCCTCTACTTTAAACAGCGCAAATAGGTATGGAAAGAGAAAGTAGATATAGCAAGGTTTATTTATTCTGCTTTAATTTTGGTCACTATGTTAATCAAATAGATAATCAGGAAACACCTGTGTTCAGTGAGTTACTAAAAAGGCATGCTGCATGCTTCTGATGAAACAAACCATCAATCTTGGAATCTGCAAGCATTGCAAAAATAACCACAAATAACCAGGCAACTAACCCCACCATCACTGGGACTGCCAGCTTTGAGTCAAATATGCATATTTATTGCCCTAAGTAGCTCTTAAAGGTGAAGTAATGCTTAGGGGCCTACTAAGGGGCTCAGGGAAGAAAGATTATCTAACAATACAAAGTATTTGGGTTTGAGGAGCACAATTAAAACATCAGGTTTTAGTGATAACTTCTCCTGGATTTATCTAACCAACAGAAATGTGCTCTTTTGGCATGTCCACCCCTTCGCTCACATGCGTGTACAAAACCAGACAAGCAGGTGAATTTCTTTTTTCCCTGGGGTGATCAAATAGAATGACAGGCTAGCACTAGAATAGCACTAATAGCAACTCTTTGGAGAATAGTGTTTTTTTTTTTCCATTTGGGCAAAATATGCGTAAGTTCACTAAAATAAGCTGGAAAATATTCCTGACTCGTTGAAATGCAATCTGTGAGCTCCAAAAATAAATAAAGATTGCTCCTAAGAAGTCTAGAACATGATATGATGCAAAGCAGTGGTAACAGATTAAGTGCTCTCATGCTCCCAAACATCTGAATCAGCCCATTCCGCCTGGTTAACATGAAAATAAGATGTGCACAGAGATCTTAAATTATAACTTTTCTCACAGGTCCTCAGATCTGGAATTTTAAACATGCATTTGCTGAAACATAAGCAGTGGTCATAAATGTGTGTGTGTGTGTGTGTGTATGTGTATTCACTTTAAAAGGTAACAAAAGCACAAACTAGTATTTCATATATATTGAGGGGCATAGGAAGTGCATAACAGTACTGCCATTATAGAAAAAGGTAGTCTGTTTAATTGTAAAAGAAATACAGTCTGCTTAATAGTACATACATGTAGGTTCATACATACAAGTTCATAGGCCCTGCCCTCCTCCCCACCCACACCTCACTGGATTCTTAATAAAGAAAAATGAGAGCACAAAAAGTGCTTAAGAAGTTGATTACAAAGCAAAACCTCAAGGTGATGCAGCCAGAGAAGATGTCAATGTAGTTCACAGAAGTCTAAGGTTGTTCCTGTTTCTGCCCAGAGGAGGAGCCATTTGCAGATCAATTTCAATCAAGTTGTTCTTCACACCACAAGAGCATGTTTTATACATGGCAGAGTAGAACACAAAGTGCACTTAGATTCCAGAGAGCTAGAGCAGAAGAGAAAGAGTGCAATCTCCATGGTGACAAGTACTTCCTGGAAAAGGATTTTATCACATGGCCCTGAAAGAGGAAAATGCCATTCGAAAAATATTAATAATGGACTTTGAGCAGATGCAAAAGCTGAGTCTTGCAATTTTGTGGAACTAGTAATGAAAGGTATGATAAAAGAGTATAACTGCCTCAGCACACAGCTGGATAGAGCAAGAGTAGCACAAGGGCATGCAATAAGGAATGAACAGAAATTGGACAGATGGTACCAATTCTTCACTCTTGACTTCGAACCATGTGAACTACATTTCCTTCCCCCCACCCAAAGAAAGAAGCGAAGATACTTACTCACTTTGGGTTTGACTGTGGGACTTGCCTTTACCAATGGAATGCTAATGGAAGTGATAGAACCAAAGTTTTTTAACAAGGTTTGAGCGATTGGGCTGTCTCTTTGCACTTCTGCCATTGTTAAGAGAATAAAAAAAAAAAAAAAAAAAAAAAAAGATGTACTTGCCCAAACTAACCACTGACTCCAGCTGGAGGAAAAGAGATAATAGGAGGCTATATTTGCTTACAGTGGCCATGGTCATACCTCTTGCCTACCCTCTGCTCTGGAAGAAAGAATGCTTAATTTTGTAAGTCACTTAGATTTCTATGGTTATTTGTCATGCAGCACTAGCTAACTGATAGAGAGTAATTATGTTCAAGTATATGAAGAAATTTCCTTTCTTTCCTGGAAATAAGCTACTAAAAAGAGATTCAGGTCAAAAATAAGGAAGTTAGTATCATTAATACCTGTTTTAAAAAAGGGGTTTGGGAATGAGAAAGACACGTGCCGGAACCTCAATTACCCTCTAGAAGAAACAAACCAACTGATCTCTGTTTCTTCTTTCTTATTTGATCCCAAACATAAAATCACAGATAAGCCAATAGAAAACAGAAATTCCACCTGATTTAAAACAGATTCTCTGGTAGTTTCTTGAAATAAATAACAAACGTTTCCTTTATGCCAACCTACTGTACCATGTTACAGTTACTCTAGTACTTTCCTAAGTCATATGGTTTAATTGGTTCTCATTATCTTAAACACAGTTTCTCAGAGCAAATGTTCTCATAAGTTAAAAAATAGAGACATATATCAAAAATAAAAGAAAATCTTTTAGGGATCCCTGGGTGGTGCAGCGGTTTGGCGCCTGCCTTTGGCCCAGGGTGCGATCCTGGAGACCCGGGATCGAATCCCACATCGGGCTCCCGGTGCATGGAGCCTGCTTCTCCCTCTGCCTGTGTCTCTGCCTCTCTCTCTCTCTGTGGCTGTCATAAATAAATAAAAATTAAAAAAAAATCTTTTAAACTAAACTTTGAGTTAAATTAAGAGTTTTTATCTTCTTAAATTGTAAGGTGGTGACAATCAAGAAATTTTCAGAGACTATTTGGATGAGTTTGCTTATATTTGCAAATACTGGGTATAGCAGTTATGGTGCTTCACCTGGAGTCAGAAAAATATAGGTACAGATCTCAGCTCTGACATTTTATAGCTATGTGATCTCCTGGGAAGTTAAGTTCTGAGCCCTGGCTGCCTATGAAGTAAGAAAATCATGCACATAGTAAGTGTTTAACAAATAGTAGCCATTACCACTGTCATTATCAATACCATCATCATTGTCAAAATCCTTCTCCTCATCATCATCATCACTGTTATCATAGAAAGTTTTGGGGAAGATGAGATAGGATCCAAGCTGCACTTTAGGAGATGAATTTGACAGGAGTGCTCAGAATGAACTGGAGAGGGCAAGCAAACTAGAAATGCTAAGATTTCATTTAGAACATCTCCATCTTTTCCATCGCCTGCTTGCAATATCCCGTGCACTCACACCAGAGCTGGAGTAGAAAACTCAATACTAAAACACAAATAAGAAATGCCAGCATTTCTGCCTGAAGTTAGTCATGGCCAAAGATCTAGATGAAAATATTCCCCATCCCCACTTTGTTCAGGAGCTCAGGGCTAACTAATGGACAGACAGACTGCAGACTCATGCCTAGAGAGCTCGCCCTCAGTACTCACTTGTGATGCTCCTACATGGTCTCTTTGCTGCCTACGCTGCCAGCCATCTGTTATAATGGCAGGATGCCAGCTTACAGGATAGCTTGCTGGCTTTGCAGAAGCCCAAGGGCCAAGAAAAGGTTTTCAACAAGAAGCCCTTATGAAACTCACAAGTACGCCTGGAGAGAACTCCTGGTTGCCTCTCCTTCTCCCCACACAGCAATGCTGAGGGTGATTTTTTTCTCCATGACATTTTGTTTTACCTGTTGATTTAACTAGTTGGGTCTCCAATCTAAATCTTGAAATCTGGAGAGGAAAAAAACACGAACCATGTGTAGGTACCTGTGGCTGCCAAACAGACAGGTGGTGTTATTGCCTGCTTCTTGGCAGGGCTAATGGGAAGCAGCAGGATTTCCATCAATACTCTGCTACTGCCTCCTCTAATTCCCCAACGCTCCCCTTTTTCCTCCATGATACCTCCCTGTTTCCCCGATCCTTACATTCTCTGTAAGAATTAGCAAAGATTTCTTTGTTTTACTTGTCTTCCACATGTGTCCACATTCATTTAAATGTAAAACATGAAAAAAACATATATAGAAGTTATTCTTATAAGACACAGAGAAAGATATGTAAATACATTTGGAGTTTTAAACCAATGCCTCTGTGACTAGAACATATTTTATAATTACATTAAAGATCATATATCGTTTGGAGCTGATAGAAGCAGAAGAATAAATGTCAATTTGAAGTTAAGGAAAGAAAAATTTTCAACCTAATGACCAAGAGCATTTTCAGTTTATATTCTAGTAGATACTAGCTTTTAGAAAAAAAATAGAGAAATGTACTCAAATATCTAGAATATGTGGTAGTAAGTACAACAAAAACACTGTAGCTCATCCTCATAGATATTTGTGCCTGTTAAGGAGAAAGGGCAGAAGCAAGAGTTTAAATGTCACCTGATGATGATAAGAATGTTGATTTTATAAAGGCCAATATTCACTTATTCATCATTTAACAACTATGGACTAGGCATTGAGCATAGGACAACGCATTGGGCTTAAGGCTTAATGATAAGAAAGCAAATCAACCAGAACAGCCCCAGTCAAGAATTTCACCATGCAGGAGTGCCTGGGTGGCTCAGTCCACTAAGCATCTAACTTTTGGTTTTGGCTCAGGTCATGCTCTCAGGGTCCTGGGATGGAGCTACACATTGGGCTCCACACTCAGCTGGGAATCTGCTTGTCCCCCACTCTCTCTGCCCCACGCTCGCTCACACATATGCACACACCTGCTCTCTATCTGAAATTTAAAAAATAAATCTTTTTTTTTAAATAAGAATTTCACCATCTAGTATTGTGTGTGTATGTGTGACCAGACAAACATAAAATAAAGCAGAAATGTAGTGATGGGGACACAATAAGTATTATGAGACTGCTTCCTCCAGCCTGGAGGGAATTAAGGAAAACTTCCTGGAAGACATCAGAGGCAGGTTTCCTTAAGAGCCTGAATTCATAAAACACAAAAGGAAACATATATCACTTGTCCTTACTTAAAAAGGTTGGTTGAAAAAAAAAAAAAAAGGTTGGTTGATTCTATGTATCTATTCACTATTCAAATATGGCTAAATTTCTGGGTTAGATTAACAAGAATCTATGGAATGGGATTAATTCTTGTCCTCTGTCACCACAGGATGTACGTAAAAATCCATATGCATAAAGGAAGGGTACAGCATTGTATAAAATAAAATTATTATCATTTATTTTTAATATGCCTTTTCATCTACTGAAGGATCAAGAAGGAAAAGAAAAAGAAAAAAAACCCCACAAATATATATATAATATAGATATGCAAAGTAGTCTTTGCTTATCTACTTCAGAAATGAAGTTGTCCAGATAGTCATGGACTCTAACTTGGGACCAGTAGAAGCTTTGTGGCCATCTGTCCACCTCCCTGTCCTCAGAGGGATGATAGAAGCCCCCAGTAGTGGGCAAACCTGCCCATTCCTTCCAGCACTGGTAAGACTATTTTCTTCTCCAGAAACTTCCTCCCCATTAGGGGTGCCTTATTGTTTACATTATGGGTGGGTTACAAAATATAGAAGTTGCAGATGCTGACAGCTGAGCTGACTTCTTAAGAAACAAGCAAACAGAAAAGACTAAATTTCTGATTCCCCAATATAAATAGATAATTACAATTGGTATGTTCTCTTCTAACTAAAATTGCCTCCTGACACTCAGGTTATAGTTAAAGAAGGAGCTCTTCTGAAATGTGCCTAGTCTCTGAGTAAAGACAATACAAAGGTGTAGAGTGGCAGGGAATTGGCAAAATCGAAAAATACAGTGATAGTATGTGGTATATTACAATTGGCCAGAGGGGCAAAGACCTGAATTCTGGACCCAACCCTAGTCACTCTTCGCTGTGAGAACACCCATAAAGCATTCAATGGGATCTTCATTTCTTCACCTATTACATATGGGGAATCAGCCTAGCAATTCCCAGGCTTCCTTCTGGTTCTTGGTCATTTAAAATCTTGAACCAAGAAGCTCCATCCATGAGCTCCACCCTTAGCACTGACTTCACTCTCATTGCTCTATGAGGATAATACTAATGCACGTGAGAAGCCTATAATGGGCTTCTCTGGGCTTCTTTGTAATTTCTATTATGTATAACCTTTCAATTAACTCCTCATAGATAAAGGATCTTCTTTAAATTTTATGTGTTGAGACATAAAATGATTAACCTTCCTAAAAATTCTGCTGTTCTGCTTCTTTCTCTTACTGCCTAGTACTAGTTATATTGTTATCTCAGAAGCAAAATAATTAAATATCATTTTTGCTTTTTTTTTTTTTTTTTTTAGAGTGTCCAAGAAGAGTTAAGCTCCTGGATTTTATTTGAGTCAACTTTTAGGATTAGCCCTTTCTCAGACAGTGGGAGGGCCATGGGGGAGGTGATATTTCAACATCCAAACATTTTAAATGAGAAACATGTGAAGATATTCACATAGATACATGTATCATTCCCAAGCATGTACGTATATTTTCCCCTGATGTACGATCTCAGTAAAATATCAGAGAGAAAAAATGTCAGACATACATAGCATAGCAATCAAGGTCTAATGAAGATCCAGGTATTAAATCAATTAAGAAGTATCAAAAGCTACCTAATCATCAAGGAACAAAATTGGCACCACAATATGTAGTGAGTATGGGAAAGCCTAATTTACTAAACATACCCTGCAGTCACATAATTGCATGTAATTTTACCAGCATAATTAACTAATTTAATTACCACTTCTCAAGTGCATCAATTATTGACATTACAGAGTTTTCAGACAGCAGAATTACTGTGTGGTACATCCAGAGAATGCAAAATGCTTTGTACGCCTATTTTCCCCGTCATAGTCAACCACTGAGGAAGAATGTGGAGTTGGAGGCGGATAACTCCTTCAGTGGAAGGCTCGGTTGGTGCACAGGTTTAAAGGATGGAGCACCCACAAATGTGTCTCCCAGAAGGCAGAGGAGGGGAGGAAACCCCAAGATTCTGCTCTTTGTCAGGGTACAGACGAAATGTGTAAAGCCCAGTCAGGGAAAGAAATTATAATGTTCTAATTTTTTGGAAAAAAATATCTATTCAACAGCAATTCAAAATATGACTAAGGATACTTGCTGGAAGGAAAGAATATAAAAGAAAGAGAAATTTGAACATTTTTTTGAAAGAACCGAAGCTTGTCTTTAAGAATAAGATTTTTCTACTTTATATCTTTTTAAAAATGTAATTGTTATGAAAGCATTAATATGAAGGATCTTCCTGGAAAGTTGCTTGAGCTTGTCTAGTCAGAGAGATGTTGTAGCCTACTCCCAGAGGGATCGTAGCTTCACAGCTGTTTAAGAAAAAAATAGTCAATATTGGCCAAAATTGTTCTTATGTCACAAAATTTGTAAACAGAGATGGCCCAAACTCCTAAGAGCTGTGGTGTGGTTCTGTGTGTCTTTCCACATGGCCCTCCTATATCTGAGCTTTGCACTGCTTCCTCCCATCCAGAGGTGGCTGAGCTGCAAAGTCAGTGTTCACATCAGCGAGTATTGTGATGAGGCCGCTTACCATGGAGTAACATGTGAGAATGGGACATCTTTTTTACCTTTGGAATCCCTGAGTATCTACATTATCTTTGGATTTAAATTGGGATTTTAAAATGCTTTATTGAGACTGGAAATTTAAAAAGGAGTCTTTGTCACTTATCTTTTAAAGAGTTTACTCAGTGCATCACTTTTAAGTGACTTAGTCAAGCAATCTAGAAATTAAGAATAGGAAAATATGTTTTCACTCTCATGGTTGAAAATCAGATTACAGTCTCAAGATACCAACTTGTATTGGGGAAAACTTTCTGAGCCTAGAAATAAGTGGTTGCAAAATAATTGGGCCAGGTTCTACAAAGAGTCAGTTTCTGCGAATTATATTTATTTACTTTTTGTAAGAAATTTGGAACTGAGAGTTGGAGACCAAGAATCCTTATCTCAACCTCGGTGTGCCTCACTAAGCAGGGAAACCCTGTCAAGTGTGTGGAGTTGTCTCTGGAGCTTTCAGCAGCCTTGCCCATCCCATCTTCTTTAGATCATGCTTCTTCCTCCCCCACCAGCTTTCAAAGTTACAGAGCTCCTTTTTGTTCTCTCCTACCCTCTATTTTAAAATAGCTTTAAAAAAAATAAAATAAAATAGCCTTAACTTAAGTCAATGCATTACTTCTAGGAGGGGTATTTAATGCAAGTTTTCTCTATGATTTTCTGTATAAAGTTTTAGGCCTTTGTGAGACTATTACAACTGCTTAATGCTATTTGTATTATTATTATCTTCTTAAGGTTTATTTATTTATGTGTGTGTGAGAGAGAGAGAGAGAGAACATGCCCAGGGGAAGGGCAGAAGGAGAGAATCTCAAGCAGACATGGTGCTCGATCTCACGACGCTGATAATGACCTGAGCTGAAACCAAGAGTTACATACAACCACCTAAGCCAATACTATTTGTATTATTAATAGTCAAGTGAGAACTGGTATTTTGGGGCTGGAGGGAATGGGTGGGGAGAGGGCCTTCCTGGTGCTCCTAAAACTGCATTGGATTAGTAGCATTCTTCCTCCTTGATGAAAGGTTGTTTCCCAGTGTTGAGACACTCCTGTGAATTAAGCCTACTGAATTTTTTAGTCCTAACTATAAATTCAGCCCACTGAAGAGTCAATAAAGTATGTTCTGTGTGAGAAAAAGACTTTCCATTTCAGGAATTCCTGTTATGAGAAGTTTATTAACTTAAGTCACACACTCTGTCTCGAGGAAGTCTCTGATAATTACGTTTTAAATTAACTTTAGTCTTCAATTCAAACTATTGATATTTACTCTTCACTTCCTGTTACGATTACCCACATATATTATACTTTCTGTAACACAGATCTATGAGGATGGTGATTCAGGAATATGAGTACAAAGGCGGAAAAAGGCCACTCCAGCTCACTGGTGCTAAAATCTTTGGTCCAGTTAGACCAAAAACATCAAAGATCAGATTGGAAGATGCAACAGAGCATATGGATAGAGTAAATGTATAAGGCATATTCCTTCTACGGCACTCTTGATCTGGCCAGACATTCAGAACAGCCCATACGTAAGGACAATACAAGGATGAGCCAGTCAGTAAGCTCTACTAGCTCAGCAGGAGCGAAAACTACAGGAGGGTCTTCAAGGAAGTCTCCATGGGGGGAATGACATTTGTAACAAACCTCAAGGGAAGGATAGCATGCAACACAGACGTAAGAGAAGGAGTCCAACAAGCGTAGGAAACACCACGGCAGAAAGCAGAGGGATGGCAAGTTTGTGAGAATATAAGCCTGCAGCATGGTGGCCATGTACAAAATCAGGAGGGCAGTGGGGAGAAGGAGAAGGAAGTAAGTCGGGGACTGAGGCCCCAAGGCTCTGTCCCTGCCCTGCTGGTAACTAGTCTGAGATCTAGAAGAGCCACCTCAGCTTTCATGTAAAAATGAACAGGTTTATTTGGACAGTCCCTATGCCCTTCCCACACATACACAAATCCTGCGGATTGGAACTGAGGTCTACCATTTCACAGGCTTAAAAATATTTTTTTTTTCTTTTTCTTTCTTTTTCTCTTTTTAAAAAAATCTTGGCACACCTTCCCGGTCTCCTCCATACCTCATTGATATTTGTTTCCCATGCTGGATCAAATCTTTCATAGCAATCAAACTTAGAATATTGCTCACAACCACATCCTTGAGGCAGGGTTACAGGCTCCCTACAGAGGATGCCCCAGTAACAGTCGGCTGAATCAAGGGTGTCCACACACTCTTTAGCCATATAGCTCCTTTCTTTTCTGCCAATGCTTTCAGACAAGTGATTGGTCTCCCCGGTCTCCATATCCTCAAACTATAGTTTTGTTCCTTAACCTCAGAATGTACTTCCGCCACCACACATTTTACCAGAATCTATTTTCAGAGATTTTGGGGTAATATTCTAATCACCATTCTATGTGAATTCTCTGCATATTGTACTATAAAGGATTCAACCCTGGAACAGCCAAAAGGAAGAGATACCCCTCACAAGTATGAGGGTGGAGGAGGGCATAACACTTTTGAGCCCTCTCCAAATGCCCCATTTGCCCAGCTGTTCGATCGATGTGTTTACCAACTGAGCTTCCAAACTCCATGCTCATGAGTTTTTATGGAAGTTTCATTATGTAGCACAATTAATTAAATAATTGGTCATTGGTGATTGAATTCAATCTCCAGCCCCCTCTTCTCACCAGAGGTGTGTGTGTGGGAGGGGGCGGGCGGGGGGGGGCTAAAGTTTCCAAACTTCTAGTCACAGCTTGGTCTTTCTGGGAATCGGTCTTCCTTCAGAAGCTATCTAGGGGTCCCAGCCAGGAGGCATCTCATTAGCACATACACAAAAAAATTGTTACTACTCAGGGGATTTCAAACATTTTAGGAGATCTGTGACAGGAACTGAGCTCAAAAATCAAATGTTAATTCTTACTATACCACGCTCACACTATTTAATATTATCAGGGCACATCCTGATTTTACCTCCAGGTCCTTAAATCAGCATTTACTGCTTTTGGCCCAGAGGTAAGCCCAGGATGAACCAGGAGAAAAAATTTTTTTTTTCAGGAGAAATTATGTTGCTTATGGTGATCCCTCTGTCCAGGACTATATTCATTAACTACTTGAAGTATACAGAGATGTAACAACAGCTAAGTTGGCATTTCTAAAAGATTGAGGATCAATCAAAAAAACGAAAATTTTTCATCAAGAAGCCAGGTGGTTGGACAACGTTCATTCAATCGTTAGCCCTCTGCTCATTTCACTGTCCACATTTCCTATAGATCTCACCTAGCAGCAAGGTTTCCACTGTGGAAGTGATGCTTTCTTTGAAAAAGTTGCTCAAATCCATATTTCTAATCTGTCTCTTAAACACCAGGCTTCAACATCAGCTGACAACTGTGAGTTATTCATGGAGTATTACAATATCATTTCCTTCTCCACACTCTAAAATGAAACATATCATGTCCCTTGAGATAAGATTCCTACCAATTGCTCCTACTTTTTCTTTTTTTTTTAATAGTAGGACAACTGATTCTCAACTTATCAAATTCAAAATTTAGACACTGACTTTTTTAAGTTTTTATTTTAATTCCAGTTAGTTAACATATAGTGTAATATTAGTTTCAGGTGTACAATATAGGGACTCAACCCTTCCACACAGCACCCAGGGCTCAACAGGATAAGAGCACTCCTTAATCCCCAACACCTGTTTCAACCATCCCCCAACCCATATCCTTTCTGGTAATCACTCGGTCTCTATAGTTAAGAGTCTGTTTCTTGATTTGTCTCCCTCTCTTTTTTCCCCTTTGCTTGTTTTGTTTCTTAAATTATACATGAGTGAAATCATATGGTATTTGTCTTTCTCTGACTTATTTCACTTACCATAATACTCCAGCTCCATCCACGTTGTTGCAAATGGTGAGATTTCAGTCTTTTTATGGCTGAATAATATTCCATTATATATATATATATACCACTCTGCTTTATCCATTCATCACTTGGTTGATGCACACTTGGGCTGCTTCCATGTCTTGGCTATTGTAAATAATGCTTCCATAAACATAGTGGTGCATGTAGCCCTTTGAATTAGTGTTTTTGTAGTCGAGTACATATCCAGTAGTGTGACTGGATCATAAGGTAGTTCTATTTTTCACCTTTTGAGGAACTTCCATACTGTTTTCCACATTGGCTCAACCAGTTTGCCTTCCCACCAACAGTGTATAAGTGCAGCGGAAATCCTTTTTCTCCACATCCTTGCCAATACTTGTTGTTTCTTGTGTTGTTAATTTTAGTCATTCTGACGGATATGAGGTGATAGATCATTGTAGTTTTGATTTGCATTTTCCTGACAATGAGTGATGTTGAGTATCTTTTCATGTGTCTTTCGACCATCTGTATGTCTTCTTTGCAGAAATGTCTATTCATGTCTTCTGCCCAATTTTTAAAAAATGGCTTATTTGTTTTTGATGTGGGAGCTTTATAAGTTCTTTACATATTTTGGATACTAACCCTTTATTAGATATATCATTTGCAAATATCTTCTCTCATTCCATGGCTTCCCTTTTAGTTTTGTTGATTGTTTCCTGGCTCTGCAGAAGCTTTTTATTTTAAAGTGTCCCCATAATTTATTTTTGTTTTTGTTTCTCAGGAGACATATCCAGAAAGAAGTTGCTATGGCTGATGTCAAAATAGTTACTGCCCATGCTCTCTTCTAGGATTTTTATATTTTCAGGTCTCATATTTAGGTCTTTAATTCATTTTGAATTTATATCTGTATATGATGGACACTGACTTTATTCTTACCCTTTTCTCTAATTTCATATCAAAGCAGTCATCAATATGCCAATTATTTTTCAGTAAACATTCTCATATTTGCCCCTTTCCCCATTCTCTGGCAGCCTCTAGCCCTGAAAGTGAGCTCGCTCAATCAATTTTGGAGTAAACTGGGTTGTTACTTGGTGGTGGGATAGTGGCTAATCTGTTGCCAACAATTTCTCCATCTCACCCTAGGTCTGTGTAGGATCATAGGATTCATTTTTATGAAGGTATTACTCCCTTTACTAAGATTTCTTCATTCAAAATTTACTGGTTCCCATTGTCAAATTTCTTAGCCTACTTGTGAAGAGTTTGTGAAGTCTCAGTCTTAGCAAATTCTCTAGATATCTTTCCTACTTTTCCTATACATGAAACCATCACTCCAGTTAAATCATCCTACTCTGATATAGTTTGAGGTGGTAAAAGATCTGAAATCAGAAGAGGAGAGTTCAAGCCTGCCTCAGCCACCATATTTCTGTGGGGAATTAAACATTCATTTCCCTCTCTGAAAATATTATTCATTAAAGTAGGGGTAACAAATATCATCATCTTAAGGTTGTGTTGATTATGCAGGTAAATATCAAATACCAGAAGCATTCCATAAACTCTTCCATACTACACAAATTAAAGGATGTATTACTTATTATTGAATCAGGAAACAGGAACTGTGTCCCGCTCATTGGTTTCTATCTAGCACCAGGCATAGTGCCTAATACCTAGGCCCTTAATAAATATTAGCTGAATAAATGGACAAATGAATGATAATATAATTGTCTTTGCTGTCTCCTGAGACTCATGAAGAACTTCCTTATCACCATTACTTCCTTCCTTGGACTCTTATGCGTTTGTGGTCTGTAAAATTTTAGCTATATTTTCATATGAATTTGACTTGTCTTCCTGGCTAGATCATAGTTGAATTGAAGGCAGGGATTCCATTATATCTCTTTGTGTTTCTTACACTGTGCTTAGACTTAACAATAACCTTAAATATCTTAGCAATAACATACAAACATTGCCATTTTCCCTAAATAATTCTTTAAATTATCAGAAAGGAGTGTGTGTGTGTGTGTGTGTGTGTGTGGTTGTATGTACCAGATCTAACTAGACCAAAGAACTACACTCACTTTTGAGTTAATTGGACTCCGAAATCTCATCCTTATTAGCAAGTATTTCCAGATGCAGTGTCTCTCTCTGCTACTAATTTGAGGAAAATACCTTTTGTTAACAAACCTTCATTCTACCCATCAAAATGATGTCTAGAATGCCATCCTTGGACAAATATGCTCTTCATTAAAATTTTCTACTTGATATGTGCTTCATTTTGTTTCTTTTTATTCCTAAGCATCTGAAATAGTTGTATAGAAATATGAGCACCTCTTATATATGTGATCACAGACTTATTTGTTTGTTTGTTTGTTTGTTTAAAATAAGTCCATTTGGTGGAGATAAGTGACAGAGCATTCAAATAGCTGTTATTTGGAGCTTCAGGGCTATGAGAAGGAAAAAGCTTTCTGGGCTTGGAGACCAAGATGAATAACCATCAATCTCCCATCTTGCAAACGAGAATTTCATCCATGCAAGTGACTTCTTCACTTAAGCTTGTTCCCACCAACATGACAGAGCTTCTGGTAGAATCAGAACAATCTACAACCTCTTCTGTCATATAGTGGCTTTTCATTTTGCTGCAGTTGAGGCTGGAGAAACCTAAGAGTTAATTTTAATAAGACTCATCAGCCCATCTTGACAATAGAGGGGAAGGAACAGGGACAGGTAGATAACTGAGTGTTTTGACATTAGACCATTAACATGCAAATCATATGCAAAATCATATGCTAACAAGTGTGAGCCTTTGTTTGTGGATGGACGCTTTCCCCCCAAATGGACAAGAGCCCTGATTCAATTCTATATGGGAAGGCACTTAGCAAGGCATCTGGTATGCACAGGAAAAGTGTAAAATGCTCTCTGAGCTCTTATTTTGACCTCTTTGGAAGACCAGGATTCCTTTAAATTTGACTTTATTGCCTGCTCACCGGAAGGGAGCACTGAAGCATGACATGGAACAGAAGCCCATGTAATGCCCACACTCACCGCACATAGTAAATAACAGTAGTGAGAACACAGGGCAGCCCGCACAGACAGTGTCCTTCACATCACCCAGAGGCCACTGCAGAGCTCCCAGGGACAAGCAGCATTAATTATAGACTAATGATGCCATTTGCATGCACATTTTAAAAAACAGTAGTGAATGTAGCCCTAATAATTGAGGATGAGTGAGATGAGGCTGCATTAAAATGCTCTATTGAGTCTCCTATCTCATTTTTAAAAAAGACCTCTATCACCTTGGTGCTCATCAGTACACATTAACATTGGGTAACCATGCGACATGGAACATTATGCTGGTTCTTTACAGATACAATCACTTCATCAACCTGCTTTTGAAGTGTTTCCCCCCCCTCCACAACCTCTTATGATCACAAACTCAAGATTCTGGGTGGGTCGGGGGAAGAAAATATAACAACTTTTGATGTGAATGGAAAGACAAATGAAATGTCAGAAATTCTGATGTAGGTGAAAAGATAGGATTGCATAAATAATAAATCAGGCCTCATTTTGTATGAATATTAGGATTGTGATCTGGGGTAATGAAGTACCAGTTTATGTGGTTCAGGCAATTATTGAGCTGGAGGACTGGAAGGGAAAAATCAAATCAAGGAAGTAACTTATCTGTTTCCACAAAGCCATGGAGAAGCTCAGTATTGTTATGGCTCAGGAATGAACATAGTAACCCCAGTGGAGGGTATCAGCCAAACTTTCAAGGAACTGAGACTTGCATCTTAGAAGGCCTGGAGGCCCTGGATTCCATAGGATTTCTGCATCATGGTCAGCGAGGTAGCCTTTTCTGCGGAGCGCTTTGTGTTCTGAATTGAAACTAGGCAGATGGGGAGCTTAAGGAGATACTTTCAAAGTTTCTCCTTTTCAAAAACTTATTTTATAAGGCATGTTATAGGCACTCTATTAACTTCATTTTATTCCCACTCAGATAGTACAGAAGCATTTGATACAAACTCAAGGGTTGATTCGAAGTCCATTTGGGCAGCATCTCCCACTCTGACTTCCTAGTTCTTACAATTCCTTTTACAGAATATATATATTTTCTATATTTTACATATTTATGTATTTTATTTATATATACATTTACTTGTAAATTTATAATATTTATAAAATATAAATTTTATATTTTTATATTTTATATATCTCTTTAAATTTTTTTCTCATGGAATAAACAAAAGAAACAAAAGAAAAAAAGACAACCCCTCTTTGTCCTCCTGACAAAGGTATTTCAATGTCCTCCTAATGTAAGTAAAACTGGCAACAGAATGATGACAGCTTCAGTACTTACAATGCACAATTCCTTTTTTGTTTTTGGGGGGTTTTCTTGAGGGAGAGCCTGTGCATGAAAGTAGGGGTAGCTGGCGGGGGGGGGGGGGGGGCGGGGGGGAGAAGCAGAGGGAGAGGGAGAAAGAATCTTAAGGTGTCTCCACACCCAGTATAGAGCCTGTCAGGGGCTCAATCTCAGGACCTCAAGATTGCAACATGCGTTTATTTTTTTTATTTTTTTAAAGATTTTTATTTATTTATGAGAGACAGAGAGAGAGAAAGAGAGAGAGGCAGAGACATAGGCAGAGGGAGAAGCAGGCTCAATGCAGGGAGCCTGACATGGGACTCGATCCCTGGTCTCCAAGATCAGGTCCTGGGCTGAAGGTAGCGCTAAACCGCTGAGCCACCCGGGCTGCCCCATGACATGAGTTTAAATCAAGAGTCTGACACTCAGCTGACCAAATCACCCAGGTGCCCTTACAACATACAATTTCAATAAGACATGTTACTAGAAATCATGGCATAGGGAATGAAGACCTGAGATATGTGTGTGGGGAGGTGCTAACTGATGTGTCAGGATTGGGAAGACTTTGCACACCATGGTTAGCAGGTGGCTCAGGAAATCAAAAATCCTTACAGATAAGAGATAAGAAATGAAATAAGTGAATGGCATGTTCACAATTGATAAAATCCTTCAAGATCATCTGTTTCTACATTTTCATTCTCATTTTAAGATAAATAACCTGGAATCCAAAGGTTATTCTTGGCAGGAATTATAAAGTTTATTCGTGATAGAACTGGAACCAGAATAGAGGTCGCTTGACATGCACTCTGGTTTGATGCTGTTCTTTCCCCATGTGAAACAGGTTGTAATCAATGTTTTCCTAGGACAAAGAAGCTGGGAAAGGTCCCTTCAGTGTTTCCCAGTACATTATGTGGTAACTCTTGTGACCACACTGGGTATGTTTCTCCTCCAGTAGGAGATTGGCATGGGGACCTCATACAAGAAAGTTTTTTGGGGCTTATTATTAATCTTATGAATACGAATACTTTATATTGCTATAGGTTTATGTCTTTTTTAAAGTACTTTCCTGAGCTTCATCCATTCACTCATTCACCCAGCTACTTCTTCCTATGTACTATGCACTCTAAGCCTTTCTGGATACTGTTTTATTTAATTCACGTATTAGGCCTATGAGGAGGTGTTAGGTGTTACTGGTCCATTTTATAGACAAGAAACAGGCCAACAGAAATAATGTAACCTGCCCCAGTTTACTGTTACTAGTCAATAGGAGAACCAGCTATCAAACCCAAATCTCTCTAATTCTGAGTTAGTTCTTAACCATATTGCAGGGTGATCTCTGCAATGGCATGAGTATGTATCCACCTAGATTAGGTTATCTAATTGCTGCAAAACCACCAGAAGGTCTATGCTACTGTAGCCATCTTATCGATCATTCATTCAACAAATATATATATGGGTGCCTACTGTTGCCAAGCACTCTTCTGATCATGGATGAACAAGATACATAAAGTTTCTGTCTTCATGGAGCTTACTTTCTAGGGAGCAAACAAGCTATAAGCAAGTTGTTGTATGAATAAATAACACAATATCCAAGTGAACACAAAGAAGGAAACCAAGTAGAACAGGATGACAGAATGGCACTGGAAATGGAGACTATTTTAAATATGGAGGTCAGGGAGGCCCATTCTCAGCAGGTGATGTCTAAGCAGAAACCTCTATGATAAGAAAGAGCGAGCTATATGACTCTCAAGAAAATGAAGCCTTACAAGATTATGATGAAACCGAACCATAGAAATGAGAAATCGCCTTGCCTGAGGTCACGTAGCTAATAAGCAGCAGAGTGGGGGAGTCAAAGCCAAGTCTCTAAGCTCTGCCCTCTTTCTACTACAACACATATGGGTTTCTGCAGGTCAACTGCAAACCAATCAGCCACGTCATTTTCATTTTCTTTTATTATCCGCAAGTGCGTTCAAAAACAATTTTCATATAGAAACAAATAAGAACAATACATGTTTTCCTTAGCCAGCTAGGTGAACCAAAAAGAATTTACTAAACACTTCAGTGGGGCACTTCTCAGAAGATGTCAAATAGGAGAATGCCCTATTTTTACTAAAAACAGAGGGGGATAAAGATATTCCCATACTTGATATGCATTCCTGAATAGTATTTCTTCTTACTCTTAAGTCTAATAAAATATTTTTTATGTATACTCAAATTTATATCTAATTTGTTTTTGAAAGCAAACTAAATAATGTGTGTTCCATACAAGCCAAAAATTGAAGGAAATCCATACTTATATCCCCACTTTCCTGAGATTATCTGAAGCCCTGGGCTAACACAGTCCAGGAGCCATGGGGAGGGAACTCTGGCTTTCTATTCTTTTCTCTCTTTTTTAAAAAAGATTTTATTATTTATTCATGAGAGACACACAGAGAGAGAGAGAGGCAGAGACAGGCAGAAGGAGAAACAGGCTCCACGCAGGGACCCCGATGTGGGACTCGATCCTGGAATTCCAGGATCATGCCCTGGGCTGAAGGCAGGTGCTAAACTGCTGAGCCACCCAGAGATCCCAGGCTTTCTTTTTTTCTTTTTTTTTTTTTTTTTAGGCTTTCTATTCTTGATAGCCTCCCCAGAGATGCTCACTGCACAAGCTCACATGGCACACAAATAACTGGGTGGCTCTGGTAGCAGTGTCTGTACGTTCTAAGCCAAACTCATAAACCAAGATCTTCACTGCCACTCTGAAGGCTGCACATCTAGTGATTGGTCTCCAGGCCTCTCCTCAGACATTCTGACACCTACTGGGACATTCCATGTAAATGGGAACCATTTGCCAAGTGCCCTCTTCTCTCTGAGAATAATCCAGGAAGACATACTTGGATGGGTTCAAAACACAAAGGTTATCTCCTCTCTCCACACCTTCTCCAACTTCAGAGTTCATAAAACTCACTTAGAGAATTTATTAGAACACAGATTGCTGGTCTCCACCTCAGGGATTTTGATTCAGTAGGCCTGAGGTAGGGCCAAAGAATATATATTTTTTTAATTTATTTATGATAGTCACAGAGAGAGAGAGAGGCAGAGACATAGGCAGAGGGAGAAGCAGGCTCCATGCACCAGAAGCCCGACGTGGGATTCGATCCTGGGTCTCCAGGATCGCGCCCTGGGCCAAAGACAGGCGCCAAACTGCTGCACCACCCAGGGATCCCAGAATATACTTTTCTAACAAGCTCCTGGGTGGTGCTAATGCTGCTGGTCCCTAGACCACCCTTTGAGTAACACGATTTATGTTACTTTTGCTTAAAAGGGATACAAATTTATCTTCTCATTCTTTTTGTGAAACGGTATAGGGCAGCAAAAAGGATAGGACCCCAATTAATTTTTTTAAGATTTTATTTATTTATTCATGAGAGACACAAAGAGAGAGGCAGAGACATAGGCAGAGGGAGAAGCAGGCTTCCACGGGGAACTTGATGCCGGACTCGATCCAGGACCCTGGGATCACAACTTGAGCAAAGGCAGATGCTCAACCACTGAGCGACCCAGGTGCCCCCCAATTAATTTTTCAGTAACTCACACTGTTACACTGGTAAAGAAAGAAGAGAGAGAAAATAGCAAAGGAAATTATATTTCCTGAAACAGGCGTGGTGGAGAGGGATTTCAATGGTGAGAGCTTGTAACAGGGGTTGCCACCCCACCCCAGATCCTGCCTTATAAACCC
The DNA here is from genome assembly GCF_011100685.1 of Canis lupus familiaris. Lineage (NCBI taxonomy): Eukaryota > Metazoa > Chordata > Mammalia > Carnivora > Canidae > Canis > Canis lupus. The sequence continues at coordinate 19,523,020 of NC_049256.1, forward strand.
ACTCTGAGGTAGACCAGCTGCAAGAGGAGCCGTTGAGAAATTTCTCCCAGACAAGTCTAGGCATTTCCTTTGCACTACCAATTAACTAGCCACAACCAGAATGCTCAGGCGCCCTGGCCCAGAATGCAATCCACACAAATACTCATTGTGTGGCAGACCGTGTCTCTGGCAGCATCAAGAATTTCATATTGCAAATACAAGGGGAAGCAAAAGAAATGAATATATATATATGTATATATATATGTATACACTTACACATATATGTACAACACGTTTCAAACACCAAGAGCTTTGCCTTGCCATCGTGCATTTTTCAGTTTTTTTCTGCATTACACTCTAATCCTGTGTATGTTTGCCCTCTGCCTTCCACTACAATATTCTGCTGAGACTATATTCAGTTTTCTTTGATGTGCTGGCTTTTGGCAAGAAGTAGCCTGGAAAAAAAAAACACATTTATATCTGTTGCCTCCTTTCATAACCTGAACTTTTACCAAACCTCATTTAAAACAAAAATGGTTCATGAGTCATGCAAGAAATGCTATAGAAGATGTGCAAAGAAATAAAGAACTTAACAGAGAGCGTGTCCCATTATTTGAAAAGTTTTCTCTTCCCCACCATGGATCTATGCTTTCATATCAAAGCTAGGCAAACCGGGATGAAAAGTGTGTTCTGGAGGTACCCAAAAGAAGCAACTTGCGAATCAATTCAGTCCCAAGTCACAGCTTTCTCTAATGTAAAATAACCTTAAGCTGCTCTGGGGGAGCTTAAGTTGCACTTGAGGATATATAAACAGACAACCTGAAAAACGTTCCCACAATGCCCAGGCTAGCGAGGGTGGACACAAAAGTTTTGAAGAGGTGGAGAAATACCGTCATTATTGCTGTAGAGCTTTGAAGGGGGCAGGAGAAAGTTGGAGAAAGATCCACCAGCAATAACAACACTATTCAACCAGAGCATCTCTGTGTGATTACAACAAGGTATCTTCCAAACCTATGCTCCTAATGGACACAGCTGGGAAAGCGGAAGAAGGAACTACTTGCATTTTTCCTATCCTGAGGCTATACTCAATTCAGATACTCCTGTCAGCCAAATCCTGAACTTGCCCTTCTTCAGCAGCCTGTAGTATAAGAATGCCAGGTATCACAGTACATTGTTCAATCATTCATCCACTACTCAACCTTCCCTCCACTATTCTTCTCTTACGTCAGGAATCATCATCATGACAATAATATTACTGATGGGGAAAGTGTGCTGAAGAGCCATCAGGTAATTCAATTTCTCTCAACAACTTGAAGGAGATGGAGGAATTATCTATTCAAGAGAAACGTGTGTGTGTGTGTGTGTGTGTGTGTGTGTGTGCGTTGTATGTGTTTGTGATTTCATATTCATTTTATATGTGAGAAAAGGGAACTGGGCATTTCAGCCATCTACTTGCTAATTAATATTCTAGCCCAAAATGCTCTGCTATAGATATTAGAAATCAAGTTTCCCATAGGACTGTCACATTGTTTTTAACCCAGAGCTATGATGCTTCGTCTTACAACTAGGAAGGTTTCATTACTGTCTGCTGTGTCTTCATTCTCCTTTGGAACTTCTCCAATTTCCCCAGAAACACAGGTGGTCTTTTGAATAAACAGAACTAACATATTGAGCTCCATAAGCTCTATGATGAGATGCATTTCTCTCGTTCACAGCTGTTGCTTGCACAGTTGGAATAATGCACGACTATGAGGTGGCTACTTAGTGAACTGGAGGTTCCTATTCAGAGCATAAATTCATAGAAAGGCGTCTTCAGGTAAAGAAGGAACAGAAGATAAGTGGCACTCCACAGGGGTCTGTATATTTTTCATTATCTATGTGAGGGACATGAAAACGTGTTTAAGGATCCACTGAAGAATTTGATGGTATTCATCCTACTTCAGAGGAAGCCTGTGCTGAGTGGATTTCATTCTATCACAAAATAATTGGGATAAAGGTCCTTGAATCAGCATGCTCTATGCTTCTGGCATTTAATCGAACTCAAATGGTAGCTGCGATAAAATCATTTTACCATTTCCTTCCTGTTCGTTTAATACTAAAAATATTTGAAGAGTCACGGTATGATGCAAAGTCCATTTCACAATGACACCATGGTCAGTGTTCAAGGGTTTAAATAACATAAACAGAATAAAAAAACAAGCAGGAACAATGATGTTTATACTGCAAAGTTGTGACATCTCTGTTAGCACGTAGCACTCTTGAATTTTTTCTCAGCTTTTCCCCTGTTGGTCTAGCTGGTCTTCTGGGGGAGGGGCCTGCTGTGCTGGCACTGAGGTGGACACTTGACGGGATGAGCACTGGGTGTTATTCTATATGTTGGCAAATTGAACACCAATAAAAAATAAATTTATAAAAATTTAAAAAAGTAAAATTAAATAAATAAATAAAATTTTTTTTAAAAATAAAAAAATAAAAATCATAGGATGATAGAATGTGAAATTTTTCTCAGCTACTGTTCCTCTCCAAATAGAAATTTAATTATGAAGACTTTTAATGGCTTTACTTACTGAACTGTACGTCAGTACTTATAGCAATACAAGAAAATGCTTTGGAAAATGAGATAATGTCAACATATGCCAAAAAGGTAGAGGGGACTTTTAATTAAAAACAAACAAACAAACAAAACCGGAGCACTGGAGTGGCTCACTCAGTTAAGCAGCCAACTCTTGATCTCAGCTCAGGTCTTTTTTTTTTTTTTTTTTTTTTTTTTTTCGGCTCAGGTCATGATCTCAGGGTCATGGGATTGAGCCCCACATTGGGCTCCATGCTCAGCAGGGAGTCTGCTTCTCTCCCTCTTCCTCTGCCCCTCCTGCCACACTCTTTTTCTGTCTCTCTCTTTTAAATAAATCTTTTTTAAAAAAGAAGAAATTAGGTGTGTAAAATATAAGTTATTAAACAAAAGTAGTAGTTATGAAATAAGAACAACTATTTATAAGAACTAATCAGGGATCAGAGATGTGACTGGAATAATTGTTGAAATAAAAGATTCATAATCAATGTATCATAAATGGACATTGCTATGGGGGATTTACTTTCTCACAGTAACTAAACCCTGGGGGAAGAAAAACTTATTCTTGGAGGTATCGTTGATCTTACAAAAGGGGGAAACATTCAGAGAAAGAAACATAAACACCGTTGGTCAATCTGGGTCTAGAGTCAGTTGTTAACTGAGATAGAAGAGCTCAGGAGTCAGGATAGGAATACAGGAGCTGAGGCCAGCATTAAGGAAATGTGCTAGAGTGGAAAGGTGCTGAATTATGGAGCCAGAGAGGAACTAGTAGAATGGAAATTTATAAGATGTAAGTGTGAAGGAAGACAATCAGATGTAAAATGTTCTAAATTTCATATATTGTTTTTTTTTCCAGTATGTAAGATTTTATTTTATTTTTTTTATTTATTTTTTATTGGTGTTCAATTTACTAACATACAGAATAACCCCCAGTGCCCGTCACCCATTCACTCCCACCCCTCGCCCTCCTCCCCTTCTACCACCCCTAGTTCGTTTCCCAGAGTTAGCAGTCTTTACGTTATGTCTCCCTTTCTGATATTTCCCACACATTTCTTCTCCCTTCCCTTATATTCCCTTTCACTATTATTTATATTCCCCAAATGAATATATTGTTTAGGATACAGATACAGGTATTGTTTAACTTCAGATTTTACTATGTTAAACATGCATCATAAAGCTCAATAACCTGAAAGAGATAAAAAATAAAATGTATGGGGATCCCTGGATGGCTCAATGGTTTAGTGCCTGCCTTTGGCCCAGGGCATGATCCTGGAGTCCCAGGATTGAGTCCCACATCGAGCTCCCTGCGTGGAGCCTGCTTCTCTCTCTGCTTATGTCTCTGCCTCTGTGTGTGTGTGTGTCTCTCATGAATAAATAAATAAAATCTTTTAAAAAAATAAATAAAATAAAATGTATAATTTCGAATGAGAGAAAAAAATTGAGGAAGAAAAAAAAAAAGATTAAAAAAATTCAACCCGGGGCACCTGGGTGACTCAGTTAAGCATCCAACTCTTGATTTTGGCCTAAGTCATGATCTCAGGGTTGTGAGATCAAGCCCTGCATTGGGCTCTGGGCTCTGTGAGGAGTCTGCTTGAGATTCTCTTCTTCTCTCTGTCTCTGCCCTCCCCCCATGCTCTCTCTCTCTAAAATAAATAAATAAATCTTTAAAACATATTCAATCTAAAAATGCTAAGAGAAAAATGGAGCAGGTAGAAATTAGTAGAAATAGTTGCCTATAACAACAATGAAGACTACCAAATGGACTGAACTCAGGTTTGAGGAAAAAGAGAATCACACTGGATTTAATCAATATGTTAGTCCTGAAGGACTCACCCCAGTGAAGACCAAGTAAATAACTTATGGACAAAATCACCAAAACCACTACTATTAGCATCAGTAATTATAAACAAGAAGTAACAGATTTTGACTGACAAAAACTACAGATGTTTAACTTGATGGATATATTTTATGGCTACATGAAATGATTGAGTGAAATAGTCAATATAAATTCAATATGTAATTCAATATATATTCGATATAATTTGCTTTCACCAAGAAATTATTGACAATAGAAAGAAAGATTTAGAAGAAAAGTCTTCCAGGACTGAAAAATGTATTCATAGAAATAAAAGATTTGGTGGGTGAGTGATACAGCAGTTTTACACACTGAAAAGAAAACTGGTAACCAGAGGATATAGCTACAAAAAAAATATATAGATAGGACACCTGGGTGGCTCAGCAGTTGAATGTCTGCTTTTGGCTCAGGGTTTGATCCTGGGTCCAGGGATCAAGTCCTACATCGGGCTCTTTCTGAGGAGCCTGCTTCTCCCTCTATGTCTCTGTCTTTCTCTCTGTGTCTCTCATGAATAAATAAAATCTTTAAGAAATATATAGATAGATGAACAGGTGGATGGATGGATAGATAGATCTTCAAAATACAATAAAAGAGGAATAAGGATTTAAGAAAACATGAGAAGTTAAGAGATGTTGGAACACAGAATGACAAGGACCAACGTGAGTTTACTCTTAGCCCCTTGAGGACAGCATGGAGGGAACGGAGGAAAAGTAGCATCTAATCTCAGAAAAGCATGGATCTGTAGATGTAGTAAGCACAATTTGCCCCAAAACGGATAAATCAAGAAAAATTCCTTATGACATATCTTTGTAAAACCAGAAGACTTCAAGGACAAAGAAAATATCTTGAACAGCCAGAGAGAAAAGACAAGATCGTATCTTGTTTAGCATGAAGAGAAAAGGTATTTTTATGTTTGGATTTTGTTAATTTAGATAAGCATGATAAAATTTCAGTGGCCATCAATAAGGTATTAAAAGTGGAATGTCTACATTTGAAGGACAGAAAAAAGTTGAGGAAGAAAATATAAAAAACAAAAAAGAAAAGGAAATATAAAAAATATTAAATCCAAAATTGGTAAGGGAAAAGAAAAATAGCACAAGAAGAAAGTAATTGAAAAAGTTCCAAGAAATCAGGATAACCAAATGGGTTATATTAGGATTTTTTTAAAAAGAAATCACAGTGAATTTAACAAATATCTCTTCCATATCTAAAGACAATGGCGCCTGTGTAGTAATCGACCTCCCCAGTTTCCTTCCCAGTATGTAATGAAACAACTACATAACTAGGAAAATTCTACCCAAGATTGTGCCCTTACCCTGCTCAGATAGCCATAACAAAATACCTCATGCAGGTGGCTTAAACAATAGAAATGTGTATCTCCTACTTCTGGAGGCTGGAAATCCAAGATCAAGATCTGGCTGGGCTCTGTTTGGGGTTACAGCTCTCTTCCTATCTTGCAGACGACTGCTTTGTCCTCACATCCTCTGAGCATGCATGGAGAGAGAGAGACACAGAGCTCTCTGGTGTTTTTTTCTTCTAAGGACACTAATCCTATTTGTCAGGGCCCCACTGATATGACCTTATCTAACCTTAATTACTTCCTTACTTCAAATACACCCACACCATGGGTGAGGGCTTTATATATGAATTTGGGAGAACATATATATTCGGTTTATAACATTCTACCCCAGGCCTCCCTTAAATTCATGTCCTTCTCACATGCAAAATACATTCATTCTATCCCAATAGTCCCAACAATTTTAATTCATTCCTGCATCAATTTTAAAGTCTAAAGGTCAAAGTATCATCTAAATATTTAAACCAGCTATGCATGAGTCTGAACACATGATCCATCCTGAGGCAAAACTCCTTGACAGCTGTGAGCCTGAGAAACTAGATGAGTCATATGCCTCCAAACTCTAATGGCAGGACATTCACATTACAAAAGGAAGAAATTGGGAAGAAGAAAAAATCTAGCAAGGCAGATTTCCATTGGATTGTAAGGCTCAAGAATAATCCTCTCTGATTTGATGCTCTGTCCTCCATGCCCGCTGGGGTGGCAGCATCATAACCAGACTCTGTGAGGATGGCCCTGGGCCGTGGCATCCAGGTCCCTAAAAAGGAAGAGGCCCAATTCTTTGAAACAGGACTCTGGGCCAGTGGTGGGAATGGCTTCCCTGCTGATGTCTAAAGCACCTTTGGGGTGATAAAATATTATAATATATGTCATAGACAAAGGGAAAATATGTAACTATTTCCTTATATTTTATCTTAGTTTTTAGCAGTTTCCCATAATGGCTTAAAATTAATTTTCTCTGCCCTTCATCCCACTAAGAATTTGATGAGATTCTCACATTCATGGGATGATATTTTTAAGTCAAATATGGCAGACTGTCATCCATTATTTTACCTCTTTCTCTGGAACTCCATTTGCCTTATTTTTAGACTTTTTTTCATACCGTCCTTTAGGTCATGAACACTATTTTTAATTATTTATTTAATTAATTAATGGTCTCTCTGCTATAGTTTACATAATTTCCGCTTGCCTAGTTTCATTGCATGAATCCTTTTTTCTGCAATGTCTCTTCCAATATTAAGTCCATCTAGGGAATTTTTGTTTTTAGATATTGTATTTTCAATTCTAGAACTTCCTTTTGGTTCTTTTTAGAGATTCCAGATCTCTCATGAAAACCTCTGTCTCCTCACCTCCTATAGCCACCTTTTCTTGTATATTTACAAAATATTTAGCATGGTTATTTTTCTGCTATTTCCAAAATGTAGGTCCTTTCTTTCTCTGCTCAGTAATTTTTACTGTATACTAAATATTCTGAATGATATATTTTAGAAGTTCTGTGTTCTATTTTCTTTCTCTAAATCTGTTAAGGTTTTGCTAGTAGATGGTGAAATCACTGGCAGCTCCCCTTAGTCTTGTGGAGACTTGGTGTTAAGTTTTTGTTGAGCAGGTCTATTTTGGTTTTATCTGTATCTCTTAGTCAGAGTCCTTTGAAGATTCACAGAAAAGTTCAAGCTGTAGATCATGTACCTTTAGTTTGAAAGGATTTTAACTCTAAATTCTGTCTCCCTAGCTGTGGAGAACCACCAATATCAAGGCTCATCTGTTGTTCAGTCTTCCTACAGCTGCTGATCCCAGAGCCATTTTGAGCCTTACCCTGTGCTTGTGCAATCTGGGAGCTGGCCCAGAGCTTTGTGGAAGTTCATATATGGATTTGGGAGCTCCCCAAGGGTGGCTCCTTCTTTTCTAGGATTTAATTAATCAATTTCTAGTAAGTGTGACAATGCCTAAGTCTGACTTCTGATTTCTGATACCTTTAAGACCATTGATCTCTTTCCTTGTTTTGTTGTATGAATAGACATGAATGCCTTGGAAAGAGAAGTCAGATGAATGTGGGTCTCACCATTGCAGTTACTTTCTTACAAACGTTGTATTTTATCTAGTTGATGGCTGTTTTCTATCTTTCCCAGTGCTTTTAACAAGTTTATAATTGTAGCAGCAGGAGGGTTAGTCTAATACAAGCTACTGTGCCATTATTAGAAGCCACAAGTCCTGTGTTAATAATGAATATTTAATGATGTCCTAAAAGTTAGTAAGATTAAAAAAAACACAATAGAAAAAAAAGTAAAGATACTCAATTGGGCACTTCACAGGAGAGGAAATGGGTGAGAAATAAACATGAAAATATGAGCTTCATTAGTAATTAGGAAAATACAAAGTAAGACCATAATGAGATATTGATTCATATCCATTTGAATAACAAAAATAAAAAAAGGTAGGTGATATGAAATGGCAGGGAAAATGTAGATCAATAGTAGAATATCACATATTCTGGTGAAAATGTAAATTGGGAAAGAATAGTAGTCAATGTCTTATAAATTTGAATATTCATATAACCTAGGACCTAGCATTTTCACTTCTATTCAAGAGAAAATTTTATGCATGTTGCAATAGACTTTATTTGGTCAACTTAGTATTATCCCCACTCTTTTCTATACTTCCTATGTAGAAAGGAAGCAGCATAGTAACTATATATTTCCCAGATATCTTAGCCAACAGAATTATGGGTTAGAAGATACCATTATGAACCACTTCTGTGAAATTAGAAAGCCCAAAAAGAGAAGCCATTAACTTTCAAAAGCGCGGTAAGCAAAGCAGGGAACATTGGTAGGGAATAGAAACCAGGTTTCGTCAGGGTGGCTGATAATCCTGCTGAAAACAGCCCACTTCACTAATGCATGGAGGTGAGATCATTGAAACCAGCTTCCCTCCACCTCAAGATTTCCTGGAAGCTAGCTGCAGTATCTCTGACCTTCACAGGTCCTTTAAACAAATATGTAAGCACCTAATGCCCTGTATTAAATCCCTTCCTATTCAATACACTCTAAATAGAGGTGTTTTTTTTTTTTAATTTTTACAATAAAAACAATGTGATGCTGTCAACCCAAGGATAGATATATAAGTAGTGGTATGTACATATAATAAAATATTTTACATAAAAACATGGGCAAATCTCAGAATCTTAATAATGAATGAAAAGGAAGTCTCAGAGGATTTTATACACAAGTACCCTTTTAATAAAGTACAAAAATGTGTAAAAGTAAACCGTTTATTTTAGGCATATATCTCTGTGCATAACAAAAACTTTTAAACAGCAAAAGAAAAACACAAGACTTACAACAGTTGAGTTAGAGAAATAGAGACAAAACAAAAAAGGAACATAGAGACATATGTAAGTTATTGCATAAGTTTCTGTTAACAACTTACTTTGGTGGCATATTCATGGATATCCACTGTAGTGTGAAAATAAATTAATTAAAAATGATACTGGCTATGGGGCACCTTAGTGACTTAGTTGGTTAAGCATCTGACTTTTGGCTCAGCTTAGGTCTTGATCTCATGGTCGTGAATTCAAGCCCTGGATTAGGCTCCATGCTACACATGGAGCCCACTTTAAAAAATAAAATAAAAGATACTGGCTAGAGCAATGTTAATGTTTTCATGAACCCAGGATTAAACAAACCCAATTTTGTGTACCCATACTCTTAAAATAAAACCTCATACATGGTCTTAACAATTGGAGAGTACTAATTCAGTCACTTGGAAGATTGGACGGAATAATTTTTTTAAATGTAGCACAAAGAAGGGGTGGGGGGGGAAGGATGAAAAGCCATAACAAAATTTAAAACATTTCGAATAGAAACTCCAAACTGAATATATATGTATAATGATATTTCTAGAAGCAAATAAGAGATAGCATGAATGATAGGCAATACTAGAAAATACATAAAATAAAATAACAATAGCCAATTGTTTCCCAGAACTAGGAGGAAAAAAACATGAGTTGATAGGTTGTCAGTGCTCAGTAAGGGCCAGGAAGGGAAACAAATATAAAACCTCACTCAAAATGCCATAGTACAAACAAAACTATAAAGAGAGAAAAAAAAAAAAGAGGTGCCCGGGTGGCTCAGTCAGTTAAGCATGCAACTATTGATTTCAGCTCAGGTCATGATCTTGGGGTCATAACATCGAGCCCTGTGTCAAGCTCCATGCTAATGTGGAGCCTGCTTAAGATTCTCTCTCCCTCTGTACCACCCCCTCTCACACGCTCTTTCTCTAAAAATAAATACATAAATAAATAAAATCATAAAATCTACCAGAGAAAAAGGAAGAGTATCCTTAAAAATAAAAATTGGACGGGCATCAGATCGCTTATCAGTACCACAGACTATAAGAAAGCAGTTGGAAAAGTATTTCTAAATCCTGAGAGAAAATAACTTTGAACCTAGAACGCAATGCACAATAAAACTTCAAGAGTAAAAGTTTAATGAAGATATTTTAATATCCTTAAAAGACTTAAAATCCTACTCCCTATACACTCTCACAGAAGTAAACAATTCTAACAAGAAAAGAAGTAAACACAAAAAGAAAAACTTAGATTCAAAAAATGCACTGGCAAGCAGTATATAAGCAGGCATGTCTATTAGTAATAGCTAAATATTGATAAAATTATTTTAACAATTAGTTCAAATTAAAAATTAGATGATAGCATGGGCTATGGTGGTTCTTGTGAGGGGGCTGGTGGTTAGTGAGTAAAACTCAGAATAAAAAAAACATTCTAACATGTTTAAATTCTTGGAAGGAAGAAAGTAATTGGAAGGAAGAAAGTAATTGAGTAACACCAGACTTTATTAGGAACTCTAATAAATCTTGAACAATTCAACAAAAGCACGCTGAAGAAGAAAAGGAAACAATGACCAAGCTCATACAAGCACACCTCATTTTATTGTGCTTTGCTTTATTGTACTTCACAGATACTGCTTTTTTTTTTTCTTTTACAAATGGAACGTTTATGGCAACCCTGTATCTAGCAAGTCTATCAGTGCCATTTTTCCAACAGCATTCTCTCAATTCGTGTCTCTGTCACATTTTGGTAATTCTTCCAACATTTCAAATTTTTTTGTTTATTATCATATTTGTTGTGGCAATTTGTGATCAATGACTTCTCTTTCATGTTACTATTACAATTGTTTTGGGGCGCCGTACCCATGTAAGATGGCAAAATTAATTGATAAATGTGTGTGTTCTGATTGCTCCACTGACCAACTATTCTTTCCCCCATTTTCTTTCCTTGCCCTCTGAGACACAGCAGTATTGAAACTAGGCCAATTAATCAACCTACAATAGCCTCCTGTTCGAGTAAAAGGAAGAGTCACAGGTCTCTCACTTTAAATCAAAAGCTTGAAATGATCAAGCTCAGGAAGGAAGGCATGTCGAAAGGCAAAAAAGACTGAGAGGTAGGATCTTATGTCAGTTAGCCAAGTTGTGAATGCAAAGAAAAGTTCTTGAGGAAAATAAGAAGTGCCACACCCTTTTTGAACTCGGCCACAGTAACTTCTTGCAAGATACATCCATGAAGGCAAAAGAAACAAAAGAAAAAATGAACTATTGGGACTTCATCAAGATAGGAAGCTTTTGCACAGCAAAGGATACAGTCAACAAAACTAAAAGACAACCTACAGAATGGGAGAAGATATTTGCAAATGACATATCAGATCAAGGGCTAGTTTCCAAGATCTATAAAGAACTTATTAAACTCAACAACAAAGAAACAAACAATCCAATCCTGAAATGGGCAAAAGACATGAACAGAAATCTCACAGAGGAAGACATAGACATGGCCAACATGCACATGAGAAAATGCTCTGCATCACTTGCCATCAGGGAAATACAAATCAAAACCACAATGAGATACCACCTCACACCAGTGAGAATGGGGAAAATTAACAAGGCAGGAAACCACAAATGTTGGAGAGGATGCGGAGGAAAGGGAACCCTCTTACACTGTTGGTGGGAATGTGAACTGGTGCAGCCACTCTGGAAAACTGTGGGGAGGTTCCTCAAAGAGTTAAAAATAGACCTGCTCTATGACCCAGCAATTGCACTGCTGGGGATTTACCCCAAAGATACAAATGCAATGAAACGCCGGGACACCTGCACCCCGATGTTTCTAGCAGCAATGTCCACAATAGCCAAACTGTGGAAGGAGCCTCGGTGTCCAACGAAAGATGAATGGATAAAGAAGATGTGGTTTATGTATACAATAGAATATTACTCAGTCATTAGAAATGACAAATACCCACCATTTGCTTCAACGTGGATGGAACTGGAGGGTATTATGCTGAATGAAATAAGTCAATCGGAGAAGGACAAACATTATATGGTCTCATTCATTTGGGGAATATAAATAATAGTGAAAGGGAATAGAGGGGAAGGGAGAAGAAATGGGTAGGAAATATCAGAAAGGGAGACAGAACATAAAGACTCCTAACTCTGGGAAACGAACTAGGGGTGGTGGAAGGGGAGGAGGGCAGGGGGTGGGGGTGACTGGGTGGCGGGCACTGAGGGGGGCACTTGACGGGATGAGCACTGGGTGTTACTCCGTATGTTGGCAAATTGAGCACCAATAAAAAATAAATTTATTATTAAAAAAAAATAAGAAGTGCCACTCCTATGAACATATGAATGATAAGAAAGCTAATATGGAGAAAGTGTGAGTGTTCTGGACAGAAGATCAAATAAGCACAGTATTCCCTTCAGCCAAAACCTCATCCACAGCAAGGCCCTAACTCTCTCTAATTCCATGAAGGCTGAGAGAGGTGAGGAAACCATAAAAAAGTCTGAAGCTAGGAGAGGTTGGTTCATGAGGCTTAAGGAAAGAAGCCATCTCCATAAGGTAAAAATGCAAGAAGAAGCAACAAGTGCTGCTGTAGAAGCTGCAGCTAGTTCTCCAGAAGATCTAGCTGAGATAGTTCATGAAGGTGGTTACAATAAACAATAGATTTTCAATGTAGATAAAACAGCCTTCTATTGGAAGAAGATGCCATCTAGGACTTTCAGAGCTACAGAGAAGTCAATGCCTGCCATCAAAGGACAGGCTGATGCTCTAGTTAGGGGCTAATGAAACTACTGACTTAGTCGAAGCCAATGCTCAGTTACCATTTTGAAAATCCTAGAGCCTTAAGAATGATGCTAGATCTACCCTGCCTGTGTTCTATAAATGGAACAACAAAACCAGGATGACAGTACATCTGTTTATAACATGATTTGCTGAATATCTTAAGCCCACTATGATCATCTGCTGCTCAGAAAAATGATCCCTTTCAAAATATTAGTGGTCAATGACAGTGAACCTAGTCACCCAAGAGCTGGTGGAGATGAACAGTGAGATAAATATTGTTTTCATGCCTGCTGACACAACATCCATTCTGAAACCCAAGAATTTTTCCTTCCAAATCATATTACTTAGGAAATACATTTCAAAAGCCCATATAGCTGCCATGCATAGTAATTCTTTTGGTGGATCTGAGTAAAGTGAACTGAAGACCTTCTGGAAAGGAGTCACTATTCTAGATGCCATTAAGAACATTCATGATTCATACCTAGAGGTCAAAATACCAACATGAACAGGAGTTTGGAAGAAGTTGACTCCAAACTTCATAGAGGATTTTGAGGGGTTCAAGACTTCTGTGGAGGAATCTTGAGGACTGAATTGTTGCCATCTTTTGATAAAACTTGAAAGGATGAAGAGTTGCTTCTTATGGATGAGTAAAGAAAGTTGTTTCTTGAGGTGGAATCTACTCCTGGTGGAGATGCCATGAAGATTGTTGAAATAACAAAGGATTTAGAATATTACATAAACTCAGTTGAACAAGCAGTGGCAGGGTTTGAAAAGATGCACTCCAATTCTGAAAGAAGTTCTACAGTGGGTACAATGCTACCAAACAGCATCACACACTACAGAGAAATCATTCATGAAAAAAAGAGTTCACTGATGTGGCAAACTTCACTTTTTTCTTGTTTTAAGAAATAGCAAAACAAACAAACAAAATAGCCACAGCCACCTCACCTTTGGTAATCACCACCTTGAGCAGTCAGCAGCCAGCAACATCAAGAGAAGACCCTCCACCAGCGAAAAGACCAGGACTCATTGACTTCTCAGAAGATGGTTAGCATTTTTTACCAGTAAAATATTTTTAAATTAAGCTACCTGCATTGTTTTTTTAGACATAATGCTATTTCACACTTAATAAACTACAGTATAGTGCAAACATAACTTCTATATGCACTGGGAAACCAAAAAAATCATTTGACACACTTTATGGCAATATTTGCTTTGCTGTGGTGGTCTGGAACCCAACCTGCAATATCTCCAAAGTATGCCTGTTAGTAGAAAACACATGGAAAAAGAAACTAGATATAAACCTAAAGATCGGGGTCCCTGGGTGGCGCAGCGGTTTGGTGCCTGCCTTTGGCCCAGGGCCCGATCCAGGAGACCCTGGATCGATTCCCACGTCGGGCTCCCGGTGCATGGAGCCTGCTTCTCCCTCTGCCTGTGTCTCTGCCTCTCTCTCTCTCTCTGTGACTATCATAAATAAATAAAAATTAAAAAAAAAATAAACCTAAAGATCTTATTAACTATAGTAAATGTTAGTACTGTATTAAAAGATAGAGAACCTCAGAATGAATAATATAATATGCAAATAGAGGCTATTTATAAAATGCACATAGCTTAATGAAGAGGAATCAGAGATGTTGAAAATAAGAGAATGGAAAAATGCAAAACAGTCAAATATTAATAAAAAGAAGGTATAATGATATTAAATCTGACAAAATAGAATCCAAGGAACACAGAGAGACATTTTAAATATCAATAAATGGAAAGTTGCAGTAATGAGATAGAAAGAAGGTTTTGAACTTGAATGAACCCAAATAAAGCTTAAAATATATAAAAGCAAATCTGATAGAAACACAAAGAGAAACAGACAAATCCATAATCATAGTGTAAATCTGTCATATAGTGACAGATCAAGTACCCAAAAAAAGCAAGGATGTAAGAGATTTGAACAACATAATGAACAAATTTGCTGTAACAGATTTGTATAGAACTTTGCATTCCTAAAAACAGGGAATGTACACTCTTTTCATCTACACAAAGGCCGTTTACAAAGACTGCTCTAGACACAAAAGGAAGTCTCAACAAATTCCATACTGTTAGCATTAAGATGGCCACATTACACACAATAAAATGAGAAGTCAACCAGAAAACAGCCCCTTCCCTACTAACTCCATATATCTAGGACTTTTTTCCCTGTGTGTCAGTAATTAATGAGTAAAATAGGAAACCAGTGTGAAAATTGCAAATTATTTAATAATGTAAAAAAATATATATATCAAGGCCAGTGAGATAAAGGCAATATAGCCCTCAGAGAATTTATACACTTCAAATTATTTCTTAAAAATACTAAAGATTAAATAAATTAATATTTCTAAGGAATATGCTAGAAGAGGAATAACAAAATGAATCCAGATAAAGCAATGGTAGGAAATAAAGCTACCACCTTGTAATGATAATAAGTATACAAAAAAAAAAAAAAAAACTAGAATTAATTAAAGCAAACCAGTGCCTCACTTAAAACTAATGAAATAATTTTGTGGGTATATTAAAGGAAAACACATGAAATGGTGAAAGAAAAAAATAAGTCAAAAAAACACAAGTTGATAAATGTCTCTATAAATCAAGATATTTTAAATTTGTTACATTGTGACAGGACATTTAAAAATTACCAAGAATCTTGAAAATCTGAATGACAAGGACAGTTTTCTAGAAAAATATAAATTACCAAAGAGAAGTAGAAAACATAAACAGACTAATTAGCACAGCATAAATTGAAAAAAAAATTGCCAACATCATCTGATGTCCCAGTGTTACTGGTATCATATCAAACAAGGTTTTCTCAATTTAACTGCATTTAACCTTGACACTACTAATTTCTAGTAGCAAGGTTTTATGGACACTAAAATGAACTATGAATAGGAATTTACTCAGCACATACAACTGTATAGACAACTAACACTGGGTTGCTCTTGCAAATATGGCAGCCTTTACTAAATGTGTGTTTTTTAAAAACCTAAATACTATAAAAATGGATGTAATAAAGGAATTGCTTACATATCCAGTGGCATTCTTAGTTAACCCCATTAAATTTATAATGTCCTTAGCCTTGGAATTGTTCATTATTTCACTGGGACCTTGCTTTTGCAGGTTTCCAGGTTTAATAGCAAATGCCTAAGTTGTACTTAATGAGGAAATTGTTAGAGAATAAACTTACAGAACAGTTTAGAAAAGCTTTTCTTCTTAGTAATCCAAGTTTCTAAGTGAAAGACAGACTGAGAAGAAGACAGAGAGGTAAAAGTAACCTTTTAAAGCTACAATTAATATAAACTATTGATGCTGATAATCACTACGGTAGGCAGAATAATGGCTTCCCAAAGATGTCCATGCCCTAGTCCCTAGACCACTCACTCAACGTGTTACCTTACATGGAAAAAGGACTTGCAGATATATTTAAAGTTGAGAATTTTAAGGTAGAGAGATGAGCATGAATTATCCAGGTGGATCCAGCTTTACCACATGAACCCTTCCTTACAGTCCAGAGAACTTACCCTAGCTGGAGTCTGAGAGAGCCAATAAAAAGGAAGGTCAGAGAGATTCCAAATGTGAGCAGAACTTGACACCCCATTGCTGTGGTTCTGAGGTATAAGAGGACCATGTACAATAGTGGCAGAGACATTTCTAGAAGCTAAGGGTTACCCCTGTCTGACAGCCAGCACACAATGCTCCAGTACAGAGGCAGTAGAATTCCACCAACAACCCAGATGCAGTTGGACAGTTTCTTTCCCCAGAGCCTCCAGAAGGGAATACAGCCCTCCAATCACCTTGATTTGGGTCTTATGAGACTCTACGGAGAGCAACCAGCTGAGCCACACCATATCCGGACTTCTGACCCACAGAAACTGCGAGATAACAAAGAATCACATGAATATTCTGTTATGTCACTGAATTTGTGGTAATTTTTACAGCAACAGAAAAAGAACAGACCCACCAACCAAAATAACAAATACAAAGGTGCAGTGATCTTACTCTTACCCACAAAAGAGTGGGTACTCAAATCTTCCTGAGGCTATCCCCATGACTTGGAAGAGGCATTCCCCAATATTGAACTCACCAATGTGAAGAACTTTCCAAAATGTCAGCCATGTCTTTACTTGCGTAGCAAGTTACAGTGAAGTGAAACTACTCTTTGTTCTGCTGGCAATCCACCATGCAGTAATGGATCCACGTTTGCTGTGATGTGCCGGATGGCATTGGGACACAGCCGCTTACAGCGTCATCTAAAACACAGAGGTAAGCAAAAACTTAGGAATCCCTGATGTTAAAATTGGAGGCAAGAAATTTCATGACCCTGTGGAAATCTGTGAGTTTTTATTTAAACTGACCACGGGCCTGTTTTAGGATTTTTGTCCAGTTATGAATCTGTGCCCTAAATTATACCACTACTACACAGTGCTGAAATCATCTTCATTATCTATGACACATTACCAGTCATTAAAGCAATTTGAAATACTGAGGCTCCCAGTCATCTGCCCTTAGAAATACCCAATTGTATTATGCAACCTACTTAGGAAACTTTTATGGTGCAAGATCTCCCTAACTCACATCCGCAAGTTGATAAAAAGGCACATATTTTACTATTCGACATTTCATATTGGCTTATATCTGATACCAGCTGTACAGTTTCAGAGGTAGAAAAACTTTCTAAAAAATTCAAGCTATTCACCCAAAATTGGCATGAATTCTTTGCCATAAATCTGACTTTTTTGAAAGACATACACTATTATAGATTTTTGTCATCATATTACCCTAGGGATGTCATCTACATCTAGGAATACTTTTTTTTTTTTTTTAGGAATACTTTTTAACAGGATGCTAAGTATCTGAGATTTTAGGTCAGGCTGTAACGATGATATAAACAAACTAGTTCTAGAGGTGTTTTCAGAGAGGGTGCCGAGAATCAGTATGTTGCTCAATAATTAAGAACAGGAGTCAATCTTGAACTGACTTGCAAGCCTTGCCAGTCTCCATCAGTAGAGGGTTAGAGACTTATGAGAAAACGCAGCACCTACTCTGAGAACTTTCCATAACCCCGTTGCTATTAGATAGGAAACTGGCTTTTTGCCTCAGGACAAGAGGGTTCCAAGCCTGTCAATTTGGTCCAGATAATGATAAGTCTAGTCTAAGATTTACACTAATCCTTTGCTAATTAAGAGTTCAGCTCTTCAGGGAGATGAACTACATAGCCATTCTTCCAGATGAAAAAAATTACAAGAAACATTTTCTGTGTGATCATCTCACACTATTGCTTTTTCTCAAGCGGTGCATATATGTAATTCATTTTAAGATAAAACATAATAGTTTGGAATTTCTGTACTCACAAATACAGCACAGAGACAGCCTAATAACAAAGCACAAATTAACTGGTCACAACTTGATGCTACTTTTGGGGCAAGGGTTGTGTATATGTTAAGAAATGCTGCTGGTCAAAGCTTGTGCTTTCGTTTCTTTTGAGTTCCTGCAGTGAGCTGATCAGCCAAAGGGCAATTTCACAGAAAGAAAATGATGACTTGTTAGAGAACCCTCTTTCCTTTTCTTTTTTTTTTTTTTTTTTTAATTTATTTTTTTATTGGTGTTCAATTTACTAACATACAGAATAACACCCAGTGCCCGTCACCCATTCACTCCCACCCCCCGCCCTCCTCCCCTTCTACCACCCCTAGTTCGTTTCCCAGAGTTAGCAGTCTTTATGTTCTGTCTCCCTTTCTGATATTTCCCACACATTTCTTCTCCCTTCCCTTATTTTCCCTTTCACTATTATACGATAGAGGAGGACCGTTCTTCGGTCAAGGGTATACGAGTAGCTGCGCTCCCCTGCTAGAACCTCCAAACAAGCCCTCTTTCCTTTTCTGTTTAATCACCTGCTCTTTGGCAGATTTGAAGAGATACTTTCTGTGAGTGATAGAGCCTGATAAACTCTATTTATTCTTTCTTTTTTTTTTTTTTGAGAGAGAGAGAGAATGCACATGTGGAGGTGGGGGCATGGAGGAGGGGTAGACGGAGAGAGAGAGAGAGAGAATCCCAAAAAGACTCCATGTCCAGCAAGAAGCCTGATGTAGGGCTCAATCTCATAACCCTGAGATCATGACTTGAACCAAAATCAAGAGTTAGATGTTTAACTGACTGAGCCACCCAGGAGCCTCTCTATTCATTCTTTTAAAAAACAAAAATAAATGCTTACCATGTACTAGATGATGTAAGAACAAAAGAACAGAACACTGTTTCAGTTACAAACAGTATGTTTTCACAGCTCATAAAGAGACTCTGCATATACCTTTATAATAAATAGAATATGCACAGAAATATCATGTCTCTATTTTTTTGAACAAGTTCACATGACTCATTTGGGAACCAACCCACAATTTAAAAAGCTAATCACCCATTTCCATACACTTCCAAAGCATACAATAATTCCAGGTTTTATAATCATTTTTCTGTAGCATACATTTTAAGTAGGCTTATAACAGAAAAGGAAATATATACTTTAATCAGAATACTTTAAATCATATTGTAGGATACTTTCCATGGAAACATTCTATAGGTGTTCATTGCCCAATACTAGAGTAGAGCCACCAGTGATACGTGACCTTTTATATTTAAATTGTTTCAAATTAAGAACTCAGTTCCTCAGCTATACTAATCCATTTCAAGTGCTCAAGAGCCACCCGTGGCTACTGGCTACTGTACTGGGCAGTACGGAATATCTTATTCATCACAGAGAGCTCAACTGGATAGCTCATTTATAGTTGTCCTTGTTTTTATCTTAATCCACAAGAGATGATATTTTCTTGTTTTAGCGGTTTCGTACAATTATAGATTGTAAAGGATGTCTGAGAACAAATATATCAATGCTTATTATTACCCGAGAGAACTAATGCTTAGAAAGTTTTAGGTAACAGGAAGATCACTCAGGGCTTTCCTTTAGATTCTGAGGTCCATCTTGCATTGAAATCCTTATCCGTCTGGTCCCTGACAAGAGTATGGTGGCTGATTGAAATCTAGGGCTGAGATGATCAGATTTTATCTACTATGACAGTGCTGATTGATTCGTAATAGCTGCTTGATTCAAGCTCCAGAGCTCAGAGAGAAAAAGTGGCTTGATGTGTTAATGATGACTCGCAGGTCAAGAGCTGATGTTGTGCTTGCTGAGCATTTTCTATCACTACAAGCATTCACGCACAACTAATAAGCGCACACACAGTGGGAAGATACACATGCAGAAGTAAAACAATTTTGAAGAAGGTGATGGTCTGTTTCATATCTCCTGGACTACTTGAAAATTATCCTTTAGCTTTGGCTCTCTAACTTTAGAAGGATATAGATGGAACTCTGGTGATAAAAGGAAAAACTTTAAATTACTCTCATACACGTTCCCCAAGCCCTGAATAACCTAGCCCACCTTGTCTCCATCTTTTATAAGAGATATGAGTCCTGTCTGGACTAAGAAAAACCTCTTTGGGATGGTTCTGTGAGAGAAACTATAAAATAACCTTCCAAGAGAGTCTTTTATGGAGAAAATGAAATGTCACCTCTCCTGCAGTGGCTTAAAAAATATGTTTTCCTGAAAATCAGAAGACACATGGAAGGCTCCTTCAGGCCACATGATCCTGCAATAGCCTCTAGAGGATTTAAGAAATACAATTTCTCATTCTTAGACTCTTGCCTGTCCACCGCATAAATTCCTAGTGTACTCTGTCCCTAGGAGAAAAATGTATTATTCTGCTCACAGGAAATGAAGTTTGAGATGTGCTTTAACTCCAACTTTCTCTTTGGAAGGCTGAGTTTTATAAAGATTTCCAAGCTTATCCATCTAATTCTTCACGTTGAAAATTCTGGTTCAGCCACTGTGAAGTTACACGAAGGTTGATTCCAGTTTGGGAGTTGTCTGGGAGCCTTGCTTCATCTTAGACTTTTGTATAGAGCTTTGGCCACACTTCCACAGCAAAGAAGAAAACATAAATCTACTTTTTCCTCTTTGTTAGCAATGCTCAGAGAATATATTGGTTAAAACAGAAGTCTCTTTGATGAACTGTGATTTTTCAACAATCTGTATGAACTTTTTTTTTTTCCATTTTCTGGGATAACTGTGAGTTGGTAGCATGAAAACAGAAGTGGTTTTTAAAGCAGATATATTAGAGAAGAAATTGTCCAAAAGCTTCAATGCATACTGGAAGAATGTTGTGTCTTTCGTTATAATCAGGGGGACCACAGTTACATGAAAGAGAGATGATCAATTTAAATAGGAAAAAAACTTGAAGGAAAAGGATTCTATTTCATTCTAATTGAAATGTTTACATTACTAAGATTTTAAGATTTTTTTGTTCTAAAATGTGATTTAGCACCACAATTCATATGGCTGTCACAGTGGAAATCTTGTTTCAATTCATTTCTTAAGAAAATTCAACGATTCAATGACAAGAATATCTTTGATGACTTAAGTTAAGGCATCAGGTATTAATCCATGGTAACGTGCCTACTGGATAGAGGGCTTCCCTGTACATTTTAAACATGCAACAGTGACATAAAGCAATGCACAGGCCTTCTACCAGCCAGACATCATTCCAGAGTGCATAAAATGAGTATCTGCTGATTTAAAGATATACCTTCAAAAACTCAAAATACATAAAAAAGTAAAAGAAAATATAGAAACAACTATTTTATACAATTTTATGCAACTTCTAAAAAGAATATAGTAGTTACAGGCTTATGTGACAAAACATCAAATACAATCATAAATATAATGCAGTCCCAAATAAAAAATATATGTGTCAAAAATATATATATGTGTGTGTATACACATAAACACATACGTATATACATATGAAGTCTATATATATAAACTGGAGAATACCTATGTAGAATATTTTTTACAAAGGGACATAGAGGCTAATTACTAGCCATCTGCCAAAAAAAAATGCTAAAAGAAAAAAATGTGTAAATGAATTAACTTGGAAATGCAGGTAGAATGTCCAGCTAATAACATTTATTGAGAGCTTATTATGTGGCAGGTATGATGTTAAACACTTTACACACATTAAGTCATTTGATCCTTACAAATCAGTAAGGTGCAATTAATGACCACATTTCATATGAAAAGACTAAGATTCATAGTGGTTTGCTAATGTGTCCAGTTCCATGGCCAATAAATACCAAAGTAGATGCCAAATCTGTCTGATACCAAATTCTCTCTTTCGGGATGAATAGGTAAGAATTATTTTACATTAACATTTCAAAGCACCAGCTTATGAGGGGTTGGTCGCTGCTCACTCAATTATGGTGTTTTATATATATAAATGGTTATTTCCCGAGTGCTTAAAAATACACATTTATTTCAAGTGAATCAGTGCATATTGAATATGTACTTTGTGTTGGGCACTGTGCTGGGACATGAGAACAAAAAGATGAATAAGAGGTTGTTCAGGCCCTCAAGTAGGTCAGTCCATTGGAGGAGAAAAGCACATAAACAAACGTTTACAATATACCATGCTAAATACCACGCTGCCAGGATCCAAAGTGCTTCAGCAGAAAGAAGATGGCCTATTATTTGGGGAATCCATGTCATTTTAAAAGCCTGTTTTCAAGATTAATTTTCTTAGCAAGCTTTTTACTACACACCATTTGTACAGAATTCTAATGTAAATTTTCATAAATTTCCGAATAGCAGAGTTTTAAGTAGTATTGTTAATACTATCATCCCTAAGAGTATTTCACAAATAAGCTAAGACACACTCTAGTTATTCTAGAAGGAAACGCATCAAAGTCACATAACATAGGTAGTACATTTTGGAGAAAGAAAATTAGGGTAAAATGTGGTGGGAATATTTCTTTGAGTCATACGTTCATGAAATTCTTAAATAGTTGGATAACAATTTGCTTCTGCCTTGTTGAAATATCTATTAATATTTTGAATGTTTAAATATAAGCTATAGAATATTAAAATGATATTTTATTGATGACACTAGGAATATTTAAGATTATAACTAGTTCTCACACACAAAGCACATTTTTCAAAATAAAAGAAATCTGACTCCTGGTGAAGTAAGGGCACTTAAAAGTTGGTCTCTTCTAAAGGAATTTTTAATTAAATCCCTATTATCTTCTCGTTCCAAATAAAGTGGTGATAGCTCTCAAAAATTTGTTCCACCTTATAGGATTTAAATTTTTTGTTATGTACTTAAGGGATTTTTAAATACAGCACTATAAAAACATATTGTCACACTACCAAGAGTCAAAATGCAGGATAATAAGTGATTCTCAGTTTTTACCATTACAACTGGTCTTTTCTTCATGGGCAGACTAGAAGACTAACCTTTTCTTTCTTCTCCATCCCTATCCACTCTGTTCCTAATTCAGTGTCCCCATAAGCTGGAATTAAGCAACCAGAGAGGAGAGAGGCGTAAATGGCAGCACAGAGGAATGTGTCAATTAAGAAATCCTCTGGGAGGTCAGATAAACCTCTTGATCGATGTATCTGCAGATTTCTCCAAACCCCATAAGATAGAGGATTCCACAGCCATTCTTTTACTGGGGCTTTGGATTTGAGTCAGAAATTATCAGAGCATTACTAGAACTATGAGAACTGGAAATAGCCTTTTCACGAAGTAATTGTATCTATAAAATGAGAACACTAAATTTGATCATCTGTAAGATCCAGCTCTTCTACTTCTGAGGTCTTGATGTCCAAGAAGCAATTAAGTAAAATATCTACCTATGTGTGAGCAGAGAGATCCTACCTTTTTCTTTATTCCAGGCATTTTAATGTCTCCTATTTTCCCATACAATTTAGATAAATGAGCTAAAAACCTAGAGGAGACTTAGAAGTAGGTTGTTGGGAAGATTTCTATGACTTTATAAGCCCATAATAAAATATTAGCAAAAGGAATTAATCCAAAAAATAGTGAAACGATGACAAAAAGCTTGTATTTGTTGGTGAATTGGTGAAGCATGCAGCAACCTAAGATTTATTGTTTGGGAAAAACTAAGGATGTCTTCTCATTCTTTTCTACATAAGGAGAAATGTATAGATGCATAGATATATTCATAGATCCCAAATATGTACATTGTAAAAAAAAGGTGGTAAACAAATGAAACAGCTTTCAAGGGTACTTACCTCTGAGTGATGGAATAGACAAATGCTGTTTTCTTCTCTTTTTATGCATTCCCCAGGTTTCCTCTTATTTATCATCAGAAAAAGATATTTTGATACAACTAATTTGTTTCTGGATATGGTCTGCTTGACATGTGGCCTCCTTTTTAGCAAGAAATAATGTTAAGTAATTTTAGCATATAAGAACATCTATGGCTGATGTGCCTATGCTCAAGAAATATGAGAAGTTTGATCTAAATACAGAAAAGCTGAATTCACATGTCACAGATGGGGCCCTTAGAACAAAAAGAAAAAATGTATTATGGTCAAAAGTGATGGTTGGTGGGCAGAGTTTACATTTCATATGGCAGAGCAATAGATTGTGTTGTGCCAACTTTGCAAGACCTACTCGTTACACAATGGGATGCACAAAGAGATAGAAACTATAAATGATCCATTGAGAATGTATGGAGTATTTTTAAGGAATTGAAGCCGGATGTGGCCATTTATTTTATTTTACGATATTCAGAAAACATTGTAAAATTTTGTTGAAGAAATTTACTCAATGTCTTCCTCAAAATGAAGACATTTTTTAGATTCAAGATTCCCAAAAGTCCAATTTCTTAGCTTCCTGTTGGCTCTTCAAAGACATAATGCTTATTGATGTGATAAAGCATTTGAACAAAATGATATTGAAACTATGGAAATATAAAAACACATGATTTGGTTTCACGAAGAAGATATGAATATGTTCAAAGTCAACACAGACCCCTGGATGGAGCTGCTCTGCATTCCCCCCTCTTCTCATTGCTGCACTCCAGATAAATAGAATCACAGTCTTAGGAAAATTGCAAAGCTATGTTATGGAAATTAGTGTGGGATTTCAGAAGAGAGTTATGGGAGGAAGGAAAAAATTAACTGCTTCTCCAGTCTTCCATAAATTATGAGCACCTGATTGGAGAAGCAGAGGGCCAGAGGGATAGAAAATAGGAAAAGGGACTTCAAAGATGAGCAACCAGGAAGCTGAATGTGTCCTATCATCTGGAGAATGAAATGGACCCCAAATCAACAGATTGCAGGCACATTCTCAGAGAACGTGTTTCTTCCTTTGGATCAAAATAAATGTCAAGAAAAAAGTCAACTGTCTGTTGTGATATGTGTCCAAAAAGGTTTTTGAAACTTTTGTTTTTATCATTGAAGATCTTATCTGGAATTATCAGAAAGAGAAAGAACTCATGTAACTGGATTATTTGGAATATGTGTTACACATTCATTGACTTCAGCTAAGTATATGTTCAAATGTTTCCCGGTTTTGTTTTGTTTTGTTTTGTTTTTCAAATATGTTTGGGTGGCTAAAACTCCAGAATAGGCAATATATTTTTTTTTCAACAATCATTTACAAAAATCCAGTAGTAAGTAGATGTTTTACATGTATTTTTAATCACACTAATCCCTCTATGGCCGCCATTACTAGCTTCATTTCTCAGATGAAAAGTCTGAAACCCAAGAGTGAAGTGATGTGACTCAGGTCTTATAACTGATTGCATTTTCAGCATCTATTGTAGGAGTATGCTCCCTTACATGAAATGAAAGGGAAAAACACTGTTCTCAAGGCCACCAATACTTGGGCCACAGGAGAACAGGGGAGGATGGGCACCCAGTGAGCCCCACTGGGGAGGGAGGAAAGAACAACAAAGAAGAGAGTATTTGGGTACAAAACACAAGCGTTGTTTACGTCCCAGAGCTAAGAATTGTAGAGAGTGTAGTTGCCTTTCAGTATTGTGCACAAGGTAGGCTTTGAATACATTTTGAATTTTCCTATAAAGTTGAATGGATTAAAAATGTAAGATCAGTAAGGGCTGGATGCATTCATGACAACACAGAATAGGAATATTTGAGAGCACACCTTATTTTTCTGACAATAATCTCAAAGAATATGGCAGTTGACTTTTACAACCATCTGGATGGGGCTAAAGACCAGGTCTAAGCCCACACATTGCAGTAGTTTCATCATTGCTCCACCCACATGGGATGTTTTACACTTGAGACCCCAGGCTCCTATAGGGATTCTCCTTTTCCTTTATTCCTCTTCATTATATTAATCCATTAATGCTATCTTTCATCATAGGGATGAGAATGGCTGACATATGGGAACAGAGGTTATTTATCGTGGAATGGGTACACCTCCAATACGGCCATAAAGAGTACCAAATCCTTATCGTCCTTTGTGTTAAGTGTGTTATTTAGGCTTACCTCATCACTGTTAATCGGCCTCCTTCATACTCTCTCCATGAAGCCAAAGATGTACATATTAAACACAGGAGTGTTTGACAGCTTCTCCTTCCCTAGGGCAGCTTGCTCAACTAATAATAACTAAGATATCTTTTGACAAGTGCAGCTAAGAGCTGGTAAAGCTTCGTCAATCTGCATCAGCCTTGTTGGCACTTTCTTTCCATTTCAAACCTGCCTTACCTTGAATAATGGAAGCTGGACAGTGACCAAAGAAGCTCTAAAATCCAAGAAAGATGGTGGATAAAATCGAGCAAGGAGGGTTAGGAAGGATGAATGCAAAACCAGACTCATATTGATCAGGGGAAGGAAAATACTTTTTCCAACTGCAATTGCAGCTGAAACCCATAAATTAGATGATTGAAGTAATAAGACACGTGAAATGGCTTTTAAGTCCACTACCCACTCTGTGTAATAAATTCCGAGTGACATCGAAGCTTTTAGTGGAGAGAATGATTTATTGCCATCTGCAAGAAGGAAGCTTTCAGGGATTATCTCTAACGTGGCAAAACACTATTCCAAATTTCACAAAATTAGCAAAGCTTAGTGAAGCTTGGTGACTGAACTGACAAGCAAGCTCAAAAAGACAATTTTAATGGAACAAAAATACCGCAAATGCGCACTCTCACATACCAGTACTTAGGCGTGTATTATCTCCTTAAAAATAATCCAAATTTCATATTAAAGGAAGATCTTTAATTTTTACAAAGAAATTCCTGAGACTGTTAGATTTATTTTTTGGTTATTTTTACTATGTGTACATGTCGCTAAAAGATACATAGAAAAGCATAAATATACTCTAACTTACTTTCATCATGGAAGGGCCAAAATCCTAAACTGATTTAACTTTTCTTGCCTCAGGCACAACCCTCTATTTAGTCCATCATTCGAAAAGAGCCACACAGTTCAACCATGAACTACCTGAGCAAGGAGGAGAGGGGACCATCACCGGAGTAACTTTACATCTCCATCTTTAAAAAAAAAAAGTGTGATTAGGCAACTTGAATAAAATCTGAGGGGTTCTTACAAAAGCACTATTACTTGCCAAGCAGATGACATGACAGGAGGTGACAGAGAAGTCTGAGGATTGGGACAGGAAGCGATAAGGATGATGCTGTGGAGTCCTGAAGTCCAAGACCTGGAAAGACTTCCTAGATCTGGGATGTATCGCAATTTATGCTTTCCTCCCACCCATCTAGTCCTGCTTTTTTCAGCAGGTTGCAAAGAATCAGAAAGTGGGGAATCGGGGAATCTACACTTTCTGTGTAGACAACAGGCTCTCGATGCCAGAATTGTCAGATTCTAAAAATTGAGATATCAGGGGTTGCTTTATTTATTATTTATTAATATTAATATTAATAAATAGCAATATAATTGCTTATTTATTTATTTATTTATTTATTTATTTATTTATTTGGTCCTGGCTTTCAAGAGGGGCATCTACCATGTCACATCCAGTGCCACTCCTTCCCGTCTTTACCCAGAGTCCTCTCATTTCCCTAAGACATATACTCAGTCCTGCCTGAGACATAATTGGCATTCCTTCATTAAGCATTTCTTACACCTCTGTTTTCCCTCCATGTCACCAATTTTACTACCACAGAGATTCAGATTTAACTATCTCATCTGTCAAACTACAGTCTAAGAAAGGAAATGTTTTGGTTATTAACACGGCCTCTCCCCCCCCCTTCTAAATTTAACGGAACTGTGTTCCAATTATTAATGATTTCTCAATTACTGAAAGATAGAAAAATAGTAGGGAAAAAAGTGCTTCTCAATTACATAATTAAGAAGAGTATCTTCCTTAGATAATTTTCAGGTTGCCAATCTAAAAACTTACATGGTTTAATTGTTAATAAGTGGTACAATGGAACAAATAACTGAAGCAGAAGAGAACTGTACCATTTAATAGTGAGTTTTCCTCCAAATCCTCCTCACAGAAGCAAACTCTTCCTACAAATGATAATTAGTAATTAAAAGTCACAAAACACATTATGTTTGCAGTAGCCAGTGTCTCTGGATATGCCAAGGCATACTCTCCCACTAATCAGTTACTAAAATGTGGTGTCTCATAGCTTTATGATATGAATATCAAATAAATCACTTCTTTCCAACATTTCTATTTGCACTAAATCTGAAGATGAAGAAAAGTAATCTTCATCATAAGAAAGAAAATATTCCTTGAGAAAGCAGTCCTATAATTTTACAAATGTGAAGAAGTATTTCAGTTGGGGATGAGCTAGCCAGACCCTGTGATTTGCATTTAGAAAGTAATTAGCGACTAAATGTTTTCTCAGTTTCTGAGTTAGCAGAAAGACCTGTGTCCAGGAACACTGGCACCTCACCGCAGGCACTATTCAAAAACAATACTATTCTTTGAAAGATAGTTCTTTCTTTGAATCCATTTGTTCTAATCATCCACTGCTATGTAACAAACCACTCTCCATACCTAGTGACATAAAAATAGTGGCCATTTTATTGCGGTTATGGAGTCTGCAGGGCAGGATTTTGAGCAGAGTACAGTGGGGATGGCTTGTTCCTGCTCCAGGGCATGAGGTCTCTGCTTGAAGACTCAGGTGGGTTGAGAGTGACTCAGTCATTGGGGGCTGTAATTGTCTGGAGGCTTCTTCACTCACATGACTGGTGCCTGAACTATGATGACCCATAGGCTGAGCTCAGCTAGGGCTGTTGACCAGCATGCCTGCATACAGTCTCTCCATGTGGCATGGTCTCACCAGCATGCCTGCATACAGTCTCTCCATGTGCCAGCATGGCAGCTGTGTTTCAGAAAAAGCCCTCTGAGATGGAACATCTGGTAAATGAGTATTGCAGAAGATAAAGGCTGATATCACTCAGCCTTTCCTGGGCCAGCCTTAGAAGCCATATAGCATCTCTTCCACTAAATTCTGTTGGTTACAAGCAAGTCCTAAAGACCAGCCCAGTTTAAAGGAAGTGCCATGAGACTTTCTCTCGATGGGGGAGTGGCAAGGTCACATTGCTGAAGGGCCTGAGAGATAGATGTTTTTGCAGCCATCTTAGGAAAAGACATCTGTCATACATTCAAAGGAGGAAGATGGGATATAAAATGCACTTAGCATCTTTCACATGACATTCTTTATGCTAGGCAATACACACAGGATACCACTGAGTTACCAACTGCTTCATGTGTGTCAGTCCTAACATTTGCCACGTTATATGGAAAACATTTGCTTTTAATCTTTCTTCCCCTACTAGATAGTAAATTTGCCACAGCAAAGACTCCATTTTTCTCTGTCCTCAGTGCCTTGCATACCTGGCATATAATAGATGCTCAAGTATTCATGTGTTAAATTTTTAAAAAAATTTTTCTAGCAGGATTTTTCACAAGGTAGTTATGATCATTTATACATGTTTTTTCTGCTAAACTCTCTGCCTCTTGATGATTCAGACTTTATCTTCTTAATCTCTTGACTAACACTCTGTCTGGCACAGAGTCATTTCTCAATAAATAGTCATAAAACTGAACAGCTATTTTCTATGAAGATGGCCTATATGGAAACTAATAACAGACCTAGAATGAGGTTAAATATAGTTAGCTACATTCAAACCTATAGTCATGGAGATCAAAAGAATATATCTCCCCTGTGTAATTGCTTTATAACAAGTGACTTCAAAAGCTACTGACTTTAAAGTCTTAAGACACAAATGTTTCATTATTGTTTGAGATTATATATGTTGAGTAGGCTGTTATGATATTGGCTGGCCCTGCAGTTACCTGAGAAGGCAATCTAGAGTGAACAAGAGGGTTCCCCTGGCTGGTACGGGGTGCTGGCTTGTTGGGTGGGAGCTCAGATGGGAGCTCAGATGTTCTCTGGAATACCTGCAAAGAACCTTTACTTCTCCCAGTGGCTTGAGCATCGCAGAGCATGAGGACTGGGTGCTGAGAGGCAGTATCCTGGAGTGAACATCCCAAGAAAAGAGAAAGGAAAGCTGCCAGTCCTCACAAAAGCTAGAATCAGAATTGCAACAGTATGACTTAGGCCATCAACTGGTTAAACCATCACATCTCTAGTGAGATTCTAGGGTAGAAAAAAAAACAGTTTCATTCTCAAAAGGGATCACTCAAAGGGATCAGTCAAGAATACATAGACACATTTACCCATCATGGAATGAGAAGAATGATAAAGGAAAAACAAATAGGAACTATTTTGGTATCACTTCTATTTGTGATTAATTAGGTTCATCAGACATAATACTGTTAAACAAAGCTTAAGGCTGCTCTTGACGCAGACTTCAGAAACAGGAAACCTTATCTTTCCCCAACTTTCAGTAGGGCTGGTTGCTCTACAAAGGGATGTGTATCATTTCTTCATGAGGCATTTGAGATAACCCAACTGAAGACTGCAAGTTCATTGGACACACACACCAGTGAACATCCTAAACATCTGCCCATTTATTTTAACCAGTGCAAATTGAAATTAAAAAGTTGTAATGGGAAAAGGGTCATGATGCTAGTTAAAAAGAGAAAGAGTTATAAACCTGTATTCATATCAACATTCTGATAGTGTTTTTGCTTAGATGTTTTTTGAGGTGTTGGCATTTAATGCAATAGTATATGAAAACTCTAATTTACTAGATAGTAAATTAGAGTTTTTCCTGCTGCTTCTAGGAGAATATTCCTATACATCCTTGGAGGATGAGTTTTCAGAGATTAAATGTCAAGACTGGAGCTTCTTAGCTCCTGAGAAGCTAAATAGTCTGTAGCTGGGTCCAAGGACCTAGGAACTGGCCATCTTAAACATGAAGTCGTCCAGGCAAGCCTTCAAATGTCATGATACAACCAAATGAGAAAGAAAGTCTGGGTATTTATAAAGACTGGAGGCCAGCAGTTCTGATCTAGGGACTAGAAAGAGTGGGAAGATTCTTCAGAATTGTGAGAAAAGGATGAGAGGGTTGAAAACACCTTCACGGAGGAGTCTAGATTGCAAGTGTTATGTGTGCTTGAAGAACAAACTGGAGGTGGAAGGATCCTCATGTGGGGTGTGTAGGAGGCCCACCAGGAGCAGAATATTGAGAACATTTAGCTCTGTGTGTCCGAAAACCATACCAGGTCCACAGGTCGCACAGGACAAGAGACACTGAGAGGAATGGTCTTTAAGTCACCTGAAGAACAGGAGTGCTTCCTGATTTCCTAGACTGCAGAGATGCTGGTGTTCTGTGTCCACCCAAGGAAGGAGCCAGAAGAGGCTGAAAATGACTAAGAGTGGATTTCAATCCCAACCAATAAGGACAGAGTCAAACGAAATTTGATTGTATCCAGTATTAAGAAATGTAAGATTACTGAGATGACTTTTGGCTGGGGAGCAATTTAGACCTTTTCTGCCTTTCTCTCTCTCTCTCTCTCTCTCTCTCTCTCTCACAGAGAGAGAGAGAGAGAGAGAGAGAGAAAAGAGTAGAAGAAAACAAACTATAACTATTAACAGTGGCGATTTATATGCTGTTAAATTACAGCTGACATTGTTACATTTTTCAGTATTTTGGGGAATATACATTTACTTCAAAATTGCAAAAGTGTAAGGAAAAAACAGAACCTAATTAGATGACAAGCTAAAACCTAAAGCGTATTCTACTCCCCAGTAGTACTCCTTAATCTAGGAGCAGGGACATGGCTCCAAGCTAAATCGAAGGAAATGAGTTTATATGGTCAAAAACAGAGCAGCAGGACCAGAACCAAAATACTTCTAAGTAGTGAAGAAGTAGCAGCCCAGTGTTTACCAATGCTGGCATAAGCAGCCAACAGCTCTTATTCTAGCATGCTTACTATCTGCTCTTTCCACTTTCAAAGGATAGAAGATTGCTCTGAAGCAGACACTACAAATGTGTCTTTACTTTAGTGAAATTAAGCTTTCTAGGAAATAAGGAAAATAAAACATTTGGAAGCTAGAACATCTCTGACAGAGGTAAATTCTAGGGTGAGTTCAGGGGGAGAAGGAACAGGAGAGAGTCCCAGTAAGTCAAAATATTGTTTTCAGAAAAGATGACAAAAAGAAAAAAAAGAGAAGGAGGATGTGGTAACTCATTGAATAACAATGATATTTGGTGCTTTGTAGAGAGCACAGGATCTCTTTAAGTGCTATAAAAGTGGAGTGAGCTTCTTTCATGAGAATAATATTTCCAACCCATTATATATTAAGGATACAATATATAAACTTCCTTCTCTCAGATTCAGATTAAAAAGAGAGACAGTGTAGAGGAAGTATGTACTCTTTTATCAAGTAAGTGAAGGCTGATGATGGGGGAGACAGGAGGATAGGAATCGGGGCAGAAAAATATAACTCCACGACTTCTGGGCTCATCAGCTGGATTTTAAAAGTGTTGCATCAGAGCTGTTTTACTATGAAAAAACAACTGAGTTAGGCTTCTCCAGAGAAATAGAATCAATAGGATGTATGCGTGTCTTTCTTTCTTTCTTTCTTTCTTCCTTCTTTTCTTTCTTTCTTCTCTATCATCTATCCGTATATTTAGAGATTTAAAAAAATATATTCATCCTACTATGTTGGCTGGAAAGTTCAAAATCTTTAGAGTAGGTTATCAGGTTGCAGACCCAGGGAAAGTTGATGTTGCAGCTAGAGTCCAAAGGCAGTCTTTTTTTTCCAGAATTCCTTCTTTCTCAGGAGATCTCAGTCTTTTTTTTTTTTTTTTTTTTTTTAAGGCCTTTGACTGATTGGAAGAGGCTCACCCACATTACAGAAGGTAATCTGCTATATTTGAAGTTTACTGATTTAAATGTTAATCATAGCTAAAAGCTACCTCACAGCAACATCCAGGCTGATGTTGACCAAACATCTGGATGTCATAGACTAGTCAAGTTGACACATGAAATTAACCATCACAGAAAACAAACACTTCACAGAACGCCAAGAGAACACAGGACAGAGTACAAGTTGACTCACTCAGATGATGAAGTGGTGTCATAATGAAGGTAGCTTTTTCTAAATGAACTCCTTAATAACAAAAGGTGGAGTGTCAATTTGCATGAGGTTATTCCACAGTGGGTAAAGTCTCAGCTCTCTGTCAAAAAGAAAAGGCATTGGGTTCCACCTGCTTTCTGAATCAGATAAACATTTTCAGGTATCTTTTCTGTAAGCCTGCTTTCATTGGAACAGAAAACATTCTGTTTTTCAAGAAGGATCCTTATTTCTTGTGGCCACCTTGTTGTCACTATCTTAGTCTCAATTGTAACTGGGTCTCAGCAGAAACCTTCACCTCCATACTGAACCTCATTTCCTTCAAGTCTCCAAGTGAGGCTTTCAGATGCAAGCAACACATCCCTTTGTAGTTCCACAGAATCTCTATCCTAGTCCCACACTGCAGCCATATTTATTTTCTTCTCATCTACATTTTTTTTTTCTTTTTCCTCTGTCTGTTCAGCAAGGGACAGGTCAGAGTAAGTTCTAGTTATCAATCAACTTCATCTATGAATTCCCTACTTTTGCTAACCGTCAGTGCTCAGTACATCTTCATTAAATACTTTGTAATATGATAAGGCAACATAAGATCAATGATACTATTGCAATAAATTCATATCTATTAATTTTTTTTTCTAAATTTTGCTGATACAAAGAGGAATCGTGTACAACATCCAAGGAACTGCACTGCTTTCCAATCAGTACACAAAGGATTTATAGTGATAGAATTACAAAATTTTATTTTCAATAAATAAAACATCTATTGAACTCATATTGTATGCACTAAGAACTGGGGTAGACTCTTGAGTTAAAATGAGAGATGAGATCACAATCTGGTAGGGGAAAAATGAAACAAAAATTAAACATCTTAAAAAAAATTAAACATCTTTTTGATATAGCATGATACTTGTATAATAGAAAATGAAAAAAATACTTAAAAACCATCTCATGTGGCTCCTTTATTTTAAAGCTGAAGACACCAAGGCTCAGAAAATTAAAAAAAGCAGCTTCTCCACAGTTACATGTATATTTCGGCAGCAGAACCAGGTACTGGACCCCAAGCCATTTACTGGTGGCTTCAATTAATTACAGCAAATAGAAAATCACCTACAGGGATCCCTGGGTGGCGCAGCGGTTTGGCGCCTGCCTTTGGCCCAGGGCGTGATCCTGGAGACTCGGGATCGAATCCCACGTCGGGCTCCCTGCATGGAACCTGCTTCTCCCTCTGCCTGTGTCTCTGCCTCTCTCTCTCTCTCTCTGTGACTATCATGAATAAATAAATAAAATCTTTAAAAAAAAAAAAAAGAAAGAAAATCACCTACAGAGAAAAGGTTTACCCAAATAGCATGGCAAATGAGCACAGCTCCAGATTTCACCTAAAAAACGTAGGTTCACCAGGTTCTCAAGCCAGGACTTTTTCTTTCTTTCTTTCTTTCTTTCTTTCTTTCTTTCTTTCTTTCTTTCTTTCTTTCTTTCTTTCTTTTTTTTTTTTCCCTATTTTTTTTTCTGTAGAGCAATGGCCCAGCCTAGTAGCGGTAGAGCATTAATCTCACCATTAAGGCCCTGACATTGCTGAGATCTTTACCACCAGTGAGTAGCAATTATTTTTGTAGTAGAGGTCCATGTACAGAGAATTGATTCCCAGTGCATATGAATATCCCCTATTAGCCCCACTTGATAAGTGGGAGCTGTGCTCAGGCCTGCAGTGGAGGGCTACAATTGCCCAATCGAACAGTCTCTCTTCATGCATAAACATTACTCCTGCTATCACTAATGGGATAGGGTTCCACAGCGCTGTGGAAAATAGAGCCCACAGTCTTGTGATAAATCTGTCAAATGTGACATGCTCTATGTGAAGAGCAGCGCCACGGCTGATTAAATGAGCAACCCGGTGTACAGTACAATAATGCGTCAAAGCACTTTGGTGCAGACAGCTGGTTCGAAGCTCTGGGAGACAAATCAGGACTTCAAATATGAGTCATTAGAAGTAACCAAGGTAAAAAAAAATGCCCATACTAAACACGCAGTAGACTGCTCTCATTAACATTGCCCTTCACTCCTCTTCTCTGTGTTGCCTTGTTTTGGTCACTTTCTTAAATCCAGACATGGAAGGCTGGACAAGGTGTTGCATAGTACTGAGGTGATTAGCTAGAGAGGGGTACATGGCTCATTTGTAGTCTGGCTGGATGCGACACAGGCCTACCGCTGGTCTCTGGCTACCCTTCCACACTGTGACCACTGAACACAACACATACCATCCTTGATAAAATCCCCACAGATCAAAGCTCTCCCTTCCCCCACTTTTGCACCCTCTTCCCACACCACACAGTGATACGGTGACATAACATGAAATATATATTTAGTGTCCTTGGTTCCTGGCCCTGAGCTCCTAAAACTTTTGGAATTTCTTGAGTGGCAAAGGTGAGAGGAGCATCTCCTGTTACTCATAACAAGCCCCTTTCCACCTTGAGTTTATGCTAATGAGGTGACTCTTGGAGGAGGGAGGCTGGTTGCCAGGGGGAACATATCACACCATTAGAGGAACTTTCTCTCCAACCCCCAACCCTTGAGGGCTCCATCACCTATGGCCAATGACTTAAACAATCCTGCCTACATAACAGAACCTCTGTAAAAATCTCTAGGTGACAGGTTTGTGAGAGTTTTTGAGTTGGTGATGGGATAGGGGTGCACCAAAATCCAGCATGAAGATCTGAGGTTCTTCCCTATACTTTACTCTATGCGTATCTTCCATGTGGCTCTTCCTGAGTTGCATCCTTTATAATAAACCAGTAATAGTAACTAAAGTGTTTCCCTGAGTTCTGTGAGCCATTCTAGCAAATTATCCAACCCAAGGAAGGGTCCTGGGAACCCCTGATATATAGAACTGGTCAGTCAGAAGTATAGGACAGGAGGCCTGGCCTTGAAATTGGCATCAGGTAGTTAATGTCAGAATCCAATTAAATTTACGTGCAAAGGACATTTCAGTTCTGCTTCAGATAATACTCCATCAACTCTACCAACTCAAGGTTGGCAAATCATGTACACTTCTGGAAAGGATTTCTTACAAAGCGTTCATTAAAAAATTTTCTTTTCAAAGCCAATTTGAAAAAAAAAAAGTCCTTGAAGACTTTTTAGATTAATCATTTATTTGTTTATTCATATTCATTCATTTACATAAACTATATTTAGAGTTCACTGTGTAGGTATTTTGCTAGACTGCAAGGGTCTAATGTCTGTTGGAAACATTTTTTTCTGTCCTCAAGGAGTTTACTATCTCAACAGGACTCAGTACACCTTTTCTGTAAAAACCAGATAGTAAATATTTTAAGCTTTGGAGGCCATCAGGTTTCTGCTACAGCTCGTTAACTTCCATTGTAACACCAAAGCAATCATAAATCATATGTAAATGAGTAAGCAGGTTCCAATGAAACTTTTTTTATGGATCTGAAACTTGAATTTCATATAATGTCCACATATCACAAACTATTTTCTTCTTTTGACTTCTTAAAAATGTAAATGCAAATTTAAAAATGTAAGAACCATTCTTATCTCACCAGCCATACAAAAACAGGAGGTAGGGCACCCCTGGTGGCTCAGAGGTTTAGCGCCACATTCAGCCCAGGGTGTGGTCCTGGAGGATCAACTCCCACATTGGGCTCCCTGCATGGAGCCTGCTTCTCCCTCTGCCTGTGTCTCTGTCTCTCTCTCTCTCTCTGTGTCTCTCATGAATAAATAAATAAAATCTTTAAAAAAACATAAACAAAAATAAAAACAGGAGGTAGGCCAGATTTGGTCCATGGGCTCTAGTTTGGCAACCCCTGGTCTACATAGGGAGGCCTGGGACTCAATAGATCTCTCTGTTCCCATCAGGTATGACAAGAAGAAAAGGAGCCTGTGTAAATTACCACGTTCAGTGATACAAAGCAAGCTCTGGGTTTGACTATGTTATCTATCAACAGAAAGCTATACAGTTCCTGGAGACCAAAAAATATTTTTCACCTGCTTGTGATGGCATTGTTCTTCATCTGTTAAATGAGATTAAAACTCCCTCCCTCTCGATGTTATTGCCAAGATTAGAAATAATGCTCATAAAATACCCAGCACGCTGCTAGCCAATAGAATTCACTCTATACTGGATGCTATGAACAAATCAACTTTGCTGTGCTGGACGCATAGGGAATTTGAAAGATCGTTGTTTCATTTTAATTTGTATAGGGCACTTCTTGGTGCCCTTAAAGTAAAGGCTTTTGTTTGATTAGTTGCCTGGTTGGCCAATATTTTTAAGTTAGGATTATAGTATCACTATCATTATGGTGAAGAAAAACATAAATATAGGTCACCCTTCTCTATTTCTTGAGAGTGTCACTACCCTAAAAAGATCTCTTCAGGTTTGGGGTAGTATCCTTGGCTGAAGAACAATCCTTTTGATATAGACTGAATGCTTGCATTCTCCACCACCACCCCCAAATTTACGTGTTGAAACCTAATCACCAGTGGGATGGTATTTGGAGGTGGGGGCTTTGGGAGGTAATTAGATCAGGAGTGTAGGGCCCTCCTGTAGGGGGTTAGTGCCCTTATGAAGAGACATTTCTCAGCCCTTTTTCTACTGTGTGAAGATACAGCGAAAAGATAGTCATTGTGAACCAGAAAGCTGGCTCTCATCAGACACCAAATCTGCTGACACTTTGATCTTAGAATCCCCAGCCTCCAGGACTGTAAGAAATAAACTTCTATTGTTGATAAGCCACTCAGTCTATAGTAATTTGTTACAGCAGCCCATTTGGACTAATACACAAAAGCACTGATTCTGACTTGTTCAGCAAATTCCTGCTTTCCCCTCCACCCTCCACACGTATGCTTGCCAGACTCCAATGAAACAGTCAATTCAGCCCTAATCACAGTACCTAATCTCTGAGCTCTCCTTATACTTAGTACATGGAAACTGCCTTTTATGAAGGATGGTGCCCACCTAAACCACTATGCCCAGGATTCATACTTTTTAAAAGTCAGCTAATGTCCAAAGAGTTTCTAAATTTAGCAGAATAAGGCTGCAGCCTTCTTGTTATTCTTTTGGTTTTTTTTAAGTAACTTAATAAAACTCTGTATGAATTGGCTAAAAGCACACTGATCCTTACAATTCTGAGAGTAGCACACCTCTTCTTATTCAATGCAGTGACTTACTAACACTAGCTTAGAGTAATGTTGACAGATCACTGGACCTCATGGGTAACTGTTCTCAGAAATAACACTTGGGCATTAGCTGTGTTAACACAAAACTAGCATATTTCACAAACATTTTTCAACTGAGCAGGATTTTTAAAAATAGGTAACCTCATTTAGTCACATTCCCAGTTGTGAGAATATTTTTTTCACTTAATAATTATAAATAACAGGTATTGAGTACCTAACTCACACGACACCATGCTAAGAGCATCACTATATATAATCGTCACACAGCATCCTGGACTAGGCAGCACTATTGTTTTTATTTCATGGAAAAGAAAAATTAGGATTAAAAGAGTAATTTAAAAAGAGTAAATTGCCAACAATCCCACAGCTAATAAGCAATGAATGTGCAATGTGGAATTTGAATTTTGGTCCATCTGATTTAACCACATCTGGCTAATGGCTAATGGCTAAGCAACATCATTTCTCATGAGCCAATTCATGCCTGTGAATCCTAGAGAAGGATGCAGAGTTTTCCTAAAGTCAAGTGCTCTATAAGGCTCCTGGATGGTGTTAAGTGTCCAATTGGTAATAACAGTGTTTGCATTTATTTCTTAGGTTAAAAACTGCTGTATTATATATCCAGAATGCTGGATCTTCTCTAATAGTTTGAGCACACAAAGAGACTGAACTCCATTTTTTAAAAATAATAATGGCCTTATTTCTAACTATTCTCACGTCCATCTCCATAGGTAAGAATGAAAGCCATATCCAAACATTTCACAACATCTGTATGTCTGGTATCTAAAGTATATAGGTTTCTACAAGGGTCCATCCACTAATGAATAGAAAAAAAAGTGATACACACACACACACACACACACACACACACTGGAATATCACTCAGCCATAACCAAGAATGAAATCCTGCCATTTGCAACAACGTGGATAGTATAATGCTAAGTGAAATAGTCAAAGAAAGACAAATAACATAGGTTTTTACTCATGTGTGGAATTTAAGAAACAAAACAAATGAGCAAAGGGAAAAAAGAGAAAGAGAAATAAAGGAACAGACTCTTAACTAGAGACTGATGGTCACAAGAGGGGAGGTAGGTGCGGGGATGGATGAAATAGGTGATGGGGAGTAAGGAGGGCACTTGTCATGTGATGAGCATCAGATGATGTATAGAAGTATTGAATCACTATATTATACTCTTGAAACGGATACAAGACTATATTTTAACTGTACTGGAATTAAAAATACATACATACATACATACATATGTACATACATACAGAAAGCATATGAGTGTCCTTTTAGTACAAAATGCAAAGGTTCTGCCCTTAGTCTGGCTAGATCATTTAATCAAGCTTTCACTTTGATACTGATGTTGATTAACTCTAATATTTGAACTAAAGAGCAAATGGAAACTTTTTTGCTTAATTAAATTTGGACATCAAAAACAAACTATATGGATTCTATTAGCCTATATTTTATAAAAATGTTTTATCTGAGTTAATATCATGTTATAACTTTAGCTTTTACAGTTCATATATACTAGTTTCCAATTTTGGAAGGACTCTTCATCTGTTACAAAATAACTGAATACATACATTGTTTATCATGTTACCCAATATCCCTTAGGTAGAGATCCAAATGATAGAGTCCATCCAAAATTTATTGTAATTGTCTTTCCAAAATAACTTGTAGCCTCCCTAATTACCACTCAATAAATACCATCCTAACCCACTGGGTTTCCTATATTGTTTTTGTGCCAAGCCTGTATTGTGCTTTGTCTTTTGTGAAACACAAAGTCAAATTCAGTTTCAGATATAGTAACCAACTAATCATAAGTTCCTGTTAAATTTCTCCTATTTCTCTAACTGATTTTTTATATCTGCTATTTTTTCCTTCTTAATGTTTATCTGCACTGTACAACTGTCTTTATATCGTAGTATCATAAAATATTGCTTATACTACAAGGGAAGGTCAATTGACAACTAGAAGATGGATGCATAGTTGCACAATTTACATAACATACATACATATACATATATATGATAGTATGGTGAAAATAAGATTGAAGGAGAGGATTTGATTCATTAGGGAGGAATTTTCTTCTTGGGGGAAAAAAATCTCCTCTGCATTGTTAGATGCTGTCTGCTTAAACAGTGGCCAGCCATTTACCATGAACAAGACACAAGTGTTTGGATGAGTATGTCCAAGTCATCATTTCAGTGGAAAAAACAACTTAAAATGCATATCACACTGATGAGTCCCCAGTTACTGCTCACATCATAAGAAAGTGGATGGAGAACCAGCAACATTTGTATTCAACTGAGAATACTAAGGGTATTCAATAAATAGGGGGTGATGACATGATTAGTATCTATGTGGCACTCTTTGAATATGAGAATAGATTATATATACAGATTTAGTCAATGTTTAGGCCATATTTGCCAGTCCTTATTCTTTTATGTTATCTTAAAATAAAGGCCATATGTTAAAATAAAGACATAAATTCTAAATCAATGTAATCCATTTGTCACTGATATGGAATTGAGTTTTAAAAATATGCCCTCCCTACAGTTCAGGTCATTTCTAGCAAGTGGATGATGCTGTCTATTTAGAATAGTAGTTTCAACAGGTAGATTTCTCCAGTTGTAGATAATTATGGAAAGAGTAAAAAAAGTAAATAAATATGCTATCGTGGGTCATATTAAAATAGTATAATCAACTCTACAAATATAGACAAATAAAAAGATGGATTGGGGAGCAAGATCTAAAAGCTAGAAAACATTTAAGCACCAAGGGACACTATGTCTACCCAACTCTTTCTCTTCATTTAATCAATCAAACAAATGTAACAAATTGCTGCTGTATATAAAGTATTTTTTTCTGGAAATGAAGAACACAAAATTCAATTAAGCAGTCTTTGCCTTTAAGGATCGTATGAGTTAGTTAGCATTTGTAACCATCTTGGGTACAAATATAATTTTAGGGTTCGAAGCCTCTGAAGCAATACCTGGCTCTATCCATCCTCACAGTTGTATATGCTCCTGCCTTACATCAGTTTGATTTTGTTTTACCCATCCTACTTTTTTAATGTCTTACCAGATTCTATTCCTATTTAAGGTAAGAAGTTGTATGCATATTTTTCCATTTCTATATTTTGTCTCTTCCAGGCCAACTGACAAAAGCCTCCCAGGAAACCTTCCTAAGCAGGCATGTACCTCTGCAGTCAGGTGAAAGTACCAGTCACTCAGGATTGACTTTTTTATAGAAGACCCTCTTTAAAGGTCAGTAGAATCTCGCCACACCAAACAATGCTAACATGTTTAATATATTAATAATTGAATGCCTCTTACTCTTCAAAGGGGGTATTCTTTGTCATTTTGAGAACTGGTTTCAAACAATATTATATGGTAATTATTCCTTATGATGCAATGAGCACCTTTGGCCTCTTTTGTCATTCAGACAACTAAATGCACACCTGAGACTTCATTCCTCTATCACAGGTGTGTATGTTAGCATCACAAGTAGAAAATAAAGGATTTCAGAGTTTGAGTAAGATGAGAGATACATTTTTTCTGACCAGATTAAGTCCTATTTAAATCATTGTCAGCCACATGTCAGATTATTTCAGAAAGGGTATATACAGGAAAAAAACAATAAGAAAAAAAAAGACAAAAATTCCCAGGACCCTGGGTCTGCTAAAAGTTTACTTTAAAATGTGATGGATTTTTTCTATTTGTTATAATTCTGAATTATTCAGCAGCACTTTTGGATGCAGGGGAAAATGCACAAATATTGAGTTTTTGTATTTGGTCTACTTAATGTCACAGGTTCTGTATAATGTGACAGCATTGCCTGATGTACATTGGAAAAATACATGTTCTGCTCACTTTATTCTCATAAAACCCTATTTCAAATTTTAAAGTGAAGGCAAATTTAGTGGCATGGTCCCTATGGGCTGTTATTTGAAACTCTGCAACTTTGGGCATGTAATATAGGACTATTCATTAATAAGATTATTTAGTTTGCAGATCATAAGAGTGTTCTGAAATTGATTTCAAAAGAATTACTACAGGATTTCCAGTTCCAACAATATGACCAACTCAGTCTGAAGGTCCTCCCAAAAGAAACCCTTAGAAATAATGGATAAAAGAGAACATAAAGACTCCTAACTCTGGGAAATGAACTAGGGGTGGTGGAAGGGGAGGAGGGTGGGGGGGGAGGTTGGTGAATGGGTGACGGGCACTGAGGGGGGCACTTGACGGGATGAGCACTGGGTGTTATTCTGTATGCTGGTAAATTGAACACCAATAAAAAAATAAATTTATTATAAAAATTAAAAATAAAAGAGAGAACTAAAAGTCTTCTAAATGCTTAATTAGCTTTCGGGAATGAGAAAGTAATCTGTAGAAGCCAGGGGGGAGCCAAAGGGGGAACTAAAAATCAAAGTGGTAGGACCTGAGTGAACTTGGAGGGGAAGACTCTGTCTTACTCAACTAGGAGCTGGATGTTAGTATCCATGTGATGACTGAAGGTAAGCCCATCTGCTATGTAAAAAGGGGAGTTAGAAAATAAGTTAGCTCATAAAACTGGGATCCTTGGAGATACATGAGGGAAAGAAGACAGAGAAAAAATCTGCCAGAAGGCAGAGGGAAAGAATAGGAAAAAAGAAAGATTATCTTTTCCCTAGGCTCTGCTGGAAAAGCAATGCACAAAAACAAAAAGCCTCTTTGAAATACAAACTCAAATACACTTTCTTCGTGGTCAAATATTACCACATTTTCTGGGAAACTTCAATCTAAGAATTAATCCAAAGCTTGATCACGAACCACTGACAGTCCAGGTGCACCTAGACACTTCTAAAACTCAGGCCCGATGGATTGTCATGGAAACAATAAGCCCTACCTAGAAGATGTGGGCACAGTGAGAGTTACCAAACACAAAAAAATTACCCCAACATGTGCAAGACTATACAGTATTAGAAGTGCAAAGACTTTAGATGATAAAATAATAATTAGAAGGTAAAATTTATAGAGTAAAATACTCTATAAATTGGCTCCTGGACAATGCAGGGGTAAGTAGTACCAACCCCTGTGGAGTCAAAATTCCATGTATATCTTTTAATTCTCC
Organism: Canis lupus familiaris; assembly: GCF_011100685.1. Lineage (NCBI taxonomy): Eukaryota > Metazoa > Chordata > Mammalia > Carnivora > Canidae > Canis > Canis lupus. Next base: position 19,566,585 of record NC_049256.1, read on the forward strand.
CAAAACTTAACTACTAATAGCCTACTGTTGACCAGAAGCCTTACCAATAGCATAAACACTCACACATACTTTGTATGTTCTATGAATCATATTCCATATTCTTACAATAAGGGAAGCTAGAGGGATCCCTGGGTGGCGCAGCGGTTTGGCGCCTGCCTTTGGCCCAGGGCGCGATCCTGGAGACCCGGGATCGAATCCCACGTCGGGCTCCCGGTGCATGGAGCCTGCTTCTCCCTCTGCCTGTGTCTCTGCGCCTCTCTCTCTCTCTCTCTGTGGCTATCATAAATAAATAAAAAATTAAAAAAAAAAAAGAAGCTAGAGAAAAAATATTATTAAGAAAATCATAAGGAAAATATCTTTACAGTACTGTATGGTATTTATGGGTGGAAAATCCACTCATAAGTGGACCCACACAGTTTAAACTCATGTTGTTCAAAAGTCAACTGTAATTAAAGGTATAAAATCCAATTGCCAAGTTACTTAGGCTAGAAATAAGACATTAGAAATAAGCCAATTAGAAGCCATAAAAATAAAAATGTAATCACTGAAATTAAAAACTCAATGGATAAATTTGAGAACAGATTAAAAATAGCTGAGAGAATATGTGGACTGCAGTACATATCTCAGGAGATTGCACAGTGTAATGGACTGAAAATCACAAAGATAGAAAATATTAAAAGACAGCAAAGACATATATTAGATAAAATGAGGAATTGCAACATGTGGCTAACATAAGTTCCAAAAGAAAAAGAGCAAGAGGTAGAATGCAAGGAGATGATGGCTGATTTTTTTTTAGAAATTATGAAAGACATAGGTCTTCAGATTGAAGATGTCTGTCCAATGGTTATGGAGTAGCATAAATAAAATCTATCCACACCCCAATACATCAACATGAAATCAAAGAATACCAAAAACGAGAAATTCAAAAGCCAACAGAAGGATGAGTGAATTATCTACAATGGGGCAAAAATTAGACAATAGATAATAGAGTCCACATAATAATGGAATATCTTTTTTTTTAGATTTATTTATTTATTCACGAGAGACACAGAGAGAGGCAGAGACACAGGCAGAGGGAGAAGAGAAGCAGGCTTCTTGTGGGGAGCCCGATGTGGGACTCGATCCTAGGACCCCGGGGTCAGGCCCTGAGCCAAAGGCAAGACACTCAACCACTGAGACACCCAGGTGCCTCAATAATGGAATATCTTGATAATATTTACAGAAAATAATTGTCAAGTAAGACTTTGCATCAAACTAACAATTTTTGAAGAGTGAGAAAAAAACCAAATCATTCTATCAAAAAAAAAAAAAAAGAAAGAAAGAAAAGAAAAAGCTATGGAAATTTACTTAACAAACATTCACTGAGACTGAGAGACATATTTAATGAAAAAAGAAACAAACTGAATGGAAGAAATAGGATGCGAGAAACAATGGTGAGCAAATAAATTAGCAAACAAGCATTGACTGATAAAAAAATAACTAAATGTGCTATAATAAAGACAAAATGTAAATTAAAATACTGCACAACAATTACCCACCTACTGTGGGTGGAGAAGGGTTGGGAGGTTGAAGAAAAAGAAATCTAGTTTCTTTTATTATCTTGAAAAATAGATAAACAACTTTAAATATTTAACAACTTTAAATATCTTCTATTCAAATTTTATGGGTAGCCATTAAGAAATACAAACAAAACTTTTATTTTTTCAAAACCAGTAGAAGAGAGAAAATGAGCATAAACAAAATTCAATACATTTAATAAATATTATAAAGAAAGGGGGAAAAGGAAGTGAAGAAAAATGTAATAATAAAGTAGTATAAAAATAAGTAGTGGGGAAAACAATCCAAATAACTCTAAATAAACAAAAAGCTGAAATAGCTGAAAAACAGTGATTCTTAGATTGTACTTTATTGTGTGTTTTTTTTTTTTTTTAGATTTTTTATTTATTTATTCATGATAGTCACACAGAGAGAGAGAGACAGAGAGGCAGAGACACAGGCAGAGGGAGAAGCAGGCTCCATGCAGGGAGCCCGACGTGGGATTCGATCCCGGGTCTCCAGGATCGTGCCCTGGGCCAAAGGCAGGCGCCAAACCGCTGCGCCACCCAGGGATCCCTGTACTTTATTGTTTTTTAAGGTTTATTTATTCACTTGAAAGACGGCAAGCAGGAGCAGGGGGACAGACAGAGGGAGAGGGAGAGAGAGAATCTCAAGCAGACTCCCCAACTCAAGGCTCAATCCAATGACACTGAGATCATGACCTGAGCTGAAACCAAGAGTCTGATGCTCAACCAACTGAGCAACCCAGGAGCCCCAGACTGTATTTTTATTTTTTTAAAGATTTTATTTATTTATTCATGGGCGGGGGGGAGCAGAGACATGGGTAGTGGGGAGAAGCAGACTCTATGCAGTCCCGGGTCTCCAGGATCATGCCCTGGGCTGAAGGCGGCACTAAACCGCTGAGCCACCCGGGCTGCCCCCCAGATTATATTTTAAAGGTTAAACTCGGATGTAGTTAAATTAACCTGAGCACTGTTAATGCCTAGCCCTGCAACCCTGCACCTTGCAACTCCTCCTCCCACCTGAATTCCTCCACAGCCGCGGTTGATCACCTGACCTAGAGAGTTCCCCCATTCCACCCCATTCAAACACCTGTTCTCTTCTTCCCCACCTGAAGGCTTTTGTAAGTTTCCTAACTGCACAGAGGGTCAATCAGGATATGTGAGGGACTTAACATCCAGAGCAACCCTCAAAAGCACAGAATCAGTATATAAACTGCTCAGCCATGCGGAAAGTTTCTCGGAGGGTCCCCAAGGTGATTGAACCCCAGTTCTCAACCCTGCTTACTCACAAACCTCTTTGTCTTTCTACCCATCTCACTTCGCACCCATTTTTTCACTTAAACTTCTTGTCCTCAATCCCCAAATAAACTAGCTGAACCCAAATACAGGTTGCAGAGTTTGCTTTGGAGGAAGTAAGCTTCCTTGTATCATAAAAAAGAAATGCTTTAAACAACAAACAAGTATGATAAGACATAAATTCAAAGGAAAGTAAATAGAAGAGGGTTTATCAGGCAAATACTAAACAAAAGTGATGGAAGGAAGGAAGGAAGGATGGATGGATGGGAGGATAGATAGATGGTAGATAGCTAGATGTCACTATAAAAGATAAGAATGATTCTGAGCTTTGCACTCTCAAAAATATAGTCTCAAAAGTATTAAAGAATTCATAAAATTACAAAGAAATTGACAAAATAGCAATTACAGTAGGAGCTTGTAAGAGAATGTCTTTTAATTATTGATAGACCACACTGACTGAAACTCAGTAAAAGTAGTAAATAAATTTAGAGCGCAACCTTAGAAACATAGCTAGAACATACTAGACCACAATCCAAGTTTCACCAAATACCAAACAGTATATATCAAGTAATTCTCTGTGATGCAACAAAATTAAAATAATAAAAATATTACTAAATCCTCTCATCCATTTGGAAATTTAAAAAGCATCCCTAAATTACTCATAAGTCATAGAAGATATGAAAATGGAATTAGAACAAATATAAAAACTGAATGACAAGGAGATATATGTAAAGCAGTAATTTGAAGAAAACTATAATCTTCTTAAATTGATTATACTAACATGAAAGGAAAATTAAAAATTAATGAAATAATCATCCAGTTGGAAAAAAATGAATAGAATATACTTGAAGAAAATTGAAGAAAGAAAATTGTTAAAGGCCAAAATGTTATAAACAGAAATGAAAAACACCAGAACTAATTAGAGCTCCACTGTCCAATCAGGTAGCCCCTTGCTTTGTGTGTCTATTGAGCACCTGAAATGGGATGAGTGTGGCTGTGAAACTGAATTTTTATTTAATCTCATTGACAGAAATAGAGATTTTAAAACTGAAGCAATACAAAGTAGCTTTCCATTCCATATTATTGTTTTGGTAGGATTTTATTGTTTTAGCAGAGTTACATTTCACTGTAACTATTGGAAGTGAATCATCCTATTTGAGTATAAAATACATCCCAGATTGGTGGTTTAGTATAAAAAAGAAGAAAATATTTCATTCATAATTTATATATTGGTACATGTTAAAAATGATATTTTGGATATATTATATTAAATATACTATTAAACTTAATTTCACCTGTGTTTTTTTTCCTTGTGTTTGAATGTAGCTATTAGAAGATTGTAAATTACTTATGTGGTTAACATTGCATGTCTACTGAACAGAGCTGACTTAGAGTTTAGTAGTGTTATTGAGTACAAGGTTAAAATACAAAATGCAATAGCATCTCTATGCAGCAAAATAAATTATAAATAAAATTTAATTATGATACTATTTGCAATTGCCACAAAATTATAAAGAACTAGGAGAAAAAGTACAGAAATACATAAAAGTATACCTAGATAAAAGGAGAAATATTCCATATAAAATGATTAAAAGTTTAAGTGTCTTAAAGATGATACTCTTCTCCAAATAAATGTATAAATTCACTGCTATTCAATGTTTCTATATACTAGACATGAACAGTTGAAGGCAGAAATTTAAAAGCTGCACTGTTTATACTTAGATATAAATCTGACAAAAATATTTGCAGAATCTGTATGTTAAATATCTGCAGAAGAACTGATGAAAGAAACCAAAAAAACCTATTAATATGAAAATTTCCCTCATATTGGTCTATGACTTCAACAAGATCCCCATCAATATCCCATTAGGATTTTGGCAGATAACAATGAGTGAATCTGAAATATATATGGAAACATAGAGGAATTCTAATAGACGAAACAGGGGCATCTAGGTGGCTCAGTCGGTTAAGTGTGTGCCTTTGGTTCAGGTCATAATGCTTGGGATCAAGCCCTGTGTCAGATTCCCTGCTCAGCAGAGTCTGCTTCTCCTTTTCCCTCTGCCTGTCATTCCCCCTGCTTGTGCATGCTCTCTGTCTCTCTGTCAAATAAACAAACAAACAAACAAACAAACAAATCTATCTTTAAAAAAAAGAATAGTTGAAACAATTTTGACAGAAAGTTGGAGTTCACACAATTGTATTTTTATCATCTACATAACTGTAGCTTTCTACAGTTATCAGTGTAGTATCAAGTAGGCCCACACAAATCTGGCGAATTGATCTAGACAAAGGTGCAAAGACAGTTAATGGGAAAGAATAGTCTTTTCAACACATGTTTCAAAATAGTTGGACAGTCATAATCAAGAAGCTGAGCATCAACCAATTCTTCATGCCCTATTATAAAAATTGAATTGGAATGGATCATAGACCTAAATGTAAAATGTACAACTATAAAATTTTTAAACATAACATAGGAAACAAGTCTTTGAAAGTTGGGTTAGGCCAAGAATTTTTACACATGAAACTATAGACACAACCAGTAAAAGAGATAAAGATGGTAATGTGGACTTTATCATAATTAAAATGTTTAAAGATATGGCTAGTAGAATAAAGAGCTAACCACCAAGTAAATGAACATATTTGCAAGTCACATATCTGATGGACTTGTATCCAGAATATATAAAGAACTCTTAAAAGTCAACAATAATGAAACAGACAAATTAACAAAAGAATGGACAAAAATTTGAGCAGATATATCATAAAAAAGACATACACATGGCAAATAAACACATGAAGCACAATGATATACTATTACATACCTATTAGAATGGCTAATATAAAAAAATCATAAATAGGAACTGACTGTGCCAAATCTGGTGAGGATGGAGATCAAGTGAAACTCTTCCATACATGGCTGGTGGGAATGCTAAATTGTTCAACCACCATAAAAAGCTGTTTGATAGCCTCTTAGAAGGTTAAACATACACTTCTCATATAGCTGAGATATTTCACTGCTATTTGCTCAATTAGAAACAGGCTGTTAAATATAAATGAGTTTGGTATAAGACAGAGATACCTTACATATCACTGGGGAAATGATGGACTAGTCAATAAAATGATGACAGAAATTAATGATGTATGATCATTACATACATCTAGATATGTAAGATCTAGAGATACAACTAGATCCTTACCCCACGTTGCATCCACATGCTGATGGCCACACACGAATGAAGTCCCAAACATGAAGAATTAACTTTGTAATTTTTTAGGGTAAAATATTAAAAAATAGATCTATATGATATTAAGGTAAAAGAAAATTATTTTTATTTTTTTATTTTTTTTAAGATTTTATTTATTTATTCATGAGAGAGAGAGAGAGAGAGAGGCAGAAGACACAGGCAGAGGGAGAAGCAGGCTCCATGCAGGGAGCCTGACATGGAACTCCATCCCGGGTCTCCATGATTAGGCCCTGGGCTGAAGGCAGTGCTAAACCACTAAGCCACCCAGGTTGCCCAGAAAATTTTTATATAAACACAAAACCACAAAAGAGAAAAAAATGCTAAATTTGAGAACATTACAAAAAACAATTCTTCAATGTGAAAGCACTTCTTAAATTAAAAAAAAAATCAGATTGGAAGATTTTGTCTTACATTTAACTGACAAATTAATACTATCCAGGACATAGAATTCCTTTTAAAGGCACCTGGGTGGCTTGGTTGGTTAAGTGTCTGACTTTGGCTGGGGTCATGATCTCAGGATCGTGGGGCCAAGCCATGCATTGGGCTTCCTATTGAGTGGGGAATCTGCTTCTCCCTCTGCCCATCACCCCACTTATGCACACGCTCTCTCTCTTTCTCTCTCTAATAAATAAATATCTTTTTAAAAACTGGAAAAAATTCCTTGGGACGCCTGGATGTCTCAGTGGTTGAGCAACAGCCTTTGGCTCGGGTCATGATCCTGGAGTCCTGCGATCCAGTTCCACATCAGGCTCCTTGCAGGGAGCCTGCTTCTCCCTCAGCCTATGTTTCTGCCTCTCTCTGTATCTCTCATGAATAAATAAATAAAATCTTAAAAGAAAAAAAGAAAGAAAAAACACTCTGGCGACTGATGGTGACAATGGGAGAGGCTGTGCATAAGGGGGGGTGCAGGGAGTATATGGGAAATCTTTGCTCCTTCCTCTAAACTTTGTTGTAAGTCTACATGGCTCTACAAAGTCTATTTTTTATGCACAGAAAAGATTCACAATCATTTCTCATGAGTGGCATCCTCTGAGGAGGGAGAGAGAACAGTGGGGTGAGAATTTGGGTGTATCAGTAGAGTTCCACTTGTGTAAGAAGAGGTGGGGAGAGAGAAGGAGAGAGAGAAGATGTGAACTAAATATGGTGCATATTAACAACTATTTAAACTTGGTGTTGTGCCTATTTTCTGCGTGAATTTTTTCATAATCTTTAAACAATTTCTCTACAGAAACACAGCATTTCATAAATGTGTTAAACAATGTTAAAGTTATTAGAACACACATTTCTCTTCTAAAATAGCTTTATTGGGGGATCCCTGGGTGGCTCAGCGGTTTGGCGCCTGCCCTAGTTCCAGGGGCGATCCTGGAGTTTAGGGATCAAGTCCGCATTGGGCTCCCTGCATGGAGCCTGCTTCTCCCTCTGCCTGTGTCTCTGCCTCTCTCTCTCTCTATGTCTATCATAAATAAATAAATAAATAAATAAATAATAAATAAATAAATAAATAAATAAATCTTTAAAAAATAAAAAAACAAAATAGCTCTATTAAGGGGCAACGCTCATTTACTTAATGTACTTCTGAAAAGTAAACTCTATTGCTATTACATGTATACTCCTCAATGAAAGATTGGAGTAAAACACTGAGCAGTAAGTATAGAGTTCAGAATTTACCACAAAGGGAAAAGGTGATGGATTATTGGATTATCTCAATTATGATCTGTCTCTGATGTTCTTATATATATTGCTGATTAGGTATTTCACATTTTTTTCAGTAAATATCAGACTTCTTTCTTTCTTTTCTTTTCTTTTTTTTTTTTTTTTTAGAGAAATTGAGAGAGAGAGCACAAGCAGAGGGAGTAGGCTCCTTGCTGGGCAGAGAGCTCTACGCAGGGCTCGATCTCAAGACCCTAGGATTATGCCCCCAGCAGGAGGCAGATGTTCAACTGACTGAACTATCCAGGTGCCGCTATTGGACTAACATTCTAAGAGCATTTCTTCATTTTGCCTGAGGGGGCGGACCCTTAGATAAGGAAATGACATGAAAACTGGAAGCTTAGAGAAGCTGAGTCTCTCACCCTATGTCCTGGTGTACTTGTTCCTACTGAAGCCCACAATATATTGTAAGTTGTCAATGCCCAACCCAGGAAATGATATTCAGAAAGGTCTTCATGCCGTCCTCTACTCTGAGCAGGATACCATGAATTATTTAATTTCCTATAATTCCTTAATCTTCTTTTTACAAAAAAAAAAAAAAGTTTTTCCTCTACTTTGACAGTTATATCACTTTTTTTTTTTCTCCCAGTGCCTTCACGAAGTTCTTGATATGAAAGCTTAGCCTTCCTAGATGGCTGTTATTTGAAATGAAAAGCTGCATGAGTCTTGTCAGCCTCCATCTTACACTATTTAATTTTCACTCTGGAGTTCACAAAATGGCCATTTCTATAATGCATTCCATGTTTCAGGATAGAGAAGATTGCTAGCACAGTAAATATCCATCTAAGCCTTCATTCTCATCAACAAAACATGTCGTTTGTAGTACCCACACATCAACAGAACTTCCTCAGCCCGCCACTACTGCTTTTTCATAATTATATTTTATAATCCTCCTTTACACACGAGAGCTCAATTCACTTCCTCCTACAATGCATTAGCATCCTCTTCAAATCCATTAGTGGTATCACAAGCTCCACAGCATCGTTCCCTCTTCAAAATATTTTATTATTAAGTTACTGTACTGTGAGCTGGGAGTCTATGAATATTTAAGCAAGGCATTGTATGTTTATGTACACTCTGCCAAGACAAAAAAAAAGCCTATTTGCCCTAATATTTTGGCAGTGGTTTAAAAGCTGCTATGTTTTTGAAAAGAAATGTTTGTTTAAGTTGAAAATGATTGGCTATAAATAAGTACAGAATACATTTTTTTAAAAAAAATCTTGGTGATTTAAACATTACCTGTTCTTCAGGCCTCAAGTTAAGTGTCAGTGCTAGTTAACAGCTAGGATAGGAAGAGGCAAACAGACTCCAGTGGTCTGAAGCCAGAAAAATTTAGTAGCACTGCTAACTCATTCCAGTTTTGCTGGCTCAATGTTCACTTGTTAGCATTTGAAACCAATTAGCCCTACATCTCATTAGTGGTTATGGTGACATCTCCACTATCGTTCATAAATTTTTAAGATACACCATTCAAGTTAGTTGGGTAAATGTATGGACATCGATAATCCATTGATTTCATCCAAAATAACATTAATCACATGATTTGGAACATTCCATAGTTGAGATGCAATGATCAGAAAAAGCCAAAAGTTTGAAATGTCCATCAACGAATAAATGGACAAACAAATATGGTACGTTCACATATGGAATATTTTTCAGCAATAAAAAAGGAGCAAAGTACTGCTATATCGTACAACACAGATAAAACTTGAAAGCATTATACTAAGAGAAAGAAGCCAGTTACAAAAAGCAACATATTATACAATTCCATTTATATGAAATGTCCAAAGTAGATAAATCTATACAGACCAAAGGTTCATATTAGTGGTTGCTTAGTGTTGGTGGTGGGGAGGAGGATAGGGGATGGGTTTATTAGTAATAAACAGAATCTGTTTGTTGAAGATGGCATCTTCAGGAATGCTCTGATCTTAAAAGCTCAGATGGTCTCAAGCTGATTCCTGTTTGGGCTACGTATAGTCCCCAGGAAGCACTCCTGTGCATTTGTCTCACCAATGCCAGATAATGCAGGCCACATAACACAGCAGCTGCTTGTTGCTCAACTTGTCCAACTGGAGTTGGCCAGCCTGTTTGTGTCTCAGGGAGGATTTCTACCATCCACGGGGGTCCCCGCACCACGGAGAACATATATCAAGGGTTGTCTCAGTAAAAGCCTTCTTATTAAGTTGAAGAATTGAACTCGGTTTCTTACTGAGTTGGAGTACAAAAAGGGAACTCAGAAAACACACAAAAGTGTCTCCAAAAATTCTCTCTGTCTGTCCATTTTCTCCTTCTTGTATCCATTTATCTCCCTTATTTGGTAGAGGGAGTTAAAATTTTTCTGAATGATTTTTGCCACTTTTTAAATCTTTGTTTAGGGATCCCTGGGTGGTGCAGCGGTTTGGCGCCTGCCTTTGGCCCAGGGCGCGGTCCTGGAGACCCGGGATCGAATCCCACGTCGGGCTCCCGGTGCATGGAGCCTGCTTCTCCCTCTGCCTGTGTCTCTGCCTCTCTCTCTCTCTCTCACTGTGTGCCTATCATAAATAAATAAAAGTTTTAAAAAAATAAATAAATCTTTGTTTAGCACAACTCAGTTTGGCATTTGGTACCTAAGACATCGTGTGTGTGTCTGTGTGTGTGTGTTTATATATAAAGATATCTTTATGTTTATTTCTGACTCTTCTATAGAACTATTAGTTTGGCAATGGCATTGACTAGGTCTGTTATATTCATCACGCCATACACAGTATTTATTTCAGTATGTGGCACTTAATAGGCATTCATACAATATTTGTACAGTGAATGAATGAACGAACACAATTTTTTTTACTTATTCATGAAAATATATAAAGCTAATTCAGAAGATCCCCTACCCAGCTCTAGCCATGAAATCATACAAGTCCCAAAAGCAATTACCATTTTTTCCACAAGAAATGCTTTTTCATTTTGAACCTTTCCTGTAAATGCATCAGTTAAGTAATAAACATTATTTCCAGAGTTCTACACAGTTCTGCCAAAATGTCAATCATACTATGACACAAACAGGCTTTTTTTAAAAACTAAAGCAATTTACAATACAATTGTATACTAAGTGCCATGAATTCTCAGTTAGCTATACAAAATATCAGGCCTCTCTGCTAATGAAATGAAGGGAAATATAATTGACAGTTATCTTATGAGATTTCATTGTAATGCACATGATGTTATAATAAATCTAGTTACCAGAAATTCTGTGGCACACTGTTTAAAGTATATCAATTGATTGCCTTGGAGTCAGCTTATTTTGAAATGCCTGATTGTGAGCATTGAAGTGAGTGTACTACACATATGAAGTATATTAGAATAGGCCTTTTCCAAATCCAATACATATGATCAGTGTAGGAGCCCCACAAAAACCTCTGTTACCATCTACTGTCAATTTGTAACAGATGCTGTGGCAATAAAAATTACAATTTGAAACAAATAAAAAGACTTTCCATATTAGCCTTTCCATGGTGCCTTCTCTGAGTTAGTCATTCCAAAGAAAAACCCCTAACTCTTTGCAAAACAGAACCATTCAAAAGTCAAGAACAAACAAAAGTGAAGTTCTATGTGAAATTAATTTGAGAACTGTATCTTGAGTGAGATTTTATTTAACTTTTAAAAAGCAGGGGTTTTGTTTGATTTTAAGAAGAGCAGAATGATGGCATTGTTTTTGTTCCTGCTGCTGGTATTTAATCAGCAATACCCTTAAAAGATCCATTAACGTGAAAGTCCACTAGGTCTACAGAATGCTTAAGATAGCTTAATTTGTGACCGAATTTATGACCAAGTGAGAGAAATATGTTTCTTTTTGTAAACTGAAGTGTTCAGAATATCTATACTTAAAGTGAAAATATCATTCAAAATGTAAATTTATTTTGAGCATTCGTGTAGGAAAATATCCAGATGTTTAATGAAACTATTTTTAAAATTAGGTTGTCTTTTTATTATTGAGTTGTAAGAGTTTTTCATTCTAGATACAAGTCCCTTATCAGATACATGATTAGCAAATATTTTTACCATTATGTGGGTTGCCTTTTCACTTTCTTAATAGTATTCTTTGAAGCACAGAATGTTTAAATTTTGAAGTCTAGTGCATTATTTTTTTTCTTATGTTGTTTGTGCTTTTGGTGGTATCATATCTAAAAAACAATCACCTAATCCAGAGTCAAAAATATTCGTGATTCCATTTTCTTCCCAAAGTTTTATATTTCAACCATTTAAATTATAAATTTGAGTTAATTTTTATATATGGTGTGAGGTAGGAGTCAAACTTTATTTTTCTACATATAGACACCTGGTTGTCCCACCATTAACCCAGTACCATTTGTTGAAAGATTATTCTCTCCTCTATTGGCACTTTTTAAAAAGATTTTATTTATTTATTTGACACAGAGGGAGAGAGAACAAGCAAGGGAAGCAGTAGGCACGGGGAGAGGGAGAAGCAGACTCCCCACTGAGCAGGGAGCTTGATGGAGGACTCAATCCCAGGACCCCAGCCAAAGGTAGATCCTAACCAAATGAGCCACCCTGGCCCTCCCCACTGGCACTCTTGAAGAAAATCTCTTGACCTTAAATGGACTTATTTCTGAACTATTAATTATGTTCCACTGATATATATGCCTATCTTTATGCCAATACCACACTGTGTTGATTGCTGTAGCTCTACATGAAGGTTTGAAATTGGGAAGTGTGAGTCCTTCAGCTTTGTTCTATTTTTCAAAAAAATTTTAGCTATTCTGGGCCCTTTGCAATTCTATATGGATTTTAGGATCAAGTGATTTGTTTCTACAAAAATGAAACTACAATTTGGTAAGTATTGTATTATATCTGTAGATCCCCTTGGGCACTATCATCAGCTAACAATATTAAATTGTACTAACCATGAACACAGGGAGTCTTTCTATTATTAGATCTTCTTTAATTTCTTTCATGATATTTTGTAGTTTTCAGTGTACAAATTTGTTGTCTACTATAAAAATTACCACATACTGGGCAGCTTGTAAACAATAAATATTAATTTCTCACAGTTCCAGCAGCTGGAAGTTCAGGCTCATGGTGCCAATATGGCCACATTCTGATGAAGGCCCCCTAGTTAGCACCTTCTGGCTGTGAGCTCATCTGGTAGGAAGGAGCTAGGGATCTCTCTGGAGCCTTTTTCATAAGTCACAAATTCCATCCATGAGAGTTCCACCCTCTGACTTCACCTCCTTAGGGCCCTACCTTCTAATACCATCACATTGGTCATTTGCATTTTAACATATGAGTTTTGGGGAGACATAAATATTCAGACCATAGCAACAAGTCTTTCAATTGTTTCAAAATGTATACCTAAGTATTTTATTATTTTTTGATATTATTGTAATTGGGATTGTTTTCTTAATTTGTTTTTTTGTTAGTGTTCAGAAATATGAATGATTTTTGCATACTGATCTTGTATCCTGTCACATAGGTGAACACATTTATTAGTTTATTACTTCCTCTTTAGCTTTCCTGAGGTATAACTGATGATTAAACATTGTATATATTTAAAACGCATAACCTGATAACTTTATATACATTGTGAAATAATTACTACAATCAAGCTAATTAATATATCCATCACCTCATAGTTATCATCGTCTTTTGTGTGCATGTCGACAACACTCAGACTGAACCTATTTTTATATTTCCAGTCCTACCTTCAGCAGTATTTAGACATATTCTGAGTTCAGAAACCAGTCATTGGGAAGAGTACAGAGCAAAGGCAAGGGAGAAGCAAGAGAAGACCAGTCAGATGTTACATCAGGGGTAAGAGCAAAGGGACAGAGTCTACCTACAAATGTGTGGATGTTTAAGCATTCTTCAAAGTCCCACCTTTGGCCCCTTCCTTTCTCAATTTGGTTTTCTTTTTTCTTTCCCTCTTATTTTTGTATTTTTTCCCTGGATGAACTTATCCACTTCTCTGGTATTACAGAGACTAAGAATTGCCTCCAAATATCCTCTTTTCTCCCACACTTTTAAATAAAATTCCAATTTTTTGCTGGGCATATGTCCATCAGTTGAATTTCTACATTACCTAGGGTCCCTTGAACCTAATTTAAAACATGTGACTACATTCTAGCAAATGAGATGTAAACAAAGATGTGATACTTCCAAGGCCCTTATTATTATTATTATTAATTATTATTATTATTATTCCAGTATAATTAACACACAGAGGTATATCAGTTTCAGGTATACAATATAGTGATCCAACAATTCTATACATTACTCAGCCTAGGGTCTTTTTTTAAAAAAGGACAGTCAAAGCCTACTTTTTTCCCCTGCTATGAATAAACAAATAATATGTCAGTGTTAGAACTCCGATAGCAGTTTTTGACCTAGAGATATCTAAGCAGTGAACTGGCAGGAGACAAGGTATTTGTAAAATTGCCATTCTCTGTCTCAATTATGGAATATATATATATATATATATATATATATATATATAATTATTATTTTGTTGTTTCATTAAGTCACTGTTACCTGAATACAGTAAAACTGAATCCTGACTTATAAGTGTAATATTAGGCAGTCACTTCATAATCAATGTTCCCTGTCCTGCTTTCTCCACAAAGGTTTTGTCCTAAATATCCAGCCACCTACCAGATAGTTGACTTGAATGTATTTAAACAAACAGCAATAAGAAACTTTATTTTTTTTTTTGCAATAAGAAACTTTAGCAAGAATAGCACAAAACTTACATTTCCTCAAAAATATGGTCTTTTCCCTGTATTTCCTAGCTCATATTGAGAGAACATCATCCATTTATTTGCCAAGTAAAATGCCTGGAAACTCTTCTGCTTCCACATACTCACCATTTGCCAATAACCAGCATCACTCTTCCAAGGCTTACAGGGTCTTCCCAACTATTTCTCTTCATCCCTATTTCCATCATTCTGGTTTTGACCCTCACCTAGCCTTGCCTGAATTACAGTAACAGCCTCTTAACTGATATGCCTGCATCTCAGCTCTATTAACTTCTACAATCCCACATAAATATCTGATAGCACCATATCCCTGCTGAAAATCTTTTAATGGCTTCCACCAAGAATGAAATGAACCCAAATTTCCTGGCAGTGCATACAAAGCCCTTCAGGATATAGTAAGGACTGACTCCCCTAATGTAACTCCTAATACATGACCCTTCCTGTACTGTCTACTGTCTCCTTCCTTTGCCTATAAAGCAGTTGCCTTTGGAAAGCCACACTGTTCCAGGCTTCTAAATCTTTGCCTTGCTGTTCTCTCACCTAGAATGACCTTCTCCCTACTTACATCCTTAGAGAATTCATCTAAATATGCATCTCAGGTGATAATACTGCTACAAAGCTGTTACTGAAATCTACTTAATAAAATTCACATATATCTTTAAAGTTGTACTTTTCAAATTACATGGCAATTGTTTATTTGCACATTTGACTTCTATAATAAACAGTGATGCTGTTGAATTAAGATTTATATCTTTTCATCTTGGTAGCTCCACCACCCAGAAAATAATAGGTATTTATTACAATAGTGGTAATAACAGCTAACACTAATTGAAAATTTACTGGACACTGATATTGTTCAAAATACTTTATTTGTATCTCCATGAATCATCAAAGCAACCAAGACACTACATCTCAAAGAACTAGAAAAGAACAAACTGAACTGAAAGTTAGTAGAAGGAAAGTTATAACAAAGAGCAGAGCAGAAATAAATGAAATAGAATCTGAAAAGATAATAGAAAAGATCAATAAAGAGTTGCTTTCTGAAAAGAAAAAAATAGACAAATCCTTAATGAGATTATCAAGAAAAAAGGAAAGGGCCCAAATAAATAAAATTACAAATGGTAGAGGAGACATTAAAATTGATGCCATACAAATACAAAGGATTATAAAAAGGACTACTATAAACAATTATATATCAACATACTGGACAACCTAGAAGTAATTATCCATTACTAGGATAATTTATCCAATTCCTAGAGGCATACAACCTACTAAGACTGAATCATGGTGAAATAGAAAATCTGAACACATGGATTACTAGTCAGGAGACTGAATTACAATCAAAAACATTCCAGTAAACATAAGTCCAGGACCAGATTACTTTATTAGTAAATTCTACCAAACATTCAAAAAAGAATGAATACCAATCCTTCTCAAACTTCAAAAAAGCAGAACAGGACAGAATACTTCTAAACTCATTTTATGAGGTCAACATTATCAAGAAAATGGTATCAAGATACCAAAACCAGGTGAGAACACCACAAGAAAAGAAGATAACAGGCCAATATTCCTGATGATCATAGATGCAAAAATCCTCAACAAAATTCTAGCAAATCAAATTCAACAATACATTAAAAGGATCATATGATCAAGGGCAATTTACTTCAGGGATCCAAGGATGGTTCAACATCTACAAATCAAGATGATACATGACATTAACAAAATGAAATATGAAAATATATGATCATCTCAATAGGTACAAAAAAAGCAATTAACAAAATGCAATATGCATTTATAACAAAACTCTCAACAAAGTGGAAGTAGAGGAAATGTACCTCAACACAATAAAGATCTTATGATAAGCCCATAGCATCATGCTCAATGGTGAAAGACTGAAAGCTTTTCCTCTAAGAACAGGAACTAGACAACGAAGCTCATTCTTGCCACTTTTTTTCAACACAATATTTGGAATCCCATCCAGAGCAATTAGCAAAGAAAAATAAATCAAAACATCAAAACTAGAGAGGAAGACGTAAAGCTCTCAGTATTTGCAAATGACATAATATTATATATATAAAACCCTGAAGACTCTACCAAAAAGCTATTAGTGTAAATAAAAATTTCAGTATGTTGCAGGACACAAAATCAACATGTGAAAATCAGTTGGACTTCTATACACTAACAATAAACTGCCAAAAAGATAAATTAGGAAAACAATCCCATTCCATTTACAATTTCATCAAAAAAAATAAAATACCTAGAAAATTTAACCAAGAAGGTGAAAAATCTATACTATGAAAACTATAAGATATTGATGAAAGAAATTAAAGATGTGAATAAATGAAAAAAACTCAATGTTCATGGATTAGAAAAATTAATATTGTTAAAATGCCCATACTACCAAAAATGATCTACAGATTCAAGGCAATCCCTATCAAATTCTAATGGCGTTTTTACAGAAGTGGATAATTCTAAAACTTCCATAGAACTACAAAAGGCCCTGAATAGATAAAGCAATCTTGAGAAAAAAAGAACAAAGTTTGAGGCAATATACTGCCTGATTTCAAACTATATTACAAAACTATAATAATCAAAGCAATATGATATTCTCATAAAAACAGACACACAGGGAATCCCTGGGTGGCTCAGCGGTTTTGCTCCTGCTTTTGGCTCAGAGCTTGATCCTGGAGTCCCGAGATCGAGTCCCGCATCGGGCTCCTTGAATGGAGCCTGCTTCTCCCTCCGCCTGTGTCTCTGCCTCTGTGTGTGTGTGTGTGTGTGTGTGTGTGTGTGTGTGTGTGTGTCTCATGGATAAATAAATAAACTCTTTTAAAAACAAAACAACAAAAAAACAGACACACAGATCAACAGAACTAAAAAAGAGCCTAGAAATAAAACCAAGCATAATTACTTTTTGACAAAGGTGCCAAAAATACACAATAGAGAAAGGATAGTCTCTTCAATATATGACGTTGAATAAGATAGAAAGAATGAACCTGGACCCCTCTATTATACCACACATAAAAATCAACTCAAAATGAATTAAAAACTTGCATGTGAGGCTTAAAATGGTAAAACTCCTAGAGGAAAATGTGGGGGGTAAGCTCCTTAACATTGGTCTTGGCAAAGAGCTTTTGTGATTTGACACCAAAAGCAAAAGCAACAAAAGCAAAAATTAACAAGTAGGACTATATCAAACTAAGTTTTGCTCAACAAAGGAAACCATAAGTGAAATGAAAAGGCAACCTATGGAATGAGAAAAGACATTTTCAAATAACATATCTGATAAAAAGCTAATATCCAAAATATACAAGGAATTCATACACATCAATAACAAAAACACCAATAACTCAATTAAAAAATAGGTAAAGGACCTGAATAGACATTATTCCAAAGAGGGCATACAAATGGCCAACAGGTACATGAAAAAGTGTTCAACAGCTAATCATTAAAGAAATGCAAATCAAAACCACAATGAGGTGTCATCTCACATTTTTTAGGATGTGTATCATTAAAAAGACAAGAGATAACAAATGCTGGCAAAGATGCAGAGAACTGAAAACTGTTAGGTAGTGATGGTGGGAATGTAAACTGATGCAGCCACAGTGAAAAGCAGTATGCAGGTTTCTCAAGAAATTAAAAACAGAACTACTGGAGCGCTTGTGTGGCTCAGTTGGTTGAGCATTTGACTCTTGGTTTTGGCTTAGGTCATGATCTCAGGGTCCTGAGACTGAGCCCCACATCAAACTCCTTGCTCAACATGGAGTTGGCTTGGGATTCTCTCTCCCTTTCTGCCCTCCCTTCCCCCCAGCTCTCTAAATCAATCAACCTATCAATCAATCAATCAATCTTTTAAAAATAGAACTACTATGCAATCCAACAATCCCACTTCTGGGTATATATACAAAGGAAAAAAAAAAAAAAACTTGTCCCAAAAAGGTATCTGTACTTCTATGTTCATTGCAGCATTATTCACAATAGCCAAAGTATAGAAATAACCTCAATAACCTCAGTGTTTGTCAATGAATGAATAGATCAAGAAAAATGTATACATATATATATTGTATGGAATATTATTTAGCCTTAAACAAGAAGGAAAATCTGTCATTTGCAACAACATGGATGAACCTTGAGGACATTATGCTAAGTGAAATAAGCCAGACAGAAAGAGGCAAATACTACATGGTATCATTATATGTGGAACTGAAAAAAAAAAAAAAAAAGCAGAATTCATAGAAACAAAAAGCAAAAAAGTAGTTGTCAGGGGCTCGAGGGTGGGGGGAAATGGAGAGGTTGTTAAAATGGCATAAACTCCCAGTTATAAGATAAAGTCTGAGGATCTAATGTATAAAATGGTATGTATAATCGATATTACTGTATTGTATAAATGAAAATTACTAACAGAGTAGAACTTAAATGTTCTCACAAAAAATAGGGGGAATAATTATATGGGGGATGGATGTTTTAATTGACTCAATTGGAATCCTTTTCCAATGTATACATGTATCAAATTACCACACACACTTTAAAAATCTTATAATTATATTTGTACTTATACCTCAATAAAGCTGAAAAAAATAACAGAATACAAATTCCTGGTCTCAAGATCTACTGAATCAGCTTTCAAAAAAGAAGAACATTGATTTAAAGTATATGCAAAACTTCTGGGAATTTTAAACGTGCTCTGCTATTTTAATTCCAATCCAGTATTGCAAGTATGCTATAATTTCAATTTCCCCAAGCCTATCAGGCTAATAGATCTCTTGAAAGGTAAAGCTTTGGTAGTACTCATTATTAGTGAACCCATGCTGGTTCCCAGTACTACTGCTCCACAAACTATTCCTTTAATGAATTACTATAGAAAGTTTCCAGATATCAGCTTGCAGTTTTAAAACATATTTTGTCTCCTCCTGATGACTGAGGAAAAACTTTCTACTCAATGGTATTCTATTGTTGCACACATTTTCTATTTCTAGCAGTAATTCTGCAAATTACTTCTATATTATAAGATGCAATGCATCTGAACCTAATGTGTGGAACTCATTTCAGCAATCTGGATGTTTTCTTCCTCTTAAAAATGTTTGTCCTATCCTTGTAAATGGTTGAGAATTTAATAGTAATATTTTTTGAAAAAAAAATAATAGTAATATTTTTTGAATATTATCTTTTGTTGACTAAGATCTGTATTATTTAAAAATGTCTCTTTATGCAAACTGTTTTATTCGTAATTTTTAAATATGTTTCTTCACGTAAATTAACTAGAGAATTGTCAATTCAGACAAAAGCACAATCAGGAGGGAAGGAGTTTATACATCACATTGTGCAGAGATAACTTCTACATCTTAAAGGTTTGACGTCTTTAAGCCTATGCGATGTAAGTTTAATTAAATTCTCTTTGTTATTTCATGAGCAAAGTGAGATCAGTTCTAGAATTAGAACATAGATTTCCCAATTCTAATCCAGGACCCTTTCCATTTTACCATGAGGTTTCAAAGCTGTAGAACGCTAACATAACACAAATTTCAGCATTTTTTAAGTTAGAAAGATTGTATCAGACAAGCAGGGTTCAAAAATTAGTGGATATCCTTTGGACAGTTCCCATATCCTCCCTTAGGTCAGCTGCCTCATCAAAAGTATTCTACACCTCATGTTCTATTTTTGTAAAATCAAATGAGTTGAAGTACATAGTGCCTGGGAGTATTATAATTAGTCATATGATATCTTCTTATTATGACTAATAATGACAGAATTAATTTTTTGGTATAATGATATGGTCTAAAGGAGAGGAACTTGTTCTATTGTCTGAAATATTTATTCTAAATGAGTTTAAATCTCTCTGCTTTTTATATCTCACAGAATTTTATGATATGGTACTAATATTTTGCATTTTGAGCTAATGAAAAGTAGGATACTTAAAAATATAACTCAAATTAAAATTAGTGTTGCCACTTTCATACAGATGGTATAAAAAGTTATGATGTTACTAAAGACTCAGCTGGATTCCTGTCAGGGCTAATAATGCTTGAACTTCATCAGTTATTCGTGCAATTAAAAAATCCTTTCAACATTTCTTCACAAACCACACCTCCTCTCAAATAATTCCTCTTCTTCGTTCCAAGGCATGCTTAGAGCCTGCTGACTTGATCAATTTATCAGACTGAAGAGAACAAACAAGGAGAGAAGTCCTGTCTCCTCTCCCAATCACACACCAAGTATTCCATCAGATGACAGAGCTTCTGTATTCTCCAACAAGAAACACTAAAGTTTAGATATAAGGCACCCAATTGGACTTCCAATTATTACAGAGAAAATTAAGCTTTGTTGCATTATTTTTTTCTGCATCCATAATTAGATGTTTTAAAGCAACAGAGTATGTGCTATATAATATGGTTGTATTGTAGACTATGTGTACCATACCAATATTGATGCAGTCATAATTTAAAAAAAATTAAAAATCAAGCCTTGACATGATGCAGTTTAAACTTTAGTAATAAACTCTGATAAAAATCAGACATCTCTCTCCAATAAATTTTATATCTTCTCTTAAGATGTCCCATGTCATCCATTGTGACAGAGCAGAAGTGTGAGGGTGTATATAACACATTAAATATGATAGTTGTCTGACTTCAAGCAGAAATACTTTTCAATTCAAAAGAATACAAAAATAACCCTTCAGGGATGCCTGGGTGGCTCAGTGGTTGAGCATCTGCCTTTGGCCCAGGGCAAGATCCTGGGGTCCCAGGATCAAGTCCCACATCAGGCTCCCTGCATGGAGCCTGCTTCTCCCTCTGCCTGTGTCTCTGCCTCTCTCTCTCCTTGTGTCTCTCATGAATAAGTAAATAAAATCTAAAAAAAAAAAAAAAAAAAAAAAAAAAACCTTCAAATGTGATTGATCATTAAATCTATCAAAGTCACAGTTCAAGACCGAACTTTTTATCACTCTGTGATAAAACCCATCTAAAGAAAACTAAAGTTAAAAGAAAGGACACGAAGTATTCCAGTTTCCTTTAGGGGATATACAAATGCAGGTCAATACTTTCCAGCAGTCAAAAAGAGGTTAATAATGCCAGCTCTGGACTCATTCAAAAAGGTGCATGTGAAGCTGTAATGATTTAGATAGCATGGCAATAATTTCCAGACATTCCCCCAACCTCACCATTTTCTCAAACCTTGAGAAAGCTTTCTGATTCTCCCCATATATGCCACTTTTGACAAAGGAGCAGAGCCTTTGAAAGAAAAACATTTTTGGCTCTGTTAATGCTAGTGTATTCTTCGAGCCCAGTATTCAGTGTTCCGGACAGGCAATTACATGCAAATTTGTTGGGAGCTAGGAGGTTCATTTACTACATTCAACTCCATAGAAGAAGATCAATAGGAGTGCAAAACCTAATCCTAGATGAAAGCACCATGATCAGGTAATGGTTATAGAGTTAAGGCCCTCAGAAGAATGTTAGGAATCAAAGGGCATGCTAGAGAAAAGCATTATGCATAGTGCTTTTTTGAACCATATGGGAAAGACAACAGACAAAGTGAACCAAAGAGTTGGAACACAAGAAGGTAGACATGCAGTTCAACACAAATTGTTAGGGTTTTTCAAAAGATATGAATGAGGATTTGACCAATTAAAAATGGCTGCCTCAAAAACCTTTTGTTGGCTATTTAAAGAATAGTGGTGTGCAAACTCATTTCTCAAACTTACACCATGCAAGCCAGGCTTGCATTTAACTCTTAAGGAAAAGAGGAAATCTTTACTGCTAGCTTTCCTGTCTTCTAATTTTTGTGGGATTTCTTCCTGATGTTTTCCCCTAGCCCAGGCCACATACCCTATTGATGTTTAGTAAAAGTCCTACTCACCTATTAGCCCTCGTTGCTGTACAGAGGAAACCGTTTTGTGGGAAAACATGGACATAAGTGACTCTGAGTTGAAAAAAGAATTCAGAAGAGTCAAACTCTGATGCTTTGAGCATACCTTAATTAGTACATTTATTTCTATTTTCCTTTTTATGAATCTCTAAGAGTGATATGTAATTAAAACATCCATATATGAATCAGTCTAAAAGTTCTTTCAACAAGTATAAAATTAAAAAATTAAGATTTTATTTATTCATGAGAGACACAGAGAGAGAGGCAGAGACATAGGCAGAGCGAGAAGCAGGCTTTCTGTGGGAAGTCTGATATGGGACTCGATCCCAGGACCCTGGGATCATGCCCTGAGCCAAAAGCAGATGCTCAACCACTGAGCCACCCCGGTGCCCCTAAAATAAAAATTCTCTCTCTCTCTCTCTCTCTCTCTCTCTCTCTATATATATATATATATATATATATATATATATATATATACACACACATACATACATAGTCAGGGTTTAATCAATAGGTTTTTTCCTGTCTTGGTACATAATAGTACATCTTAAGATGAGTGGTGTTAGAGTTGACGAAATAAAGCACTACTGAAGAATATCATTACATGTTTTTTAAAACTCCTTAATCGATATCAAAAGAGATGGGAAACCTATTAAGAACAGTGGCCCATCAGCTGGAAAGTAGAATAATGCAGAAATTGTATAATTATCCATCATTTTAGCAGCAGAGGACTGTTCCTTTAGCCCTAAGATGAGTTAACCTATAATGAATTTATTCCAAACTATCCAAGGAGAGTAAGCAATTCTCTTGTAAGCAAACTACTTGCTGCTATGAGGTAAATTAAGTCTTTCCAACACCTTTTAATAAATTGCTTCTTACAGAGCACTAAATTGAACCCCGATGTTCTGGGATGTTAATTTGCCACACAGGACAATTTTTCTCCTGGAGGGCATTTTATTCCTTTTACCTCACATCACTCATGTAGAGGCTAGGAAGCCATTTAGATTACTATGACACTCTAAAGTTTCATTCATTTCAGTGAATTACATGATGACTTCAGTACTGTTTGGGAACGTGGTTGAATTTCTTTCAGGCAACAATTTCAGGGTTTGTGTTTGCTTTTTAAGGAAAAGAATTTTGGGTAGGTTTAGGGTTTGATGCTTTTTTTAACCCTAGTTTTCTATAGATTCTCTATTTTAATGTTTTGTTTCCTCTCCTCTTTTTGTTGCTAAGCAGATGGGACATGTTGCTATGTGACATTTTACACAACCACTTTTAAGCAGCTTCCACAGTAATGACCAGAGGTCATGAAAACATAATCATTCACATTGAAAACTGGAGCACTTGCCTTTTTGTTCCTGGAAAACTGTGGAAAATGTACAAAAAAAAAACACACCTTTTTTAGAATATAATAATTAATAATTATATTTATTCAGTGAGTTTTTCCATATATTATCCCATTGGAGATTCACAAAAACCCAATGAAGTGTTAAGGGAAAGTATCAACACCAAAGCCATAATCATCATTGTATTTCAGGTCAGATAAATGAGACTCTGAAAGCAGGTCAGA
Organism: Canis lupus familiaris; assembly: GCF_011100685.1. Classification (NCBI taxonomy): domain Eukaryota; kingdom Metazoa; phylum Chordata; class Mammalia; order Carnivora; family Canidae; genus Canis; species Canis lupus. The sequence goes on from NC_049256.1 coordinate 19,590,574, forward strand.
TGATAAACACATGGCAATGATAGGAAATGAGTTTGACTCATTTGATTTCCCAATCAGAAAATAACAAAATGCTCTCTGAAACATGAAGGCTGGAAGTTTGACACCTGTAATAAATGCTCATTTAAAAGCATATTTTGAGGGGTGCATTGGTGGCTCGGTTAGCTGAGTGTGGGACTCTTGATTTCAGCTCAGGTCATGATTTTACAGTCATGGGATCCAGCTCCACATGGGGCTCCATGCTGAGTGTGGAGTCTGCTTGAGACTCTCTCCCCTTCGCCCCTCCCCCTCCCCCACCACTCATTCCCACATGTTCTCTCTTTTAAATAAATAATAAATAAGTAAGTAAATTTTTGTTTCCCCTACCTCTATATGCTAATTTTGTATCTTTCTTACTCTTTTTTCCCCTAGATTTTATTTATTTATTCATGAGAGAGAGAGAGAGAGAGAGAGGCAGAGGCAGAGGGAGAAGCAGGCTCCATGCAGGGAGCTTGACATGGGACTCAATCCTGGGTCTCCAGGATCAGGCCCTGGGCTGAAGGCGGTGCTAAACCACTGAGCCACCCAGACTGCCCATCTTTCTTACTCTTTAATAATAATTAAAATAATAAGATTAATAGCTGTCAATTATCTAATACTAACTAGGCACCCAAATAAATGCTGTCCCCATACCCGTCTATGAAATCCCTACAATAACCTAATCATTATGAAGAATCAGAGGCTCAGAAAGCGAATATGCAGGCCAAGGTCAAACATTTAGTACAGAGTAGAGCAAAATGAAGACTCACATGCGTCTCTGACTTCCAAACCTGCACTCTAACCATCACACCCTACTGTCACAGCAGCCAGCTCCTTCCAATTCATTCTGCAGGTTGCTTTTTTTTTAACTGCTGTTTCAATTAATGTTTCTCATTCTCAAGAAACATAATTTTGAAAAGCAATAAAAGGTTTGTATTTGGTAGGCATGACAAATTAGCTGGGTGAGAGAGAACTGGAAGGCAACCACCCTACAATGCCAATCACATGGGTATATGTGTATAATTAATTGTTCTGTAATACACAAAATAGAGAAAAAACAGTGGCCATGTACATAGTGCACTGGAATGAGCACTACAACGAGAATCAGAAACTTGGGTTTTAGTCCATTTTCTAAAATACCTTCTTAAATATTGAATAGATGGAAAGAGACATTTATAAATATTTGTAGCATAAAGAGCCACAGTGAAATTAAGACCTATCTATCCAGTTACAGAAATAGAGCATTACCATTACCAGTGTAGCCTCCCTTTCTACTCCCTGCACAGGTAACCACACTCTGCTCCTGAATTCTTATTTATCATTCCCTTTCTTTCTTCGTATTTTATCACACAATTAGCATACCTAAACAATGTATTGCTGGGTTGTGCAGATTTGGGCACATGACTTTTTCTGTATGCATCTGCAATCTATGTGACTGGCTCTTTTTCACTATACATTTCTGAGATACAGTCATGTTGCTTATAGTTGTAGCCTTTCTGTGTAAATGTATATGGACACATTTGTCAAGTGTATGATTATATCACAATGTATTTATCCATGTTAATTTTAATGGGCATCTGCATTCCTTCCAATTTTTTGCTAATATAAAAATTACCACCCTAAAGATTTTTTTTATCTTTCCTCTTTTTTTTCCCCCCTCAGGTGCAAGAATTTCTCAAGAATATATGTCTACAAGTAGACATGATGGCTTATAATATAGGCAGATGGACAAGGACAAGATAATGTTCAATGATGTTTCAGTGTTCCTACAAATGTACCCTCTTCATGCAGTGTGCAAATGTTACACTTGCCCCACAGACTTACCAATAATTGTTTTGTTAGCCTCCTAATGTTACCTATTTGCTGAGTGTGAAATGGTATCCCATTGTGGTTTCAATTTGTATTTCCCTGAAAACTAATGAGATTGAACATCTTTTCATTTGTTTATGACCAAGTTTCTTCTGTGAAGTACCTGTTCAAGACTTGTGTCCATTATTATACCAGGCTGTTTGCTTTTTCCATTTCTAATTTGTATAATATTCCTTTATATTCAAAAATGAATCTATTTTTAGCTCTATGTGCTAAATACCTTTTCCCAGTCAGAGGCTTATATTTTCACATTCTGTAGCAGGTCTTTTTTATAAACTTAAGTTCCAAATTTTACTGAAGCCATTTTTTTATGGTTTGTGCTCTTGCTTCTTTTTAAGGCAATCTGTTCCTGCACTAAGATTGTCAAGATCAGCTTCGACATTATCTTCTACACATTTCACAGTTTTGTCTTACACACTTAGGTCTTTAACCAGCTTGAAATAGATATCTTTATATGGTGTAAAATAGAGGTCTAATTTCATTATATTATTATATCGATATGGTTCTACTGCCGTTTGTGGAAAATCTGTTTTTCTTGCTGTCCTGCGATGGCTAACCAGGTCGTAAATCAAATTTCATTTGCCTCTGTTCATAGAGGCAAATTTTCATTTGCCTCTGTTTCATAGGCCTCTGTTCAATTCCACTGTTTTCTTTATTGGGCAATTTGCCAGCATCATATTGTCTTAATTATTCTGTTCATGTTAATTCTTAGTATCTGGCAAGAAGGTTTCTTCATCTAAGTTTTGTGTTATTAACCGGTAGGTAGCCAGGTTCAACTTAGCTTTTGATTTTTCCATATAAACTTTAGAATCAGCTTACAAGACAACACAAAGAAAATTATGTTATGATTTTTATTGAAATTGTTTTTAACCTCTACAGAAATTTTGGTATTTAATAATACAGTCTAAAAATTTTATATAGTCTTCTATTTATTTAGGGCTTTTTCAATGTGCTTCCATAAAGTTTTAACATTTTCTCTGTAAAATGTTTTTTTTTTTTAAAGATTTTATTTATTTATTCATGATAGTCACAGAGAGAGAGAGAGAGAGGCAGAGACACAGGCAGAGGGAGAGCCCGACGTGGGATTCGATTCCGGGTCTCCAGGATCGCGCCCTGGGCCAAAGGCAGGCGCCAAACCGCTGCGCCACCCAGGGATCCCCTCTCTGTAAAATGTTTATAGATATTTTCACTAAATGGGAAATATTTTTGAGACTATTATAAATTGTATTCTATTTTTAAATATTTTCTAATACTTTAAAATTATAAATAGATAAATATTGATTTTGTACATTGATTTTATATCTATCTAGCCACCATGTAAATCATCTTGCTAATTCAAATAAATTATCTATATGTTGTTTTCCATATAGATTATTATATGCATATAATAACTATATTTACACATCTTATTTAATTTTTCTTATGTGTCAGCTACAACTTTTAGTACTATATAAAAAAAGAAATAATATAGTATGCAAATCTGTCATATTATTAATCTTAAGGGAGTTAATTCTAATATTTTTCCATTAACTGGATTATTGCACTATAATGATGTATTTTTCTTTTTTTATAATGATGTATATTTTTTTTTAGGATTTTATTTATTTACTCATGACAGACACAGAGAGAGAGAGAGAGAGAGGCAGAGACACAGGCAGAGGGAGAAGCAGGCTCCATGCAGGGAGCCCAACATGGGGACTCCATCCCAGGTCACCAGGATCACACCCCCGGCTGCAGGCGGCACTAAACTGCTGCGCCACCGGGGCTACCCTAAAGATAAACTATCTACCTTTAGTTCACTATAAGTTATATAATAGATAAATTCTATATTTCATCAAAAGCTTTTTCTCCATACATTGAGATGATAATATATACTTCTCTTAATTACTAATATGATAAAGTTAATTTATGTAAAACCAGCCTTGCATTCCTTATAGTTAGAGGAATGCCAGCTTTGTTATATATTATCTTCTTTATGCATTGTGTGATTTATTTTATTAATATTTTGTTTAGGAGAGAGTCATCTCTATCAGCAAGGTGAGATTTTCTTTTTTATTCCCTGGATTAGTTTGTGTGAAATTAGAATAATTTATTACTTGAATATGACATAAAACCTCGTTGACTAAATCATCTGCATTAACATTTTGTTTTTCATTTTGTTTTGTTTTGTTTGTATGTGCGTATGTGTGGAGAGGAGAGATTTTTAATTGATGAATCAATTTCCTTCGTGGTTATAGAATTATTATGATTATCTATTCTTACTCTGTTAATTGTGGTAAATTATATTTTGGGAAATTTTTCTGAATCTAATAAGACTTCAACACTAACAGAATGTTGTTCATTGTTCTTTGAATGTATGCAGACTCTGCAGTACTGGTCTCTTTTATTTCTAAATTATTATTTTTGTGTTCTCTTTTTTCTTAATCAATTTGGCTAGTGGATTCTTTTCAAAGAACAAACTTCTGGCATTATGGATTGTGCTTTTGCTTTCCATTTGCTATATAAAAGCATTTATATAAGCATTTGCTTTTGCTTTCCATTTTATTGTAATTTCCATTTGATCTACATTTTTTGCTTTTGCTTTCCATTTTATTGTAATTTCCATTTGATCTACATTTTTAGGTGATTTTTTTTTCTTGTGGTATTATAAGTTAAATCATTAGCTCATTAATGTTCTTTTTTTTTGTAATGTAATCATTTAAACTTTCCTCTATCAATTTTGCTATAGGCCATAAGTTATGATAATAAGGTCTTTGGTTTTTTTCTGTTCTAAATATTTTCTACTTTTATTATAATTTTTTATTTGGCCCATGCTTTACATATAAATATGTTTCTTTCTCTTCAAATGTTTATTGGTTGTATTTTGTTCTTAATGTCTAACTCAACTATTTTGTGTTCAAAAAAATCACCTGAATGAACTCAATTCTTTGGAATTTGTTCACTTTTTAATTCTTTTCTTTACTTCTGAAATTTCTAACTTTACTGATTTATTGATTTGCTTGATTAGACCATTACAAAGAGGTAAGTTTTATTTTTTTTTAAGATTTTTATTTATTTATTCATGAGAGATAGAGAGAGAGAGAGAGAGAGAGAGAGAGACGGGCAGAGACACAGGCAGAGGGAGAAGCAGGCTCCATGCAGGGAGCCCAACGTGGGTCTCGATCCCAGGTCTCCAGGATTACGCCCTGGGCTGAAGATGGCACTGAACTGCTGAGTCACCCGGGCTAGTTAACTATTTCACTTAATGTCCATTTTATCTGATACTAATATAACTATCTCATCCTTTTTTTTTTTTTTTTTTTTTTTAACTCTTACTGATCTGGCCACTTCTTTATAGATGTTCAGTCTTTTTCTACTTTTAGAATTTTCTTTTTGTCTTTGGTGTCATGAGTTTGCACTGTAAAGTGTCTGGAGCTACAACTCTTTTAAGCATCCTGTGGCATTTGCTTTGGTCTCTGACTCTGAAAACTGTTGACCTTAAACTTCTGGAAAATTCTCAGCCATTATTTTTTTAATGATTGCCTCCCTTTTGTTTTCTCTCTCCTTTCCTTAAAAGCCCCAATTCTTTTTAATCTCTTTTTATTTTATATCTGTTTTTCCTTTTCCTAGATTATAAATACTCTTCAAATACATCATGTCAACATATCCTAATGTGTAGAGATGTAATCTTCTGTATCATGTTAAATATTTAATTTTAAATATTGCATATTTTTTCATTTCAAAAATTATAGTTGAATTTTTAAAAACTTACTTGACTATTGTTAAGACTCTTGCTCATATTCAATCTCCTTTTTATCTCTTTAAGCCTATTGATAGTATATATTTTATATTTCCTAATAATTCTAATATTTGAAGTCTTTGGGATTCGGTCTTTGTTTCTGCTCTCATTCATAGTGCCATTTTCCTTGTATGTTGTGCTATGTTTGTAAGCTTATTTTCCTTAGATATTCAGCATATGGGAATTCTTTAAGACCTGGACTCAATGTGAGATTTTCCCCAGGGAATTTGCCTTTGCTTCTCTCAAATGTCTGGTCACACTGTTAACTAAGGTTCACTTTATGTTAAATTATTGATTTGAGTTTATTGAAACTCAACATATAATTCAGATATTAACTCTTGGGGTGGACTTCCTCCCTTTCCCTCAGCTAACACTAAGGTTTGATATAGGAAATTTTTATTGCTATCAATGCTACTCTCTTCCACATATACAATCCAGAATAGGGGCAAAGTTTAATTCTAGTTACCTAAACAGTGAGGATGTAGCTTTCTGGATTCCAACTCTTATTCAATGGATCTTCTGTTAAATTTTCTCTCTCCTCTCTCCTGTGGGAATGGAAAAGTCAAAGGCCAAGGTCATCTGGATTCAGCAAGTATTTTCATTGTGAAATCAGCTTTAGTTCTAGTTTACTTGCCTGGATTCCTGCTTCCACTTAGTTTTTAGCGTCTGAGTAGTTTATCAGATTCAGCAAATAAAAATACAGGATGCCCAACTAAATTTGAATTTTAGACAAACAGTAAATAATTTTAGCATAAGTCTATCCTATCGATATTTGGCTTATACTCCTACTGAAAAGTTATTTATGGTTTATCTGAAATTCAAAGATAACTAGATTTCCTGTATTTTTATCTTGCAACACTCTACCAATGGAATTCTCATTTTCTTGCCAGTTCACTGATGCATCTACAGAGCCTTTTTAAAAAACTAAGCAGTGTTTTTCATTGTTTTCTTCAGGAAGATCAGTTAAGTTACCAAGTTTGCCATGTTGCTGGAAGTAAAACTAGTTCCTGTCCTTCTCCTTTACCTTAACCACCCACAATTTTTCTTCTTCATATCTTGGAATTTGTAAAGGATCTGAGAGATCATCTCTTATAATCCCCTTATGTGAAGATAAAGAAAAATGAGACTCAGATAAATAAAACAATAAGGCCAGCATTATACCCAATTTCAAAGTAAAAACCCTGTCTCCTCACCCCTTCAGCCTTCTTGCCACTCTACCATGTTGACTCTAAGGACCAAGTGAACTAATGCCATGAAGGTACTCACTGGGGGAATATAAAGTATTGAAGGTACATCAAGTAGTAGAAGAAAAGTAGATAAAGTATTTAAAAATGATCACAATTACAGAGTCTAATAAATAATTGGGCGGCTTAAAATGTAAGATTGATTGTGGAACAATATTTCCGGAAGGAATCTCATAGCAATATAATAGCATACTTACACTTTCTTTTCTTCCAGCAATCTTAAACATAACAATGAGAAATTTTCTATGAATATTTAAAACAAATAAATTAATATTAAAATAAAATATCTGGCCAGAAATATATTTCATCAAACAAGAATTTCTGACCTAGAATATAATATATTCTCCATAACAAATAAGACAAAAAAACAGAACTTAATTAACAAAAGCACTCTCTTCTTTTTTCCTTCCTCTTTTCTTACAAAGAAATGCTTTCAGAATGCTTAAGACGCTCACCATGCTACTTTCTTTGCTACAATCAGTGCATGATTGCCACTCAAATTGCTATACTGGTCCTTTTTCCTCTAGCTCTGCATAAAAAGAAGATGCAGATGAATGGATTTTCTGTGGGTTAATTTATTAGGAGTGCAAAGCAATTATCAGCAAGGTAAATCATGGAACATGAAGTACACTGTTACACGCTGGTTGCTGTATAATGTAGGTCCCTTGGCCACAAATGCAATTAAAGTGTTATATTTTATTCCTTTTAATTTTATCTCCCACTCTATCCTTTGCTTAACGTCGACAAGTCTGACTGTACATCAATATGTGATCAATAAGTAGCAATGTATAATAACTACCACAAACAATTTTGTATTTTTGATGCTATGAAATACATTTTCATGATACAATAGCATAAATCTTCAAAATGAGGGCTGGGAAATTTAAGTGTAGGACTCCGTTCCCAGGGCATCAGGCTGTCAGTTTCTCGTGTGGCTGTGATCGGGTGAAATTATATTACTGTCATGTGACCAGAGACTGATGTGAAGTGAATTAAGCAGTGCTTGCAAATGCCTGTCACATTAATAGTATCTAAATCTTCTGTTTTTAATTTTAAAGGGCAGGTCCTAAGAAAGTCATGTTTACTAGGCTTTCAAGACTCATAAAAGAAACCCTTGACAACAAAAGCAAGCCTTCTCCCTACGTAGACCAGTACAAATGTGGATAATATGGAAGTGATAGAGAGGCAGGGTTTTAACAAAGAGAGCGAGACTAAAATCCCTGCTCCTGCCACTTGCTAGCTAAATTTGGTCAAGTTTCCTAACCCCTGTTTGCCTTGGTTCTCTCTTTGACAATGCAGGGATAATGATAAACTGCCTGGTGCAATTATTAATAATGTATGAAAGATATGTAGCTTGTAGTAAGGGCTCTATGAAAGGAAGCTATCCCAATGATGTTGGCGATTCCTTGTTTACGAAGAACTGCAAAGTAATCACAATATTAAATTTTACACATTGGCAGCAACACATCAGGAAATACCTGGCAATAAGCCATAGCATTTAAGAAAGCTATGACACTGTACAGAAATGGTGGGTGATCCAAACGGGCAGATTTAGAAAGAAATGATGGTTGAGAAGAGTGGGTGGTCTGTATTCTGAAACACCAGACACAGATCAGAGGATTGGTGGTGATAAGCATGAGAATTTAGGGGACCTGGGGGTAAGTGTCGCTTGGATGGTATAGAGACATGAGGTACCAGAAGGGCTATTCAGCATAGCTGAAGAAGAATCTTCAACCATCACTAGCTTGAAACATTCAGATTTGTCCTAATGGGCAATTTGAAGCCTCTTGAAGGTTTTGGAAGAACAAAGTGGGTAGTAATTTGAAAATTCTTCTGACACATGTGCTTGTGGAATTTTTTTAGCCTAACTAGCCTGTTTGTTGTAAGGAAAGGCTTGAAAAATGAAATGACCAACCAGAGGGCTGTTGTCATAGGATAGGTAAGAAGTGAAGAAGGCGATAGGCACAGCAGGTGACTGTCCGTGATGTGAGCTCAGAGGTGAAGGAAAGATCAACATCTGCTAAGATTGCTACTTCCCTGAATGGCTGGAGCCTGGACATCCAAACCAACCATTTTCCTTTAGCAAAAGGCTCTCCCCTAGTGATAATGTGAATGGTCTGCACAGAGGGACCTAAAACTAAACATGTCACATTTTAGCACCTCAGTGTGAATTGATTTGTTTGTCTTTCCTAGAGCAGGTGTCCAGGAGGGATTGTCAGGGAGGTGGTAACAGCTCTGAGCCCCACGGGGGTGGGCAACCATGACCAAAGCAGAGAAGGATTTGAGAGGAGAGCCTTGGGCTGAGAGCATTGCTCTACTGCAGGGTTTGGCCTGGGGCTGCCCTTGAGGATGGTAATGAGGATGGAGCCAATAATGTTCTAAATAATTAAATGTGGTAGTGGGAGATTATATCAGTTACCTTGGGAATTAAAAACTAATGTTATAAAGTATGCTAAAAAAACAATGGCATTAAAACGTTCCCCAAAGTCACCCCTTTTGCTTTTTTTTTGAGAATCCAGTCCTTGTGTGTGTCACACACACACACACCCAACCCTAGCCCCCTGGAATCCTGTTCTTTTGTGTGAACAAGTTTGGGTTTCAATCCTGTTTTGCACTGCACTTCTGTGGCACAAATGTCTTTTTAGCTTCATCTCCCTTCCTTCACTTGAGATAACCCATCATTATTGTCTCAGCTTATCTATGAAACATGTGTTTTGTGTTTAACTTACATGTACAAATTGAAATGAGTTGTCAACATCACTGTGGACAGATACATTCTAAACTAAATGCGGGCAGTGATATCGGCTCAGTGTTGGAAGCAGCCTCCTTACATCTGCAACCGTCCCAGCTAATGCACAATTGTGTTTTTTGAATAATCTAATGCTTTTGTTATTTAAAAATGGGATGCATTCACACTTTGATAGTCCAGCTCCAGTGCAAGCTCTTGGAGGCCTTATTCACCTGTGCATCCTTCCCTGTGTGCACCCTTCGCCCAGGAGAAGACCGGGATTTTCTGGGCTTAACCATCAACTCCTCACATGGGTGGGATGGCTTGCTCTTTTTTGGAAATGATCATTTTACATTGTGTGACACTTCAAGTAATTATGTTCACAGACAATTAATGGGGAAGGGTGATGAGGGGCGTTTCAAAACCACTTTTGAGGGTATAGTGAAACGTGATTACATCGGATGCCATAACTCTGAAGTTGGTATAAATCTGAACGTGATTCACGTGTGTAGCTGGTGAGTCCCTACCCACCAACTTGTGGTACAAAGCAAGGTCTCATATTCAAAATAAAATTGTTTGGAATACTCGTGCCCTCCCCATCATACTCAAAGCTGAATTCTCTTCTGCCCTTCAGATGCAAGTCTGTAAGGAATCTTGGGGGACCTCGAGGAATTCAGTCACCATTCCTGATTCTGTCCTCTCCACTGCTTATCTTTTGTCTGCTGTCACCATTTCTAGCATGTCCTACTCGTGTGACTGCATGGACCATGACATCAGTAGGTCCTGGTAACACCACTTCTGGTCCTGTCAATGGCTGCAACTACCTCCTCTATTTCTTCTCCCATCACTTCTTACTTCAGGCTTGATGCAGCTTCACATGCCTGCCATGGATGGCATTCAGACATCCACCACTTCATCTAAAGCTGTACCCTCTGCCTAGTGTGTCCCTTATCCTTGGTGGCTCCCTTGTTCACAGGAGCAAACATTTAAATCTCAGCTAAACTACTTTCTCTACCATCACTTATCCCTGAGCCACATCCCCTCCTTTCTACAGTCCTCACAGTGCACCTCCAATATCATATGTATCACACCAGATTATAATTTTTTTCCTCCTGTTTTTCTCCTTGCCGTATAGATCATGAGAACCATGGTGGCAGTGGATGAAGAGCAGCTCTGTAGAAATAAAATATGTGCTCAGCTAGGCAGACTCATTTAGATATTTTACCAGTTCACCAATAACCAAACCTTTTGTTCATTAGTAAGACAGGTAGGTAGGTAGGTAGGTAGGTTGATAGAACAATAGATAGATAAGAAAGAAAAAAGTGGGAGCACTTGGGTGGCTCAGTGGTTGAGTGTCTGCCTTTGGCTCAGGTTGTGGTCCCTGAGTCCTGGGATTGAGTTCCACATCAGGCTTCCTGTGGGGAGCCTGCTTCTCCCTCTGCCTATGTCTCTGCCTCTCTCTGTGTCTTTCATGACTAAATAAATAAAAGCTTTTTTAAAAAAAGAAAAAAAATTTCTTAAGAGAGAAAAAAATTAGTTCTTAATTAGAATAAGCTTTATACCATAATTTAGAATTTGACCTTGATTCAATCCAAACCACATTCTGAGAAAATCTGCTTAAAGTGAATACTATGTGGCTACTAAATTAGTATATTTGAGAATAGCAGAGAGAATAAGACTCTATGTGTTTAAGGTCAGTTGTATGAAGGATAGGAGAGCTGGATAAAATTAACTTACCTATTTAAGTGTTCCAGAAAATTTGAAAAACTGAACTGTCAAAAAAAAAAAAAAAAAAAAAAAGCAAAGAACCCACACATTGCTACTCAGCATAATTTTGCTTAGAAAATAACATTATTTCTGCTTGATTTGATTTTGTGTGGTTAAGTTTGGAGGAAATGTTATTTATTATATACACAGCTAAGCTTATGTAATTACCCTCAAATGTTCTAGCGTAGTACATACAGCCAAGAACACAATTGCTTGTTGCATCAATTTGGAAAAGAGAGGGAAAAATTAGCCATGTAATAGTTAATTCAATTTATAAAATTAAATGTGTATTGAAAATATGCCTGGTAAATATTATGCCATCTGCACATGCTCAAACAGCAAGCCTGGTTAATATTTTATAGTTTATCTGATAAAGTTAACAAAAGAATTTAGAGTGGAGACATACACTGAATATTTCATCGCCTTCTTAATTGCAGAATACAGACAAGACATTTTTTTCCCTTTGGGAAAAATAAATGTTAAAAGTTATTACAGATGGAATCAGTTTGGCAATTAAGTTGAAATCCAACTGAACCAAGCAGAAATTGACGGCTACAAACATCACAATACCAAAGTATTTTCAGCCAACTCCATCAATTTACATGATGAAGCAGAAATGTTGATAGCAATGCTGTATAACTCAGCTAGCAGAGGTTATATTAACACAGAAGAAAAACTGGCTTTGTGCCTTTTTTCCCAATAGTTAATTCACAGCCATCAAGAGCTGTCATTCTTATGCACAGCAGACAATATGATATACCTAAGCCTTTTCATTCTGACTTCTGATTTAAAGGTCTTCAGCTTGTGCTGTGGACCTTAACCTTGAAGCCAAGTGCAAATTAGCTTTAAATCAATGAAGCTGATTAAAGCTCCATTGTGGTAGAGCCCTTAATAGAAGAAGGGAGGGGAAGGAACCACTTGAAAACAGCAAAAGATTGGCCTCTCTTAACTTGGAACATATGTAATGCTTTTCAGCTCTTCTCTACCCTGACAGAACCATGAATGGTTTTAAGGCTATTTACCTGCTAAGAGAATGGAACCAAATTTTCCAATTCAGTGGAAAAGGCCAAGGGAGAATCAAAGGTATTTTTTTTTTTTGCAAGCACTAGAATATAAAAGGTTATTTTAAAAAGAAGTAAAGAGGGGAACATCAAAACATCTCCCCAGTAGAGGCCAAGAGAATCAAGTTTATATCATGTAAAAAAGAAATTCCCATATTTAAAAATACTTTGGGTTTCTATTTATTTTTGTTTTGTTTTGTATTTTATAATATACCATTTCTCAAAAACAAGAGGTTGCGGCCAATTTCTGACCATTGAAAGAAAAATCTTTTCCTCCGTCACAAGTGAATATATCTGCCAACAACACGTCTCAGAAGTTCTTTGCTTTGTAAGTGGCCAGAATGAACTGCAGCCAATAGGCAGGACCATTTGTTTCTCTGCACCCCCTCCACCAGCACCACCCACCTATCACCACAGAAACTGTCTGACAGATTTACCAGTTCTTCCCAATATCCTTGTGGCTGTCAGACTCAGGACAATTTTTTTTTTTTAACCAAAGAATGATTTTTATAGCATTTTCAGAAACACTGAAAGTGATAGACTAGAAAGAATATTTTAAATAGAGAAAGACTTATTTCTACGTAATTAAATTCTTTAATGCAGCCATTCAGTTATTCTTCATGGGAACACCATCCCACTGTCACAGTGACCTTCTCCACCAACATGTAGATGAATTCTTATCCTTATAGTTCAGGCATGATGAGTTTGAAATTATGGGAAGGAAATTTCTACCGGGAACCTCAGGGAAAATAAAGCAAATGTAGAAAGGAAGATCACATCAACTTCCTACATTAGTTAATATTTATAAAATACTTTCAACAGTGCTTGGCATACAGTATGTGCTCAGTGAAGATGAGGAACTGGCTATTATTCTACTGGGTTTGGATGAACACACTTGTCCACAGCCTTCAATCTTTCCTCTTACCTCCCTCTTAAATCATGCACCCCAAAAGCTCTACCTTGAAATCCTCAAGATTTCCTCTCCTACTCCAATTTCTGTAGAATCTTAATGGAGAAAGAACAAGGGAGCTGACCTAGAAAATAAATCTGTCACTCTTGGGTAACAAAAGTGGCTAAAAACATGCTAATAGTCAACCAAAGGTGGATAAATAGAATTAAAAAAAAAATTAAGACACAAAACATGTATACTAAAAACATAGCAGAGCACATTCTTCCCTACTTTTGAAAGTTAAAAAGCTGGGGCACCTAGGTGGCTCAGCCGGTTAAGCATCTGCCTTTGGCTCAGGCCCTAATCCCAGGGTCCTGGGATAGAGCCCTGCATCAGGCTCCCTGCTGAGCAGAGCCTGCTTCTCTCTCTTCTTCTGCCTACCACTCCTGCTAATGCTCTCTCTCTCCTGCCCTCGCTCTCTCTCTCTCTCTCAAATAAATAATCTTAAGAAAGAAAAAATGTTAAAGAGTTGTTCCCTATATGCATCACTAGGTCTCTAGTTTATCTTGTATAAACTTCCAAGGAAAGGCTGACTAAGGGACAGGAGAGATTTGAACTGACCAGTGGTAGTAGAAAAGGAGCAGAGAATGGAGGTGGGAGAGGCAGTAGAATGCTAGGAAGGAGAGAGAAAGAGAAGACAGATCGCTGAGGGAAAAAAGGATGAGATGGCAGAGAATGAGCTGAGATCTAGTATAATGTTCCCCAAGGTGGGAGTGAGCGGCAAGCGATGGAGGACTCCAAGTCAGGAGGAAAGGCAAGGAGAGAAGGTTGGGACATCATCATGACTAGACAGCCAGAATCCAGAGAGTGATAACCAGGACTTCTAAAACCACAACTGCCCTCTGTCATCAACAGGATGTTGTGAAAGCAATCAGCTGACATCTCTGGAAAAAGGTACCATTGAAATGTAAACTGTTATTATTGATGGTGATGGTGGTGGTGAGAAAGAGCACAATGCTTGCTTTCATTTAGGATCTCCTTAGCTAGAACTGTCTGCCTGGATGGGGCCTAGACTGTTTTCAAATCTCATTAAAGCTTACCTGTAATTAATGGTCATTTAAAATAACCCCTGTAAAGTATTTTAGAGGTTGCTGATAAAATGAAAAGCAGAATTAAATGATTAGGAGTAACTCTCATCTGGCCACGGGATTTTGATCACCTTATTCTGTTTGCTAACAACACCATTCATTGGAAGACACTGCATCTATGACTTAGACTAACCTTTTTTTTTTTTTTTAATGTAGCCTCCCCTAGATTAACCTTATAAACAGATAAAGACAGTGGTATAATCCAGTGCCAAAGTGGTATAATCCAGGTAACTTTCCTACCCTCAAAATATCTCCTTTGCCTCGATATCAAAAATGCCCTAAAATCTGTCCTTAAAGGTCTATTCCTCTGGATTTCTGAGCAACCAGATCTCCTTCCTTCAAATGCAAACGCTTCTGAATTTTATCAAGAAATTCAGCTATCTTTGCACCCCAAAAATAGCTGTGGTTTTGTTGGCTCAGGTTTTCTTCTTCTTTGAGGAGGGATCCCTGGCTACATGGAATGATCAGTCATCTGAAAAATTGGGGTGGCACCAAACAAAGTAAAAGATATTTTAAAAATTAAAACATAAATAAAAGGAAGCAGCATGCCCCTAAAACAAAGTCATTCATTTCAAGAGTTTGCTTAGTTTCACCGTGGGTTGTTCTAAAGATCCAGCACGAGAATAGGCAAAACTGCAGATTCAAAGAGGACTCAAAATAAAACCTCTTCTGTAGCTCTAAGAAAAAACAGCATCCAGTGAGTGCTGGTAGTCAGGCTCAGCTTTGTCCTGCTACAATTCAAAGCAGAGGGATGAGTGATTTGTCTCCTCCCATTATTTCTGGCTCTCAGCTTTGCAGCAAAGGGAGGAGGGAAACAGTTCTGGAACTGCCAGCAGGGAGACCAGGACCTACGGCAGAGGGACCAGGACACATACCCTGCATCTAGTCATTGCACCCTCATTGCCAAAATGCTCCTCAGCAGGATTGGGGTCCTCATACCTCACAGAGGGCACAGACAGGATGAGCATCTTTCAAAAGGACTTACTGTACTTCCTTCCCAACGAAGGTGCCAAGAGGCTTTCAGAAAATTTTTTTTTTAGCCCTCTATGCATCATAGAAAGCAGAGAGAAACTTGTTTGAGACTTGAACTCCTGGAGGGGAAATAGGCTAGCCTTCCACAGACTTGGATAGAGTTCAACACTTGGTTAGGAGAAAATTAGTTATTAATCAGGTGCACAGGCTGAGATGGCTCACCAGTCAACCTCAGCTTGTCGCCTCGGACAGATCCTCCAAAGTTCATTTTTTAGGTGTAGAGGCGTGCTGCCACAGACAAATATGACAAATAGGATGTGTACTCTGCTCACTTTTCATTAGCATCTTGAGAGTCCCTATATGTCACCACCAAGGGGCTGCTGAGTGTGTGTATGCGTGTATGCATGCATACGTGTGTGTGTGCATGCTTGGTATGTAACTAAATGTAAATATGTTTCCCAACAAGTTGATTTCCCGCATTACAAGGAATGTACCCATCTCATGAGCACTGTGAGGTTGTGTGTGTTCCTGTAGAAGAGGCTCTATCACCCACACCAGTGGACACACACTGTCAGGAGAAATCCTACTGAATCATAGCACAAGATCCATCATTTCAAGCATCCTTAAACTCTTTATGTTAGCAGGGTTAG
Organism: Canis lupus familiaris; assembly: GCF_011100685.1. Taxonomy (NCBI): domain Eukaryota; kingdom Metazoa; phylum Chordata; class Mammalia; order Carnivora; family Canidae; genus Canis; species Canis lupus. Next base: position 19,606,695 of record NC_049256.1, read on the forward strand.
ATCATGCCCTTCGGAGTCTATTTCTCATCTCCCTAGATCGTCTACATCCCCAACACTCACCACTGTCCCTGGCCCACAGATATCTCTACATCTCCCAGGGTCTGTTGTTAACTCAATCCAAGGCTTATGTTCTCATAGGTTTCAGAAATGGTTCAACGGATGTTGAAAGGAAAGTGAATCCTCCCAGATCTTGCCGCCCTCCTCAGGGCAATTCTGATGTCTCAGAATTTACTATGAGTGGTCCACATTTTGTTCTCCATGTTTTTGCTGAGGTCACAGTGTCAGTAAGCACTGAGCTTCTGACTTTGAAACATCTTGATGAATCCAGGATGAACTATAGCCCGATGCTGATGGCAGATCACCTGTCTTCCCTCCACAGTCAGACATGTTTACAGATGACAAAGGCCAACATCTAAGCAGGCAGCTTTTTTACAACAACAGCAGGACCATGGGAAGTTGGTCACTGTGTCCTCTTCGACCAGATGGCAAAAATGTGGATTGCTCTTGGCAGCCACTGTCAGGTTTCATAGCATTTTACTCAGACTCCCCAATTACATGAAGAATGTACCTAACTCCTACCTATTCTCCAAATAAGAATCTCGACAAATCCCTTGTGAGATGGTTTTTTCCCTGCTACCAATGTGCCACCAATCTGCTCACAAGACTGTTTTCACTCAGTATGGGTTCTTGTCTATATGATTCTTTGGGAACAAGGACCCATTTTTCAATGTAGGATGACTGACTCAATCTCTTTCCAAGTAGCTTATGAAAAGAAAAGAAACCAAGAGGATATTGTTTTTGTAAGTTGGCCTTAGGGAAACAAAACAAAACAAAAACTATTTTCTAAGATAAAGTTTCTCCTGGAACAAACTCAGTATGTAGCTATTGGGATAGTGTGCTCTGTGGCATGCCCTTAAAATAAAAATACAGATGAAACATTGGAACAGGAAACCTTCCTTCTCAGATGCTACTTAAGAACCTTGAACCCCAGAATTAAAATTTAAACATTTTAATGCCTTTTTACCCACTTCTGCCCCATTCCAGTCTTCAAAAACAGATGTTGCCCTAAGACAGAAAAATATACCATCTCACAACAAAATGTTTCATAATTTACTACGAGGGATATATTATTGTTCATTAGTTGATTAGATTTGGTAAAAGACTTCTTGTATGTATTTGGCTTTTGTGTTGACGTTCATTACCACTGAGTAGGAACTTTCCAATACCCTTTAAGTATCTTCCAAATATTTAATATAAGTTCAAATCAACTACAAATGTAAAGGTTGTTTATATGATCAAACAGCATACATGATGGAAAATAAAATTATTTACATCTTAGCCTACATAAAATACAGAGGAACTTCAGAAAACATAAAGAGCAGTGTAATCACTTGCCCCTGATTTAGGAGACTATTATTTGCTCTCGCCACAGTCCATCTCCAACCCCCACATCCCTGACTCAAAATACCATTTAAAATAAAGCGAACCTCCTGGAAATGTGACACAGTGTGGAAAATTGTTTTGGATAACTTTTTTTTCTAAGAGATTCTTCAAAGTGCGGGTCAGATTTGATCACCACTCCATTTCATTGTCTTAAAAATTATAAGTAATTTAAGAATTTCACGACCTACTCGGTTGCAATTTGATAGTTTTAATGAGAAAAATCATCGTGTTCGTGTACAAGTCAACCCATAGGAAACATTCATTATGGAAAAAAAAAACTAAGACAAGAAAAATCTATTTTTAGGAAACGTATGACCACTAAATTTTAAAATTAAGAAAAATAAAATATCCCTCCTGCTACCTGGAATTAGTGAATCATCTCTATACAAAGTATCTCAAAAGTTTCCTTTATTTTCTAGAGTGGACATTCTTAGGACTTAATTAAATACAAGTCAGTCAAGGAATTGTGTGCCGACAGTAAGAGAAATATGAAGAAATTAACCTTTTTGTTAGTAGAAAGTCCCACCTCCATGGAGGGAAAATAAAAGTGCTGGGGGGAGAGGAAGAGGGAAGAAAGCCCCAGTGAGTTTAATAAGTGCCATTATTGCTGAGAAATCTAAAAGGGTGATAATATGAATCACAAGAGAAGTGCAATAGGGCAGCTATTTGAAATTTGTTTTTCACACATTTTGTGCAAAAACGACTCTTGTAAGAAAGGTCAATCTACCCACACGTTAATCTCCAATCAAGCAGCACTTTGAGAATCCAAATGTGATTGCAAATCTCTCACATGCCAAGATAAAGAGATTTTTCATTTCAACCTATTACTACCAGCATTTTACATTCATTATGGTCAGAGGTTGAAGTGCACACTGGGTATTTGGCTGGTGCTGAATTCCAGCACTCCCCTCATTATATGAGAATAGAATTAACATATGAACACATACACACACACACACTCACACACACACACACAACTACGCGATAGGAGCGTAGACTTACCCTCACCCAAGTAATGAGATTCAGACTGAGGCTTCCTCTCCAACCTTATTTCACCCCCCCTGAAATTAGGGCAGGGGCTCTTCTCAGCGTGCCCTAGCCTGCTGCATGTGCCGTAATAACAAGGCGCAGCAGGATGAGTGAAGAGCAACATGCAATTAGCAGAGGCTGTCCTTGTTTTTGTTAATTCAAGTCAGACCCTGAAACTTTCTTTATATCAACACCTGTGATCGGGCCTTAATTTCCTTTTTAAAAATAGTTCAAGAACTTTATTTTAAAATATCAAATACAGGGGTGCCCGGGTGGCTCAATCAGTTGAGCATCTGCCTTCGTCTCAGGTCATGGTCCCAGAGTCTTGGGATGGAGCCCTGCATCAGGCTCCCTGCTCCTCGGGAAGCCTGCTTCTCCCTCTGCCCCCACCACCGCTCATGTGCATGTGCTCTCTCTCTTGCTCTCTCTGTGGAATAAATAAAATCTTTTAAAAAATAAAATGCCAAGTACAATACACAGACAAAAGTGCAGGAAACAAATGTACACCTAACATAACCCACACTCATGGCAAGACAGAACAGACTCCTAGGCTTGTCCCTTCTTGAGTATAAATACCTCTCTCTCTGAAGCTCTAACCAGTATTCCTGAAATGCATTATATTTACTTCCTTGACTTTCTTTGAGGTTATATTATATAATTTTATATGCCTAAAATACAAATTACTCCTGTTTTTAATGATGGAATTCAATTCATATAAGATATATGCCATCATGTCTGCCTTCTTTTGTTCAGTATCATACCTTTAAGATTGATCTACCTTCTTTTGTGTATTTGTAGTTCCTTTTCTATTTTTGCATACTATTCCAATGTATGGATATGTCATTAAAGACTTACTTGTTTATGAATGGGTATATAGACTCATATATATTCAATGTAACTTTGAAAAGTCCCATATATCAGACATATTCCAGTACCCATTTGCAGGAATTTATGGGGGATGTATGCATGTGAGTGAAATTACTGAATCACAGGGTATATGTATGTTTAGCTATTAGACAGAGGCAAAAATTTTCCAAAGTTTCCATTCCACCAGCAAAGCATAGAGTTCTTGTCGCTTTACCTTCCCGACAACACTTAATTGTATTTTGTTTTTTGTTTTCTTGCTTGTCTGAAGGGTAGTCCTTTCCTTTTTAAGTAGAATTTTGAGGAAGAAGCCTTCACTGGACTTTCTGAGACTCTTACAATTCTCAATCATTGACCCACTCCAAAGGTCATCAAAACATCCTGGATCTTGTCAGCATCCACTATGGGAAAGCCCCTTAATTTAGAACTTCTTCAGATGATATACTGTATTGGTTCTAAAAGAGCTATTGCATTTTATAAAATCTGGAGAAAAGTCTGGATCAAAGATCCAGTAGATCTGTAACTAAATGAGAGTGGAACAGTTCTGGACTATCTGTAAATCAAATAAATAAAGACCAGATTCCGTAGGGAAAAAAAATCAGATCTTATTAATGCATCTGAGAAAGTTCATCACAAAAAAATAAATAAATAAATCTGGGAAAAGCAGTGTGGGAACATGGGAATTAAATAAAGAAAAAGCCTGCTCTTTCTTAATTTCTGTCTCCTCCTACACGCACACACACAACACACACACACACACACACACACACACACATTATTTCACTCACCACCTCCAGCACTAATTAGTGAGTGACTTCTTTCCCTTGAAATGCTGACAAGTTCCAGCTGAATACATTAAAAAGGGAAGATTGAAAATTATTTGCATATGAGTTAGTATTTTTCCAAGAACGTATTTCTCTCATGACTGAGTTCCATATATACAGAGCTGTACCTAAATTGATCGTTTTCTTCACATGGCTCCTACTGAAGATCCCAAATATGTTTCCTAAATAGCTTTTTTTTTTTATTTTCCACTTAGAAAACTGACAAGAACAATAGATGTTCATGTGAAGTTGTAGAAACTTGATACAGTCAATGAGTACCTCTTAATCCTCGATGAAGAATTTGCTTTCCAAGTTTCCAAAATCAGAACTATGATTTTTCCTACCTAGATGTATTTAGACACCAGAATTCATCAGAGTCAATGTAGTATTTGGAAGATTACTTATTATTGTATATTTCATCATTCCGGCAAGATCCTACAATGTGTAGACCAGATCAATAGTTCACTGGGAGATACAATACTGATAACTGATTGCCCTTCTGACATGAACTCATTTCCAAACACAAGCAAAGGATTTGAGGTGGTATTATCAGAAGGGATAGTGGTTCACTCACATTTATCACATTTTTCTAAGGGAGTTTTGAAAATTCAGATATCATAAAAATTCTGATTTAAAGGTACGGAGGTATCATATTTATTTTTTTATATTTTTTTAAAGATTTTATTCATTTACTCATGAGAGAGAGAGAGAGAGAGAGAGAGAGAAGCAGAGACACAGGCAGAGGGAGAAGCAGGCTCCATGCAGGGAGCCCAATGTGGGACTCAATCCTGGGTCTCCAAAGTCAGGCCCTGGGCTGAAGGCGGTGCCAAACCGCTGAGCCACCCGGGCTGCCCTCATATTTATTTTTTTTAATTACCCTGGTTCCTTTGAAACCTATCCAATGTTAAAAAACCAATGAAATAAGGTGGGAGAAGAAGCCTAGGAAAATCAAATGCCAAAGGACCAATCCCTTAATTTTGAGACTTTTTAACATTCGAGTTGGTAGATAAAATTTATGGTGACATAGGCTCATTATACTCCTCCCACTATCTTCCATCCCCTCTCAGCCACCATAATAAAGAAATATGACCATGAGTTTGTCAGTCTGAACTCTATTTCTATTCACAAGGCCTATATATCAGTTGAGTTCATTTCCCCCTTTTTCCACAATGTGCAAAGACTGCATTTCCAAGGGATCATTGCATTTTACCATGTTCTGGGTTATGATAACTTTCTTCTGCATACCCCCAATATATGCAGACATTTGTGCTTTTTTCAAATGTGAAAGAACTAAGGAGCCAAATAGGTCAAATGTTAGTTTCTTTTAAAGTCACAACAATGTTGATGTACCACTTTCTTTGAAGAAAATATGACTGTGTGTGCTCTTAAAAATGGGACAGTTTGCAAAAGAAACAAAGAATAACTGAGATTAAAAACCTGTGTATGGGCAGCCCTGGTGGCCCAGTGGTTTAGCGCTGCCTGCAGCCCAGGGTGTGATCCTGGAAACCCAGGATCAAGTCCCACGTCAGACTCCCTGCATGGAGCCTGCTTCTCCCTCTGTCTGTGTCTCTGCGCCCCACCCCTCTGTGTCTCATGAATAAATAAATGAAATATTTAAAAAATAAATAAAAAATAAAATAAAAACCTGTGTATTTTTCAGTCTTGCAGATTTTCAAAATTTTACTAGGATAATATGTATAGTTACCAAGGGAAGTAAACCCAATATCAAAGTTATACTTTATTCGAAACAACCAAAACTCCATGACTCCTCAGACATATATACTGGCCAAGCTGCAACCAAGACCAAAAGCAATGCATCTGGCCACTCCTATCAACCCTAGCCAACCCTCTCTAAGAGAAACTGATGTTTCCAATGTCAAAATTATAGTAACAAGAAAAAATAAGCTGCTAAATTCAAGCTATAAGATAATTCATTATTATTTTGCATTTTATCTTTTAAAATAATAAATAATAGTATTTTGTCTTCTGGACCAAATCTCATAGTTTTTTTTTAAACTAATACAAGCTAAAAATATCATCAATCTAAAAGACTACAAAGAACAAAGCCCTAAATGATTCCCATATAGCCAAACTAGAATTTTATGATGGGTTCTATAAAGATAATAATTAATCTTCTGAGTTCTAAATGGCAGACACTAGTCAGAATAAGAAAAGACAAGGACCGCAATGATAACAGAGCATTAAGAGGCAATATGCTTTTCTTGAATAATAACAAAATGTTGTTTTCTTCTCGCTAAAAACAACAAAACTATTAGCTAAAGCATTATCTGAATGGCCTATTAAAGCCAAGGAATAAAAACTATTAGATTATCTTCAATGGTTAAAAATCACCACCCATTATAAACATATCCAGTCATCTGAAATTGCTTAAAATGAAAATCAGAAATACACCCCATTTTACTAGGATGAAGGCAGTTCTTCTTCTTCACTATGAAAGTACTTTCTCTTTCACAAGCACAATAAAGAAATAAACTCATTCATAATACTTAGAGGCCAGTGCAATGATAGCCAGTCTTCATAGTAAACAATGTCAATTTTAAAGAAACAAGAGTTCAAGTTTACCAGGTAAAGTCATTCTTCTCATCCCCTTTCTGTTCTATACACTAAATATACCAAAGTAAAGACACTTTAAGTGAAATATGGTCAAGAAACACTCAAGATAAAAATTTGATTCTCAGAATTATAATATGGACTTTGTTTCCCCAGCCAGATAATAGTGCAGGGGGGCATTGCTCTCCTTGTGGTCAGCAAATGGGATAAAGTTTAGTATAGCTTCTCCCCCAGCTACATGTGAGATTCTAAAGAGCCCTCTCTATAACACTTGAAAACAAAGTATTCCCTTATAGCCCTAAATGGAAGCAACAGCAATATGTTGAGAAAATAGAATGCTGAAGTTATTTTTTTAAAACGTTTTTGTTATCATAAATGTGACTATATAAACCAGTAGCTAAGAGCTAGTGAATTTCTCTGAACCATATAAGATAAATTAAAGTCTTAATATTGGCTTTTCACTTTGTGACTATTTCTTTTAAAAAAAAAAAGTGTATCATAAAACTAAATAGCATGAAAAAAATCATTTCAGATGCAGAAGTATAATATATACTTCATATTATTTTATTTTTATTTTTAAGATTTTTTATCTTTTTTATCTTTAGGTAATCTCTACACCCAACATGGGGCTCAAACTTAGAATTCCAAGATCAAGAGTTGTATGTTCCATTGATTGAGCTAACCAGGCACCCCGGAAGTATAATATATATTTTAAATATTTAAATACGTAATTGAACTTACAAAAAAAATAAATAACCCATAGGTATTGCCAAAGGCTGAAAACATCTAGAATCTTGAATCTATAGTTAACTAAGCACTGAAATTAGCCATAGCCTTACGACCATCTACCAAATCATGATGTCATGTAGCTCTACTCCTTCATGGAAAGTAAGAGACCAAGCTACAGTTATCCCAAAATAGAAGCTAAATCAGATTCTCCTGTGAACAGATAGCAAAGAGTAAACTAGAAGACCACAACAAAAAAAACAAACAAAAAAACAACCCACAAAGGAAGACGGTGTGGAAATTTGCTTACCAGTTTCTGGACTTGGGAAAAAGAGGGCCAAGAAGATTTCATAATCATAAACCAGACTTCATGTGGCATTTGGGCTAGAATTCATACTATTTGCATAACTCTAAAAACCCCAAGTTGAAAATTATTAAGTCATGCTTAATTGGTAGGGATTCCAAGAGGTCAGCATAAACAAAGGTAAATTCTCAGAGGAACCATTTTCAGCCTAGGCCTCTTAGAACACCCATGCTCAAGTTAAATTCCCACAATTAAAAAGAAAATACACATTGTATGAGCCATGAACTAGCCCTCAGAGAAAGAGAAATAACAAATAACAATTCAGGCCCACAAACACTACAGATATTGCAATGATCAGATATAGAATATAATGTAAATAAATTATTTTTAACATGTTTAAATAATTAGAAGTTATTGGGATTCTTTCACAAGAACATGAGACTATCAAAGTGAGACGCATTTGAAAAATAAACCACTTAAAGGAATGAAATATATAGTAACCAAAATTAAAAATTTAATAAACAAGTTAAACAACTGAAAAGAGGGCAGCCCAGGGGGCTCAGCGGTTTAGCGCCTGCCTTCTGCCCAGGGCGTGATCCTGGAGATCCAGGATCGAGTCCCATGTCGGGCTCCCTGCATGGAACCTGCTTCTCCCTCTGCCTGTGTCTCTGCCTCTTTCTCTCTCTCTCTCCCTCTCTCTGTCTCTCATGAATAAATAAAAATAACATCTTTAAAAAAATTTTTAAAGAAACAACGGAAAAGAGAAAGCTAAAGACAAAATCAATGCGCTGTGAGATAAATCTGGAGAAATTATGCAGAATAAAGTCCTGAAGGTAAAGAAAGAGAAAATAGAAGAAGTTAAAGGAATGGGTAATAAAAAGATAATCTAATATTTATTGATTGACATACTAAAAAGAAATAGCAGAAGAATGTGGGTGAGACAATATTTAAAGAAATATTGTATAAAGTTTGTTTCAGAATTTTAGACAAATGCAAATTCTCAGATCCCCAGTATATCCAAAGCAGAATAAATAAAAAGAAATCCATTCTGGACATATTGCAAAAGTCTGCAGAGTATCAAAGACCAAATATCTTAAAACAAGTCGAGGGTAAAAGGTGAGTTAACAAAAATAAGAATCAGACAGGTGGCTGACTTTTCAATAGTAATAATAGGGCATCTGGGTGGCTCAGTGGTTGAGCATCTGCCTTTGGCTCAGGTCATGATCCTGGAATGCTGGGATCAAGTCCTCCATAGGGCTCTCTGCAAGGAGCCTGCTTTTCCCTCTGCCTATGTCTCTGCTTCTCTCTGTGTGTCTCTCATGAATGAATAGGTAAAATCTTTTTAAAAATGGTAATAACAAAGTCAGAAAATAACAAAATGATATCCACACATAAGGGAAAATAAATGCCAAGACAAAATTCTATATTCTCTAAAATTATAATTTAAAAGCATGAATAGAACAAAAGCATCAAACAAACTCTGAGTATGTACTATTAATAGAGCTTTACTAAAGACATACCAATAGGATTTAACTTAGGAAAGATAATACTGAATTAAAAAGAAAGTATGAAAGACCAAAAAGAATGGTCAGAAATCCAAGATGAGAAATGTAAGTATAAACCTGGGTTAACCTAAAGGAAAAAGAAAAGACATTACATACATAAAACTGTAGTATCTATTTTGTGGTATTTGGGGGGAAAACCCACTGGAAAATAATAGCAAATAAGATAGTAAAAAAGTAATGAGACTTCACGTATTCTAAAATCACTACATTGTTGAGTGAGAGAGTGATTAAGATTCTTAAGTTAGAAGAAATGGATAATTTCCTAGAAACATGTAATCTACCAAAACTGAAGCAGGAAGAAATAGAAAATTTGAACAGACTGATTACCAGCAATGAAATTGAATCAGTAATCAAAAACTACCAACAAACAAAAGTCCAGGACCAGATGGCTTCACAGGTGAACTTTACCAAACAAAGAAGACTTAAGACCTATTCTTCTCAAACTGTTCCAAAAAACAGAGGAGGAAGGAAACCTTCCAAGTTCATTCTATGAAGCCAGCTTTACCCTGATACCAAAACCAGATAAAGACACCAAAAAAAAAAAAAAGAGAGAGAGAGAGAGAGAGAGAGAGAGAGAGAGAGAACTACGCCAATATCTCTGATGAGCATAGAAGCAAAAATCCTCAACAAAATATTCCAAACAGACTCTAATAATACATTTTTTAAAAATCATTCAACACAATCAAGTTAGATTTATTCCTGGAAAGGAAGGGTGGTTCAATATTCTCAAATCAGTCAACAAGAGAAAAGATAAAAATCATATGTTCATTTCAATAGATACAGAAAAAGCATTCTACAAAGTTCAACAACCATTCCTGATAAACCCTCAACAAAGCAGGTTTAAAGCGAACATACCTCAACATAGTAAAGGTCACATATGAAAAACTCATAGCAAACATCACACTCAATGGGGAAAAACTGAGAGCTTTTTACCTAAGATCAGGAACAAGACAAGGATGCCCACTCTCACCATTTTTATTCAACATAGTACTAGCAGTGCTAGCCACGGCATTCAGATAACAGAAATAAAAGGATTCCAAACTGATAAGAAAGAAGTAAAACTTACACTACTTACTGGTGACATGATACTATATATAGAAAACCCAAAAACAGAAACAGAAAACTACTAGAACTACTAAATGAATTCAGTAAAGTTGCAGGATTCAAAATCAATGTACAGAAATCTATTGCATTTCTATACACTAATGATGAAGCATCAGAAAGAGAATTTACAATTTACAATTGCACCAAAAATAATAAAATATCTAGTAATAAATTCAACCAAAGAGGCGAGAGACTTGTAATCTGTAAATAGAACACTGATCAAAGAAATTAAAGATGACACAAAGAAATGGAAAGACATACCATGTTCATAAATTAGAAGAACAATTATTGTTAAAATTGTTGTAAAACAATTATTGTTAAAAATCTATACTACCCAAAGCACTCTATGCATTTAATGTGATCTTTATCAAAATATCAATAGCAGTTTTCACAGAACTAGAGCAAACAATCCTAAATTTATATGGAACCACCAAAAGACCCCAAATAGCTAAAGCAATCCTGAAAAAGAAAAACAAAGCTGGAGGCATCACAATTCCAGACTTCAAGTTATATTACAGAGTAGTAGTGATTAGAAAAGTATAGTACTGGCACAAAAATAGACATGTAGATCAATAGAGCAGAAGTGAAAACTCAGAAATGAACCCACAATTAAATGGTTAATTAATCTTAAACAAAGAAGGAAAGAATATACAATGGGAAAAAGTCTCTTCAACAAATAGTGCTGGGAAAACTGGACAGCAACATGCAAAAGAATGAAAGTGGACCACTTTTTTACACCATCCACAAAAATAAATTCAAAATGGATGAAACATTTAAATGAGACCTAAAGCTATAAAAATCCTTGAAAAATGCACAGGCAAGTAATTTCTCTGACATCAGTCATTGCAACATTCTTATAGATATGTCTCCTGATGCAAGGAAAATAAATTATATGGATAACATCAAAAAAAAAAAAACTTCTGTACAGGAAAGGAAACAGTCAACAACACTAAAGGGCAACCTACTGAATAGAAGAAGATATTTGCAAATGACATATCTGATAGAGGGTTAGTATCCAAAATATATAAAGAACTGATATAACTCAACACCCCAAAACCAAATAATTCAATTAAAAATGGGCAGAAGACATGAACAGACATTTTTGCAAAGAAGAGATACACATGGCCAACAGGTACATGAAAGACGCTGAACATCACTCATTATCAGGGAAATGCAAATCAAAACCACAATGACATATCACCTCCCACCTGTAATAATGGCTAAAATCAAAACTAAAAGAAACAACAAGTGTTGGAGAGGATGTAGAGAAAGGGGGACCCTCTTGCACTATTGGTGGAAATGCAAACTAATGCAGCCACTGTGGAAAACAATGCGGAGTTTTCTCAAAAAGTTAAAAATATAACTACCCTACTATCCCGTAATCACACTACAGAGTATTTACCCCCAAAATATAAAAATACTAATTCAAAGGGACACATACACCCCTGTGTTTATTGCAGCATTATTTACAATAGCCAAATTATGGAAGTAGCTCAGGAGGTCATGGATAGATGAATGGATAAAGAAGATGTAGTATATATACTCGATGGAATATTGCTCAGCCATACAAAAGAGTGAACAATCTTGCCATATTTTAGACAGTAAATATATGCTCTAAGTAACTCAGGAATGTTGGTAAAATGAAATGTAGAAAGAAAATTAATGCACTAACTGTCTATATCAAAATGAAGGAAAGACTAAAAAATACTGGGCTTAGCAGATAACTTAAGTTTTAAAAAATAGAATGGGAAGTATATGGGATGAAAAATACAAATAAGTCAGCAATTAATAAAATAAGGGGAAAAAACAAACAGTAGAGGATCACAGACATAAGCTGCGCTTTCAGAGAAGACCAATTAAATTGACAAAGCTCAGGAAGGCCTAATTAATAAAAGAGAGCAAACAAATAAACAGTATACGAATAGAAAGGTATATAACTACTGGTGTTGCAAACATCAAAAAGAAAAGTTAAAAAAATATTATTAACTTTCTGCTACCAAATATGTTGAAATCGATTCTTAGGGGGGAAAGATATATATATTTATATACCTTGCCAAATGGACTCAAGAAGAAATAGACCACATGAATAGTTTTAAAACCATTAAATAAATTTAATCAGCAGTTTAAAACATTCCCACAAAGGAAACACCAGGCCCAGACAAGTACTATTCATTATTCACAGACAGATAATTCCAGTCTTACACATAATATTTCAGAAAATATAAAAGGAAGGAGCATTCCTCAACTCATTTTATGTGGCAAGGATAACTTTGATACAAAACCAGGAAAGGAAAGTATAAAAAAAGGAAAGTTAGTTACTGGCCAATTTCACTCATGAATACAGATACACAATATCCCTTAAAAAAATATTAACAAAACAAATCCAGCACTTTAAAAAATACCAATTTTACAACAAAAGCATAGTCAAGAAAGCAAATATAGCCAAACTGGACAACATCAAAGTAAAAACTTCTTTGTCAAAGAAAACAATCAACAGAGTAAAAAAGGTACCCTACAAAATGAAAAAAAATATTTGCAGATCATATATCTGATAAGAAGTGAATGTCCAGATTATATAAAGAATTCCTCCAACTAAACAACAATAAAAATAAAACAAATAACTTGATTTAAAAATGTGGGAAAACCTCAAATAAATGATATATAAATACCCAAAAGCATATGAAAAGATGCTTAGCGTCACTAATCATTAGAGACGTACAACTCAAAAACAAGATATTATCTCATACACCTTAGAATTGCAACTATCGATAAACCAGAAAATAACAAATGTTGGCAAGGATGGAGATAAAAAGGAACCCTTATGAACTGTTGGCAGAAATGTAAAATGGTACAGCTGCTATGGAAAACAGTATAGTTGTTCCTCAAAAATTAAAAATAGAATTACCATATGATCGAGCAATTCTACTTCTGGGTATATATCCAAAAGATTTGAAAGCAGGATCTCAAGAGATGTGCGCACAACCATATTCACAGCAGTACTATTCACAATGGCCAAGAGGTGGATGCAGTCCAAAGATAGATGAATGCATAAACAAAATGTGATTTATGCATACAATGGAATATTATTCCATCTTTAAAAGGAAGGAAACTTTGACACATGCTACAACATGGGTGAACCTTAACGACATTATGCTAAGTGAAATAAACTAGTCACAAAACACGAGCACTGTGGTTCCATCTCTTTGGGGTATCTAGAGTAGACAAATTCGTGGAAACAGAAAATAAAATGGTAGTCGCCAACTGCTTGGAGTTGGGGAACATGGGGACTTGTTTGATGGGAATAGAACTTCAGTTTTGTAAGACGAAAAAGTTCTGGAGATCTGTTTCACAATAATGTGAACATACTTTTCACTACCGAATTGTACATTTAAAAATGGTTAAGAAAGCAAATTTTATAGGTCTTTGAACACAATTTAAAATGTTTAAATGCCAATATAATTTAACCCAGGAATGTATAGTTGGTTCAATTTTAGAAATTCTATTAATATAATTTGCCACATTAACAAATTAAAGGAAATGGTATTATCTCAAAGATGAAAAAGTTGATAAAATCAAAACTCATTTTTTTAAAGATTTTATTTATTTATTCATGAGAGAGAAGCAGAGACAAAGCAGAGGGAGAAGCAAGCTCCCTGTGAGGAGCCTGATGTAGGACTCGATCCCAGGAGCCCAGTATCATGACCTGAGCCAAAGGTAGACACTCAACCACTGAGCCACCCAGGTGTCCCGAAATTCATTCATCATTCACTCTGCAAAAAGGCCTAATGATCCTCTTTTCAAAGGCTATCTCCTACACATGCACACACTTGAAGCTTACAACTAACATATTTAGTGATGATATTCAAAAGGATTCCTGTTGTAATCACAGATAAGGCATATTTACCTGTTGTCAGTACTTCTCTATGATGCCATTCCCGAGCTCCTCACTGGTGCAATAAAAATAGTGGGATGGAGTATGGGAGGCACGGGAAAGGATAGGGGAGAGGAAGGAAAGAATGAAGAGTGAAAGAAAGGGAGAGATAGATGCACACAGGGAGTGAAGAAGAAAAGCAAAAGGAAAGAAAGAAAGAAAGAAAGAAAGAAAGAAAGAAAGAAAGAAAGAAAGAAAGAAAGAAAGAAAGAAAGAAAAGAAAGAAAGAAGAAAGAAAGAAAGAAAGAAAGAAAGAAAGAAAGAAAGAGAGAGAAAGAAAGAAAGAAGAAAGAAAGAAAGATGTTATAGCTATAAGGAAAGGAGGGGAAAACTATTATTTTCTCATAATGATGATTTTTGTATGGCATGTAAATAACCAAAATGAGTCTACAAATAAATTAACAACTTTAGTAAGGCAGTTCTGCAAAGTAGCTAGATGTAGTTGTTACATAAAAGTCAACTGCATTTCTGTACAATAGCAACAATTAGAGCCTTTTGTTATTTCAAATATACTATTTTTAAAAGATTTGATTGATTGATTGATTGATTTTAGAGATAGAGAGTGCACGCACACACAAGAGGCAGGGGGAGGGACTCTTTCACAAAGTAAAAGTTTTTAATTGTAATGAGATGGGAGAAGGAGAGAGAATCCCAAGCAGGCTCCCCACTGAGAGCAGAACCCAACTTGGGGCTTAATCTCACAACCTTGGGATCCTGACCTGAGCCAAAATCAAGAACCAGAAAGATGTTCAACCTACTGAGCCACCCAAGTGCCCCTCACATATGCTACTTTTAATAGCATTGAACATTAAGTATCCAGAACAAAAGTCATGTGAGACCTTTTAGAAAAAAGTATCAACTCTCATCTACAGACATTAAGGAAGGCACAGATACATGGAGATTTCTCATATTCACAGATTAGAAAATTCAATAGTGTAACACTGTGAGCATGTCAATTTTCCCGAAGCTGAGCTATAGAGTCAGGGAAAATTTCAACCAAAATTCAGAAGAAACTTTACATAGAAAATAACACATGAATTCTAATGTGTACTTGAAAGAGCAAAAGACCAAACAAGGTCAAGTCTTTTCCTGAAGAAGAGTCAAGTGAGAATTCATCCTTTGTCTGATGTGAAGACTAAAAAGCCATTTTTAATTAAAATAGTGTAGAATGAGGGCATATATAGCCAAATAAACTAACAGAATACAAGTGGGAGCCATGAAACAGATCCAGGTGAACATGCAGGCTGAAAATATAAAAGAAGTGACGTCACACCAATAGAAAAATAGGCACTATTTAATAAACCGTGCTGGGATAAAATGGAACTGGATCTCTTCTTCACACCTTATAAAAAAACAATATCAGGTTGATAGAGGGCTTAATACTTTTATAAAAAGAACATGATGATGTCTTTTTGATAAAAAGGATTTCTTCAACAAAACACAAAAAGTAAAACATAAAGAAAATGATCAGTAAGTCATTTAAACCTAAGAAATTGTTTATCAAAAGATACCTTAAAAAGAGAATGAAAAATCTCTGCTACAAAGTAAGAATAAGCATTTGCAATGCATATAATCATCACAGGATTAGTATGAGAAAGTTCCTAATAACTTAGAGAATAGAAGGGTAGGAAATTATATGGGAAATAAAACAAAACATGAATGGACAACAAACGTGGAAAAGGATCAGCCCCATTAATAATTAAGGAGAAAAAATTTATTACCAAAATAAGGTGAAATTTCACCTCCTGAAGGTTGATAAAATTTATAATTTTGATAGTGCAGTGCATTAGGAAAGATACAGAGCAACAGGAACTCTTATACACCGTGGTAGGAGTATGTACTATTTGGAAAACAGTTTTGCTTGCGAAATTGAAGAGCTACATATCCCTCAATTAACAATTCTATTGTGCAAATACATGGTACCAGTTTAGGGATTACTAATTTGTTAATAAAAATTACAGGTTAGACAGATAATGCATCACAAAAGGAAGATATCCTAGAGAGAATACGGCATCTTTGCATAACAAGCATAATAATGATTATTGCAGCATTATTTATAATAGCAAAAATAAATGAAAACAACCAAGATGTCTACCATCAGGAAAACTGGTAAATAAAACAGACATACAATGAAATAAATGCATTCAAGTCTTACCATTCTTATCTAATGGAGTACCCCTGTTCCAGAGGCTTCTGCTGTGGTCAATTCTCTCTTTCCTTCTGGAGATTAAAATCTGTTATTTCTGGAGCCACCTGGGTGGCTCAGTGCTTGAGCATCTGCCTTTGGCTCAGGTCATGATCCCAGGGCCCTGGGATCAAGTCCCACATCAGGCTCCCAGCAGGAAACCTGCTTCTCCCTCTCCCTATGTCTCTACTTTTCTCTGTGTGTCTCTTATGAATAAATAAATAAAATCTTTTTTAAAAATCTGTTTTTTTATGGATATCTGCCCTCTATACTATATTTATATATAATTGGCCCATTGGATTCAAACCATGGTTTTATTTCAAAACAAGAAAATATTCTAGAGCCCTATTTATACTATCATTTCCCACTTTGTCTCATCTGATTTCCCCCTTCCATTTCGTTGCTACACAATACAGACACACACACACACACCTTATTTGTCACACTCTGCATTTGACCTCCCCAAAATTCAAGTCTCTTAGGTACCTTAGAAATACCCACTGCCTCTCTGTGATGACATCTTAAACGTTTTAAAATCCTAACTCTACATTTAAGACCAAGAAAACAATTGTTCAACACCTGAACCAAGCAAGAGCACAGGATGATTAAGATACAAATTTTATATGCCAGTTTATTTTATTTCTAATTATATTCTTAGTAAATGATGTTAATATTTAATAGGAATGACTTTGCCACTCAGTGCTTTGCCCAGTAAAAACCAGAGCCCTTAGCATTTTATTGGCACTAAAGCAGTCAGCTGTAACACAGGATAACGACAAGGGTAAAGAAATTCTGCTCCGACCCTAAATGAAATGTCTCCTCAATGACTTGAATGCTTAGGTAGAAATAGCAGTTGCTCAAAGAAATTGGCTCCTTTACAATGAAAAACAATCAACATGGCATTTTCTCCAAATCCAAGGAGACTGTAACATATGTAGAGGAGATGACAATAATTTTAAAAGGTGTTGACAATATTGTTTAAACCAGTGCTCACCCTCTTGTTATGTGGTTTTAGTAAACCCAAGCAGACCCTATACATGTAATCCAGAAAGAACCACCAGGATCATCCATCCCTCATGACTGTCATTGAAAGAAAGTGAACATTACTTACTCAACAAAGCATACTCAACATCGTCATCGTCCATCCTGAACACACAACGTCGCAGAACTAGTTACCGGTGAAGCTCTCCAGTCTCCTAGAACAGTTTTCCTCAGCATGTTAAGATGCCTCTTCAACCAAAGATTAATTTTAGGTGTTTATTTCACAAAATTATTTACATATGATTTCTTGGACTACATATTTCCTTAATGCATATAAAAATATAATTTGAGAAAAATCCCTCCCGGATTAAGTTTACTATTTGTCTTACAATTACCATGGCATGTGTCCATAGTCAATTGGCTGATACAATTATGATTTTACATATATTTTAGTAGCATGCAAACAGAACCTAACTTAATGTCATGTCACTTAATGAGACAGGATCATCATCTCACCATCAAAAGATTTTGCTTTTCTGTGTCTCTTTCCATGTGATTCTATACCAGCTATTATGGAAAGTCAGAATTAAAAAGCCTCTCTCTCATAGGATATGCAATTTAAAGTAAAACGAGAAAATGTACATATTAAAGACGCTAAGATGAAATACAGACACCACCACCACACAGAAGCCTATAAGTATGTTTAATTACATTAAATGGTTAGATGAATAAGGGAGTTTTAGTATTTTTTTTTCTTAATGGTTAAGGTTTCATAAAAATCCCTACCTTTCTGTCTTGAAGCAACTGGGTTTGAAGAGAGGTCTTAACAACAAAGGAGAAAGAGCCTGTGGAGGATTTCAGGGAAAGAGAAGAAGAACCAAAATGTAAGCTAACAAAAGAAGCACAAATGCTAAGATGGCCAAGGGGCAAGTTCAGTGCAGGGGACCTTGAGTGTCTCAATATCAGAAAACAAATATATTTCATTAATATACCAACTATCCCTTGAGAACCCCTTCATCCACCTAGCAGGCCTGAATAGTATTTTTCTTATGCTCATTTTTCCTTGGAAAGACATTACTTACTTTGAGTTCCTAAATAAGTCCAGCCAACAATCTTTTAAAACTTATATAAGAGAAATATTTAAATTTAATAATAGTTCTTCAATCTTAATTCCTAGTGTGGATAGTTCATCAGTTGCTGATGAACCGTTTTTCTCTAAGCTATTCTTGTAAAAAAGGAAACTCTTTTATTATATGGAGTTCTCTCAAAAGTATACACTTCTATGATTCTCTTAGGCTGGTGCTTCTCCAAGTCTGGTCCTGGAAAGAGGGCATCACAGCATCACCTGGCAGTTTGTGAGAAATGGAAATTCTCAGGCTTCACATTAGACCTGCCGGATCAGAGACTCTGGAGGGGAAGCTCCACCATCTGTATTTTTAACAAGACTTTCAGGCAATTCCAGGATCACACTTAGGTTGCAAACCTGCAAATCGCTGCTTTGTACCTGTCAGATAATAGCACATACATGCTTGCCTGGGTCCCACTGTTAGGGCAGGTATTTCAGTTCCCCTGTAGAAATACTGTAGGAAAAAAAAATATGTTTTTTTAGCTTAATCTTAACATTTAAAATGGCACATTTCTGTCAGTCAAGAAATGCTCCTTGAATGGCATAATATTGTTAAATACCAGGCACTCATGGACTTCCAGAGTTATAGGCATTGTAGATTGTACTGTCACAAAACATGTGCCAATACATCGTCCATGAAGCGGATAGATTCAATGAGCTCTCAGGGGTCTCCATTCTCTCATGGGTCTCAGGTGAGCAGGACCCTACCAGGCTGAGACCTCACAGCATCTTATGTGAGACCTCTCCCTTCTGTGTGTGACAGGTGGAGGATGGCCCCAGGAGGAAGGTCTGGAGAAGTCTCCTGGAACATCTAAGGGTAAAAAAGACGAAGAAAAAAGAAAAAGAAAAAAAAGAAAAGAAAAGAAAAGAAAAGAAAAGAAGAAAAGAAAAGAAAAGAAAAGAAAGAAGAAAGAAAAAAGAAAGAAAGAAAGAAAGAAAAGAAAAGAAAGAGAAAAGAAAGAAAAGAAAAGAAAAGAAAAGAAAAGAAAGAGAGAGAGAAGGAGGGAGGGAGGGAGGAAGGAAGGAAGGAAGGAAAGTAGAGAGAGAAAGAAAGAAAGACCTGAGATTTCCTTCTTGCTCATCAGCAGGCCTTCCCTCCTGGTAGATCTGGGTCACCTCCAATGGGCCCAGGCTCATCCTCACTGTCAATGTCTGGAAATTAATGGATTTATAGTGAGAAATGTCATACCCCTAAATCTTAGTCTGGTACCCAGACTAATCAATGGTGTTTAACACCCAGAACTCCTTATCGAAATACCAAAAAGTAAATAAATACAAAAACAAAAAAGAAAAGAAAAAGAAAAAAAAAAGAAGTCTAAGCCGAGTCCAAAAAAGAAAAACCTAAAAAAAAAAAGTCTCTTTTTTTCTTTCTTTCTTTTTTTTTCTTTTTCTTTTTTCTTTTTTTTTCTTTTTTAAAGAAAATGAACTTCTAAACGAAAGCAAACTAAAGGATATTTTCATGCATGCTAGGCCCACACCCCACCGCGCCCCTGGAAAAGCCTGTACCTGCAGCAACCCCATCCCCGTTCCCATCGTCTGCGTGATAAAGACCTTCCTCCCCATCACCAACATCAATTACCTCACCCAAACTTCACCATGAAAAAGAGGGGGGGGAATCACTATGTTAGCGGTGGTCATTTAAGAAAGAAAGAAAAAGAAGGGGAAAAAAAAGAAAGAAAAGAAGAAAGAAAGAAAAGAAGAAAGAAAGAAAGAAAGAAAGAAAAAGAAAGAAAGAAAGAAAGAAAGAAAGAAAGAAAGAAAGAAAGAAAGAAAGAAGAAAGAAAGAAAGAAAGAAAGAAGAAAGAAAGAAAGAAAGAAAGAAAGAAAGAAAGAAAGAAAGAAAGAAAGAAAGAAGAGAAAGGAAGAAAGAAAGAAAGGAGAGAAAGGAAGGAAGAAAGAGAAATCCCGCACATCGGCCACAATGTCGAACTCCCTCCAAAATTAGCCCGCGCCGTCACATAAATTGGTTTTCTTTGTGATCCCAAATTGACTTGCAGCTCACTAGTGAGAAAATAGTTGCTGAGAAGCCGGGGCCTCCAGCTCTCGGATCCTGCCCGCCTTTCATCGTGTAAACAAACGCATCAGATTTAAAGCTTTCCCATAATTGTTATGCTAACCTTGGAGCGAAACCTCTCCATTTGCATTTGAAGGAGCTAAATATTAGGCAGGAAAGAAAGTGCTCTTTTTGAAAGCCTGAGAAAGTGTCCCCGCGCGGGGCTGGCCGGCCATCTGGGCCCAGCACCCGCGCCCCGCACCCCGCCCCGCACCCCGCCCCGCACCCCCCGCACCCCCGCACCCCGCCCCGCACCCCGCCCCGCGGCCGCGCAGGCCCGCGACCCACCGGCCGGGTCCCCCCCGCGCGGACCCCCGGGCCCGGGGCGCCGCAGCACCGTGGAGCGCCCGCGGCGGCCCGTCCGGGCAAAGGCGAGCAGCGCGAGCCCACGGATGCACGTTCATTGCGGAGTAATTAAAAATAAAAACACTGCACCGTGGGGGTTGTTTCAAGAGAGGAAGGCAGGCTCCGACTTCCCATCAGCCTATTCTGGGCGAATAAAGAAAAGCCAGGCATCCCTCCACCTCTTCGTGCAACCTGAACACAAAGCATGTCTACACTGACTCACGGGGAAATCAGTCCTGGGAGAGTTATCCAGGGCGTCGTAAGCCCGATGAACAGAGCTGGGGGTGGGAGGCTGGGAGGCTGGGGGTGCAGTGCGGGTGGCGGGGTTAAGAGGCTGAGAGAATCGAAGAACATAATTATTTGCTTTCGACGCTTCTCATTTTTAATTTCATTTCTGATATAATTCAAAGGTGCTTTGGTTTTTAAATGATTTTACTGTTGTCAGAATTAGCATTTTTTTTTCCCCCACTAGTCCTAGGAGACATTCCAGAGGAGAACGGTATTTTTATTTTCCTTCTCCCCCTGCCTAGGGTTTGACAAAGGCTTCTCATGCATCGCTGGGCTGTGTTACAAAGTTAGGGGATTTTTCCCTCTCTCAAAAGAAGATCATTGAGGCTGCAAGTAACCCTGGTAGCTGCTAGGAGATGGAATTCTTTAGGCTAGAACTGCATGTTGCACAAATAACTAGCAAAAAGAGGAATGTGGGACAGCACTGGAGTCCCCCACTGGGCAAAAAAAGGAGGCAGCAGTGACCCCACGGGTATCACGATGGAACACGAAGGTTTTTGTTTTCCCTGGTCACAAACTAAATATCAGTGTTTGACAACTTCCCAACATGTGCCAGTTACCATGTGTTCTATTTACTTCATAAGTATTTATTAAATGGCTGCAAGTTTGTTTGTTTGTTTGTTTGTTTGTGGAGTCAGGACCTTGGCCTCAGACAGACCCAGGTTCCAGTCCTGTCTTTCCACACTTACTACCTTGATGGTCCTAATCGAGTTAGTTTTTTTGAAATCCCAATGTTCTTATCTGTAAAATGGGTGTATTCTCTCCACCTCAGAGGGCTATTGTCAGGATTGAATAAACATAGCCTGGCACATAGTAAGCTCTCTATAAATTAGAGCCGTTCCTAGGTACAGTATCATCATCATCATCATCATCGTAGCTCTCATTGTCTTTTCTCTGAAGACCCTAAAATGGATCTTTAAAAATATGCATTAAATGAGGGAAATGTAGGGGACACTCAAAAACCTTAATTCGTTGCCAGGTTCTGTTCTAAGTGCCAGAGGTAACAGGTAAAAGTAAAGTTCCTTGCTCTCATGGAGCTTGTGTTCTAGTTACGGAGATAGACAACAGATCAGGGAAGTAATAAATACGATCACTGTAGACAGCAATACATTCCATCAAGACAAGAAGCCAGGGAATTGGGAAGGAGAGTGACTGGGACAGGTGCTGGCGGAAGAGCAAAAGGCCGGTTATCATGAAATGGACAGAGCACCTCTCAGAGGAAATAACGATGGGGGTCAGCCCGCCAAAAGCAGGCTGGAGAAACAAGCAGGGCCAGATTTTGTAGGGTCTGGAGCTTCCAGTTCTTCTCAGAGCAATGAGAAACCATGAGAAAGTTTCAAGTGAGGGAATGACATGATCTGATTTATTGTTTAGAAAGGTCACTCTGGCTCCTCTGTGCAAGAATGGACAATGGAAAGTGGTGGAGGAGGATGGGGTGAAAGCGGAGCCTTAGCCTGGCTGCACCTGTGAAGCTTTTACAAAGCCAAGCCCCACCTGTGGGCATGGAGTAGCGCCCAGGCATTTTTTTTCCCTTGCTTTGTTCTGATCTTAAACTCCCACATGATTCTAATGCACAGTAAGACTTGAAAAACACTAATTTTGAAGATATTTTAATTGTCCGGCAAAGAATGATATGATAAAAGTAGAGATGCTAAGAGGTGGTCATAGTCAGGATAGGTCTTGGAGGGGAAGCAGATTAACCTGTTAATGGATTGAAAGTGACAGAGGTGGTGGGGAGAGAAATATAGGAATGGGGAATGACCTCAAAGTGGGGACAGTAGTATAGAAGGTGATTCCATTTACTTGGAGGACAAAAATGAAGTCAGAACAGGCTGGGATAAATGGGAAGCCAGGTTGCTGAAGACTGGACTCAAGAACACTCACCGTGTTTTGTATACAACACTTATTTGGTATATATTAATAAGATAATAATCCAATTTTTCTGTGGAGGCATCTAGCAGGCGGTTGATTTGAGAGACTAGTAGGACAGAACTCTAAATGTATCAATGTGGCCCAATAAAACTTTCTGCAACTATGGAAATGGTCTGTGTGGGCACTGTCCAAAGCAGTAGCCGCTCAGCACCTGTGGATATCAAGCACTTGAAATAAGGCTAAGCTAGTGCAACTGGGACATCAATTTCTTTTGTTTTAATTAATTTAAATTTAAATAGCTCTAGGTGGCAAGTGGCTGCTCCCCTAATGGAAAAATGTAGGTATGTGTGGATGACTCCCGTATCTGTCCATCTGGCCTGAACCTCTTCTTTTAGGCTCAGATACCTGCTCATCACTAGCCCTGGAAAAGATCAAAGCCTCTGTCATCTTCAGCCTGGGTTATTCAACATTAGATTACTGGCCACATTGTTTCTCTCTGATCTTCTACCATATATTCTCAAAACAGCAGCCAAAACCATCTTCACAATTTGAGCCATATCCTGTGTTCTTCAGTTTAAAGCCTTCTAGTGGCTCCCTATCTCAACATAGTAGAGCCAAGCTCATTTGACTAGTACACCAACACCCCTGCATCATTGGGCCCCTTCTCTGCTTCTCCAACTCCACTTCCCATCTTTCTGCACTCCTCTTCTGTGCCCCAGCACTTCTACCTCCTATTGGGCAATGAAGTTAACACAGCTATTTTGTTTATTGTCTGCTCTCTCTTTCTCAGAAACAGGCTCTATTAGGTGGGGATTTATGACAGCTTTGTACACTATTGGAACCTTTAGTACAAAGAACACAGTAGCTTATCAGATATTAGGTACCCAATAAATACTTACTAATGATTAAATCAGAATAGAGATAATATATGCTCACCTGGGTCACCTAGAAGAACTGACACAGAGGACAGAAAAGCCTCCAGGACTGAGCCCTGGGCTTCTCCAACACATATACTGTTGCCTTGGCCAATATGGTAGCTATATGTGGCTTTTGAGCCAAGTCCATATTTTTTTAAGATTTTATTTATTTATTCATTAGAGACATAGAGAGAGAGAGAAAGAGAGAGAGAAAGGCAGAGACACAGGCAAAGGGAGAAGCAGGCTCCATGCAGGTGCCCGACATGGTACTCGATTCCGGGTCTCCAGGATCACACCCTGGGCTGAAGGCGGCGCTAAACTGCTGAGCCACCCGGGCTGCCCGAGCCTAGTCCATATTAAGTATAAAATACCAAATTGTGAAGAATGCAAAGCATCTCATTAATTATTTATATAGATTATTTACCGAAATAATATTTTGGGTATACTAGGTTAAATAAAATATATTCTTAAAATTGATTTCACCTGTTTATTTTTACTTTCTTTAATGGGAAAATTAAATATTAGGAACTTTAAAATTATCTGTGTGGCTCCTGTTGTATTTCTCTTAGACACATTACTTCAGAGACTGAGAGGAGAACAAAAACCAGCAGGGGATGTGTCCAGCAAGCAAGGGAAGATATTAAGCAAGTATGGTGCATGGGAGATTAGAGAAATAGTTGGGTTCAGAAGGAGAGAACAGTTAACTAGATCACATGAGTAATGTGAAGATGGAGAATTGGCCAAAGGATTTGGCAAGGTGAAGAGTACTGCTGACCTTAAGAAGGGTGAATTCAGAGAAACGTATGGACAGACGCTCAAGTGGAGAGAGTCAGAATATAAAATGATGAGGTAGAGACAACCCTCTCAAGAATGATTGCTATGGGAAATGGGATGATTGCTGATCACAGAGAGAAAAAAATTAATGATGGAAGATATTTTGATAGCTGAAGGAAATACTCAAAGATAGCCCCAAACTGGAAAATATAGGCTCAATACAAAAAGTATACAAGCAGGGCACCCTGGGTGGCTCAGCGGTTTAGCACCACCTTCAGCCTGGGGTGTGATCCTGGAGACCCGGGATCAAGTCCACATCGGGCTCCCTGCATGGAGCCTATGTCTCTGCCTCTGTGTGTGTGTGTGTGTGTGTGCCTCTCATGAATAAATAAATAAAATCTTTTTTTTAAAGTACACAAATATAGCATTTCAAATCTGAAAGTGCCCTTGAAGTTCATCTTAGATATTATAGGTAAGAACTTTGAGGTCCAACCAGATTAAAGACTTGTCAACATCATACAACAGGTAGGAAACCAGAACGAGAAACACGGTCTATGAACGATAACTTGCAAAATTCCATTTCCACAGAGAAAAACATATCCAAATTCTAATATATTTGACCCAAAATATTATTCCTCTTGTAAATCAGAAAGTTTTTGTGATTGTGAATGGTCCATTGAGAGCTAACTCAACACCCCAAAAACAAATAATCTAGTCAAGAAATGGGCCAAAGACATGAACAGACATTTCCTCAAAGAAGACATACAAATGGCCAACAGAGACATGAAAAAGAATGCTCCATATCCCTTGGCATCAGGGAAATACAAATCAAAATCACAACGAGATACCACCTTACACCAGTCAGAATGGCCAAAATTAACAAGACAGAAAACAACAAATATCGCCGAAGATGCAGAGAAAGGTGAACCCACCTACACTGTTGGTGGCAATGCAAACTGGTACAGCCACTGTGGAATGAGTATGGAGGTTCCTCAAGAAGTTAAAAATAGAGCTACCCCCACAAAGGCAAAAGAAACAAAAGCAAAAATGAACTATTGGGACTTCATCAAGATAAGAAGCTTTTGCACAGCAAAGGATACAGTCAACAAAACTCAAAGACAACCTACAGAATGGGAGAAGATATTTGCAAATGACATATCAGATAAAGGGCTAGTTTCCAAGATCTATAAAGAACTTATTAAACTCAACACCAAAGAAACAAACAATCCAATCATGAAATGGGCAAAAGACATGAAGAGAAATCTCACAGAGGAAGACATAGACATGGCCAACATGCATATGAGAAAATGCTCTGCATCACTTGCCATCAGGGAAATACAAATCAAAACTACAATGAGATACCACCTCACACCAGTGAGAATGGGGAAAATTAACAAGGCAGGAAACAACAAATGTTGGAGAGGATGCGGAGAAAAGGGAACCCTCTTACACTGTTGGTGGGAATGTGAACTGGTGCAGCCACTCTGGAAAACTGTGTGGAGGTTCCTCAAAGAGTTAAAAATATACCTGCCCTACGACCCAGCAATTGCACTGTTGGGGATTTACCCCAAAGATACAAATGCAATGAAACGCCGGGACACCTGCACCCCGATGTTTCTAGCAGCAATGGCCACTATAGCCAAACTGTGGAAGGAGCCTCGGTGTCCAACGAAAGATGAATGGATAAAGAAGATGTGGTTTATGTATACAATGGAATATTACTCAGCTATTAGAAATGACAAATACCCACCATTTGCTTCAACGTGGATGGAACTGGAGGGTATTATGCTGAGTGAAGTAAGTCAGTCGGAGAAGGACAAACATTATATGTTCTCATTCATTTGGGGAATATAAATAATAGTGAAAGGGAAAATAAGGGAAGGGAGAAGAAATGTGTGGGAAATATCAGAAAGGGAGACAGAACGTAAAGACTGCTAACTCTGGGAAATGAACTAGGGGTGGTAGAAGGGGAGGAGGGCGGGGGGTGGGAGTGAATGGGTGACGGGCACTGGGTGTTATTCTGTATGTTAGTAAATTGAACACCAATAAAAATAAATAAATAAATAAATAAATAAATAAATAAATAAATAAATAAATAAATAAAAAAAAATAGAGCTACCCTACGACCCAGCAATTGTGCTACTAGGTATTTACCCTAAAGGTACAAATGTAGTGAAATGAAGGGGCACCTGCACCCCAATGTTCATAGCAACAATGTCCACAATAGCCAAACTGTGGAAAGAACCAAGATATCCATTGACAGATGAAAGGATAAAGAAAATGTGATATATATAAAATATAATATAATATATAATATTTCATTATATATATATGTAATATAACTCAGCAATCAGAAAGGATGAAAACTTACCATTTACATCAACATGGTTGGAACTGGAGGGTATTATGCTGAGTGAAATAAGTCAATCAGAGAAATACAATTATCATATGGTTTCACTCATATGTGGAATACAAGAAACAGTGCAGAGGATCACAGGGTAAGGTAGGGAAAACTGAATGTAAGTCATCAGGGAGGGAGAAAAACCATGAGAGACTCTTAACTATAGGAAACAAACAGGGTTGATAGTGGGGAGGTGGGTGGGGGGAAAGGGATAATTGGTTGATGGGCATTAAGGAGGGCATGTGACGTGATGAGCACTGGGTGTTATATGCAACTGATAGGTCGTTGCACACTATATCTGAAATGAAGCATGTACTTTATGTTGGCTAACTGAATTTAAATTGTTAAAAAAGAGCTAACATATAAAAATAATATCTAACATTTATTAAATATTGTGTGCTATGTGGCTGGTATTTTACATATAATTAATAGCAATCCATGGAATAATCCCATGATGTAGATAACGTATTATACCAGTTTTACGAATTAGGCAGACAAAATTTCAAGAGGTTTAGCTACTCGTACACATAACTGCTTGGAACCAAAGCTTATAGTCTTTTCAATATATTATATGGCCTCAAGATCATACTTTTTTTTTTAACCTGGAAATCATCCCGCAATAGAGCAAAATACCCAAATTTGCCAACTGATATAAGTGAAAAGTAATATCCAAATTAATAAAATAATATTCACTTGCAAGTTGAGTATTTTTTCTCCAAATTATTTGTTTGCCACGATGCATCCAAGGTCTGAACTTAAACAAAAATTTCAACCAGACCAATCTTACAACTCTGAGCAAAAACAGTGGTACAATCATGGCAGGATTTGCTTTCTGGAATTAGGCACACTGGTTTCCTAAGGAAAAGTCCCAACAGGTGAAAATGACGTATGTGCCACTGGTATAGAATGACTGAATGCCTCCACTGGAATAGCTTCAATAATTCTCTGTAAATTGGATAAGACAAAAAGATTCATGTTCAGGAGTGAAAACTCATCTGCACTTTATACTTAAGACATTTCATACCAGTGACCATGTATAACTCCTCTATAATAGAATAGTAGAATAAAAAACAACTCTGGGGACACCTGGGTGGCTCAGCTGGTTAAGCGCTGCCTTCAGCTCAGGTCATGATCTCAAGGTCCTGGGATCGAGCCCCATGTCAGGATACCTGCTCAGCAGGGAGTCTGCTTCTCCCTCTCTCTCTGCCTCCTCCCCTCTGCTCATGCTCTCTCTCAAATAAATAAATAAGATTAAATTTTAAAACTCTGGGTAATCACTGTTTCCATGTACAAAATTTAAATTAACTGGAGTGCTCAGAGAAGGGGAGAAATGAGAGGTTCTGGTAAATTTTATTTTCTGCTTAACCTGAGGTCAACAAAATGAATATTTTTGTATTCCAGCTTTGCTGAAAATCTTTAAATGCCTACGTCTTCTTTCCTTACTATGTAGGAAATTAAACACAATTTGATCTTTTCTTAATGATTCAGTATTTTTCAGTGCTTCAGGAAATGTTCAATAACATCTCACAATATCTTTCTAGGACTTATGTATACAGAGTGGGAATGTAGGAAAGGAAATTTTACAAGGTATATTTCCATGAACTTGGTAGGAGCATGTTTATTTATGATTTGCTTCTTTTCGCTAAAGTTTGGGTAGAATAAGCTACAAGTAATGAGGTTATCTGCTGATTCAACTTTTACCACCCAGTTTTTATCTCTTGTACACTAAGATGATACAATACTGCTAACTCACAATATGGTATACATTAAAGGATTTTGGTTTTGGATTTTGTTGTTGTTATTGCTGGTGGGTTTGTACTAATCTTGCCATTGTCCTCACTTAGGAATTGTTATGAACAATGATATACATTCGATGATTAGTCTGGGGTGATAAGTCTGTGGCCACAAAGACTTTCACATATAAGCGGATTGAACTAACAACCAACTTTCATATATAAGCAGATTGAATGACTAGCCTGGTCTCACAGAGAGGAAAGATACGTTCCATGTGTGAACCCCATCAGGTACCTCCTCTCCACTTTACCTCCACATCAGTACCTATCCTTCTCCAACTCCAAGGTCAATGCCTATATTACACATTCTCTGCACTCGTTGCTCTTTATCAGTATACAAACTAGCTCAGTTCTTGCCACTTACAAACTTTGCTCACCTCGATTCTACCTCTTACCACCCTTTTGCCTACCAATCCACTTTCTCTGGTTCCTCTCAAACACTCATCTTGAGGACTTTCCATCTTTACTTTTCTTTACTTCCTATGGGTCTCTGACATAGTGGGATCCTTCCATCTGGAGACTCTCTTCCCCAGTCTACCACTTTACCTTTTCTTCCTCTCTCTCGTCCTCCTGCTCTGACCACAGCTTAGTCTCCCTCCCTAGTTCTTCCCCTTGTGCCCTAGAGATTAGTGTTCCCAGAGCTTCATCCTCAGCTCTCCTGTCTTTTTTTTGTCTATTTCTTCCTTCAGTTATTTCTCTCATTCCCCAAACTTTAACTGCCACAGATCCACTGATAACTCAGAAGTTCAGTAGCATTCCTGAGCTCCAAAGGCATATATCTGAGCAGCCTCCTGAGCAAGTTCAGCTGGATATTCTGGAAGTGATCTTGAAAGTCATCCAGCCAAAGGACATCCATGAGCCCAAGGTTTTCCTTTATCAGTTAAAGAGGCCAATTAATTATGTAGTTACTCAGGTCAGTCCCCTGGAATCCCATTTTTCCCTCACATACTCAACTGATTTTAGTTCAGACATATAGCAAATCTGTCCGCCTCAAAGCTGGTTTATAACCTTAGTTCAGATTTGCAAATTTCCCCTCTGCTTTTCCTCTTTCCACCTGTTCATTGTTTCCGTCCATCCTATACATGGGTTCACAGGAGCATCTCTCCAAAACTCAAATTTGATTTACTACTGCTCTTCCTTTTTGGACCACCTCCCTCATCTTTGGGGACCACTTCTTCAATCCAACCCATGGAATAAAGTCCAGAATATTTTTCAGAGCATGTCATATCCTTCACATCTGGCCTTAACCTATCACCCCACCACCACCTCCCAGTGCCTTTGCACACACACCTATCAAGCACCACCTTCTGCTCAGCACACTCCTGACTGTCTCATCCCCCTGGAACTCCTGTTCAACCTTCAAGACACCTTGTCAATATCTCTTTTATAGCACTTGTAATATTGCATTGTAATTAATTTACACAACGCTCCTTATGTTGTGTTGTAATTATTAAAATATACACACTGCTTAATGATAGGGATGTTTTCTCCATTGTAACCATTATCTATCATGGTACTTGATAGGTACTTAGTAGGTACTTGATAGTACTTAGTAGGTACTCAACAAATATATTGGAATTAAATGGCTTAGTGGTGAACTCAGTCTAAATGATATAAGTCTGGTCCAATGAGCTAATCATCATCGTCTACTCCTTCATTGTTCATGACAGGTATTTTCCTGGACATAACGGAGAGGTGTTTTCTAATTTCAGACACTGTGTGTCTTCTCGACTTGTGAGAAAAAAAAAAAAAAACAGCCCCTGTTTGCTTCACTTTCTTGGGGGAATAAATTGCATTATGTAACTGTGTAGCCAACACGCTTTTTAGGGGCACACTTTGTTGACCTGTTCAAATCTTCCTTGTCTCTCCTGTTATTCTTTCTGTGAGCCTATCTGCCCTTTTTCAAAAGAGAAAACATCACAGAGCATTTCTGTAATAATATGGTGTATATTATCACGTTAGCCACAGTTATAATAAAAGTAGCTACATAATCAGATTATACTTTGCCTCATAGCCATAGAAATAATGGGGCTTTATCAGGAAATTTTTATAACCAAATGGAAATTCACTAATGCAATAGGAAGTTATCAAATGTAATATAATTCAGGAGTCCCAAACTGCTAATGTCTCGGTAGGTGAAGGGGAAAAAGAAAGTTACTTTATTATAATGAATCTCTTAACAGAGACATGTTTATTATTTTTGTAAAAATGCTCAGCATATGTTTTTTTTTTCTCTTATATAATCATTTCTGGTCTTGTTTCATTTTGTTTTCATTTGGATGCTTTTTTTATGAAGAGTTTCTTTTGAGTACCAAAAGAAAATTAAAGTGATCAGTGATCAGGGTATTATTAAGTAGAAGAAATCATACCAATTTTGAAAATATGGACATGTGCTTTCAAACTGCTGAGAGCTTTATTTTTTATTTTTTAAAAAGATTTTATGCATTTATTCATGAGAGACACAGAGAGAGAGAGAGGCAGAGACACAGGCAGAAGGAGAAGCAGGCTCCATGCAGGGAGCCCAATGTGGGACTCGATCCTGGGTCTCCAGGATCACGCCCTGGGCCGAAGGCAGGCACTGAACCGCTGAGCCACCCAGACTGCCCTGCTGAGAGTTTTAAAAAGGCTTCCACAAGTGTAATATACACAATGGAATATCAGTGTGACCACATGTTGTGGAAAGTGACTAGCTTTCTATTCACATGCATGAACTAATGAGCAAGAAAACACAGTATATGTTGAATAGCCAGTGTTCAAATCCCATTCAAACTTCTACCTCAGTTTCCATCTAAAGACAATGAACAAATATGCAAAATCAAAGTAGGTAGAATTTTTGCATTTACTAAACAGTGGCTTCGTGACAATCATATCAAATTCAAAAAAAATATTAAATGGCCTTTCTGCTTCATATTAAATCAAATTCTTGCTGGAATTCAAAGGATTTTTTCTTTGAATTCCTTTTCCTTTCTCTAAAAACATTTCTTCCTGAGTCCAGGACTGGGAAAAGAGGGTAAGTGATTACACATAATACACGCATACGCATACATATATATATACATACATAATAGATAGCTGGTGATCTGTTATTCTGGAAATTTTGAAAGGGAATATAGTTACTTCTTCTAACCTGAAATCCAACCACTTCGGAATACATAAAAATTAGATAACAGTTGTAAGCCATGAAAATTTACTTAAGATAGACTAGAAATACACATTTGTAATTTTGTCATTTTGATCAATGTTTTTTCTCCAATTTTGTGTCCAACCAGAATATTCCTACTGCTCAGGTTCAGGATCTGATTTGTGCTGAGGGTCTACAGCTGTACATATCAGCTCTTCCTCTCTAGATGACACACATTCTCCCCTCCAACATCTAAGTGTCACACAAAAGGAGGATGTGACCTGGTAACAACACAATCAGATGTAATTAAAATTTTTAGGATCATGCTTTCCAAATAGAGCACAAACCTATTTTTAGTATGTCATTATACATGGTGGGATATATTAGTGGAGGTATTTAGAGGATACAGGGAAAAACGGAAACCAATTTGGGGTGAGGACAGGTGGTGTTAATTCAAAATTACATATCTAAGAAAAAAATCATCTTCATCTGCAAATTGAGGAGAAAGTGAAAGGAGTAAACACGCTCTTCAGGAAGTGTCTTTGTATATGCAGAATCAAAAAGAAAGCCAGTTTTCTGTTCTTCAAAACAATCCCTTCCTCCAAGCAAATAGGAATTTTAAGATTCCAGGATGTGTTCAAGGTCTCCAAACATATTCTCACTGCTCAGGTTCTTTTCCTTTGCCACCTGATATTGTTGCTTTAGTCACCTAAGTGTACTTCTGCCCCGGTTTGGATTCCCTGCCCTCTTCTACATATACATTTCATGATCTGCTTCTCAGAGCACTATGGCCCAGTGTGGGGCGGAGTGATCACGTGGCAGTTCATGTAAATGACATTATGTTCTCATTCAAGTGACACTGTACTTAAATATCCCGATATGATGAGGAGTAAAGATTTGTTGTTGTTGTTTTTTAACATTTTATTTATTCATGAGAGACACAGAGGCAGAAACACAGGCAGAGGGAGAAGCAGGCTCCATGCAGGAAGCCCGATGCGGGACTAGATCCCAGGTCTCCAGGATCACGCCCTGAGCCAAAGGCAGGCGCTAAACCGCTGAGCCACCCAAGGATCACCAGGAGTAGAGATCTGTAATGAATCATTCCTTCAGTAATATGGACTTCTCAACCCCAGAGTTCTGAAACTCCTGTATGAGTAAAAGAAAATTGAAAACCATAAAATTCCTATAAGAACACATAGGTGGCAAGCTCCTTGGAGATGACTTTGTGGATTTGACACCCAAAGCAAAAGATGACAAAAGTAAAAATAAACAAGAGGGACTACATCAAACTAAAAAGCTTCTGCACGGCAAAGGAAACCGTCAAGATGAAAAGGAAATCTACCAAATGAAAGCAAATATTTGCAAATCATGTATCTGATAAGGTGTAGGGAGTTAATATTCAAGATATATAAAGAATTCATACAACTCCATAGTAAAAAAAGATCTATTAAAACATGGGATGGGTATCTGAATAGACATTTTTTCCAAAGAAGACATCCTTTTTGTTTTTTTTCAAAGAAGACATCCTAATACCCAACAGATACATGAAAATGGGCTCACATCCTAATTATCAAGGGAATACAAATCAAAACCACCGAGAGATATCACTTCACACCTGTTAGAACGGCCATTATCAAAATATAAGTGATAATAAGTATTGGCAAGGATGTGGATAAAAGGGAACAATTGTGCACATTGGTGTAATGTAAATTGGTGCAGCCGCTCTGAAAAACAGTATGGAATTTCCTCAAAAAAAAAAAACAACTAAAAATAGAAATACCATATGATCCACCAATTCCTCTTCTAGGAATACACCCAAAGGAGATGAAATCACTCTTTCAAAGAGATATCTGCATCACCATGTTCATTTCAACATCATTTACAATAGCCGAAACATGGAAATAGTAGGTTTCAATTGATGGATAAATGAATAAAGAAAATGTGATATACATATACTATATACTCATATATACATATGTATATAAATATCACTTATTCTCATATGTAAGAATATTACTCAGCTATAGAAGAAAATGCTGAAAATGGTACTATTTGGGACATGTGTGGACCTTGAGGTCATTATGCTAAGTGAGATAAGTCTGAGAAAGACAAATACTGTAATATCTTACTTATATGTGAAATCTAAGAAAACTAAATTCATAGAAAGAGAGGGTAAATTGGTGGTTGCCAGAGGTGGGGGTTTTGGGGTGGGGGAAAGCGGTAAAGATAGTCAGAAGGTACAAGCTTTCAGTTGTAAGATAAATAAGTTCTAGACTTATTAATTACAGCTTAATTAATGTACAGCACAGACTATAGTTACAATGCTGTTTAGTGTATTTGAAAGCTGCTAAAAGAGTAGGACTTAAAATTTCTTATCACAAGAAAAAAAATGCAATGGTGTGAGATGATAGATATGAATCAAACTTATCGTGGTAGTCATTTTGCAATGTATACTTTATTTCACAATAATCATTGTGCATATATCAAATCATGATGTTGTACACATGTTATATGTCAACTATATCTCAGTAAAACCATGGGAGGAAAGATTATAGGCACACAAGTCACAAAGGCATAGACTTCCTTTTTCCCATCTCTCTGTATTTTGTGTGGTATAAATTTCTTTATTTTTTTAAAGATTTTATTTATTTATTTATTTATGAGAGACACACACAGAGAGAGAGAGAGGCAGAGACACAGAGGGAGGGAGAAGCAGGCTCCATGCAGGGAGCCCAACATGGGACTCGATCCTGGATCTTCAGGATCAGGCTCTGGGCTGAAGGCAGGCACTAAACCACTGAGCCACCCGGGGTGCCCTATAAATTTCCTTAGTACAGAAATCACCCTTTTGGAATTGCTGCCTGCTTATCAGTCACCCAGAGATTCAGAGGACAAGCTCTGGAATTGTAATGCCTCAATTTGGTACCCCACTCGTCAACTTTCATGAGGGCAAGATCTTGGTCATTTTGTTTCAACTGTATACACTTCGGTTTCCTAATCTGGAAAAGAAAGTAAAAATAATAGCCACAAGGGCTTATTATGAATATTAAATGAGTTACTGTGTGTGATGTTCTTACTACAGTACAAGGCAAGCAAGTGGTAAATGTTAATTATTATAAGAAATTAAAAGATGTATTGCTAGTTAATAGTGAGTCCTATTGTTAGTTAATTGATATTAAGAATACATTTATTATGATATTTATTTTTTAAAATTTTAGTATTATCGCTAAAATATGTAGCAGTTTCATGTTATTTCAGCTATCTCAAAAGATATACTTTGCATAATCATTCAAAGGAAATGAAAAGATCAATAATTATCAGGCATAAAGCTCAGGATGCCAAACAACTTCACAGAATCACAAACTGCCGTAATGATTCCCCATCATTTCTCTTGTGGCTGCTACCTTATAAAACTCTTGCCAATGGGGACCCCTGGGTGGCTCAGCAGTTTGGCGCTTGCCTTCAGCCCAGGGTGTCATCTTGGAGACCCGAGATCGAGACCCACGTCAGGCTCCCTGCATGGAGCCTGCCTCTCTCTCTCTTTGCCTGTGTCTCTGCCTCTCTCTCTGTATCTCTCATGAGTAAATACATAAAATCTTAAAAAAAAAAAATCTTGCCAATGGACTCATGTCATACCTAGATGCAGGTTTTCCCTGGCCTCCCAAGAACTTCAATCACTTAGCTTCTAGTAGATGTAGGCCTCTGGGATAGAGGAGGGAATACCAGCACTTAGCTTTTCAAAATTGAAAGTATGTTTCTCTGCACCCAAAGAGAAATGGACCCAAGTCTAGCAGGAGGACCATGCACTTGCTGCAAGAATATAGAGAGGTTTCCCCTAGAAGAAGGCGAACTAGCCATGAGAATGGGAGGCTGGAACATAGGAAGTATCCTAAAGTCAGAGGCTCTCAGTAGGACCTGTCCTTGGCTGATGAGGCCATATAAGGCAGACAGGTTAAGAAACTAGAGAAGATCTTATGCAGAATTTGAAATAGGAAAAGAAATAAAAAAGAAAGAAAGAAAAGACATTCTTAGACATTAGACACTTCAGCTGAGATGATTCTACAATTGAGGCTCTGATGAAAAAAATAAACAGATCAGGGCATTCATTGGGTAGTTAAGCTAGTTTTAAAAGATGATCAAATAGAGACAGTTAGTACTTGGATCCTGGCTTCAAAGTTGGGACACTGTGCCCTATAGGTCCTCTGACTTCCCTTTAGGGTACTCTGTTCTTCCCTAAGTGAGTATGGAAGCAACGGCCTGTACAACTGTTTTAATCACACACCATTGATCATTCTGAGAAGAATGCTAACCATTCACTGAGAGTAAGTTTTGGTTCTATTTAAAGATGGTGAGAATGACTGCGGCATCATAACGCTAGAACATTCCACTTGGAATCAAATGCTCTACATTGATGGTTCTCCTTTTCTCCATTAATCTGACTACCTTAATGACCTATCCAAAACTCAAACCAAGGTCTATAGTGTCAGATCACAGCAGGCATCATATATTCCCATTATTCTTCTACTGTAGTTTTTATTAAGGACAATTGTGGTTCTCTATTGAAGGGATTCCTGAGATTTTACAAGTATTTTGTTTGGAGAAGGGAAAATAGAAGCCAAAGGTCAGAGAAGCTTTATGAAGTCAGTTGGGCAATGGGACATATATGAGCATGCATGCTTTTCACATAACCTTCACATCTCATTCTCTATTCCACACTTTCTACCCACAAAGTGAGCTCTACCACTGTGATTTCATTTTTGTCTCTTTAGGCTTCATATGAAAATTTGGAGAAAGTGTGTTGATTACTTTGCAAAAGACTTTGATGGATTTACCTCCACCAGTTTCCATGAATTTTAAGAATGAGCTCTCCAAAACTCTAAAGCAGGGATTCCTGTTTTACAAGACCAATCTTGAGACAGTCCTGAGTCTTATGAAATTTATGGAATCTCCAAATTTGTACCCTCTTTCTTGAATGGTGTTAGAAGGACCATGCTTTTAGAGGAAGGATTTGGTGCTTATTGAACGGTGGATGGTGAGTCCAGTGCTGGGATTATGTAAACAAACTTGAGTTTAGCCTATGTCAGATGTTTATTTCAGATGGCGCTGCAGTCAATGCCATTGGGTGAGTGTGTTTTGTTTTCCTCACGACCAACACTTACTTGGCATTTTCAGAGTTCTCACTGCTGCTTCTTAGTTTTCCAGTCCCAAGAGACACAGTGGCTTTCTCCTCCATGTCTGCTTCACTGGTGCCAGGCTTGTTGAAGTCTTCAGTAAAAACTAGATTGTCAAATCTAGAGTGTCCATGGAGTCAGTAAAGCTAGAAGCCATGGTGCAGTCAAAGAGCAACCGCAACCGTCTCACCATGGTAGTCCTTTCTTAACTAAGAGATGAATACTATCATTGTACAGATGGGGATCACTAGAAGTCACCACCACTCTTTGATTTAACAAACATTTATGGAGAGTCTGCATGATTAAGATGCTGAGGAAGATAGAAATATGATGCTGCTTTCAAGAAAAAAAGTTGATATTATTAAATGACAAAGGTACTATATTTTACACACTTTATTCCATCTAATTCTTACAACAGCATTTTGAGCTTGGGAATATTATTTCTGTTTCACAGATAAAGAAACAGGCTCAAGGTATTTAAGTAATTTGCTCAAGATCCTTCTGTTGGCAAGTGATAGAGACAGAACTGTCTGACTCCATAATATAAAGTCAGTTTAATGTAGATGAAAAGGCAGTTGCTTAGACAACTAGAATTTAAGGAAATGTGTGATAAGTGTAGTAAGAAGAGAACATTTTAAAATGCCTTGAGAGGGATGCCTGGCTGGCTCAGTTGGAAGAACATGCAAGTCTTTATCTTGGGGTCATGAGTTTGAGCCCCTCATTGGCTGTGAAGATTATTTAAATAAACTTTTAAAAATGCCATAAGAATTTTCAGTTAAGAGATAAGAACTTTATCCACCCCCCCCACACACACACACACAAATGAGCCCCTTCATACGTACCAGTTGGCATGGAGCAGAACAACCTAGAAATACATTAGAATACAGTGTTGAGTCTACTTAGGTTAAAAGTTTAGGGATAAGATTGTTCACTTTCTATGCATGGATGCTGTCACATACTGGGGTATCCATTTCTCAAGTTGCCCTGATCAGGAGACCAGTTGGGGCTTAATGGGGTGAGGCCGATAAGAGCACTTCTTACCCCCAGATGGTTTTCTGTTCTCAGGAGCCAATTCTGTTTTTCTCTTATGGAAAGTAAATATCTGCAAATCTGAAGGATATTAATTTTCCATCCTAGATGAAGCAATTATTGGTAACTAGGTATGGAACAATCTGCAAGGCTATGTGAGAAAAAAAATGCAAATCAGGGACACCTGGGTGGCTCAGTGGTTGAGCGTTTGCCTTCAGCTCAGGGCATGATCCTGGAGTCCCGGGATCGAGACCCATATCAGGCTCCCTGCATGGAGTCTGCTTCTCTCTCTGCCTATGTCTCTGCCTCTCTCTCTCTGTGTGTCTCTCATAAATAAATAAATAAAATCTTTTTTAAAATATGCAAATCTATAAAATATACTGGAATAAAATCATTTTTCCATATTTGATAGCAAACATTAATTACCTTGCACCTTTTGGTACCTACTTCTCATGTTTGAATCCAAAATCATATAGTGATGGTAACACATTACTATATGATACATCATATACATGTACATGATATATCAGTACATCATAGTACAATATGGTACATTTATTCCCCCAATCCCTTTGAGATAAATAGGAATTATTTTCCCCAAGTGAGAGATGGGGAAAATAAAGGATAGTACTTCAAATAAAGTATATTTCCAAGGTTCAAAAAGTATCTTTCCAGGATTACAGAGCCAGTGAGTGCAAAGCTAGAACTGTAGGCCAGAGCACCCTATTGCAAGTTACATGGTCTTTTCTACACATGGTGTGGTTTCGCAGTAGGTATGATATTATCTCTTTACTACTCTCTATCATCAAAAGGGATGCTCTAAGAAGGTGATAGCCTTTGCCAACTTTGCCCGTGGCAAAACTCACATTAATTCACATATACCTCAGCATGTCTTCTTCGAATATGGAAACCTTCCATTATAACTGACTCTATCTATATTGCTGAATTTCCGTTATTATGACTTTTCATTGTTTCCTAGAATGTGTTATTCTGAATTTGTTAATTCCCAGCTTTTTCTTCTGTCTACACCAAATAATCATACATAGAAAATGACGCTGGAAGAACTGGATCCACATCTAGACACAGGAATGGGTTACTATTTCAGTAGTAATCTTAGAAAGCTAATCCAAAAAAAATCACTTAAGCAAAACTTAGTTCATTTGGGTAAAACATGAATTAAGTGGTGAGTTTTCCAAACAAACATTTGAAATATTAATATCTCCACAGTTCTTAGAGGAAGCAAATGGACAGATAGAGACCATGTATATATATTTGCATCTGCAAATAAGGACAACTGGGTACAGAAAATCTCATAGTTTTAAAAGATTTCTTGTATATGACCAGTTTTTAAATAAAAATTGTATTTATCTAAGATGTCCAGCATGATGATTTGATATAAATGGTGAAGCTTTTACTAGAGTTAAGCTAATTACCATATCTTCTCCTCACATAGTTATCTTATTGTGAGTGTAATGAGAGTACATGAAATCTACATTGAAATTTTATGGAATTCTCTCCTCTGACCCCCACCATGCCATGCTTTGGGAAAGTATTTTTCTTCTAAAGATACTGGGTATATATTCACATCTTCTGATGATATGTATTGGGTTTGTAATGTCTTACCAGGCCAAGAATGTATCAACTGGAGACCGTCTAGAGAGGCAATTAAAATGGCCAGTTTACACCAAGCTGCAGAAAAGAGAAATGGAGTTAGGGGGAAAGAAATTCAAAGAAATGGTCTTTCCAATCCCACTCCCATTGACTACAGGATTCGTCAAGGGTGGCTAGAATTCTGCTCTCAGTTTTCCAGTCCTGGGCCTTAGCAGATTCAGAATGGAAAGAGAATCCGAAATTGCGCTAGTAAGACACATGAAGACCATATTTAACACTTCCTATTCATCAGGCACAGTGTGATCTCTTTACATACGGCCTCTCATATAGCAAATAACATAAAAATCAGTTTGTGAGGGCATATCCAAGGAACAGTGATATTTCCTAGAAATTAGTATACACAGAACTCCTGCTGAATGTAATTCATCAGTACTGCCCACAAAAGTAACCACTCATGAGACATTTAGCACCTGTGAGATACAACACACAATATGAATGTATTGGGTTATTCAAACTCAAACATCTGTTGGCTTTTAATAACTAATAATGTGACTATTTACTCCAAAGATTTTTGACTTGTCACTCTTCCTACCATCTTGTCACAATTTTTTTAATGGAAAATCTAAAACCAGACATGTAAAAATAACCTAGTTTCCCCTTAATTCATGGAAAAAAACTCTGAAAAAAAATTTTGTTGTTTAAGAAACCAACTAAAATAATTATGAGGACCTAAAATATTGGATGCAACTTCCTAACTTCTGTACCTCAGTCTACCTATCCCTAAAATAGGATTAACAATATTGCACTACACCTGCAAAGGAATATGAATTTAATAAGCCTTTTAAACCTCCACTTTGTAATCCTCAGAGGAAAAGGCACTATGTAAATATCAAGTAATCTTATCTTTGTGCCTCATTATCTGAGCTAATATTAACTGTAGAAAAGTTATGTCAAATAACATAAAATGGATATTAGACTAAAACTGCAGTTTGATTTTATTGTTTTACCATTAATATTGGCAAGTAAGGATAAAATATGCACAAAGGAGGACTAAATGGCAAACACTCATTATATTATCTCACCAAAATTCCAACAGAGAAATAATATCTAGTAATAACATAGCACAGTTCCTGGTTCTGCCAACTTCTAAAATAAAAACCAACTTGGATTAAGCATGCCAGCTGAAAATAAAGTAATACCTTAAAAAAAAAAAAAAAAGCTCACACCTACTTCTAAAAATCAGAAGGCAATAATCGGCCAGTAGCATCATTTCC
Source organism: Canis lupus familiaris (assembly GCF_011100685.1). Classification (NCBI taxonomy): domain Eukaryota; kingdom Metazoa; phylum Chordata; class Mammalia; order Carnivora; family Canidae; genus Canis; species Canis lupus. The sequence continues at coordinate 19,647,997 of NC_049256.1, forward strand.
CACTATTTAATGGCATATCATTAGCAAAAATAAAATTGTCAAGAATCTCATATTGATACTGTTTTCACTTTTATGATTTGGCCAAGTGATCCTCATGCCGGGACAGCTTACTCTGTATTTCAGATCTGTGGTCTCTATGATGCAGCAGGAAGGTTCCATGACTGGCCCTGAAACATTAGGAAGCTCAGGAATGGTGCCCATGTCTCATGACCTTCTTGTTAACATTGCAATCCTTGCACGTTCATTTTGGACAAGCTTCAAGTCTCTTAGTCCATGGATGAGTGTCAGAGTATTTGCAAGATGATCTGCAAAATCCAATCTGAAGCTCATCCTAATACACAACGAGGAGTTAATCCTCTGTGTTGGTACAGTGCTGTGCAATTTTTAATGCTTTACAAACCTTCATTTACCTCCCTCAGAGTAGGGAGGACTATCTTATTTATTTTACTTATCTCTATTTTTCTTGTGGTAATGCAGTGGCTAGGAATCAGCAATTATTACTGTTATTTAGTTGGGACCCTAATTCATTAATCTTATTATAACCAGATTTTACCTCAGCTTTGCGTTACTATTTTCCTAGTTCAAATTTTCTTTTTCTTTCTTTTTTCCTTTCTTTCTTTCTTTCTTTCTTTCTTTCTTTCTTTCTTTCTTTCTTTCTTTCTTTCCTTTCTTTCCTCCTTTCTTTCTTTCTTTCTTTCTTTCTTTCTTTCTTTCTTTTTTTTTCTTTCTTTCTTTCTGGCATTTTTCCCCCATTTGTATCTTATCCATAGTTACATAATTCCCTTGGCAGCTTCAAAAGTTGTCCAAACTCCTGCAGCTTTTTTCTTCATTGGGGATTTAACAACCCAGGCAAGGGTGTTTACCCCTGGGACTGCTTTCTGCTAACTCAGCAAAGACTTTAGATCAAATTTCCCAGGGCTCTTGATTGTTCACAGAGCACCAAGGTTATTTTCATTTCTACAGCCAGAAGTAGGGAAGATAAAGTAATAATGGTCATTTTCAGGGTGTACTTCCCAGTAGGGTAGCTTCCAGACTTTCCTTTTGCAATTATAACATTTTCCTCCTTAACCACCCTACCTGTTAGTTCCTCAGCCATTGAAACTAAAGGTCCTATTATTTATATACTGCATTGAATCTTTAAGGGTTATTGTTGTTGTTGATTTTTTTTTTTTAATGAATCACTAATGCTCAGGTGCCCTTAATAATAACCTCTAACCACTTTCTAGTTTAAAATCCTGCTTCGGGGTCTAAAGGAATACTGTAAGTAAGAAAACAGTAAGTAAAACTGTTTTTAAGGCATTTTTTTCTTACCTTCATCATAAAGAATTTATTAGAGATTGTGTGAAACTGTGCTAAGTATTTTAAGATGATATCAGAATCATAGATGGCCAACGTGACCAAAGACCAGACTGTCCTCAAGAGTAAGGGCAATGCAGGGGTACGAGACCAAATGCCAGGAGATCTGGTTTTAAGTGTAACACATTCTCGAAGCTTAGTTTCCTCACTTTTCTACCTGTAAGGACTGGTGTGAAGAGGTGGGTGAAATTAATTTATAAATGGTAACACTCATGTAAGATTCTTATACCTTCCTATCCATATATGTTTACATTGAACAAGAGAAATTGAAGTAAGATTTTCAAAGGGAAGTCGAGGAATGTTACAGGTATGCCAATAAATCTCTACAAGATTTCCTTTGACATAGTTCTTCAGCAATATATTCTACTGTCTAACATTTCTTTCAGGAAAATTCTATCTCTAACCTAAAGCCCAAACATCATGAAATAATGCCCAAACATCATAAACAATTTGTTTTGACCACTACATAGGCTACTTCATGGTTCCTACAATAAGCCCCAAATTATATTACAACCCTAATTAATACTTGCAGTGATGGGCAGACCCTACCTTGGTATATGATGATCAAGCATTCCAACCCTTAATTGGCAATTTTGCTATACTCACCAGTATTTGTTGCCCTCCGTCATCCAAATTACTTTGCTTAAACGCTGTCATCCCATTTGGCTTTAATGCCTATAGAGTCAGAACAATCCAGCCTAATGCTTTCTTGGTGACTAGCTGCGGTTCAAAGGTCAGCATATCCCCCAGGACATAGAGGGCCTCAGCTCTACCAAGAAGGCACCACCACATCACATACTACACACTTTATAAGAGAAACTGATTGGTGACTTAAATATGAAGTTCTTTTTCTCAGGGATGGGGGTGTAGCAAGGAGCACCCAGCTTTTCTGAAGCAAGTTCACAGCCTCAAAGCTTTGGCCTTATAAACAATCTATCTTTTGACTTGCTTTTTTTTTTCCCCTCAAAGGTGTTCTGAAAAGCAGAACATGTGGGAGCATAATAAAAATGAGTCATATGGGAGTGGAGGACACCCCCCCACCAGGGGACTGACATTTAGAGATAAATACAGCATGAGAAGGTTACTGAAATTGCATTTCCACTGACCAAGTCCTTTTTCCGCGGAGTAGCAATGTAAAATAAAAATGCAACACAATGACCACGCAGGATTGTTTGCAGGGATAAACAGGACAGGAGACAGACTCCCCTGTGCTGCATTTTTCCCACTGCAGATGAATGAAAGAGGCAATTATCTAATAAAAAATTTACTGTTAATTGCTACCAGTTAAGCAGTACTACTGTCAGCACTATTAAATACTATTTGGACTGAAGAGATTTATTTCACCTTCTTCTGCTTGGAAATTTGACATCATTCCTGGCTTCTACCTCACCCCCCAATTATAATCCACTGGAAATGGGAAAGCGACAAGAGCCATTTAATGTGTCACAACAAGAGTGAGGGGGAAGAAGTGCTGGAAGTGGAGGCTTTTCAAAGAGACTGGGGGAAATAGTATGGCATGATGATTACAGAATCTGGGTTGGTTTTTTTTTTTTCTTCTTCTTCTTTCTCCCTCCTTTTCTGTATGGACTTTTGTTTTTGTTTTTGTTTTTGTTTTCTCATTTATGGCCAAAGCCTTATTCCCAAAGGGTGTGTTCTTTCAGGTTTATGGCTCTGACTAATGGAATTGCTCTAAATAACATTTTGATCTCGCAAGGTCACCCAGAGTGCTATACCTTTCCTTTAATGATTCAGGTCTGGACCAAGCATTTCCCAGAATTGAGATGGTAATGAAGTCATTAGTTTCTTCCTACTTGAAGCCCTGGCTAGAAAGCAGAATTCTATGGGCAAAGTCTGAGTGGGCTTTTTTCATAAATCTCACACCCAGCTGAGCTGTAACACCTGTTACATTTTCCCAGGAGCCTGAGCCATAAGACCATTTCCAATCTATTTGCTCTTCTTCTTCCACAGGACACTGACAAAGGCAGGGGTCCCTGCTTTCTAAGGCACTGCTAATTGAAAATCTCTGGCTGGTGCAAATGTGAACTCAAACCCACAAGAGTTCCAAATAAGGCTCCAATGATTATTTCCTCCTCTTTTTAAAAATAGCCTTTATAATGCAGGTTATGCAAGATTAATTTGTTGGAGAGAAAAATTGTCATTGAGCCTCTTGCCCCCAATAAACTTTTACTTTCCATGCATTTTTTTTAGAGAAAGAAAAGAGAGAGGAAAATAATAAAACCCAGAGTTCAGCTAACCCTACAGGACCTGTACTTGTGAGAATTGGAGGGTGGGGGTAGGGTAGCATTAAAGTGTATTTGCTTTTGTTGGTGTGCTTTTAAAATCTTCTCTATGTTCTAATTTTGAACATAAAAATGGAGAACAAAGTTGAGTCAGATGATCAAGCAAATGTAAAGTGATTACAACGGCAGAGCAGGTTTAAAAAACTGTGCTCGAAAACTGAATAATTAAAAGAGGAAATTTTCTTGTAGGATTCTTGAAAGGAAAAAGAAAATGCATTCATTCTATAGAAAAGATGGGCATTTCTGGCCCTCATCACAGTCTGTGGGGAAAAAAAAAAAAAACTAAATAACAAGAAGAAGCTTAGGAGATGCAGCTATCAGGCTTCAGGTGGCATTTGACAGAAAAATAAATGTTCGAAATAAAGTAGTTGTAAACAAATGAACACTTATGTATTCCTCTGGGAATCTGAACACCCTAAGAATTCGAGTCTTAAAGACAAAACATAGGAGACCTTAGCCCACAAATGACAACAGAGCCAGTGATCAGGCTGTCCCTTGTGATCCCACCATCTGTATTCTACACCCAAATCCACTAAAGAAATGGACTATCTGTGAATTCTGTACTGTGCTTTATTGGTGTTCTGTAGTTTGTTGGTTTGGGGTTTGTGGAGTGCATTGCTTGTAGCCATTGTCATTGTTGGAGCCAGATATCTCTGCATGCCTCATTCTTAAGGTGCATTCTCTCTAGGGGTACTCCTCCCATGCCAGCAGTTGAGAAGATGGTCTATTACAAGCTTGCAGTCATGAAGGGGTATGTGTATCAGTAGGAAGATGGCTATTATTTCATTGCAAGAGGGAAAAAATAATGAATGAGTTTTTAAGTAAAAGTCTAATGAACTGTATTCCTATAGCATAAATTATTTGAACTCTACTGTGAAATCTGCATGTGGTTCTGAATACAATTTCGAGAAGAGCTGAGACACTCAGAACCTCTAGAGAACATTTATTCACATAGGTCCTAAACGTATTTGAATCCACTAAAAAATAAATTTGGTAGCCTATTTGTTGAAAAAGAATGAGGTTCTCCACATATCCTTGAGTGAAAAGCTTTTAAATTGCCAATATTTTTGGTAGGTCAAAAATAGTCAAGTATCTGCAATTTCATATTTCAACTTAAATACTGTGTAAGATAATATAAACATGATCTTATTTTGTCATTGTTTTATATACTCTGAAAAGTTTCTAGCAGTTTTCCCTAAAAGTGGGATTAAGGGTAACATGTACTTCATTTCTTCTGGCTTACCTTTATTTTTTACTTTTTCTAGAATAATCTCTGGGTTCTCCCTCAGAATTCCAGGCTGAAGCTAAAACACTTGAGAAAATGTTAGCCATTCCCATTGGACTGTTATTAATCTTTTTCCCAATTCTTCAATTCTTACTCCATTTATACTACTCATAGCAGGTGGGGATGGAGGGGGTGGTGTTCTCGCCCATATTTCACCAATTCTGACTTTGTCCATATAAGCTATAGAGTCAAACAATTTAATAATAAATTTGGATTGGTGATTAATTTTTTGTACCACTTCAGTCTACCATAAAAACAATGTGTCACATTCTGTTCAGAGAATTTTATGTTCCCATTCACTATCCTAAAAATTAAAGATATGCTCCCATGGAGGAAAAGTCAAGCAACACAAACATTCTCAACAGACTGGTCCTAAATTTCTAGAAAAAAATATATGGTTAAGGTGGTGACCTCTCATTTGTTAGGAAACACCGGCAACACTGATTCTATCAGACATACCTTCTCTGACTTCCAGAGTTTGGGTTATTTCTAGATTCTTGCATCTCCTTTCCACCATCCACTCCTTTGACTCCCTGCTTGTCAAGGAAAGGATTTTTTGACTCTGTATTGATCATTGTCGATTCTTACCTTTCCTGCTTCCTCCTTTAATTCAGTTATTTATGTCCAGGAGAAATGGTCTTTACCACTCTGTGTCACCAATAGGTGCTGCCACCTATTGCAGTATTTTCTGACTTATAGTAATACCTTGCTTGATCAATTTTCTATTTTGTATGTGCTAGTGATAAATATTGGTATTCATAGTCTTTCTAAGAGCTCAGAATTTAATTTAAAAGGGACCATGTATTATTTAGGTGGTGATATTGATCTATATTTTAATTAGGGAAGCTGAGCAAAAATAATTTTAAACCCTCCACCACTGGGGAGGCAGCATGAAGTAGTAGGAAAAAAGATCATCAGTAAGTTAAGGTTGTAGTCCAGGTTCTATGACTATGTGACTTTGAGCATGTCACGTAAGCCCCATGAGTCATCATCTGTAAGATAAAAGATTTTCAAGAGATGGAACGTAGCTCCTGAAACCAATATTGCACTACACATTAACTAACTAGAATTTATTTACTTAAAGATTATTTATTTATTTATTAGACACACACACACAGAGGCAGAGACACAGGCAGTGGGAGAAGCAGGCTCCATGCAGGGAGCCCGATGTGGGACTCTATCCCGGGACTCCAGGAACATGCTCTGGGCCAATGGCAGGTGCTCAACCACTGAGCCACCCAGGACATCCCAACTAACTAGAATTTAAATAAAAACTTGAAACAAAAGAGAGAGAGAACATAGGTGTCTCTATTTGTACTTTTGTTTGGCTCTCAATCCATTAATCCATAAATTCCCTTTGAATTCCCATGTGGCTCTGGTGCAACACCAATTTTCTACAATGATCAACAGCCAAGAGTAGTTGAGCCACCAGCCCTGCGATTTCCAAAGCTCTGGGACTAGGATGAATCTTGAGCTGCTAGGCATAGAGATCTTTTCATTCCTTTGCCTGCTCTTGAGCCAGTCAAGGCACAGAGTGAACTCTACTTCTGGCAGGTGCCTTGGTGGGTATAGGTAACCGTGCTTGAATAAACTCCGCAGAAACACTTGATAGCTCTGAGTTTCACTGCGTCCACTGATGTCCTATATCCTATGCAGGAATTTCCCAGACTCATTCCTCCATAAATTCCCACCCAAGCTAATGGAATAGGAATGGAAATCAACTATGAATGGCATTCAGAATCAAATGGGAAAATTTTCTCAGCTTCAGGTAATAAAAGTAAAAAGGCAGGGTGATCTTTGAATTCTCCTGGAGAAAAATTAAAATGTTCTTTATTAGTTGCTCCAGGGCCCCAGGAAGGCATCCCCCTCCCCACCCCTTTTAAAATAAGAGCTTGCCCTTCCCTACACAGCCCTTTTAATACAAGTGAAAAAATTCCAAATTCCTCATTTGTTTAGCCTGAAAATCCCCTGCACATTCCCACAAACTACTTCCTTTTCTCTCTTTTTAGCAAGACTCCCCTCTCTCTCTTTAATGAAGAGAAGTTCAGAGGGTTTTTCCCATGAATAGATGGCAGGCACCTGGGAGTTATGAATTTTAAAGTGATCATTTTCTTTCAGCCATGCCGGACAATGGGCATCTCCTTTTGACTCACTTTCACAGCTTTGAGAGGCTCTCAGATCAGCCACATTCCAATCGGACTGGAGTCAGCTCAGAGCTGTGCTGGACCGCATCAAGGTCTCGCACAGAAAGACAAGGAGCAGATGGCCGGCACCGAGCTCTCCTCCCCCTTTCAGTGCGCAAAGGCAGGCAATGTGGGAAAGCGTTCGCCCGGCATTGCCTATTGATCCCTGAATAGAACCACCGCATGCCACCAGCCTGTAGGTATGAACCTCTGTTAACAGATGGTGAGATCATTATGAGCAATTAATTCCTTTAATGTATCAGTGGGAACATGTTGGAAAGGATGACGCAAACACTCAGTGAATAGTGTGAACTCCTCGCTCCTGGGGGAGCAAGCTGATGCTACCTTGGGGGGCGGCTGGGAATATCTCCCCAGGCTGCCTGCAGCCGTATGGCTTAGGACAGGGTCTGGGAACGGACTGCCCAGAACTGAGGTGTGGTTTTCATTAACTAATTGTGAATCTTTCCCTTCCTTTCATGATTAATGCCAGATTTGTCCTCTAGGTCATTTTGATACACAAGAACCATCCAAAAATATAGAGACAAACAAAAACAAGACTTGTCAGTAAATCCAAGATGCATGGGGAATTATTTCACAGAAATCAGCAGAGAATCGGGTCATGGGGTCACTTTTGCTAAACACAACTATAGCTGTGACAGTTCTCAATTGAAAATAAATGTTTCTTTCAATAAAGATAAAGCAGTGGTAAAACTATGCACATTCCAGGGTTTGAGTCTGGAAACTGAATGGGTGCCATATAAATGGGTAGATTTAAAAGAGGATGTTTTTAAAAATATGAATTCACAAATAGAGTGAATTTAAGCAAATGACACATTAGCAAATTATCTCTCCTTGTATCAGTGAAATAATTCTTACATTTCAATGACAATGTAAAAAAGATGATCAGGGGCCAACTGGGAAAAATGGGCACCTCCTTCTTCAGATATTGCTCTGATTTATAATCAATGAGATAATGATATTTTTACACGTTTTTACATGTTTTTCCTACTTTTAAAAATGATATTTAGTAGTAAGGGCTTTTTTGTCCTACAGGAAAAAAGATAATCTTAGGATGCACTATAGATCCTTGGATAACCCTTAGATTTTAAGAAGATAGAAAATACAGGAACAGGAAATACTGGCAACTATTCACTTAATTCATATTTAAATGACACTTTTTGCTTGTAATTAAGACACTCAAGCAGTGTCTCTGTTCATGAAATTTACATAACTGTACAATAGCTTGCCTAAATGAACAGCAAATGGCAGTTAACCTTGAAGTGTATTATCTTAATTGAATAAATCTGGCTTTAATTCAATAAATTAAAAACAGAAATAATATCGCAAAAGACTTTTAAAAACAGACTTGCCATCACCCCCTAAATACAGAATGGTACTGTTTATAGTTGTGTTGGAATGCTCGGACATTTTCCAGTATGATTTTAGAACTCTAAAAGCATTCTGGTACACATTCGCTATTTTTCCATCATTGTTTCCAAAGCAAATCAATGTCACTTTTTGGATATTGATAACAATATCTGAACATTGAATCAAAACTCATAAGTGTGCTTATTTAAAGATGATTCTTCATCTGGGTTTCCAATTCCTCTACCTCCATGGGAAATTTGGTCTTATTCTTTTTTTTTTTTTTTCCAATTCTTTCTGAGTGTCCTATGCACACAACAGAAAAGACTAAATAGGGGAAAATAGTCTTCTTACATAGGAAAGAGGCATTCCCACTACTTTTTCATTTAAATCAGATTTACATGGACTGCAAATCCCTTCACCATAAGGGAACTGACAAAAAATGCTGAATTCTTCCCTCTCAAAGTTTGTTGCATTAATCAGCACAATCATGTTTCAGTGATTATATAGTTAAGGAGAAGAAATCATGCAATATGTTTTTATTTGCATGAAATAAGTTAATGAGGCACCACCTGTGCCTTGTATCAGTTTATGGGGGGAGAAAGCAGGAGAACACAGGTGTTCTAAGAGCATCATGGTAGACTTTATACATTCCTTTAAAAACCCTAAAGCCTAAAAGAATTTATCAGAATCTACAGTGCATATTGCCAAGGAATAACCTATACACACAGAGACATACATAAAAATTATTGTGAAGAAATTCCTGGTTTCTTGGCTAGCAAGGGAAAAAAAGCCATAATTCATTCTTTCCTCGTTCTCACAGAGTTTGCTATTGTACCATCTGCAATATACAATGTACATGCTCAGCCATAACCCGTACGGCTGGAAAAGAAGCATTCACACTGTGAATTACCATTTTTCCCAGCATCTAGCTCTAGTCAAAGACAGCACAATAATAAACTAGAAGCTCCTTTGTCTGTTAAACATTGTTCTTCATTACTACATGAAAAGCAAATTGTCTTTGTATAGAGGAAGAGTGGCACATACAGCCATGGGAGTGGGGGGAAGGGATTTGCCTCTCTCACTGACCACCTCACAGACACAGAGGCCACTCATCTATCTTTCCCCACTGGCCCACCCAACTCTGCTTTCCAAATCATTTCGTCAACCAGCTCGTTGGAGAGAGATCCCTTGTTCAGCTGAGTGAGATGCTAGTCAGAGGCTCACAGGAAGCTTTTACACTGAATATCCTAACACGTCCACAGATTTCTTTTTTTTTAAATCACTTCGGTGTGTCCCTTTAGGATATTTGGGAGAAATGAAGCTTATCTGAGATGCTCTTTTTTCCTGGGACTAAATATACTCCACAAGTTATTGAGCGTTTTGGGGGGCTCTTAAGAGCCAAATGAAAAGAAAGCAAACAAAACGTTTAGAGCAGCAGATTAGATGATACATAGATAGATAGATAGATAGATAGATAGACAGACAGACAGATAGATATAAACATACACCAAGTACACAGTAACAGTTACCATCAAAGTTAAGAAAATGTTAGAAGAACTAACCATTCAAGGAAAGGGTCCTCATAATGGAAATTAGTTATCTACAAGAAATGAATAGTTTTCTGAGGGCTTTTTAAATCTTTTGAATATAATAACTTCCAACAAATCTTACAGCACAATAAGGGTGCTTGCAAAAGCCTGACTAAATTAAAAAATCATAAATCTCTCCTCATAGGGAAGGCAATGGGCAAACCCAAATTCTCATTTTAAATGTCAAAGAAAATTACCTCTTAGTGACATCTGATATGACCCTCAGTGGATCATTTCCTTAGTGTGTTGCTGGAGAGGACTGCCAGGAAAGGTTGTAGAGCACTCTGCTAGACATGACGTGAGGAGTCAAAATCACATCTGTAAACTTCCCTGGACAGAGACTGGCTGGATGAAATAAATTTCCTGCATATCAATCCAAAAGTAGTTCAGTTTATGTATCTACTGTTAAAAAGAAGTTGAGATCTCATCAGAGAATGGTAAAAATCACTGAGGGAAGAATGTCCAAAGATCTCCTTTGGACATAAAACATTGTTTCCATATTGTTGGGTTTTGCAGTATAATTATGTGGGCGATTGCTCGTTTTTCTCTCTGGCATATGAGAATAATACCTAGCTCACCGAATTGTCATGAAGCTTTAGGGAAATCACATCATAAAATAACTACATTAGTTTGCTATTTAGTAGGCTCTCAATAGATGCCAAGTTGTCTTTTCAGGTATAGATTAACATTTGATTTTAATATAGGGGGGAAATCCATAATTGCCAAGTAGTATACTCACATTTGTTCTCTGCTTAGGAGAAACACAACTTTTATTTTTAATGCGCGATACCTGATGGCAACTTTCAAGTAATGAAATGTAATTTTGACAATCCCTCTCAACTCTGAAAATTGTTATTCTAGCACATTCTCAAATATCTAAAGTTCATATTTGCAACCAGAAATCAAGTCTGTTATCTGAGAGCTTGCAACCATATTCTATCTAAAAAGAAACCCGCCTATGTATTTTTACCATGCATCACGTGATGGGTTAGTTTTGACTTAGGCAGGCTCATTCTGTGTAAACAAGACACTGACATCACCAAGATACAGAGAGGAATAAACTCAGTCCATGCCCATGAGAAAGTGGTAAAAATACATGAGTCATATCAGAAACATCTGTCTTCAATCCCAAGTTAAGCACTTCCCAGGCTAAGGGGCAATTTGTGAATCATATGATCTACTATCCAATTCAAACATTTGCATTTGTCTTAATTCTACTAACATGTAAGAGGATAACTGATGGTTTATCTTTTTTAATAATACTGCTTTTCCTTGAAAGTCTGCATATATGGATTTCCAAATTGTTGCAATAAATACATTTTTTTTCTTTTTTCAGTTTGAACGCTTTCTCCTTAATTCAGAATGACAATATTTGTCCCTAAACTCATAAAACAAAGTATTTACTAGTAGTCCTTATGGTTGTGCTTTTTTTTTTTTTTTTTTTCACTTTCAGGGAAAACATGTTGAACTTCCCAAGTGTAACTCCTCAACATTTAGACCCTTCCTTTCCAATATCTGTTCTCTTTCCTTCTCCACAGGCTCTTTCTCCATCATTTCAAACATATTCAGGCCATCCCAGTTTGGGGCAATTGTTCTCCATCGAGGGTGATTTTTCCTCCAGGGGATACTTAGCTATATCTAGAGACAATTTTAGTTGTTGCGACTGGATGGAGAGGATGCCATTGGCATCGAGTAGGTACAGGTCAGGGATGCTATTGATTATCCTATGGTACATAAGGCTGTCCCCTCGCCCACTCCACACAAAGAATTATCCAGCCCCAACTGTTCATTGTACCAGGTTGAGAAACCTTGATCTGGAAGGGGGAAACAAACCCAAAATCCACTTTTATATCATTTTGTGCCCAACTACTTCCTTAGCCATCCTTTCCTCTTTGCTAATTTAAAAAAAAAATCTCCCCTCTATTTCCTCTTACTCCTTAACCATATGCAATTTATTTTCCTTCTACACAAGTCACTGCAACTATTCTCTTCAGGGTCACTAGCCTGCTTAAATGCTAGATCTCACCATCCAATGAACACTTCCCTGCCCTTTACTTTGACATTACTGTTGCATTTCAGTTGTTGGCCATTTCTTCCTTCTTAAAAATCTCACATCCCTTGGTACCACTGACAACAATGGTCTACAAGTCTTTATCATCATCATCTTCTTCTGTCTCTTCTTCAGCAATCATCATCATCATCATCATCATCTCATCAATCATCACCACCGCTAACACCTTGTGCCTGACTTCGTTCCATTCTCCATTTAAATATTCCCTCATCAGAGAGGTTTCCCTGTCTGCCCAACTCAGAGTAGCACCATGTGATCTTCCTATCTCTTTAACTTGCTTTGGTTTTTATGACTATCTAATATTATATGTTTTAGTTTGTGTCTTGTCCTCCCTCACCCTACTCCCTCTTCCCTAAGAATATAAACTTGAGGATAGAGGAGGGTCAGTGCTTGTTTTGTTCACTTCTATGTGATTACTACCTGGCACCTGGCTACACATGTATATTTCTAGAATGGATGAATGAATGAAATAATTAATGTGTTTGGGAGGAAATCCCTAAATCTTTGAAGTGCTTTCTACCTGCTAGTGCTGTGCTCAGTGCAGTATCTGTTTCTTAAAACTCTTTCTTTTTTTTTTTTTTTGGTTTTTTGTTTTTGTTTCTTGTCTTCTGAGACACTGCCCTGGGCAGATACTCCTATTTCCACGGTCATTTCTCTGTCTCCTATAATGCCTCCTCTCTCTGCTTGACTGTTATTAAGACTCTGTCCTCAAAGGCATGCCACCCCCTTGTTCTGCTCCCTCCTTGACAGCATGTTCCAAGGTCTCACTTGACTGACCCTGATGAGATTCTCTGTGTCACACCCTACATCTGTAGAACCAGTTGTATCATGGGTTGTTCTGACGACCAAACACGTTCTAGGTCAATGCGTGTTGCTAGTGAATGCTTCCACAAGGTATGACACTTAACAAAGATCTTGAGGGAAGAAGAGACCTTGCATATTTGGGAAAGTGAAAAAAAAAGGCTGTGTGCTGGAATGAAATGATTAAAGGGCATAATGCTAATAACATATGATTGCAAGCAATTTTCACTGGAGGTCTCTTCAGGTACATCTATGTACATATAATTGTCCAAGACATGTGAACAAAGAAATTAAAGATGAAATGAGATCCCCTTCATAGCTAAAGTTATGTGATGTAGTAATCACAAACACTCTGTTTAAATAAAGCACACTCCGTTTTATTGCACCTCATTTTATTGCACTTCACAAATGTGTGGGTTTTTTTACAAATTGGATGTTTGTGGCAACCCTGCTTCGAGCAAGTCTATTAGTGCCATTTTTCCAACAGCATTTGTTGACTTCATGTCTGAGTCACATTTTGAAACAATTTTAAAAATATTTCAATTGTTTTCATTATTATTACATTTGTTATGGTGATCTGTGATCACTGATCTTTGACTTTACATTCTGATTGTCTTGGGATGCCATGAACTGTACCTATATGAGCCAGAGAACTTAATAAATGTTCTGTGTTCCAACTGTTCCACTGACCAGTCATTTCCCCCATCTCTCTCTCTCCTCAGGCCCCTCTATTCCCTGAGACACAGTAATAAAGAAATGAGGACAGTTAATTACCTTACAATGGGCTATAAGTGTTCAAGTGAAAGAAAGACTCACATGTCTCTCACTTTAAATCAAAAGCTAGAAATGATTAAGCTCAGTGTCAGGAAGTCATGTCAAAAGCCAAGACAGGCTAGGTAGGCATCTTGTGACAAAGAGAGAGCTTGGATATGCAAAGGAGTTAGTTCTTAAAGGAAATTAAAAGTGCTACTCCAATGAACACATTGAGTGTCTTGAGTGGTCTGGACAGAAGATCAAATCAGCCACAACATTCCCTTAAGCCACAATCTAATCCAGAGCAAGGCTCTAACTTTCTCTTCAATTCTTTGAAGGCTGAAAGCCGTGAGGAGGCTGCAGAGGGAAAGTCTAAAGCTGCCAGAGGTTGGTTCATGAGGTTTAAGGAAAGAAACCATCACTAAAACACACAGTGCAAGGTGAAGCAACAAGTGCTGCTGTAGAAACTGCAGCAAGTTCTCTAGAAGATCTAGCTGAGATAGTTCATGAAGGTGGTTACACTAAACAACAGATTTTCAATGTAGATTAAATAGCCTTCTACTGGAAGATGCCATCAAAGACTTTCATAGCTAGAGAGGAAAAGTCAATGTCTGGCTTCAAAGGACAGGTGACTCTCTTGTTGGGCACTAAAGCCCAACAAGACTTGAAGTTGAATCCAGTGCTCATTTACCACTCTGAAAATCCTAGGAATTTAAGAATGATGCTATATCTACCCTTGCCTGTGTTCTATAAATGGAACAACAAAGCCAGGGTGACAGCACATCTGCTTACAACATGGTTTGCTGAATATTTTTTGGGGGGGGGGTTTGCTGAATATTTTAAGCCCACTGTTGGGACCTACTGCTCAGGAAAAAAAAAAAAAAACAACTTTCAAAATATTATTGTTCTTTGACAATGCACTTTGTCACCCAAGAGCTGGTAGAGATGGACAACAAAATATATGTTGTTTTCATGCCTGCTGACCCAACATCCGTTCTGCAGTATGTGGATTGAGACGTCTTTTGGACTTCCAAGTTTTATTTAGGAAATACATTTCATAATGCTGGGAGCTTCCATAGATAGTGATTTCTCTGATGTATCTGGGCAAAGAAAACTGAAAACTTACAAGGACTCACCATTCTAGATTCTATTAAGAACATTCATGATTTATGGGAAAAGATCAAAAAGCAACATGAACAGGAGTTTGGAAGAAGTTGATTCCCATCCTCAAGGATGACTTTAGGGGGTTCAAGACTTCCATAGAGGAAGTAACTGCAGATGTGGTGGAAACCACAAAGGAATGAAAAGTACAGTCTGAAGATGGGAATGCATTGCTGCAATTTCATTATCATTCATTATCTATTCATTATTGAATAGATGAGGGGGTGCTTCTGATGGATGAGCAAAGAAAATGGTTTCTTGAGATGGAATCTACTTCTGGTGAAGATGCTGTGAGGATTGTTGGAATGACAACAAAGGATAGAATACTACATAAACTTAATTGATAAAGTGGGTGGCAGGATTGAAAAGGATTGACTTCAATTCTGAAAGAAGTTCTACTCTGGGTAAAATGCAATCAAATAGCATCACATGCTATAGAAAAATCACTCAAAAAAGGAAGAGTCAATCAATATGGCAAACTTCATTACTGTCTTATTTTTAAAAATAGCCAGGGGCACCTGGGTGGCTCAGTCAGTCAAGGGTCCAACTCTTGATTTCAGCTTAGGTCATGATCTTAGGGTCATGAGATTGAGCCCCACGTTGGGTCCCATGCTCAGCACAGAGTCTGCTTGAGATTCCCTCTCTCCTTCTCCTTCTGCTCCTCCCTCTGCTCATGTGCTCTCTCAAATACATAAACAAATAAAATCTGTAAAAAAGAAAAATAAATGGTCACAGCCACCTCAACCTACAGCAACTTCCACCCTGACCAGGCACCAGCCTTTAACATGGAGACAAGGTCTTCCACCAGTAAAAAGATTATGATCTGGCTGAAAGCTCAGATGATGGTTAGCAGTTTTTAGTAATAAAGCATTTTACATTAAGGGTGTACATTTTTTAGCCATAATGCTATTGCATACTTAATATAGACAGACTTATACAGTATTATGTAAACATATTTTTTTCAAAGATTTTATTTATTTATTCATGAGAGACAGAGAGAGAGAGAGAGAGAGAGAGAGAGGCAGAGACACAGGCAGAGGGAAAAGCAGGCCCCACAAAGGGAGCCTGATGTGGGACTTGATCCCGGGTCTCCAGGATCACGCCCTGGACCAAAGGCAGGCGCCAAACCGCTGAGCCACCCAGGGATCCCCTAAACATAATTTTTATATGCATTGGGAAACCAAAAAATGCATTTGATTTATTTTATTGCAATATTCACTTTATTGTGGTGGCCTGGTACTGAATCTGCAATATCTCTGAAGTTGTCTGCGTTAAATAAATAGATGCGAATGAAAGCAATAAAACACATACTCTTTGATGGAATAGACTTGAGAATGGTGCTGGTCATTCTCTAAATCAGTTCTGTGCCCTTTCCTGGCCTGCTGTGTGCCCCCACCTGACGACCCAGGCCTTAGGTGGCTGCTACTTGTACCAGCTGTAGATGGGAGGACAGGAGGAGGGAGGGTGGGGCCCATCTTCCTTGTTCCCTCCTGTTTTGCCTGTCATGAGGACAGCTCTTTACTGGGCCCAGATGACCCCCTTCTCTCTCCAGGCCCAGGAATGGGAACAGACTGTCCTATTGCTAGTTTCTGGAAGTCTCCCCATTCCTCTCCTCCCCCCATCAATGCCACAGCTGGTGAACTGAGCCTTCATGACAGTCTCTATCTGTACCATTTGGGATGAAGTGTCTCTGGTTGGAATCTTGTCCCATATTCAGGCAACTCTGTTTTTATGTATGTGAACTAAGTATCTTCTGTGTATATGCATATTGTGTGAGCATGATTTTCCTTTCTTTTTACATTTTTTTAAATTTGCAGCTTTCTTTATTTTTATATTATCCTCTGATACTGTCATACTAACTAAAAGTGACTCATATCTGCATTGTGTGTGTGTGTTTGCCATCAAGCAAAAGCTTTTAATTGTGTAAAAGTTAAAAATATTTAAACAAACGATATCTTAAAACAAAAAAAGTTTTTAAAAATAACAAAAAAAATTGGTTACAATACTTAAACTCCCCTAAACTAACCTATGGATTTAGGTCTAATTTAATAGAAATATTATGAAGTTAGAATGAAATGTTCTTGTTATTTAGGGGCTTTTCCAATTAAAAAAAAAGACAATCAAAATTCATTCAGGTATATTAGATTTCTTGTACAAAGTTCTAATACATGTTCACGTATTTAAAAATGGCATACAAAAATGCTTATGCCATACAAAAAATGGTCTTTATTGTTTTAAATGTTCGTATCCATGCCAAATTTTAATGATAATTAAAGCCATAGTGGATTTTTTATTTAAATCAAAATACAATACTTACATTATCTAATTCTAGAGGGTCCAATGATGTGAAAATGATGAATTCATAAGAATTATATTAACTGAATCTTTATTTGAAAAATATTATCTTAAAATTATAATGCTAGATCTACTTGAATAAGAGTGATTGTAGCTTCAATTAAATTACAATTCTAAACCAAAAAGAGAACAATGAAAATTGCTGTAAAGACAGAAAACACGTGCAGATGTTGTGCCCTGGCTGGGGGTGCTCGGGACCTGGCCGTTGTGAGCTGAGTCACACCTGCAAGTGACCCTGGGGACCCCTGGACACTTGCAGCCTCTGCGGGCTGCGGGTGGAGCAGCGGGAGCAAACGGGCCCCTTGGGAGAGGCTGGAGTTGGACTCGGCAGTGGCCAGCGTTTGCCTGCGTGATGATTTTCTTCTCTCAGCTCCTTGAGGATTCTCTCAGTCAACAACAGGCCGCCTCGCTGTCTTGGGCCCTTTCCTCATGGAAGAGGATCTCCTTTCGATGGTGCAAGTGCTTCTCTCGATTCTTTGCCTGTATCTTCAGTCATCTTCTTGCAGAGGCTGCAAATCTGATTTGCACAGTTCATGTTTCTCCACGTGCTGGGAGGTTTCTTACTGATTCCCCAGCAGAGTCCTTCCTCCTCAGACACTTTTTTCTGACGTTGCGTGATGTGTTCCTGGTGTAATTCAGGCAGAATTTGAAGCTTCGGCTTTGGCTGCTCAATCTCACTTTCAAGTTGTGAATTTTCACGCTGCAAAGATGCTTCATTGGCTTGGAAGCTTATTTGTCCCTAAACCCCTCATTCATCGGCTTTCCTTTCCACGATAGTCCGGCTAGTTCTTCACTTTTCCCTTCAGTACTTTGAAGGGACACGTCAGCATCCCTTGATGAGCCTGATGAGCCTGATGAGCCTGATTTGGGACTCAATCCCGATACTCAGGGATCATCCCCTGAGCCAAAGGCAGACGCTCAACCGCTGACACCCAGGTGTGCCTAAATTACTTTTTAAGAGAAAATTTGGGTTTAAAGAAAAACTGAGTATATATATAGTTCACCTAGCAGCACTTTTGTTTGTGTCTGTATGAAACACCTTCATCTCACCTCACATCCCTCCCCCCCATTTCCTTTTTGGGGTTCCCTGTGGTCATTCCACCCTTCCCATTTCCTTGAGAAAACAATTTATCAGTTATTATTTTTTTCAAAGAGTGATCTATATTTAAGAGTAATCAGAACAAGAAAATTTATTCCAGAGTGCTAAGAATCTGCATGGAACTTAAATTATATGTAACAGAAAAAAGCACCGGTTCGGGAAGTAGCCATCTAACTACAAGAGACGTCATTTGCTTTTCCCATTTTCTTCTTTAAACTTTTTTTATTCCCTCCTCTGATTCATTTTTCTTCTATCCAGCCTCTTTGCCTTTAAAGAAAACTCCAGTGGTGGGCAGCCATTGAAAGCAATCAGACATAATGTGAGTTATCAAGGGAGATTTGAAAGAAAAGTAACTGATGATTGGGAATAACAGCCAAGACAAAGATAAAAAAGCTGTGTGTGTGTGTGTGTTGTGTGTGTGTGTAGGGGGAGAGTGTGTGTAATATGGGGGAAGGTATGTGTCGTATGTGTGGGGGGTATATGAGTGTTGTGGTGTGTGTGGTGTGGAGGAGGGTGTATGTGGTATGGGAGAGGGTGTGTTGGGTGTGTGTAGTATGTGGTATGTGGTGTAGTGTGGTGTGTGGGTACATGTGGGTGAGTGGCTGTGCATGATGTGTGTATGTGGGGTGTGGAGGAGGGTGTGTAGGGTGTGGGGGAGTTTGTGTGTAGTGTGTGGTATATGTGTGTGTGTTCACGTGCCTGCTCATGGTAGTGTTATGCATCCTGGAATCTGAGCTTCTGGAGTATCCTTAGACATCATCTACTTCTTAAATTTTCACACAGACATGACCCCAACAAGGGCTAAATGAATGAAGATGAAGATGACTGCTATTTTATTTTAAAGATTTTATTTAACCATGAGAGACACAGAGAGAGAGAGAGAGAGGCAGAGACACAGGCAGAGGAAGAAGCAGGCTCCACACAGGGAGCCCGATGTGGGACTCGATCCCTGGTCTCCCTGGGCTGAAGGCGGCGCTAAACCGCTGAGCCACCCGAGCTGCCCGATGACTGCTATTTTAAAAGCAAGACAAGGGATCCCTGGGTGGCGCAGCGGTTTAGCGCCTGTCTTTGGCCCAGGGCGCGATCCTGGAGACCCGGGATCGAATCCCACATCGGGCTCTTGGTGCATGGAGCCTGCTCCTCCCTCTGCCTGTGTCTCTGCCTCTCTCTCTCTCTCTCTCTCTGTGTGACTATCGTAAATAAATAAAAAATTAAAAAAATAAAATAAAAAAAATAAAAGCAAGACAATTACATACATTATTTTAAAAACCTTTGAAGAAAAATAACCAGGTATTGTGAAAAGTGAGTTTAAGCACTTTGGAAACTGTAAATTATTAGATAAACATAATATATTAGTGTTATTGATAAATAGTTATTGATAAATAATTATTCATAAATAATTATTTTTATTTGGCTTTGCATGTACAGATATACTGTGATTCAAATAGTATTATTGGGAGCTCTTATGTCTGAGTGGGAAATCAATTCTAGAGAGAAAATAAAAGGGAAAAAATTAGTTTTCTCTTTCTGCATTTGTCCCAAGAGTTTATATTTGGAGTTTTTATTTTAAATCTCTGTTCCCTTCTAATGATCTTCTGTATTCATTTTTTGGACATTGAGATATAGGCTTATATTCTGCATAGAGAGAGTCTTATATTTGTCACACTATACAATGAATTTAACTGATTAATGAAATAACCAACTGGCAACCATGGGTGTTTGTATTACCTGGGTGTGTTTTAGCATATTTTTCAACTAAGAGAGATGAGATAGTAGAGATCACTTAAGAGTTTTTAATAAAAGCGTACATTTAGATAAAGGAAGTGTGATGTTAATTTTTAGAGAAAAGAGTAAAAATTTTGCAATATTTTCTGTGGAAAGGGGAATAGGTGGAGTCCGGAACTTTGGTTATTTGACTAGCCATCGACTTTAAGACTGATCCTTACAGAAATTGCTTGGTTTGCAAAACTGTCAAGGGACCAAATGACTTAATCAACTTTTCTCATTTTTATCTGTAGTCAATCTAAGCTTATTATTATCAAACCACTCAAGTGATGGACCCTGATTGAATAGAACATTCCACTGGGAACAACATGAGTAGCCTTCCCTCCTGGGAGGCGAATATTCACAGGTGTTGCAATATTCCTTTTTCACCTTCAACCTCTATAGGTAGAAACTTAAAAGCCCTTTTGAACATTATCTCATTATCCCTTCATTCTTGAACTAGGAGTTGATTATTCTTAATTTACAAGGGGATACTATATTGAGATACCATTTCTCTAATGTCATATACAAAGTACTTAGTGTGGGGCTAAGAGGAGAATTCAAAGCTTCAGGTCATAGTTTAGCTTTTGCTTCAGCATTTACGTAGCATAATATTATGACTAAGATTGTCCCCACCTTTGAAAAATAATGAGATATTATTAACAAACAAAAATCCTTTTGTCCACATTTAAGTCCTCTTTCCTAAATCAAAGGTGGCTGTTTTTGAAAGAGAGACATATTCGGACATTCAAATATAGCAGTGGTTTTATTTTATGTGTTTATTTTTTTAGTTAGAAAGCTTCTCTGTTTAGTAGGAGCCCAAACGAATGAGTACATTCCTCAAAGAGACAAACTAAGGTAACCCTGATTGTTTTGTTGACTTTGCTAAAGGCAATGGCCCAAAGCATTAGTAATTAAAACCCATTTAAAATTAATTTAATTTCAGGAGCTCCACAAACCTATAAAATCAGACACTTGCAAAATTAACAGCAACAGATGCGTTTTTGAAACCAATGGTTTTCAAAGTGAAAAGACAGAGAGCAGAAGGCAGGAGGCACACAGGAGAAAGAAAGGGAGTAGGGAGAGAGCCAGAAAAGAGAAAGTGCTTGGATTATCTTGAGAAGCTGCCTTTCCAGCCCTAGCCTCCTGTTTCAAAGACCGGATTCCCCAACTTTGTAAAGTTTCAAGTCACTGAACCATCACTCTGTTTCTCCCCAGAATGGAGCCCAAACTGGACTGAAACATTTGCATATGGTTCTCTGGGCAAACATCCTATTTGTATACATTTCTCAAAACAAATCGGAGCTTCCACAGACTAATCATAACCTCATAGAAATTAAACAACTACTTTTTGCAATGGAGTGTGCCCCAAGCTCTGCTTTCATGGAAACATCTACTGTCACTCACAACTTTAAGACACAGGCTTTTAGATCATCAAACATTGGTGTTTGGGGAAGTGGTAGATATATCTAAACACTGGTCCAATTCTTGTTCAAAAGGAAAAATGTGGAAACAGCCTGGCCCAGATGTGGATAAGAACACCATGGGCAGTAAATTGCAAGTATAGAGTTAGAGGTGGGGTCAGAGGGTTGGGTTTGGGGGGGAGAACCTAAGAATGAAAGAGTCTCTACCTATCCCTTTCTCTTGCCAAATAGACCGTTTCCAAATACTGAATGACCCAGCACTGAAAATAAAATTGCCTAAAAATACCTAGACCACTTACAGACCCCTATTGGTGGAAAAGACTAGAAATGACCCAATTCTAGGTCTGATTACATACAGCGAGATCAGCCACAGGTCCTTGACAGTGATATTCATTACCTCTAGCCAGTTGCTCACTTGTAATTGGGACAGACAAGACTATTGTTGGCACAGACAAATTCTTAGAAAGTTCTTCTAAATCCGAATTCGGCTTTCTTGAGGAACAGAGGATACAATATTATCCTCTGGTGAGCACACAAGCAGTAGTGTGGCAGTGAGCCCTGGAGCTCTGGGGTCAGACAGACATAGGCTCATGCCCAGGACTAAGGAGGATAGGTATGTGGCTACAAGGAGGTTACTCAAACACTTTGAGTTTGAATTTCCTTACTTCTGAGATAGAATAATAAATATGTCCCACTTCATAAGCTTTTAGTAAGGATTATTCCTGGCATATAATAAATGCTTAGACAAATTAATGATTGTCATGGTGTGAAAGGCATAGACATCAGAGTCAGATGGTCCTGAGTTCAAATCCCAGCACCACTGTTATGTAGCTGCCCAGAGGCTCATTAATTTCCCTGAGCTTCAGTTTTTCCAATGTTGACATGTCTCCCTCAAAGGGATTTTGCAAAGATTTAATAAAATAAATGAAAGTGTTTAGTATAATGTCTGTCCCTAATTCTTTTCATCATCATTATTGTCATCCATGTGCACTTAATGTCCTCCCTAATACAAAGTGCTAGGAACTAATACAATATTCCCCCCACTGTCAGAAACAGTACAGAGAATAGTGTGAAGACAGTCTCCCTTGACCTAAGCATGATACAATGATTAATGCAGTCTAATGTTGTATTTGTCTCTTTTCTTTCAGCCCCTCAGAAATGAGTATGAGAGGAGAAAATAGAGGTTCAGAGATCCATTGGTTCTATCTGACTCATTCAGAATAAGTCAATATAAACAAGGTACATCAAGTCAGAATGTTACTAGTAAAGGTAGGTGATATATGACGGTTTTCTTTAGAGAAAGATCTACTTATACTTAGTTAACTTAACACCCACTAATTGTTCTGCAAACACTTGTCAAGTGCCTACAGACTGCATTAGATATAACTGTCCTCTTCTGGATCTCATGGGTTTAGTGGCATCTGGCTTCCTAAGAGCTGCTCGATCAAATGCTATTTCTCATTGTAAAATGACCTCTAGGTGTTTCATTCCATATAATCATCCATGTTCCCATGAAAGGTAAGATGATCTATTTCTTCAAAATCCAGATGTCAGATTGAAAGGATGAACTACCTCCATCAAGATGGTGGCACATAATGGGAGAGTACATTCCCAGTCCTAACATGACTGACAAGCATCCACATCGTTTGGACTTTTTGTTCATCTGTAGAATAAGGGCACCATACTAAGTCACCTAAAGAGTTCATTCTAGTTATCTAGTTCTAAAATTGTAAAATTGCATTATTCTATCATTAACAATTTCCTATAGACAAACAAAGCTACATATGTCACTAAGACAATATCTTTTGGATCACTGATAGAAGGATCTCTCAGCATGGGTTCTTTTTTTAACCCTCCAATATTCAAGAGGAGATTCTTAATGTCACAAGAAAAATGTGACCAGCCTCATAAAAGCTCTTACAGCATACACTGTTGTTTTTCTCACCACCTATCTCCCCTATGCACCTTTATTTCTTCCAAGTTACAGAAACAATTTTGTTCAGATATTTAAGCCATGTGCTTCAAAGGAGGCTAGGCTCCTACGTGGTTCCAGAGGTTAAATGTTCATTGGCCTTAGCCAATCATCATTATTCCAACCCCCTTTGCCAGTAACCAGTTAAGGAATAGGCAAGTGGCTCCAATTCTAGACAATCAGATATGAAACATGTAATATGAAGGGAAATCTATTAAGTGGCTTTTGGAAAATGTTTCCTTGATGTTAAAAAGGCATATAAGAAAGGAAGCTTCCTTTTCCTACCCCTTTTCTTGGCTGTGCTAGGTAAAGCCTGGAGCTTCTACAGCCATCTTGTGACCACAAAAGGATAAATCTGAGTAGGAAAGTAAGTAAACTCAGCAGAACAAAGCAGAAAAATGGAAAATATGCCAGCCTTTCTTGACATTGTTTGGTTGGTTGCTGAGTTAACCCACCCCTGCACCACTTACCTCTAGCCTACTTGTTATATGAGATGTGTTAAAAAAAAAAAAAAAGTGTCCTTGTTTAAAGCTGTACTTTCCAAACTATAATGCACATATGAATAACCAGTGTCTCTTGTTAAAATGCAGATTCTGATCCAGAAGATGGGGGGGGGGGGGGGGGAAGCTGTGGCTTCCACAAGTCCGACAAGCTCCCAGGCGATGGTGATATTGCCAGTTCTAAGCCCAAACTTTGAGTAAGAAGGGCTTGTGTCATTTTATAGAGATTTTCTGCTAGGAGTAGTTGAAATTATCCTAAATGCTACAACCCTCAATCTCGCCTTCTTGTTCATCACCTCTTACCTGTGTTGATGAAATCCAATTGACGACCTGAAAATTTTAACATTAATTTCAGTCTCTGTGAACCTGTAATTCAGGCTTTGACTCAGTTCCACACATTTCAATACCCCACCGTCACCAGCACCTTCTCATTCTTTCCCACCTTAAATAAGGCATTCATGGCCCAGGCACCCAGAGTGTGACAAAGGCGCCTGTGAATGCGGGGTGCATTTGCCCTGCTCCACCTCGGAGAGCTTGCCAGCGCACCTGGCCCAAAGGTGAAGCAGCTGCGTGCACGTTGGTTCCTTCCTTGCCATCTCCAGCTCTAAGGAGAAATGCTTGAGCGCTTTTGCAAATCAAAACCTTTTCATCCTGAATTTGGTGATTCACCCTGAATGGCGTCTTCTTGGAAAGTCTGTAATGCACTATTGTGTAAGATGGGTAAAATTGGCCTGTCTCGTTGACAACGCTCTTCTCATGGCTCAGGGCTGGGCTGGGGGAGGTGAAAGAGTCACAATAAAAAGAGTTCTTTACAAACGGCCTCCCTCCCCAGTTAGTGCAGCCATTCCCGTGTACCTGCGTGGGCTGGGCTGTCTGCACCGCAGTTGATATTACTGCCCCCTTTGTTCATCAGAGCCTCTGGATGAGAATTAGGTTTCAGCAGGTATGAAGATGGGGCTTGTTTTTAACAAGGCAAATTTACAAAGCTTCCATACTAAAAAAAAGTGTGGGGGAGTCCAACGTTCAAAGGCCATGCCAAATTTGCTTTTCCCCAAAGCAGGGAGAGACAAAGGAAATCTCAAGCATACCTCCCAGACACAAAGAACATGTGTTTACCCTCCAAATTCAAGCTGAGTGAACTCAGCTCATTATCCCAGGAGCTGGTCACTAATTCTACTCAGTTAAAACAACAACAATGACGACAAAAAAAAACAAAACAGAAAAAACAAAACCTACAGTCGCATTCAAATAGTGAAGTATTATCTTTGCATTTAGGGTTGACTAACATTTCTTTCAGTGCCAGACAACTCTACACCATGAACTTTCATGTATATTATCTTATTTAATCTTTTCAGAAACTGTGTTAAGTAGATGTTTGGATTAGTAAGAAAAAAGTCTAGAATCTGAAATGTGCATATTGAGCCCAAGAGATTTTTACAAGAGGAAAAGGGGAGATTGCATTGAGAAACTATATTAAATGGTGCTAGGACAGTTTTAGAGCATTCATACATTTTTTCCACAAGCTGAAGCAGAGTTCTGGCTTCTGCCTCGTAGTATGGTCATGGTCTTTGGGAACAGGACTGATGGCCAGAAATTTCCTGGTACTTTGAAGCCCTGTATTTATAACCCACACCTACACAGCTGAGACAAGACTTTCTTGGACAGTGCTTGTAAGTAACCACTGAGAAGAAACGTCTAGTGTGGCTCTTTTAACCATTGTTCATTTGTACTAATTCCTGCTATTTTTAAATGTAGAAATTTTATGTAAAAATCTGAATTTTTTTTAACTTTCCAAAGAAGTCAGAAGATCTGTCTACACTGGGTCATGGGACAATAACTTGATTGCTAAATAGTAAGTGCCCTTTATTCAGGGAAGGGGGTCTCCAGTTGGCACACTGAAGCTCACCATGCTGTATCTCCAACATAGGGTCCAGTGTCACTACCAAATGCATATCACTCTACACCTAGCTTCCTCTACCTTGGAACTATTGGCATTTTGGGGTCAGATCATTCTTGGTTATGGGGGTGCTGTCCTAAACATTGTAGGATGTTTAGCAGCCTCCCTGGCCTCTACTCACTAGATGCCAGTCATAAGTACCCTTCACACCAGTTAGGACAACCAAAAATGTCTCCAGAATATACCAAATGTCCCCTGGGGGAAAATGTCCTCTGGTTGAGAAACCCTGCTTTATATCCAGCCAACTGTCTTTTCTTTTCAAAGATTTTATTTATCCATGAGAGACACAGAATGAGAGAGACAGACAGACAGACAGACAGGCAGATGGAGAAGCAGGCTCCATTCAGGGAGCTGGATGTGAGACTCCATTCCGGGTCTCCAGGATCACACCCTGGATCACACCACCAAAGGCAGTTCTAAACCGCTGAGCCACCTGGGCTGCCCAGCCAACTGCCTTCATTCATTTAAGATACCAGTCAAGCCCTCATCTACATCAGAGTTTGGATCTCCTGCGGCCTACAAACAGTCCCTCATCCCACCAACAATGGAAAGTCTACGAATACATGTTGATTTCCCTCAATCTAAGGTTTTGTGTTCCCTTTAAAATGAGCATCAGTCTGAGTGAGGTAGTACATTAAGTATCAGTGATTTATATCTTGGAGTTCCCAGATCTTTTCTTAAGGGCAAATTTTCATCAGAAAGGGGATAAGGGACACATGAAACCACCATGTTCAGGTTCAAGAAGGTTGATAAGGAAAAGTGACCTTAAGGAGGGATGGAGCAGGGAAAGTAACAAACGGACTCCATCATTTCCTTAAGCACCAGCCCATCAGGCATCCCCCTGAAACAAAGCTTTATGAGGATCACCTGTGCTCATGCTGAACTCTGCTGCTCTGAATGAGTAGGAGAATAGATGTTCACAAGTCTGCCCCCCTCCCACCTTGCATAATGATGCACCTCATCATATTCTGATGAAACCTGGATGCAATCACATTCTTGTTTTAACTAGTTGTTCTGGCAAGGGGTCTTTCTCCAAGCTCAATTTCTCATGTTGGCAACACAGCTAAGAAAAACATACCCATTTGCCAGCTCCCCTCATTGTCTGCCCTCATTAGAGAGAATGTTGCTACTACTTTCAAAATGGCTGTGGAGCACAAAGGGACTCTGCAAGGAGGGTTGCACTCTGCAGGAGCAATTGCTCCAGGTGTCCTCTTAGCAGGAACGTCAGGACCTAAAAAGATCATTGGGAGAATTTTAGAGCAGGACAAACCCAACTTTACAAGTTGTTTATAACTGAGCAACCACAAGAACCTCATACCCCAAAACTTTTGGTGTGTGGTTAAAACAGTACCCAGAGGAAATGTATAGAATTAGAAGAATATACTAGAGACCAAAAGGCTGAAAATGAATAAACTCAGAAAGCTATAAATAACACAAAAATCATTTTTTAAAGTAGAGGTAATTGATAATAATAAAATGTTAATAAAAATAAGAATCAAGAAAATAAACCATTTTTACAAGTATGATAAAGAAAAAGAGATCAAAGTCATAAATAAATGACATTATGTATGAATAGGGGTGCATAATTATAGCTATCGATGAAAGATTTTAAATACTAAGGCACGAGAGAAACTTTCTGCTCAGTATTGGTCAAACCCTACCTGGAACATCTTGCTTAGGTCTGCACAAAAAAGACAAATGATTCTCCCACAATACTCTATGCATATCCCTATTATACACTTATTCTGGTATATATTTTTCATTTTTCTCACCCACTAGCCCCAGAATGATTTCTGAGAAGAGGCTGAGGAAATGTCATGAGGAAGGCTTGAAAGAAACAGGAATATCTGATCTTTAAAAGAGATCATTACAGAGCACACTAGCTGCCTTCAACAGTGTCGCTTGTCATGGGGAGGAAGGATTCGATTTTTCTCTGGAGCCCTAGGGAGTAGAACTTAGAGCAGTGGACACAACAGAGACAACTAAGATCCAAAATGGTGGAAGAGCCAGTTGGATTATTTGACTTCATTAAGATGCTTCTTTCCCAGAAAGTTTCTATTTAAATTAAAGGTAGGAGGTAGCTCTTGCTTCTTTTAAATTAATTGTAAACTTCTCTGCCTTTCTTCCCAGATTAGCATCCCCATCTCACCCCAAATCACCTGAACAGAGTACAGGGCTCTATGCAGTGGATGGTCATTGTATTCCAGTGAGCAGCTTCCTTTCGGCCAGCTTTGTGTTATAACCGTGCACATTTCCACTTCCCATATCTCCATCAGATTCCCAGTTTCTGAAATAAACCTCGTCAGGTTGGTATGAAGCCCGATCTAGCATGGCTAAATATTCCACTGATCTGCCTGCCAGACGCTGCTAGTATCAACATTCTGTTCCTCGTTCTGAATTGCAGTTTAAAATCAATCGGGCTTTTTCCCAAATATCATGCCACCTGTTTAAATCCTCCTTTTCTCCATGCCCAGCATGAATATATTTCTCCAAAAATTTGAATTAATGACTATTCTTCATCAACTTCATTAAATGTAGAGATTAGACTGACTTTTTAACCTGATCACAGCTCACCCACTATCTGCAAGGATTTTGGTCTTCAGGCAAACAAAACTCCTGATATGTTCACCTAAAGTTATATTTTCTACGAATACCACTTTCAGACAAGAAATGCAATTACTAAAATTGCATCTGATATTTGCAATTACTTAGGTCTATACCTGTGGTGAATTGGTTTCACACTAGAGGAAATGCAAATTACTTTACATCCAGGTGGAAGAGTATTCTCAGAGGTGTTTATTGAAAATCCTACAGCACAACAAACCTAGCAGTTTAGAGAATTAGCAAAAGGTAGGGAGCCGAAAGTTTTTTACTTGCTCAAATTAAAGATATTGCTGTGTACGTGTGTGCCTATATATGTTTATAATGTAAATATATATGAATATGTAGCACACGCTCATCTAGAACAGGCATGGCTAGATGATCATGGTCCTCAGACTGTTCTCCTGGAATACCAATGTTGCTGGCATATCTATCTCCTCCCTCCCCCAACCTGGCTCCTCACAGGGCCAAATCTCTTGGGAGTACACGAAATATGCAATGAATGTGTCTGTCAAGCCTCTTGGTTTCCTATCGAAAACTCACTATCACTAGGATAAAAGTTAGTTAATAGGAACTTATGTTTAGTAAGCCAAACTAACAAACAGCACACCAGACTTCCAAGTGTATATCAGCTAAAGAAATGACAAGCTTTCTGGAATTAACTTCTCCTTGGGTATGTTCCTTGATGCACCATCCCAGGGTCTTCTACTAAACATCACACATACTCCTTACAGAAGCTGAGGCAAGTCCATGGTTTATCCAAAACTTTGTGCTCAGTTCTTGGAATTATTTGGAAAGATGATACTTACTCTTCAGTTTTAATGAAGGGGAAGGTGGGAGAAAGCTTTTTTTTTTTTCCTTTGGGGGATGCTATGTTTTCTTCTGTAGGTAGAGTGATCGTCTCTATCTCATTCTGATTTGTAAGTTTTTGATTTGTAGAGTCCTCTGGTTTCCTTTGGAATCTGTATTTCTAACCACTCTGCTGTTCACACTCCCTCTCTCACGCACACACTTTTCCAGAGTGTCTGCTGTGTTATACTATTGTTTTACTAGTGGTAATACTTGGGCATACTGTGA
Source organism: Canis lupus familiaris (assembly GCF_011100685.1). Lineage (NCBI taxonomy): Eukaryota > Metazoa > Chordata > Mammalia > Carnivora > Canidae > Canis > Canis lupus. The sequence goes on from NC_049256.1 coordinate 19,677,613, forward strand.
GGTATGTAGGTTTACTGGTAGGGAAATGATATATTGATGAAGAGAAGATGATAGATAGATAGATAGATAGATAGATAGATAGATAGATAGATAGACAGACACCATGTACCCTCTTCTAGAAGTAAGCCCTCAAAATTTAAGATTCCCTAAAAATTTGCCTGAGAGGAGAAAGACAAACTATTTAAAGTGGTCTATACTTTCATCAGAAAGTGACCACAGTATATATCTGATATTCAACATCTGAATCACCTTCCTAGAAATTAGACTGTGTTTGCCATATGAAACTTTACAGAAGGCAGAGGCCATCTCCTCCTTTGCTCATTTGTCTGCTACCTCCACCAAACTGGCTGCCGTTTGTGGCACACAACCTAGTCAGCCAATCAGACCCCACCACCCAAGACACTGGGCCCACTGGCCATGATGAAAAGATGCAGGGACAGTGGACACTGCCAATTATGTCTCATGACCACCATGGCAGTGAAGGCTGTGCCAGCTGGGGCTTAGCAGCATCATCCTCCACAGGACTTCTCTTGTTCCTGCCCAACTACCAAGCATAACTCTCCAGGCTTCCTGGAAATTCTGTAAGACAACCAATATCCTTTTCTTTTCATTTTCTGGCATTTCTTTTCCTTTATTGCAAAGATCTATCAACACAAAGCATGTGTAGAGTTTAAAATTTCAATAGAAGTAAAAGACGTTTGAAGAAAAACAACCATCCCCTGCTTCGTCTCTCAGCCCCTCACTGCTCAGCTATGCTCCCTGGAGGCATCTCTTTCAACCTCTTTGTGTATTTCCTCTGGAGTTTATCTCCATATTCCTCAGTAATTACCCTGCTAGTCCTGGATTTCTCAGTATTAGACACCATCTGTTGACTTCTTTATTTTTTCTGCTAGATGATGGGTAGGTTCCTTCACCTCTATCTGTCCTCACCAAATCCTCCAAATACAGTCATAGAAAAATTTTATTTAACCCAACATTGAGTGGTCACGTTATAAGATCCAGAAAAAGGCCATATAGTACATTCTGATGATCTTTCTCCCACACCATCAATTTTTGTCACACTTTTTGAGACTTGCATGGTTTTCTACTTACCGGTCATTAATATTATTTCAAATGCTTGATTGTACAAGAATTTCAGAAGCTTTTTTTTTTTTTCTGGATGCATGATCATATCAGATAATCTCCTTGTGCTCCCTGTTTTCCCTGGGGATATGATGTTTATCCGACTGTTCTCTTTTCAGTTGGAAGCTTTCCTCTCATGTTTGCAGGTTGTTAGTTGTCTGTTTATAGAGTGAAGCCCTAAAACCGATGGGAAGTCCAGCATACATGGGAGGGCCCATACCCTTGTAGGTGTTTCTGTAGCATAAGTGAGGGGAAAGCCCACTCTTTACTGGTGAACTCCTAAGATAATGAATTTTTTTTCTGAAGCTGTTCAATGTCTCCAGAGTAGAATCCCACCAGTCTCCCTTACCAGGGCATAAACCTAGCTGCTGGCCTTCAGAAAAACAAGCAAGGCATCCTACCAGGGCCACTTCGTGCGTCGTGTGGCCCAGTGCAAAATGAAAATGTGAGCCCCTTGTTTCAAAAGCAGGAAAAATGCCATCAAAGTTCCTAAAATATAAAGCGTTCTTCTGCAGTCTCTCTCTCAATTTGTCATCGTGGTTTTTTAGTTGCTATTTAAAGTTGTTCTAAATTTTAAAGAATTAAAATTTTAAATTATTAGCATGATTTTTACTGCTCATCTTTACATCATGCAATGCCAGTTTTAAATGCATCTAACTCTGAAGCAGAATCACTGAAATTACACAATTTTTATTTCCTGAGCAGGTACTTGCATATATATTTTTTGTTCTTAACCAAAACAATGGAAATGCTCCACACACACAAAAATAAAAATAAAAATAAAAAGTGTTTTCCTTTCACTTTTTGATATGCACATATTCTACTGAACTCTCCACCTTCATGATGAATAAGTAAGGGCTGATTGCCCTACTTGTTCTTTCGCTTTTTGACATTGGTTTAATTGTAGATGATTTGACAAATACAGGAAATGAACAGGGATAAAGGAAGCACACATGATAGGGTTCCTTGGTGGTCATGTTTCTTAGAACACAACTGCCCCTTTTCTGTGTTGAAAGTTCTGATATGAGCAGAAAGCATGGCCCCTTGAGGATGTCAATGTGCTCACTCTGTGCTCACTTTGAGTCTTGCTAAACTATCGCGCAGCTGGGTCCACTGAACCTCTGTGCTCATGGGCAACAACACTGGAATGGCAGGACGCCTGGGTGGCTCAGTGGTTGAGCATCTCCCTTTGGCTCAGGGCACTCCCGGAGTTCTGGATCCAGTCCCACATTGGGCTCTCTGCTGGGAGCCTGCTTCTCCCTTTGCCCATGTCTCTGCCACTCTCTGTCTCTCATGAATGAATAAATAAATAAATATTTTTAAAAAAACAAAACAAACAAACAAAAAAACACTGGATGGCAAAGAATAGTGGATGAGCACATTATGTGTATCTCCTCTCCTCATATTAATGCTCCATCATCCCACAAAACCTTACTTGCAAAACACAAGCCTATAGATAAAATGATTAAGAATTTCAGAACGGCAACAGTGTTAAGTCAAGCACAAGACTTTTTTGACCACTTGGTTCCGTGATGGTAGGCCCATGTTCCATGCGTCATTATTTAGCCCTTTACTCAAAACCCTTTTTCCAACCCATGGCTTCTCCCTCACCTATCATGGTGCTTGGTTTGAGTCTGCAATTTTTCATATTCAGTTTGTTCAGAGAAGACATATCTTCTAAGTTTAAGAAATATACCTAGAACATAAAACAGATCCATAAGGCATGTGGGAAGCAGGTCCACAATTGATAAGGGTCTCAGTGTGACAAACATGAATATAAAGTCAGATAGGTTCCTATAGCCTGAATGGAGCAAAGTAGGGTAGGTAGGGAATTGGCTAGAAGGGGATATAGAAAATACCAGACTAGTTAACATCCATCAGGGCTTAGAAAAGTAATCTGTTATTGACATATCAATTTATGTAGCTGAAGACTATTGCTTCAATTAAATGACATTTTGCACTTTAAAAATTGCCTTTGTTAAGTCTGGCACTGCAAAAATGTGTGATTTCCCCAAAGTGTTTTTGTTGATGTAATGGAAAATAGTGCATTCTGGAGTTTACAGAGCTGGCATTGAACCCTGATCTTGGTGCTCCCCGAGTGTAGCTGTAGATAAATTATTTAACCTCTCTGAGCTTTACCTTTCTCTTCTGTAAATAATGGAGGTAACAATATCTGATCTCAGACCACAGTTGTAAAGATAAAATATAGGTTGAAATTATAACATAGTGCCTAACACATTCTTGATGCACAATGAATATTAGTTTTCTTCCTTGCTTTTGATATTATAAAAATCTCTTACAAAGATATATAAGTGAACCAAATATTAAATTGGGAATGATAAGGGGCCAACACAAATTTCTTATCCCCCATGGATAACAGATAATAGATGATATATCTGTAAGTTTTCCTTATTACACTAATGACTTTGCATTTATATGTGGGGTTAAACGTAATGCATAACTGGCTTCCATTTAAGCACTGTACACATAAATTTGATTGGATTTGAGCAAGCAGAAGCACTTTAGAGTTTTTTATGAACTTGTTTTTAAAGATATCTCAAATGTGTCTAATTGGATATTTCTAATTGTTTATTTCTATCAATAGTTATATATTTTCTTATCTTAGTGGACTTGATGCTGCTGTTTGTGGTTAGCCCATTTCAGGTCCCCAAATAATGGCCATCGTGGGGCCATGTTGTGGTCCATTCATGACCCATGTCTACACTGGGTATCTATCTGCAAGCATGTCTTCTGTACTCGTATGTTGGATGTGTTGCAGATCCTCACTTCAGCAGCTATATTTTCACTTTTTTCACATTAAGATCATGATTGCCAAGATGGTGAAGAAATGACTCAAGAACCTATATATGTCTATATGACTAGCCCAAGATTTAGAGTTAAGCAGCATTCTGCAGCCCTGTACTTGTCATATTTCCTGTTTAATCAGAAGAATAATGCCTTATAGAAATGTCATGAAGGTGCAATGCATATGCAACATAATGTAAGTGTTAATATACAAACTAATATCAATACATTATTTAAGTGCCAGGTATTTGACAATAAGAATAAGCAATGTGAGAAGTGATCGATCTGGGTGGTGGAGTTTGGAGGGGAAGGCCAGGACTTGGCTAGGTAAAAAAGCCATTGCATAGTTATGAGACAATCCATGATATCTCATAGGAAAAGCCTTAATGATTCTCAAAGTTAGGAGTAATCTTGTAGCACATATTCCTTATGCACAATGAATTTTGGCTTTATGCCTTACTTTTGGTATTATAGAAATCTCTTATAGAAATGATGGCTTCCAGTGCAAAGAGTAAGTAGGATGGAAACACTTGACTCTCGGTGGGAAACATGAGAAAGTTCACTCTGCTCTTGTCTTCCTCCATCTGCTCTGCAGGAAAATAAATGCCCTTGGTACTGCCACTAAACTTCTTCAAAAGAATGTGGGAAAGGGAGAGGAAAACTTTCCAGATGTTCCAGAGCTTCAGAAGGCAATAAGGAAATGTATATCATGCCTTGCCAGGGAAACAGGATATAAGTAAAATCTAAAAAGATCTCCAGGAAAGAGTCCAACCAGAAAGACCAGAAAACCATGATGCAAATTAGCATCTCTGTTTTTAACTTCTGATAACAAGGGTACTCCAGAGTTTGCCCATGATCGCCTACAATATCATGATCATCTTTCTTTCCATATATTCTTAGACCCAAGACTGGCCTTAATAGTACATAGAGTAAGTGACCAACCGAGTCTAAGAACACTGGAAATGTTTCCCCTACCACTTATTGTTTTAAAGATTTTATTTATTTATTCATGAGAGACATAGAGAGGCCGAGGGAGAAGCAGGCTTCTCGCAGGAAGCCTGATGTGGGACTCAATCCCGGGACTCCGGAACCATGCCCTGGGCTGAGGGAGACGCCCAACCGCTAAGCCATCCCTACCACTTATAATTGTAGTTCCATCATTGGAAATTCCTATCTCTGGATTTAGATTTGTTTTTATCTGTAAGAACCCACAATAAACCTTTAATGCCCTTAAAAAACAAACAAAACAAACCAAAAAAAAAAAAATAAACTTTAATGCCTTTTAGAGGCCTATCTAATGTTGGAATCAGCTAACATTCAGAAAGCTTGCACTCCACTGGTTCTTTAAATGAGAGCATAAATTAAAATAAGTGTCAAAGTTGACTGAGACCCAGATGAACAAAAGGCCCCAGAGGAAACAAGGGAGAATGATCAAGATAACCACACATCTCCTTCTTCACTATGCTCCCTAGAGATGGCCGTCCATGGACCGCCTCTTAAAAAAACAGAAAATAGACTTGCTTCACCTCTAGTGGTTAGACTTACCTGCAAGTATTAACTAAAGAAATCTTGTTCAACAATGAGCCCATTTCACCAACAAACTATCCAATAACCCTTTTGTTCACTGCTTACTCCGCAGCTCAAAAAACTGGGCCACAGAGAAACACCTGCTTAAAATTGCATGGATCATCATATATAGGAACAATTACCTAATTCCTAATCCCCTGAGCAAGAATCTCCCCAGAGAATGGGAAGAGTGTTAGGATAATTTTCCAGTTCTGTTACTAGTCCCTGCTTTTAAATGAGCTTTCTCGGCACACTGGCTTACAGAGAAATAGGTCTCCCATTGTGTGTATGCATAGAATAGTACAGGAAGTAGTCGTTTTTTTTTTTTTTTCTTCATGATAAACAAAAATAGCCATTCTTACATCTAGGCAAAGTAACTGCTTGCATTTTTTCCAGTCTTTGGATCTGCCCTTAGAATCTACCAACAGCAGTTGGATGATTTTTTTTTTCAAATGGACTGGCACAGATGACCTTGTGTTTGACTCACTGCAACTGACAGTATTTTCTTTGGTTGAGGACCAAATGGAAAACTATGCTTGCTTTCTGAGACACAGGAGCTCTATTTTGAGAAGGAATCAGACACCAAGGGACATAGCTAGTGTTCTCAGGCAAACCTGAGTCAGATAAGCCCTTTCTTAAATCCTCAATTTCAGCCAAAAATAAACTTCTCTAAGGTTTAAGTCAGCATGAAATGTGTGATGTACCTCTTCCTTCCAGCATCCCTATACTGATGGAGCAAAAAAAAGAAAAGAAAAATAAGGGGATAACTGCCTCTTAGAGGATATTCATGAAAATCGGGAGAAGAGTGGAAGATGGGTACATAAAGAAAGTTGAAGTAATTAGGATTCTTATACAGATAAAGGCAGCCAATGGGGTGAATTAATTCTTGAGTATGTAAGGGATGAATACCTGCAAGATGCCATCTGATTTTTTCCAATAAGGACAGAGAAAATTATTACATCTGAATTGCTGTCACTATAACAAAATTGGGCAGTAAGGAAAGTGTAAACAGAAGTTAAATCAGAACTCATCTGATCTCTCTCTCTCTCTCAACTGGCCTGTCAACATATTAGGAATCAGATACTCTAAAGAATACAAAACAGATCCCCTTGTGCATACTTTACGAAAGAAATTTCTGAGAATTGATTGTGTAATTTCTGAAAGTTCTCACTTATTTTGAAAATATAAATGGATGGACATAGGAGAGAGGAAAACAGTGAGGAGATTGTGTGGAGATGGTGGTGGTATGCCTTGAGTCTGACACCCAGAAAGGAGTGGATCGGAAGGGAAAGCCTCCTCTGTCATCTCAGCCTAGACATCAGGCTTCCTTGGGACCATGAAGATCCTGAAATGAATTATCCTCTGTCAGGAAACACAGAGGATTTGATCATGCCTCATCCCTGAGAAGGCAAAAACATTCTAAGGAAGAAGGATGGACATGATACCGGGACTGGTCTTCATCCTACAGCAAGAAGTATATAATTTATCCCTATGGACCTCATGTGAACTAAAGGGGTTTGCAGAGGGGCCCAAGAAGTGAGATGCTAGAGATTAAATCCATCAGAACTACATCCTCCCTTCTATTTTGTTATGAAGACTTAAAAAAAAAAAAAAAGACATCTTGGCTCTAAAAACAAATAAAATTGGAAGATTTAAGTGAGACAAAAAAAGAAGTAAATAACTTGATTGTTCTTAGATTTGTTCAGAGCAAGGCAAAAGAGAAAAAAAAATCAGTTATAAACTTTAATGTAAGGTGCCATACTACTGATAGAGAAATTAAGAGTTTTGATGCAAACCCAGCTGTCAGACAGGTAGAAAATATGATATAGCTCTTGAGAAAAGAGAATGCTCCTGGAACAGATGGGCGTACCTCTGAGCTTTATAAAGCATTAACTAGCTGTTTAAATAAGTCCTTAGCAGATGTTTTCAATGTAATTTTGGAGGTGAAATGGAAAAAAACAAAGTCCAAGGCACAAGGGGAATTGATATCACAAATAAGAGACATCCTTGAATTCAGAGAGCAAATTATTGTCAAAAGTTTTTCTTTTTTTTTAAAGAATATCCGCAGTATTTGTAAAATCACAATACATTACCAAAATGCAATTAAAATAATGTATATTGTGGTATTAGCCTCTAAAAGAAGTAAAGAGACATATTTAAAGAAAAAGATGGTTTACAGGGGAAGCTACGTGAGATGTACAGCTACTCATCTAGGACCAAAAAGGCAAGCAAATGCCCATATCTCCACTGTGATACACAGGAGATTTGTTTTTGTAACAGTACCCTGTATATAATGTTTACATGTAGTAGAGGAGAGATAAATCACAAAGAGAGAAAGGAAAAGATGCTCATAGGTCTATGTTGAATATATGATGTTTATGTGTCCAAAATATGTAGAAAAGAAAAAGTCATAGCACACAGAAAATAAAGGGAACAGTGACTTTTCTCCTACAAAGGCTCACGTACATCCATACTTCAAAAGATCAGCAAACATTTCTCAGGTGCCTCTCAGTAGTACCAGCCAGTGGACTAGGTGATGCAGAGGGAGATGAGTAACACCCAGTCCCTACCCTTGAGTAGCTGGTCTTCCTTGAAGGCTTCTTACTACAAGTCCCTTCACCTACAAGTGCTAAAAACCCATACCTTTACCTACCAACTTGGAGAGATGATAGAGGGAGGAAAAAGATGGAGAGCCAGAGAGACTCAGGCTCCACATGAGAGAGAGGCTAGAGCAGAAAATGTCTAAGACCATCACTCTGCTGGGATGGAGACCCATATGTCTAACCACTCAGCACATTCACCTCAACAAATGACTACATATTATCATTTAGTGTGGAAAGAGAGGACAAATGAAGAGAGAGGAGGAAGACACATGCATGCCTGCCAAATCCAGGCATGTGTGTTGAGAAATGACGTGGGAAAACCCAGGAATGAAAAACACACGTTTTTGACAGAATTCACATCATTCAAGGGTTCATTAAATCCAGCACGGTGGCTTAGAGCAGATTTTTGCTCCTAAATAACCCAGGACTAAGCCAAGGCTTTGCCAGTCACAAGATGTGTGACTTACAAAGTTTATTCATCTGCAAAATGGGAATAAAAACACACCCACAAAGCGTCGTGGCAAGAATTAAATCAGATCATTCACACAAAGTGTGTTTATCATGGTGCATGAGACTAACAGGAGCTCAACTAATGTTTTCTATCATTACCATTACCATTACCAAACCTGCTTATATTCATGCAACTTTTTTACTTTATTGTGTAGCTATATCTACCTTTCTGACCTCTCAGCGTATCTTGTTTGCAATGTTTATCACTGGTGCATTCCTGAAGTCCTTATTGAGCATCTGTTCTGTGGCGGACCCTGTGCTGGGGACACAGCGGGGGTCAAGACAGGTGTGGTTCCTGCCCTTGGAGTTCAAAGTTTGGGAGAAGAATTACTAGAAACATGATATTACTGCCAACATTCTTAGCATCAAAAAATTTCAGAAGAATCCTTCCAAGACTCACAGTGATCCAAATAGCTCTTACAAAATGGAAGAGAAACTCTCCCCCACAGGAAAGCTAGAAGGGGAAAACATGAGCATGAGACAGGATGAACACTGATCCTGGCACTGAGTCTTCTGCGTTAAAGTAATTCAGATGACCACAGATCTTGCCATTCCACACTCCATTTCTCTGATGGTTCTGCTTTTCTTTACCTTTGCTGCTACTATTCTTGTTCCTAAATCATCACCTACCAGGCACTACCGCTAGAGGCTCCTTAGTGCATTCCTTAGTGCATCATTCCTCCAACCTCCCCTGACAGCCTTGCAAGACTTTCCCAATCATCTCTACCCTACTCCAAACTTGGCAACAGTCTTCCATTACCCACAGGGCAAAAGCCAATGACTCTCCCTGGCAAACAAATCTGTTCATGAACCAGACTCTTATATGTCGGGTCTTGCCATTTGCTCTAACCAAATTTTTACCCTGTTTTAATGTCTTTCTTTTTTTAAGATTTTATTTATTTATTCATGAGAGAGACAAAGAGAGAGGCAGAGACATAGGCAGAGGGAGAAGCAGGCTCCCTTTGGGGAGCCTGATGTGGGACTCCATCCCAAGACCCCAGGATGACAACCTGAGCCAAAGGCAGATACTCAAACACTGAGCCACCCAGGTGCCCCAATTTGTTTTAATTTCTTAAAGGTTTCAAAATGATAATATTACCTCTCATCTGTTTTTCCACAGGCCAGCCCCTCTGCCCAGAGTACTCTGTCCCTCTCTCTTGGGCTCCCTAGTATTATCTTGGCTCCTCAAACCTTGATTTTAGGAATCTTAATGGCTTATCACATTTTTTCTGTGTCTATCTCTCCACTGGATGGCAAGGTTAATGTCTTGCATTTTGGTATCCCCACATCTGTGATATTGCGTAACTCTAAATAGATGCTCAATGAAAAAAATACCTGTTTTTTCATTCATTATATCTTATTGGATATTCATTGAAACTGTGCCTTTTAGAAACTATGTGAGGCTGGCAGAGCCAGTTTGGGATTTTTGTCCTGTTGTCAAATGATAAAAACCAAAATCAAGAAATATTCAGAAGTGATGGTCCAGGTAAATAGACATAATGCAAGTTGTTTCTTAAACAACCTTCACATTCTCTCTTCTACTAGTCCACGTGACCTCTGAGTATAGGGATGTGAAGCAAGAGAAATAGATTGAATAATAAAAGTAAATAATATAGCAAGAAAGCAAAAGAAGGGATTTGCAGGTGTAAACCAAAAATAAATTAGATCATGACCGTGAATTTGTTAGTCACTTTCCAAAAAATTTACTCCTAAAGAAGAATTTTCTACACGGCTTTCCATTCTCAAACCAAACAAAAAACGTTCATGCTTTTTGATCTACCTACCATTTAAAACTTTTGTTCTTTCACTGTTTGTAGTCCTCAACTTTCAGTTTCCAAAATGACATCAGGTATTCAATTTAGCTATAAAACAAACCTACAGCTCAGGTAGGATGTTGCCTATAGGATTGCTTGGCTGGTGATGCCCGCAGGATTCAAACAGGGAAACAATATTGCTTTAAGCTACATCCACTCTCTAGACAGTGTCACTGGTCACGGGTAGAGAGGCAAATTCACGAGCAGCATTGTGGGAGTTAATGAATGGCTGGCCAGATGGTGCCTGTCAGAAGGTGTTGACTCTTTAGACAACTGGGACTGTTTCCTGAGAGTAAATGAGAAGTGCAGCAGAAACGGATTGCATCTCAATCACACAGAGGCAGACAGACCCACTGCTAATGAAAATAATCACATAGCCAGGCATAGTTTTCCTCTTTTGATTTTGTTTGTTTGTTTTATATGGTAGACATGGAGGAGGATCTCGCTGAAGATATAGTTTTCATGTTAAGTTATGCTATGGAGAAAATATGAAAAGCTATCTATAAATTGCATATTAGTATTCTTAATTAGGAAGTATCAAAATACAACAAGGAAAAAAATTTGATATAGGGGTAAACAAGCCTGGAAATAATGAGAGCATTTCAGCTACTATAGCATGAACTGCTTGGAAAGAAAGACAAGTTAAAATCCAAAGACCTACAGAGGTTGAAAGATGCTTAAGCTGATAGAGCCCACTAACGAAATACTGACATCTTAAATTTCTGACAATACACCTTGAAATAAACCACTTTGACCAACTTGACCATATTCATTTGTTGCCTTATTCAACTGGTGATATTTTCCTCCTACGTGTTCACTGACTTCTTTAATGGGCAAACTCTGATACTCAATGCTAACCTTTTAACAGATATAATCAGGAGAAAACTTCATTGATGTTTTGTTGTTATCAGACAAAATTACCTGAACATATATATCTGCCTGTTGTGTCACCATTAGATATTGCATAAAATCAGCTAAATAAATGCTGTCCCTGAACAGCAGTTGGATGTGGCAGTTGGCAGGCAGTTGGATCTAAGTGAAGAAGTCAACAGACTGGAGAATCTGCTCTTTGTCAGCTATGTGACATTGGGCATTTGCTTAGACCATCCATGCCTGGGTTTCCCATTGTAGTGCTGATTATATGAAATGAATGTAAAGAACCTGACACAGTAGCTGGTATGAAGTTAACTCTCATATCAATTGCTCCTCTTTCCTGACTACAAAGAGCACTCCGTTGAATTCATTCATTCATTTCATTTTTATTTTTCCATCCTCCTTATTGCAAACTCTGGGTTTGCCTTTGGCCCTGCCTCCATCCCGAACAGTCCTCTAGAGCTTCATAGATGTATCCAGAAATTTATCTTGCTTGTTACTTAACAGGAAGCAAGGACCATATGAGTACTATGTGGATAGATATTAAATATCTTACAATCATCATTTTGCTACTAGAGTCACCTCCATTGGTAGAGGTAGGTGTAATGGGTTTTTCCATTACAATTCTTTGTTGGAGATTGATAATTTCCTAAGGGCAGACATTTCTTGCAGTGAGTTTAAACAATGCAGTCAGCAGAAAAAGTCAAAGTTCCATATTCCAAGCATTGACCAAAATATGTGTCATTTCTTTCTTTCAAACATGATTTTTAAAAATTTGTTGTGCGTGAGACATGCATCAGATTACATACACATACACATTTCTCATTACATGGGGTTAGGCTTTCATTCAGCCTCCATCTCCTCTTGCATGAGAAACTGAAGCAACTAGCAAGATGTGGAGCCAGGTTTTTGTGCTTTTTTTGGACAGGATAACAATGGCATACTTTTTTATCTCCAATAGACTTAACAATGAAATATAATAAATAACAGAATGAGGAAGGTTTTGACAAATTATACATGAGTATCCAAAAATGAAAAAGAAGCGAAGAGAATACTGAAATCAGGAGAGAACATTAAAAATGTTCAGCACATCATGGAAGAACGTGATTAGCATGGCTCAGAATACAGAGGTGACGTTGACATTGTTCACAAGAGTTAGTTCAGCCAGCCTAGAAAATGATGTGCGGTGACCACCATTTAACCATAGACTTTAAAAATCATGATGTCTATCCCAGAAACGTCTCCAACTTTTAGAACTTCCCTAAATTTCAACTCAAGACATTCAATCGTGAGGCAAATATCCTGAATATTTATTCAGAGAGATTAGAATTCTTAACTATTATTTAGTTGAGTTGTGTAAATGCTTTGTGCAGACAATGAACTGAACAGTATGATTAATAAGAAAAAGCAACAACGTTTCTACATATATGTTTCTTGCCACTACTCCCTGAGTACTATCCTTTTATCTCTCTCATGGCATCATCTGTCAGGGTCACAAACAACATTCAGACTCAGATATACTCAGCACTCCGCTGATTATTTTCACACTGAGAGTGATGCATGCACACCTGTGGGTCAGTTGCCCTCTTAACTGTAACCCATTAAATTTGTCACATGTTCGTGAGTGAGTACCATTTACAGAACTAGACAGGCTCACTCACCAACACTTGCAGGCCATGTCTGCCTGGGTATTTAAGAATGCTTTCTTGCACTTGCTTGTGAGATGACCATCATAAACATACATGGCTTTTTCCACATTGAGCTGTCAGATATACATGTGAAATAGAAGTTGAATTCTAACATGACCTTCCTCCCTAAGGATCCATGATTTTCACATTTCAAGTTAGAAGCTAGGACCCACTCCTTCTTGAATCCCAGTTTCTCAATAGGGAAATAGCTTTTCTCCACTGGGCTACGAAAGACTGGAGAGCAACACAACACTGGATCATTTGGGCCAAAATCCACTTTAGCTTCATAAATTTGTGCCCAACAGCACTTTTGCCTCAGTTCTTCTTCACTTTGCATTTGCAGACCCGAGTAAAGAACTGAATACTGACAATGATGTCAGCCAAGGTATTATTGGGCAAGGTTGTAAGAATACACTCGAGTTAGCTAAGTCAGAGAAATCCAGTGTAAATCATTCACCATAGATCATCAAATGAGGCTGAGCAATTTAAAAACTGGAATTTCTGGCCTTCTGTCCCACTATGATAGAGCTACTTATAATTAGGTAAAGTAAATGTGGGGATCCCTGGGTAGCTCAGTGGTTCAGAGTCTGCCTTCAGCCCGGGGCGTGATCCTGGAGTCCTGGGATCGAGTCCCACATTGGGGGCTCCCTGCATGGAACCTGCTTCTCCCTCTGCCTGTGTCTCTGCCCCCCCCCCCGCCCCTCTGTGTGTGTGTGCGTGTGTCTCTGTGAATAAATACAATCTTTAAAAAAAAAAAAAGAGGATAAAAACCTTATTTAAAAAAAAGGTAAAGTAAATGTTTCACTTCTGAGTCCAGTGACCTAGAGTAAATATCCCTGCCACCCATTCAATCCTCATCCTCCTCAAAAATATCTTCTCAAATTGCTTAAGAATTCTTAAAATTCTTTTCACTTGAAGCAAAATTTTTCATTTCAAAAATGCCACTAGGAGAAGTTGTATGTTTACTTAATATTGCATTAAGGTGTCGATATCCTTATATGGGATGCCTGTCTCTTAGTACAATGTAGACCATTAAAATTTAGCACTGGAAAGAAGGTTGGCTGGTCAAGTATTGATCCTTCCTCACTACTCTCTTCACCATAGCTTTATGCCTCTTGGGGTTTTTGCCTTGTGGTTACCATGGCCACCTCCAGGAATGGCATGTTCTCCTTCTAATATTCTGGGTCATGCATTGACTAAAGCCTCTGTTCTTAGTATATCTTAGCAAAGCTTATACTGACTGGAATACTCAAGTAAAATGGTGGCAGGAACAGGGGAAGTGGAGAGAATGGGAGAGGGAAAAAGGAACAGAAACTAGTACTCTGTGACTCCAGTCTGGGAGCTTCACATGTCTAGGAGCTATTTCATTTAATTCTCACATCAACCATACAAGGAAGATTGTATTATTAACACTTCATAAGTAGGACAATAAGACCTAGAGAGATTTAGTAACTTGCCCAAAATAAGCCATTGATAAACAACAGAGCTGGAATTCCAACCCAGATCTGCATGACTTTACGGAGTACACCTGGCTCATATTCAGGGAGGGCTTGCTCCTTCAGAGTATCAAAGGATCCCCAAAACTTTTCTGTTAAGTCTCTTGGCCTTCCTAACTCCACATCCCAAATCCAGCTCTATAGGGAGAGTGCCAACACCTTCCAAAGGGAACATCTCTAATATATAATTAACTCTATGGGTAAGCCCAAGAGAAACATCCTGCAAGCCCATCTGGATTTGACACTCTGGTTTCTGACTGTCTAGCCTGAGACACTCCTTTTTCAGGTGACTGTTTCTCCCGCAAATCCAATCTGAATTTTATAGACCACAAAACCAAATAGTACCTCATAACCATGTGATCTTTCATGTATCTTCCACACGAGAGTTACACACAAATATAATCAGAGGGAGTAGTTCTCCTACACATTATAGTATCATAATATTTTCTGAGGAAGTCATCAAGTACAGAAAGGAGGAGGAATGAGGTAGAAACCACTCTGAATGCAAAGGTTAAAGAAAAGATAGGCCCGGCCAATAAAGCCCTCTTCTATTAAGATCCTGCTCATTTCTGAAGGCTCACCACTGAGTCTTATTCCTCAGGGGGCTTGTTCTGATAGCTCTGTGTAATCCAAATTTACCCAATTTCTATTCCAATAGTTTGTTTCTACCTCTATTATTGCCCCCAAATTATGCTGTCTTGTGGCATAATTAGCTGCTTACATTCCTCCACCCCAAGTAAAATGAAAGTTCCTTATGAGCAAGGACTGTGCCTTATCTCATGCAGTTCTTGAGGCATTTCTGAGCCAGTAGCAGTGGTCATCATATTAACAGTAACCATTACTACTTACCGAGCTCTTACCTTTGGGTTTCCGATCTGTACAACTCCTGAGATAAGGACTATTAGTCTTTAGATAGATGATAGATGATAGATAGATAGATAGATAGATGATAGATAGATAGATAGATAGATAGATAGATAGATAGATAGATAGATAGATAGATATAGGAATCAGTGTTTTAAACAGTTAAACAACAGTTAAATATATGGCTTTGATCCAACATATGACTAATTCCCAGAGGATATGAGTTTTTTTTCTTTCCCAGTGACCACTAAA
This sequence comes from Canis lupus familiaris, assembly GCF_011100685.1. Lineage (NCBI taxonomy): Eukaryota > Metazoa > Chordata > Mammalia > Carnivora > Canidae > Canis > Canis lupus. The sequence goes on from NC_049256.1 coordinate 19,693,206, forward strand.
TAAGTGTTTACTGAAAGAATGAGGATTGTAAAACTTCACCTGTTTCTCAGTTTTGGTCTGCAAATGCCCCAAAGTAAATCAAACAGGTAAGGAGGTTTTTTTTGTTGTTTTTAAGATCCAATAAGGCCCTAAGTAAACCCAACTCAGACATGCATTTCTAAGATGAATCAGTGGTTCAAACAAAAAAAAATGTATGTATATTAAGAGTATGAAAATAGAGGGGAAAAAAGAATATAGAAATGGAGATAGAATATAAGAATAGGTAGAGGTGGTCAAAAGGTATAAACTCCTAATTATATAAATAAGTCCTGAGGAGGTAATGTACAGCATGGTGATCATAGTTAACAATATGGTGGGTATTTGTCATTTCTAATAGCTGAGTAATATTCCATTGTACATGTGGATGGAACTGGAGGGTATTATGCTGAGTGAAGTAAGTCAGTCGGAGAAGGACAAACATTATATGTTCTCATTCATGTGGGGAATATAAATAATAGTGAAAGGGAATATAAGGGAAGGGAGAAGAAATGTGTGGGAAATATCAGAAAGGGAGACAGAACATAAAGACTGCTAACTCTGGGAAACGAACTAGGGGTGGTAGAAGGGGAGGAGGGCGGGGGGTGGAAGTGAATGGGTGACGGGCACTGGGGGTTATTCTGTATGTTAGTAAATTGAACACCAATAAAAAATAAAAATAAAAAAAATAAAATAAAATAAAAATAAATAAAAATAAAAAAAAATAAAATAAAAAAACAATATGGTGTTGTATATTTGAAAGTTTCTAGGAGAATAGATTTTAAAAGTTCTCATCACACACACACAAATTGTAACTATGGTGGTGACGCATGTTAGCTAAACATATTGTGGTGATCATTTCACAATATATACATATGTCAAATCATTATGTTGTAAAAACTAATATAAAGTTATGTGTCAGTTATATCTCAATAAAAAAGAGTAAATATGCATTTGACGATATAACTTTTTATTTTCATCTCTGCTATGATTTAGGAGGTCCTTTTACCAAAGATATTTTATGTCTCAGCAAACCAGTTGACTCACTACTAATCTAGGATAGTCAGTCTCTCTGTCAACCTCTATAGATAATCTGTGGATACTCAAATGGTTTGGGAAGGGATAAAACAAAACAGAAATCTATATTAGTATGTATTAAGCCATGTGAATTCAGTATTATCATTTTTAAATAGAATTAAGAGTCTGTAAGCGACGAAGTAGTCTTCAGGTTATTTTCTGTGGGGAAGAAATAATTCTTCATTCCTCCAGAAATCAAGTTTCATGGTATTGTGCACAAAACCTGCTTGTCAGGGGTCAGTGCTGGGAATATTAAACGGTTTCTGTGCTAGAATATTTAGATTTATCCTAGCTTTTGGATACAAAGACTGCCCCTGCTCCACTGAGGCAGAGAGAGACAAGCCATGGTGATAATGTAAATCAGACATGAATAGATAAACAATGGGGATATGAAATTAGCATTATTGATGTGATGAAACTGGAAAGAAATAAAAATAAAGATAAGAAGGGTCACACAAACACATGGCATACACTGAGGAGAGAATAGGAAAAGGAAAAAAGATGTTCTGTTTAGTATATCATACAGGGCAGCTGGTACCACATGGCCACTAATATGATGGGCAACAGCACTATTAATCTCAATAGATGTTATAAGACTAAAAATGGGAGGGGTTTTTGCTCATTTGATTAATCAACTAATCAAATTAGTTGGTTCTAATAAACTAATAATCTACAGATTATTAGTTATTCACTGTGTTAGGCTGTGGCGGTGGAGACCAGAAAATACTAAAAGCTAGTTGCTCCCTTCAGCTGCCTATAGTGTCCTTCACTGCACACTTACTGAATGCCTACCATGTGCTGGGCACTGTTCCCATGTCTCTCTGTCCCACTAGACCAAGAAATCCTTGAGTGTAGGAACAGACAACCAAAGCATTATGACACTGCATCATCAGCACTAATCAGAAGGACGGCCTTTGGGAAGGTTTCCCAGAAGGGAACTTGATGGAGATGATCTTCATTAATGAGTAAAAGCTACACATTTGAGGCAACATGGGCATAAGACAGTATGCCACTTTTTTAGCAAACAGTAAGAGAATCCACAGGGTGAAGGAACAGAGTCTTGAAGGAAATGAAGGTGAGGCAGCTAGAAAGGAGGGCACAGGGTGGGCATAAATGGTCCCAGATCCTATGATCTGGAACTTGAGCAAAATGCACATGCAGAAAAATATAACCAAGAGCATAAGAGAGTAAACATGATTGATGATGAAGATCTACAACTTTAGAGGACCCGTCCTGAAGGCTGAGAAACCAGAGAAATGAGAAGACCACTCTGGCAGACAAAACAACCATTCCTACCTCTCCATTATCTTGCTTGCCTCCCACCACAAAAACAAAAATCAGGACACTGGCTTTCTAGCTCCCTTTATAGCGATGTCTGGCCATGGGATTCTGATCAGGCCAATGAGCTTAAGAGAATGACTGTTCGTGCTTCTCTCTATACAACAAACACAAGCAAATTGTGCATGCTACTTATTCAAAGATTTGTCTTCCCTAATTAAAGACCTTTACCAAGCAAGCAAGGTTGTCCCTCATTCTCCTACAACTACCTATTCTCTGCCTTTGAAAAGGCCTTGTAACCTTGTGAATCCCCACTAGCCAATTTAAGATCATGGGAGAAGGTTCAGGGTGCTGTTTTCTAAGCTGAGATCAATCTCATCAAATAAATCATTCCTGCTTGAAATGTCTCTTCCACTGAACAGAAGATCACTAACCATCCAATTACAATTTATTTCCAAAGATAAGTAAACAAAATTTCATTTTGCTGCATCATCAGGTTCAACCATGTAAGAAAATACAAATAGCTAAAGGTAGATAACATGGGGTTTAGAGTGAAGTCCTGCATGGGTTTTCCTTAAGGTGGCCATACAAAATCATTTAATAGCATGAGCACTAGACAGAAAGTCAGATTCTATTATATTAGATGAGGAAGTTAGATTAGCCACAAAATGAGGACACCAACTGGAAGTCATGACCTAGAACCAGAACCATTCCCTTGGTCGAAGACATGGTGAGCACAAAGATACCCATGAGTAAGGGCCGAGGAGTTTAGGACCAGGGATAATAAGGATTATTAGCAAGGTGGCACTTGGGCATCAAGAGCTAATCGGAAATCTATTGCTATAATTGAGTTCTAAGCAGAGTGATACTAACAGAAAGTGTAATGTTTGAGTTTGTTAAATCTAAAGTAATGGAGCCCTGCCTTTCTAAAGCTGGGACTAGTCTTAAAGACTGGGAGGCTGTTTGCCTCCTCCTGGGGGACAGGTGGTACAGCTGTGTAGAAGGATGGCTACTCACCAGGAAACAGGCAAGACTTGACAGGCCTATTCTTATCTGGTTAAATGAAGACCTTGGATCTCTTAGCTTACTCATTCCTGATTGTCCTTCAACTAGTTCGAGATCCATGCAGAGATTTACCAGAAAGTAGAGCTACATAAAATAGGGATTTTTCTGTACTTAAATTTAATGGGGGACACTTAGAAGTAGCCTTAAAGCCCCCCCAACCAAAAACAGCACGACCATCCAATGTGTATCAGACCCCCTGGGGAGATATTAAGTAAGACAGAGCTTAATTAAAAACAAAAACAATTACCTAATTAGCTCTAGACCAGTTCATTTTATACCTTATCGAAAAAGATCCATAAGCCCATAAGCAGTATGTTAATAATAGTGAGTCACAAAGTCATATGACACTAATATCGCCCCAAATTTGAAAATTGGTTTTGTAATACCTTCCTAGTATTGTTGCAGGCTTTATTGTTTACTTTTTGTATGATTGCTAATTGTTACATAGTTCTCTGTTGGGGTTTTGAATCCCTTAATGCATCTCTTAGAAATTCTTAGTCTCACAGCTTCTGGAATGACAACAGAGCTAAAACAGAAGGAAATACAGTATGAAAACCCCTGCTGGTGTGATTCTATATAGCTTCCTCGGAATGGAAACATTGTGTTTATCCATTTGCATATCAACTCCAACCTGCGCAGGAATATCAATTGCTTTCCATAGCTGCTTTCCTCTTTGTTTTTCTGAAAGTAAGGGATGCCAATGGTGCATGCTGATGAGCTAGTATCCTCTCCCCCCACACACAGAGGGATTGTACTAATCATTGAACTTCAGTCTGTTTCAGAAACAGGTTTTTTTTATTAGAAGATTTGACAGCAGGTGTAAAGTTTTCTATTTATAAAACACATTGACAAATCAATACAAGATTTTATTTAGAACAAATGTATTTTTAATGTTTATTTTGACAAGGATACAGTATGCTATCATCACTGATTCTGATTAATACATTGGTACTGAATGAGATGCCAGAATGTGGAATGCATTAGCTCAGTTATCCTATTTCAAGGGCTTGAATTTTGTTAATCAGAATATAATAATTTAAGTGCCTTTTACATTGTCAATGTCTGATCCACAAATACGATATATGCCAGAAAATATGCATTCTAAACAGACCAGAGGATAAAAATCTCAATAAATTGATAGCTTCTATCTGCTGGAAAAAAATCCAACAAGAGAGAAGCACTAAGGAAGATGAATTAAAAAAAAAAAAAGATCTAAGTCCTGGCTCAACATGACTATAATGAGGAATAAAGGGGTCAGTTTAAACAGGACAGTATCCACAGCTGCTGCTGTAAAGGCCTCGACACTGTAGCATCGCCCTACATACTCGAGGCTAATAATGAGTGCTATGAGTATGTTAGAGTTGTGACCACAAGAACTGCAGTTCTTTCTACTCATGAGCAAGAAAGAATCCTTTGACTTCTGGTTACAGCAATGATTATCAGAAGCTGGATACTGATTCTGTTTAAAAAGGTTCAGCCTATTTTTAATATAATGCATCAAGATCCTGATTGCTTTATGGCCTGACATGCCCCCATGGCTTTCTGGATCTAGGACTGCATATCAAAGGTGTGTTTGCATTTCTAAGAATTTTAAGAATTGTCTGAAATATTCTAGAACCGCTATGAGCAACTTTAATTATACAATCGAGAGATGTGCTAAAGGAAGAGAGGATAAGCTTGAAAGAGACATGACCTGCCTCCATCCCATCCCCACCCCCATGCTATAAAAATATATTACAAAATTGAGAGTTCTTCATACATTCTGGATAAAAGTCCTTTGTTGATGAAATTCAAAAATCAATTCTAAAATTCACATGGAAATACAAAGAACCTAGAATAGGCAAAATAACTGCAAGACAACAAAGTTAGAGAAATAACATGGCCTGATTTCAAGACTTACTAAAGAAACTATGGTAATCAAAACAGTGTGCTATGGTGTCAAGGCAGAAACTGAACTCAGTGGATGAACTAAAGAATCCAGAAATAGACCCACATATATATGGCCAATTAGTTTGGGGTTTTTTTGTTTGTTGGTTAATTGGTTTACACATATCTAGGGCAATTCAGTGAAGGAAATAAAAAGGGTTTTAATAAATGATGCAAGATAAAAACTGGATAAATATGCAAAAAAGTGAAACTTGACATGGATTCATATCACATCCAGAATTTATTTAAGGTTTTATTTTTTTAAGCAATCTCTATACGCAATGTGGGGCTCAAACTCACAAACCCAAGATCAAGAGTCACATGCTCTTCCAACTGAGCCAGCCAGGCACCCCCAGAAATTAATTTTAAAATGGATCATAAATTCAAATATAAAGCCCCAAATTATCCAACTTCTAGAAGAAAATATAAGAAAAAATCTTACAGACTTTGAGTTAGGCAAATATTTTTTTACCTAGGACCCAAGAAGAAAAAAATTGATTAAATGGCCTTCATTGAAAAAATTTTAAATGTCACAACTTTGCTATTGAAAAGGTACTGTTAAGAAAATGAAAAGGTGGGGAGTACCTGGTGGATCGTCAGTTAAAGGTCTGATTTTTGGCTCAGGTCATGATCTCAAGGTCCTGGGGTTGAGCCCTGTATCAGGCTCACTGCTCAGCAGGAATTCTGCTTCTCCTTCCGCCCCTCCCCCCTGCTCATTTTCTTTCTTTCTTTCTCTCTCTCTCTCTCTCAAGTAATTAGATACATCTTCAAAAAATCTTTGGAAGGAGAAAATGAAAAGGTGGGCTACAGATTGAGAAAAAAATATATGCAAATATCTGGTAAACTTATAAATATATCTGAATTCATATGCAGACTGTGTTAAAAATTATTTCCATAAGGAAAATAATCCAATATAAAGACGCAAAGGATTTTAAAGAAAATATAAAGATGACAAATAAGCACATGACAAATTTTCAACACTGTGAGTTATTAGGGAAAAAGTGGTCATTAAAGCCACTAAATATCACCAAAAAAATACCTAAAACTTAAAAAAAAAAAAAAAAGAAAAAAAACATAAGATGCCAAGTGTTGGCACAGAGGTGGAACAACTAGCCTTTTATTTATTGCTTGTGGGAATGCAATATAGAACTGCCACTTGGGAAAATAAATTGGCAGTTCTTTCTTAAGTTAGATATACACATACTATATGGCCTAGCAATTCCACTTCCAAGTCCTTATCCAAGAGAAACAAAAATGTGTCCATACAAAGATTTGTACTCAAGCTCAGGGCTGCTTTATTTATATCAATAATTGTCCAAAAATTGGAAAGAAGGCAAATACTCATCAACTGTCAAAGAGATAAACTAACAACGGTATATTCATACAATGAAATATTCTTCAGCAACAAACAGGAATGCATATATTTACATCAAAGCATAGATACTCTGGAGAGGCTTATGTTAAGTGCAAGAAGCCAAACATAAATGATTATATGATTCCCTTTATATGAAATTCTAGAAGAGGCAGACTAAAGTGATCAGGATTACCAGGAGTCAAGAGACAGAAGAGAGGAGACTGACTACAAAAAGACACAAGGAAACTTTTAGGCTAATAGAAACGTACTATATCATGATCCCAGTGTGGGAATAGGACTGTATACACTTGTCAAAACTCATGGCATTGCATACTTAAATTGAACTTTATTGTAGATAAATTATACCATAATGAAGCTGACTCCTCCCCCCAAAAAAGAAGGATGCCCTCAGTCTTTTGTGTATCAGATCGGATGAGCAAGTGAGATGTGAAGGCTACACAATATATGTAGTTTATGGATGTAAGTATGGGTTCTTCTGGAAGAGAGATCATGGAGATACTGGTCCCAAATGATATCCAATCCTAGGAAAACTGCTTTAAATTTTGTGCCTGTAGGCCTTTTTGAAACAGTGACTAGAAGTGAATTAAGAAACTGGTACTTACATTTTATTATAGTGAACAAATTGATCAATGCAATTTTGTTAAAAGGTTATGGACATATCCAAATATTATAAAGGAACAGCCAGTGAATGAATGTTTGAAGCATGTAGCAAAGCAGACACATTTTCTCTCCATGGATTTTTAGTGCATGATGAGCCAAAAGTCTATAGATAATCAGAAAATGAAAAGTGAAATGCCTGTTGGCTGGCAAGTCTAAAATCTGGGACTCTATATTTGCTGTAGTTAGTTATGACTATACAAAATTGATTAATAGATGGAAAGTACAATAATGAAAGGTATTTTAAGAAGTGACAAAATGATATGTACACATGTGAATGATCTTTTAACATGCACAGGAAATCAAAAGACATACCTGAAAATGTTGACACTGATTGTCCATGAACGGGTTGTTGATTAAAAAAAAACAACTATTCTATAATTTCAAATTTTAATGAGAATGTATTACTTTCATGATATTGTCTTAAGCTGTATGGAAAAGAATGCAAATAAAACATACAAATGCCTTTCCAGGGAAGAAATTGCCAGCAAATTTATCATGATAGGTAATTTGTTCTGTATTATGTATTGTGTTTGCTTGTTCATGTTTTTCTTACTACTGAAGAACTTTGCAAAAATGTTTCCTCACCTTGCAAGTAATGCTGACCCCCAAATAGCTCAGCTTCCACAAAATGCAGGTCATTCGAGCAAGACAACAATGGCTAGGAATACTACCTGGGCAGGCAATTCACAACTTAATATCAGCCGTGTTCAGGAATGGAACCCTCTCATCACAAACGGTTTCTTCAAAAAAAAAAAAAAAAAAAACGGTTTCTTCAAATGCTATATTCCGTCTGACACAAAGATAGTTTCCTACGACAACAAGCTCATTAGTGTATTTTTAATGTGAGTTAAAGGTACAAAACCATAGAAGTCATTTTCTTGAAAGTAATTGCAGAACAAGACATTATCTGTTATCAAAGCATATGAAATGTGCTGAAAAACATACAAAGAAAATTGATGCTGTGGGAAATTTTAAGTACATTTCATATTGACAACCCAAAATATGAGAAAAATGTCTGGTGCATGTTTCGGGGAATGTTCACGCAAGATAACAGACTTTGAATATAAACGAGTACCTAGAAAACACTTCTGAATGGCTTGAAAGGATATCTGTTCTTTTAAAAATGTATGGATTTGTGAAGTAACTACCAATAAATACCTGAGGGGCTAGAGTTATTGAGCAGGGCAGCAAAGCAATGATACATCTCTCCAAAGGCATTCTACTTTTAGTCGCAAAAATACAAAAATGAAAAAGATAAAAGCTTTTTGCAAGGGGCAAATATATTATACAGGATCAAACTCAATCACCAAACATTATACATTATATAGCAAATTCATTTGAGCCACTACCTGAAACACAAGCCATTACTCTATCAAAGAGATAACAATAATATCCAATATTTGGTGAATTCTTAGTATATACCAATACCTAGTCTAAGAATTACTGTTTTGTATTAGTTCATGGAATCGTACACTTAGAAGTAATATTTTTTCATCTGACTTTACCTGGAAACATTAAATTGTATGATTGGCCCTTCTTGCCCACCTCTCCCTAAATCCATATAAAAGATATTCAAATTAAGTGTAGACACTTAAAAAAGTGTAGACACATTTTTTTAAGTAAACTCTACCCTCAAAGTAGGGCTCCATCGCAGGACCCTGAGATAAAGAGTCATATGCTTTCCCAACTGAGCCAGCCAGGAACCCCAACGTAGATACTTTTTTAATGTGGCCCTCACAAGGAGCAAATTAACTCTTTCAAATAAAGTTACCATTAATACCAGGGGAAATGCTCTTCTCACATAGTCTTTGTTACTACTCAAACCCTACCTGACACTTTTCTGACTGATCATTGCTCTACATTATACAGCACACTTTGTCAAATTATTTATAACTATTATTTTGCATTACTTATCCTATCTTTTTATAGTCACATATTAGTGTCTCTCCAGAAAATGTCTATCAGTTTCATTTGAATGCAACGTTTCCTCCAAAGCTCAAAGCTCCCACAGGATAAGTGCTGGTTCTAATTTACCTTTATTTTCCTGGGGCCCAGAACAGTGCTAGGTACACTGTAGGAGATTCCGTTGCTTTGAGCTGAAGTCCATTAAGCATGAATGCTTAAAAAGAATTTCCCTCACCTCAGGACGCAGTCTAATAACCTTGGGAGAGTCTCAGGTGCGAGGTGATATTAAAGTGCAGGGGCTGCCTGCACAGGTAATTAAGCAGAAGGCAAGCAGGACTCAGCTCGTTCACGGACCAAGTTCAATAGAAGCATCTTTAGTAGTGCAAAACCAGTTTCCAAGCACAGTGTTCAGTGACCTTCATTCCTGCCCTGGCTGAAAGTAAATGGGATTAAGAAGTGTCAAACATGCACACTTCTACGTGGCATGCCCAGGCCCTGCTCTGGCTCATTACTAAGTAGATAACTTTAGACATCTCCATCCACCTCACCCAGCCTCATTTTGTCCCTCTGTAATTTTGAAATAACCTCAGAGGTCTTAATGAGGCAATCTAAATAAAGCACTTTCTCTCCTAGTAAGCCCGCAACCAATGGCAGCTGTTATTACTACCTCTTAGCAGCCCACTGGTAGGGCAAAGCTGAGTGGACATTTCATTAAACGGCAGACTCTTGGGCAAAGGGCCCCTCTCCAACTGAGAAATGACTGAACCAAGGCAATGATGGCTGGATTCCTTCCACCTGGTGAATCTGTAGGGCATGCGCATCAGAGACTTACTATTTGCAAAAGGGTTTTCCTAGCCTGGCAGGAAAACAGCTACTTTTTCTGAGGTGGTGGGCATCTCACAGGGTCTTCTTCCAGAAGCTCCAAGTAGATGTGAGCCCCACAGGAGCCAGCCCAGATTCAGCTCTAGCTGCTGTGAACTTGAGCCTTCCCCCCATGAGTGTATAAAGTAGAGGATCCCCTCCAGGCTCCTGGTAAAGCCTTAACTAGCTCAGGAGTTGGAGTTAGGGAAGGATATTCCAGAGAGAGGAGCTGTGTAAAGGCGAGCAGGTGAAAGTCATGGCATATAAGGAACAGGATCCTGGGGCCCAGATGTCTGGCTTCCATGGCTGAATAGTGATGGCACTCAACTCCATGGCTTCCATTTTCTCAGCTGGGCACATTCATCATAACAACACTTGCCTTCCTCAAAGTATTCTTTGATAATCAGAGAAACAAAGGTGACTCACAAAAATATACTTTGCAAATATAAGCCTTCATTATTTCCTCAAGACACTACTTGAGAAATATTTAAGAGATGTGTCTCTCAGCCTCCTTGGGGATCTTTGGACAAGCCACTGGACTCAGCTTGTCTGGAAAATGGAACACTAACTCCATCTCACTATATCAGTATGAGATATGAAAATAAAGATACTGCCACAGCCTTCTGCGATTTCCAAGGCCAGCAGAAAATGGGCATTAACTAATGAAATGTTTCTCCTAGAAAAGCAGCTCAAGTTTGTCTGCTCATAAAGAGCCAGCAATCTTTCTACTGCAATACAGAAAAACAGAATTAGTTCTGCTGTCTCTCTCCCTCATCCTGTCTGGCTGCACCTTTGGCTCTTTGTTTCTCTACTCCCATATATTTTTCTTTTAATTTAGCTAGAGTGTTGAACCCAAACTTTTGCCATTTCTTGCCCCTCTTTTTTCTTTAGGCTGTTCCTTTTCTTTTTCTTTTTTAAAGATTTTATTTACTTATTCATGAGAGAGAGAGAGAGAGAGAGAGGCAGAGACACAGGCAGAGGGAGAAGCAGGCTCCATGCAGGGAGCCCGATGTGGGACTCCATCCCAGGTCTCCAGGATCACACCCTGGGTTGAAGGCAGCACTAAACTGCTGTGCCACCTGGGCTGCCTTAGGCTGTTCCTTTTCTAATAGAGTCTCCATACCCCATAATACCACCTCCTTTAGGAATTAGGAAGACAAAACAGTCCTCTAGGGGACCAAGCTCTGTGCCTTCCTTGCCTCAGCCCTACTCACTCCCCAGTCTGGCCTGGATGTGGCTGAGGCACCATTAAGTTCCTGGTCCCCTTGGAGATTAGGGTTGCAAAGTTCAAAGGGGGTGCATTCAGCACACACATTCTTTAGATCTCTGTAAAAATTAAAATGCAGCAGGTATTGTTCCTGCAAATCTCTATGCAAAAACATTCTGCCCATGCTGACCAAGGAAATTAAGTCCATTAGAGCTACTGGTGCTCATCCTTCCTTTCAAGAAGAAAAGACTCATAAATACCAGACTGCTATAAACAGCAAGCAAATTGTTTTTAATGCATTCTCTTTGGCTCTTAAATCTCTTTGGCTTTTGAATATGAGCAAATTAATATGGTCTTTGACATCAGAAGAGTGAAAACAAGTCACTAAGAAGTGAGTGGATGAATATTTGAATAGAACCTAATATTCCATATCTTATCAGAAAACGTGAGTCCATCCCACTCTATTTCTCCCCATGTCCAACACCCCCACAACCATATATGCTTCTCTACAATAACAACCCAATGAAAAAAGTCATTTAAAAGATGCTTTTTTTAAAAGGGGCACGCGGTAGCTCAGTGGTTGAGTGCCTTGCCTTTGGCTCAGGGCGTGAGCCTGAGGTCCTGGAGTGGAGTCCCACATCAGGCTCCCCGCAGTGAACCTGCTTCTCCCTCTGCCTATGTCTCTGCATATCTCTGTGTGTTTCTCATGAATAAATAAATACTTTTAAAAAAGAACATTTTAGGGGATCCCTGGGTGGCTCAGTAGTTTGGTGCCTGCCTTCAGCCCAGGGCGTGATCCTGGAGACCCGGGATTGAGTTCCACATCAGGCTCCCTGCATGGAGCCTGCTTCTCCCTCTGCCTGTGTCTCTGCCTCTCTCTCTCTCTCTTTCTCTCTGTGCATCTCTCATGAATAAATAAAACCTTTGGGGGAAAAAAAAGATTTTTTTAAAAGATGCTTAGATACAGCATTATATAAGGTATAAATAGTATAATATTGATTTATATCTAACTAAACCCCCAGTGCCTTATGAGGCGGCAGCATAGCATAGCATAGCTGTTAAGACCTTAGTCTGGGTTTGACTCCTGACTGGGATCCTCAGTATCTGGTGACCTTAATGAAAGTCTTTTAATACTTCTGAGGCCATGGTACTTGATTAGGGACATGCATGGTACTTGTTTAGGGGCATGCAATTACAATAATTTTACTAATCCTTTTGCTATATCTTTCCATGGACTGCCAAGCATCAATTCAGAGAACTCATCCTGAAGATTCTCTTCTTTCAGAATCATCTCTAGGACCAAAATCTGTATCAGCATTTAACCAGAAAAGAACCAGTAAGAGATGGATGACAAATAGATAAATAGATAAGTTGGTGATAGATACATGGATAGAGATTTACTATGTAAAATTGGTTTGCAGTTGTGAAAGCAAAGTAAGCAAGTGAGAATTCACAGGCCAGGCAGTCAGGAAGGATCATAAGCAAAATGAACCTCCATGGACCAGAGCTATCATCCACAGAGAGAATTTCTTCTCTCTGAAAGGGAAACCTCAGCCCTGATTTTAAGGTCTTCCAACTGATGTAGTCAGGCCCACCCACATAATTGCCCTTAAGGTCAAGTGATTAGAGTGACTAATTACAAATGCAAAATGCCTTCACAGCAAGACCTTGATTAGTGTAGGAGGGACTGTAGTCTACTCAAGTTAACACATGAAAACATTATCACAGATACTTTAAAAAATTGAATAGCTAGGTATCCATCTAAAAATATAAAAATACAAAATTGCAAAGCCTCTGCGTTGGAAACTACTAGGAGAAATATGTTAAAAGATGTAAAGAAAGGACGTATGGGTGGCTGAGTCGCTTGAACATGAAACTCTTGATCTCAGCTCAGGTCATGATCTCAGGGTCATGAGACTAAGCCCTACATGGGGCTCCATGCTGGGCATTCAGCCTGCTTAAGATTCTTCCTCTCTCTCTCTCTCTCTCCCTCTGCCACTCCCCGACCTCTGCTCACATGCTTGTGCTCTCTCTCTCTCTCTCAAAAAATAAAAAATAAAATGTAAAGAAATGGAAGGTTATACCGTGTTCATAAATTGAAAGTCCTCAATATTACAAAGCTAAAATGCTCTCCAAATTTAATGATAAATACAATTGTAATTAAATCCATAGCAGATTTTTATATAATTGACAAATAATTTTTTTTGACAAATAATTCTAACATTTATCTGGAAATACAAAAAAAAAAATAAAAAAACACACAAAAATCACCAAAACAATCTTGAATGACAAAAAGCTGGATAATTTACACTACTGATTCCAATTTATTGTAAAGCTATATTAATTAAGACAGCATAAATTGCCATAAAAATATAGTAAAAAAAAAAAATTATAGAATCCAGAACCAGAAACACACAAATGAGATCATTTGATTTATGACCAAGAGGCAATTCACTGAAATACAGTGGGGGAAATTACAGAATTTTCTACAAATGGTTCTGGGTCAGTTGAATAGCCATGGAAATAAGTAAATCTTTATTCCTGCCTCATAACATACACACACAAAAATCTTTTCCAGAGGGACTGTAGATCTAAATGTGAAAGGTAAAAAAATAAAGCTTTTAGGAGAAAATATATGAGAATATCTTCATGATCTTGTAGTAAGCAAAAATTTTATAAATAGCACCTAAGCACTAACTATAATGTTTAAAAGGAATTTCTATTCATCAAAGGAACAGAATGCTGAAATAGACCGCCTACAATATGTAGTCAACTGATTTTGGCAAATATGCCAAGATAGTCTAATGGCGAGAGGAAAATGTTTTTAATAAATGGTACTTAAATCATTGAATCACCATATGAAGGGAAAAAATGATCCTTTACTTCTACTTCAAATCTTATTAAAACAGCAACAATAGCAACAAAACTAAGTAAAAGCTAAAACTAAAAAAAAAAAACAAAAAAAAAAAAAAACAAAGCTAAAACTAAGTGCTGAAAATGATCCACTTCTTGATCTGAATACTGGCTAAAGGGTTGTATGTATATTGTGAAAATTGTCCAAGCTATACACTATTCTTTTCTACATGTGTACTATGCTTCTATTTAAAAGATACTATATGCTATATGTGTGGGTGTAGATAGATAGATGATGATAGACGACTGATTGATAGATAAATAGATAGATGACAGACAGATGGAACAGCAGGATCTTTTTATTTTTATTTTTGTTTTTTTACTTTGAGCCCTAACCCATGTGCCATCATTACACGCTGTCTGGAATCCACACCCTCGTTCTACAAAGCTAGAATTTATTCCCTTTACCCTTAATTCAGTAGATTTTATTTGTGCCACTGTCTGTTTGGGCTGCTACAACAAATATACCACAGACTGAGTGGCTTCTAAACAAAAATTTTGTTCTTACAGTTCTGGAAGCTGGAAGGTTCTAGCATGGTCTGGTTCTAGTGAAGGTCTTGCAGACTGCTGACTTCTGGCTGTGTCCTCACATGGTGGAAGGGGTGAGGGAGCTCTCTGGAGCCTCTTTTATAAGGGCACTAATCCCCTTCATGAGGGCACCACCCTCATGACCTAATCACCTCTCATGCCCCACTCCCTAATACCATCACTTTGGGCATTAGGTTTCCAATGTATGACTTTCCAATGTATAACAAGTTATAACCCCTTAATGATACACCCTACTTTTTTCCCTATAGCAACATTATCAGGTACAGATTTTATTTCCTCACTAGAATGTAAATGTTTCCATCAAAGAGAGAATAGCATTTTGACCACAGTCACTGCTAGGTAATTTACATGTTGAAGGAATGAATGAAACTTTAAGTTAGTTTTAAAACAAGCCTGAAAACCTCACTTGTATTTTCTTTTTAAGCAGTCATCATAGCATTGAAACATTTATGATTAAATGAATTTCTGACAGTGTGAATTCATTTCAGGCATAAATTCTATTTTACAAATTATTTATTTATTTTTTTTTTACGAAGCACATATATATTTCAATAAAGCAATATACTGGTACAATTTTTTTAAGAATTGAATATCAAAATATTTTATTTTTTAATTGAAATGTATATTTGAGCCTGAAACAGTGGTCTCTACTAGTATGTGTAAGAGAGGCATTACGGTCCAGCGCTCAATATGTTTACCAAATAAGTGGACTACTCTCGAATGTCCACATTAAATTGTGACTATTTTTGTACCTCTCACTTTCCTCACTGGACTGGGAGCCCCTTGAGGACAGGGACCACATCTTATCCATCTTTGCATGTCCAATATCAATTCCACATCTTCATTTTGTATACACACATAGTACTTACAAGTTACATATAAACTCAGAGTCTTGATAGATAAATAAATAAAACTAACTGAATTACTTGAAATCGAGAGATGTTCATTTTAAGCCCAGTCCAGCTTTGAACTCTTGTATGGCCTAAGAAGGACAGGATATTTCTTTTCCTTCCTTCTTTGTTCCAACCCTTTCTACCTGCACTGATAGCAATAACAATACTGCTATGTAATTTATGGATCATTTCTATGTTCAATCCTCTCCTTACCAATTGTTTTCTCTTCTTATCACACAATAGGTTACACGTTGTAGTCCTACAAAACAAAACTGATATGTCTTTTGGGGAAACTCATGTCTTTGGAGTCCTGCATATCCTGGTATGTTGTAAACATTGAAGATTATCCAGGGTTAACAGACCCCATATAAGGGTCATGCCCATCATGAACCCTCACCTTTTAATTGTTCACTCTCTAAATATTTCAGGACTGCAAATATGCTTTCTTTTAAATGAACTCCAGTTGGCTGATGGGGATATTTTGGGGTCCTGCACTGAGAAAGATACCAGGGTTACCCTCCTTCTCAGCAGGACAAAAAGCTCTAATCAAATAATAAGGGAGGATAGACAAGTAGTATGCATGCCCCATTATTTGCTATCTCTTTTCCATGGCCTTTAATTATTTAATCCAGATGTGAAAATTGAAATAGTCATTCATTTATTCATTAGTTCTTCCACTTATTCAAGATATACTTATCGAGGACTGACTGTGTCAGGCCCTTAATAGCCAAGATTAGGGAACTACCTAAGTGCTCTAGAACATTTACTCATAGGGCTGTTGGAATCTGACATTCGTTTTGTGATTTAAACAATTACTTAAACAGTGTTGATGAGTTGATGAGTGATATTTCAGAGTGCATCCCTTGGCTAAAAATAAAATAAAATAAAATAAAATAAAATAAAATACTATTTTTTTTAAAGATTTTATTCATTTATTCATGAGAGATACAGCGAGAGAGGCAGAGACAGAGGGAGAAGTAGGCTCCATGTAGGGAGCGTGATGAAGGACTCGATCCCAGGACCCCAGGATCACAACGTGAACCAAAGGCAGAGGCTCAACCACTGAGCCATCCAGGTCCCCCAACACTATTGTTTTTGTTTTTTTTTTTTTAATTATGCTATTTCATTCAAAGCTGTTCTCTTTGCTTTTCAGGGTGGCCACAGGGCATTAAGAATGGCCAGCCCTGTTGGAGGGCACACTGGGTAAAGGAAATGCTATGAGGTAGGTACTTTATCTTTAAAACCTGGTATATTTTACCAGCTGAGGGTTGGTTATTGCTCCCTGAAGCCAAATTTATTTTCATTTTCTTGTTCTATTTTCCATGCAACTTCCTACTGAAAGAAAGAACAAGAAACTGTATTTCCTGGGGCCAAGTCAGGCTCTCAGGAGTGAATATTTGGATAGCTAAGTCTGGCCCCACACCTCTTAGATCAAATGACATCCCTGCTGTAATCTAAATTTGGCCAATTTTGACTTGTGAATGTCAGAATTTCAGAGTCTGGAATGTTTTTCTGGGCCCTATCTTCCAATTCACTCCTTCCAAATTAAGTATCTTTTTTCTCCAAGTAGAGATGCTTAAACTATTGGCCAACTATTTCCTGGTAAGACATTATCCCCTATGCATTTCTTAAAGATTTGGCTAACTCTTGAAATGACCGTTCTACCAAACACTTGTAAATGTAATTAATTCATTTTCCTGATTTCATAGGTGTGATATCACACGTACAAATTATAATATACAGATCTGCTTCTTAGCAGGGAGCATCATGTGTTTAGCACAGCAATCTATTATGCCACACACACATTATTCATTAACACTAATGGACATCATGTGCATAATGCCCACTCATTAATTAGAATATTAAATCCCCTCGTGTATAAATAAATCACACATTCAGCTATAGAAAGGCACTTATTTTTATCTTTAAATTCGTACTTTGGTGCTTGTCTAATAAATATAGTTGGACTGTTCTATATCCTTTATTGCAGCAAAGATTTAGCTATGCTCAGAACAAGTTCTATGTCTTAAACCTGTCCATTCCAAGCCGAACATAGTGCAGGCCTACATCTGAGGGCCTGGGTTCAGTTCTAGACTATTGC
This sequence comes from Canis lupus familiaris, assembly GCF_011100685.1. Taxonomy (NCBI): domain Eukaryota; kingdom Metazoa; phylum Chordata; class Mammalia; order Carnivora; family Canidae; genus Canis; species Canis lupus. The sequence goes on from NC_049256.1 coordinate 19,711,031, forward strand.
AATAAAGCAAATACTGCAATAAAGTGACTCAAATTGCTTCTTTTTTTGGTTTCCCAGTGTGTATAGAAGTTATGTTTACACTATACTATGGTAAATTAAGTTTGCAATATCATCATGTCTAAAAAAGCAATGAATATAGCTTAATTAAAAACACTTTATTATTAAAAAATTCTAAGTATTATCTAAGTTTCAAGCAAGTTCTAATCTTTTTGCTGTGGGAGGGTCAAGTCTTGATGTTGCTGGCTCTTGACTGGTCAGGATGGTGGTTGCTGAATGGGGGTAAGGGGTGCTGTCACAAGCTCTTAAAACAAGATAACAGTGAAGTTGGCCCCATCCATTGGCTTTTCCTTTCACAAACAATTTCTGTGTGTTGCTGGTTGATAGCCTTTTACCCACAGTAGATCTTCTTTCAGAATTGGAGTCAATCGTCTCAAACCCTGCAATATTCTAAATCCTTCATTGTCATTCCAGAATCTTCCTATCATTTTTACCAGAACAAGAGTCCATCTCAAGAAACTACTTTCTTTGTTTATCCATAAGAAAATTGATTCCAGTTCAATCATGAGTTTGCAGTCCTATCTTCTAAGTCTAGCTCTCTTGTTTCTACCACACCTGCAGTGACTTCCTCCACTGGAGCGGAGCCTTGGATCCCTCAAAGTCTATAGGAGGGTTGGAGTCAACTTCTCCCAAAGCCCTGTTCGTGTTGCTATTTTGACCTAGTCCATAAATCATGAATGTTCTTCATGGCATCTAGAATGGTGAATCCTTTCCAGAAGGTTTTCAATTGACTTTGCCCAGATCCATCAGAGGAATTGCTGTCTATGAAAGCTTTAGCCTTATGAAATGTATTTCTTAAATCATAAGGCTTGAAAGTCAAAATTATTCTTTGATCCATAAGCTACAGAATAGATGTTGTGTCAGCAGGCATGAAAATAAGGTTCATCCTCTTATTCATCTCCATCAGAGCTCTTGGGTGCTTGGGTGACCAGGTGCATTGTCAAAGAGCAGTAAGATTTTAAAAGGGATCTTTTTTTTTTTTTTTTTTTTTTTTTTTTCCTGAGCAGTAGGTCTGAACAGTGGGCTTAAAATATTGAGCAAATCATGTTGTGAACAGATGCGCTGCCATCCTGGCTTTGTTGTTCCATTTACATAGCACAGGCAAGGTAGATCTAGCATCATTTTTAAGGGCCCTAGGGTTTTTGGAATGATGACTGAGCACTGGCTTCAACTTTAAGTCAGGAGCTGCGTTAGCCCCTAACAAGTCAGTCTGTGCTTTGAAGTCAGGTACTGACTTCTGCTCTCTAGGTATACATGGTATCTTCTTCCAATAGAAGGCTGTTTCATCTACATTAAAAATCTGTTGTTTAGTGTAGCCGCCTTCATTAATTCTCTTAGCTAGATCTTCTGGATAATTTGCTGTAGCTTCTACATCAGCACTTGCTGCTTCACCTTGCATTTTTGTGTCACAAAGACGTCTTCTTTCTTTAAACCTCATGAACCAACCTCTGCCAGCTTCAGACTTTCCTTCTGCAGCCTCCTCACCTCTCTCAGCCTTGTTGGAATTGAAGAGAGTCAGGGCCTGGCTGTGGATGAGGCTTTGGCTTAAGGGAATATTGTGGCTGGTTTGATCCTCTGTCCAGACTGCTCAAATTGTCTCCATATCCGCAATAAGGCTGTTTCACTTTCTTATCATTCATGTGTTCACTGGAGTGGCACTTTTAATTTCCTTCAAGAATTTTTCTTTTGCATTCACAACTTGGCTAACTCTTTGGTGTAAGAGGCCTAGCTTTCAGCCTATCTTGACTTTCAACATGCCTTCCTCATTGAGCTTAATCATTTCTAGCTTTTGATTTAAATTGAGAGATATTTGACTATGCCTTTCACTTGAACACTAGAGGCTATTATAGGGTTATTAATTGGGATAATTTCAATATTATTGTGTCTCAGGGAAAAAGGGGGCCTGAGGAGAGGGAGTAAGGTAGAGAAACTCCTGGCTGGTGGAATAGTCAACACACAAACAGGATTTATCAGTTAAGTTTGACACTTTATACTGGCCCAGTTTATGGATCTGCAAAATAGTTACAATAGTAAAATCAAAGTTCACTGATCACAGAGGACCCTAACACATATAATAATAATGCAAAGTCTGAAATATTATGAGAATTACCAAAATGTGACACGGAGCTACAAAATAAGTAAATCCTGTCGGAAATATGCCAATAAACTTGCTTGACACAGGATCACCATATGTCCCTGTGTGTAAAAGGAAAAAAAAAAAGCAACATCCACAAAGCACAATACAGCAAAGTGCAATCAAACTAGCTATGCCTGTAGTGTTAAAACTATTATCCTCTACTTGGTCATTAATGTTCCCTGCCAAAAGACACATGGTTAAGTGGGCAAATGTTTTGCAAGCTGATAGCGACCCCCTTAAATCCTATTAGTAGGGAAAACTTTGGTTGACTTTCAGGAGAAAAAAAAACAACGCCTTTTGAACTCAAAGTGTCACCCTCACCTGTGTATTTCTGTCTGAAATGGCAAATAAGCTACCCTCGGTCTCTGTGTTCTGATTTCCTCCTCTGTAAATGAGATAATAACAACACCCACCTCACACGGCTGTTGGGAGGATAAAAGAATGACATGACGTGCCTGCCAAGACCTGCTAAGACCTGCCATAGCCGGGCAGAAACGAGAAAAGGAAGCCGAGATGTCCCACCAATTAACTGAAGACATTCCAGTCATGATAATGAAGCCCTACTATGTGTCAGCCACTCTAAGCGATGCTCTCTTTACTCATCCCAAGCAATGCTCATGATTCTGACAGACAGTTATCATTCTTCCCATTGTGTACATAAAACAATGCTACAGTTTATAGCCCTCTGGCCCAGAAAAGTTAAGCAGTTCTCTTCAGATCCTGGCACCAAGATTCTGTGATTAAAGTCTGTGTTCTTCCTCTGATCAGAAAAGGCTCAAGAGCAAATGCAGGAGAACTTTGGTTTGGGAAAAACAGCCAAAACCCCATAAATTGCCATATCTTTTTCTTAGCTTCTCAATTTTTATGGTTGAGAGTTTTATAAAACTAGAAATCATTAACAATATCATCAAGTATAGGTAGATTGCAGGAGAGAAACTAGAATATTAAGCATCCTGAGAACGAAATAATGAATGTTAGAGCAACTTTAGGACTGCACACACTATCTCAGCTCAAACTTACGTTGCTCCATCCGCAGGGGAAGAGATATCAGTCACATTTTTCTACATGTTTGTAAAGATTTCCTGGTAAAATGGCAGAATGTCTAACCTAGTATAAAAAGAAGAAATAAAGAGTTGATTTGGAATACAAACTGCAAAAGAACAAGTATGCTTTTATCCGCATTTATACAGAGATTTTTTAAATGTTTACTTGTAATATGATTAGTGTTTGAAAAGATTTATCTAGTATAAAAATAGTTTTAAAGTTGTAAAAAATGTTTTAAATAAATAAGAGGCTCTGAGAACCATCTAGCATTTACAACATTGTTAGTACTGATTGAAGTGTCATTTTAGTAATGCTTCTAAAATTTCCTGCATAAACTAGTGCCCTTATATGTCTACACAAACAGTTTCTCCATCGCAAACAGTATGTATTCTTGGCTCTTAACAAAGACGGATACCTCCAACAGGGGATTAGTATTCGCATTTCTTCAGCAAATGGTAAAAATTCATTATGACCTTCTCTTTTAATCTATCCCTACATAATCTACTTTATATTTGGGCCCAAGAAAATAGTGTAAGAGTTTTCAAGGGGGAAAATAGTGGCATTTTATTGTAAGCCAGATTTTTTTTTTCCATACAGGAACTGCTACCCTTCCTGTATGCAAAAATTAATAGGCAATACATTCTTCAAAACTTTACCATTTTAAAACACATATCATCTATATGCAAATATAGAGGACATTAATATTTTCTATTTTTTCTCAAATCCAATTCTCATATTCTTTGATTTTGTATTTGTTACCACTTAGAATACCTAAGATTCTAAAATGCTGGCATTCTGAAACACAACCATTAGGAGAGTTCTTACATATTTAATTTCATGCTCCACTCAGCATAAAGCAGTTGTGGGACTACAGACCAAAGCAAATTAAGTGGCTTCTTAGATAATTTCCTGCTTAATTGAAAGCAGGTACCTTTTTAAAAGTAATAATTAGCATTTGTTTCAAAATGATTGTAAGGTTATTTATTTTTTTAATACATGGTTGTAGGATAACTTTCTACTGAGTCCAAGCACAGTAGGTTGGGAGCCCTCCCTGCCCAGAATCTAAGGGACATGAATGTGGCTTGGTGCTGACAGCAAATGATTGGGAGCACTCCGTGAAGATATGTGGATGTGGGGATATGGACCAAAGTGAGAAAAAAAATACACACACACACAGACACACACACACATATATACGTGTGTATATTTATCATTGACATGTATAATAGACTGGATTCCCTTTTATATCATTCTGCTTAACTTTAAGCATTGGTTTAATATTAGCAAGTGGTCTATGATAAGGTTGGCACCCCAGTTCATATCTAACAGGTCTTCCTCATTACAGTATAAAACTGGCCATCACCTGTGATACATTCTCTCTTCTGGAGACATAGTCCTAGCAGTGAATGTGAGCATACCAATAAGAAAACGTGAAAGGAATTGATTTGACATAAATGCCTATAAAATGAGTGTAACTATGGAGTTCTGTTTTGTCAGGAGTCAATTTTCAGACATTTTCAAATATACTGAACTGCTAAAAAGCTTTTAAATTACAGAAAAGAGAAAATGCTTTCTTGTTGCCTAGATATAATAGAAAAACAGAAAGAGAGAGAGAGGGAGAGACAGAGACAGAATGAGACACAGGAGGGAAAAGGTATTCTTCAGAACCAAACATTTTAAAACACTCAAGGAAAAAATATACACTAAATTTTATATTGATCAATTGCCATGGTGATTCATACAACTAACAGGGAACATCAGCATCCTAGAGCTCCAGGATAAGGTCAAAGAGATGCACTTTGGGTCTTTGCTAAAACTCTAATTTGTCTACAGTCTGTTCAGACTCTGATTCTATTGTCTGTGCATCATCAGATTACATTTAGAACCACTAGCTAGGCAGTTACAATGCAATGTACTAGCAAATCAATCTTTTTTCAATATTTGTAACAATCCTACAGTACTGAATGCTTAGCCTCCCGTTTTTTTCAAGAATTCCAGGAATGTTTTTCTAGTCATTTGCAAAAGGTCAAAGAAAGGAAGGAAAAGAGGAAGGAAGAAAGGGAGAGAGAGAGAGTATGAGATGGACTGAGGAAGAGGGAAAGGGAAGGAGAAAGAAGGGGAGAGAGAATTGCCAGCAGAACAGCCTTGAATGAGTCATTAGAGATGTTCACCAGCTATGCCAGTTCTCTATCCTCATGGCATATAGAGTAAAATGACACTTCCCAACCTACTGGAAGTTGAGCATGGTAATGTGGCATGCTTTAGTTATTAGATGAGCCCAATTGATGTTTATCACTGCCAAGCAGAAACCTTTCAGAGTCGATGTAGGATAACCTGCTTCACCACTTTTTGTGGCACAGCAACAGACAACTCTCCAGATGGTAGAGGCTCCATAAGCCTTACTCAAATTTGGAAGAAAAAGACTTGGAAGAAAAAGACACAGAGCAGTGTCTTTAACCAACAGAGAATGGATTGCAGCAGAAGCAAGAAATAAACCTTTGATTCTACTAACAACTAAGATTTTCTTTAACATAATCTATCAGGTAACTAATACAGTGAATGACTAGAGAAAAGTAAGAGGTCCACTTAGAGCAGTGATTACCATAAAGCTGAAAGGAGAAACAAAAAAAACAGAGAAGGTATATGAGGATATGGAGTTCTAGAAAGAATATGAAACTAAAAATTCAAATACTAGAAGTAACTAACTGGTCTCAATGCTAAGAACAATACTTACATTTCCATCAGGTATCTCATAACATATACAGATGGTAAGGGGATATTAGTTTTGAAACTGGGGGAGTTATTTTAGTTCCATTCCGACATATTTTGGCTTCCTTCCAACATTACTTCCCTTAGTGCTCAATATAATTTTTGAGGGATTCCTGAAGGAAAAACCAATAGGAGTTGACTGTCGCCTAAAAAAAATATACCTGAGTTTCTACTTTGAGTATCTGAACTAATGGAGATGCTGGTTAATGAGACAAAGAACACAGATGAGTGGGAGAATCTGGACATGATGAGATTGGAAAGCCAGTGACACATTCAAAGAGAGACCTCCAGGGATAATCAGAGACCCACTACATGAATCTAGAGTTTATGGGAGAGATTTTGAAGGGGCAATAAAATTGAGAACTTTTAGCTTTTTTGTACTACTTTGAATTGGATAAGATTATCCAGGGTCAGTACACGTGGGAAGAGGAAGACAAAACCTCAAATTACACCAACATTTAAGGAACTGGTAATGAAAAGGAACTCACAAAAGAGAATGGGAAAGTAAAGTGAAGTAGGAAGAATCTTACATAATGAAGCTTCCAGGTCCTTAACTTCTAAATGTTCTTCCAGTTCTTGAATTCCTGTTATGGTTTTACTTTCTTCCCTATTCATTTAGACGACAGTCACTTTTACCTCTTTCTTGCAATGTCAATAGTCTTTCTTATTGATTTACACCACTACCTTATATAACTTCTGCCCTGGGTCAATAAAAGATAATAATAAAAATCCACATTTCTATTTTTACAATACCTTCCCCAGAACTATTTTTCTGGCTATCACTGAATCTGAGGTTAAAAGGCTTCCAGGATAAGTCCTCTGATTCAAGAACCCAGCCTAAGTATGCAGCTTCTATAATCAAATATGCAAGTACTATATTGAGCATGACCATGGGAAGAAAGACCTAATATTTGAGCATATATTATTTGTTGGTCTTGCTCTGTGATATTTTTTACATATACCATACTTAATTTCAGAAATAAGGTGAATTAATTTTTATTGATTTTTTAAAAGCTAAGTAGCTTACGAAAAATGTCATTAAAATATAGTTACTCTCCTTCCAAAAGTCTTAGCCATACCACTAGGCTTAGCTGCCTTCCAAAGAATAAGAAGGTGCTGTTCCCTCCTTCAAAGTATCTTCAATTCTGGCCAAGAGAAAATCCACTTATGTTAGAATTATTTGAAAATAGTCCCAAACCTAATAGAAATAGAAACTGAGACCCCTTCATAACCTACAATGTTACACAGATAGGCATAGCTCAGCAGTTCTTAACTCTGACTATACATTTTTAGAAACACCTATGCTGCTTTTAGAAAACACTGGGTCTTCTGTTTCCAGAGGGATGGACTAGAAGCACTTTTCTGTATTCCTCTCCCCAAGCACAACTAAAAGCTCTAAGCATTATTAAAAAAATAAACATGAGAATACTGAAGACAAGGCAAAGAGAAATGGGCAAACCAGCTAGGGAAGTTGGCTCCTAAGGAACAAGATGCAGTGCAATCTCTGGGCCTTTTTTTTGCCTCAAATATCCCAGATGAAGTGCTAGAAAGCTAGCAATCCAGAAATGCCAGAAAGCATAAACCAAAAAAAGTCTCAACAAAAGCCTGCTCTCTCTAGGCAGAGGACAAGGGGGCATTGTAGCCAGAGAGAAAATGCTTAAACAGTCATGGCTTTACTTCAAATACCGCAGAGAAAACTGTGACTCCATCCCCTCCCCCACTAGCAAACACTGAGCAGAAGCCTAGATCTCTCCCCTTGTCGGGTACCCCAACACTCTTACCTGAGTAGTGTCAGAGAAAGAAAGCACAAAGCCAAGATTCTCATCCCCACAAGGAAATAAGGGGGTCTCCCCAGTGGTATCCATTGAGACCATGTGAGGAACCTGGACCAGCACTCCACTCAGAATTAATAGTGTTCCTTCTTTCCCCACTGGAGTGGTATCAGAGAAGACCTACTGGAGGGTCAGGACTTTCTCCACCACTCAGCAATAACAAGACCATCCCAATTCCACAGTATCAGTGGAAGCCACAGTAATGAACAATAATGAAGAGTAATGAAGCCTTCATGCCCAACAGAGACCTAGTGGGGAGCCATAACTCTTAGTGAAAGGCCCATTCCTTTCAGGTGTCAACACAAGCATGGATTTCAACCCCTACCAGCAACAAGACAGCACCTTTCTCCCTCCCCCCCCCAACCCTACTTCCTCTGTCATACCTGTGTTAGAGACCTTCTAACACAGAAGTTCTAAGTAAGATTCAGAGTCCCAGCATAGTACTCCCAACATCCAAGTTTCAACAGAAAATCACTCTTCATCACAAGAATCAGAAAAATCACAACTTGAATGAGAAAAGAAAACTTATAGACACCAACACTGTAATGACAAAGTTGTTAAAGTTATTGATCACAGACTTTGAAGCAGCAATCATAAAAATGTTTTAGTGAGCAATTATGAATGTGCTTGGAACAAATAAAAATTAGGAAGTCTCAACAAAGAAAACAAAGCTATAAAAAAGAACCAAAAGAATATTGTAGAAATGGAAATACAGTAACAAAAAGAAAACAAAACAAAAAACTTAATGGATGACCTCAACAGCAGAATGGAAGGACAAAAGAATCAGTGATCTTGAACACAATCATACAAATTACCCAATGTGGAAGATAGAAAGGAAAATAGACTTTAAAAATGAGCTAAGCCTCAGATACTGTTAGTACAATAATAAGATACCTAACATTCACATCCTTGGAGACCAGGAAAGAAAGGAGAAAGAGGATAGGGCTGAAAAATGTATTTTAAAAAATAATAGCTGGAGCAGCCTGGGTGGATGATAGGACATCACATAATAATAAAAGGGTGGATTTACCAAGAAGATATAGTGATTCTAAATGGTATACACCAAATAATAGAGTTGTAAAGTATGTGAACAAAAACTGGTAGAACGGGATCCCTGGGTGGCGCAGCGGTTTGGCGCCTGCCTTTGGCCCAGGGCGCGATCCTGGAGACCCGGGATCGAATCCCACGTCGGGCTCCCGGTGCATGGAGCCTGCTTCTCCCTCTGCCTGTGTCTCTGCCTCTCTCTCTCTCTCTCTCTGTGACTATCATAAATAAGTAAAAAAAAAAAAAAAAAAAAAAAAAAAACTGGTAGAACTGAAAGGAGAAATAAGCATATTCACAATTATAGTTGGAACTTCAAAACTCCTCTCAACCACTGATTGAACAACCAGAAAGAAAATCAGAAAAGGTATAAAAGAACTTAACAACATCATCATCCAACAGAAGCTGACACTCTGCCCAAGAAGAGCAGCATTCTTTTCTAACAACCATAGAACATACATGAGGCTAGGTCAAATTCTGCGCTGTGAAACAAACCTCAAGGAATTTAAAAGAATTAAATCAAACAGAATGTATTCTCTGATAATAATGAAGTCAAACTAGACATCACTAGCAGAAAGATAACCGAAAAATAAGCCAAAACTTGGCAACTAAACAACACCCTTCTAAATAATTCAAGGGACAAAGACGAAGTTTCAATGAGAATCGAAAAACACATTGAACTGAGTGAAAGTGAAAATACAACATACTAAAACTTATGGGATGCAGCAAAATCAGTGCTGAAAGGGAAACTTACAGTATTGGAAACTTATATTAGAAGGCAGGAAAATTCTCAAAAATCCAAGATCATATCTCAAGAACCTAGAAAAGAAGGAGCAAAATAAGCCCAAAGCAAAGAGAAGGAAGAAATAATAATGATAAGAGTAGAAAGCCATGCAACTGAAAACAGAAAATAGAGAAAATTGGTAAAAAACAAAAAGGTAGTTCTCTGGGGAAAATACAAATAAAATTGACAAATCAATGGCAAGACTAGCAAAGACAGAAGAGAGGACACGAATTAGTAATATTAGGAATGAAACAGTAATATCTGATAGCACTACAGATCCTGCAGACATCAAAATAATAATAAGAGAATACTACACACACAAATTTGACAACTCGGGTAAAATGAACCATTTTCTCAAAAAGTACCCCCAATCCCAACTCCCACAACATAGAACAGATATTATAAATAACCCTATACCTATTAAGGAAATTGGATGTGTAATTTTAAAGTTCTAGGAAAAAAATCTCCAGGCTCAGATTGTTTCATCACAAAATTCTACCAAACACTTAAAAAAAGAATTAACAGGATGCCTGGGTGGCTCAGCAGTTGGGCGTCTGCCTTCAGCCCAGGGTGTGATCCTGGAGTTTCCGGGATCGAATCCCACATCGGACTTCCTGCATGGAGCCTGCTTCTCCCTCTGCCTATTGTCTCTGCCTCTCTGTGTGTCTCTCATGAATAAATAAACAAAATCTTTTAAAAAATAAAAAATAAAATAAATTTAAAAAGAATCAACACCAATTACTATGCACTTTCTTCCCTACATTAGAAGAAGTAGAACACTTTCCAATTAATTTTAGAAAGTCAGTATTACCCTGATATCCAAATCAGACAAATACTGTCCCTCCTTCCCCCCCCAAGAAAAAGAAAGAAAAAGAAAAAAAGGGAAGCTATAGTCTAATATCTCTCGTGAATATAAGTGCAACAATCCCTGACAAAATATTAGCAGACAGAATTTAGCACTATGTCAGCTTAGAATTTTATACTGTGACCTAGTGGGTATTTATTTCTGGGATACAAGGAGGGTTCAACATTTGCAAATCAATCAATATAATCTACCATATTTATAGGCTAAATAAGAAAAACTACATAATCCTATCAACTGATGCAGAAAAAGTTCTTGACAAAATTCAATATCAATTCATGATAAAGACTCTCAGAAAACAGGAATAAAGAAGAACTTCCTCAAATTGATTTTAAAAAATTAAAAAGTAAATAAATCTATAACACCATACTTAATGATGAAGAGCTGAATGCTTTCCTTCTAAGAATAGGAATAAGGCAAGGATGTTCCACTTCACCATTGCTGCTCAACATAGTAGTGGAAGTTCTAGCAAATACAATGAGGCAAGAAAAAGAAAAAAAAAAGAACTAAAACCCCCTGTTTGTAGATGACATGATTCTCTATGTAAAAAAATCCCAAGGAATCCAAAACAGATCAACAAACTACCAAAAAACCTCCCAGAACAAATAAGTAAGTACAGCAAGGTCATGGAATAAAAGATCAACATACAAAAATCAAGTAAATCTCTACATACTAACAGTGAGCACATGTAAACAGAAATTAAAAATACAATAGGGTTTGCAATTGCCCAACAAGGTGAAACACTTAGGTATAAATCTAATTAACATGTTCAGAGCTTATATGACAAAAACTACAAAATGCTAATGAAAGAAATCAAACAAGATCTGAATAAGTGGCGACGCATACCGCACTCATAAATCGGGAGACCTCGCATAGTAACTAAGATGTCAATTCTTCCCAAATTGATATATAGTTTATAAATTGGGAGACCTCACATAGTAACTAAGATGTCAATTCTTCCCAAATTGATATATAGTTTAAACACAATACCTATCAAAATCCAGGCAAGGTTTATTGCAGATATACATAAGATTATCCCAAAATTTGTATAGAAAGGGAATGGAACTAGAATATATAGACATATATTCTATATTTGCATACACACATACACACACACACATGCAGGGATAATCTCAGAGGAAGCAGTCTACTAGTTTTAAGGCTTATTACATACCTACAGTTGTCAAGACAGTGTAGTATTACTGGAGAGATGGATATACTGATCAATAGAACAAAACAGAGAAACCAAGAATACACCTCACATAAATACTGCCAACTGATTTTTGCAAAGATGCGAAAGCAGTTTAATGGAGGAAGGATAGTCTCCTTCAACAAACTGGATATTCAGGAGCAAAAAATGAAACTTAATCTAAACTTCACACATTATATGAAAATTAAGTTAAAATGGATCATGGACTCACATGTAAAATGTAAAACCTTTAGAAGAAAACATAGGAAACAATCTTCAGGACCTAGGACTTGATGGAAAGTTCTTAGGCTGGAAACCAAAGGCATGATTCAGAAAGGAAAAATCAAAAGATCAGATCTTATCAAAATTAAAAACTTTGCTCTCCAAAAGATCTCTTTAAGAAGATGAAAAGGCTAAGACAAAATACTTGCAAACCAAATGTCTGATAAAGGACTCACATCTAGAATTTCTGAACTCTCAAGACAACAGTAAAACATGGGCAAAAGATACGAAGGACACTTCATCAAGGAGGATATGTGAATAACATATAAGGACATGAAAAGGCATTCAACATCACTAATAATTGGGGAGATGCAAATTAATAATACCACAGTGAGATATCACTACACACCTATCAGAATTGTTTGGAAAAAAAGTACTGACAAGGATGGGAGAAACTGGCTCTATCATACATTGCTGTTGGGAAAGGAAAATAGTACAGCATTCCTGTAAAATAGTTTGGCAGTTTCTTAAAAAAACTAAACATATATGATCATGTGAGCTAGCAGTCCCCCTCCTGGGCATTAATTTCAGAGAAATGAACATGTATGTACAAGCAAAAACCTGTATGTATATTAATGTTCATAGCAGCTTTACTTGTAACAGTCCCCAGAAAGGAAACAACCACAGTGTCCTACAATAGGCAGATAATTAAACTGTGGTATATCCATACAATGTAAGACATCTCAGTAATAAAAACGAATAAATTGTTAATATATGCAGCAACTTGAATGGATTTCAAGGGCATTGGGCTGAGTAGAAAAAAAAAAAACCTCAAGTCATAAGCTTGTAAGAATCAATTTATATGACATAACACTGTCTCAAAATGACAAAATAATAGAGATGGAGAAGAGATTGGTGGGTTTAGGGTTTAGGGATAGTGTGGGGAGGGAGGTGACTAAAAAGGGAAGAACCTTGTGTTGGAATAGTTTTGTCTTGATTGTGGTAGCAGTTACAGAAGTCTACAGGTAATGAGCTGACACAGAATTACACAAATACTTTACAACAAAGTAAAATCAACTTCCTGATTTTTATTATTGTACTATAGATATATAAAATGTAACCAATGGTGAAAACAACCTGAAGGGTAAATAGGACCTCTCTGCACTACCTTCTGAACTTCCTGTGAATTTACAACTCAAAGGAAAATTTTTGTTTTAAAACATAGATGTTGAGGCCACACCCCAGATCAGGTGAATAAGAATTTCTAGGGAAGGAATATAGCCAACAGTATTTTTTCAAAGTTCCTGGGGGTAATTCTAAAGTGTGTTTAGGATTGGGAATCACTGGTAGCTAGTGGTATTACTGAAACTACAAGTGAGCAGCATACCTGTAAGTCTAGTGGGAGAAGTGAAGAGATAACTAAATATGTGATATATTTTAAGTCTCCTGAGGGTGGTTGTTTTTTCCACCCTAATGATGAAGCCTTGGCATTTAAGCTGAATCCAAATAATGTGGATGGGATAATCAGCTATCCATTATGTTATAGACCATTTTATACAAAAATGCCAAACCCGATAGACTGTTCTTTGGATTCTAAAGCATTTGGTACCAATGTTATAATTTTAAAACGCTAAGGAGCAATTACAATCACATTTAAATAGGCAGCAATTTTAGAAAATTAATGTTTCACAGAGTCCTCATTTTTGATGGGTAACAAAATGGGTTCAAGGGTGTTTTTAAAAAAAAAATTAACAAACTGTTGACAACTACCAACTATAACCCTGGGGGAATATATGACAATTATTTCCTATCTTGACCAGGGATTCTAATATATTAGTTACTTTTATTAATAATCACCAACCATTGCCTAGTAACTCTTTGTAATTAACTATTTGGGAAGCATGTTGAAGACATGGAATCCAAGGATTATTATGAGCCAATAAATGACAACCTGACCAACTAAATGCCTTGTGTCCTTAGCACCATCATCAAAAGATACTGCACTATGCATCTTCCTCAGCCAGGCCAGATTTAAAAATTTTTCAGAAAGAGTCCTCTGCCTTCAAAGGGTTTAAAACCTGTTTGAGGACTAGACGAAATATATAAACTTAAACAACAAGGCAAAGAAAGACATGGTGAAATCTGGACTAATAGAAAGTAGAAAGAGGCCAAAGTGCTTGTTTTCACTGGAGGTATTTTTTATGAGGTGGGAAGGGAGTCTGCATCTCCTGGGCTCATTCATCCTGCAGATAAGCAGCTTCAACAATGTAGATCTATCCTCTCCGTAGGAGGGTTGGTTGCCCTTAGTTCTCACTTGTGGACTTAGATCCAAAACTGCAGCTGTTTTGAACCAAGAGGTTTGGCCAAAAAAGTGAAATGAGGCATAGGAAATCACCTCCTACCTAATTCTGGTCAACAGTTATGTCTTCTTTCCCCCCTAGCTCCAGAGTTTAAAGATTTTGCCTTACTCCAAAACCACGAATCCCTTCCATCTCTTCGTTTTCCTCCTCCTCCTTGCTCTTTCTCCCTAGCTCACTCCAAATAGGATCCTCACATACTCCCCATGCTAATTTAGAGCACTACAATTTCCCAGACTTTTCCGCCTCTTCTGGGAAGATTTATCTTTTTGGAAGAGCGATCTCATTCCCAACTTTAAGTTTCTGTCATAAAGTACGACTTAAAAAGCAAATGAGAACCCCCGCGCTTTAATAAGGGATAGAGCGAATTCTTTTAAAGCAAGTCGTTTTGTGATTGTGGGAGGTAATCGACACCTACTCTGACATTCTTCTGTAAGACAGCTGAGGTTTATCATTTTCGTTATTACGGCGATGAATTTTTCCTCCTTTGCTTTATGCCTTTTGGCAGGAGCCTCAGCTCTGCAGGTGTTGGCGCTGCAAGGGCTGAACCCAACCGCCAGTAGGTCGGCCGAGCCTAGCATGGGGTGTTGCCCAGCAAAACACAGAGCCCAGGGAGACCGCGACTGACGAAGGGCGCCTGCAAGCGCGCTTCGGAGGAGCCTGGGACCAGAGCCCTAGAAAACCAGAGCGAGTGCCCTTCCGGGCAGGGGGAACCCGCAGGAGCCTAAAAAGAGAGGGAGGGAGAGAAAGAGAGGGAGGGAGGGAGAAGGAGAGAGAGAAGAAAGAAAAGAGAGGAAAAAGAAGGAAAAGAAAAAAAGAAAAGGACAGAAAAAAAGAGAAAGGAAAGGAAGAAAAAAAAAGAAAAGAAAGAAAAAAGAAAGAAAAGAAAGGAAAAAAGAAAAAAAAGAAAAGAAATGAGAAGAGAAGAGAAGGAAAGGGAAGGAAAGGGAAGGAAAAGAAAGAAGAAACCCACCCCCGCGCTCCTCAGCCCCGCGCTAGCTGCGAGCGCGCGGGCTGGCTGGGCTGCTCCAGCTGGAAGTCATTGTGCCGGCTGGCGTCGGCGTTGTCAAGACGACCGCCCGGCCGGCGCCAGCGGAGGGGGGAGGCGGGCTCGGTGAATGGGTGACGTCACGCGGCCGGCGCCAGGCAGTCTGGGCTGCGGAGCCAATGAATCAGCTGTCGGGGGAGGCGGCGCGGCGCGCGGGAGGAGGCGCAGGAATGCGCGGCCTGGGCTGGCGGGCGGGAGGCGCCTGCGCCTGCGCCTGCGCCTGCGCCTGCGCCTGCGCCTGCGCGCCCCGCCCCGCCCCCCAGCGGCCCGAGCGCCCCGGGCTCGCCTTCCCCGCGCCCCGCGTGCCTCGGCCTGGCTGGCTGAGGGAGCATCCGCTCTCCACTCGTTTCCACTCACCCACGAAAAAGGGAAAACCGAATAAAACTTGTCGAGAAAGTGGGCTTTGAAAGTGTTGATGCCTTAGTTCGCTGGGGCCTTAACCGCGTGCCCTGCCCTGCGCTGGCATCACTACAGAGGACCCCGGAGGTTTGGAAAAAGCTCAGAATTGCACAGGGAAGAACGGAATGTAAAGTCTCGACGACTCAGGCTCGGAGCCGGCTGCCGTTGCTCCCGCGACTCCATTGTGTCCTTCCTGGACGGCGCTTTTGAGGGTCCGGAAGGCAAGTGCACGACTCCAAAAGGCGCCAGGGTTTCGGGGCTTGTGTTTTGGTTGCCCTCCCTGCACCTTGCTGTCTGCTGCGCGGTGACCTCCCGAAGACCAGGGGTCACGGCCGTTTCTGGATCCCCAAGATGCAGGCTCTCAGGTGGCTGGTAAAGACCATGTGATGGATCATCTACACTGCAAGAGCCAATGATCTCTGGGTAAAGGCTGGAGTAAAATGAATACCCTTGAATTCCTAAGCATCTATTTTGGGCGCTTACTTACCGGTTTTTGGCGGCGTCCAAGATTGATGATGCATTGTTACTGACGCTGGACAACTGGGGGAGTGTGCCCGAGTACGACAGAGGATGTCAACTCTGCCCTCCCTGCTGTAGTCCTTTCTCTCTCTGGGCCTCCCGTTTCTTCATCTGTAAAAGAAGTCGACCCTGGGAGATGTTCTCTCAAGGCCTCTAAAGTGCCTCTCTCTCTGTCTCTCATGAATAAATAAATAGAATCGTTAAAAGAAAAAGACCTCTAAAATGCTAGAAGCCCACCACTGTATCAACCTTTAAAATTAAATTTTGGGTTCACTATCCCTCCAGTTGCATTTGGTAAACGCGATGATTACTGTTTCGTTCAACAAACAGCTCACGGTGAACTGCTAGGTGAGTATTAAGTACTAGAAGGTTTAGTTAAAGATTTTTAAAGTTAGAAGTTCCATACATGCAACTCTCAAGGACGAATGAGAAAAACCTACCCAAACACCAAAGAGCTGGAACACTATGAGATTTTACTGCTGTTGCGCATCAATAGAAATTTCATGTCATTCCCTGTTTCTCTGTGTTCTAGGATCCCTGAACTGAAAGCACTTCCTATGCAAGAAAGAAAGAAACTAGAAAACAAAAGTGGGGTCCCCGGGTGTCTCAGTTGGTTAAAGATCTGACTCTTGGTTTCAGCTCAGGTCATGATCTCAAAGTCCTGAGATAAAGCTCCATGCCCAACAGGGAGTCTGCTTCAGTTTAGATCACCCCCTCTCTTTCTCCCCCTCTCCCGGCATGCTCTCTCAAATAAATTGTTTTTTAAAAAGTAAACAAAAGAGGACGCTAATAAGCTGTTATAGACCAGTGCATCTCAAAGTTACAGGTGCACTGAGTCACCTGCCATCTGCTTGAAACGCAGACTGTGGGGAGGCCTGGGATACTGGATGTATATAACAAGCATCCAAGTGATGCTGGCTCGTGGACCATACTTTTAATAAAGAGGGTCTATACTACAAAGTACCAAGGAACTCCTAAATCAAGAATATGATGGAGGTAAACCGGTAATATGTCCCAAAACCTCAAGGTGAACTTGAGCCAGGTAACTGAGGATATGTTGGGGGAGGGGAATGAAAACGCTTATAGGAGAGCAAATGGCATAAAAACCATCATTGGAGGGAAAAGAGCATGGATTAAGTGAGGCAGTGGAGAGGATTTTGTTTGACTTCAGTTAAGAAATACTTTAGGGAACTATAAAAGATGAGATCTGTTATTTACGAGTGGGGTGAGTAGTATGACAATAAACCAGGGAACTTACAATTTCAGAGTTGAAAAGCTCTCAGAAGTTATCTATCCCAACAATTGGGTGTGGATGAGGAAACTGTGCAACAAAATGATTTCATTAGGTGATGGTAGGGTGGGGTGAAGCCAAGCTGAGGAATTTAGGTTGCATACATTCTGTAGACAGCCAAGTCCTTGATAGAAGGAAAACCATTTGTATTGTGGTGCAAATGGAACCATGCAGGAAAAAATGAAAGCAAGAGAGACAGGCCTATAGGAAATAATTTAACAGTTGAAGCATGGGTTTGGGGGCAAGGTCTGTTCTAAGGAGATGAGGAAATGAAAGGTTTAATCTGAAAAACTTTGTTCATAAATTAAAGGCTGGAAGCAGTTGATTAAGTCACCTTATACTATAAGAGAATTTCCTCCATCCCTCTCCATTCTAACATAATGTTTTTCAACCCTGACTCTATATTAGCATCACCCCTAGGAGCTTAAAAAATAATAATAAAAAAAAAGGAACACCTGGGCCCCACCCCACATGAATTTAATCAGAATCTCTGGGAGTGGAGCCCTGGCATCAGTATTTTTAAAAGCTCCCCAGATGAATATAATGTGCAGCCAGTGTTGAGAATCACTAATCAGATATATAGTCACCAGCTCATTTCATAGACTTCATTTCTGTCCCTGAATATTTCCCCAAGTGTTAACTATTACACTGGCACTAGATCATTTTTGATACTTAGTGTGTTTTGTGGTGGGTTTTGATGTTTTATAGCATATTCCCTAAGTTCAATGTCTTCTACCCCTCATTAACTGTCATGACTTAGTTGTGAGCATATCCTGATACCTCTCATTTGCAAGAAAAGGAAAAGTGATTTGGCATATTATTGGATAGAAACGATAGATCCGGTTTATGAACCTATATGGTACCACAGTGTGGCAGTGCATTGCCTTGCAGCCATTTTATTTGATTTTCCTTTTGCCTTAATAATCTGCATTAACAGGCTCTTTAGGATTAGAGTTGATGAAAGAAGTACTTAAAATCGCTACTTGGACTCTTGGAACTTTTTGGTCTTCTCTCAAAAATTAGTTTTTGCCAAAAAAAAAAATCATGAAAGTGAGATATTCTTGTGGCTTTTTCCTTGATTACTAACAACTTTTAAACCTTCACGGATTCATTTATTCTTCTAAAATTAATTGAGTACCTACTATGTGTCAGGTACTTTTTCAGGCTTGAGGATTCCAAGAAGGAAAAGCATTTTCTCTGCTCTCAAAGAGGAACAGATAAGCACAGTTAATTTCAGGCATTCTATTTATTCAGTTTGGACACTTAACAGGTACTTGGTTTTTCTACATGATCTTACAGTTCCATTTTGTGAGTACTTTACAAAATTCTTCAAAAACCAAAATATAGAGAATATTTTCCCCTCTCATTCTCTTTCTACATTTGCCTAATTGCACAATTACACCCCATGAGAGTCACTATTCTTAATTTTTGAGATATCCTTCCAGAGTATTTTTATGAGTAAACAAGCAAATGCAAATATATTCTTATTTTTTTTTCACTGTTCCGTATCTTTTTAATTTAAAAGTACTGGTGAAGGGGGTTCCTTCTATATCAAATATATTCTTTTTCATTTTGTTCTTCCTCCATAATATTCTGTTGCCTGGAAGTACCCATAATTTATGTTACTGTTATTGATGGTGAGCTAGGTTACTTCCAATCTTTTATTACAAAGCTACATAAAAACCCTGTATCTGTGTCATTTTACACATGTGGGAGTTTATTTGCTTTTGTTTTGTTTTGTTTTACCAAGATAGAGAGGGAGAGACAGAGGGAGAGAGAGAGAGAGAAAATCCCAAGGAGGCTCCATGCCCACCACGGGGCCAAAACTGGGGCTCGATTTCATGACTCCCAGACCATGACCCATGCTGAAATTAAGAGTTAGACCATTAACTGACATAGCCACCCAGGCACCCCCGTATGAGTTTGTGGAGTAAATTCCTCCAAGTGAAGTCACTAGGTCTTTAAAGAGTATATGTAATTTCCTCAAGATAAATTCATAGGCATGAGATTGCTAGGTTGAAAGGTGTAAATATTTTTAAGTTTTTTGATACTGACAAATCATCCTGTACCAATTTATTTTCTCATTTGCATAGTACATAAGTACCCATTTCTCTGAAACCTTGCCTGTACTAGAAACAATCTTTCTTTTTTTATGAATTCTTGTTCATTTGATAAGTAAAGAATGATATGTATTTGTATAAATATATATTTTAAATAATATGGTATACCATTTAACTATATATATACATATATATACTAATATATATGTTTGATATGTGTCTTTAATCCTTATTTAAACACTATTTTCACTTAAAAATCTACAGATGCTTTAAAAATCATGTGATAATATCAATCTTTTATGGGTTTTTTTTTAAGATTTTATTTATTT
Organism: Canis lupus familiaris; assembly: GCF_011100685.1. Classification (NCBI taxonomy): domain Eukaryota; kingdom Metazoa; phylum Chordata; class Mammalia; order Carnivora; family Canidae; genus Canis; species Canis lupus. The sequence continues at coordinate 19,730,971 of NC_049256.1, forward strand.
ATTCATGAGAGAGACAAAGAGACAGAAAGAGGCAGAGACACAGGCAGAAGGAGAAGCAGGCTCCATGCAGGGAGCCCAATGTGGGACTCCATCCCGGGACTCGATCCTGGGACTCGATCCTGGGACTCCAGGATCACGCCCTGGGCCGAAGGCAGGCACTAAACCACCAAGCCACCCAGGGATCCCCTCTTTTATGGTTTTTGTTTGTTGCTTTAACACATAAAAAAAAGCCTATGCCACTCTAAAATCATAATAGTATTCACCTTTATCTTTTTCTAGTACCTAAGGATTTTAAGTAGTGTTTAAAACCCAAATAAGCCATAAATATGAGTACATAACTCTGAGTACTTACAAATGCTTTATACCTACAATGTAACTATCTTTTCTGTTTTAAGAAAACTTTTGTATCCTTTTTAAAATACAGATAACTAGAAAAGGTAGCAAGGGGGACTAAGACTATCCAGTGCCGCATCAGCCTGAGACAATCCCTATTAACATTTAGAGCAAATCCAGTTAGTTTTTTATGCATAAACACACACACACACACACACACACACATCGGTTTTCTTTTTTTAAAAAAAAAATTGGTATTATGCCCTGCATATATTTTATGCCTGCTCTCCACCACCCCCATCTCAGCCCGTTAGCCACACAAGTGAATATCTATGTCAGTGACTCTACATTCTCATCACTAGTAACCCATTGTATGTTGGAGAACCCCCTCATAAGATCATTTCAGCTCCAAGAGAAAGAAGCCTAGGCAGAAGCACTCCAGGGGAAATCTCACCTGTCTCTTTGATGTTCATCTGGCCAGAATTTGTGGCAGCAGTTTAAACCTATTGTTTCTCAAAGAATTTCAGTTTCTTTGAGGGAATAACTGCCAGAAAAAAAAAAAAAAAAAAAGGAAGGAAGGATAAGAAAAAGAAAGGAAGGAAGGAAGGAAGAAAGAAAAGAAAGAAAGAAAGAAAGAAAGAAAGAAAGAAAGAAAGAAAGAAAGAAAGAAAGAAAGAAAGAAAGAAAGAAAGAAAGAAAGAGAAAAGAAAGAAAGAAAGAAGAAAGAAAGAAAGAAAGAAAGAAAGAAAGAAAGAAAAGGGAAAAGGCAAAAGAAAAAGAGACTGGCTAACATAGTGGTCAATCATTAACCTGCCCTAATAAGGGAGACCACTGTGAAAACCAAAATCACTTTCTTTGCAAGACATGATTCAAAATATTCTTCTAGACTTGTGTGCTTCCTTTCACTTTCCCACACCGGTTCTTTTCCCCCTACCAGTACATCTCCTTTCAGATAATTTTAAATGTTTGTCCCTTATGTATTTCTTACCAAAAATAATGACATGCTTTGCTCTCCCAGAGATCTGACCTTAGGTTTGTTCTAGTTGCAATACTAGTATAGACCATCTCATCAATTATGAATGTATTCATGTGTGTGGAAGCAAGAGTAGGCCAGTGATAATGTTACCTTTTTCTGGAGACTTACCCTTATAAATAAATAATGAGATGTTTCTGCAAAGTGCCTTTAGCAAAGGCAGGGGAAAGCATTACTTCTCAGACTGAACATTTTAAAGATTAAAAATTGATATTAAACAAAAGTAATACCAAAGTTTTCTCAAATGGATGTAAACAATTTATGTGGAAAAAATAAACAAAATGAACTGGAAATTCTATAATGCTAAATTGTGTGGCCAAAGTTCTCTAGCTGGCAAGTATAAAATCAAAGTGAACAAATTAGAAGATCTAAAATAGATATGCTGGGAAATTTATGCTTGGATATGCAGGGAAATTTATCTACCTCCAAATATCTTATGCTGTTCATTAAAAATAAATAAATCGCACTAAAAATTTTTAAAGATAACATTTTTGATACTAGCTACATTCTTACCTATTAAGTATAATACTGAAAAACTCTGAAAATAATTTCAATGAGTAATATAACAGCAGTATGTATGATACATTTTTATTATTATATATCTATAACCTCATATTAGGTTTATGTATTAAGCTAGATATTCAAGTCTAGGAACTAATTCAAATAGCTTTCCGAAGTATAACAAGTGCTAGCTTCCCAAGTGGATCTGTTCTGTACTGTAGATTCTAGTCCCATTGCTAGCAAAGTAGAAAATGCTTTGTGGTTGCCACTAGAGGGCAAATAGCCTCCTGGACTTCTCTTTGACCAAGGAGCATCTCTCCAGGCAGCCAAAGTTTCAGTGTCTCATAAACCTAGTTTTAATTCTGGCATTGCCAACGTCTAGTCAACCCAGTCTCAGCAAGCTAAGAACTTTTTAAGTCAAGACTTAAATGTGCTCTTTTACCATTTTACCAAATGGACAGATCTTTTGCCTGAGTGCACTAACTCCTGACCTTCTTATCCTAACCCTTTCCAATCTAAATCTTAAACCTCACTGCTCTGCCACTTAGGTGAGCTAATATCATAGCGTTCTTAGATCTCAGAGTGGCCCAAGACACCCTTTCCAATCTGACCAATCTCTGCTTACCTCTCCAATCTCATCTCCTACTGCTCTCTGATACTCCCTCTGCCTTGTACCACTTTACAATTGTTGGCAGGTCCTTAAACATACCACATCATTCCATACTCCCATTCAGGCTATTTCCTCTACCTGGGATGCTGGCATTATCCACCACATGTTTTTGAAGACTTGGTTCAGATATCACCTGTGAGAAGCCTTACAGTCTCTGCTGATCCCTTTCTTCCCCTTCTTCTTTTTCCTAAGCAATAGATTTAGTGTCTCCCTTCTCTCTACTCCTCCAGCATCTTGCACACCCCTCTGTTAACAATGCTAACTCTACTTACTATTGGGATTATGTTTGGCAGAGTATGAACATTCAGTCTCAACTGTTTTGTCTTTTCTTTTTTTTATTAGAAATTGTTAGGCATTCTGAAAGGATGAAATATGAACACCCCCTCTCCTGTCCAGGATGCAGATTCCAACAATTGTGGGTTTTGAATACTCTGCTCTTTCTGCCTTTAAAAAGGAGGTACAGGATTTCTGCTGATGAAAAATTGGATGTCATTGCTAATTAAAAGAAATATTTGGAATCTGGAGAGACCGAGGAAGACTGGAAAAGGTTTTGAGAGGCCAAACATTACTGCCCAGAGTCAAAGAAAGTGTGAAAGTACAGCCACTGTCACCGCCAGGAGGTGTCCCAGGAGGGGCACTGTTGAAATGTGCCCGAGCCCTAATGAACTAACTCTTCGCAGCTCCCAAGAGAGGACCATCTAGTTGAATCAGATTCCTGCCTTTACTAGACAAATAATCATGGGGTATGATTCTCAGCATGATTAAGTATTTTAGTTTAGTTATTTTTTTCCCAAGCACAAACACACAACTCCTCAAAGCTATCAAAGAACATTGAACACAAGAAGTATCTGAGAAATCATCCCAGGCAAGAGACATGGCAACTAAAGGTAATGTGGTATTCTGAGTGGGATCCTAGAACAGAAAAAGAGTATTACCTGAAAACTAAGGAAATGTGAATAAAGTGTAGACTTTTGTTAATAATAATTATCAGGGTTGGTTCATTAATTATAATTTTATATATATATATATATATATATATATATATATATATATATATATATATCATATGAAAGTAAGATACTACCACCAGGGGAAACAGTGCATGGGGTTTATGGAATTTTCTGTATTCTCTTACCCAATGTCTCTGTAAATCTAAAAGTGCTCTAAACATTAAAGTTTATGAAGAATAAACAAGGAGGAGAAGGAGGAGGAAAAAGAGAAGGGGGAGGAAGAGAAAAAGGAGAAGAAAAAGAAAAAGAAAACCCTAACCTTTGAAAATGTCTCCTTCAAAACTCTCAGGACACTGGAAGCATTCAATGCACCTGCAGCCATGAATCCCATGAGTGCAGGACCAATTCATGCTGATATCTGCAGTGCCTGGTTTTATTTATTTATTTTTAAAGGTTTTTATTTATTTGTGTGTGTGAGAGAGAGAGAGAGAGAGAGAATGCGAGCAAGGGGAGGGGAAGAGGCAGAGGGAGAAGCAGACTCCCCGTTGAGCAGGGAGCCAGACACAGGGCTCCATCCCAGGACCCTGAGATCATGACCGGAGCTGAGATCAAGAGTCAGGTACTTAACCAACTGAGCCACCCAGGCACCCTCCCACATCTGGTTTTAATATTTGGTACATGCAAAGTTGTTGAGTTAAAATTTCTTTCCAATAAGGAAGTAGCAAGCGGTGGTAAAGAGAACACTTTTTCTTCTGATACATAAAACTATAAAATATATTTTGTTTGCTTAAGTCGATAAAAAAAAATTTGTAGGCCTATCCAGTTCAACAGCTTTTGCCCTGACATTTAGGAAAAATGTTACAAAACAAACTACTATCTCAGTGCAGAAAAAAAAATCAAACTCCATTCTTAAAAATGTTACCATTTTTCTGTTGTTTACCTGGAGGAAAACCATCCTTATAATAATGAGATATTAAAATTGAGGCAGAAAATACATAGAGATCTGGTATAAAATGTCTAAATAGTTTTAAGTAAAGAATGAAGGTTCAGTTTTTCATATAAAAGGGAGCAAACATATAAAAATTATCCTAAGTACTAATATTTGAAGTACATAGAGTAAAAATAGAAAGTGCTCATATATTTTTGATATAAAAATTGTTCTCTTGTATGTTTTTTAGTTTAGTGAAAAATCTCTTGGCAAGTGATACACAAATAGCATTTCTTCTATGAGGGATATTTCAAAATAATTTGGAATATAGACATTGTATTTTTAAATTTAAATATCTCATGACCTTTGTCTTTCAGTATGGCAATATGGTAGACATTTACACGAAAAGAAGGTGTGGAAGAAAGGACTCATGTGGAATATAATAAATAGTGAAAGGGACTAAAAGTGAAAGGAGGTAAACTGAGTGGGGAAAAATTAGAGAGGAAGACAAACCATGAGAGACTCCTAACTCTGGGAAACAAGGGGTTGCATAAGGGGATGTGGATGGGGGATGGGGTGACTGGATGACAGGCACTAAGGAGGGCACTTGATGAGATGATGAGCACTGGGTGTTACACTATATGTTGGCAAATTGAATTTAAATAAATTTAAGAAATTTAAAAAATTAAATTAAAAAAAAAATGAAGAAAGGAAAGATGGCCAAAAAATAAAGGTTCCAGATAATGAATTCAAAAATGTTTCTTCTGCCAGCGTTCTGTGCAATGACTGAAGCAGTTGGGGTCTTGCTGATGACTCAGGACTCTGCTAAGCTGTCTTGCTTATCACAAAAGAGGCTATCAAGCACACAAATATAAAGCTGTAAATCTCTCTCCCGGGCAAGGAAGTAAAAAAAAAAAAAAAAAAAAAACCTAATAGAATTTTTAGTTTGAACAGACAATCCATACTGATATTTTTGATACAGTGTGAGAAAAGTAAAAAGGTCATTTTTTGGTACTCTCAGAATAAATGTAAATCAATGATGTTTCAAAATATACTTTCTTCCAGGTATAGATTAAAATATATTCCAGATAATATATTAAACTATATTAATCTCAGAAGATGCTAATTAACTCCATGAGATAGATGTGCTAATTAATCACGAGATGAATTTTCCATTTCTCTTTTAAAATGAATAAAAGCAATTAGTAAAAGGAGACAAGGAGGAAATGCATGTGATGAGAGGCAACAGGTTGGAAAGAGCTCTAGGTCATAAAGAGAGGAAAGAAGACCAGGTCCTTACCTGTGCCAACAAATCTGAGTGAACTATCATGTTTACTCTATGTGCCTACTGTGCTTGGGTATTACATACGCATTTTCTAAGTTTCTTGAAAACTTCAACAAATTGATTACCCATATTTTAGAAATGAGAACTATAACATTCAGAGAGCTTAGTACTTGGTCCAAGGTCATCCTCTTCCCTATCCAATAAGAAATAGACCCAGGTATCAAACCTAGATCTATCTGATCCCATAGATTATTATATTAGTACCTACTGTACTATCCCTCAGCATTTCCTTGTTAAAACATTTCAAGTCTGATTTTAGATTGGAGATTTTATAAGTTAATTCATATTTGTTAGAGTTACTGAAAGTCTAAACTCATTTTATTGACGCTAATTGCATCATTTCCAGGATGCCTGGGTGGCTCAGCCGTTGAGCACCTGCCCCTGGCTCAGGGCATGATCCCGCGGTCTCAGGATTGAGTCCCACATCGGGCTCCTTGCCTGGAGTCTGCTTCTCCCTCTGCTTATGTCTCTGCCTTTCTCTCTCTCTGTCTTTCATGAATAAATAAATAAAATCTTTTTTTAAAAATTGCATCATTTCCCTCATCTTTTTTGATCTATAATCTTTGCTATCCTTTCTGGTCCATAAAGAAAGATTTCATTACTTTTGCCAAATGCTTTATGCTATATACCATAAACCAGGACAATTTTTAGTAGACCATTATGCTATAGCTACACTCAGAATGTGCAGAGCAGTAGTTAAAGTCTGATTTCCTATATATGTTTTTATGGCTCAGTTTTAATTCTGTAAATTTCTTGTGGTTGATTATTATTGTTTCCAGTCCTCTGTAGATATTTTTCATCTTGTCTTTTACCTTCTTAAAATATGAGTGTTGGTTGTTTTAAAGTCTTTGTATGAAAACTCTATTATCTAGATCACCTGTGAGTCTGTTTCTCTAGGCTACTTTTCTTCTGGATTTTGATGACATCTTGTCTCCTTGTTTCTGGTTACAAGGCACTGTATGTGAAATTTATCAAGAGACCCTAAATAATGCTATTTTCCTCCAGAGAGAATGTGCATATGCTTTTACCAGGCAGCTAGGTTAGCGGCACTAGGAACCCCTACACACCCTAGCCCAGTTGCCAAATGGAGGTCATCTGATGTTGGGCTCCCGTTCCTCCAAGAATTGATCTATTTCCAGCTCACTGTCATTTCTGGAGATAGGCTTTCTCGATCCAAATTGACTGCTTGAAGTATTTACCAAGATCCCCCCTCCTTGGCAAACTATGATCTCCAATTTTTGGTCTCCCACCTCCATGAATCTGCCCAAAGCTTTGTCAGATTGCATCCTCTCAGCCACAGATTTCAGAATTAGTAATCACTTTAGGGAAAAGTATATCCAAATATCAGGCTCACCCCTAACGACTCTCATCCTTTGTCAGATCTTGACCTCACAATTCTTCATTCCTTGCTGGTTCTGCAATTATTTTAGATTTTTTTATTTTTGTATTACTTAGTCCAGCTTCTCTAGCTGCTCTTGGTGGGAAAGCAGATCTAAAACAACCCAGTCTATCATTCCTGGAAGTGGTTTTACCCATACAGTATCCACTGTGGGTTTTTAAAAATTATTTATTGTCAATACAAAAATACAGCTTCTTTTAAAAATTTAGATATTTGGCTTCTAATGAAAAAATAAAAGTTATAGCAAACTGACCCCAACTCCTGCATGTTACAATCTGTTGATTGGAGTAAGGGCTGTCATCTTGAGATTGATCAGGAATGATTCTATTTCATAAGACTTTCCAACATCCTAGTTCAGTACACCAGTCACCTTTGTTCATTTCTGCTACTTTCCTGGCTCCTAATAACATTTGCTTTTGTGACCCCTGGTTCCAGTGACTGTTTATAAACTTGCAACAGGGGTCCAAAAAGGCTAACTAAAGTTCTTTTCCCAGAATACAGATATTTTGCTTACTCCCATTGATAACCCTCAGAACTAAAGAAATTTCTGTCCACAGAATATGGTTGATGTAAATCACACATCATTTTTATAATGTATTCTGCAACAAGTTTGCATCCATAAACATCTCTCTTACTTGCTAAGTCACAAATTTTGATTATCTCACTCATGACCAAGCAATTCTAATCTGGAGATTGCTTAAAGACTTACAATTTCTTCTTTAATTGAGTCTCATTTCCTTGTTTCCTCAATTGAACTGATTAAATATTTGTGCATGGAATTTTGCAAAAATTAATTTGGGTGATAGTGAGTGTTCAGTTTTGGAGGAAAGGCCAACTTTCCCATGCATTCTCTCCACAGCTGGCAAATATTCATTCTGTCTCTAAACCCATCAAATATATATAAGAAGACACCTTGTACCAGGCACCATCCTAAATGCTGAAGATGCTAAGACGAATAAGACATAGTCCCAGAACCAGAGAAGCTCACTGTAATAGGAAGACAGACACAGAAAACAATATTTGGGTTTTTGTTTTGTTTTTTTATAAGACAATATTTGTAACACTCCAGGATGACTATGACAATGGAGTTGTGAATGAAGACCTATGGGAGGTATGTCTGAAGAGTAGGGGAAAGAAAAAAAGGCTTTTCAGAGGAAGTAGCATTTCAATGTGCCCTTAAAATGATGATATTGGTGTTAGGTAGAGAATAGGAAAAAGGTTTTTATGGTTTCTTGTGTAAACCATCTTTCCCCAAAACTCCCCCTGGCTCCCCTGCCTCAAATTCTTTCCTCTAGCAATCTATTCTCTAGATTGACATTTCCAAAGCAAAATCAGAGCATTGGTTTCCCAACCTCTTCATGATTAATTCAGACCCTTCAGGTGACATACAATGCCTTCATCATTTTGAACCCTCTCCCATATACCAAGTCCCAGCTCCTGCTTCCAGTCAGGACATGAACACTCAAAAGACGATGCTACTTCATGCTTCCATGTCATCTGCATGAGTTTCCTCTGCCTTATCATGGCATCCATGCTTCCTTCTACAGTTCTTCAGGAATACATTTTTTAGCACCTGCCCACTGTGCAATAAAGCCTGACTATCTTACCTTGGTTCATTTAAAAGACTCTGGATCAAATAGTTCAGCCCAGTGCTTAGCACGGAGAGGTTCCCAATATCCTTGGGTTGGGGGTGAATGAATGAATCAAAGAAACAAACACTGTGATGCTTATTGTAACGACAGGTCAAGGGAGAATGGATAAGTTGGAAGGAGATGAAATACACAAGGTACTATCTATGTATGAAGATAACTGTATCTTAGGATATTATATACACATGTTCCTATAGATGATACTACTACACCTCTGAGATACTGTCCTTCACTTAACTAGAGGAATGTTTCATGGTAGACAGATTTTTCAATATTTTGACTTAAAAGAACCTTTTATATTCTGATAATAAAGGAAAATACCAGCTGACCTGACAGCAACATCACAAATATAAATGGCTTGAAATAAAACATAATGATGGTTACATCCTTGAAGTCAAGGTTTCTCCAAGGCTTACAACTCTGCTATTTCTATTTACTCTTCCTCATTCCAAATCTCAGTCACTATCCCATTATAGCTCTAACTCTGGTCCTAATTTTTCTCAACAGTTGGAACTTTAGGCCCAATTTGGTATCTTGGATTGGATCCTTGAAAGGGAAAAGAACACTACTGAAAAACCTGGTAAACTCCAAATAAAGACTGTAGTTAATAGTAAAACAATAAGGTTAAGTTCTTAATCATCACAAATGTACCATAGTTTTGTAAGATGTTAGCATCTGGGGGAACTGAGTAAAGGGTGCACAGGAGCCCTCTGTTCTATCTATGCAACTTTTCTGTACACCTAAAACTATTCCAAGTAAAAAGTTTATTTTTTTAAAAAAAAGTTGGAGTGTGACAAGAATTATATTCAGAGCATACATATCACCTACAGAGAAATCAAATTCACTCTGATTGACCCATGATATAATCCTACAACCTAATAGGTCTTAAGCACCCCAACAATGCAGGGTATTAATGGCTTCCTTCATAAACATCTTTCTGTGTCTCTCTTTGCCTTCCAGACTGACTGGATTTTGTATTTGTTTTCTGTTTGGTTGGTTTTGTGTCGTCTTGTTTTGCTTGTAGTTTTTATTTAAATTTCAGTTAGTTTACATACAGTGTGATATTAGTTTCAAGTGTACAATTCAGTGATTCATCACTTCTATACAACACTGGTGCTCATCACAGCAAGTGCCCTCCTTAGTTCCCATCACCTATTTTATTTGTATTCCAGGGAAAATTCACATGTATCTCATTTTATATGCTTATTGTCTTTACCTAGAACTGATATTCCCAGGATCCCTCATTAAGCTAGAAATATTACTAGGAAATAATCCATACTCTTTTAATAATAACACTATATAAAGAACAGAAAAAAATAAAAACATTTATAGTAAATTCTTTGGTGGTATATTTTTCTTTTTTTCTTTTTTTTTTTTTTTTTTGTTGTTGTTGTTCCCAGTAATTCACGTTTCATGTTGTAGAATTCATGTTGTGAAAAATTCAGGAAAGGAAGACAAAAAATTATTTTGTTGTATTTTTAAAAAAATGAACCCTTAATTTGATAAAGGGAAAAGGAAACATTCAATGCATTGTCATTATATGGCATTTAAGGTGACTGTGGAAACAGAACAAAAGGCTAATTTATGTTATGCTAAGCAGATGTTTCTGGGTAATGTCAGGTAAACAGTACACAACTTAACATAGCGGGAAGCACATTTTACCAAGTTACTTCCATGGTTTGCACCTACACAAACACAATCTACATAACTGAGAACCCAAAATTTTAAAAATCCAATGACTTGACAACTCAGATAATTAGCAAAACTAGCTGCATTATCTGCATTGTAGAGAATCAAAGTCTAATGATAAAGTAGTAAAATGATTACACCAAAAATCACAGGCCAGTCAAGGCGCCTCTTCTCCTAAAATCTACCAGGAAGAAGCATTCTCTCCAAGAACATGAGAAAATATCACGCTCCTGAATGCGATTTGGAAATCCACGGGCAAAAAGGATCAAAGAGAGGAGAGGCAAGAGACAATGACTTATATGGGAAGAATTTGGTTTGACCCCCTACAAAGCAAACAGGCAAGTGAGGAGACCAGACCTATAACCCAGATTTTCTGGATTGCTGTCAGAGCCGTGTCCTGCCCACAGTGGGGGAAGTGCAGAAATACATGTGACCTCATAGACCACCTGGCAAACACCTGATAGGGCCAGTCAGAGCTGAAAGGAAGGTGACAAATAAAATAGGTGTTTTAAATGACAGATCTCAGTGTCACCATGTGCTGGCTGCACAAGGTGCCCAGAGAGCTGTGTACATGCCACAGATCCATGTGAAACCGAGCCTAGCATGTATCCTTTAATTGGTAGAGACTATTAGAGGTCATGCACTCATTTCATGTACCCTATTCACAAGGAAAGAGTTGTAATGATGAATAAGAACAAGAAGGAAATTTTTTTTCTTAAAGATTAAAATAAATCCTTCTACAATGACTTCTTCCAGTTGGAAAGTAGGCTCTTTGGATAGCTACATCAAGTCCATCAAAATACTGAAAATACAGAAATACATAATTTCTTCTTGGAAGAAGTTACTACATGGTAACCTCGCAGACCAAATGTAGAGGGAGGAGGTCTTTTTTTTTTTTTTTTATGCGAATGGATATGTTTTCATCTGAATACATCAAATTTAGCAGTCTTCCTTTTGTCCTATGCTTGTTGACCCAGGGTACGAAGGATAAACCAGAAGATGAGTTAGATAAGGTTTTTTCCCCTTGTGAAGTTTCTTTCAGCTTGTACCGTAGTAAGAGCACTTGACCTGCCTAAGGCAGTCTCTGTCTGCCCTTTGAAGCTATTTCTTCCCTTGGCTTCCATATTTTCACTGGTCATTCTTCTCACACTATTTTCTGCTTATTCCTCATCTCCCCAACCACTGAGCATTGAAGTGATACAAAACATGATTCCTGGACCTCCCCCTCTAGTGATTCTCTCTCCCTAGAAGATGGTATCCAGCCTTCATGTGGAGATGATCATCTACACAAACATCTCCCTTGAACTCCAGATTTAGACATTCAGTTACTTACTCGACATTGCAATCTGGATGTTTAGCAGGCATTTCAATTTCATATGGGCAGAACTAAACTGTTTTTATCCCAATCCGGCTCCCCACATAGTGGGGTTCTCCACTAATAAACGTCAACTCTGTCCTCCCACTTGTTAAGATAAAAAACTACAGAAGATTTTCACTTCTCTTTCTTCTAACAACCCGCATTCATTCCATAGGTCATAGTTTCAAAATAGATCTAATTACTTCTTACAACCTCTGCTGAATCAGCCAGGTCAAAGCCTGGATTATTAAAGTAGCCTCCTGCCTCCCTCTGTCCATTTGTTCTAGAGAATGGGGTCATCACAGCAGCTATAGGCTCTCTGCTGACCAGTACTTAAAAACTAGCATTAAGGCTTTGCTATTATTCTTCAGGAAGGTAGATCACGATAGCTCACAACCTAACACTTTTTGAAAACAACACGCAAAGTGAACAAATGAATTAATTAATCATAGGCATCAAGTCCTGGGGTTACATGGAACCTTATAGATGAAGCAAGTCTAGCCTCTCATTACACTGACAGATGGGGAAGCTGTAGAATCAGACAAGCCTGACCCAGTCAGTGGTACAGCTAGGACTGAAGTTTAGGGTATAGGCCTTATCACTTCTCCAGAGCTAGGAATCCACGGATTTTTCAGAATATTTTGCAGATTGTAAGTCACACCCTCCCTCCCACATCAGCTGATTTTTTTTTATTTTACATATTTAATGTATAATAACTTGATGAGTTTGGTGATAAGTATACATCCATGAAACCATCATCGCTATCTATGCCACAAATATATTTTCACCTCCAAAAGTTTCCTCCTGCTCTCCTTATTTTATTATTATTATTACTATTATGTGTATGATAAGAGTACTTAATGTAACATTTATCCCTGTAGAAAATGTTTAAGTATACAATACAGTGTTAACTATAGACACTATGCTTTACTTCTATCTATAAATCTCTAGGATGTATTCATCTTGCATAACTGAAACATTGTGCCCTTTGATTCTATCTTCAGTCTACTTATTAATTATAGAAGTCACATAGTTCACCTTTATAAAAGGATGTTGTAAAAAAATAAATTAATTAATTAAATAAATAAAAGTGTTATTATATGTAACTTCAGTTTTAAAATAAATACTAGAGTTAGTAATATGTTTTTCATGACATAATTCTGCTGAATTTTGAGATCTTTTAGGGAGTGAGCTCATGTTGTTCTCACCAAACTCTGTGAAGTGTTTTCATTGTCAGAAAAAGCGCTCCACCCTCCCCTTTGCGGGCTACAATAAACAGTAATGCCAAAGCTGCCATGGTGGTTACTCTGTACTGGGAGTTCTCCTCCAAAGTGAAACTTGGCTGGGTAAATGCTACTCCTCCTTTCACGTCTAAGAGTCTATATTTGGAGAACCAGTTTACCCTGCTCATCTTGGTTTTTTTGTATTTATTTTTTGACAATTTCTCCCCCGTGGTTAATGCTTGGCTTAATTCTAAACTTGAAAATGCAGCATGCACATGAATACTGTATTTACATGATTCATGTTCAGACTTCTGAAAATGAGTACTTGGGTATTGGCATAGTTATAGATAGAGATTATTAATCTCTTTGCCTCTGATTCACTTTTTTTCTTTTCCTCTTTCAAAGTTCTTAATCTACATTTACTCTGTTGGTTGCGACTGCTAACTAATTTCACTCAGTCCTTCATTTTGGGATACCTCGGAGGATTGTAAGAATTACATATCCATATGTGAAGGTAGATCTCATAGTGCCTGGTACATAATTACAGTTCAATAAATGATAGCTGCTATGTGCTGTCATTTCATCATTGACACTTGTCTCCACTTTGTTCCCTCCCCAACTCATTTCCATTCATTTCTCACATCTAACACTCGAAAAATTCTGTCTTGAATTATCTACCTTTACCTACAGGCTGAGGACATCTCATATGTTCATTTTTTTCAAATTTATTATTACATTCACTGTTAACTAGACATTATTTTTCAAAATGTGGTCCTTGATTCACCACATTTGAATCACCGAAGCAGAATGAGGTAGAAGTGGTTCTCAGATGTCTGTATTTAAAGCAAGGATGCAGCAGATCATTCTGCGCACCAACATTTGAGAACCAGCTGTTTCAGCGATGCCATCACTTTTGCCATTGATTTTTAAGATGGTGAAAGAGAGTGATCTTACCATATCCTTAAAGTAATCCATATTTGTAGAGTATAATTCTCTATAACTTAATAATTATAAAAAATACATATTACAATTGTAAAGATTTAAATCTCCAGAGGAAATAGAAGGACCTAGTACAAATTGGTAGATATTGAATGAATGATAATACAAATGGATTCAAAACCTCCTCTGGTTTAAGTACATTTGGTATTTGAAGAGATGAAAGAGTGAATGCATGCACTGCCCTAAATTGTGAACTCCAAGTGACATAGTTATAGGGAAACTGGCTATTTATTTCCCTGCTTTAATTAGAAGATGAGTCCAACAATGTGCTGTTGTATATGAGGTGAGTTGCTGCAAATCCTTTCGAACTATATAGACACTCTACCTCCTAAAAAAAAAAAAAGTCAATAAAAATGTGGAAGATAACCAGGATTTATCTGTGCAATAGGACTATGGAGTAATGAGACTAGTTTTCTCAGATGACTTATGGAAATCAGAACTGATAATAAAGACTCATACTTTGTATTTCAAAAATATAGCCACTACATGAATATAAATGTCTACCAAGTTATAGATGAGACTCTTGTGCTAGATGGTAATGTACAAGGCATGCACAAAGCAAACAGGATGCTTTAAAATAAGTGCTGAATCTTCTGCAAGATGAAATATTTCTATTATTGACATAGGCCAAGTACCTTCATCACCAAGGTACCTGTTTATCTCTGCTGCCTGTACTAAAGTGGTATTAGGCATTTAAAAGTGAAGACCAGTGAAGCATTTTACTAAAACTATAATTGCAAAGCTAATTGGAGATTGCAAATTAAGGAGGAATAGCATGCATGGTGATAAAAGAATGTCATGAAATCAAGAAATTTACATCTGGAAGGGGCCTAGATAATTTCTACTCCAACCTTCTACCCAGATCATTATATTCTGCTTTGAATATGTGAAAACGGGGAAAATTCTATGTTTATCTAGTATCACATTCTAGCAACTCTCGTTAAAATAGCTCATTCATTCAAAATACCAACTCTAATATTTTTTCCCTCCTTGTATTTACTTTCCTAAATGTCAGACCTGGATTCTTGCCCCACCCCTCATATTTTCTTTTCTATGTGATCTCTGAAAAGTTTGCTCTGAAATATTTATTTGCTCTATTAGTGCCCAGATAGCTCCTAGTCACTAATTCAAATGCTTCTGCTAACTATAAAGTAGACTTTAGTTAGCATGTTACAGTCACTGATAGAAATCTAAAGACTAAATATCCAAGATGAAAAGCCATATTGGTTTAGATGTGTGATTTTTACTCATGACGAGGGAATGAGAACCAACAGCGTGACCTTCAGCCAGTTTCCTTCCTCTAGCATATATGATCCCACTAGTAAGCTGATGCACTATTTAGAAAGGGTCTTTGGAGCTGGCTCTCATATTTGCTCCACCTGCCTACTCACCTCTAAAATCTGGAATTGTCTGAAAATCCAGTGACAAGAACTGAAGAGATAAAGCTGTGGTCAATGCTTTTTTCACATTTTTTGAAACAAGTCTAAGTTTGATCAAGACCTAAAACAGATAACACTATTTTTTTTTTTTTTTTTTTTTTTGGTTACCCAAGTCAGAAGGAAGGAAGAGATCCTTGTTACTCCTGCCGTAAAAACCTTAGCACCACCATTTCAGTACATTGACAACCACTCTTCCTCAGTTCGGCAGGACAGATATAAAGATCGGAGCCTGATGGCTCAGCAATTATACTATGGCAGGATGAAAAAGAATGCTCTGCCTTTGCTATTTCATATCCTTTCAGAAATTAAATAATGGATATCTGACCACCTGGATTATAAAACTGCTGTCTCATCAACACATTAATCATATTACAATTGAGAAAATAAAGACTCGTCCTTATACTAAAGATGTTTCTATTCCAAGACAAATTTTGCAAAATAAACAATTATATTGGTGACATTATTATAATAGGCATTTCTTAAACTCATACTACTGAAGGGGATCCTTATACCTACTTGAGTTACATAGCTCTGTCCTTGGTTGTTCAATGAAATGAATGAATACCTGAATCTCCAAAAAGAAACTTGATAAAAATTGCTTTCTCTACTTACTTATCCCTCATTTACATTTTGACCAAGAGGACAGGCACTTTATCATTTGCTATTGGATTACAGTAGGGTGGTGACTACAGATGTCAAAAGAAAACTGGTTTGAACCACAGGAATAAAAGGGTTTGGGTCAATGTGGGTAAATATAATGATTAGTTGGTATGCAGAGGGGACATAGACTTCATTGTCAAAATATTTGTAACTGCATTTAAATTCAGGTTGTAGGAGATGATTGGGCAAGAAAATAAAGAATTGAAAGAAAGGAATGGGAAGCTCAGCCTAGAAATAAACCCTGAGTAGAGAGAGAACCAACAGTAGCAGAAGCACTGACATGATCCGACTCATGGTACACATAACAGTTCCATTGCTCACTCACGCAGGTCACATTCTCTGCTTTCTATCCCATGACTTCTCCTTCCCACCATTTACCTCCCTTGAGAAATCTCCAGCAAATTCATAATTTAAAGTTTTAGCAGCTTTGCTAGAGCTTTTTTGTTAAGTAGGCCAGAACGTTCGTGGGATGTCAGCAGACCCAGTGGATCCACCATTACTTGGCTCCAACACTTCCCATTTCAACAAGCCAGCCACTCTCTGAATATGTGCAAAATCTGCAGGTCACCCCTGAACAGTTCTTCATTAGAATGTATCATAGGGGACTGTGCCAACCCACCTGAGTAGCCACTTGAGTACTTTCCACATGAATAAATCTCCTTACCGACCAATAAAAAGTAGCAAAAGGAAGAAATGGACTTGCCATAAGATGCTTCTATTCTGACACAACTTGAAGAGAACTGCACAGTAGCATGCCAACAAATGCAAACTGCCATGTAACACTGAGTTAAAACAAGTGCATCAGATGTAGTGAGAATACACAGCCAAAAGTTGGAAACAATAAAAATATTTGTAATAGTTTGTTAAATATGTTATGGCATGTCCACATAATAGAACCAAGCAACTATAAAAATTATGACAAAGAAAAGTAACTACTGATAGGAAAATGTGTCCATGCCATATAAAGTGAAAATTAGATTCCCAAGAAGTATGTACTGCACATTACAAATTTTTGCTCAAGATATTATATCTACATTCATGGGGAAATATGCACGACAAAATATGAACGGTGGTTATTTCTAGGTGTGGGTTATTTTCATCTTTATGTTTTCCAGTAGTTTCTCAATTTCATTATAAAATGATAAATCAATAAAGTAACTTGTAAATAATTATAGTGAGGGAATTAATGATAGATAGTTTCATGGATGCAGAAACCATGTTTTTTAAAGGAACTTGTGGCCACAGATTGGGAGAAAAGAAAAAGAAAAATGGTTTCAAAGGGAAGAGTATGATGGGATGAGGAAGAAAAGTACTAGTTGAACATAAAGCAATGGATGTTGAGCGTTTGGACTGAGGCATGAAGAATGACAAGGGAGACCTTTGCTTTTCGCTCCTCTGAGCTTCTACTGCCACTGCCACTAACTGGAAAGCCTTCACCACTGATGAAGTCATCTTTCAGGATGGAGCTCGAGTAACTCTTCCTCTTTCAAGCTTCCTTTGACTCAGGCTTTGCTTTTTACCTCCACTGTGGCTCATCCATGCCTGTTCTATGGTACAAGAATGTGCTGTATTTCATTAATTAATTTTTAATTTGTGTAAGCCATCATCTCAACAGCAAGCTTCATGAGGGCAAGAGACTTCTTTTTCTTGAACAAAGTCTTGTCATATAACAAGTGTACAATACGTGTTTTGTAGGCTTTCAAGTCAAGCAGACTTGAATTGAAACCATTTTGGAGAAGGGATCAGTTGACAGAGAGCCTTAAAGGCTGAAGAGTTAGGTCTTATATAATTCATAATACAGAATGTTAAGCATAAATCTCTTTGGGATATTAGGATGCTTTTCCTAGAAGCTGGATAAAAAGAAAGCATTATTATTCTTCCATGTTCACCAGAGATCAAGAGTCGGCAGCTCTGGGAAGAGTGTTGATGGACAGTATAGGAAGGTGCCAAACTTGCCCACTTAATAGTCTGCTAAAGGGCAAACTCATTTTATGTAGTACAAGTTGTAGATTTCTGATAAAGACAGAACAGTGGGTTGATGACCAATGTTAAAGCATTTTCAACAAGTTACTTGGATATCCCACAACTTCAACCTTATTATTCCCCAAAGCCTCAAAGACAATATATGTAGCATGTTTACAGTGTCACAGTAATTGTCTTAATTTTCCCAATAATATGTGTCTTACCCATTTTTAGAACATGAATCAAACAAAGAGAATCATACATTGATGTTGATCTAATGAACAAGATATTTTAAAAATGGTATATAGGGTTCTCTCAGACCAAGTAGTATTGTCTAAGGGTTTATCAGGTTTTTTTTTAGATTAATCTGTCAAACAGACTTAAAAAAAAAAAAAAAAAAACACTCTCATTCAAGCTTTCAGTCTTTTAAGACTATAAATATCATTTAATTCTATTAAAAGGAAAATAGGCCTAACTATAACCCCTCCCAAAGGGAAGGTTTGTTTAAACTGGACAATTTTCACATACAATTATCAGTGCTGATAAAGTTCAGAGTTAACTCAGTCCCTTTTTCCTTTAATTCTGCATCTTTAATTCCTTTAGTGTTTTGTTGCACATGTTTGGTAGGAGAAAAATGTGCTAGTTTAATTATTTCACATACAAATGGTTTTCATGCTGTTCATCTACTTTCCAGAACCATTTTCCATGGCAGATACATAGTTCATGGACATTGGGAGCCATCCAATGACAATGACAACTGTGTAAGATCTGCAAAAAATGTCTCAAAAATTCTACCTCAGGGAAAAAAGTGCAACTGTTTCTTGAACATTGTATCTGTTCTTAGGAACCATGACCTAGATATCAACAAAATGGGAAAGTTCTCCTCAGCAAAGGCAGATTTACTGCGATGGGCTCCTGTCCAGCCATCAAATCCCAAGATGTGAACCAAATTACTGTTTGGCTAGCACCTTTCCTTTAAGAAGTTAAAATACATTTAATTGTGCTTTTTTCTATACTGGAGGATTATTCTGTATTTACTGTAGAAGAAAGGAAAATGTAGCTGACACGCTTCATCAGTGAAGTTTAGTACCAGTTTGCACTTTATAGAACAGATCTTAGCAGTGATGTCACTTGTGGCATTCCTGCTCAAAAGATGCAGCAGATGGATACAAGTCAGCATTTATCAGGATGAAAGTTTTTATAGATCTTATTTATTTATTTATTTATTTTAGAGAGAGATACAGTGTAAGCAGGGGGCAGGGCAGGGGGAGGAGTATCTCAAGCAGACTCCCCTCTGAACCTGAAGCCTGACACAGGGCTCCATATCACAACTCTGAGATCACGACCTGAGGCAAAATCAATATTCAGATGCTTAACCGACTGAGCCACCCAGGTGCTCCTACTAGGATGAATTTCAAATAATACATATACGTGTACATACATACATTCTTGTCTTGAATTTCTTTCCTAAAGAACAATGATGAGCTAAAACAAGAACTTGTTTCTTTGGCATCTTTATAACCATTTTATTGAGTACAAACCCCTTTTAATAATGGACAGACTCCAGTGGATATTGAGTATCTAGTATACACAAGTCTACTACCTCCTATTGTTTACTTACTGCCCTTCTCCTGGAATGTCCAATGCAACTAATCCTCACTCCATCCTCCTAAACCCCTCCTCTTGCCGGATGAAGAAGTTGAAGCTACAGACTACGCCATAAGATTTTAGAGGCAAAACTATGACACCAGCTGGGATATTTTTTTTTTTTACTCCCTTCTCTGGAGGTGAATGCATTTAATCCTGTTAGATTGTTTATTTTCTTGAGACAGAAAGGGTCAGCAGAAGAAATGGTAAGCCATCCTGAATGCAGAATGATGGAACTTCTTATCCTTCCCATCCAGTGTGATTGTGCCCCCAAGGTAGCTGCTAATACAGGTACCTGAGGCAGCAGAGGCTACAGCTGGAGTGAAACCCAGAGCATAGCTTTCACTTTGCACAAGGGAAAAGTATTTCCAATAATTAGGTTGAGTCCTCCTCAGATCCATGTCACATTAGAACAACACACACAGTTGAAATAGTCAAGCACACGTGTCTCATGCCTGCTTTGGAGGACACCTTGCCAGCATTCAGTTAATGCTATGATCCCTGACTGACACCTCTATGATACAAAGTTTAAGAGAGAGAGAGAGACTATATTTATTTTTTATTTTTTATTTTTTATTTATTTATGATAGGCACACAGTGAGAGAGAGAGAGAGGCAGAGACACAGGCAGAGGGAGAAGCAGGCTCCATGCACCGGGAGCCTGACGTGGGATTCGATCCCGGGTCTCCAGGATCGCGCCCTGGGCCAAAGGCAGGCGCTAAACCGCTGCGCCACCCAGGGATCCCGAGAGAGAGACTATAAAGCACCTATTGACAGAACTTAAAGAACAAATGCTAGTGGATTCATGGAGGAAGCTCTTCTGAGATCCAAATCATAATTTAAAAAATTATTTTAAAATTAATACTTTTATTTTTTATTTTTTATTTTTTTAAATTAATACTTTTAAAAGGCTTTACAGAAATATAATTGTCATACCATATACAATGACAAAAGCTATATATACACACACACACATACATATACACATATATACCTACATAGATACATATATGGCACAACAATGATACATTTTGACATCACCATTACCTATGCATATACAAATATATACGTACAAACCTATATACCTTTATACATAAATATCTACATATATATGCATATATATACATATATATATATATGGCACAACTTGATACATTTTGACATTACCATTACTACAATCCAGATAGTAAATGTACCCATCGTTCTTGTGTCCTTCGATATACTATTTTACTTCTCTTAGATAGACACCTCACAGTAGAATGTTACACGGTGTGCATAAGTTTAACATTTTAAGAAACTGCCAAACTATTTTCCAAAGTGGTTTTTCTCATTTTACATTCCCACCAGCAGTATTGAGAGTTCCAGGTGTTCTGAACCTCACCAATATTTAGTGTGGTTAGTCTTTTTAATTTTAGCTGTTTTGACAGGTATGCAGTGCTATCTCATAGTAGCTTTGAAGTGTACCCCAAATGCCTAGTGATATTGAGCATCTTTTCCTGTGCTCATCTGTCACTTGTATATCTTATTTAGCATACTGTCTGGTCAAGTCTTTTGTCCACATTTTATTTTTTTTTTATTTTTAAAGATTTTATTTATTTATTCATGAGACAGATAGAGAGAGATAGAGAGAGAGAGAGGCAGAGACACAGGCAGGGGGAGAAGCAGGCTCCATGCAGGGAGCCCAATGCAGGACTCGATCCCGGATCTCCAGGATCACACCCTGGGCCGAAGGCAGCACTAAACCGTTGAGCCACCTGGGCTGCCCTGTCCACATTTTAATTGGGTTGTTTGTTTTCTTGTTATTGAGTTTGGGAGATCTCCACATGTTCGTGGTATATGTTCTTTATGTATTTTGAATACAAGCTCTTTTTTGAAGACATTAACAAACTGATTTTAACATTCGTATGTAAATGCAACATATGTGCAGATTAGCCGAACAACTTTGGAGTGAAGAGCAACAAAGCTTGGAGGATCAGTCACTCAACACCACCTGATTTCAAGACTTACTATAAAGCTACAGTAATCAAGACAGTATGGTGTAAAAACAGACAAACAGACTCATGAAACACAATTCAGAGGCTAGAAACAGAACCATACATATACACACAACTGATTTTTGACAAAGATGTAAAGCCAGTCCAATAGAAAAAGGACAGTCTTTTCAACAAAGGGTGATGGAACTATTGGGCATGCATATGCAAAAATATAAACTTCAATTCATATCTTGAACCACATACAAAAATAACCACAAAATGGATCACAGACCTAAACCTAAAACCAGCCCTGGCTACATGTGGCAAAATGAAAACACACGCCCCTTTGTTCCAAAATTACTGCGAATTTCAAGATGGTAACATTAGAACATTAAACCAAGCACAAGACCATTCTACGTATGGGACCCTATGTGGCTGTATATACTATGTGCCCATGAAACCAACCTGGCCTAAAAATTATAAAATGTCTAGAAGAAAACACACGAGGAGACCTTCATTTTCATGGATAATGCAAAGATTTCTTAGATACAACACCAAAGCATGCTCCATAAATAAAAAAAAACAAATTGATAAAATGAACATCATCGAATTTAAAAATCTGTGTTCTCAAAAGATTGTTAAGTGAACAAGAAGACAAGCCACAGACTGGGAAATAGCATTTGCCAAAAATAATAATAAAGTTTAACAATTATTAAGTGTCAGATACTGTTCTAAGAATTTTATACAAGTTTAAGTATATATGTGAACATGTATCAAAGCAGATACAATTTCTATCCTCATTTCATATAAGAAAGGCACAGAAATTTAAAAATCCAGCTTAATGATATAAATTGACTAACCCAAGGAGCCAAAATTGGGGCCCCGGAGTTCTGACTTTTAAATCCACACTCCGTACATATCCTAAGGTAAAAAGAAATGACACCTCTTTCTTCTCCAAATCAGCTCCTTATTTCAACAAACTACCTTTCAAAACTGCTGAGGTAGGCATTTTTGATGGCCATGTCTGCTCGTCTGTGCTCAATATATAATGTCCCTTTTTAAGGGACATTAAGTTGTCCCAGACTTTTCCAAGACTGGGCAAATCAAAAGGTTATCAGTGCTTCCGGGACTGGCAATCCAAGGGTAGCACAAGTAAGTCTGTAACACTCAGTGCCAGATAAAGCAGCCTTGAGCATGAACTGCCACATTGCCCAATTTGCTTTTTTGGAGCAAGGGATGATCCCACAGCAGAGTACATACTGGTTCCTTGTGCCTAGAAAGAATGCACACGCCTCCTTCCAGTGACCATTTACATCTAGAGAGGCACCAAGGCATGGGAACGCTCATGTTTATCTGTGTGTCTGAGCCCACCCACTGCTTCACTGCAAGCCATGGGGAAAGAAGTATCAAGTCCTAAAAAGGCATTTGGACTGAATAGCGCAATATGCTTGGATACCCTTGCTTCATGTAAACACAGGGTGATTGTGAATTCTAAGAGCCTGGGTGTTGCAGTTCAGCGAGGCTCTGATTAGCGTCTAAAATGCATCCCAAGAAAGGGCTGCAGAATTCTTTGTCTGGAGGAAGGGTGTACACATGACTCTGGTCACCCGGGCTCCCTAGCAATTTTCCTACGACTATTTCATCCCAGGTTCCTTTTGCGGAACATTCTGGGAGCCTCCGGCACTTTCATGGCAAAGGACTTTTGGCTAGCCCATCTTATTTTTACAAGTGCAACTGAAGGATTTTGATGTAAAAGGAAGAGTCGTGGGAAACTAAGTTTCCATCTCCCCGCACAGTAGAAGTAATGTGGCATGCGAGGTTTTCCCAAAAGCTGGTAATTGCTGAGTAAACTCTGGTTTGAACTACCAGTGCCGGGAGTCTCTTGTGACTTCAGCTTTGACGTCATGCAAGTGACTGTGTCTGAGAATCAGAAACATACATTGCTTAGCCTCTGGTACTCTCAGGATTTTTAGGCCAAAAAAGGACAGGATTGGATTCTTTATTTCCATCGTATCATGTTTTCCTAGCCTTGAATTGTTTAATTGTCTTCCAACCTTCAAAACGAGGAATATAATAACTGCTTCTACCTATTCTCCTGGCAGGATCTGGGGGATCACATTTTTCCTGGGTGTTCTTGATCATGTGGTCGGAGTACATTCCTTTGAATTTAGGCTGCACACTAACCCGGCTATTCTGACTTTAAGCTACTCACACAGAGCAACTCCAACAAAACCTGAAACTCTGGCATTTGGCACTTGTCACACCCAGGGTACGGCTCTCTGAGATTTATCAAAGTCCAACAAGATAGATGTCTCTGTTCCTCTGTGTCACGTATTTAAAACTTAAATTTTAAGTGTAATCAACTCAGGCTCTGTAAAGTTCTGAAATGAGTGTGCCCCGGGTATATTAGCATGTTCAATTTTCCCCGAGGGGAAAAAAAAATCAGGTTTTAAATGTTGGAGCAGCTTTTAAAGTTTAACCTAGAAAAAAAAATCAATGGAACAGAAATATCCGTCCATACATCCACTTACTATTATCATCTGTGAGGACAGGACAAGCTCCATGACAGTAGCTAATCCCCACGAATCCTACTTGGCCCACCTTTCTATCTAAAATGACAATATTCTCTGTGTTTATTTATTCTAATTTAAGAATATACAAAACTACGCCTGTATTTAGAAGAAGGTTTTCTGTGAGGTTTGACAATTCTCCCTTTCTTGGTAAGTGCGTAGGCCGACCATGTAGGTATGCATATGAGTGAGAATGTCCCTCGTTTCCAAACCATCATTAGAGGCAGTAAAGTGTGAGTATTATGGGAGAGGAAGGTTGTTGCATCTTCCTGTGAAGTCAGCATTACATAGTTACTCCTCATTTCATCAGGAAAAAGGAATGTGCTCTGGGGAAATAGTAGTGCCATAGTTATAAAATATCCACGTGGCTAAGCAAAGTACCTACCTGCCTGATGCAGGTATTTCGGTTCTGGGCAGGGAGGGAGGGCGTCCTTGCAGAGGGTAGACGGGAAAAGAGGTGAGGTCCGTATCTCTGTCTCTTAAGGATCTATAAAAACGAAGGCACCAATCTATATCATGTCACAAACGAGAATTCCGGAGGTAACTCATCTCCTAGCTTTTCTAAAGGTGGGGGGTTTGCAGGGTGAAGGCACTCACAGTCTATACCCTCAACGACCAAAGGTCTTTATACTCACTTCTCAACCAAAGGGGTCTTTTTTCCCTTGAGGAGTGCACCCAAGAAGATCCCATCAAAGCGCATTTTGCAATTTTGTGCAAACCTTTGTGGGACAGCTTTTCTATCAGAGAAGCCACAGAAACGTTCTTAATTAACAGACTTTTCTGCAGGGTGTGGCCAGAGCAGGACTCCAGGAACTGCGAGTGTGAATTTTAATGCTTTGCTGCAAAAGGAGACTCTGGACATTCTCAGCATCTTATTAAAAAAAAAAGCGGGGTACACTACCACGTGAGGCTCTCTGCGCTAATGGCCTACATTAAGTTACAGGTATGAATTTTACATAAAACGGATTAATATTATATGTCATGGTGGAATTTTAAACACTCCGTGCCCATGCATTTTTAATATTTACGTGCCCTCATTTAATGCTTTGAGGCAATTGCATTTCTGGAGCTCACTTGTGCATCATGTAGATGGGTAAAAGAAAAACCCTGCGACGTTTTGATTTGTATGTCCCTTCAAAAATCTCTGCGTTCGGCACTCTTTTCCTTTTTTTTTTTTTTTGTTAAGCTTTAACCTTTAAAAAAAAAAAAAAGAAAGAAAGAAAGAAGGAAGGAAAACGGAACGGCTGCACATTCCATTCCATCATTACGGGTTTTTTTTTTTTTTTCTTTTTTTTTTTCGGCGATTGTGTAAAGGCGAATAATGAAACGGAGAGGGAAAATACCGAAGAGGACGAGCGCGCCTTCTGGAACCGCGTCCTTCGGAAGGCGCTGCAAGCCCGGGCTGGAGTGGCGGGCGGCCGAGGGTCCCGCGCCCCGCGCCCCGCGCCCCGCAGCATCCGCAGCATCCGCAGCCGGCGGACCGCGGGTTCCGGCCGCGCATCCCCGCAGTTGTCCGCGGGAACTTCTCCGTCCCTTCTCCCCTCCCTGGGGCGCACACCAGCCTGGCGCGACTCCCACTCCGCTCGCTCTTCTCAGAACCCCGACCCACGGCGCTGACCCACCGGAGGGCCCTTCCCATTGGCCCGAGCCTCATTCCCCGAGGTGGCACCGCCCGCCCGATTGGCTGCCCGCTCCCCCCCGCCCCCGCCCCCGCCCGCCGGGCCGCTCGGGCCGCCCGGTTCCCCGCCCCCCCCCCCCCCCCCCCCACCACGCGGAGCCTCCGCCCTCGCCGCCTCCCTCCGCGCACCCGCCCGCGCGCCCGGCCCGGCCCGGCCCGGCCCGGCTCCGCTCGGCTCTCGCGGCGACCCCGCCAGCGAGCAGGCCCCGCCCCCGGGGCGCGCGGCTCTATAAAGGCAGCTGCGCGGCCGGCGGGGCGAGAGCGTACGGGAGGCGCGCCTGGGAGCCGGGAGGCGGCGGCGGCCGGGCTGCGGTCGGCGCTCCGGAGCGGGTGACGGGGGAACCGGGGGCTGCTTCCCCTGCCTTTCGGTCCCGGCCGGGGGCCGCCCCTGAGCGCAGGTCCCCTCGCGAGGCCCGGAGCGGCCGCGCCGTCAGGTGTTGGGCGCGGGGCCGCCGGCAGCTCCGCGGTGCCCCGAGCGCGGACCGCGCGCGCCGGGCGCGAAGGCGGGGGCAGCGGAGCCGGTCGCGGTCGCGGTCGCGGCCGCGGGCGGGGGCCCGGAGCTCGCCCGCCCGCCCGCCCGCCTGCCTCGCTCGCGCCGGCGAGTCCGCTCGCGCAGGGCGCAGGGCGCAGGGCGCAGGGCGCAGGGCGCGCGATGAAGGCGGTGAGCCCGGTGCGCCCCTCGGGCCGCAAGGCGCCGTCGGGCTGCGGCGGCGGGGAGCTGGCTCTGCGCTGCCTGGCGGAGCACGGCCACGGCCTGGGAGGCTCGGCGGCGGCGGCGGCGGCGGCGGCGGCGGCGCGCTGCAAGGCGGCGGAGGCGGCGGCGGACGAGCCCGCGCTGTGCCTGCAGTGCGATATGAACGACTGCTACAGCCGCCTGCGGAGGCTGGTGCCCACCATCCCGCCCAACAAGAAAGTCAGCAAAGTGGAGATCCTGCAGCACGTTATCGACTACATCCTGGACCTGCAGCTGGCGCTGGAGACGCACCCGGCTCTGCTGAGGCAGCCGCCGCCGCCCGCGCCGCCGCACCACCCGGCCGGGACCTGTCCGGCCGCGCCGCCGCGGACCCCGCTCACGGCGCTCAACACCGACCCGGTGAGAGGCCGGACGCCGGCCCGGGGCGGGCGCCGCGGGGTGGGGGCGGGGGCGGGGGCCGCACGCGGGCGCTCCCCTTCCTCCGGGCGGCGGCGGCGGCGGCGGCGGGGGATGCAGCCCTGCCCGGGAGCCCCGGGAGCCCCGGGAGCCCCGGGAGCCCGGGGCGGGGGCGGGGGGGCAGCGGCGGGAGCGCGGGGCGGGACCGGGGACCGGGGGGCGGGGGCGGCCCTGCGCATCCCGGGCTGTCAAGTCCAGCCTGCGCCCGGGGCGGGGGGGCCCGGCCTCCGCGCTCAAGCCCAGGACCGTACGGGGCGCGACGCCCGCGCCCGCGCCCGCTAACCTGTGCCCCGGTGTCCGTTGCTGTTGCAGGCCGGCGCGGTGAACAAGCAGGGCGACAGCATCCTGTGCCGCTGAGCCGCGCGGTCCAGGTGAGCGCGCCTCCCCCTCCGCCTCCCCCTCCGCCTCCCCCTCCCCCTCCCCCTCCCCGCGCGGGGCCCCGAGACGCCGGCCCAGGGGCTTGGCTTCGGCGGCCCGGCACCGCCGCGTTCCCGGCCCCGGAGTGCGGAGGGCAGGCCCCGGGAGGTGGGCATCCCCCGTCGGTGCCGCCGTACTTCGCTTCACTAATCCGGGGTGCGCTCTGGAGGGACGCGGGTCCCCGCCGCCCCCGAGCCCCTCCCGCGACCCGCGGGCTCCCACCGCCTGCCCCCCCCGAGGGAGGGCCCCCGCGTGGGCGTGGGCGTGGGCACTGCCCGCTGTGCGCCCCCCACCCCACGCCCCGAGCCGTCTGACACCCGCAGAGCGGGATGCGGCAGGGCCTGGGAGTGGATCCCCGATCCCGGCTCCTCTGGGGGCCGGCCGCCAGCTGCCTGCTGGTCCGAGGGTGTTGTCTGACCTGGCGGTTTGTTTTGGGTTGTTGATCAAGCATGTCTTGAGTTTGGTCGGTGGCGCCAGTTAGTCTGCAGCGGGAAGGTTCACACACCCCCTCTATTCATTCGTCTTCCACAGGTGTGCGGCCCGCCTGAGCCCGAGCCAGGAGCACTAGAAAGGGAGGGGGAAAGAGCAGAAATTGCAGAAAAAGCCACCCGAGGAAAGGAAAAAAAAAAAAAAAATCAGCAAATCCTAGAAACGTTTCATTCGTCATTCCAAGAGAGAGAGAGAGGGGAGGGGGGGGGAAGAAAAATACAGTTTTCATCCTTTTTTTTTTTTTTTTTGCACGTTCATAAACATTCTGCATATGTATTCTCTTTTGTCTCTTCATTTATAACCGCTGTGAAATGTACATTTCTGTGTTTTCGGAGGTGCAGTTAAACTTTTAAGCTTAAGTGTGACAGGACTGATAAATAGAAGATGAAGAGTAAATCAACTTTAGAAGCCTACTTTGTGACCAAGGAGCTCAATTTTTGTTTTGAAGCTTTACTAATATAAAAGAGCATTGTAGATATTTTTTTTTTGACATCTATTGTTTAAAATAGATGATTATAACGGGGCAGGGAACTTTCTTTTCCCTGCAAGAATGTTACATATTGTATAGATAACTGAGTGACATTTCATACCATGTATATATAGAGATGTTCTATAAGTGTGAGAAAGTATATGCTTTAATAGACTACTGTAATTATAAGATATTTTTAATTAAATATTTTTTGTAAATATTATGTGTGTGTTTTTTTAATCTATGGGAATATTTCTTTTGGAAAATTATTTTTCAGCTCCGTTGCAGAGCTCCTGATATCTTGAATGTCTCTTCTGTTTGGCCTAGCTTTTAATTTGTTTTTGTTCTATCCAGTGTCATATAGACTCGGAAGTAATCGTTATAGCTAGTGGTCCTGCATGACTGCATGAGATGTTTAATCACAAAATAAACTTGCTCTGAGTCCATTCAAATGTGTTTTCTTTAACCTAGATTGAAATCTTTGTATTTGAAGCATACATGTTGGGAATATACTTTATCAGTTCTTAAGTACAGGGTTTGATAGTGTAATATATAAAGAGTAAGTGTTTGCTTTCCTGTTTTTTAACTGAGGTCAAAATGGATTCTGAATGGTTTTGCATATGGGATGGGGAAATGCTTGGATCCTAAAGGAGTTTATGAAATCTACTGTTTTATCAAAGTGGAAAAAAAATGCTTATCATCCTTCATTTTACACTAAAGCTTAATGTCCGTACGTTTCATGTCTGTACAGATTATTTAAATCATAGAAATGAAAAATGTTCTCTGCTTGCTACCAAAGGACAAACTCTTGGAAATGAAAACTTTCTGCTTTCCTTCCTCCAAAGAATATTAATAGGCGACAGTGGGAGAAAAAAAAAAAAGAAAAAAAAAAAAAAAACAAGGCATAATGGCAAATCCTTCAAGCAGGGATAAAAGTCGATCTTCAAACATTAACTTAAGTAGACCAAAAATTCTGATGACCGCATCTAGATTATTTTTTTATAAAAATGATTTTCACTATAGCTATGTTAGTTATGGCTAAACTACTGTCCAATCTCTTGTGATGTGTAACTTTTACATGTGCATATTAAAGTAGATTTATCTGTCTTGTACTGTGATTTCTGGTCTCGTTTCTTCAAAACGCTTTACTTATTTTTTAAGATTTTCTTTTCTCTTTAATGAAGTCAGTATTTTCCAGGTTGGATAGGGACCATCAGGGCCTGTGAACATGATGCATTTAATGTGGTCAGTACTTTGCACACCAGTTAGATGGAATTTTTAGAGTGAGAGAGAATTAAGTAGGATTTAATTGGGTGCTTTGTAAATAGTTAGTCAACTGTGTGTGTAACGTGGTCTGTTTGATTTTTAAAAGGAAAGGATTTGTTTCAGATTATACAAGAATAAAAGTATTATAGACCCAAGGGACTTTTTATGAGGTCAAAGTCAAATATTTATATGAATATGAAATCTCATGGACTCCAGTAGTCTGTTGAAGTGGCAACTATGAACATAAAGTTAATGCTAGTAGGTTCAAATAAATCGAAAGACTTAAAAACCTGTTCTATCCCCAGCATGTTATCCCCTCAGCTTTGACATTTCACTGGTCTTTGGTATTTTTAGAATTTGATATATTTGATGTTGAGCCTTATAAAGTCAAAGAACTGCTTGTTTACATGAGGTTTATTTTTATTTTTTATAGTATTCGTTCTTGTCACACATCAAGAAGAAAACAGAGAAACACTGCTGGAATTCCAAATCTGGAGAATTCTAACGATAGCATTCTTTGTTATTAAATAAAGAGCACGATTCCTCCTTTTTCCTTGGCAGTTTAATTTCAGGAGGAAGCAGATCACATGTGCGCTGTTGATTGGAGTTAGGCATCTGCCAGGCCTGACTGCCAAAACCTACCTAAGCCGTTAGATACAGTTTAAAGTTCTAATGGGAGATTATGAACCTTAAAACAAATAGTTAAATATTTATGTTTTTGAAGATAGATGTTGCACCTTAGTTCATTTTAGGTTTAGGGCATGAAAAAAACACGGAAAGGGAAGAAAAGTATAATGGACATCATATTTCAGAGACTTGGCATTTTACCCTTGGCCACTTGCATAGCTTGGATATCTCTAAAGACACTGGCATTATTTTTTTTTTTAATTACCTGGAGTTGTATAAGATATTACATTCTATGTATGGTCTGTGACCTAACCAAGCAACCAGACAACAAAAACATTTCAAGTTGTTTATCTAGTCCTAAGTATTCAGATACTTGGTTTAACTGATGAAAATGTCCTAACTTCTTAGTTTAGGTAGTTTTCATTTTATAGGGACAAAGAGTACGAAGCATTTAAAACCTGCAAAGGAATAAAAAAGTATCCCACAGTGGGATGTCATTTCTAATATGGTTATAAAATCCTGAACACCTCAAACATCTCAAGTTAAAGGAATGAGAAAAATAAAAACTAATATACTTTGATACTGTATAAATCTTCTGTTGATTGTCAAGCTCTAACTGAATTTTTAGAAATTTAAAAAATTTTGACCTCCATAATCTATCGTATTAAATGCCTACTATAAAAATAAATCTTCACTGAGCAAAGGGGTCTGAAGTTTGTGGTTTTTAATTGACTTCTACTGAGTTATGCAATTTTTCATTATCAAGAATGGGTCTCTTGATGGATCACCTCAATTATTTACAGTGTTTCTTACCCTGTGATGAAAAATGTGGCTTAAAAATGGTGATATGAATGGAAAGAAAATCTAGTTTGAATGCTAGGCAAAGCCTGTCTACTCTTTTTTTTTTTTTTAGATTTTATTTATTCATGACAGACACACACACACACACACACAGAGGCAGAGACGCAGGCAGAGGGAGAAGCAGGCTCCATGCAGGGAGCCTGACGTGGGACTTGATCCTGGGTCTCCAGGATCACACCCCGGGCTGAAGGCGGCGCTAAACCGCTGGGCCACTGGGGCTGCCCTTCTGTCTGCCAGGATAGGAAGCAATAATAATAATCCTAAACAAGGCAGTGGAAGGATGTCCAGGGAAGCTAGATCCCTCCTCTCCCTCCCCCACACGGACACAGAAGGTAAATAATGTAGAGAGAAAGAAATTATTCACAGAAGTACAGAGCCAAATAAAACTGGTTCTGCCTTTCTAGCTGGTGCACTTTAATTACATATATGTTAATCAGCCCAAATAGCCCTTAGGGTCTCAACAGGGCCAAACACCAAACCCTCCAGGCTTGTAAGGAAGGAAAACCTTCCCTCTCCTGCTTTGCAAGTCCAGGAAATTAATCTACACACCTCAGAGTTAATCTTAACAGGGCTGCCCTCAGTAGGTATTCTTCAGACCCAGGTGATTTCTTTCAGGTATGATCCATGATGTTTTGCTAAAATATTAATTATATTATTAGAACAGTTGCCCAAAAAGGTGTTAGGATTGTAATTGGACCTAGTTCTACCTTGAGCATTGATTTGATCAATACTTTAAAAGACAAAACTCTTAACAAAAGCGAACAAATCTGTTCAAGGGAGACAAATTGCAGTCCTATCGACTTTCATTGAAAATGCTCTCAAATTTTCAATGAATTTTTTAAAGTGCACATTGTGTTCAAGTGCCTCCTTCATATTGATTCATAACCTGGCCTGCTCTAAAAACTTTTGCTTCAGTGCTAAAACTCAGGCCTGCGCCGCATTGCCAAAGGTCCTCAACACTCACCTAAGCCAACCAATTCACTAGTGGGCTGCTGAGTGCAGTTCCATCATTCCTAAGTCTCCACAGCAAATTCACACATGGGATATGAAAAAAAGGGCCATAAAAATTTGAAGTTAATTTGAAAAGCCCCTCTGAGTCCATAAAAGTAAACACACCAGTTTCTGGGGGAAAGAACAAGACGTGTTACCTGTATTCCAGTGGCTAAAATGTTAACTGACAAAGAATTGGACTTAAAAATGTTTAAATAGAGAGAAGCAAGACCAATTTTTCTATGCTAATCCCCTTGTATCTGAATTTTTTTCCCAATAAGAAATCTCACACTTTAGAAAGGAATTTTCTGAGATCAGAATCCATAAGCATTAGCAAAATATGCAAATTCCTAGTGGGACAAGACACAATTATTTGCTTTAAATTAAGGTTCCTCAATTCCTTATGCTATAAAGTGTGACTTAGCACTTTTAGCATGTGTATTAAGTTCACATTTTGAAATTTTCTTTTTTTTTTTTTTAAGATTTTGTTTATTCATGAGAGACACACAGAGAGAGGCAGAGACCTAGGCAGAGGGAGAAGCAGGCTCCGTTCAGGGAGCCCAGTGTGGGACTCGATCCTAGGGTCCCGGGATCAGAACCTGAGCCAAAGGCAGAAGCTCAATCACTGAGCCACCTAGGCGCTCCTGAAATTTTCTCTTTAGTTGCAAAGTTTCATTTCCAATGGAAATATTGGAGTCTACATACAGTCCTCTTGCAAATTCATATTTTAGGACATTTCTTAAATTTTATTTAAATATTTGCTTAAATGTTTTAAATATTTTCTTAAATATTTTAAACGTTTTCTAAAACATTTATTATTTTCTTCACAAACTTTGGCAGTCAACTGAGAGACTGTAGTTGTATATATGTCTGTGTGTGTTTATCTAAAAACAGTTAATGAACATACAGAAAAGTATTTTTCAAAAAGGAGTTACACTTTAAAAAAAATAAACGAACTGCATTAACCTTCCATTTTCTCTACACTCTAATTGCAAAGATTGAAAATTTCCATAAAAAATGCACTCCCCATCTTTTCAGATGGCTATAAGTCAATCATGGTATGTTTAAGCATAAAGCAGGCTGGAAAATAAAGAAGGACATCAATTATCATAACCTAGAATTTGTCTGAAATTCATAAGTAACCTGAAGAAAAAAAAAGAAAGAAATTCATGAGTAATCTGAAGGAAAATAGAAAGAAAGAAAAAAGGACCAATATGTCAAACTCACAGAAAGCCCAGGAAACAGACCTAGATTTGTAGACATGAATTTGACATCTTATTTCAGCAAGAGTTCTTAGAAACACTTTTCATTGGTGTGGAAACCTGAGTCCATGGCTATAGTTAGAACAAGGCAGGCTCTTTGAAGGAGAAGGCTCTGTGTGATTCTCCTTTGCATGTCTTTCAGTGCCTAACCTTATAAAATATTCGTTGAACTGAATTAAGAACATTTCCCCTAAGAGAGTCTCTTGGTACTGCCCTCGGTTATTCTTTCGTTGCCTATTTATTTTCGTGGCTCACAGCTGAGCTTCAGACCATTCTATCTAACTGCCTTCTGGTCCTTTCCACCTCCGAAGCACAGTGGATTTGAAACCAGATTTCATGGACCCCCTGCCAAACCTGCCACCGTTTGTAGATAGATCCCTTCTTCACTCAGTCAGTTGGGGCAGCTGTAACCAAGTACCATAAACCCGGTGGCTTAAACATGTATTTATTTCTCACAGTTCTGGAGGCTAGGAAGTCCAAGATCAAGGCACCAGCCTATTAGGTTCCCAAAAGTCACTGCCTGTTACCAGATGAGCAAGTCACATGCTTCCTTCAGATCCCCGCAGTCACACCTGGCATGTGGTCTCCTCCTTGAAGCTGCACTATAAGATAGATGCAAAAGGAACCCAGAGGCTAAGCAAGGTCCTCTACCTGCCCCAGGACCTGGATGTAAGGATTTTTTGAACGTCCCGCCCCAGCCATCCTTTCTCTCCCCTACTTCTGGCCGCCCTCAAGTACACATTCTATGCCTTTGCCACAACTATGCCATGTCCTGTACATGCTACACAGCAAAACATGCTTATCTCCCTAGTCTTGACAGTGCAAGGTTGATCTCCCAAGAGAAGGACACACATGGATCATGGGTAGGGACACCTGCCGAACCACCTGAATCAGCTAACTTGCCCATCTGTGGATAAGGGTTAACCTGTCCGCTTCCAAAGTAATGTGCTCATGCTCATGCATGCTTCCCTTCCTTTGCATATGGTATTACTTCTGTCTGGAGCCTTTGATCCCCACTTTCAGCCTGGCCAGCTGTTAAACTCACCATCCTTCAACTATCACCATTTCTTTCTTTTTTTTTTTTTTAAAGATTTTTTTTATTTATTCATAGACACAGAGAGAGAGGCAGAGACACAGACAGAGGGAGAAGCAGGCTCCATTCAGGGAGCCCGATGTGGGACTCGATCCCGGGTATCCAGGATCACACCCCAGGCTGCAAGCTACACCAAACCGCTGCGCCACCAGGGCTGCCCACTATCACCGTTTCTGCAAAAAGTATACGATGCCTCTCTTCCTCACCCCCAAAACAGCCACCCCTCCCATGCTATAGTGTTATTATTTTCACATGTCTGCATTCCCTGTAGATCCCTGACCCTCCAGGGATTCCAGACCACAAAGTACCAGAAGAACATTCCTGTAACTCTCTGTGCCAGCAAATCTAGCAAATTCTTTGCAACTCAAAATTGTGGTTGAGGGGTTTTCATTATCTCGTAAAAAGCCTTTGGCTGCCTTAAACATGAAAAAAACAGATAAGCTGTGGGTTCTTGAGAATAAGGGAGTGTGGTCAGCCTTAGGCAAAGAGAGTTGGAAGGAGAGATTGAGAAGAGAGAGGCAGAGCAGATCCTGTATCCCAAAGAAAGAAATATGACTGACCCAAGTTGGGGTGAGTCAACAAAGATGCCTCAGTGCCAGAGATGAAAACATGCGGTAAGGAGGGATGACTCTGCAGAAATAGACTGAGATGGGTCTGTGGTGGAAGCAGCTGGCAGGGGGCACTCAGGAAGATTGTATGCTCAGGTCTCTACAGATGTGCCTCAGGTCTCTGTTCTCATAGGCCAGGGAAGACGCTTGGGATAGATCAGCCACAGTAGGTGCAATGAATCCTCACAAGTCAGTTCTAAAGGATGAGACTTGCCTCTCCAATGGGAAAGAAAACCTTCTAGGGATGAAAATTTCATTTCCACTCCTATGCTCTGGGGCCCTAGAAGTAGAATCAGATGATTAGCAACCTGGAATATGTCTGGTAACCTGCCTTTTATTTTCCAGTGTAGAAGACAGAAGCCTGAAAGGTGGAGTGGTGGATTCAGATGGTTTCTCTGTCTCTAATCCAAAGGCCACAAACTCAATACCGATGGATTCTATTCCAGTTTACTCCTAAGTGGTTTATCTCGCTCTGTATTCTAATCTACAAGTTGACTGGTGTTCTCTCCTAAGAAGCTGGGGTTCAAATCTTAAGCAAATAACCATTAAATGTAGGACTGATCCGACTGACTTTTAAAATAAAAAACAGGGGTAATATATATATATATTTTTAGATTTTATTTATTTATTTGAGAGAGAGAGAGCACACAAGGGGGGGGGGTGCAGAGGAAGGGGGCAAATCAGACTCCCCTCTGAGCAGGGAGCCCCACTTGGAGCTGGATCTCTGGACTCCGAGATCATGACCTACGCCTAAAGCAGACGCTTACCCGACTGAGCCTCCCAGAGGCCCTGGTGATGTGCTTTTATAGCACATATTGAGTATTTTAAAGTCTGTTGACAAAGGAGCACAGGCAATTCAATGCAGAAAGGATAGTCTTTTCAACAGCTGGTGCTGGAACAATTAGAGGTCCACATGCAAAAAGCGACCAAGACCTTAGACCTTTCAAAGAGCTTGACTCACAATGGATCTTAGTTAGACCCAGATATAAGTACAAAAGTGTAGAACTTCTTGAGGAAAACATAGGAGAAAATCTATGTGACTTTGGGTCTAATGATGAATTTTTAGATACGGAACCAAAAACACAAAAGACTTTCAACCCTATTGTCCTGCACATTTGTGCGTGTGGACCCCTGTGGTCTAGGGAGGCAGTGTGGTGTGGTGGAGGGGCACAGACTGATGGGCTCAGAGCTCCTCAGCCTGCTGTGTCCCCTCAGGTAAGTCACTTCTCCAAGTTCCAAAGGCCTCATCTGTAAAATGGCTGGATATTAATAATTACCCAGCACAGAGGGCTCCCGAAAGAGACAAAGGAAGCAACATAGATGAAAATACTTTATAACACTAGTTATAATTTGGATAATTTGGATATATATATATATATATATATATATACATACATATATATAACAATTACCTCTAGAGATTTTTAAATTTTGGATTCCTGACTTCCACTCATCCCTTCCTCCTAACCACTGAGATTCTGATTGATTAGGTATAGGGTAGGAACCAAGTATCTGCATTTTAGCTTTTCCCTGGCAAATCTGAGGCAAGTCTCCCAGGAACCCCACTTTGAGAAACACTGTTGTAATATATACAATGTTACAGAGTCTTAGGCTGTTCTTGTTACGCCACATCTGGTGTATTTGTCCTCCTTTTTGACATCACTTTCCAAAGTCACAGAAGCTCTAAGTGAAGAAGAGAAGTTAATATATCAACAGAAGATCACGGCAAAAACATCCAACAGGAGAAAGGAAGTCGGTACTAGTAGGGGATGCCTAGGAGGGAGCTGCTTGGAAAGGGAGACTGTGGTATGGTCTCTGGGACAAGTGAGCCATCAAGATGCTGAGTCCTCCATACTCTTATTTCAATCTTTCTTTAAATCAAAATATTTGGGGTGCCTGAGTGGCTCAGTCGGTTAAGCATCCGCCTTCGGCTTAAATCATGATCTCAGGGTCTTGGGATGGAGCCCTGTATCAGGCTCCCCTGCTAAGCGGGGAGCCTGCTTCTCCCTCTGCCTCTGCCTCTCTCTCTCTCACTCTCTCTGTCTCTCATGAATAAATAAATCGAAAAAAAACCCAAACCCCAAAATATTCAGAATAACCTTTGCTTTACCTATCATACTAAATCTTAAATTTTCCTTTTTTTTTTTTTAAGATTTTATTTATTTACTCATGAGAGACACGGGGGGGGGGGGGGGGGGCAGAGACACAGGCAGAGGGAGAAGGAGGCTCCATGCAGGGAACCCGACATGGAACTCAATCCCGGGTCTCCAGGATCACGCCCTGGGCTGAAGGCGGCGCTAAACCACTGAGCCACCTGTGTTGCCCCGTATCTTAAATTTTCTAAAGAAAAGCACGAAAGAAAGAAGACATCTTCTACCTTCCTCTGTGTCATTCCAAATCATGACATTCTCTCGTTACATCTATGTGATGACCTAGCAAATGCCTGGAGGAGGTATGCTTGTGTAGGCAGCAATGAGCAATATTATTTTAATGGTAAAGAGAGTCTTCTGGGTAAACAAATTTAGAAAAAAAAATATGTCATTTTCCCTAGTATATTATGTCATCCTAAAGCATGACCTAGAACATGGTGTTGAAAAACAGTCTCGCTGGTCTTGCTCCAGCTGCTGTGCTTACCTTTGAGCTGTCCTCATTAATGGCTATCAAACATTCAAATACTGCACGCATGAAAAATTGGGAAAGAATACAATTGTGCCTTAATTTCATCTAACAGATTTCTCTGTGGTAAAATTGTATATGACTTTAAAAGGAGTAGAAAGGATAGTTTTAGTTCTTCAAAAATTGAGTAAGGACTCTATGAAAGGAAACAATGGTAAGTCTGTGGAATTAGATTCGGAGCTCTGCCATTGACTGTGTGCCCTCAGGCGAGGTACTTTACCTCTCTGAACCTCACTCAAACTTCCTTTTATAATGAGGTCACAATACTTAACAATAGGAGTCTGTATGCAAATCATGTGTGGGAAGCTCCTAATGCAGCACGGGGGCCATCCCCTGATCATTTAGTTCCTTTGCTCCAATCATTCCTGCCCCTACTCATCATGTAAGACCTACACATGTGCGTGCCCTCTAACGGTAGGAAAATGGGGTTCACGAGAATGGAGGAGCAAGAAGTGGACAGGCACCTGGGTCCTCAGTGTGGAGGACAAAGAATTCCATAAAGGCTCCAACATTTCTGGGAGAACCCCGATTTCCAACCTTCTGTGTCATTTCTTTCCTGAATAAACCAGAGGGACTCTGCACCCAGAAGTCATAAATGACATAAACGTTGATGGAAGAAGAAGGGTTTGAGGGAAGGTGGCAGTCTGAGTAGCAAGAAGGAACTGCAGAGGAAGAGAGATGATTATGGAAAATGAAAACGGGGGCCTTCATATCTGCTGATTTTGCTGGTCGCATGGTCAGGTGCCCTGCTGTTGGCTCCTCCGTCTACGTTCTGATGCATAGCTGACGGCTGCAGGATGGAGACAGGTGCTGAGGATGGGGCCAGGGGAGGAACTCCAACCACAGACTGCCACACTCTGGGCTAAATACACTGGGATCCCAACAATAATCTCCTGGTAGAGAAACGATTTTGAAACCAAAGACCTAACACGGGCGCAGGACACAGCATACTTACAGTATACAAGCGACAGAGTAAAGTTCAAAAGAGCATAAAACCTGTGCATTTCTGCATGGCTTAGCAAAGTATGCCTTTTATCATAGATGTTTCACATAATCTCTGGTAGCTATGCTTGGCCGTAAATAAAGCCAAGATTAATTCCGCAAGGTAGAGAGACCAATGTTTGGGAGCTTGCTGTGTCAGTTGCAACACTCCAGTGAATCATAAAATAAGAAATTTGAAGTAAAATCAAATGCCCTCATTTTCCTGATAAGGAAACTGAGGGTCAGAAATGTAAAAATGTGCCTTTTGAACGAAGACGTGAGGCGGGGGCGGAGCTGCCAGCAAAACTCAGGTCTTCCAAATTGTAGCCTCCTTAACTTTCCTAAGTTCAATAGAGAATACGGTTGTTTATATTATCAGGCTCCTATTTATCCTGAGCCATGTATTTTGCATTTTTTTTTCTTTCTTGCAGATCATTTTCCTCTTAAAAAAATTCTGTAAACACAGCCTTTTGTTTTTTGCATTTGTAATTTGAGGACTGAGGTCATTCCCAAGAGGGCTATGTTCCTAAGAGAACAAAACTTTTTTTTTTTTTTTTTTTTTTTTAACTCTAGAGATAACTGCTCTGGAAAAGAGAAATGTATCTTTTAGTGTAGAGTTATTTTGAAGTGAAAGATCTCATGATCATTCTAGATTACAAGCAGACTCCAAGGATACCTACAAAAGCCCCATAAATCCTTAGTGATCCTACAGGACATTAGGGACCTTATCAATTTGTTTATCAATTTGCGATTCTAACTTCATGACATGTGAAACACCAGTAAAAAATAATCTCCTGCCTCATTATTTTAGAGAATACAAAGAAATGCACAATCACTGCAGACCTGCTCGCTCTTGCCAAGTCTGGTTTTTATTATTATACATATAAAGAGAATCCTCTGTTCACCAGCATCTATAAAGGGGCTGATTTTCTCAGCTCTGTAGTAATTGTTTAATATTAAATCAGCCCAAAGTTTTAGGGCATGTTTCTCAGAAACCGTTTGTCTAGCATCAGGTGTGCATCTAGGCAGTATAGCAGCTGTTAATTTTTAGGTGAAAAAAAAAAGATAATATGCATTTTCTCAAGCCTTAATGGCAACTCTTCACAGTTTAAATAGTCTAACTTGTTGATGAAATAAAAAAAATCTTCAATTCTTTCTAGAAATCACAAACATGCTAAAAATAAAGAGTTCAACTTTTCAGAGGCAACGTCTTCTAGATTCCTTATGCAGTTTGATGCCCCCTTGGTAGATCGACAGGATTTTAAAATGTTTTTTTAAAAAATCCAGGGTGAAAATAATTACTTCAAGCCAGGTCAAATAAAAAAAGACTATCATGGATGTCAGAGACCCTGGAATCTCATTTCAGGGTTTATTTTAATATTAAGATTTCCTTTTTGTTCTCTGTGACTCCTTGCCAGAAGACACAGAAGAAGTTCTCCGTGAAGCTGTGTTTGGGGTCAATGCCTCATCACCACTCTTTTTAGGAAATAGGATCATAAAGCAGTGCACTGAGTGATCCCAGGGATGAAACCCTAATACTTTCTCTGCAGGATTGGGTTGAAGACTGTGGTTTCCACTGAGAACTTCATCCCTCTTCCCCTTCAGCAATTTTCTCTTCTCTTCCATGTGCCCCTAACCTCCCCCTCAAATCCCAGTCTCCAGATTGGGATACAGATTGGGCCTGTCCCCACTGCCACGAACTTTCTGTCCTCTGGAAGCCCTGGAAACATCGAAGGGAATCTGCTCTTCCCATATCCTTCGAATCTCACACTCTGTGGAATTTACCAGATAGGAAATGATTACATACACTTTGTGGGAAGGGTCCTGCCCATTTCAAAGGATCAGTAAAAGTACTTGCAGGAAAGCACAGAGCTTATGGGTAGGTCTCTCCACCTCACACCCTCGTCCCGGGCCCTGACGTCCTGACATTGCCATCACAGATTTTACAGCACTAACTAATGTGGCATGAGGCTGCTGGGGTGTGCAATAGGCCTACACTTGCCCTCAACGCCACCAAAGCTCATTAGATTCCATTAATCAAATATTTGCTTTTACATTAAACACACGGTCTAGAAACACAAATTTCTGGCATGGCT
Organism: Canis lupus familiaris; assembly: GCF_011100685.1. Taxonomy (NCBI): domain Eukaryota; kingdom Metazoa; phylum Chordata; class Mammalia; order Carnivora; family Canidae; genus Canis; species Canis lupus. The sequence goes on from NC_049256.1 coordinate 19,771,960, forward strand.
AACTCTTGCATGACATGAGTTTTGATAAACTGGCAAATTTTCCTGCTGACATTCCTCAGGTTACATGCCTGCCTGGTGCTACAGGCAGTGTCAGTTATCTGCTGCCCTCTTTTGAATTTTAGGGCACACTGCACTCATAAATAGGGCCTGTTGGCTGCAAGAGCCTCTTTTCCCTGTCCTGGGGCAGGTGGGATCTTCTGGCTTAGTTTTCTGAGGTCCAGCAAAGGCTAGTCCGGTGCTGTTAGAATAGCACTTCAACACCTCCCCACCCCTATGAATACTACTTTCTCTGCCGGTGTTCTTCTGGGGCGAAAGCAAAACCCATTTTCTGTGACAACAACGCGGTACATGGATTACAAGACATTCTGTTGTGTTTTCGGTTTTGTTTTAATTTCCCTATCTTAACCAAATTTATCACCCAGACCACTGCCCCCTCTGGGCTGATCTATTCATTCCCTGAAATTGCATGCCTACAATTCTGGTGATAAGGAATCGGGAAGAAGACTTATGTCTGAATCCATTCCGGAGGGCAGCTAAACACATCTGTCCTCTGAAGACAACAGCGAGGGGTGGAGGTCCTCACAGAGGTGGCAGGGTCACTGAGAAATCCGAAGGCCTTGCAGGAAGGTAGACCTGCAGGGCTGGGTAGAGCTCACCAGCACGGCTGTCCTGCTGCCCGCGCCCCCTCCACCAGCCATGCTCTGCTGTGATTGTGTACCCCCAAAACCATTAGTGTGATGCATTCTGTCCCTGCCCTCCCTCCTAGCATCTTACCCACTCCATCCTCACGGCCTCTGGTCATCCTCCCCACTTCAGATACTAAATTCATATATGAAGGAATAAGTGAGAACATGCTCATTAAAAAGAAAGAAAGAGAAACTCTTGTCATCTCTCCTTCAAAATCACAGGAGTTGTTTGGGGAACAACAAGGCAGCAACAGTGCAGCGCTCAGGAAAACCAGGAGACTGTCTAAGATCAGAGTCTATGAGTAAGTTGTTTTCTGTTGTTCCGTGGTGCTCTCTCTGTGTGTCTGTCTGCCTGTCTCATGCTGCACTGAGCTCCGTGCCAGCCCCACAGCCTTCTCAGACTAGATGGCGAATCTCGAATCTTCTATCCTTCCTGGGCCCTCCCTGGGCCAGAGCAGTCTCACGCTGGGAATGGCTGCTCTTGGTGGAGATGGGAGACACGATCCATCCCTCTGTGGCTCCTACTGGGAAAAAGAACGGGTAGCACTGTCGTTCTCTGGGCAGAAGAAATGCTGAAAGTACCTGATGGCCCCATTAGGCTGCTAGCAGATGAAAAGACACCAAAAATACAGAAACCCTCCCAAAGCACTGGGCGGATGTCCCTCTGCCACAGGGCCGGCTTCCTGGGGGTACAGCCCACGCAGTTGTACAGGGCCTGCACTCGGGGCAATGCTCTGCTATCGCTGTCTCAAAATTCTGCACAATCGGTGAATAATTGTGAATGGCTGTCTTTTTGCACTGTGCCCTGCAGATTACATATCTGGTCCTGCACAGCATTCAGGGGCAGCCCTATTCTGAGGCACCCTATTTCCTCCCCAAATGGTGGATTTGTAAATATTTATGTTTGGAGAGGGGCAGGGGTTTGTGTTGGTGGTGTGTGTGTGTGTGTGTGTGTGTCTGTGTGTGCGTGTGAAATGACGTGTGCTTTTCCTTGTACCTGTTTCTGATTCTCTTAGCTAGAATGGCTGCTGGTAAGAATCACACCGCGTGGCTGACTGGCAGCTGCATTCCCAGGGACTTGCAGGCTTGGGCAATTGTGGAAAGAGAAAGTTTCCATGGAGAACTATGCAAAGTGCCTAGAAGGAATCATCAGGGCAGGTAGGAAGATATGGAGAAATTCTGCATCGAGGAGATGGCTCAGTAAGAAGAGAGGTGCACAAGCAAATCCCAGGGGCGATCCTGTTGTGTCTAGAAAGAAGAGACAAGAAAAACCTTTTCTTCCAGATTCTTTTTTTTTTTCCAGCCAAAGCCACAAGGCCTCTGGCACATACACACTCAGCTGATATTTTTTTATGTGTCCTACTGTTTCCTCTGAATTCTTCTGAGCTGCCGTAGAGAAACACTACATCAACACAATTTATTTGATTACAATGCCATGTCATCTCATATATCTCGTGTTCACATTAACTTGACATGGCACTGCGTTTGTGTATGAGCATATATGGATGCACATTAACACAATCACTGCAGAATAGCATTTGTTCAGGGCCCACTACCCTAGTAGATGCTACACACAGAGCTGAGAAGGCACACAGAACAGTTTAATAAGAGAGGGGGGAAAAAAGATACTTTCTATTTAATTCAACTTGCAGAAAAACAAAACAAAACGAAAAGCTACTTGATATTTCCTCTCCATGCCTGCTGTATGGTGGCAAGAAAGACCTCTAAAGCACATAAAGCTCTTATCTTTGTTCATTCCCCAAAGAATAATAGACCAGTCAGAGCTCTGATGCTGTTTTAATAATGCACAATTTACAATTCATTGGTTACCAAGCACTCACAGTATAATTAATTTTACAGACCTGTTCAGCAAATCCACATGGTTTTGTACGATCTGGGGGGAGGGGTAAGGGAGGGGAGGGCAAAGGGGGAAAGGCATCTTCTCTCTCTTTTTTTTATATCAAAATAGCCAAGCCCTGTGCCAGCAGGGCAGAGTGACAGGCAGCTGTTATGACTGTAGGAGGGACAGGGTTTGATGTACAGTCTCCCCACCAAAAAGTTTTGAACCAGCAAAAACTGCCATCCTTATGGGTACTGTGTTCAGTCCCCTGGGAACATCTCACTAAGGAAGCAAGGTGACTAAGCCACAGAGCTATGTCAAGAATCACTCTTTCAGGAAAAAAAAAAAAAATGATCTCCGTCTCCTACTTCTATACTCTTGTAAACACAATTCAGGCTGCATGTGATCACTCCTTCCCTCTCAAAAGTCTGTAGCAAGAGCACGGGTACCAAATGACGTAAGGGTTGGGGTAGCAGAGACAGAGATTCCCTGCCTGCTTTCACGATCCTTCAGAGAGCCATCATTTATGTAAAGGGGTTTCTGGAACTTCACAGAAAATTCTCAAAACTGAATAAAATTCATTTGCAATATGTCTGAGTATATATTTTTTCTATCGATGGGCTGCTTTGTTTTTAGGATCTCTGCTTTACCCCTTTTGGATTTCCCAAATATATGCATAATGTTTTAACTTAGAATCAGACTGTCCAAAAAAGGAGAACCTGCTTGATTATTGCCGCCCTTAAAAACAGAACATAAAGGAGAAGGTGCAAGTGAACTCCACATACTTCTGTTTATTCCTAAAGTCTGGTTTTTCTTGGTGGTGGTTTCTAAGATCTCCAGAATGGGCCTTACACACATGTCAGCTGGAGATTCTACAGAACCGCTAAGTGGTTACCGCCTGGGTCACCATGTCTCATGCAGTACAGAGGCCAGGGGCTCGGGCTCCCCGGGCAGACAGACTTGGGTTCAGATCCTGGCTTTGTCACTTGCTCGCTGTTCAGTTTGGACATGTCAGTGAACCTTTTGAAGCCTTAGTTTTCCCATCAATAAATATAAATTTGGGGGCAGTCTGGGTGGCTCAGCGGTTTAGTGCCACCTTCAGCCCAGGGCGTGATCCTGGAGACCCAGGATCGAGTCCCACGTCAGGCTCCCTGCATGGAGCCTGCTTCTCCCTCTGTCTCTGTTCTGCCTCTCTGTGTATGTGTGTGTCTCTCATGAAAAAATAAATAAAATCTTTAAATAAATAAATAAATAAATAAGAAAACATTTACCTCACAGACTTGTGGAAAGACAAAAGGAGATAATTTGTATAAAGCAGTCAGTATAATGCCTTGTTTGGGGTGATTATATATAATAAATGGTCATTATTACCTCATTGATGTTACTCAGCCATGGTTAGTCCTTTTATGTTTAGCTCAAAATTGTTAACAACCCATTTATTGATCTTCCTGCACCATCAAATATCTCTTTTTAGCAGCCCAGATAATAACCAGAGGATATACTGATCAGCATGGCTTCATTCTGAGCTAGGATGTTGACACAGTGGCCATTGCTTATAGTCTACCATTAGGTTTAACGGGAGAAGTGAGGGTCTAAGATCATTTCGAGGGTAGAAATGCCAAGCATAATCCTACTTTGAGGAGCCTGAACTCTTTTTCATTGGAATTCCAAATGGGTTGGTCAGCAAAGTTGGGACATTGTTTTCAGAAAATCAAAGATAAAATGGACTCCATTTTGCAGTGGAAGGAGAAGGCACTCGGCACAACAAGGATGTTAGATCAAGGACATTAGGCCTGCCATAAAGGGACACCATCACTTCTAATAAGCATCCAAGTTAGAGAGGTGGCTGGGTGCATTTATAAAAGGAATGGAAGTCCCTGAGAGTAGAGGGGGGCATGCAAGACAATCGCTCCTGTGTGTTAACGGTTTAATATTCCCTGGATACTCTCCCAAATGCTTTACATGGGTTTATTCGTTTATTCTTTTCTCTATTCTATTAATTCTTCATAGTAATGGTTATGATCACCATTTTACAGATAAGGATTATGAGGCACAGAAAGCGTAAGTCCAAAGTGATGCGAACTTCTTTTTTGTTAACCCAAGAGTGGCTCTGCAACTACTTGAGTTACTGCTCAAGACCATCTGGATAGGTGTTCTACTTGGGACTGGGCTGAAATTAACAATGGCTTAAAATATTATTGTATGATTATAAACTATATCCACCTATAGTTGGAAGCCTGGGACAGCTGGCTTCACAAACCAGGAGGCTGGTGGGAGGGGTGGTGGGGGAGGGGGCTACGCTGCAGAACCAGAGAACAAACAGCCCCAAGAAGATGCCCAGCACACTGCTATGGCACTCCAGACCTGTCACTATGGTGACCTATTAAGGGTGTTGAGAAGAGGGGGGATTTTTCTCAAGTGCCCATTTACTAGGAGCCCTTCCCACTGGGAACCACAAGGGCTTTGTGCCCTTCTGTTTTCTTTGGATGCTTGTGGTTAGGGCAACAGAGATCCATTCAGAATACAAGAAAAGGGGGCAGAGTGTTGTAAGGATCCTCACGGACTGGAACTGGACCACAGAATTCAAAACTCTAGAAATTAACACAGCTCCAGGGATCAGCGACTCTCCTGCTCCAAGGCAGCATTATCTCTTTTCTTTCCACATCTCTTCATTTCTTAGCACCATCAGCTGCCTTTGTGGCACTTTACTTTCTACCATCAGCTGCCTTTGTGGCATCAAGGCTTCCAACACCCCCTCATCAAACACAACCCATCCTGGCCTCTCCCACCCCTATTTTACCTTGAGCAGCCTCTTTCTCACCATCTGAATATATTTGTTATAAGAGAGAAGTCTGATGGACTCTGTTTCTCTATTTCTGAACAGCGTTACAGGTAGGGGCCAGCCCAAGGGCTTTCTGTCCTGTAGGAGGATACTCATCTCTATCCCAATCAGCTGTGAGATGGGCAGGGCAGGGTAGTGAGGGGTCACAAGGTGCAAAACACAGGCCTGGGAGCTGCTCCTTCTGCAGCGGCCCTGGGCAAGGCAGGCCAGTCCGAAGAGACTGCCCAAGGCTGGTGCTTCACACCCTCCTGGTACAACTGCTGATCTGAGTCTGGATCAGACAACAGGTCCACGCTCTCAGAGGAGGATCATAGGGTCCTGGAAGGAGGCTCTGACTCAGCAGAAAACTGTCCTATAACTTCTTCTGTAATTGTAGCATGTATTTCCAAGTTTTTCTTATGTTACCTACTCCTCAATTCCTGCTGCCTTTCACCTGGGATCATCCTCAACACACACACACACACACACACACACACACACACACACAAATGCACACAGTAGGGTTTAACATCTATTTCCAGTCAGACCCTGACTTCAGCCCCACTGTCAATATGCTCCTACTCTTCTTCCTATGGAGCTTTGGCACCTGCTCTATGTCCTCCCTGGCATCTGACCTCAGTCAAAACTGTTCTTAGCATAGTTATTCTCTCCTCAGGACCAGTGCTTTAAGCAGTTCCCATTTTCTGAACTACACAATCCATGACAAATGAACAAATATGTTCTGCTGTAAGGCCACATCAGGTAACAATGCAGGTCACCAATGATATGGAGCCAATGTCTATCAACTGTCCATCATTGGTTTACTCAACAGCATTTGTCATTTGATTTCAGCCAACTTTTCTCAGAGATGCCAGTCCCTCCCAGTTACTGCTTGTCACTCAGACATATCAAATTCTTAAGTTTTATTCGGTTTGCAGCAAAAAAAACCAGAACAAAACAAAACTCTCCTACCAAGCTAAGCTTAAAAGGTTCATTGGCTCATTTGGTTCATTGGACTCTTCTTAATATTTTCATTCCCATCCCACTTGATATTTTTTTGTGAAATTTTTCTTTCCTTTGACCATTTTTTTTTTAGGTTAGCTTCTTTCTGCCTTTGGTTTTTCCAGATCTCCTGATAATCATTTATTTCATGGCAACTCCCTGATCTACCCATCTGGCCCTAGCAGAATATAGTCTATTTTATTCCTTTAAAAAAAAATGCTTTCAATACTGTACAGTCACATCTGATTTTTTTCCCCCAAGGCAATTGTCAGGGGCATTCTAAGTGTCCCTGAAATATAAAACCCTGATTTATATCGGGCAGTAGACAAATTTGTTACCACTAGAGGAAGATGGACTCTTCTCTCACAGAAACCATGCATCACGGATAGCTTTGGATATGGGCACGTTAGGACCCCGGTGTAATTAACAGAGTATTGGGATGACCCTTTGCTCCTCAAGGGACACTTTTGCATATCTTCTGACTCACTGCTTCTCTATCCCCCAGGGAGGTTTAAAAATTATGGATGCCAGGCTCCCACCCAGATCAATTAAGTCAGAACCGCTGGGGTTGGGGTCTAGGCATGAGTAGGCTTTTTTTAATTCTCTAGGTGATTCTAATGTGCAGTCATGGTTGAGAACCCTTCCTTAGTTCAGTGGTTTATAAACTTGGCTGTACTTTGGAATCACTAAGGAGCTTTAAACAGTACCGATGCCTGGGTCCCACCCTCAGAGATTTTGATTTAATTAGTCTGGGTTTTGGCCTGGCCATTGTGATTTTCAAAGCTCCCCAGGTAATTATAATATGCAACCATGGTGGAGAATCAATACGTTAATGGATGCCTGAAATTTCAACATTAGGCTCCCTTCTTCTCACCTCAGTTTCTTTCTTTCTTTCTTTCTTTCTTTCTTTCTTTCTTTCTTTCTTTCTTTCTTTCTTTCTTTCTTTCTTTCTTTCTTTCTTTTGATTTTATTTAGTTATTCATGAGGACACACAGAGAGAGTCAGAGACATAGGCAGAGGGAGAAGCAGGCTCCCTTGCAGGGAAGCACAATGCAGGACTCAATCCCAGGACCCGGGGATCATGATCTGAGCTGACGGCAGACGCTCAACCCCCGAGTCCCCTCAGTTTCTAACTGACACAAAAATATACACGCTCTTGGGTGAAAGATGATGCTTTTCTCAACTATGTATACCTAAACATGAATGTGTTTCAGAAGTAGGGTTGCCAGATTGAATACAGGACAATGGTTAAATTTGCATTTCTGATAAACAACAAATAATTTTTGGCGCAAGTATATTCATGTAATATTTAGACGTGCTTATTATACTAACACATTATTCACTGCTTATCCAAAATTCAAACTTAACTGGGCAGCCTATATTTTAGTCTGCTAAGTTTGGTTAAGCCTATCCAGAAGGCTTTCTGAGAGCAGGTTGTGGAAGGAGGGCACAGATGACAGAAAAAGCAGAGACATAGGGACCCTGAGGGGAGTCAGAGGAGTTCTGTAGAAAGATCACCAAACAAAGAAAGGCTGTGCCAAACAGGAAATTATTTGACTTCTCAAACTCATTCAGGTACCACACTGCCAACATCCTTGTAAAAAATCAAGAGAATCTCCCCTCCCTTAGCAGCTTGGATGGCAGAAGGGCCGGGGCACACGTTATCCTTCCAGACATGCCAGCAACGACCCACGGCAGCTGACAGCGTCAATCTAGAATCCCATTCCTGCCGGGACAAGAGCAAGGTACAGGTGTCATCCATGGCGAACTTATTCACTAATGTTCTGAGGGTTTTTTTTTTTCTATTTAAAATGCACTACATTGAGAATGACAAATTTATGAAAACTCTAACTATAGAATTTAATTAAGAATTTAATTAAATCTCAATATAAAATTTAATTATAGTCGAAGGTTTCAAAATAGTTGGCTTTGACTTAGGATCATTGTAACCTACTTCATGAAAGTTAGGCAGACAAAAATGCCTTCAAAATTAGGAAAAGAAGGTAGGTATGTAAATAAATATGATAAAGGCTCCCTATACTAAATTCCTGGTAAGCCTATTACAAGGTCTTGTATTCCTGTGTGTGCTAATCCCATCCTCTACATGAATCTACCTGTCATTTTCTCAAGGACATTCTTTATTTCATTTTTCTTTTGAACCCTTCCTTTTACATCTGTGGATGCCCAGGGGATTGTCTTCTCACTGGTTTCCACGTTATCGAAACAGAACGTACTTACATCTGGTAACGCGAAATGTTGGAGCACCTAAGAGAAATGGATCTACATCCCAAACCTCTCCTTAGATTTCCTAATTCAACATATTTCAACACATTGGATTCCTAGGGTCTAGAAAAACAAATTTACTTCTTTATAAGCATCTTCTCCTTTTGCAGCTGATATTTGGATTGTTAAATCTGAGCATGAAGGAAATACCCCCAGATGAAAATAGAAGACATTCCTGTGATCCCACACAAGTTCCAGAGAATACCAAGGCACATAGGATACTCTTTCTACTCCATCATCCCACTGCCCCAACCTCCCTTCCTTTCCACCTCCACCAATATTTATGTACCTCAGTACATAAAAGAATCTCTTATCATGACCTCATCCTCTCATCTGACAACTCCGAGGAACGACGCTTCCCAGATGTCTTTGAGGTCATTCAACCCTGGGTCTGACTGCTGCTTGAGATGCACAGGGCCCCATGGCCCCTCCATACCCCTTACCTTAAAATGGAAGTATTGCTTTCCAAAGATTATCCAGAAAAGAAAGTCCGGAAAAGAGTATCGCTTTCTAGCAAAGCTAAAGACAGTGGTACTCTATTCTGCAGCAGGGCAATGCAAAGTAAGTGTTTAAAAGATAAGAGACATCCTACCTTTTGCACTGGGCACTCCAAACCTCCCATTGACCTTGTCGCATCCCCAGGATATAGCTAAGTGGACAGGAGCAGTCCGTCTGCTATAAGAATACCAGGTAACTTGGCTGCTCAGCTTATCAATACTTACCCAATCAGCCTCTTGCAGGATCTCTTCTTGTCTCACCCTCTGCATAAAATTTAAACCACTGGAAGTCAGAGGAACTGAGCTAACTGCCAGGGAGGGCACGTTTGGTCAAGTAAGGAGCTGCCAATCATTTTAAGACCTGTTGGATGAGCTTATCAGGTTCCCAATTTCTCCAGTATAAAATGCCTGGCGGTTTCAATGATCGAGATAAGCACAGCTGTAATCTACCATGATCCAGAGCTTATTCACAGATCACAGCTGTGTAATTTCAGGTAACATGCTTCCCTTGTTTGGATTTGTTTAACATTGTTAAATATATAGTCAGACCATCTGCACAGTATTTTTTTTAAATTGGAAATTACAACCATAACTTCCTTTTTATATATCAATAAACTAAACAGCAAAATTTCAAAGGGATCCTTCTGCACCAAGCACTGAAGCAGAATGCCTGTCCCACGCCACACCACTGCCTAATTGCACACTAATTGGACAAACGTGATTAAATATTTCAAGATCTTTACTAATTGCCTCTATTTTAGCTTTAAAATTTGCTTGCCACCAACAAATTTAATGACACTGGTGTCTAGTCATCAGCAAAAAGCCCAAGAGTTGCTCTTTAAAATGTACCTAGTCAGAGTATTTACTGATTGTGCATTGTTTCCAATGTAGCTTAATTAGAAATCCAATCAGTTCGCTAAGTCTAATTATACTTGATTTGTAGATTCAGACTATGATACATAATGAAGCCAAGCAGCTAACAGTAAACGTGCCTGAAATGTAACAATAAGAGAAATATTTTTTAATGTACGTCTTGTCACTTTAGAAAATCAAGTAATACACACGATCTTTCATGATGGGGATTTTGGAGGTTTGAGCTTTTCAAAGTTTCCATAAGCCAGGTTCCAATTCTATTGGTAAAACCTGCTTTGAAAGATGATGGCCAGAAAATATTTCTATGTCCTCATATTAAAGAGTAAAAAAAAAAAAAAAAAAAAAGAGAGAGAGAGAGAGAAACAATTACTTCTTTCCCATTGACTCTGTGAGAAACTTTGCTGCATTATTTTACAGAAATTGCCTTGATGAAGCTGATATAGTTAAAATGGACACATTCATGTAATTCTTATTAAAAAAAAAAGTTGTCTTCCCAGAAGTTTAATTTTTCTGTTTCAGAAAATTCTTATCAATGCCTAAAAATCAGTATTCATAGAAGCTCATATCAAATATGTGAGGATATAATTTTGTATATGCACAGAATTTTATTAAAGGGAAATATTTCTAAACATTATGGCATATGTACAATAATCTGCAACTGATTCTTGGTGGGTGGGTGAAAATGGGCTAGGTGAAGTAGAGAAAAGAAGCTTTAAAAAAAAATAATGCATGCCAAGATGACCATTACTATGGCTTCAAGAATCTAAACAATTTCAGACGGTGGAATTTAGAGGGCCCTAAATACCCACCACACTACACCCCAGAATCCCAGCATTTCCATATCGGTGTGGATGAGGCGCACAGGCTGCCTTCACAGAATAGGCCTGTGTTGAGAAAGGTCCTTCTTGCCTTGCAGTTGTCATCCACCAAAAACTGCAGTGTTTTGGAACTGTCAAGCTGCTAGTGGTACTGTTGGTTCAAAACAAGTCTCAAAAGTTATGATCATTTCACTTCCATTTTGAACACGGTGGGAAAAAAATCAGTAGGTGAATCAGAGTGGAGAGCAATGGGTAGGAAAGAAACGTAATTTTGAAGCATAAACATAATGCAGGATGACTTAAAACATCCGGAAACTTAAATTAATTACTGTTGACTGTGTAACAATAGACTATTACTTTAGCACAGTTATCTTCCCTTGAATGTAAAACTTATCTTTTTCTAACAACTCAGCCTAAAAGGAACATTGGAATATTCGTAGCTGGAAGATTCTGCACAAATGCAAAATGTGAGCAGTTTTCATTTTTGCATTAAAAACCCATTATTTTTGTTTATCCTGGTGTTGCTTTTCAAAAGCTTTGCAATAAAACTGCTCCTTGTGAGGGTGTGCATGTGTGTATATGTGCGTGTGTAAATTGTATATACATTTTGAAGACTGTGACAAATATCTTTTTCTTTCTCCCTTTTTCAAAAGCATCTCATCGTGCCTACTGAGTCTGGAAGGTTTTCCTTTGCTTTTCCTTCTTTGCCTTTTGACACAATCCTGAATCAACACAGCCTCTAGTCAAGACCCTCATTTTTACTCTTCTGTGTGTTGTCTTATTTTCCCTGTACTCTGGAGTCAGCCTTTCTCAAAATTTCTCAAAATTAAATTTCTCAAAATTTAAGCAAAATGCTACTCATGGAGCTGGTTTTCCCCAAGCAAGATTCATCACAATGACATTGGGGTTAAGAAAGCCCCTTGTTTGGATGTCAACACCACAGAAAGCCTCTTCTTTCCTTTCCTCTCCAAGGAAGGATTGTTTTTCCAGTATTACCGCTCAGATTTTCTAAGGCAGTGAGGTGGGGAAGCTGGGAGGAGACACAGATCCTTTTATTTCTGTAGGTTGTGGGCAGGTTCTTTCCCACCTTCATTAACTGACATTGTGGGAGAAGGAAGACAGGATTGAAATGCAAAACCCGACTCCAGAACAGCTATCCAAAAGCAAAAGTTAACAACCACATCACCCGTTTAAAATAACATTGTTTCTAAAGAATATAAAATAAAATACATAAAATAACATAGTTTCTGTACTATTTCACATTCACTGAAACAATATATTTATATTTTCTTACGTATTGCAAAAAAAAAAAAAAATAGAACTTAATAAAGGAAAATACCCATCTTCGCAAATGTCTAGGAAATCAGGAAGGAAAACAATCACCCCGTGCAGCCTTCTCCCTCTTAAATGCTGGAGAATTTTTAAAGGCGCGTTCTGCTCCTTTATTTTCCTCGAAGCTGAGTTTTTATCTTTTCCTCTTCTTATTAATAAGGCCTGGCCCCTCGTTAACATGCAGCCAGAGCCTAATGAGCCTTGCAGACTCCTGTAATTTCTTCACTGTTGAAAATGCCTGACACTAATCTATGCCATTTATACTAATAAGAGGTGGATCAGCTGATATTTGGTGCAATGAAAATATGCTAAATATACTTTATTGAATTGCACGTACTTAGTTCTTCCCAGTTCACTGTATTATGGCAACAGATGCACAATCATTACCTCTGTGCTCTATGTGGAGCAAAACCTTTGGTTTGAATAAATGAGGGAAGAAGGAGTCAGACATTTCCTCTGTTAGCTTCCCCCTTTTTTCTTTCTTTTTTTTTTTTAAATGCTGACAATATTGACTCTCAAACTTCCATCTCAGAAAAGCCATTTTTCCCCCCACGATTTCCAAAGCACAAATACAGGACTTCCCACGGAAATGGCAATGAACTGAAGACCTGACCTACAATATGGCATTCAATATTAAGTGGGCTTTAATGAATGCTCAATTTGGTTAGATTTTGCGTAGAGCTTATTAATTATATCCGTAAGGATTCCCAAAGAGCTTTTGGTGATTAGTCATTTTCTAATGACTACCAAAGAAATTTTTATCAATCTGAATATACATTGACCGTCGTGTTATTAGGTGAGAGCGACCGTTTTCGTTTTTGCATTGCCAATCTAATTTTTTGATGACTCTGTTGTGTTCGCCCATCTTCTCTTACTTGCAGAGAGACATGTGACTGAGGAGCCTGACTGCAGGTGTTGGTAAATGTTTCCAACACTTGTGTCAATACCTGTTTTTGGCTCAGACATCACAAGCCAGAGGGTGCTTTTAAAAACCTTATTTAAAATCTACATATTTATTCAAAACAGCCAGCTCTCACTGCATCCTCTGAGGTGCACTAGTGAATTGTGGTGGAAGCTTCAGGGGTCTGAGTAAACAAACATTTATACCTGTGGACCCCCGATGCCAGGGAGCCGAAGGGCAGCCAGTAAGGGAGTTCAGCAGGGGAAGATCAGCCCTTGGAGGGAACTGGATTACAGCATTGAAATTCCTCATTAGCATTGCTCATATTTGACCAAAGATTTAGGAGGATAGGCTGCATAGTGATTTGGAAGGCAAAGGTGAGGGTCGCGGGGTGGGTGTGCAGTATCAAACATCATTCGGAACCTCAGCTCCCCATCTCACCTAGTCTTCTTTCTCCTCACAAGACTCCCATTTGACAATATACCTAAACCACTCAATGGTGAAGAGGGAAGACGATAATATGTAGTGTTGCTTAAACATATATCATGTGCCTTTGACTATCATTCATTGGTAAGCCAGCACCCTTGACTGCCTCCTGACCAATATTTTCTTGGAATGTGTTTTGTGTTTGTTTGGGTGGTACATCTAGCACTTATCTACGAGCATATTTTTCAGATTTCGAAACGTGCTTTGATTTATCCCTTAAGAGAGTTATGGGTCCCTTCTATCGCTACCCCTTCCCCTGGACAATTGCTCTATCTCTGCCTTCTAGAATCTCTTGCTTCTTAACCTTTGCCAGCACAGGTGCAGTAACTCCCTAAAGATTAACAGTCTGGTTGGAGGTGTGATTGAAATTGGCTTGGCCTGCCTTCAGAATCCATTGCCCTGGCCTACTAAATCACCTCCCATAATCTTGTGCACTTAGGCAAAGCAAACAAAATAATCTGCCAGGAAATACTAATGGGGCAGTGTCAACACAGACATTGTTTGTATTAACTGTCCCATTATTATTACCTTGCTCCTTAAATCCAATCAAACTTCAGTTCCTACTCTGCAGGGGTTGGATGTTAATTAGAAAGGCTGTGTGTTTGTATGTACCTACGTGTACACACACATGCCCCTTCACACACCCACTTGCCCCTCGTGCATGCACGCCTGTATCCATGCAGACACAGGTCCCAATGCTAATTAATTTAACTTGCAAGTGCTGCCCATGTTTCCGGTTTGTTGTTCCAACTCGCGAAAGCCTACATTCTGCGCGCATGTCTTCAGCCCTGCGTCTCGACATTTTCCAACAGATGTTAGCTAATGTGGTTGTAGAAGGTTCACAGTGGATGCTGCGAGTCCAATAAATCTTCCTCTTAAATGCAGGCACTCCACCATCCCGGCATCTTCTACCTATAATACATTTTAATTACTTGGCTATTCAAATTACACTAAATTAGATCTGCGCAGAACAGCACCACGGATTCCTCAATTTACATTAAATCCACCACGAACCCCATAAAATCGGCAAGTGCACTTTGATTAGAACTTGCAGGAGACCCCGAAGCCTGATACCTTTAAAATTATTAAGTGACAAAGATGACTAGCACTAAGGTTCTACTTTGCTTCCCCATTAGCCGTTTAGGTGACAGCTGCTGGATTACACATAAAGATGAACCGTTCCTTGAGGGATGATAGTAGCTCCACGGTGACACCGCTGGCACAAAGCGTTATCAGACCCTGGCTGCTCTTGGAGCCATGACAGCCTCCTAGGTCCCTATCAGTACCCTCATTATCTGCATCACAGAGGGCCGAGAACGAGCACTGCCAGGCCTCACAGCTTCGCAGCTCATTTGAGAAGCGGAAATTAAATGTCCCAGGAGGGAAAACAGGCGCACTGTAGCAGCCCCGGCGCTGTACACCAATAACAGGCCGGCCGCTGCAGCACGGACTTCTAGCTCATTAATTTAATAGGCTCCTGGAATGAGGATGGGAAGGTGGAGAGGCAGGCTTGACAAGGAGATCACGGAGCGGCGCTGGCAGTGTGTGTCTCGCCAGCCCATCACGGGATGCGGACTTTCTGTACGTAGGGCAGCTCTTCAGATATTTGTTGGGGCTTTTAGAAGCACTGAGCAGCAGAAAGAGATGAAACATGGGAGAGAGAGAGAGAGAGAGAGAGAGATATCACCGAACAGGGGCAAAATGAGCTGAGCATAAACATGACCTGTGTTTGTATTATGCAGCCTTCCTATGTGAGGTGAGAGGAGCCCGAGAAGCCTGTAGATAACAATAAAGGCACTCCTTGCACACAGCACAAGTATCCCTAATTGTGTGTGGAAAGCCTATTTCACAGAAGTCCTTGCCCTGCTGAAGATTGCTTTTTTTTTTTTAGTACACTATCCCCCCCCCCCCACATACACACACAAAATTCGTACATGGTTTTGCTGCAAAAATATCAGCTCCTCTATGATCAGAGTGACACCAAGCAAAACCAAGCTGAGAAAGAGGGGATTAGCCAGATAAGCCAGACCAAAGAAACCTTCTCTTAAGAAAAACAAAATGCCTGAAGTCTGCAGGTAATAGAAGCAATAGTGCTTTTTCACCTTGAATAATCTGATTAATGGCCTCAATTCCCAGCTGGGGAGACTGCCTGTTTGGATCCCTGCAAGCCCAAAGAGATGCAAGACAGTCAACTCCGAGATTATCAAGACAGATTTTTTTGTACACTGGAGTTTTACTTTTAATAACTGTTCTCCATCATTGTCATTTGTTTAAAGGCCTCGGGAGAAAGAAACAAAGATGGAGAAATCCAGTCTGCTGCACTTTTTGACATTGCTCACAATGGCTCTTCTTGGCCTCAGGTTCTGGTTAAAGGGAGCTATAACAGAAGCAGGGTGTTGGGTGGTTATGAGGCATTGTCCATCTAGCAGAGATAAGCCTCTGCTCACCGTGATCATTGTCTTCTTGCTCCAGCCTGGCAGGATTATGGGGGGCAGTGGAAAGCTAGATAGCCTGCTCTTCCCAGCATCAGAGGGTAGCCGGTGGTACAGTATGGACTTGCTGTGTGTCTTCGGGTAAGCTGCTTTACCACTCTGAGTCTCAGTTTCTTTGGCAGTTAAAAGGAAGAATGACAATCAGCTCTTAGGAGAGTTGTGAGAATTAAGATAAGTTAATGAAAATCACTGGTATGGCGTGCCAGGGCTCCATGCTGTCTGAATCGAATCAGACTCTATATCACTGACTTATACTCCCCGTGTTTTCTAAAATGGATTTGCCAGAGAATCCCCCGGGGCAGGAGCAGATGGGGGAGGGGAGCTTTTAAAAAGCAGGAACCTGAGGAAGGGAGCGACATGAATAGAGAGGCCTCCCTCTGTCACACATCAGAGTGCTGCCTCTCTCAGCACTGCTGTTCTCAAGCCACGCAGGTCACAGACTGCATGGGGCAGGGGGTTCTGAAGAAAGCTGAGGATTTCCTTGTTAAAGAAAAAAAAAAGTCTCTAGTGCTTATCATTTTAGAGAGTCACAGACTTCCTGAAGCCCACGTGGACCCCACGTCAAGGACACTTGTTCCAGAGAATGGAAAACAAATCCCTCTAGCCCTTCCTCCCGAAACACATGCACACATGCACACCCGCACGCACTTGCACAGGATAATCCTGCAATCATATGTAAGGACACAGGCCAGCTAGAAAGCAGAGTTTTGAGAATCACAAGCCATCAGTGTTCTTTCTCTTTTCCGTTTTGTTCAACGCTATTTTCCTCTTCTACATATAAGGGGAGGGTATGCTCAGATGTCGCAGTCCTGAAAGCTTGGGGCGAGTCCTGTCCCTGAACTACTGGAATGAGTGGGAGCATGGGCCAGGAGCCAACGTAGCTCAGTATCCATCAGCCTTAATGATGGCTAGTGAGCAGCAGCAGAAACAGCAGAGGCTTTTACCTCTGAGCAGAGTGTCCCTGCACTGGGCAAGGAGCTGTGGTCTCCGCCAGTTGGGGACTGGCCCCACCCAGTCCTGGTCACTGGTTTGTTCTTATAGGTCTTTTAATGGCTAAGTTGCATAGGACTTCAGTTATTTTGGGAGGGGTCCCTGTCAGGTCCTTTTCCCAAAAGGGAGCTAGATCCTTGACCCCAATTCAGATTGAAGAAAGGAGGTTAGGGTTTCTGCCCATGTCCAGATACCAACCTCCTCTTCACATCTCACCTTTCTGTCCTGGATTCCTTCCTCTCCTGCTGATCCCACCTGGTGGCCTGAGAGAAGCACAGAGTCTTTAGGTTCTGGTCCTTCTTGGTCTGACAGGCTCTGCAAGTAACACTCAATAATTATCTCTTGAATAAATAATCTGACAATAATAAAGTAAAGAGATAGAGAACAGGAAGAAGAAAAGAATAACAGGTGGACAGAGACCAGTAGGAGATGGGGCTGGTAGGTGTTACCATAGTTGTTACCTGCTAAGGATTTGAATAAATGGAAAATTCTTCCCCAAATCTCTAAATGTCATGCTACTTTCTAATAGTCCATATTGATGGGAGTAAAGGAAGCCAAGATGGTAACTTGCAAGAGAAAGCCCATGGAGGGATCCTATGGCCTTGGCTCCATTTGGATGTCCCATCCTGTCCTCCCCATGGGAGGGTTCATCATTTATGAGAGCATCATGATTGCAGTATCAAAGGACAAGCATTTCCCTAAAATGTGTCCGTCACCCAATCCAAATCTGCTGTGAATTGCAAATATGAATGTTTTCCTCCTGGACTTAGCAGATTACATTTTGTCCTCCTTGAAGATGCAGAGAATGCTTTTCAGGAAGCTTGCCACACCAAAGTAGAGACCTGCTTTTCCAGGACTTGTCTCCAGTCCTCCATCATACCCACAGAGCAGCCAGGAGCTATCCCTTCCAAGGAGGAAAATAATGAGAGGTGCCATGTGACTACTCTGTGTTAGCATGGGGCAGCTGCAAATTCTAGCAGGAAGACCTCACTGCTCTGTAGTGACTGGTCCTACTGAGAAAAACAAGAATGCAAGCAATCAGCTAAGAGTATATGATTAAAACTACTACAGCAAGAGACACACCTGCCTGAGCAGGATATTTTGTCAGAAATTACCTCCACGTTATCCACAGAACAAATAGACAAACACCCATGGGTGTTTGACCCTCTAACCCAGTGGTTCTCAAGGGGACGTTTGGCAATATCTGGAGACATTTCTGGTTGTCACAAACTGGAGGGTGCTACAGGCATCTCGTAGGCAGAGGCCACAGCTGCTGCTACAATGGACAAGACAGCCCCACCATGAAGAATTATGAAATGTCGGTAGGGCTGAGATTGAGAAAGCCTCCTCTGGATGAGCTCTGTTCACTAACCACATTTCCAGTCACTTCCTCCCCTGTTCTCTTCCTCAGTCCCTGGCCTCTGCTGTCGTTAACCATACTGCTTCTCCATTCTCCGATCCAGGCTTCAGCCAAGCCACATATGTACACATTTGCTCCCTGCACCAAATCTTTTTACTTTTTCCTTTGGCTATATTATGGTGACTAAAATTTCTGCTTCGATCCCTCTTTGAGGTAAAAAACAAAGCAAAACCAAAACAAGAACAACAACAACAAAAAAGAACACGCTCCCAAACACTTAAAATATGCGTTTTCTATGAAGGAAGGCATAGTTACCCACTCTCATGCATTTACAATGAAGATTAGATTGTGTAAGATCCTATGTTAGTAAGTGATAGATTGGGCTGATTTCAATTCTTGGTAAATACCCCAAAGATAAAAGATTTGCATCAAATACCTCCAGCTTCCTGTAATCTTACATTGTGGATCTATCACTTATTAACCTAACTAAATACTTCTAGAATATATTTATATATTTTAAATATCCTTTTAATTTTGGAGTAGTTTTAAATTTATGGAATAGTTGTAAAGATAGTAAATACAGCCTATATGACCATCATTCAGCTTCAATTTTAACATATTATGTACCAAATATGTTTGTCCAGACAAAGAAATTAACATTGCTACAGACCTGGTATCTAAACTCCAGACCTACTTGTATTACACTGGTTTTCCTACTAATACCCTTCTTCTGTTCCAAGATGCCATTGGATTGCCTTTAATTGTCATATATTTTTGGTTTCCTCTGAGCTGCAAGTTTCTCAGACTTGCCTGTTTTCCACTACTTTTGACAATTTTGAAGAATACTGGTCAGATACTTCGTAGAATGATCCTCAATTTGGATTTCTCTGACGTTTTTCTCATGTTTAGATTAGAGTTGTGAGTTTCTGGAAAGAATACCAAAGGGTAAGGTGACCATCTCCTCACAAATTAGAGGTACATGATGTGGACATGGCTTATCCCTGGTGCTGTTGACCCCGATCACTTAGTTAAGCTTGTGTCTGCCAGCTTTCTCCACTGTAGGGTTTTTCTTTTTCATTCCTCATGTTTTATTCTTTAGAATTAAGATACTAAGTCCATGCCACACTTCAGAGGGAGAGAATTAATAAACCCTCCTTTCTGGAAGGGGAAAATATCAATATGTAATACTTGGAATTCTTCTGTAAGGAAGATTTGTCCCTTCTTTCCCATTTATTTATCTAGACCATCATTTGTATTATCATTGTAGACTCATGGGTGTTTATTTTATTCTTTGGGCTATCCTCCAATGCAATCATTATTTATTTTGTGCTATTTATATTTTCAGTCTGTGCAATTTTTTTCAGAAACTGAGATCTATCTAGGATTTTCTTATGAACTCTGTTAGAAATTATTTCATTTATCTTAAATTTGTATTTTCCCAGCTTCTACAGCTGCCTCACAGTTCCAGGTTTCTGAGATTTGTTATACAAATGTACGCCATCTCCAGGGCTACCACATTGCAGAGCCCAGGGAGTACTGATCACAATGTAAATGATGCTTGGCACCCCTGGAGTCTTGCAACATGGAAACATAGGCTGGCTTTTCTTTCCATGTTTTTATAAAATCTGTCCTTTAAATCTTCATTTTAAAAGCTTCAGATTAAGAATAATCTGAATTTCTTTTTATTCTATCACAATATCATAAGTTGTAAGGCATATTTAGATAGACCTAAGTTCTCAAACCTGAAAATTCGGATTTTAGCCTCAATTCATCATACAGATCAACTTTAGTCTTGCCACTAAGACCTGCCCCATGAATGACTTCTTCCAGAACATTGCATAAACAAAATTGCAGCTAGCCTGATATTTGTCCATCAGTAATCAAAGCAGCAACAATTGATGGTTAGGTTAGAGGATGTGGGGAGGCGGTGAGGAGGGGTCAAATATCAATAGATGGAGTCCATGAGATTGACTCAGATATTAAAATATGCAGTGTCCCCCAAAGGGAGTTAATCTCTTTTATTATTTGAATTACTCTTCTCTAAAATGTCCCCAACTTTTCTATATCTTTCTTGAATCAACTGGAGTGACACACAGGGGACTTGGATACTTTTGAGGACTTTCTGTTTTCCCATCAACTGTGCACACACAAAGTCACTAGGCCTCTGCTCTGGTATTTTGAGGGAGCAGTTTGCAATTACCCCCAGGTCCTTCTCTGGGCCAAGGCTCATGTCAGGTGCCATCACACCCAACAGGCTTTAAGACCTCTCTCTTTCTGTTTAGTTCAGGGGCCCTATGAGCTCTCAGGATGCCCTGCCCTGTCATAGCACATGTCATAACCCATTGCTATTATTGGTCTAATTAATATTTTTTATTATTTTTTATATTGGTCTGATTATTTAGCTTCCCTAAAGATTGTGAGTTCTGGGGGCAGGAATCCCAGTACTTTCTACAACAATCAACATATACTATGTGTTTTTGTATAGTAAATGAATGAATAAAGAGTTAATGGCTCATCCTCCATCAAAATTCACCCACAGTAAAATTCATCCCCTTAATTTTCCCCACCAGCTTTTACAAGCAGGTCTTAAAATTTCCTGACATTTCACTACTCATAAGAGCTCAGGATCGTGTGCATATCTGGTGATTTCCCTGTCCACCTTCTCTTCCAGGTAATTTAAAACTATGTTAAATCATTACAAAACAAACAAAAATCTGGGGATTCGGTAACCAGTAATTCATACAGAGATGTGTCGACTTGACCCCATCTTTTGTTTGCTGCTCTAAACAAGATATATCAGTAATTCGATAGTAAGATAACGCTTATTTTAAAAGATGTCTGTTCACTTGTAACTGATCAGCCCTCCAGAAAGAGATAGGGTTGGCTCTAAGAACCTCTTCTTTTCTCCGTTTCCCCATTGCCCTTCCAATGCTTGTGCAGCATGACTTAGGCGTCTGGGAGATGGAGAGCAGGCAATTCTATTTAAGACACAAAAGAAAGCCTCTTATTTAAAAGTAAAATGTGTGTGTGTGTGTGTGTGTGTGCATGATTTAAAAAGTAGGTTTTGTATTTCGAGCAGTTTTAGGTTCACAGCAAACTTGAGTAGAAAGTACAGAAATTTCCCTCATATCCTCTGCCCATCCCCCAAGTCTCCCCCATTATCAACATCCCCCACCACAGTGGTACTTCTATTATGGTAGATGACCCTACGCTGACATGTCATTATTACCTAAAGTCCACAGTTTATATTAGGGTTCACTCCTGAGGTGGTACATGCTATGGTTTTGGATAAATGTATAATGACATGTATCCACCCTTGTGGAGTCTGTGAAACAGAAGTTTCACCACCTTAAAAATCTTCTGTGCTCTCCTTGTTCATCTCTCCCTGCCCCCAAACTCCTGGCAACAACTGATCTTTTTATGACCTCCAGGGCTTTTTTGGCCTTTTCCAGAATGTCACATAGTTAGAATCACACAGTGCGTAGCCTTTTCAGGTTGGCTTCTTTCCCTTAGTAATATGCTTTTAAGTTTCCACGGCTTGATAGCTCATTTCTTTTTAGCGCTGAATAATATTCCATTGGCTGGATGTGCCACAAAAGTAAACTCTTTCATTGAGTATAACATACCTGCACCAATAATTAGTTCACAGCTTGATGAATTTTCACATAAACACATCCACACAATGAACACACACATCTAGAAGCAAATCATTTCAGTTCAGAAGACATCTGCTGCCCTGTTCTAGTCAATACCCCCAAAAGGCTCACCACTATCTGACCTCTAATGCCATATATTAGTTTCGCCTGTTTAAGCCAGTTTAGTGTAGACTTTGGAAATGTTTCTTTCGATCAGTAACTAAGAAGGCACCTGACAATTTTCCTCCTAGAATGTGGCTCACATCTACATTAAAGAGAAAATCTGAAAGATAACGAACAGAATAGTGTTTCTTTGTTTTCTCAAAGGACACCCACAGTGCCCTCCTAGAAGTGAAGAATGGATTCAAAGTGCTTGTTTCCTCTCGAGACTACATGGCCGAGTTTGTACAACACCAAACCGAGCTGTTGACAAGTGGCAAGTTCAAGCATATAATTTATTTGACATTGTCTAGGCCAGAGAGCAGTTGTCTCTTTGAATCTAACATGTTAAAGTAAAACACTTTCGGATGGAATGTGGATTGGATAGCTACTCGATGAATTCATTCGTTCTCAGGATTTAAAGTGTATTTAGGGTGGGTAAGAGCTGGCCTGAGCAGACCTACCCCAGGACATTGTGTATCTCTCATACCTATCACCCCTACCATATCAGCCAATGTTCCTAAGGCAAAAACGTGGAAAGGTTTTAAAGGTGGACTATAAAATGTTGATACATGCATGCTTGCACTTATATACACACACAGAACATATAAAGAGACAAAAATCACCCATAAACTTTCTAGATGCAATGGGAAAAAAGCAATAGATACTTCTTTGTGTTTATTACCACAGTGAGTTACTATCCTATAACAGAGCAAAACCCACAGAGCCTTACCTATCATAAACGTTAGAACTGTAGCAGCTCAAAATGATGATCTAGAAAACTCCCACCCGTCTCCATCCTTGGACATTATTGCTATAGAAGAATGGATTGAATTTTTAATCATAGCCACATGATATTTTGAGGGAAATATAAAGTAACTCATCATGAAAGATCAGTGGACATTTTCTGCATTAAATTCAGATTTGTTATTTGACTTATTGGAGAACTTGTGGCTCCTCTCAGCAGAAAGGGACAGAGGCTATCAAAGAGTCTACCCAAAGGTCCAGAGCCTCCACCTCATCTGCCCAGGAGGGAGAGAACACTACCTTGTAACACTTGCTTAGGAAACACAAAGGGCAGAAACCCAGAAGCCCAAACTGACATACCTTATAATATAATGCAGACCCCTAAAATAGAAAATATATTTAACCTTAATAATTATAGCTATGAAATCTGGTTTTTATTGAGCATTTACTATGTGCCAGATATTTTACTAAGCACTTACATTCTCCAATTCACTCTCTCAAACAATCCTATGAGTCAAATATTATTGTTATGGTCTTTTTTACAGATAGGGAATCTGGGGATTTAAAAAGGGAAGTAATTTGCCCAAGTTCACATACCTAGCAAGTTGTAGAGCCTGCTTCATCTCTTCCCTTAGACCCTGAGCAATGTATTTTCATTATGTCACTGTGAACCAGGAATGCAGGATGATTCAGAGACTTGTTCAAGACAACACAATCATACTAGAGCTAAAATGAGGGTAACTTACACTTTACTCTTAAACTGATTCTTTGTATTAACCACTTGATCCTAATGAAAAGTAATTGATAATTTAATATAGACTAAAAACTAAAATCATCATTAATTAGTTTCCCTGGACAAGCCTAGAATTGCCTGTAAATATCCCCATAGCAGTGACAAGGGTTAGCTGTATCTAAAAAAGGAAATACACATGAAGGCTATAAGTGACAACTCTGCTGTCCCCATGGAAAGTATCTTTTTTCATGGACCTTGGCTACTCCACTTCCCCTGCCACTGAGGCCCAAGGTTCTCATACTCTTCCCCTTCTGTCCTATTAACCTATGCTCCCTATGCAATAAAAACAATTCATCACAGAAAACATAAGTAATTATTATTATCCCAAGTACAATCAAGAGGATGTTATTCAATGCAAACTGATGAATTCAAAATTACTTTGAACTTGGATATATTGGTGTTTGTGTAATTTTAAAAGTATAAGAAAACATTTTGATTTGTATAATTTTGTTCTGTGTGTTTTAAAAAACATATTGATTGATATACCCAGCACCCATACCTTCATTTCTAAATACCAGGCTCCAATGAAAGGAAACAGGGATTTTAGTGAAATGGCTGATTCTAGGGCTGGGTCAAGAAAAGTACAAGGTGGACTTGGAGCATAGTCTAGTGCCAGAAAATAAGAAAGTGCTCAAAAAACAAATCAAAACAAAAAGGTGGAAGCATATCAAAGGAAAATAGGAGCCAACCTGAAAAAGCTCTCAAACCAAAGCAAGAATGATTTGAGCAACAGCATATTGATACAAATGGATGAATGAATGAATGAATGAATAAATAAATAATAAATAAATAAATAAATAAATAAATAAATAAGAAGTGTATATCTTCCCTAGAGAAATTTCTAAATGATAATTGCCAAATAACATATGTCCATATATTTTCTCTAAGAGGCAAAAGGCTGGACTTAGTACTTGCTTTCAAAGGGTAGTGTTCGGAAGGGAGAAAATAGTAACTTTACAGTAGAGAAACCAAAAAAACACTCCTCTTAACTAATAAACTGATTTTAATTTCATCACTGATGAAATTGATATCATATACTTCCTGATACAATGTGATGATAATGGCACTTCACCCGTAGCATTCTTTCTAAAATTCACAACCCTGGTCTGATCATGAGAAAAATATCAAACAAGCCCAAAATAATGCACATCCTACAACATGTGACCAGTTGAGATCATGAAAATAAGGACAGACTAACAGATTGTCACAGACCAGAGGAGACATGGTGTATAAATATGACAACCCAGATGGGATCCTGGAACATAAAAAGGGCTTTAGTGGAAAAACTCAAGAAATATAAATAAATTTGGGAGTTAATAGCCATATAACAACTTCATTTTTGACAAATATACTATGATTTATATAACATGATGACATTAGGAGAAATTGAAAATAGATGATATTGATAACTTAGTGAAAAATCATATGGGCAATATAATAACTTAGGAAAAATAATATAGATTAGAAATATGACTCATGCCATGTTAGTTTAAAATGAGGATTCATTCCAGGTATTGGAAGATGTGTGCCACGGTAAAATCTGCTCTTTTTTGAGTGCACAAAGAAGCCCTTGTCACCTGAGATATGATTGACGATTTATAAGGAACACTTAACAAAGCTGTTAAAATTGTTCATCAATTAAGAGCAACTTACTGGCCTCTTGAATTTTTTTCTCAGGTAAAAATTGAGCAATGTTTGTAAAAACATAGTTTTGTATCAATGCTCATTGGCAAAGAAAATTTATCATTCACCTTACTGAGTCACAGTGAAAACTTCAAGTGTTTCTGGATGAAACCTTTAATCTGGGGATTGTATGCATGACTGAAAATGGCTTTGCAAATTAGCATCTTTTACCTATCTTTACAAAGCCAGCTCAATTTAGTATTCCAGGTGTAAGTCAAAGTAAACAGTAATTCTGACCTGGAGCTGTAGAGTATATACCCTAGGGAGGTGAGTTGGATTCTCTCCATGGTCTGAACCACCTGGTTATGTACTCATCTGTCATATTTGCTGATAATGTGTTCAACCTTGTTTAGAAACCCTTGAGAGACCTGATGAAAGATCTTTGTAAGTATATTCCCAATTTGATGGCAGAGATGAGATAAGCAACACTTTCCCATCACTTCATAGATATTAACAAATAATTTCATACCTTTCATAGAAGAATAGATGACTGGAGATGGCTTTGAATAGCTTCTTGAAACAGAAGTGACCTGGAAAAATGTGATTAGTGGTGCTAACATTCGTCATTTTGGGCTGCCAACATTTTTGAGCACTCTTCTCATATTTTGTTAATTTCTACATAGGTAGAAGCTATGTATAATTCACATTCCCAGGATGCCTTGTAGCTAGTATATAAATGATTAACCTCCCTTCAGCTAATTAGAATAGCCATGACAGACTTAAGTTCACAATTAACCAATATGAAGGAGTGGCTGGGTAGGCATACTGATTCAGGGGCAAGGAATATTTTTTCTGCTGGAGTAACAATGTCCAGTGCTAAGAGTCATGTTTGCTCAATAGCCAGTAGGCATGTTTCATAAGTGCTGCTTCAGTGTGATTGGCATTACTCATGGCTATATAACCTCAAAATCTGGCTTTTTGGATCAAATGAAGCCTCTGTGAGTTACTCAAAACCTTTCAATAAATTCCTTTTTTGCTTAGTTTCAGTGGATTCTGTTGTCTGCAACTAAGAGCCCCCACCTACAGAAAACATAATAATTAAATAATTTTTTTTCTCTTCTCTAGTCATGTACACAGAATCTTTGCCAGATTGGGTCAGCACAACACTTTCTTTGCTCCAACTATTTTTATCCAAATTAGAATGGAGCTGCTGTATTTATCCAGACATCTCAGGCTGCTTGAGAGAGGTAGGTAGACAATTTTAACTATCTATCTATCCAACTGTCTGGCCTTCTCTTTTCCTAATTCTCTCCTGTGCCTTCAACTTCTGGCTGAACAGTGAAATAGTCAATCAGTTGTTTTGTCCACATGGTACCAAGCAACCACTGAGACGAATCTTTTCTACTAAACTGACGTCAATGTTTACATATACAGAGATATACACATACAGATGTAGATGTACGTTACATATGGCTAGAGATGTACAGGAATGAGTGAACTAGCTGGCTTTAGCACTGCGGTGATTCGTTACTAACACCAAAGATGTGATTACTGGTAACTACTGCCTAGGCTTTCCATTCTGCCTTTGGCTATTATAAAGTTCTTGAAGGAAATCCAAGTGACTAAGTGATCTTCTATTCTACTTGTTCCCATTAATTTTGAAGCAATCATACTAGACATTTAATCCAGCCGACATTTAAAAACTTCAAAACTAGATGTTCCAGCAGCCCCAGTGGTGCAGTGGTTTAGCGCCTCCTGCAGCCCGGGGTGTGATCCTGGAGACCTGGGATCCAGTCCCACATCGGGCTTCCTGCATGGAGCCTGCTTCTCCCTCTGCCTGTGTCTCTGTCTCACTCTCTCTCTCTCTCTCTCTGAATAAATACATAAAAAATCTTAAAAAAAAACTAGATGTTCTTACCCTATTCATTTACTTTCTGTGAACCCAAAATATTTAATTAAGATCCCAAGTGTTTGGTAAGTACCAAAGAGAAAAGCTCCACTAAGAGGAGAAGCTGATCAGTGTGTAATTGCCACCTGATAACCATATATAGCTATCGATCTTCTGCATTGTATTTAGGTTCATCTTCATTTTTCAGGTAAATATTTGGGGCTTGGGTCCTATCCAAGTTGGAGACAAAATCATTGATCTTTGATCTGCTTGTCTAATTTCTGTTTTTTAACTTCACAATGTTCATTGTCATAATGTGCTCTGAGTCGGGATTATGCACACACCCTGGCACACAGTGGAAGATCTGTAACCCAACTCCCCTTCCCAATGCCCAATGTGCCATCTTATAATTGGGCTGTCATATTTGATGATCAATGCCAATTTTCCCCTTTTTTGTTTAAGTGATTAAGTTGACTCGATTTCTTTGCAGACACAATTAAATATTCAAAACCAACTGGATTCACAATCAACAGAGACAATGTAGAGAAACAGAAAGTTATAAGGCTTTACGTGAAATTAGCCTACGTTTTGACCATATGCAATGCAAATAACCCCCATAATACTCATTATAAATCTCTTAGAAATAAAAAAGATATTTACTTAATTTGAATTCAAATATACCATATATGAAGCATATATATTGAGTCATTGTTTATAATCATATAGTTTTTTACACTAATTTCTCTTAGAATTTTTAAATTAAAATTACTATTCTTTTATTTTTATTATTATTTTTAAAAAGATTTTATTTATTCATGAGAGACACAGAGAGAGGCAGAGACATAGGCAGAGGGAGGAGCAGGCTCCATGCAGGGAGCCCGACACAGGACTAGATCCTGGGTCTCCAGGATCATGCCCTGGGCCGAAGACAGGCACCAAACTGCTGAGCCACCCAGGCACCCCAATTACTATTCTTTTAAAAGATTATGCATGCTTGTTTTTAAAAAGCAAACAACACTGAAAAATATAATAAAAATATCAGCAAAGACCCCAAATCCAACCACCCAGAAAGAGCTAACATTTTGTGCCCTTCCTACATCTTTCATGCATGTAACACACAAATGGTTAACTGATAAAACAGAAATAATTTCATAACAATTGGAGCATACTGTAATTGTTATTCATTTGTTTTATTTTTCTACTTCAGGGTATTTCTTAATTGTTCTAAATACCATTTTGTAGTTTTCAGCATACCAGTATTTTCCATCTTTTGTTAGATTTGTCCTTAAGTATTATTTAATTTTCTTTTGGATGCCATTTTTAATGGTTGGTGGTGTTTTAAATTTCAACTTCAGATTGTTCATTGCTAGTATATAGATATATAATTGATTCCTGTGTATTGACTTATATATATTGTATATTGATCTTGTTTCCTTCAATCTTGTTAAATTCACTTATCAGTTCCAGTAACATTTTTTGTAGGTTTAATCATATTCCCCAGACAATCATGTCTTCTATGAAGAAGATAGTTTTATGTCTTCTTCCCAATAAGTATGATTTAATTCCTTTTCTTACCTATTGCCTTGAATAAAATAGAAAAATATCCTGTTCTACAGTGTTGAATAGAGGTAGTAAAGCAAGCATCTTTGTGCTGATCTTAATGTTAGTGGGAAAGCATTCATTCAGTCTTTTACCAGTAAGTATATTGTTATCTGTAAGTTTTTCTTGTAAATGTCCTTTGTCAAGTTGAGAAAGTTAGTTTCTATTCATAGTTTGTTGAGAGTCTTTATCAGAAATGAATATTGGATTTGGTCAAAATGCTTTCTCTGTGTCTATTAAAAAGACACTATGGTTTTTCTTTTTCAACTTGTTAATATGGAGAATTACACTGAGTTCTGAATGTTAATCTATCCTTGTATTCCTGGGATAAACCCACTTGATCCTAATGCTTTTTGTATATTGATGTATTCAATTTGCTAAAACTTTGTTTATAATTTTTGCATCTATGTTTATGAGTGATATTAATCTGTGGTTGGTTGGCTTGTTTTCCTCATATATCCATCTGGTTTTGGTATCAGGTAATGCTGGCCTCATAGGATGAGTTGGATAGCAGTCAATTCTAACTTTTCTGGAATACTTGGTTAGGATTGGTGTTATTCCTTAAATGTTTGGTAAATTGACCAATGAAGTAATAGGAACCTGGAACTTTCTTTGGAACATGGTTTATAATTACAAATTCAATGTATTTAATAGATATAGGGCAAGTCGAGTTACCTATTTTTTCTTCAATAAGCTTCAGTAATTTGTGTCTTGCAAGGAATCTATCCATTTTATCTAAGTTGTGAAGTTTATGGCATAAAGTAGTTTATAATATCCACCTGTTATTCTTTTAATATCTGTGGATTCTATATTGATTTTAACTCTCTCATTCCTATTACTGATAATTTGTGACATCATTCTCTTTTATTTCCCAATAAATCTGGTTAGAGTTTTCTCAAGCTTAAAAAAAAATTCATTCAAAGGACTAGCATTTGGGTAAATTTTTTCCTGTTTTCTATTTCTTTATATCTGCTGTGATCTGAATTATTTCCTTTCTTCTACTTTGGGTTCCATGAGCTCTTTTTTTGTTTTTGTTTTTGTTTTTTGTTTTGTTTTGTTTTGTTTTGTTTTTTTAGTTTTAAATTTTTAAAGATAGAAGCTAAAGTCCTTTTTTTTGAGACCTTCTTTACTACAGGCATTTGGTGCTATAAATACCTGCTTAAATGCTCCTTTAGTGGCATTTTCACAAATTTTGGTATGTTTTGTATTTGTTTCTACTTCCCCTTTGGATTTCTCCTTTGACTCATTAGATTATTTTGAGTTATGTTACTTAATTTCAAATATTAAATATCTAAATTGAAGTTAAATATTGGGGGATTTTCTAGAGATCTTTCTGTTAACTATCTCTAGTTTAATTCCCTTGCAATTAGAAAATATGCAGTACGACTTGAATTCTTTCAAATTTGTTGAGATTTAACTTATGGCCCAGAATACAGTCTATTTTGGTAAATGTTCCATGTGTGCTTTAAAAAGAATGTTTATTCTGTGGTTGTTGAGGGGAGTTTTCCATAAATGTCAATTAGATTTAGGTGAATGATAGTGTTATTTAAATAGTCAATATCCTTACTGATTTTCTGTCTAATTATTTTATCAATTCTTGACAGACAGATATTGATACTTCTGATTATTTTGAAATAAATTCATCCGAAGACACTTGGAGGCACATTGAATAATTGAATTAAAGAAAAGGACCACATAATTTTATTTTTAAAGAAAAAATTGGGGGTCAGGGATGGCAATTAACACCATAAAATGAATGACTAGGTATAGAATTGAGGGCATGGGAGGAGATCCTTGCTGAGCCCCGAAGAATCTTTAGTTAGGTGGCCAACTATTTTACTTCTGCATTGAGATGGACCCTTCTATCAGTGCCAGTAATGAGTTTTCTAATGAAACAAGTGGAGAATATACGAGACTAACCCACTTGAAAAAGGAAGAATTTGCCAATAATGACAATCTTTAGGGACACCCTTAGCTGCAATCACAAGCAGCGATGCTGTAATGTCATTAACCTTATTTCTCTCACTCTGTAAAAGGTCACTTTATTCGTGAATTGTGCATCCACACACTCACACAGATAAGGAGCCATTAACAAAGCGTGTGTGTTGGCGGCCCCACCAACTCTATCTAACCCCGCTAGCACATTTTCTAGCATTCTGTCATGAAGTCATTGGCAGTGTCGGTGTTCGAAAACTGCATGGCTCAGATGTTTCTAAACCCTTTTAATCCATGACAAAGGCCTCCCTTTATTGTTGTTTTGTTTTCCTTTGCTGCCCTACAGCATGGCAGCCAGTGTGCGCTCCTGATAAGCAGTGAGCCATGCAGATGCGGTTCAGTCTCCTTGTGCACACCACCATGCAAACTGCCAAGGCCCAAATGTGGGCTGCAGCATGGCTTCCCCTCCCCCCCCCAGAACCCATGCCAATGGCACCCTGCGCAATGGTTAGCAGGCCACATATCTTCAGAACACAAAATTATTTTTGTGTGTGTCACAAAGAGCACTTTAGCATTGTCTAATTTGGGGGATGCAGTATAGCTAATGTAAATCATTTTATTCTAAGTGAGATATTATCGAAGCACGATAGCAGGAAGCTTCCAACTCGAACAAGAAGGAAAAGAAATTGCTACTCTGGGAATGGATTTTTCTGAGAGGTTATTTTCTCTTTCCCTTCCTGGGTTTGTACAGCAGGGACCAAGAGAGAACTATACTGTTTCAGGACACAATGCTGATATTTGCTACTGTTAACAAAAGAGGCCCCTGTGTGTCCAGGGGAGTGTGACAAAGGATGCGAGAGCAGACTCTGTAAATGGCAATAGCCTGAATAAACTGGGTTGGGAAAGAAATGCACGAAGGAATTGACAGTCAGTTGACTATGTGGCCTGGATGACGATCCCGACTGCTGAGTTTAGGCAAAGAGGCAAGTCAGAGTACACGTGGGGGAGATTCAAAGGAAGAGCCCCAAGCTGCTGGTAGCTCAATGATGGGCCAGGGAGAGTCTTGTTCAAGATAAGCTAGAAAATTGGTGGGACACAAAAGTCAAGGTAAAGGGCAATTTAGCATCCAATGGAGAAGACCAGTTGCCAAGAGAATATTAAGAATCAAGGAGACTAAGACATGGAGGCCTGTTTCTTGGGGAAGAGGTTAATCGCTACGTCTGGATTAGAAGATGAGAATCAGTAGGATCCGTGGGATATTGGAGGTAGGAGATCAGTTGTTAAAACCCACCCAGCTGTGGCTGGCACCTTGTAACTGTAATGGGAAGTCCCTACCACCACCTCGGCTCCTAAAGGAGCTGAGGAGATTTTGAAAGCCACTTCAAGTTCTGTGTACACTGCAGATCGATATCCTTGAACAGGTTGTGACAAGAGCTGTGGTGCTTTTTCCCATTCTCCTTGGTTTTCAAATGGACCAGAGATACTGCCTTTCTTTCTCTGGAAACACACAGTAAAGGTCAGGGAGCTGGAGAGAGCAGAACTACATCATAGACATTTTATTTTCCTGTGAACATCCTTTTAGCAAAACATAGTCCAGATTTCCAATTCTCAAGCTTCCTACCACCTTTTGCCCCTCAGCGTTGTCCAGGCCATACCTTCCCTGGCACTTGCTGCTATCCAAAGAGAGGACCAGAGATAGTCATTCCATCATTGGAACAAGAGAGCGGTCTTTTCTCAGTCAGGGAGGTAAACGCCCATTTTCCACCCGATCTGCAGTTGGTGACTTGGAGTTTCTGTCCATCTGCCAATCAGCTTTGCAAAACATTGTTTAAGTAAATGATTGAGAGGCACCTCCAATTCCCTTGAGATTCGGGAGTCACCCACTGTGTCCCTGCTTCAGCTTGCTTCCTCATCCAGCCCCCTCCTTATGCAAATTGACCCCTGCAATTCCACACAAGCCTTGAGCTCCTTTCCCCAGACCCCCCTGATCTGCCACTTCCTCGGGTCCACTGCTGGAAACATGCCTTCTGAACTTGGGTGACACCATTGACTATGTGCTCTCCAGGATAGTCAACTGGCAGAACTGGTTGTTCAGAGGTTCTGACTCGGAAACCTGCCTCTCCTTCCACCAGCTGTGAGACCACACCTCTGCCATATTTTTTTTTTCTTAAGATTTATTTATTTTAGAGAGAGTGCATGCATATGAGCAGAGGGAGGGGCAGAGAGGGAGAGGGAGGGGAGAGAATCTTATGCAGACTCCCCACTGAGCGTGGAGTACCACGCGTGGCTGGATCTCAGGACCCCGAAATGATGACCTGAACGGAAATCAAGAGTCGGAAGCTCAACCAAATGAGCCACCCAGGCACCCCACTGCCATCTTTTAAGATATAACTCAGGTCACAACTAAATAGTTTTCCCTGATGGTACAAGTCAACATCTCATACCTAAGATCAGCTCTCAGCATCTTCCTCTTCCTCTCTCACACCCTTCCCCCCTCCTTCCCTTCTTCTCTCCATCCCTCTCTCCCTTCCTTCTTTCTCTTTCTTACAGTAAATATTTAATGAACTCCCACTATACCCCAGGCACTCATTCTTTAAGGAACTGGGTTTACAGGAGTGAATAAAACATACAAGGTGTTGGATCTTAAGGGGTCTACATCCTAGAAAGGTGGAGACAGACAATAGAAGATTAAATAAAGAAGACTGTCAGATGGAGGATAAAGGGTGTGTGGACTATGAATACAATGAGGAGTGCTCGTAGGTACTTTATCTGGGCCGTAGGAAGGCTTCTTTGAGGAGATAATGTTGAACCTATGATATAAATGATGGAAGAAGGAATCCATGCTCCATGCTTCCTTAGAGAAAAGAGCATTCCATTGAAGGGAAATTACCAAAGAAAGGCGTTAAGATAAAGACAAACAGGGAAGTATAATCTTTTTTCTTATTGCTTTGCTGTCATACCTGTATACATCACATGTAACATAATATATAAAGATATACACAATAAGCTTTATATTATCCTGTGAGGAATATCTGCCTTGATTGCATGTTTGTAATTTTTTTCCCTAGTGGATTCTCTCCAGGACATCTAATAAACTTACCTAACCTAGTAGATTCTCAGTCTAGATTTGAGGATGATACTAAGAAGCAGATCCAAACCTCTCATATTTAGGAGGAAAGTGGCCATTTGCAGGGGGCAGGGGGGCCATAGTAACTGAATCTATTTCACAGCTGGTTTCTGGACTGCACGATGCTTAAACCCAAGAGAGAAATTAATACACAGGTCATCAAGATTTACACTTAAGTACACACCTAACTCTTGACTTTTTCTCATTAACTTTTATGACACAAGTTCTTTTAACTGCCCCCTTTCACAGGATGACCCCATGCTCCACATCATCCATTAACCAGCTTCCCCTGACTCAACTGAGCACATCATAAAATTATTTTCAGTATGAGTGAGAGCCCACCTTCACATTTTATGACCTGTACAATAAAGAAACAAGAAAAATATGCAATTTATAAAATGATAATATGCAGTAATATGGAGCTTTTAAGTTAATAGGATATACAGGGAATGATGTCATTAACAACAACAAAAAGCAGCAGCAGCAGCAGCAGCAGCAGCAGCAAGAAACATGTTACCATGCAACTAACTGCTGCTGGCTGTGGTTGGATCCACAGTGCAAAGAATGGAGCAAAACCTAAAACAAGGAATGTGCCTATGTTGTCACTTTGCTCCTTTCAACTCCAGAATTTTCTGAATTTAAGAAAAAAAAAAGTAACAGCACAGCTTCCATCAGTGAACAGAGGTGTGTGAACCTGCTCGTCTTGGCTTTCCGGCTCGAGACGTCAGGAGAAATGCAACCAGAAGAACCGGATTCAGTAAGGCTGAGTCACCCCAGCAGCCGCCCTGGGATGGCTGGGGCACCGTGGGGCCCGGGGCCTCTGAAACAGGTGTGAGCTGTGGGGTGGGTTGCAGAGAGCAGATCAGCTGTTCTGCAGTCTGGTTCAGGTTTCACACAGAAACAAGAAAGTGGTGATGAATTGGCAAGTACACAGGCACAAAAGGTTCTCACCCACAGCTGGTGTGTCTCCTCCTCTTCCCAAAATCAAGGGCCATGCCGGTTGTTATAGGGCCTTGTGATTTTCATCCGCCGAGAATAGCTGAGAGTAACTAAGATACCAAAAAGCGACGATAAATTGTGAATCTGTTACCAGTGTTTTATTACAAACATGAACTACCGATTTCATGAAACAAATTTCAAGTACTACAGAATATAGGCTCAGGAGTCAGAATGCCCAAGTTCAAAACCGGCCTCTGTCATTTACAGGGTAACTTCAGTGAAGCTATTTAAATGTGGCATTTCTCAGTTTCCTCGGCTATAAAATGGGAACATTAGCAGTATCTACCAGAGTTGCTGTGGGGACAACTGAGGGGATTAATTAAAATGCTTGGGGACATGCACAGCTCACAGTAAGTACTCAGTAACTCTTTTCTGGTGTCCTCACAGGAAACTATGGCTGCATTAAACACTAAGCCCCCTACAGAGCCGCAGTCCTAGAGCAAGAAAATCACACGCAGATGCACACACGCGATTTTATATATATATATATATATATATATATATATATATAGAGAGAGAGAGAGAGAGAGAGAGAGAGAGAGAGAGCCCTAGGTTTGTAATATAATCCCTATGTTGTATATGTATTATATATAATATATATTATATTATTATATATTATGATACCCACTCTCCGAGAAGAAATGGATTTAGAATCAGATGATGACTTACTTGTCCTGTGAGAAATGCTTCGGGAGAAGCCACACTGCTCGTGGATCTTCAGTATATTAAAGTGGATCAGAAAGCTCCATGCAGCACCTTGTGGCTTCATCATCTCTCACCGGGTAAAGCAAATCTGCTGTTCCCTGTTAATGTTAATTTCTGAAATGGTAGATCAAACACTGGTGCCCAACTTCTCCTTCATGGGGCCTTTGTTTTCATTTTTTTAAAAAAGATTTTTATTTGTTTGAGAGAGTACATGCATGAGCAGGGGTGTAGGGAGGGAGAGAAGCAGATGCTCCACAGAGCAGGGAGCCCGATGCAGGGCTCGATCCCGGGATCCTGAGATCGTGACCTGAAGCCAAAGGCAGATGCTCAACCAACTGAGCCACCCAGGTACCTCTCACATGGCCTGTAAAACAGCCTTGTGGACGTGTCATAGGGAGGGCTGCTCATCATTTGTGGAGGGGCCCAGATAAGAAGCGAGCTCTTTAGCCAAACAACTTCAGAGCTATGCACACAGCAGCATCACCTCGGGAGCTTGAGATGCCCAAAGTCAGG
The DNA here is from genome assembly GCF_011100685.1 of Canis lupus familiaris. NCBI lineage: Eukaryota > Metazoa > Chordata > Mammalia > Carnivora > Canidae > Canis > Canis lupus. Next base: position 19,808,064 of record NC_049256.1, read on the forward strand.
GCCCCACGCCAGGCGACAAGTCATACTTTTGTGGATGGGGCCCAGGCACTTGCATATTATAGACTCCCCAGGGGGTTCGCATGCACAGGGATGGTGGACAACTGCTGAACCAACTAATGCTCTTATTTTAGAAATAGGGACATCAAGGCCAACAAAGTGATGTCAAGGCCATGGGGGTTCATGAGTGGCAGAGTCAGGATTAGTCCAAGGCATTTTTAATGCAAACAAAGTGCCTGTGTTCTCTTTTTTTTTTTTTTTTTTTTTTTTTTAGTGCCTGTGTTCTCAAATGGGGAGAGGGAATTGCAGAAGAAGAGAGCATATGAGAATCACGTGGAATTTTTAAGAGCCACATCTGCCCCATTCCATCTCCCACCCCTCACATGGCCTCCGGATCTGATCTAATTCTGATGTACCTCTGTTGCTCAGCTTATGTCCCCAAACATCCGTGCCACCTGAGATGTGCTGGTACTACCCCATCCTGAAGCTGCAGCTGGGATCTTTACCTTTGAAAACCTCCTCAGCTAATTTCTTAAATGAATCCAGGTTTGAGAAACACGCCTTGGACGCACCCATGGTCTGTTGAAATAGGAGCATGTCATCCATGATTAATAAAACCTGGGGTAAGAACTGGCAGTGATGAGATTCTTAAAAGGGGAATGGAGGAGCCCGGAGGCAAAATCTGTGGCAATAATCTGAGATCGGCCTCCTAGGATTCGGTATGACTTCCTGCAATTCCCTTTTATCTCCCAGAGAATTTAATTGGAGTTAAGATTCCTTATTTCCCCTTTATTTGCTCTGTCTATGCAATCTTGGTGTTTGCTTTATCTTTGATGTATTGACACTGGGCATGGAGGGGGCAGTGTGGACATGGACATTTTTGAGCAGAATCCCGGCCGTCAATGCTTTGGAAGAATCCTGATACACAAGGGCTTTTTATGGAGAAAACTGACTAATATCGCATTTCATAGCACATCAGGGCAGGAGGAAGAACATACCGTGCCTGAGACCCCACAGGGCAACCCCACCGAGGAATCCTCCCCTGGTTGCTTGATAATAATGAGCTCAGCTTGGGACACCTGGCTCAGTGGTTGAGCGTCTGCCTTCAGCTCAGTCATGATCCCGGGGTCCTGGGATCGAGCCCTGTGTCAGGCTCCCTGCTCAGCGAGGGAGTCTGTTTCTCCCTCTCCTCCCCATTCATGCTCTTTCTCTCTGTCTCCATCTCTATCTCTCTGTCTCCCTCTCAAATAAATAAATAAAATATTTTTAAAAATCATTTTGTCTTGTTACAAGGTGCCGATTGTTTGAGTGATAATATATCGGCTGAGGATACTGCTATGCTGGGGGGCACGGTGAGTGATGCTGTCGTCGGAAAGGGGTTTGGCACTTATAGGTTGTGAGTGCAGCTTGCGTCTTTTGAATGCCCACTTCCACAATGCAGGTGGACTCTTGGGAAAGGTCTCTCTTCCATGCAGACCATGGGAAAATTTATTTTCCTAGCAGCCTGATCAATAGGGGTGAAATCTATTTCACCCATGGTGGGGTGGCATCTTTCTAGAACAGCCAAATGGACCAGTGCAGCCCCAGCTCACTGCCCTCCACAACGACCTTCTGAGTGTGGCTGGGGTCTGCAGGAGACAGTGGTCTAGATGGGGCTTCTCCCCAGGAGTCAGAGTCCTGCTTCTCAGGGCAGCAGCCTTACGTTCCAGGCGTGCTGCAATATAAAAAATAGGGCTTTTGCTGAAAGCCTCCTTTTGTTTTCTAACCTCGTTTGCCATCCGAAAGATTCCACAGAGTTGATGTTTCCGTTCCTTTAATTCAGTGTTTGGGATGACCCAGCCCCAGCCCAGCTGTCTCCCCAGCAAAGGGGTGTGTGTAAATGTTGCCCACTGTTCTCAGCTTCTCTTCTTTCTTTGGGTCGGAAGCAAGGCTGTCACGCTGTATGTTGTTATTTAAGGGATATGCTGAGATGTTTCCTTTCTGTGGTGGAAAAGATCTTTTCAAGGGAGCCTCTTTATTCCTCTGACATTTCCACTCTTGAAAAGCTGACCCAGTTCCCGCAGAATAACAAAAGAAGCACACAGAGAAAACAGATTCCCCTGGGGGACTGATAAACCCAGGTGAACTCTGGCCAACTGAGTTTCCCTCTGAGAACTGGGCAGACTGCCAGAGAGCTGAGGAAGATAGTCACATCTCAAAGATAGATGGACAAATTAGGATCTGCTCAACTTTGAGCTGCCTTTGACTCCTTTGATAGGAGTCCATGAGGGGATGCAGACAATCCTACAACCAGTCTATGTGTGTGTGTGTTCACATGTGCTAATGTCCGGACATCTGGTCTACCATTTGTCTTCCTGCAGGCCTAAAGGGGCCTCCTTGGGCCCGAGGGCTCAGCCTTAGGCCCATGTTCCCTAGTCAATATGAATGAATCACAGTAGCTTCCAAGGGTCCCAGGACTTGAGCTGGCTTGTGTTCACCGTAGGTATTGGCCTCTGCAGAAATTAGCACAATTGTGAATTGTAGAATCTGGGAAGAGGAAGGAGATAAAGGGACGTGGCACCAAGTCCTGTACAGTTCACACAGCTTTAGACATTAGTATTATTTATCTAGTCATTGTTCAGAATATTCTGAATACAAGTCAGTTCCTCAATTTAACTCTATCTTTTCTCTGATAGTTTCTCTTTACTAACAGTTCAGCCTTTTCCTTCTGATAACAGAACTAGAGAGAGGCTCACGATCTAATTTCACTCTCCTCTGTTCTCCTCTGTTTAGGGTGGGTCTGAATTATAAAGCCATGACTCGCTTTTGTGACTGGACTGTAATTAGCTTTTCTAAACCATAAGTCGTTTGTTTGGCCTTGTTATGTACACAGCCAAGAGGAATTCCTTAGAGTATGTGTTCTTTTCATCAGAGTTTGTGAACAAGGACCAACAGAGATAGCCACTTGACTTATGTAATTGTTTCATATCTTCTTGTCGATAATATCCCTTGTCCTTTACATTTTCAACCTAACTCATTGCCTTTTTGTGGCTGTTTTTCACTGACTCATTCAACAAATAGTTTCCTTACAAATCTGTAGGTATCGCCCAAGGGAATGGGAAAACAAAGAGGCTCCCAGCCCTCTGAGAGGTGATGGTCAAGTGGAAGAAAGCAGCGGAAGATCATCACAGCATCATCAGTATCAGAACCAAGCACTGGGAGGGAGGCAGGTACAAAGTGCCTCCAGGGCAGAGGAAATAAGAATCCCTTCTTCTACCAGGGAAAGACTGGGAAAATTCTACAAATGAGGCCCCATTTGTAGTGGCCCTTAAGAATAAATAGGAGTTTAGGGGCGCCTGGGTGGCTCAGTGAGTTGAGCAGCTGACTCTTGATTTCTGCTCCGGTCCTGATATCAGGGTCATGGTATCAAGTCCCATGTCAGGACTCTGCGCTCAATAGGGAGACTGCTTGGGATTCTCTCTCTCCCCCTGACCATCCCCCACCTCTAAAATAGATAAACAATTCTTAAAAAAAAAAATACATGGGAGTTTGGTAAGTGGAGAGTGTGAGGGCATCTGAGGCAGAAAGAATGGCTCATGTCCAGTCCCAAAGTTGAGATAGTGTGTAGGCTTCTTTGAAAGCTGCTAGTGATTGAGTGAGGTGTGAGCCCAGAAATGCATCGGTGTAGATGTGTTCTAGAAAGGGGATTGTAATTACAATGTGGGAAATGGGCCTGGCTGACCCTCATATTTCTTACACAAGTGTGCATGGGGCGCTTCCACGTGCAGGGTGCTGTTCTAGGTGATAGCAGGACAGCCCCGAGCAAAACAGTGAGTTATCTTGTCCTGCCTACTCCTTCATAGTCCCTAGGAGAAGTAGAAAGTGAAATCGGGATTTTCCTCTGTTTGAACTTGAATTAATTTTTTTAAATTTATGCAGAATGCATGTATAACAGAAAGTAATGAGTTCAGTGGCATCAAAGCTACCACATGTCCCCAATGAGGGAATCTTGCTGATACTTTTGGAAAAATGTGTTCACACACATACACACAATGTGCACACACACGTATGCACATGCACAGTTATTTACACACATATATCCATTCTATACTTTTTTTTAAAAAAAGATTTTGTTTATTTATTCATGAGAGACACAGAGAGAGAGGCAGAGACATAGGCAGAGGGAGAAGCAGGCTCCATGCAGAAAGCCCAATATGGGACTCAATCCCAGGACTCCAGGACCCCAGAGCCAAAGGCAGACTCTTAACCACCGCGCCACCCAGGCATCCCCTATCCATTCTATCCTAATGGCAGATTCATGAGTGGGAGAGGCAGGTATGCAGCAATGACTGTACAGCCATGGCACATCATCAAATCACTCCTCAGCAGCCTATAGACCCTCTGACCCACATGTGTGTACACCTCCCGATGCCAATGCCTCCCAATGTCAGGGAAGCCATCTCCAGTCCCATGCCAGCTCCAACAGCAGGCAGGAATAGTCCTGCTGCTTCTGGCCCTATCTCCCCACCAGCATATTTATCACCCAGTCAGTTTCCTGAGCACCTAAGGCATAGTCAGCTCTAAGGAGGTGAAAATTTTTTTTATTTAATGCTTTCCATGTGCTAGGATCACGCTTTTGCTTTCACATATGTCACCTCATTTAAGCCTCCCGAGTATCCTATGAGTAGGTATTGCCATTCTTAAATTTCGTTTCAGTCAACTGAGGCTCAGAGAAATTAAATTGCCAGGTTGACATCATGTAGCTTATAAGTAATCATCCTTTGCAATAAAAGGGAGATGGGTTAGAAGTGAGAGCACCTGTGTTGGGGTTAATCCTCAGATCTGGATCCTAGCTCTGGGATAGAAATATAATATTGGGTCACCTTGAAGAAGCTTCTTACTCTTCTTTAGCCTCAGTACCTTTATGTGCAAAAAGGGATAATGATTTCAGAGGTTTGTCAGTATTCTATGAGACAATGTAATAATGTGATTCATTCAGTACACAAGATCTGTCCTAAAAAATGGTTAAGTTGGAGGCCAAGGACTCTCTCCAATATGTTACCTCCAGAGGAAAACTTTCCTCTGGTGAGTTTTCTTTTCCATTTTTTCAGCTCCACCCTTAATACCAAAGAGATGCCACCAGTTCAAGGCCAGAGCCTAATAGACCGTGAAAGAACAGTTTTCAGGTATGAGCTACCAGCTGGGAAGCTTGTCGCTCATAATTTGACCCTCTCTCTCTTTCTGCAGCTCAGTCCCTATGGGCTCTTGAGGATGAAGAGAGCAGCTATTCTGGGACTCAGAGTATGGTAGGGTGTTTTCTCTTCATTGAGAGGCACAGGCAATCATCCAATCCCAAATAATACATAAAACTAAATGATGGAGCCAGCCCAGTATGCCTGGAGAGGCCAACATTCAACAAATGATGAATAAATGCCTACCTAGGACCGACATTAGCCATACAAAGAATTCACAGCCCAGTCTACAAAGGGCTCTGGGTCAAGTTAGGAAGACAAGTGCACAGGCCTCACTCAGGGTGTAGAGCACTGGGAGAACACAATGAAGGGGCATCCAGAACAGACTGGGGTCTAGGGAAGGTTCAGGAAAGATGGTCCTCCTGGCCACCACCCTTCTCTGGCACTACCTTTACCCCACAAAAGGGAAAAATGATCAGCCTTGCAGAAAGAGGAGAACTGTGATTGGGGGTGTGAGCATCCCCATCCAGCTTCCTGGGCAACCCAGATCAGCATGTAGATGGCACATGAATGGTGCTGAAGACACTTGGCCGAGCTTGTCTACAAGCTTCAAAAGCATCTATGATTGAGCTCTACTCATATGAAAAAGTGAATATTTCCCCCAAACGTCCTTGTTTCCCCAAAACGTCCTTGACTATTTGTCTTGATCTATTTGTATAATTTCCTTCCACTTGAGTACTTAAGCAAAATTCAAATATAAAATAAATTCTGTTGGTAAGGTCCCACAAAGTTACAAAACATGATCCTTGGCAGGATGATGAGACCTTTTCTGTTCATTCTGGTGGAGGAATCGGAGGTGAGAATCACATGGAGAGGCACAGAGGGGGAGGCCATGCCAGGACCTGCCACATTGCCAAAAACATGAATCCAGTTTACCTGGCTGTGGGGATGGCCGCGAGAGGAAAGCATTTTCCAACAGAGCCAGGGAGATCTGAGCTTTAGAGTGGGACTTAAGAATACTTGCATCAGAATTACTTAGATTTATAAAAATGTTTTCTTATGAAGCTTTGGTCATACCTAAAGAAGTTTAGTTGTGTGTATGAGTGTTTTTCTTTTGGGAACTGTGAAATCCCAAAATGCTTGATACTACAATGCATGAAGCCCCTGAGGTCGCACTCAGCTGTTATGTTCTTGCCTTTGCCAGTACAATTTGGAGATAGTTCCTTATACCTACTCCTCTGCCTGATGTTGTGTGGGGTGCTGCAGGGCTGTGGGAGACAAGCTGTGTCTTCTGAGCCGCTTATGTGCAGAGGCTGACATGGAGATCCCACCTACCATTGGAAAAACTTTGAGCAAGTATATAAATCAATGATGAAAAAGAATAACACTCTGAGCCAGCATGGGGTAAATGCTGCATATAAATCTTTGCATTACTGCAAACCTCAGAGGTACTGCAACTGTCCTCAGGTGCTTTGGAACCATTCCAAAATGCATAGTTTAGTTAAATGCGCCTATCCAGATGTCAAGATAAAATTAAGGCCTCTCTTCGACTCCATACCAGAGAACTCCATGCCCATCTCCACATGACTCAGTCACTTCCTGAAGTATTTAGTGTCACATGAACGGTCTGTGAGAGAATTTCAGAGAAACTAGAAACAGCTAAAAAGTTAAAAAAAAAAAAAAAGGAGAAATTACAAGGAAACATGACTAGTGGAGACCATCCTATTTACAGAACAGAGGTAAGTGGAAATATAATCTCTCTAAGGGTGGATTTAAACTAAAACTCCCAGGGCCCCTGGAAGCCAGAGGGAAGCAAGACAGACCCCAAGTGCAGAGAATAAGAATTGAAGTCAGCTAGTGGGAAGAACCAGAGCATGAATCCAATTTTGTACTTAATCTACAGGTAAATTGGAATAGATCCTCATTTCCCTAGTACTTGTCTCCAGAATCATGGGGAATCCAGCCAATATTTGCTCCCTGTGGGCCACCACACACTGCCAGCAGGCAGATAAGATATTGGAAGATATGGGGTCTCTCCCAAGCATACTAAAGTTTTTGGGGATGCAGGTAACAAAAACGACTTTAGCTAAGAGGGAATTTACTTGAAGGTACTGGAATAACTCCTGGATGCAAATGAAACCGGTCTCAAATGAAATGAGACAAGTTTCAGGAAGGGCAAAACCATAAACCTCGTCTCTAAGGGCCTGGCATTAAGGAGACTCCAGTCTATCATTCCGAGGCTTGTCTCCCTTGCACCGGGAGAGAGGATCTGGTGGGTGCAGACCTGCACAGATTGTGAGGCCAAACAGGGACAGGGACACAGTATGGGCATGCTAGCTGGGCATGTACCAGAGAAGAGGGGTATCCTTGTGAGCATCCCCAGAGATAGATCACCACTGTTCTCCCAGGCGAGCTCTTTGTTACAGCAGCATATGGCAAGGAGTGGTTTCCAAAGTCCACAGAGAGAGAGAGAGACATATCAGAGGAAGAGTCATTTAGGTTTATGCTAAGGAAGAATATTATGATGTAGAAAATTGTTAAATATGGACTGTATTACCAAAAAAAAAAAAATGAGATTAGGAACTGGTCATGCCTGAAAATAGGATATGTTCTCCTCTATCAAAAAAAAAAAAAAAAAAAAAAAGGCTAGGTTGTGCTCCATCCAAAAAACAGGAGGACCTCCTGAGCTCCTTTTAGTACTAAGGTTCTGTGATTCTGCGGTAAAATGTCTTCTCTATTGCAGATCGGCATTTCTCAACTTGTGTCCATTAGAGGTTAATTGATGTTCTATGAATAACAGAATTCCATTTTCAATCAGGTTTGAGAACTACGGAAAGAAAGTTAAAATTTCTGTCTGCAGTTGTTACTTATGTTTGTATGTTTTGCTATAGAATTTCTCCCAATATTAATAGAGACCATAACTTTCCAAAAGAGGAATGGGATAATGAATGTAAGGTTTCCCAAATGATTTGACACCAAATCCTTCCACGGAGGAGCAACTTGGAAACTCTCCCCCACCCCTGTTTTTTTGAGCATCACCTAGTGACATATTTAGGGACGCTTATGTTCCACAGAGCATACTTTGGGAAACATTGCTGAAGACTATGCCTTTATATCCCCATAGTCTTCTCAGTGTCTCTATACATGAATGATCGACCCATAAAGCTGCCTACTTTCTTGATAATGTTTGACTGCAGATTTATTTTATACAACTTTTTTCCAGTTAATTGATATAAAATAAAATTCACTCTTTGTGGTATATAGGTTTTGATTAAGTGCATAGAGATGTGTATCCATCCCCACAGTCAATGATATAGAAGAGTGTCATTACCCCCCAGATTCCCTCATGCTGATTCTTTTGTTTTTTAAAGATTATTTATTTATTTATTCATGAGAGACACAGAGAAAGAGGCAGAGACACAGGCAGAGGGAGAAGCAGGCTCTCTGAAGGGAGCCTGATGCGAGACTCAATCCCATTACCCCGGGATCACGACCTGAGCCAAAGGCAGATGCTCAACCACTAAGCCACCCAGGTGCCCCCCCTCATGCCGCTTCTTTATAGTCAATCCCTCCCCCAGTCCCAATCCCTGGCACCCACTGACCCGTTTTCCATCCCTATAGATTTGCCTTTCCAGAATGTCATTTAAATGGACTCATACATTATGTAGTCTTTGAGTCTGGCTTCTTTCACTTTAGCAAAACGCATTTGACATTCACCCATGTGATTGTGTGAATTAATAGCTTGCCCCTTTTAATTGCTGAGTTGTGATCCCTTGTAGGTATGGATCACAATTTGTTGGTTCATTCATGCAACAAAGAAGATGATACAACATTCTTACCAAAAATGATAAATCAAAAAGAGCATTTGTTCATTGTTAACAAATGAAGTGAAATTATGTCTCAAGTGAATATTATGTCTCAGTAAAAGAAAATATCTGACAAATTGGGACATGATTGTATTTTTTTTTTTTTTTTTGCTTGACAGTAAGAGTCCAGGAGAAGAGACTGGGTTTGTCCATATCGTTATTAAACATAAAAAAAAAAATCCCCCAGTAAATTCCCATGCAGCTCAAGAGACTTCCCACAGAAGCAATCTCTGCCAGATAGGGAAGCTGCTGTCAAGTGGAATCTCCCAGAGGTATTGGAGGGTTTATTGGTTATTTGGTCCTATACCATGACCCTATTTGCAGGACTGAAAAAATAGCTCTTTTAGAAGCAGGAGGTGATGGGCAGAAATGAAGTTCTCAGAGAAAAAAGAAAAGCAACACAATATTACTTACGAAGATCAGAATAATGAATTACATTCATTTATCAACTTGTTATCTCATCTCATTCTGAATATCATCTAGGCTCCAGTAATTCTTGTAGAAACTGTTAGGATTGGTTTTATAGACCAGGTGTGTCTCTTGCTGCAAGATGAGACAGGCCACCCTCAGATGACTCAATTCAAGACAACTTGTCAATACAAACTCTCCATTCTGCTGTGGCCTCTAAACCCACTTTGGTCAAGGGAGTCTGATTCTATTTCTACTGACCATGGTGCATTTCATCCATGGCTTTAAAGAGATCTGAAGTCCTTGATGCTGTCTCCCTAAAGAAGAACCGTTTGGCATCTCCAAGCATCTCTGAAGACAAAGAGGTACATAGATATCTTTTATTTCTGCTGACATTTTGCTTTCTTTTGCTCTTTTTTATTTTTAATGTACTTTCTGGAGGTCAAGTATACTTCTCTAAATATCTGTGACAGTTTCTCTTGACACTCCCAGGACCCCAAGAGTAATTCCATTTAGAAGGTGGAGGGTTCTCAGAACTTCACAAAGACAAAGAGAAATATGGTCTTATTTTACCAGCTTGAAACTCAGTACTGAACAATTTCTGTTGTTCATTCAATAAATAATTGAATACGTTCCTCGGGCAGAGAGGACAGAGCAGTGAACTGGACAGATAAATGTCTCTGCCTTTATATACCTTATAGATACACAACTGACAAATTTTAAGACAATTAGTAGGGCTAAATATGCTTAAAACTATCTTTATCCATCTATGACAGTAGCATCAAATTGTCTACCTCAGCAAATATTCCAAAGGATATCGTTAGAATTTTAAAATAAAATGGCTGCAGACTTCCACTTCCTCCAAAACTGTAATTTATTGATATACATCCTCCATAAAATTATGTTTTTCTTTTTAAAAAATATTTTATTTATTTATTCATGAGAGACACAGAAAAAGAGAGAGAGGTCTTCGAAGACATAGGCAGAGGGAGAAGTAGGCTTCATGCAAGGAGCCCGATGTGGGACTCAATCCTGGATCCCGGGATCAAGCCCTGAACCAAAGACAGACGTTCAATCACTGAGCCAACCAGGCATCCCTCATCCTCCAAAAAATTAAAAGTGTATGAAAACTGTTCGGATTCATAATATTTAAGAGGAATTAATTTATAGTAGTAAAGAAGTCTGCTTTTTATTTGAAATTAGCAAATAATATATGTGCCCAGGATGGCCTTTGCATTCCCTTGCAGAGAATTTTTTTAGAGATAGCTAAGAACTCAGAGGTATAAAGTGAAAAAAACAGAGTTTTAGAAAATTCAGATAACAGGCTAGATGTCACTTGTTTAAGATGTTCCAAACTCTATTTAATAAAAGAGGACAGTGAGAATTCTGGTAGGTTATTAATAAGCAGAGGGAGATTTTAGTGTGAGCCAAGGCTCTGCTGGGTTTCCAGGTGGATATTAACTGCCCTCACTTCTAGCCTAGAAAAGAGGCCAATCCCCACACCACTGCATGCGAAGATGTCAACTTTAGCCACACTCTGAATACGGAGATGGTTAATCAGAAGTACTGAGCAAGAGGTGATCCTGAGAATGCTGAGTAGTCACAGAATCTGAGAGTCTCAGAGATACCCCCATCCCATGCCCATCACAGACCATGGTCTGCAGCAAGCTTCACATGAAATAAAATTATGTCTCAGGCCTTGTTCTGAATTGTGGGCCTCATTAGCTATGAGTATCACCCCTGAGAGGCTGAACTGCCAGATGTAGGAGTCAATTTGTGGCTTTCCCTCAGCCTAAATAGATTGGCCAAGCTAACTTTTAGAATAGCTCACTTTTCCTGTAAAGAGTCCAGCAATGAATTTAGAGATAATTTGTACCATGAGATCACAAGATCTTTGAAGAAGAGGGAAAAGATCAACAGAATAAGACTCAGAGGACCTAGGTAACTCTCATGATGAAAACCCACTAATGATTTCCCACTGGCTTTAGGAAGCACTCAAAACTACTTAATCTGTTCCCAAAATCCTTTATGACTCCTCCTTACCTCGCTTGATACACTGGCTACACCGACCTTCTTTCAACCACCCTAATGCCTAAAGCTTTATGTGCATGAGGACCTTCCAAAAGGCTGTCCCTAGCACATGCAATGCTTTTACCTCCAGACCTGGTCCCTTCACCTAATCATCTCAAACTCCTCCACAACCTTCCAATGCCAGCTGAACTCAAGTCTTAGGGAAGCCAACCATAGCCTTAGGATCTTGAGGCAGTACTCTGGGCTGGCTGCCTAACACCCAGCTTGAACCTTACCCCGGGGCCTTTCCCATATACAAATGTTAGAAAGTTAAACAAACAGATACATATATATTTCCTAAACTTTCTTGCAGTGAAGTCTGGATATGGCTTATGTTCTTTGGAGAAGATGCATCCACTGCTGTAGTAGTTCTTGGCAGTGCCATCCTAGCTGGTTTACTAGTCCCTCTGGAAGCTCCTGTGAACTCATTATCCTCTAACAGATCACTTTCCTTTTAAGCTAAGCTAAAACAGATTCAGTTCTTTGCAATTAACTGATGAATATTGGCTTCCTACTCTATACCCTTGTTGTTCTCTATACTTTTCCTTCATAGTATATATGATAGCTGCAAGTAAATAAATGTTTAGTTTTTAGTGTATATGTGTCATCTCCACTGGACGAGATGAACTCTTGAAGGACAGCAGTTGGGTTGTATTTTCAGCACCTAACATCACGCCTGTCACATAGTAGGTACTCCATAGGTATTGGTGAATGAATGAGTGAATGAATAAGTGGCTCTTTGTCCCAACTCTATCCCTTACTAGCTGTTTTGAGTAACCTGAGTAACTTAGCTCACCTACCAGAGCCTCAGTGTTCTGAGGAGATGGTGCTCTAATTCAATGACATTGTATAGCTCAAATGGGAGAACATATTTATAAAGACTTTATAAACATTTTATTCAAATGTTAAAAGTTGTTATTCTGGGCTACCAAGAAACAAAGAGTGAAGAAGACGAACATAGTCAATAAGTCTTTCTGAGTCCAGCTGTAATAGATCTTTTATTTTCCTAATATTGCACGTCTATTCAGGTCCACATATATAGAACTAGTTGGCAAATTCCAGCGTCATCTTATGAGCTCTCAGATATCCAGAATTCATAACATAAACATTAGAGAGCAATATTAAGTTATAGTAAGGACATGGCACTGCTCTTTATAGCAATCCAAGGTCAAATAAATGTCTACTGGGACACATGGAGATTCTTCTCTTGGATGATTCCAAAAAGGGTTTGGGGATATGAATGTTTGTACAAAACGTAAGAAGTACTCAAAATATAAAAGTGAAATGACATCACAACTTTGGAGCCCAAATTCCATAACTAAAATAGTACTTAATCTTGAATTAAGTGCAATAAAATCACCCCCATTCCTTTAGTCTGCCTGTAGGGTGCATCAAGTTGAATTACGTAGGGCCAAGTGCAAGCAGTCATCAACCTACCTGCCTGGGGAATGGAGCTGGGCTTGCTGTTTTTTCTCTCCTGTTTTTTTTCAGGATCTGCTTTGACTCTAACCCTCTGTTGAGCTGCTCTGACGGCAGGGTGAGGGAACTGAGGACTGAGGAGAAATGATGGCAGAGCATCTTCCTTTGCAAGAGGGAAAGAAAAAATTAGTAGCAAAGGAAAATTGAATAGGCTTGTAAGGTAATTAGCAATTTTCAAATGCAGCAATGGGCAAAGGAAACAAAACGTAGAACATGTATTAAAAGTCAAGCGGATGGTTTAGAAAATACAGCTGTAGGATCACACAGATTTTGACCATCCAAACCAAATTCAATTATCATGTCTGTGCTGCTTTTCTATTTCCGCCACTGAAAGGCTATTATTAGGTGCTCTCTCTCTTTTTTACATCTCCAAGTAATGCCTTCATAAAACATTCCAAAAAGTAAACATTAGCTTTAGGCCATTTGATTACTGGTTTCCCAGAACGCTATGTTCTGTCCTGTTTCTCTCCATATTCCTTTAATATTAAAAATAGGAAATGACTGAAGGCAGTTGAATGGCTCTGCCTTAGAGGCTGTTTCCCTAGCCAGCCTCTCAAGCATTGTTGGGTCCTCATCCCTCTAAAACCCATTTCATCCTTATTACACAGACAGCCTGATGCCAAGCAGGAAAAAACAAAAACCAAAAACCAAAAACCAAAAAAAAAAAAAAAAAAAAAAAAACCAACGAAAAAAATAGTAACCGAACATTTCTTTCCTCTCTGCCAATTATTATTTTTTTTTTCCACAAAGTGCCTATGCTTTGTTTCCCACACCTCCTTAGCTGTGCCTCCTTTTAGGAAAGGGTCGTTTTATTTTTTGTCCTAGACTATCTTTGGGATTGGGAGGAGAATTGGCTACGAAAGTGTCTTTGAACAGGTGAGGAGAGCAGAACCTGGGACGAGAAGGAAGCGCAGGTGCACACGCACACAGGCCTGGGTGGGCAGCACCCAGGAATGATCTGGGCTGATGGAGGTATGGGTTCTGCATATGCAAAGCAGGTGGTGCTCTTTCTCACATGCTACTCCAGCTCTGAGCTGACCTGGTGGAAATGACCTATGACAGGCCCTGAGAACCCTAGCAATCATTCCTGGGAGTCTCAAAAGAGAATCAGCCAAGAAGCCAGACCTGCATCTTCCTTCTGGCAAAGGAGATGAACAGGAGTTGAACATCCCCACCTAGACAGAAATTTCTCCTGTATTCCTCAAAAGCACCATAGAGCAAAGCTTGCCCAGAGTTGGTTGGTTTTCCCTCAATACACACCCCTAAAGCAAAATAAAAAGGGAAAATGTGAAGAAAAGTAATGGTCACCACAGTTACAAGACAGAACTGAATCCTGAAACCAAATCCATTTTAACATAATAGGCTTCAGTAACATTTCAGAAAACCTTAAATCATACATGGCTTCCCATTCTCTTCAGGCTTTCTTTCAGCAATATTCAAATATACATTTGTACATAGTTGTAACTGTTAGACACAGATTATTTTGTCTTTTCTTCCTGAAATGTAACATTATTTTGCACATTCCCATACATGCGTCATCACTATTTGTGGACTTGGTATGTGTCATATAGATTCAGAGCCCGTTCTGTTCATCTACTTAATCATTCCACAAATATTTATGAGCACCTCCAGATACTAGAGACCTATCTATACGACCACAGAAAAGAGGCTAAAAGATAACATGCTGAGGTTGCTTTTCAATTGTCTTAAAACCAACCTCTTTTCATTTTATTTATTTTACAAAGTCAGACTTCTACATCACTAAATAGAGACCTTTCTCCTAAAGAAAATGGGAGCATAATGTACAAGATCTCATTTCACTTCTCTGGGCCTTAATTTTTTTTTAAGATTTTATTTATTTATTCATGAGAGACACAGAGAGAGAAGCAGAGACACAGGCAGAGGAAGAAGCAGGCTCCATGCAGGGAGCCTGGATTCAGGACTCGATCCCAGGACTCCAGGATCATGCCCTGGGCTGAAGGCAGGCGCTAAACCACTGAGCCACCCAGGCATCCCTAGGCCTTAATTTCTTTAATGTAAAAGGAAGAAGGGATGCCTGGGTAGCTCAGCAGTTGAGTATCTGCCTTCAGCTCAGGTTGTGATCCCGGGGTCCTGGGATCGAGTCCCACAACAGGCTCCCACAGGGAGCCTGCTTCTCCCTCTGCCTATGTCTCTGTCTCTCTCTGTGTGTCTCTCATGAATAAATAAATAAGACCTTTTAAAAAAAGGGAGAAGTGAATTTGATATTGAGGCTCTCTTCCTTCCCTGGAATTCTGTGATCTAGGTTTAAGGCGATAGTAGCAACATAACACACACTATCTCACCAGACATCTTACAATTGCCCTTGAGTCCTGATGCTTTCTAGAATCCTCTAACTCGCCAGTGACAAACAACGAAGCAAGAGTGTAGAATGTGTGTCTTAGAGACCCCACCAAGTCCTCAGCTTCAGTATGTGCATCCACAGCAGCCGAGGCCAGAGATCTAAGAAGTGGGAACACACCTGCAGACATAAGCAGTACAGTTTTCTGTTTCTTTCACTGTGTTAAGGGAAGACCAAGGAGGGCACTGGGAAAAAAAATAAAAACAAAAAATCCTTCCTGTGATTCAGAGAGGAATCAAACATGTTCCCTCTTTAATAAATATGATTTTATTTTTATTCCAGACACCTATTAATCCAAATTAAAAAAAAAATGTTCTTGGCACTGGTGATTCCGTCTGAGCCCATTGCTGTTCTGATTTCCCACTGAGATCTACAAGTGATCAAGAGATCAATAATTCCAAATGGTGTTTTCACAGGAGCATTTCCTTCCATAGTACGTAAAATGTTCTTTCATGAAGACAGATGGACACAGTCTGCAGGACCCTGCTTACTCGAGAGAAACCGTCTTTGAAAACTTTTGACAACCAGCGGGATAGCACGTCTGTTTCTATTTAAATGAGCTCATTATAGTTAATATTTTTGTGACTTCCAACCAGTTGTTCAATCATTTCTCAAGTGTGATACGTTTTAATCAAAAATGAAACACTTTACGGCACAAATATTGTTAAAACCGCATTTTGGCTATATCGCTTTTGGAACAAATTTTCTGGAGCAAGGTACTTTTTACCAAAAAGGGACGTACAATGCTTGTGATGTTTCTTTGTTTGCTAGAATAGATATAAATGGAATAATAAACAGACCCAAGTTAACATAAGAATGACATGTTACCCTTTCTTGTCTGACTTGGAAGATTTTATATTATTGACTAGTTTAAAAGCTATAGTAAATCTATAGCCCATCTGATATTTTAATGACAAAAATTATGTAGTAAATGGCATTTCTAAGTTTACCAGCAAAATGATGGTTGATACTTATAACAATGATAGAGCGCAGTGAGCTTTAATCCAAAAGTCAGATGACATCCAAAATGTCTGCTCCAGGACAGGACACATCAGAAAGTGACATTCTTTGAAGAGAAAAAAGCTCTCCTCTCCTGTTGTAGGACTCCAGACTGATTCTGGGGCATTTTAGTACTGGAATTGAGGGCCTCCTTTAGATATTATTAGGAAGTGATGTTTTAGTTAGTGCACACTTGTAACAGAAACCTATTTGAGAGAACAGCCCTGTGGGGTGACGTGTGATGAGGTATTGCCATGACAAACAGACCTGAGAGGCATGGATCTAAATGGATTTCAGAGGTGGAGAGCAATAAATTCTTTTTTTTTAATTTTTATTTATTTATGATAGTCACAGAGAGAGAGAGAGAGAGGCAGAGACATAGGCAGAGGGAGAAGCAGGCTCCATGCACCGAGAGCCCGATGTGGGATTCGATCCCGGGTCTCCAGGATCGCACCCTGGGCCAAAGGCAGGCGCTAAACCGCTGTGCCACCCAGGGATCCTGAGAGCAATAAATTCTTATTGTTTCTTTTCCAGTATAAGGATAAAGCTCACTGGAGCACCAAGAGTGTTGTGGAACATGCCAGGTGCATTTGGATAAATTCTGTAGGTCACCACCTCTCCAAGAAATGCCCTAGAGATCACTCAACTCCCTATGTTCCAAAACCAGCCATCATCTTAATTTGGTTTCCTCATAAAAGAAGGGAATAAATTGATTGAGCCAAGCAAATATATCCGTTCCATTTGGTAGTAAATTACGACTCATAAATTAGTAAATTGAAGTTCAGGTACAAATTCATCTCATATAAGTTGGATGACCACTGGGTGAGGTGTGGACTTGCAGTCTCGATTCCCACTATGTGGGAAGGATCTGCTTAAATCGATATGTTGAGTCCCTAACTAACAGAACTACAGTCATGGAACCAAAGTAATGCCTATCTCTGAACTCATTACTCAAGAAAAATTAAATAATGTTAAACGAGAATTGTGTTATATTTTAATTCCTTGAAAAGCATGATTCAAATAATAATAATAATACTAGTACCTGTTCATTATTAAGTATTTGCTAAGTCCATGTAACCTTTTAAGTTTTTTCCCATATATATCATTTGTTTAAATCCTTATCACATCCCTCAGAGTATCCCCATTTTCCATATGAGACAATGGAGGCACAGAGAGGTTAAACATATTGCCAGGATCACACAGCTAGGAAAAGGCATAGTCAAGATTTGAACACTGGCAATTGAGGTCTGCAGTCCATCCTCTTAATCACTACGCATAATCTCTATTAAATAAGTGTTTTATTGAGTAGCTTGTACCATTCTCCAACTAAGCCAGACAAAAATTTCATTAAGTTAAACAAGATTTCCCTGTTCCTAATAGCATTCCCTAGCAGTTCTTCAGCCTGCTTTGACTTTGGTCATCGGGAACACATCTTTCTTCATGACCCCAAGGTGTCTGAGGTCAGGATTTTCACATGTGGTACAAGCACTCCTTCCCAGATCAACCCCTTGACTTCCAACCACACATTTACTACGAGTAATCTAATACTCTGCAATGCAGAGATCATCGCTGGGCCAGACAAACTGGGGAGAGACTGGAACCAGGCTGCAATTCTTATTTGTTTTTCGGCATGGCTACTGAGACTACCCAACTGGCAGCTTTCACCTCCAGCATCATTTTTCTCCTTTGCCAATGATTGACCCTGGGAGCGTTAAACAAAAAAACTTTTCTCCCTTGCTGTTCTTGAAGCAAACACACAATTAAAGCACAGGTGTGTTTATCTCATTGGAGTCTTTGCCATGGAAATTCTAAGATATTACCCAGGGAGAGTAATGTAATCTCACTGTGTCACCCAACGAGAGAGATGGGGAGCTCTAAAGAGAGATACTAATCTCAGAGCATGCCCTTAACAATGCATTCTGCAGGGTTATGAGGGGCACCTACACAATGGAGTGTGCAAACCAGGTGCTTGGACCACAGGCGTTGCCTAAAGGGACGATCTTTCCAATGCGAAAGACCAAAGCAGCCAGACCAAGGCCGAGTGAACAGTGGAGACTTCAATTTGTTTCTAATTGACATTGCTCAAGGGCAATAATAACCCCAGGTGGGTGAGGTGGGGCTGGGGAGCAGGAGATCAGCTAGCCTGGAGGGATGGGACATCTTCCACAGTGCAACCTTTATTCAATCATTCATTCATTCATATAAACACATTTTTATTGACGGCCATCTATGTGCAAGCACTGAACAAGAGCTCTAGCCCCTGCTCTTGGGGAATGTGTAGCCTGGCTCAGAAACTGGGTCAGCAGAAATCAAATTGTAAACAGCCGGCCCACCTGGGAGAAGAGCAAAGCAAGTACTAGTGATACGGCCAGGTGAGTGGTGTTGGGGGGAAGAGAGGTCAGAGCATGTCCAGTCCAGGAACTGTGTTTGTAGGAACACCTGCAAGCACACAAAGATTACTGAAAAGGTTCAGAGTCTGCGAGGTCAAAGAGAGTCAGTTAAGTTTAGAATGGCCAGCATGTCACCTAACAGCAGAGGCTGAGCCAAAACAGGCTGTGTGCTCCCCGCCCGAACTTGACGTCCTGCTGCAGGGCAGCCAAGGCTCCACCGACCTAGACTCTAGATTAAAGCTGGTCCCAAGCTTGCAGGTAAACTGCCCTACCGACAGGGGCAGTGGAGCTGGGCTTGGCAGGCGGTCCTGCTGGTGCATTCGAAATTCATGGGATGATAGGTACTTTGGGCGTCAGATTAACTTTTCTTTAAATACTCCTCACTTACGGATGTGAAGATAAGCTTGTATACTTGGAGAGCACACCAAGTCATGGCAAAGGAAGGTGGTCCGGATGAATGCTGTGTGATAAGAAAAAGAAAGACAAATAGATGCAAACACTTCACATTCAGCTAATAATGAATTAACCGAAAATTAAAGGCCAGTGATGCTAACCACAAATTCATTTTCATTATAATAGATAGCTAGAAAGATAGAGATACACCTATATGTATAGTAGGTATAGACGATGTTTAGAAAGAAATAAAGATACAGATATGGATGTATATCTCCAAATAGATTTGCTTCTACTCTCAGCCTGGCATGTGACAGACTATAGAAAGGTATGGAACCTTTCAAGCCAAATTGTTGCCCATTTTACAGAAGCAATTTTATTTATTTATTCATGGGAGACACAGAGAGAGGGGCAGAGACATAAGCAGGCAGAGGGAGAAACAGGCTCTGTGCAGGGAGCTTGATGTGGGACTCGATCCCGGGTCTTCAGGATCGGGCCCTTGGCTGCTGAGCCACCCGGGCTGCCCACAATTTGGTTTTTAAATCATGTTAACTTGCCCCTCAAAGGTTCACAGTGAGGATCAGGTAGATAGATGCCATGTGTTAAGCAGCACGATGCTTGGCACATAGTAAGTGCTCAATAAATGCAAGGCAGCTTTCGGATTGCTGAGTCCCATCAGCTGGTAGCAATGAACTTGGTGAGGATTAGCCACCTGGGATCCCTGATGCCACAACTCGCAGTTAATTAGAAAATGGGAAACCCATCCCGCAAGCAGGTAGAGGACTCTGCTTCGCCCCGGGATCCTTTTGCATCTTAGGGCGCAGCTGGAAGGAGGAGGCCGCCAGCCAGGTGTGACTTCCAGGACCAACAATACGTACCCAGGCAAATGGTATTAAACAAAGCGTTTGAATTATCCTGATACAAGAGACTGGGTGCAGGAGTATCTCCTACCCTATCGTAAGCGCTGCTTGGGTTTCCACCCTCACCTTGGCTGAACTGTATGGACAGCAACCCGAGGCCAGCGAGGCCAAGGCCAGCTAGGGAACGAGCTCCTGGGGGCTGCGGACAGGAATCTCAGCCCTGGTGTTCAGCAGGGAGGCCTACAACAACGCCTCCCGCCGGGATTCAGGTTGTTTCATGTCAGAATTATTTTTCCCCGAGGTTTGTTGCAATCACCCCTTCTTCCTGGTCTTATTTCCCCCTTGAAAGAACATTGACTGGCTCTCTCACAGTTGCTGAGGCTGGTAGCAATCCTCCTAAGTTGGAATGTCACGCAGGCTCCTTGTTCCTCCTTGTAAAGCACAACCCCGCTGCCCTCCGTAGCGGGCTCTTTATTTCTTCCACTGTGCTAATCAGGAACACTTAGCTGCTTTCCTGCTCCGACGCCAAATTAATAAATTACAAATGCCAGTTATCAAAGATTTGGAGGTTTTGACAAGTGATGCAGTTGATCGCAAATGCAAGGTTGTGTCAGGGAGAGTCTGTGTTTTCAGGATGTAGAAGGTGGATCAGCCCTGGATTGGAAAAATAAACAGGCGAGTTTGATGAGCTGAAATTCATGGCAGAGCTTCTTAATATTTCCTGAGGTTTCTAATCAAAGGAGCATCTTAACTGGTCCCAGAGGGAAATGGGAGATGAAAGGCACTGACACTGATGCCCACTCTACCTTGCCTCATCCCAACATTTGTTCCTTCCTTCCTTTTTTTTTTTTTTTTTTTTTTTGCCCGTTTCTAAAAATATCCTGGCAGGTAAGAATTAGCGATAGGATGTTATTTAGTCAAAAACAAAAATCCACTGCATAATGCACCATACCTTTAAAATTTTTAACATCTATTAAATTAAAATCAAGGAAATTGACATAGATAGGATGAAAGAAGATACAGCACCTCTAGCTTATGCCAACTAAAAATAAGAATTATTAATGAAGCTCGGCTTTCTTCTGCTGTGCACATTAATTATTTATGATAATAATACTCTGCACTGCCATATTAAAGAATTTTCTTCACCCAGCTTCCCAGAAAACTCTATCTTCTTGAAAAAAAAAAAAAGGAACCTCAACATGTTAAGCCCACAAAAGAATACATTCCTCTCGGTGTATTTATTATACTGGAAGATGAATATAGTCTTGGGTTATTAAACTGGAATGAAAAACACATCTTATTAGAACTTACATGGTGATTTTTATTCTCACTAGTTTCATATAAACTTAATGATGCAGACTGCATTTTTATGCTCATCTATTTTAAAATGGTGCCTGGAGCAAAAAAAGCTTCCATTAATGCCAGTTTGGTATTTCAAATACAATTTGATGTAATTTACTTCAAATATATGTGAACAGAGAAGGATAATGCCAAGTGCATTTTCTAGATTCAAATGTGGGTTAGCTCATGGCCATGATTTATTAAACCTAAGTTTTTTGCAAAAAAAAAAATTCTTTTAGTTATAAAATTTTTAAAAGATGAAACTTCACCTGGTTTTATTTTTGGGGGAGAGGGGTGGGAGAAAGAAAGTGGTGGGCTTTATGATAAAGGACTAGCTTTAACTTTATTCTAGGTTTTAATATTTATCAACTATAAATGAATAATAATGCATTTCCCTCCAGTGATACACTGAAGCTATTTAAACCCATTGTTTTCTTAAATTCACACACTGTAGAATTATATTCATGGATATGTCAACATAAAATCATCCAGTTTAGAGAGCTTTGGTATGTTTCGAGTTTGGCAGGTTGGTATTAAATAAATGCTTAAATTCCCAATCTTTAAATGGTCTCTTGATGATTTTTAGAAGAACTATCTTTGAAAAGAACTTTTCAAAAGAAGTTTAAATTTTATTGCCCAAAAACTTGTGTCTGGATCTAAGTCAAGCCTGATTTTTGTGTGTGAATCTCAAAAGGGGAAGCCATGGCACCTTCTCCTTTTTCTTGCACTTGATTCGTTTCTAGTGCGTTCTTTGCTGCTCCATGTGGACGCTGGGTCAGTGTCCACACGAGGGTGTGGCTGGGGTGGCTGCTGCTGTGTTCAGAGACATCTTGAAGGGCCGTTATTGTGTGGGCTTCATCCCTAAGTAATGCTCTCTAATAACATTGCAGTGCCTTTGTTGCCTTAAAGCATCAAATCTTCTGTGCTGTCACTCCAAAAACAAATAATGGGCCTTGGTTTTTTCTTTACTCTGCTTCCTGTTTGAAATCAGTTTTTTTAGGGTCCACCAATCACTGCCCCTGAGCCCCAAAATATGCCTTCTGGCTGAAAGAGCAGGGGTCTATTTGTCTTTCAGCCTCATGGTACATCCCTGTGACACGGAGAGGATGAGTATTTTTAACTTGGGCAGCATTGTCCTTTTTCTGATGGCTTAGGTTTGGGGGTGGGCACAGTGAGGAGGACCAGGCAGGCAGTCTAAGGAGTGAGGTCCATCCCTGGCAATGAGCAGGCGAAGAGTGTGTAGACTCTTCCAGAAGGCCAAATTCCAGGAGGGAGAAAGATAAGGATTTGGAATACTGTCTCTGGCTTAGGGGGGCCTGGGTTTAACCCAGTCAGTCCCATGGAATGTCTAGGTTCAATTTCTCAGCTTCCCAGGCTGGGAGCGGAGAGCAGAAGAGATGTACAGAAAGAGGCATGAGAAGACTTGGCTTTTGTTTTTCATAGGCGTGCTGGCAACCAATAAATGTTGCTCCTTTGCCACCACTAATGAAGGCAATAGGAAGAAAAATAAAGAAGCCTATATTTTGGGAAGATTCCTACATTTCCAGGAGTCCTGGCTATGTGGCTGTGTGTCCACCTCCTTCAGATACGCAATGAGCTCTGTGCTCCCCTTTGTCCTTGGAGAGAAAAAGAGAATATACATATTTTTTACATTCTGCAAAAACCTTAAGAATTTTTTAAATGACTTTTTAAGCTACATTATTTGTATCTTTGAACTAGAAACTAGAAATGACTAGCAACATGACTATGTCAAAATTGGGCAACCCACCACTGGATCATACACTTAGTTTGATGACCACAGGGTCAAAAGGACCAACCCCTAACCCTGTGGCACTTTAGCGTTTTCCAGAGTCCAGTCCCATTTTCAATTCCTTGTAATCGGGGAAGAAGAAAGTGCTATTGACTGATGGGCAAAGATACCTTTGAGAGAATAACTGGATTGCCTTCTCCACTTTGTTCGGGGAAGGAAAGAGCTGAGCATGTAAGGAGACAGAAACTAAAAGTCAGCTAACTATTTTGGATGAGGGGCGAGTAGGAGGCTGAGAAGCAAGGCATTTAAAGGACCTTGAAGAACAGGAAGGTTCAATGTCCGTTTTATGTGGTTTGCCTGCCTCCAGTGTAACCCTTTCCATATCACTGACATATAAAATCTGATACATTCAAATAGCCTTAGTGCTGGGCTGGAAGTCAACAGACCTGAGCAGTGGACTGAAATTCGAACTGCCCACATTCACTTTCCACTGACTCTAGTGTGCAGGAACAGAAACCTGGAGGGTCCATGTCCAGCCCTTTAGAAAGTGACCATTGGGGGCACCTGGGTAGCTCAGCGGTTGAGCATCTGCCTTCCACTCAGGTCGTGATCCCAGGGTCTTGGGATCCAGGCCTGCATAGGCTCCTCCAAGGGAGCCTGCTTCTCCCTCTGCCTGTGTCTCTGCCTCTCATGAATAAGTAAATAAAATCTTTTAAAAAACAAAAAAGAAAGAAAGAAAGTGACCACTGACAACACACTGAGCTGGCTGTGTTCAGGAGGAGAGTGAGACTTCAATTATGACCTGGCCTCGACAAGCCATCCTGGCATACATTTATTTAAATAATTAAGGGTTTATGTCCTTTCTTTTCATGATTACCATTTGTCATGAATCAAAAGCTCCTGCCCTTAACCCAATTGAAGCATTCTTTATTGGAATGAATATCCTCCTTTTTTTTTTTTTTTTGGTATCTTGGTATCAGGCAAATTATTTTTATTTTTTTCCCAGTTTTATTGAGATATCATTGATATATAATATCATGTAAGTTTAAGGTGTACAGTGTGGTGATTTGATCTCCATACATATTGCGACGTGATTACCAAAATAAGGTTAGTTAACACATTTATCACTTCTCATGGCTACCATTTGTGTGTGTGTGTGTGTGTGTGTGTGTGTGTGGTGGGAATCTTCAAGATCTCCTCTCTTAGCAGAACATTCAAGGATAAAATACAGTCCTGTTACCTGTAGTCGCCATCCTGCACATTAGAGCCCAGAATTTATTCATCTTATACTGGAGGTTTGTACATTTCACCACCTTCACCCATTTCCTCTCCTTGCCCCTTTCCACTCCCCCAGCAACTGCCAATCTATTCTCTCCCTTTCTGTTTCTATGAGTTTGATTTTTTAAGGTTCCATGTAAAAGTAACATCGTACAGGATTTACCATTCTCTGACTTATTTCACTTAGCATTATTCCCTTGAGTTTCTTGAGTTTGGTCCACATTGTTAGAAATGACAAGGTTTCCTTCTTTTTATACAGTAAATAATACTTGGGATCCCTGGGTGGCACAGCGGTTTGGCACCTGCCTTTGGCCCAGGGCGCGATCCTGGAGACCCGAGATCGAATCCCACATCGCCCGGTGCATGGAGCCTGCTTCTCCCTCTGCCTGTGTCTCTGCGCCTCTCTCTCTCTCTCTGTGACTATCATAAATAAATAAAAACTTTTAAAAAAAGTAAATAATACTTTATTGTATATCCATATCCATCTTTATCCATCCATCTGTCAATGGACAGTGAGGTTGTTCCATGTCTTCATTATTGTAAATAGTGTTGACATGAACATAGGGATGCAGATATATTTTCAAGACAGTGATTTTGAGATGCTTTGGTGGCTCAGCAGTTCAGCGCCTGCCTTCAGCTCAGGGTATGATCCCAAGGTCCGGGGATTGAGTCCCACATCAGGTTCCTTACAGGGAGCCTGTTTCTCCTTCTGCCTAGGTCTCTGCCTCTCTCTGTGTCTCTCATAAATAAATAAATAAAATCTTAAAAAAAAATAAAAGACCGTGATTTCACTTCCTTTGCATGCACACCCAGAAGTGAGTTTGCAGAATCATAGGGTAGTTCTATTTTTAATTTTTAATGTAGCTCCATACTGTTTTCCAGAATGACTGCAATGGTTTGCATTCCCATCAATAGTGCAAGAGGATTCCCCCTTTTTCTGCATCCTCGCCAACACTTGTTAGCACTTGTCTTTTCTATATTGACTGTCCTAACAGGTGTGAAGTGATGTCTCATTGTGGTTTATGCTTTTTCTTGATGATAATGATGTCGAGCTACTTTTCATGTAGCTGTTGCTGGTCATGTGTATATCTTCTTTGGAACAAATGTCAGTTCAAGTCCTTTGCCCATTTTCAATCAGATTATTTGTGTTTTTTTTTTTAATATTGAGTTGTATAGTATCCTTATACATTTTGAATATTAATCCCTTATCAGATATATGATTTGTAAATATTTTTTTCCATTTGGTAGTTTGATTTTGATTTTCATTTTGTTGATCATTCTGCTGTGCAGAAGCCTTTTAGTTTGAAGTAGTTCCACTTGATTATTTTTGCTTTCGTTGCTTTTTTTTACTTCAACAAATATGTGTTAAGTAATGTCTTAGCTATTGGCCACCATTCTAGGGGCAGTGGAGATACACAAGGCCTGGTCTCTACTCCTAGTGACCATTTTATCCTAGCAGATGAGATATGTTTAAGTATCCAAACTACTAAAAAGTGATAATTGCCATAAACAGTACACCATAGGGATTAAAAAATAGATTATTTCTCATTGTTGAGATCAGGGAATGCTTTGAAAAGGACTAAAGACATTACAGTTGGATGGTATTTAATATTCAAAGACTGGGAGGTAGGAGAGACCCAGCACTGGCAAAGGAATTAGAGCAAGAACATGGAATCTGTATGATCATATGTAAAATTGCATCTTAAACTCTGCTACCATGATGCCTGGTCAAAAGTAGGTGCTCAATTAATTATTTTTGAATGAATTAATAAACAAAAGTTTGGAATCTGAACTTGTGGCATCATGCAGGGCAGGCCTAAGTACTCTGACTTCATCTCACAGGTTTTTGATACCACAAAAGGACCAAAGCCTTGTTTTAAGAAGATGAATTACACAGCCTTGGGAAGGGGAGATGAGGAATTATAAGGTAGAAGGCTAACTTAACATTCCACCAGATTTTTACCAGGGGAAAAACAATGAGAACAGAGGGGTAACAGATAGACTAAAAATACACTTTGGAGGTAGAATCAATCAGAAATTGTAAATATCTAGATGTAAGGAGCAAGTAAAAGAAAGAAGCCTTAGATTTTGAGCTTAGGTGACAGTTAAAAAGGGAATTTCCATAGGAGACATCGATCTGATCATTTAGCTATCCTACATATAGGATATGGTTGCACATACTCACATCAACATAGAATGGTAAACCCCTTCAGTGTTGTGTCTCTCTATATGTACTTCCTTTCCTGCGTTCCTGCTGATTAGCTGTGGGTGGGAAAAAATAATTTTGAACTGTTCTGTGAGGAGAGAGTGATAGGTTTATTGATGATGCAGCCAAATCTTAGACTCAATAATCCCTATGTATTTCTCTATGGAAAGTAGTTAGAATCAGGGCTGTAGACTGAGCCCATCAACCAGCAGTTAGGTGGTCCACATAGAGAAAGAATTCTAAACCCTAACTTCTTCATCCCTGAATAAGGGAACCACAGTCCAGTGTTACGGTTCCGAAACAAATGGAAGAAAAGTGAAATCGTTACTGAAACATACTGAATCAGAGATGAGTTTTTAACTAATTATTTTTTACCTGCTTTGATGGATTTTTCTTTCACTAATGATCTGGCTGCCCTAGTCCAATTTCTTATCACAATTATCTGTACAGATTTTTAGAGCTGCAGATTTCCTGGCACCCTCTCAAGAATTTTGGTTCAGCGGGTCTGTGGTAGGAACCCCTTATCTGAGAGGAGAGTTACAATGTCTTCAACAGTCCTTTCTCAGCATGGTGATACAAGTGAATTTTGCTTTCCTGACTTGGCAGTTGATCTTTATCAAACACATTTTTATTTTATCTACTTTTTTCAAAGATTTTATTTATTTACTCATGAGAGACACAGAGAGAGAAAGAGAGAGAGAGACATAGGAAGAGGGAGAAGTAGGCTCCCTGCAGGGAACCCCATGTGAGACTCGATCCCAGGACCCCAGGATCACCACTGAGCCAAAGGCCAGATGCTCAACCACTGAGCCACCCAGGTGCCCCTACATTTTTTTTTTTTTTACACACCATCTAAATATGCCATGAGTGGAACAGAGTAAAATCTGGCATTCTCAGTGAACTTGTTTAGGTAATTGAATTTTGCAAACATCGTCATAGTTAATGTTAATGACCCTGAGGCTCATTGAAACTACTAAAAACTGAAGTTTCTATTTGTGCTTTTCTAAGGACTTTCCCATCCAGGACTTGCATAATTAGTCATAGTTGTTTTCAATTTAAATAACAAATTGTACCTTTACCCCAGCTAAATTGTATTTTGTTGAATTGACTCATGGTGTCTGTAAATGGTAGAGGTTTTGTTGATTCACTCAGTTATCCACTGAATTTGTGAGCTCTCTAGACTTTTCATTATCTGCAGACTTGATAAGAATATTTTCTTTGTCTTCATGAAAGTTTTTAATAAGGAATGTAGAACAGAACGTGGTAGAGAACAACATCCAATGGGGATGCCAGCAGAAATCTCAATTGATAGCCGTATCAAACCATTCACCAGCACCCTTTGAAGATGGACCTTCTACTAGATTATCCATGTTGGAGCTAGCAAATAGCTTGCCCTTGAAAAACCCTTGCTTCAACCTGCTGGTAACAGTGTTTGCAAAGAATTGTTTTAATATTCAAATCCAGAATCTGGTCTGAGATTTTATTTATGAAGGGCATGCTCTTTTAAAGATTGGTACTAGTCATCCTTGACTCAACCATACGTCCATGGACAGTCTGTCCAGGTTTTTTGAGAGTTCACTTGAGAAAGATATAGATTATGGCCATGCAGCAGTGTTATTCCCTTGTGTGAAATCATCATACCTATATAGAAATTAGATACCAAGCTTTGACCTGGTCAGTGCCATGATCCATCAGTTGAACAGGAATTCATCCTGGGTAAACTCAATGTCTTGGTCCATTACTAATCCCAGTCAATAAAAAGACACTAAGAAAGTATTTCATGTTTAGTTCCTACATAATAACATAATAACTCTGCTTTTCCTGTTGGCCCGCAAAGTCTAAGTACTTACTATTTGGCCTTTTGAAGAAAAAGTTTGCTGTCCCTGATTTAGAATAGCCAAACCAATCATAAAACTATTGCAAATCCATGGAAGTTTGAGATACTTTACATTTTACCTTTAAAAAAAGTATTGAGTTAGTACTTCTCACTGAGAAGTTGAGCACTTCTTAGTGCCACTGAGCAATATGTTGGACACTTGAGCAATATGTTGAAGACAACCCAATATATTCAGCCCTTGTTTAGGGTGTAAAACAAGACTCCAAACCATAGGGCACCAGGACCCCAAGGTCTCTGCCTCCTGGTTCTGTGAACAGCCCTGTTGGGTATCCATTGATGTGAATTAGTCAACAACACAAATGAGAGAGCCCGCCATAAAACAGCACCCTCTCTCCATGGTTACAGAGAGAAAGTCTCAAGGAGGCTAATAAGCTATATCAGAATGAACACACAAATCATTGATATGAATCTGCAAAATAAAAGAAGGATCAGAGTTCCTCTTCTTCCATGATAATTCGAAGTATCTTTCCAAGGTTCTTAACTCTAATAAACGTAAAGCAAGGAAAAACACAGAAACTATAAAATAGGAGACTATATAAATAAAATTAGAAAATATTCTCCTAATCTCATATTCCCTGCAAATGTTTGCTACCATTCACTGATCCTGAAGCAAAAGTTTCGTAGGATCCTTAGCTAAAGGTATGGGTGAAAAACACCCACGTTATCCTTCACGTTACTATTGCTGAGTTAGTGGAAGACTAGTTGCTGTCAGATCCACTGATTTGGGACTCATCTTTCGATGAAGTATATATGCTGATGAAAAGCTGCTTTCATTGCAGAGAGACTGCTAATTGTTTGATTATACAGGTCTTCACATTAATGAAGCACTATTCCATGGGTTTGGAGCATGGCGTGCAACCAAATTACCACCCCAGCACTCATGCTGTGAAATCTGATTATTCATTAGCCAGTCAGTGAGTGGTACCGACATCTTTTCTTTTTTCAAACCATCAAATGAGAATGACTGCTGTTCTCCCCACCCCGCCCCACTTTAAGAATATGAGGATTTGAATTTGTTGCCTATTGGGGAAGGGGAGCAGCAGAGAGAGCTGGGGTTTCCATAAGAGTTGTTTCACACATTTAACGCACTATATGTCATGACAAACTGAGAGCCAGATGGATTGGCATTTCCTGCAAAAATGGATTCCTGCTCACATCGTCCAGCTTCACATGCACTTGATCTTGGGCCTCCTTGAAAGACGCCCTCAACCACCAAATGCGGTTGCTTGAATTATCTGGGATTTTATCACCTCAGGACTGTCTGATGAGAATCACTTTAAGGCAAGTGTCCAAATTGGAAAAAGGGAAGGAGGTCTTTTGTTTGTGTGTGTGTGTGTGTTTTGTTTGTTCTCTTGTTTATTTAAAGTATTTATATTCCCACAAACAACAACAGAGTAATCAGAAGAGGACATAATTACTAGATTCATTTATTAAAGTTCTCTTAGATCTTTTGGTAAGTGAACAAAATATTTCCTTCATTTAAGATGCCAAAAAAAACCCCCACAAAACCAACATTTTTAAATTATGCCCTTTCTATCTATTGCTAAGACTGATAAAAACTTAGTGTGATGGTTTAAAGAATCACCTTGTATATTCTAATGTTGATATCAAAAGTCAGAGGAAGAATTCAGCTAAGACTGCTCTATTTCTAACTCTAGCTGGATTGGGTTTCCAAAACAAATGATAGAAATCCCTGCCTCAGTACCAAGGAAAGATACTGACACTGGCAAATGGGATTATCCCTAATGAGATTACACGCAAAATGATTAAGATGTGAATTGACACTCCCTGGGAGGGACAAGGAGGTTCCTAAGGAAGCAAAAACAGAAGAGGGTAAAGTGTAAGTAACAGAGTCTTTCTTAAGAAAAGGTACTCTTTTCTCAAAGCCCCAAAAAGAGGAACACGAGGCCAACCTGGTTTTCTCTAACCAGTCCAGGAGAAAAATCAAAGCTTTGGATTCATCATTAAGAAGAGTCTCAAGCGAATGAAAATGGACACAAAATCTGTTTCAGATGATTTTTAAAAACAAGACATTTAGAGTCTTCTCTTCTAGATTGACAAAGCATCCCTGCAATAGATTTTTGCCTTATTATACCTGTAACATGAACACTGTCTTGAAGGGATCCTCTCAAAGGAGTTCCCCCTACTGAACCATGTACTCTCATTGTAAAGGAAGCGTAGAGATGCTAAAGCCAGTGTGCTCATTTATGGATGAAGAAACTATGGTTCAGTTGCTGGGCTCAGGGACTTGCCTGGGTCCCCCGATTATTTAGTGGCATTGACGGCTGGGACTAGAATGCATATGCTCCAGGTGAGACTGAAGAGGCAATGAACAGGACAGGGTGAAAATAGCAAAAAGCAAGTCAAATCTGCAAAAGGAAAAACAACGACGGGAAAAGAATGGCAAAGGGAATATTTCCTGTTTTGAAAAGTTCTTTTAGAATAAAAACAAAACAATAGATCCATCATTGAATTCCCGCAAATCCTCTGAGGCCACCATAGAACACTGTATTTCTCTGTGATCGCTTCAATATTCCAACAGCACCAGATCCTATGGCCATGAATCAATTCTAAAAGAACGAGACTCAAACCCCACAGGCACCAGCAGAAGAACAGGAATTGGGGGAGGGGGATTTCCAAGTATCACTTTAGTTTCTATTCTTACCTTGTTATACGACCTTTAGAAACTCTTTTATCTAAAGGTATAAAATAGGTATAATAATCCTTACTTGTCTCACCAGAGTATTGTGAAATGTCACTAATTAATGTTTATAAAGCACCTGGAGACTTTCAAATGAAAAGTTCCACATGCAATAATTATGAGTATTAGCATTGTTATTAACATAGCATTATTAGTTACCAGAATCATTATCATTCATGCTTTAGATTTTTAAAATTTTTTTTTTTTAATTTTTTTTATTTATTTATGATAGTCACAGAGAGAGAGAGAGAGAGAGAGGCAGAGACATAGGCAGAGGGAGAAGCAGGCTCCATGCACCGGGAGCCCGATGTGGGATTCGATCCTGGGTCTCCAGGATCGCGCCCTGGGCCAAAGGCAGGCGCCAAACCGCTGCGCCACCCAGGGATCCCCCATGCTTTAGATTTTTTACTAAGAAAGACACTCCCAATATTTTCTGTGTGCACACACACACTCTCTCCCTCTATTTCATATTCTTCTAAAACTGGTCTTCACAAGGGAGATTTCTAGGCATGCCAGTACATGAGTCAAGAAACCATCCAATAAGACACATTGTCATGATTTCACATGTTTTTTTTTCCTAAGTAAATTATTTCCAAGGAATCCCCAAATTGACCACATTACAGGTTAAGCATAATAGAGTGGTTTTAGAACTGGTTTTGATCACAATTCCTTTTGATTATCTAATAAAAGGAATTATCTATCAGTATTTTATTATCTAATAAAATACTGCTTTCTGGAAAATCACATATGTACATTCTGCAATCAATTTCAAGGTGTTTTTGGACCTCTGGATGTAGGAAATAATTCTTTGTCATCTAGCACTGGTCTAACCACCTGAGACACATCACTGAACAAAATGGACAAAGATCCAATGCTGGATCTTACATAGGTAAGAGGAAGTAGATAATAAAAAACTAAATACAATAAATCATCAAAGTTTATTATGTTAGAAAGGGAAGAGTTTATACACTATGGAAAAAAGTAGAGCAGACTAAGGGAAATAAATTGCACTTGGTAGGGATTCTGTTTATAGCGAGCAACAGAATAGTTCAGGTAGGTGTCACTGAGAAGTTTTGAACAATGATTTAAAGGAAGTAAACTAGCCAAGTGTGTATCTGATGAAGAAGTATTCCAGGAAGAGGAAAGAGCCAGTATGAAAGCCATAAATTGGGCCACTATGCTGGAGACAGTGAGCAAGAAGAGAGGTAGTAGGAGATGATGTCATTATTGCAATAATGGTGATTTTAACCAGGAAGGTAGCAATAGGGTCAAAGTAGTCAGATGGTCAGATTCTGGTTAGATTTCAATGAAGAGTCAACAGAATTTTTTACCTGTTTGGAGGTAGAGCATGTCAGAAGGGGTAGTGAGCAGATCAAAGCTGATTCTGAAGATTTGGCCTGAGCAACTGGAAAATGGAGCAAGTCTGGGGGGTAAGCCTATTCAGAGACCCCTGCACCATCTCTACCCTCCAGCATTAAAAACATGACACCCAGAGAATTTCCCCTCTGAGAGCAGGAGCTTTTCTTTTCTGCTCACTGCAGAATCCTTAAAGCTTAAAACATTGCCTGACTTAATAACATTTATTAAATGAATAAAAGGAATCCAATAATGGGGAGTATTCCCTTCACAGAGATGCCCAATCATTCTTCCAGTACCACCTCTCGGACCCTAGGATTTATATAAAGAGTAAATTTGCAGGGTTTTAGTGACAGTGTACCTTCCCTCCACTCTACCCCTGCCATCCCAACTTTATCATTTTTCAATAGGCATGTAACAGGGGATCTCAGAAACATACAACAAACTAGCAATAGGAATGGCAAGAAAGGTTGTCCTTTCCTGTCCATCACCAAAATCCCATGTAGCTTTATCACTAGTGTCATGAACATCAGTTAGTAGTCCTTTCTTCTCTCTAAAGATAGCCACTTCTGGTCCAAGAAGGATATTTCAAAGAACAGTAAGAGTCCAAGCCTAGGGGACACGTGAGGTAGCTAGGTGGCTGGGTAACGGTTGCCCTGTGCTGTTATTATATATATAACACAGAAAATTTAGAAACCCCCAGACATGCAAATATTCTGTTTTCTTTTTACAAAGGACTGTCTAGTAGAATATGTTTCACTCAAACACATGAGGAAATACAACATCAGAAATGATTCCCATTGAAGCTAATAGTGTCAAGAAGAGTTGAAAAACGCAGAAGATGGAACAAAGCTTTGTTATAATCAAGTCTTTCCCACAGACACCAGTACAATTCACTTGCTAATCATACCTTGAAGTTGAGTTAACCTCAGGCTGCTCATCTCCAACCCTAATATAGGCAGGTGAGTTGTATTCTGTGGTGGTGATAGAAATATTTTGCTCAGGTGAGTAGTCTTGGAATTTTATGGATGCTTATTACATTGGCTCACCTCCCTAGCTGAGCTGTTGGTTAAGATCTCCATCCCAGTGTGATAAGCACTAAGTGTTGTATGAAAGGGCTCAATTACTAAATTCTACACCTCAAACTATTATTACACTGTATGTTAACTAACTGGAATTTAAATAAAAACTTAATTTTTAAAAAAATAAATCCAAAAAGAATTTTCACTTTTATGAAGAAAACTGTTACTGTACTAAAGTGGGAAAAAAAGCAAAGCAGGGGATACATTCTGCCTTGTTCCGTTTCAGCTTACAAAAGGTTTCATAGGAACACTCTACTTTCAGAAAGGGATGGAAACCTCTACCTAACTAATGAAAAGTTCTTTTTTCCTTTGATGTTTCTGTAATTGCGAGAAGCACAGGGTTCTAAATGTGGTTCTACTGTTGGAGGGCTGGATAATCATACACAAGTCAGAAAATGGTGCGTCTATTTCCTCTTCTACAAAAGAAAAGTGTTCTAATCCATTTACTTAAGGCAGTCTTGCAGGTTTAAGATGCCAAGAGTCCATGAATAATCTCACTGAAATAATACTGTCTTTGCTTATTCGAAGATTTATAGCAATTTAGCACCTCCCTTCTCTCCATGAAAATAATTTAATTTTAGGAAAATGAATCAGTACATTTTGATAAAGGAATATAATAAAATAGAAAACAATTTTAAGTGAGGCTTGCAAAGATTAATAATAATGCAGGAAATTCTTTTGTTATGCTGTAACTGAAGAAATCAGAATGAGATTATATATATGACATTATCCTGAGTATATGTGTTTTCAACTTGTACAACAGTAAAACATTGGTTGGCTCTGACAAGTGGGATCATGGGTGGATCTTTATTTAAAATTTATTTTCTTCTTTGAGATTTTTTTTTTTCTATTTTCCATGGGGAACAAAAAACCTTTATTTTCAAGGAAAATAAATAAGTTTTGTTTTTTAAAAAGGTTTATGACCCTGGCATTTTGCAAGTACCTGAAAATTTATGCATTTAGTGTACATGGCCACGAGAATCTGCTCAGAGTATAAATGAGTCCTGATAGGATAGAATGTTTCTCATGCTTCTTTCAAATTCCAGTAGTTACTTAACAACTCTTTTGCCCTTGATTCTGGTGCTAGAAGAAGCTAATCATAAGAATATGAAGTTAGAGCTGAGAAGTGGAATCTTTTGCAAAAAGTCACAGGCCACACGATTCTCAGCAATCAATCTGAACCACTATATCGTATAAGACATATTTTAGACAATAAATAAACAGTAAGCAAAATCAGATTAATTGACTGACTTATGACCAAAAAAGCATCTGGCTTCAGCTTTCCTCTTATGCCATTTGTCAGGTCTGAGGCTCTGGAACTGTTGTGCGGGACAAGAGATACTTACTAGTCTATGGGCTCCTAATTAATGATGTAGACTCAAAAACAAGAGTCAGAATACTTAGACATAGATGGCAAATGTGTAGTTTATGAACTACCTACTACTGTTTCCATTTCGCTAGCAAATATTACTGATAAATAAAGGCTTATACCTTTGGACACAATGTCAGAGACTTGGAAACAATAGCAATTACTACCAACCAATGGGAGCTGACATGTGAGAAAAGTCCAATTCACCATCTCTTTCTCAGGTGAAGTCTTAAGGTAATTACACAGCAATGTCTTTTGAGGAACAAATGAAAGTTTTGATGAATATGTGAATGGGTGTGAATCTTGTAGGAAATATTTTGACAACCCTAAAGTGCAGGCATCAAAACCTG
This sequence comes from Canis lupus familiaris, assembly GCF_011100685.1. Classification (NCBI taxonomy): domain Eukaryota; kingdom Metazoa; phylum Chordata; class Mammalia; order Carnivora; family Canidae; genus Canis; species Canis lupus. The sequence continues at coordinate 19,843,407 of NC_049256.1, forward strand.
ATTGAGGATGGAAGGAAGATCCATTTCAAGGTGGCTTATTCATGTACTTGGCAAGTTACTGCTGGTTGTTAGCAGGGTACCTCAATTTCTAGTGAGATGGATCTCTTCACAGAGTTGCTTGTGTGTCCTTGCAACATGAATACTGGCTTCTTCCCTGAACCTGTGATCCAAGAGAGAACAAGGTAGAAGCCACAAGGATTTTTACTGCCTAGCCATACCTACAGAAATCACACCGTAGTATTATTTCAATATCCTATTGGTTATACAGGCCAGGCCTATTCAAAATGGGAATGAATTACTCAAGGATATAAGTATAGGAAGTGGGGGAACATTGAGAGCCATCTTGGAGAATGGTTACTACATAAACCCTTGTAGTAGATTTAAAGAAGACAATCCTTGCTCTCAAGGAGCTTATAGTTGAAGAGGCCCCATATATGCAAAAACCCCATAACCTGTTTAAGAAAAACCCAAAACTATGACAGATTGCTGGTATTCATCAATATGTATAGTCTCTACTTCTTGCTGGATATGCTGTTAGAATTCATTTACTATCCTCTTGGGTTTTGGGATGGCCAATTACTAGTTCTTGGCAATAGAGTAGAAGAAGAGATGATACATATCACCTCCACACTATGGCAGTAAAAAGAAGTTTTGCCATCTCCATGTTATTTTTCCTTTATTTGGTGATATTAGGACATAGAAGAGTGCTTTCAGATAGGGGTCCAAATTCTTTCTTTAGCATGTGAATATCCAGTTTCCCCAACATGACTTATCAAAGAAGCTATTTCTTTAAGAATAAATAAGAAATTAGAAGAAATTTAAGAAAAAATAAGAAATAAGGATTAAGAAATAAGACACTTTCCCTATTGAATATCTTTGGCTCCCTTGCCAAATATCTGTTGGTCATATATGCATGAGTTTATTTCTGGACTCTCAATGCTGATCCATTGGTCTATGTGTCTGTTTTAATGCCCATACAATACTGCTTTGATTATGATAGCTTTGTAATACAGCTTAAAAAAGAAAGTGTGATTCTCTAGCATTGTTCTTTCTCAAGATTGTTTTGACTACTCAGGGCCTTTTGTGTTCTAAACAGATTTTAGGATTGTTTTTTTACTTCTGTAAAAAATTTCATTTAAATTTTCATAGGAATTGCATTTAATCCATAGGTAGTTTTAGATAGTGTGGACATTTTAACAATATTAATTCTTTTTATCCATGAACATTGGATATCTTTCTATTTATGTGGGTCTTCTTTACATTCTTTAATGAATGTCTTATAGTTTTCAGTACATAAATGTTTCACTTCCTTGGATAAATTTATTCCTTGATGTTTTATTCTTTTTGATGCTATGCTGACTGAGACTGTTTTCTTTATTTCTTTTTCAGATAGTTCATTGTTAGTGTATAGAAATGCAACTCATTTTTCTATGTTGACTTTGTATCTGGAAACTTTACTGCATTTGTTTATAAGTTCTATCATGTTCTTTTTTTGTGCAGTTTTGTGTCAGTCTCAGCCTATTGATACTGAAGCTATCAGCTAGGAATGCCTGGGACACTCAGCTGGGTCCATATTGCTTGTGGCAAACTTTAGCAGACATTTATCACATTGGAGTCAATGTTGTGGCTAGACTGGCCCTTGTGGCTCTTATTATGATTGCAAGAGACAGCTCAACAAAAATGATCAAGGAACTTTGAAAAAACAAGGTTTATTACTCACAAGCTCTTGAGAGTACATGGCATACCCAGAGCCACACTGTGAGATTGGAGGGAGGGAAGAAGGGGGGGATGGAGATTGAGGGGAGAGAGAATGTGTATTTGGGGTTCTGCCTTTATTGAGGTCTACGGTGAGGTGTGTGAGACTTCATGGGTTGACTATTGGCAAATATAAAACATTAAGAGCAGGAATAGAAATGTGGTAAGGGAAAATCAGGGTCACTGAAGTGGTCAATTATCTACATTACTCAGGGCTTTCTAGAAAGGGAATTCCACAGGTGGGGCAGCCAGTTGTGTGTAATTGGTAATACATTTATATCTTTGAAATGAATGCCTTGTAATTTAGAAGGACTAACATCAGGCTCTTACATCATAATCAAAACAACTTATTGTCAGTTATTTACACTACAAAGGTTTTCTATATATAATCTCATGTCATCTGCAAACAGACAATTTCTTCATTTCCAATTGGATGCCTTTTATTCCTTTTTCTTGCCTGATTGCTCTGGCTAGGATTTTCAGTACTACATTGAATAGGAATGGTGAGAGTGTGTACCTTTGTCTTGCTAGTGATCATAGAAGAATAACTTTTAACTTTTCACCATTGGGCAGGAAGTTAACTGTGGACTTGTCATATGTGGGCTTTATTATGTTCCTTCTATACCTAATTTGTCAAGCATTTTTATCATGAAAAAATGTTGGGTTTTGTCAAATGCTGTTTTGGAATCTACTGAGATGATCATATGATTTTTTATCTTTTATTCTATTAGTGTGGTGTATAGCATTTATTGATTTGCATATGTTGAGCCATCCTTGCATTCCTGAGGTGAATTCCACTTGATATTGGTGTGTGATCCTTTTAATATGATGTTCAATTTGGTTTGCTACCATTCCGTTGGAAATTTTTATATCTATATTTGTCAGGAATATTGACTAATAATTTTATTTTCTTGCATTGTCATTAGCTAGCTTTGGTTTCACGGTAATTCTGGGTTTGTAAAATAAGATTGAGAGTTTCCCTCTGTTTTAATTTTTGAAAGAATTTAGAGAGGATTAGCACTCTTCTTTAAATTTTTGGTAGAATTTACCAGTGAAACTAACTGGTTGTGAGATTTTCTTCATTGAGAGATATTTTTATTTCTGATTTAGGTTCCTTATTCATTATTGGTCTGTTCAGATTTTCTATTTCTTCATGATTTTGTCCTGGTTGGTTGTATAGCCTAGGAATTTATTCATTTCTTCTAGGCTGTTCAATTTGTTAGCATATCATTTTCATAGGAGTCTCTCCTAATCCTTTGTATTTCTGTAGTATCACTTGTAACATCTCCTTGTTTACTTATAATTTGACTTATTTGAGTTATCTCTTTATCTCTTAAAAAAAGTTTAGCTAAAATCCATCAAATTGTTTTATCTTTTCAAAGAACCAATTCTTAGTTTTCTATTGTTTTCCTATTATATGTTTTAATTATTTTTGCTCTAATCTCTATTAATTTCATTTTTTTCTGCTAACTTTGGGCTTTTTTTTCCGTATCCTTGAGGTATAACGTTAGGTTGTTTTTTGAGATCTTTCTTTTTTCTTGATGTATATGTATACATTTATAACTATAAACTTCCTTGTTAGAACTGTTAATTTCCATGTACTTGTGAATTTTCCAGCTTTCCTCTTATTATTGTTTATTGGTTTTATACCATTGTAGTTGTAAAAGATATTTGATATAGTTTTTGTCTTCTTGACTTTGTTGTGACTTGTTTTGTGGCCTATCATATGATCTATCATAGGAAGTTCCATATGTGCTTAAGAAGAATGTATATTCTGCTGCTGGTGGATGCTCAGTCAAGTCAGCTGTTGACACTGTTGAATTCTTCCATTCTAGGATTTTTGTTTGAATATTTTTGTGGTTTCTATTTCTTTTTTAATTCATTTTGCACATGCATTGTTTTCATAATTTAGTCTAGTGGTCTACTTGCATGTTTTGTAGTTTACTAAACTTCATTAAAAAGATTATTCTGAATTATTTGTCAGACAATTCACAGAACTCCATTTCTTTATGGTCAATTATTAAAGCTTTATTAGTTCCCTTTGATAGTATCATGTCTACCTGATTCTTCATGATGCTTGTATCTTTGCATTGGTATCTATACATCTGAGTAAGCAATCTTTTCCAGACTTTACAGATTCATTGCAACAGGGAAATATCTTTCAGCTCAACTTGAAGTACTGAACAGGTCAACTGGTAGTACCCATGGTCAGATGGGGTTTGCTATCAGTGTCTCTAGTATGGTCACACCATTGCATGCTCTGAAGTGGTAGGAGATGAAGGGGATGCTGTTGTTGACTGTGTTTTGTGGTCAGGGTAACCATTAGTTGGGCTCTGTAACCACCCTTGGTTGGATGGCACCTCAGATTGTGCTCCCCAACCAGATGATGCTGCTGGCTGAACCCCATGTTCAGGCAGAGATGCAGATAGGGCTTTACAATTGGATGAGACCTCAGGTTGTTCTCTGGAATTGGGTGAAGCCATGGGCTGTGCCTCAAAGTTGGACACATTCACAGGTTAGGTTTCATAATCAGGTAGGCCACCGAGTGTATTTTGCTGTTGAATGGTGTTGTTGGCCAGGTTCTCTGGTTGGGTGAGGCCTCCAGCTATGCCCTGCAGTTACATAGGGCTTGAGACTCCATGGTTGGACAGGGTTACTGGCTGGACTCCATTGCTAGGCAGGTTCCATGGATTGGTGGTATCATAGATTGGGTGTCAAGGCTGCCCAGAGTCACTGTTCAGGCTGCATGGTTAGGTAGGGCCAGAAACTATGCTCAGCAGTTTGGCATGGTTGCTGGCTTGAATCTCTGCCCAGGCAGGCTGTAGGATAGGCTCCATAGTTGCTGAGTTCTCTGGGATGGGACTGGAAGCTATGTTCAGCAGTTGTGTGAGGCTTTGAATTTGCTTCTCTGTCTGGGTGGGGGCCTAGAATAAGTTTCATGGCTGCCATGGTCCATTGGCTGGAAACCATAGTCAAGTAGAACTGCCAACTGAGGTCCCTGACTAGAGAGGACCACACACTAGCTTGATTCTGCAGATGGGCAGAGTGACTAGCTAAGATATCTACTCTGGTACTTCTGGAAGGTACTTGGTCCACAAAGATTTGAGGGCTGGTTGCTATAAGCCCTGCCCCCCTCTCCAGTGATCCTCAGTAGTCCAGCCCAGCAGAATCTTCCAGTGATCTCTGTGAGATAAGACCTGAATGTGTTTCCTGGAAGGAGTCTTTCCACACTGAGGAAGCTGGTTGTCCATCTTGGGTCTCTTTTGCCCCACTGGAGAAACCAAAGGCTCATTGTGGCATCTATGCTGGCCTAGAGGAGGGGTGATGCCTCCAGAGTGAAGCTGATCATCTTACCCTTCTAATGTGGTCATCAATGTTCTCTATGGTCTAGGGGGTGCTTCAGCCCTTATTCTTGGGATTTTCACAATAATGTCTTGCCTATGAATAGTTGCTAACTGGTCTTTTTGTGACAGGTACTTGAAGTCAGGAATGACCTATATCACCATCTTAATGACATAGACATTTCTCTTTTTTTCTTTATGACCTTGACAGTTTTGAAGAGTACTGGTCAGGAATTTTGTAGAATGTCCCTCAATTTGGGTTTTCCTATGTTTTCTCATGATTAAACTGGGGTTGTCGGTTTGGAGGATAAAATGCCCTTCTTGTCACATCATATCAGAGGGTCCATGATATCAATATAACTCATCCTTGGTGATGTTTACCTTGATCACTCCAATAAGGTGGTGTTTGTCAGATTTTTCCACTGTAAAGTTTGTTTTTCCCTTCACCTTTTTTTCATTTGGAAGCAAGTCACAAAGTCCAGACCACACACAAAAGGAGAGGAATTATACTCTTCCTTCTGGAGAAAGGAGTATCTGTATATATTACTTGAAATTTTTCTGTAAGAAGGCTTATCTACTCTTTTGTGCTTGTTTGTTCAATTATTTATTTATATCAATGTGGACTTATAGTTATTTTATTCTTTGAGTTGTGTGATGTTGTGCCATCTCTAACCTAAAGTTCATAGATACTTGCTTAGAGTTTTGCACTAAATTGAATGCAGTCTTAGAATCTTTCTTGACTGTAAACTCTTCCAGGTAAAGGAAAGTACTGTACTCTACTCATCATCTATATTAGATCAAATGTCACTTTCCAGATACTTTCATTGACTATTCCATCTAAATGACTACTTCCCTCACTGCTACCATCATTTTTATATTATGTTGTTGAATTTTCTTTATAACACTTGCTGCTACTTGATTATTACTTTTATTTGCTTACTTACTTGTTTATCATCTGTCTTTTCCCAATGGAGTAGCAACTCCTTGAGATCAGGAGTCTTGTTTCTTGTTCACCTCTATATCCCCAGTGTTTCAGTGTCTGGCACATAGCTTATATTCAGTAAATGTTTATTGAATAAATCAATAAATCTTCATATTTCCCACTATGCTTAATGACTGGCCTTAGAGTAATCAATAACTATTTACTAAACAAATGGAGTTTCTAACTCCCCTGACACTTGCTAAATATGGCTAAAATACATTTTTATTTTGAAAATTGTGATTTATAAAAATAATTTGTCTGGACAACATTGATATTACAAATCCAAATGACAAACATGGAATACATCTTCCTTGTCAGGGAGCTGACTTAACTTCCCAATTGTGTTTTCTTCCTATTAGCACTGGAAAAAGTTAGTACTCTGAGCCTACATCAGCTGGTTGTGTGATGGAGAAGAATGAAAACAAAGGGAATTATTTCAGATGTCAAGGGGATTCTAGTGGAGGCTTAATCAACAAAACAGGCTCTGAGATGTGCCTAGGTGGTCATAGAATGAAAAGACTGTCATAAGATGATTTAAGAAAAACAGAGTTGGCCCCTATGGCCAACTACCTAAATTAGAGTTTGGTAGGGGAGAGCCATTTTGAGTCTCATGGAGCAATTTACCCAGATGGGGAAGAAGAAATGGAACAAGTAGCAGTCTTTCTCCAGGACCAAAGAGGTGGTTGAAGCCTGATAAAAATTTGGGCTTTTTTTTTTTTTCTTTTACCATGTTGTTTGGTAAAAATTATCAACGGCTGACATTTAAGAGAAATGAAATCTGATGAGGCAGAGTAAATGCAGTGTGAATGATTTGCTTTTCCCCGTAACTGAGTGGATAAACATGATTATTTACCTAATAAAGAATTCTTTGATGTTCCCAAAACAATCCTATTAGTTTAATAAATGGTTGAAAAATTATGATTTATACTAGCTTGGTTAATAAATATACTATGCAGTCTCTGTCCATTTATCATTGATTTCCATATGTTTGTGGAGACAGCTGAGTTCTTTCTTTTCTTCTGAATGCTGCATTTGCAGAAAAATCAGGATTGAATTTAAAACATGAAATAATCATTATAAACCTCCTAGGTAAATACTACTGACTCATTACTCATATGGTGAAAAATCCAGGGCCAGTATCCAGTAATGAGAACTTTTCCTACTTTCTCTGTCTTATGGAGAACAAAAAACTGACCCAGGGTATATCATCACCCCAAAGTCAGTGCCAGAGTTGCAAAGATAGTAGAAAAAAAATCATCACTTCATGATTACGTCTGGTCAAAAGTATTTATCAAGGTATCCAAAAGAGCTCCCTAAAAGACTTAGACCAAAAATCTCTTACCTGATCTCAGATACAAAAAGCAGTTCTAAGTCATGTTATGAATTATGTTATTGACTGAATTTATCTCCCTTAAATTCATATGCTGAGACCCTAACTCCTAATATGATAATATTTGGAGAAGGGACCCTTGTGAGGTAATTGTATTTATGAAGTTGTGACAGTACAACCCTTATGATGGGATTAGTGTACTTATAAGAAGACACACTGCAGAGCTTGCTCACTCTTCTGCCATGTGATGACACAAGATGTGGCCATCTGCAAGAAAGCAAGAGAATTTGTATCAGAAACTGAATCCTACTGGACCTTGATATTGGAATTTCCAGCCTCCGTAACTATAAGAAAATACATTTCTGTTGTTTAAAGCACCAATTCGGTAATATTTCCTTATGGGGGCTCAAGCTGACTGACACAGATTACCACAGCATTATTGATACATCTCATAACTTACTCTTCTTGATATGACAGGTTTCTAGGGTACAGAATCATTCTTGATGAAGAACTTTCATAGTACACCTTTACATGGCAGTAAGGTAGTGAGCCCTTCTGAGTAGAAGTATGGAAGCAGGTCCTGAATGACCACCTGTGAGAAATACTTTATTTTTATTTATTTATTTTAAAGATTTTGTTTATTTATTCATAGAGACACAGAGAGAGAGGCAGAGACACAGGCAGAGGGAGAAGCAGGCTCCACACAGGAAGCCTGATCGGGACTCGATCCGGGGTCTCCAGGACGACACCCCAGGCTGCAGGTGGCATTAAACCACCGCGCCACCGGGGCTGACCGAGAAATACTTTTAAAAAATGTGTGGAGCAGATGGAAGGTTGACTTGTGGACATGTGGATGCTAGTAAATACTGAGAATGTGCAATTAAAATAATTAAAGTAATACATAAATTAGGTGAGAGCATCTGGACATTAGTGGGAAGGTGAGGGAAGAGGACATGAACTGTAACTGGAAGGCACTGCTAAGAAGGAAAGAAAGAAAGAGAGAAATAAAGAAAAAGAAAGACAGAAGGAAAGGAAGGAAGAAAGAAAAAGAAAAGAAGAAAGAAAGAATTCTGATGAATGACAGATTAATATCTCCAGAGTTTTTGAATAGTAGGAGGTGTGACAGAGCTGTCACTGCTGCAGCCACAGCCCCTTAGGCTTTGTTATATCAGTGCTTGCCTACCCAACTTTCAACTTTCAGCAGCTGCATCTCTATCCTTAAGTGAACTGAGCGACTCACTTCTAATGAATACAATATGGCCAAAGTGACAGTGATTGACTTCTGAAACTAGGTTATGAGAAGTTTTGTGGCTTCCTTCTTGCCTTCTCTCTTGGATTAGTTACTCTGGGGGAAGGTAGCTCCTATGCCATGAGGATACGCAAGCAAGCTATGAGGAGGCTCATGAGGTGAGGAAGGGAGGCCACCTGCTGAGAGTCTCATGAGTGAGCCATCTTGGTTGTGGAACTTCTAACCCTGGCCAAGCCTTCAGATTATTGCAACCTTTGGCAATATTCTAATGGAGACTCTTGAGTTGAACCACCCAGTTAAGCTGCTCCCAAATTCCCAATCCACAGAAACTGAAATAATAAATATTTAATGTCTTAAGCTACTAAATTCTGGGATGATTTCTACACAACAGTAGGTAACCAAAACAGTAAACTGAGCTAAAATACAGAAAATGAACAGGAAGGCAGAGGCCTAGGAAATTAAGAACAAGACCAAATATGGCTCATATGTTTTAAATAAAAATTAAGATCCTTGCATAGATTGTTTTGTGAATTATTTTTTAAACTGAAGCTCAAATAGGCATAATTTATTAATCATAATTCTTGGATCATGACATACACGTATCCTTTATTTACCCATAGCCCTCTCTTATTTCATTTTTGTTTTTAAGAACATAATGAACCTAATTTCCAACCCAAGAGTTAGAATATTAACTAATCATTACATTTACCTATGTACCCAGGTGAGAATTTTTCCACTGGAAGATACATTCTATCATATCCTCATCTTACTAAATATATTTCTTCACAATTTTTTTTATGTCTACACAGAATTCCATCATGGATGGAATGTGTCAGAATTTGTTAAATCAGTTCCTTATTGTTGGCTATTCAAAATATTTGTATATTTTGTTATTAAAAACAAAATGGTGGTGAATATCCTCAGGCATAAATTGTGTGCCACTGTGATTCATTCCTTAGATAAGTCCTCAAAATTGCATGTCTCTAAGAAGCCAACATCCAGCAATACCGCCGCCAAATGAGCAGATATGCCTGGCCCATCAGAAATTTCCCATCTTTCCCACATGACACCTCTGGACTACAAGCTTGGGCCCCAGAAACATCCTTGCCTCCAAAATGTGAACTAAATTCAAAACATTCCTATTCCTCTTTATCTTACTCATCAAGTAGCACATACCTCTCCAGTTTATCTTCCCATCACTCATCCCCAAACTGTTCAGTAAATCCCCAAATCTGTTCCACATCTGCCCCTCATAAAATGAAATGAAAAATAAAAAATAAGTCTTCCACTGTGCCTTTTGGAAACTTCTCTTCAGTCATATCTCATAAATTTTAACATTCTCTCTGAACCACTACCCCCGCCCATCTCCTTTCCTTAACTGAACCTTGAGTCTCTCTTGGGAATACTGTTCTCCTATAGCCCTCTTAGGTGGAAGTTATTTTTTCTTCAACTTACTCCTTTGAGATGATTACTCCTCCTCTGTGTTGAATAATAATCATTCTGCTATATATGGGAATTTTTTCCCTTCTCACAGGAATCATCTAGCAATTTATTGGTCATTCCTCTCCCTCAATAAGACATAAGATGGGTCTTCTTCACCACAACTCCCAACATCATGTAAACATAGCCTTGAGCTCCATGTGAATAATCTGACAGCCTGGCTTTCAAATTCTGGGTCTTCTCATCTTGGATGTCCTTTTTCTCTATGCTGTACTTAGTTACATCCCTGATATCATCACCAGAAACCACACCACATGCAGGATTGTGAATCCAAATGATAGGAACCACAAATGGAAGCTACAGGGCTTGAGTTGTGTTGATACAGAAAATGGGCACAGCTGAAAAGCGAGATGGAGCAAAGCGAGGACTTGATTGATTTATGTTTTAAAGGGCCCGAAGCTGTTCCCTGCATAACTGAGATGGGGAAGGTGAAGACAAAGAGGAGAGAAAAGCACTGGAATGGCAGGCTGGAGTTCTACATGGGTGCTGTAGCAGAGGTGAGGAGGAGACATTGGGAAAGTGAGAGGCAAGGGGAATTTATGGCTTGCTGTGGCAAGGAATGTACTTCTTCTCTCCCTTTTCAAGCCATTTCAGTAAAAAATTTAAAAATGCTTTTTATGCTTCCTTGCAGGTTAGACTGCTGTTTCAAGTTTCAAAGAATGCAACACGATGCTGAAACTGGTCACTCAGCAGCCCAGTATCATTCGGGATTTACAAACACTCCCCTCTTTGGCCACCCTTCCTACTCACCTTCCATATAAGGAAAATAATGACTTGAGATCTTCAATCCCCTTCCTGTGTTCACTATGTCCATCCTCTTTTCTTTGAATATCTTCTCAACTTCAGATTCCATAGTTGAGCAATATAATTACTCTAGACTTTTGTGACCCTCTTGGACAGATGTCCACAGAAGGCCTTCTCTGTGTCAGTATTATGTAGGAGATATTGGAGAGAGGCCCAAAACGCAGAAGATTTTGTCACTATAAATGTATGGCCACCATCTTCAAATGGGCAGTCAGTACTGCCAGTAATTACAATGATTTGCTGGGCTTGACTTCAATCTCTCAGGAAGGACCTTCACACTAGTTTATCCCCAGGCTCTGTCTCTACTTCACTGAGGTACTGGGTTCATTACTTAGGTACTCACTCATCTTCCTATCTCTGAATCTGTGCAACTGCCTCCATTAACACCCATCACTTTCTCTCCAGTTAATTTCAACAGAAAAGGGGTCCTCAAAGTGCCCTTCCTCTGCAATCCCTTTCCTTCTGTTTTCAAGTCTCTCTTCTGCATCTTCAGTCCACAGCATCGAAACATGCTCCAGGCTAGGAAAATGGTGTTGTCTTGAGTTGGGCGTCATATGCAGCAGGGAAGCCAGAATCTTCCCATCATCAACTCAAAATAAAAGAGACAACTACAAAAATAAATCTCTGTTGAATCCACAGTTACCTTCAAGTTCTATCACCTTGCTATTCTTTTTCATGGTCAGACATCTCAAAAACTTTCTACTCAATTCCATCACTTGTCATTTTTATTTTGCTATTTCAGATACACAAAAATATGTGGAGAACAATACCCATCACTCAATTTAAGAAACAAGATATTACACACATATTTTAAAATACATGGCATATCCCTCCTAAATATCAACTCCTTTCCTTCCTCTAGGAAGTAACCACTATTTCAAACATGGTGTTCATCACTCTCATGTATTCTTTATTCTTTTACTCCTGTGAAGTGTTGTTGAAATGTACATAGACTTTATTAAAATGGTGTTATATTGGATGTATTGTTTACCTTGTCTTTTTCACTCAATATGATATTTGTGAAATTCACCTATGTCTTTAAAGATGAACGAGTTTATTAATTTTGACTACTGTATGTATACTCATCCATTTTCTTAATGATGGACATGATGGGAATCATGTACTGCTACAAGCAATGTCATATGAGCATTCTTGCAAATGACTCCATGAGCACATTTATAAGATTTGAGGATAGTTATGTAGAAGTAGAACTCTCGGCGGTAATTGTGTGTATCTTCAGCTTTACCAAGCAGTGCCAAGTTCCTCCCCCACCTCAGAGAAAGCAAGTTACCAATGATCCACATCCTCATGAAGCAGTATAGTCAAACTTGAAACTTTTTCTTTCTGATAGATGTGAAATGTATGTCATCATAGTTCTAGTCTTAAACTGGTTTCTCTTGAATATTGAGAAGACTGGGTACCTTCTCATGTCTTTATGGATGACTTGACCAATTACTGCCTATTTATATCTTTTGCCCTTTTTTTTTCTATTGAGTTGTTTGTATTTTTATTATTGATTTTAAGAGTTTTAAATATATATTCTAATATTTATCCTGGGATTGCTATATATATTACATAAGTCTCTTTCAAGTCGGTTATATTTTTAACTTTCTATGGTGTCCTTTGATGCACAGAAGTATTAATTGCAATATAATTGTATCTATCCTTTTTATTATTGTTCATCCTGCTTGAATTTCGTTTAACAAATTCTTCCCTTACTTGAGATTATAAATACGTATTCTCCAATTTTGCCTTCTAATAATATTATAGTTTCCCTTTCATATTTAAGTCTTTCGTGCATATCAAAGTCTTTTATTTTGGAAAAAAATCTTTCATTTTTATTATAGACAATAATATGGATTTTTATTATTTTACATGTATAACAAATTGCTCCAGAACCATTAATTTATTTATCCATCCCTTCTCCATTGAAGCAAAAATTAATCCTATTCTGCATCATGTCTCCATATACATGTGGTGTCTACTTCTCCTCTTTAGGTTTTTTTCCCACTGTTTTCGCTCATTATCTTGTCAATACTAGACTGTCTTAATGACTATAAGGTAGAATTCTGTGGTATTGCCAATATCCTACTGATTATTACTAATAGGAAAGAAATAAATTTCTTATGATTCAACCTAATGCTAGCTCCTGATATAAAGTTATTAAGCTTACTCTCCCTTGTTCTTCTTTTACAAAATTGTTTTTCTTAATCTTGGCTCTTTGTTTTGAGTATAAAGTTTAGAATTTATTTTTAAGTTTCATAAAAACAAAACTGAAACCTCAGGATTTTATTTATATTGAATTTATAAATTAATTTTAGTGTTAAAGACATCTTTACAATATTGAGTCTTACTTTTTATAAATACATATTCGTTTTAATCTATTAGGATCTTTTAGCATGTCTTTTAAAAATTTTTTTGTCTTTTTAAAACTTTTAATAAATTTCTCCATAAATTTCTTGCACATTATTTTAGATTTATTATTTAGGATAATAGCTAGCCAGATATCCCTCTATAAATGTTGTCTTTGTAAAATTACATTTTCTAAGTTTGTTGTTCTTGTACATTGATTTTGTGTTTTGCATATCAGTATTATATAATAGTCTTGCTGAACTCTTTTATTGATTCTGATATTTTGTCTTTAGATTCTCTTGGATTTTCTATTTAGACAGTTATGCTCTTTATCAATAATGACAATTTTGTTTCTTCCTTATCCTTTCCTAAATAATATTTCTTTTTCTGCCTCTTTTTCTTGACTAACTATACTACCTAGGATCCCCAATATAATGTTGAACGCTGATGTCAGCATCCAGCAATCATTCCTGACTTGAAGGAAATGCTCCTATTACCCTTAAGTATAATATTTATTAAAAAATTATTTATCAGAGAAGAATATTCCTTTCTATTTCTAGTTATGTAGAGTATATTTAAATGTATATTGAATTTTATCAACTGTTTTTTACAGCATTTACCAAAAAAATATTTCTTCTTAAATTTGTCAATGGAGTAAGTGGTCATTATTATTTTTTAAACTATTAAACCTTCCTTTAATCCCTCAGATAAATAAAATAGTTGAATACATTACTGGATTTTATCTTTTAATATTTTGTTAAAAATTTTAGAATCTACATTCATCAGAAAGATTGGTCAATAATATTCCATAAATGCACTATTATCAAATTTAAGTTAGTTTAATTTTAAAATGAATTTGAGGGCATTCTTTTTCTATTCTATGGAAGTGTTTTACAGTATTTAAATACTGATCATTGGATGTGTTTTAGAACTTTCTTGTTAAGAGGCCTAATGTTTAAAAAAAAAAAAAAGAGGCCTAATGTTTTTATGTAAAAATTTAAAGAACACACATATTTAACGTTCTGTTCAATTTATTTATTGGTTATGCTTTTTCAGAGTTTCCATTTCTTCTTGAGTCCATACTAGTGTTTATATTTTTCTAGAAAAGTTTCTGTTTTGAATGTCTTGAAATTTATTAACCTAAACTAATTACTATGGCTTTCTTGTTCTTTATTATATTTACATCTGTAGTTATGTGCCCTTTTCATTTTTAATACTATTCGTGTGTGCCTTTTCTCTTTTTCTTATCAGAATTTAACAACAAAAAAAACGTTGGGGCCTTATTAATGTTCCCAATCATATCTTTATTACTTATTAATATATGCTCTTTATATTCCTTTCTTTCTACTTATTTTGGTTTCCTTAAGCTAAATGCTTAGTCTTTCATTTCAGTCATTTCTTTTATTATTAATTATTATTATTATTATTTTAAAGACTTTATTTATTTATTCATGAGAGACACAGAGAGAGAGGCAGAGACAGGCAGAGGGAGAAGCAGGCTCCATGCAGGGAGCCTGATGCGGGACTCGATCCTGGGACTCCAGGATCACACCCTGAGCCAAAGGCAGACGTTCAACTGCTGAGCCACCCAGGCATCCCATTTCTTTTTTTTTTTTTTAAGCAAACTTATTAAGGTATAAATTGTATACAACAAAATGCACACATTTTATATTCATTGAGTTTTGACAAATGTACAAATACCACTATAATTGTAATGTGGATCATTTCCAATATGCCAAAATTCCCTGGCGCCCCTTTGCAATCAACCCCACCACCACCACCCCAACCTGGCTCCACAGCAACTAATCTGTTTTCTGTCAATATGGTGTGACTTGTCTTTTCTAAAATTTAATATAAGTGGATTCATACAGCATTTGGTTGGGTTTTCTTTGGGGGGGGGGTTATTTTGTTTTGTTTTTATTTTGTTTTGTTTTTTGCTTAGCAGAGTGTTTTTGAAATCCATCCATGTTGTCACATGTATTAGTAGGTAATTTCTTTTTATTTCTGAGTAATATTCCATTCTATGAATTATGTTAGAATTCTTTTCATTCATCTGTCAATGGATATTGGGTTGTTTCCAGTTTGGGGCTATTACAAGTAAAGCTGTTAGAAATATCTGTATGCAAATATCTTTGTAGATGCATGTTTTCATCTCTCTTGGATAAATGCCAGAAGTGGGACTATTGAGTCATATGTTAATTTTATGTCTAATTTTTAAGACACTGCCAATCTGTTTTCCAAAGTAATGGTACCATCTTACAACCACTTTGAAAAGTTCCAGCAATGTTTGAGATTTCTATTGGCTCCAGTTCTTCACCAATACTTGACATTGTCAGTCTTTTAATTTTAGGAATTCTCAAACATGTGTAATGACACTTCATTGTGGTTTTACGTTTCCTCAAAGTCTAAGGATGTTAAGCAACTTTTTATGTGCTTATTTGTTATTCATACTATTTATCAATAGTCAATAAGACCCATTTTTTTGGTCTTATAATTGAATTGTAAAAGTTGCTTTTATATTCCAGATAATACATCCTTCACATTCATTATGTTTTGTATAAACATTTGTGTATATTTATTTACATATATAATATATATAATTACCCACAATCTTAATTTTCCTAAAAGTATGCTACCAGAAAGTGAGGCTAAAGTAAAACATAGCCCAGCTTCACCATGCAGAATCATCCAGTCCTGTAGGGAAAGATGAAGTTTGGCTTAAGAGTGTGGATTCTCAAGCCAGACCTCCTCAGCTCCACCATTTGAGGTTTTCTGAACTTAACCCTTCTGTTCCCTAGGTTCCTCATCTGTGAAATGAGAGAAATAATAGTACTCATCTCTTAGAATTTTTGAAAATATTAAGCACTTACAGCAGTCCCTAGCACATACTAAGCATTACATAATTATTACCTGTTAAGATTGTTTCTATTATTACTTTGGTCTCTATACCCTTTGTCTGCAGCCAGCTATACCTATTCAGGGTAATCTAAACTGTGCAAATATTTTCAACATGAAGATTGGTCAAGGTGACACTAGTTCTGGACAACTCTCCCCCCCCCAACTCGATAAATGGAATAATCTCAACTTCTGCTGAGCTAGCTTCTTGCTAGATAGATGCTTTGGAAACCCAAAAAGAATGCAAAGAAGGAAAGAGTAACTAGTAAGTCACTAACTTTTTCATTTTCCTTAATGAAAATTATTAGGTAATGGAGTTATTTAGCAATAATTAGGTAATAGTCTGGGGTAGTGGGCACCTCAGTAGATTTCTAATGAGAGGACAATGAGCTAATGAGAATTTCCTAAGCTTAGCTGACCCTCCAAGACACTTAACTGAGATATTCCTAATTATTTCATTCCAGGGGGCTTCTGGAATATACTTAAAAGACATACTTAAAAGATATCTGAGGCCATATGCTGGCCATTCCCATGGTGGAATCTAACACACTAAGCAGCAAAAGACTATTAGGAAGGCACAGTCAGCTTTGCTTGAGTAATGAGAGCCAATACTTGGTTGTTGCCACTCTGGATTCATACACTATGGAAATGGATTGAGAGTTCTGGGAAGTTCTCCCGTGACCTTTCTGATATGGTTTAGGATAAGTTATGAGAATGGACAAAACAACTGTCCGCGATAAGCCCTGTTAAGTAAACATGGGGGGGGGGCGTCAATTCTGGACTCTGTACCTCATAGTATACTTGGGCCATCTTGGCTGTGAGGACTTATCCCCAAGGTTGAGGACTTCCAAACAATACTGCTAAAGAGAAATATGAAGAGAGGTCCCACAAAGCTGGAAGGAATTGGTACAAACACTTTGGACCTAAAAGAACTTACTTACAGGTGCTTACAGGTGACACAAAAATTTTGAACAAAAGTTGCAAAAAAGAAAAAAAAGTTGCAAATGTAAGAGCCTGCAAGGCCAGGTAGGTAATATAAGATGCCAAGGAGAGGTTAGGTCAGTGCGAATTTGGGAAACGTGCCCGGTTCCAAGGGGCTGCCACTGATCAGCTTCAGAAGCATTTTTCCTTCTATCAACAGAGGCCCAAGGCTGATCTAATTCTTCGAAATAAGTCAGAAATAAAGTTGTTCTCTGAAATCTCTCAATTTTTAAATATCGGTAAGTAATTTTTAAAAGGCTGATCAAAAGCTCCTAAATGCAGGCCATATTTGGTTCATGACTGCCAATTTCCACCTGTGTTTTAGAACATGAATCTCCTAACATAGGTCAGAGAGGAAAAAAATCATTTCAGCACAGAACAGATTGCAGAAAGCCTCAAAGCACAAGTAGCATGTGATTCTTCTAAAGGAATGAGATTTATTTTTCATAAGTTGTGTTAAAATGCATATAACATGAAATTTACCATCTTAACCATTTTTCAGTGTACAGTTCAGTGGCATTGAGTACCTTCACAATATTGTGAAGCACCACCACCATCCATCTCCAGGAATCTTTTCATCTTGCAAAACTGAAACTCCATACCTATTAACAACAACTCTCCATTCTCCCCTTCCTCCAGGCTCTGGACCCACCGCTCCACTTTCCATCTCCATAAAGTCTGACTGCCCTAGGTACCTCATATAAGTGGAATCATTCAGTATGTGTCCTTTTAGGACTGGCTTATTTCACTTAGCACAGTGTCCTCAAGGTTTATCCATGTTGTCACATGTGTCAGAATTTCTCTCAAGGGTCAATAATACTCTATTGTATGTATATATCACACTTTGTTTATCTATTTATCTGTCAAAGGTTACTTGGGTTGCTTCTACCCTTTGGCTGTTGTGAATAATGCTGCTACAAATATGGGTGTATAAATATCTCTCCCAGGACACGTGGTGTTTCAATTCCTTTGGATATATATTATTTTTAAGTTTTGAGAAATCACCATACTGTTTTCCATAATAGCTGCACCATTTTACATTCCCATCCACAGTGTCACAGAGTTCCAATTTCTCTATATCCTCTCCAATACCTGTTACTCTCTTTGGTGGGGGGGGGGGGTTGATAGCAGCCAGCCTAGTGGCTATGAGGTAGGGAATGGATAGATTCTTAACATAAATATACGAGGCATTCTAGAGAGGAGAAAGAATGTGTATAAAGAGAAAGAAGCAAGGACCCCAAGAACTATGAAGGGGATAGTTTAGCTGGGGACAGAAAGAAGTCTTTGTAGAAAACACTATTCAACTCTGTAGGTGCCTGGAAAAAGAGTGACATACCAAGAGGGAACCATCGAAGATCCCAATTAAATAAGGAGCCTTCATAATGGTCATCCACCAGTAAACCTTGGGACTTATTTCAGGTGAGAGAATGAACCTCATGTAGTAAAGACATTCATGTTGGTGGGATTTTGTTACATGTGAGCAAACCTAATTTGAATTATATAACTTGATTATGTTTTGTTATTAGATAAAAGAAGACTTTTTAGTGAATCTTATGAAGTAGAGATTTCTTAGGTGTTGTTTATCATTTAATATAGAAAATTCAGGGAGTCAGCAAGGGCCAGCCATAGGCTCTGACATGTTTAGCCAATTGACTAATTGTTTTCTTTTTCTTTTTTCTTTTTTTAAAGAGACTAATTGTTTTCTTCAGTCATTTGGCAATGGCCTTGAATTTAGAAGAGTTAACACACATGGACAGTATATGAAAATTATGTTTTCTGAGGATTTGGAGGCCACTTTTCTAAACACTATCAGCAGCTCTCAAGGAATTTACAGAGTTGAATAGTCGACACTTCCCACACTTTTCCCATCACCTTCAAATTCCCCTCTTGAGACTTTTAAGTTTATAACTGTTAACATGTTTGGCTAAACCTGAAAATGATCATTCTGAACTGCTTTTAAGTAATAAATCAGGTTGTCTTTTCTTTTTCCGTCCACTCTAGAACACAGACTCCTTGAACTAGACATGCCCGTGAGTTTAAAAATGACTAGAAACATTAATGTGACCACAGACACAAAGAAAGGCCTTAGTAATTATGTCGGAAGTTTGTATTGTACAGGAAAGATGATTCTATAGTGGGAACCACCTACATTTATCCTCAACCAGTCAAAGCAGAGACGCGTGACTGTTAAAAAAGCATTTGAAGGCAACAAATAAACAAAGCACACCAATTTCTAAAGGCATGAATGTAACCATCCATAAAAATAAAAACTTCCATCATTTAATTTATTACACTAAATGGTCTAAGGATTGTTATAATAAACTAGGCACTCTGATCATCTGAAGGTAGGCTGTAGATGGTTTTACACTATAAAAGAGAGATAATATACTGAGACTTTTCACAGAAAAAGCTTTGTTGAGGATATTAAAGTATATGTTCTCTTTCCCTTACCCCCTGCTTCCTGCTGGGTGAATCCGGTAGCTTCTAGATAAAATGCCTATCCTGAAGTCTTCAAATCCATTAAATGAGGCATCATGACTCAACTTGGCAAGGCTTTTTTTTCCCCCTTGCTTCTTTTCCACCTCAAACTGTTTTGATTCATTGTGAGAAATTTACTTTTGCCAATTGAAAAACCCTTTTGTGGCTGCCAGTCACTAATCTCCCCTCTGACACATTCATTCAACCAGACTAAATCCAATATTGACATTTGTATCTAGGGGAAAGGAGGTTAAGCACCGGGAGGAAAAGCAGCTCCAGAGCCCTGCCAAATACTGCGCAGCATCTAAATGAGCTATGATGGTTCCACTCAAGGGGGAACCCCAGAGAACTCAGGATGGGGGTGAGGGGGCTTTGATCACATCCAGGGGCCGTCATTCCCCACCAAGGCAGTCAAATGGAAGTTGTTTGATGCTATCTATAGGTATCCATGGCAGTCTCATTTAAATTCTCCCCAGCTCTCAGAAATCATTTTCTAGTACCATCATCTCAAGGGACTCTCTTGACTGCTTTTACTGGACTTTGCTTTCTCTGGCATTAAAAAAAAAAAAAATGCCAACTGTGGTCCCTTGAAAGTGCTGCCCAATAGTAGAACTAACATTCCCTTTCTTAGACTCTTGCTTTAGGAGAACCTGAAAGTAATAAGGGCTCTTCCTACCAAAGCTATGCTAGATGATTTCTTTAGTTACTTGGTTTATCCCTCCTCACCCCTGCCCATGGAGTATGGCTAAGCCTTCCGTATACAGTGATACACAGTGACAGCTTCTTATCTAATACAGGCATTGCTAGAAAAACAAACACTTTCTTTTTAGTAAGAAATAAAAATACAGATTGGATTGCAGTGTAGGAAAATAGAACACTTGCAATGTAAATCAAATGTAAAAGTGTGAATCTGAAATGACTGAAGAAGAAGAATGAGAATCCAGGCAAGAAAAAGTCAAAGTCTCAATTTGCAAACAAGGGATATGACCCAGTATTATTTACAACCAATTTTTTAATATCTTCTGTCAGCTGCCCTGCTTCATCACTGAGGCACGACACTCCGTTCCTTAGGTCCCTTACCAGACCAAACAAAAATGAAAATATTAGACACAGAAGATGTGATCCGTACAGCCTTCTAATGTTTACTGAGCCTCAGTGTTTTTTCTTCTTCATCAAGAATGTTCTCAAGGTAAACAATATCAGACTGCAGTAACATGAAACTGCTTAGCCCCTCTGCCTTCTTAATAATGTATTGCTACAGTCTGTTGCTCTAGGAATGTGCTAATTTTGTCTGAGTGGCTGATGGGGTGTGAGTTTGTCCACAGAATTCTAACACAATACTCTTTCATGTCTTCCTGCAATTATTTACATATTCCTGTTTGTTTAAAACCACCACAGTTTACACTATAGGAACATAGGACATAGTCACACATTTTTTTAAAAATTTTTATTTTTTTTACATTTTTTAAAATTTAAATTCAATTTGCCAACATATAGTATAACACCCAGTGCTCATCCCATCAATTGCCCATCACACATTTTTGAAAATGTATTTATCTGATAATATAAATTTCATCTTCAATTCTCTTTGAAAAGGAAAGTCATTGGTAGTGACATCCTCTCTTGATGTTTAAACCAAAAGCATTTAACCTTTTTTTCCCCTCCAACAGTTTATGACGTAAGCCTAATTTAACCCCTCACACTGCAAGCTGGCTTCACTACCCTATCAATAGCCACATCAGTTTCTCTTTGCTCCTAACGGTCCAGCCAGACATGCCAACTCCCTACAGCCCCCAGCCTTCTAGGTTCCCCTTTCCTGCCCACCTTTTATTTGCACTGATTGTCAAGCTCCATTAGGTAAGTTATTATTATGTAAATGTTATAGCATGCTCTTTCAGCTAGTCATCACTATCGCCACAAACTCCACAGATGGGTCAGAAAAATGGTGATGTATAGAAAATTAATAGTGTTCGGGTCAGAAAAAAAACCTGAAGCTTCAACATTTAGGCCGAAAAAGTTCAATCGACATTACTTTTCCCTGAGAGAGTAACATTGGTTGGGAGGACAGGTCAGAGGCAAGGATCCTCCTACATTCTTACAATTGGGAGAAGTATTGCATGTCTACTAAGCCAATATACTTTACTCCTGAGCCACTTGATAGAGTTTAAAAGGCGAATTCCTTGTCAATGTGTAATTATAAATAAGTTAAAACCACGACTCTCATACAAATAGAGCATGAATTTGTGTCCAAAAGGTATCCAATGGATTGAGTTTAACCATTAAAATGGTAAAGCCAATGAAGATGAGAGTAAGAGGACCACAAACTAGGAGAGGATTGTAAATTGCGTTTGTTGAATGAAATTTGATGTAAAAATTGACAAAAAATTAGGTCCAAGAGATTACTTCTACTGAGTTAAAAAAAAATCTAGTTGATCACAAATAAGCAAACCAAAAATCCCATTTTTTTTGAGTTTGCAAGTTTAAAGAAGAAAACCAAAATGTTTCATAATGCCCCCCAGCAGTATGCCTGCATGACTAGTACAGTCACTCCTAAACTCAGTAAGTATGCTTTGAATTTTCTTATTTAACTGGATCTACAAATTCTGTTATGATACACTATTTTCTACTATGTATACATAGCCATAAAGCAGAATTTGTTGTTTGAATCTTCGATATTGATTTCTCAAATGACTACATTCCTAAACTTTATCAAAGTTACCTGTTGCAATGTTTTTGGGGTGGGTTTTTGTTTTTTGGTGTTTTCCTACTGCTGTTTTTTTAAATCCCAATTTCCCAGCCATGCCCAGAAGTCTGTTCAGTGCAGTTCTGATTAGCAGGGTTTGGGTATGAGTGGTCTGTCCTAACCACTGTCTTCTGCAGACCCTCCAAAATGTTCTCATAAAGAACTCATATACAGGGTCACCTGGGTGGCTTAGTTGGCTAAGTTTCTGCCTTCAGCTCAGGTCATGATCTCAGGGTCCTGGGATCGAGCCCCACGTCAGGCTCCCTGCTCAGTGGGGAGTCTGCTTCTCCTTTTGCCTCTCCCTCTGCTTGTGCTCACTCTTTCTCTCTCTCTCTCTCTCAAATAAATAAATAAAATCTTTAAAAACAAAAAAGAGTTGTCATACAGCTGGCAAGACATGGTGTCACTTGGACTCTCTTGCCTCTCCAGCTTGTCTTACACCTGTTGTCCTTACACTCTGGGGTGAACCTCACTGTATGTCTCTACCAGCAGGCATTCACCCTGCCTGGGCACCCATAGCCCAGGTAACATGCTCATTCTTCATACCCAGTCTTAGATGTGGTCTTTCTGGGGAAGTCTTCCCTGAGCTTCTGATACCTAATTTCAGAGCACCCTCTTCTTCTCTATTACAATTTATTTTCACTTATTGACTGTAAGGTTACTGGAAGTGGGGACAATGCCTACCCGTTCATCCTTTTTTTAGGTTCTTTAGCACCTTACATGTCTCGCCCGGTCCACTCATAGTCTGCTGGTATCTGGACAGCCCTCTGAGTGGCCCTGGCCAGTAAAATAAGGATGGCCCCAAATTCTCTAACTCAGCCCTCCTTACTCACTCCCACCTCAAACACACCTGAAATGTCTGTGAGTTCTGGAAAGAGATAATTATAAAATAAATTATCTCATGAAATAAGACTTTGGGGATGTGTGTTAAAAGTCCAAATCCCTAAGTATTTTTCATGAAAAGCTCAATGTAGAAATTATGGGTGAGAGCAGGTGTCTATACTTTTCATGGGTGTCCCAAATAATTTTGTATGATTTTTTAAGTGTAAGAAAAAAACAGTACAAAGGAAAAATCATGTACTAAAAGCATCATAGTCATGCTGTGAAAAAATCCTTCAAAAGCACAGGCAGCAAGAAGCAGAGGGACATCTCTGTTGGTTAAAGACGGAGATTGCCGGCCGTTTTAAACCTGGCATAGATCAAGGGAGGGTGGAGTAGTGGGAAGTCTTTCAGAGTTTCAGCAAGAGCACCAGGAAGGGGGTAGAAGTTGGACACTGGACAGAGAGTCTCCAGAAGGGCAGCTGGGGTCTCATGTTATAAGAGAAGACCTTCCTTTCCAGGTGTCCTGGAAGGATAGGAGAACCGGGGTCTGGACCCTGCCCCATAGTGTGAGATGTTGGTCTCCTAGGAGTGAAGCTTGTGCCTTGCTAGTAAGAGTGTGCTGACTCATGGCACTTGCCACATCCCACATCCTATGTGGGATCCAGCCAAGCTCCCCAAGTCAACAAAGCAGGGTGAAATAAGTCCTTGCACAAAGGAAGCTCCTGGCTGGACCAAGTTGAGTATCTCACTCTGAGGGGATCATTGTGAGCTGGCTATTGGTCTATATAAGGAGACTCAGCACATTAAGTCTATCTGATTGGGTGAGGTTAATCTCTGAGCCAATCAGTTGAGTTGAGGCACCTAGATGGCTCTGTTAGTTGAGTGTCCAATTCTTGGTCTCAGATCAGGCCTTTATCTCAGGGTTCAAGCCCTGTGTCGAACTCCAACCTGGGGGAAAAAATAAAAAAGAAGGTATAGGGTAGTGTGGCCAGAGAATAAGAAATACAGAGGCATGTAGAGAAAAGCACGAATGCCACAAAGTAGAGATCCCAGGGGCCACGAGAGAATGAGAAGGAAAGCAGCTGCCTCACCCTCCTGAAATCACCAGACTGCTTCCCAAAACCAGTACCAGAATTTAATGCATTTGTATAGTAAGTTCCCTTCTCCTAAGGTGGCCTGAGGAAAGCCGGAGCCTAAGAACAGCAAAGGCAAGGTGCTCCTAGAGAAGTACAAGATATAGGTTGTGCGCAGGATGGAGGTGGGGAGGGCTTTTAAGAGAACTTAAAGCCTTGCTGTGAGGAAGAGCCTCATTAACACAACTCCCTCTAAAATAGCTTTTAACTGAGCCATTACTACATTCCAGGCTCTGTTCTAAGTACTTTACAAATATTTTAAAATTTATTTAATTCTCATAACTATTTTAGGAGATGGTCATTACTATTATCCTCATTTTATAAATGAAGAAACAGATACAGAGAGTTTAGGGAGTATGCCTGAAGTCACACAGGGAGTAAGTGAGAGAACAGGGATTTAAGGTGGGGCACGGTAGCTCAAGGGCCTATGTTACCTTCCTCAAATCAGGTAAAAAAATAATAATGATGCTTGTGACTGTTAATGTGACCCAATTTTTGTCCCTAAACTGTGGTGCTCTAACAAAACATAGGTTGTATGTGTAGCATTCATCCTCTGGTATAATTATTTGTTTACCTGTCTGTCTCCTAAATGCAGAGACTATCTATCTTATGTTTGCATCCACAGTTCCTAGAAGAGTAGCTGGTGCATGCCAGGAGCTCAAGTTTTTTAAAAATTGTGTTTTCGAAGAAAAAATATTAGATCTGGAGGTGAGATTATATAAGGTCTTCAAAGAATGGAGTTTTATCTTGAGGACAGTTGAATGTACTGGGTGGTTAGGGGACACATGTGACAGTGGTGTGGAGATGAGCAGGAGAATGGACAGAGATTTTGATAGAAAAATTATCTAGAAGAGGTAGATTCTGGACCAGTCAGAGGACAGTAGCTAATCAGAACTTACCATCGTGAGGCAAATAAAAAGACTTTAATGGAAGGATTTCTTTTTTTTTTTTTTTTTTTTTGTAGATTTTTTAAAGTAATCACTACACCCAACTTAGGGCTTGAACTCTGAACCCCGAGATCAAGAGTCACAATCCCTACTAACTGAGACAGACAGATGTCTCCTAAAGGACTCCTTACAAAAGTGTGATCCCATCCAGAAGCCATTAGTACTCCTAGGATTGAAGAAATATGGGGAGCAAATCTTAATAGGAGCTTGGTAAGAACTGGAGAAGCTATAGCCCCAGAGGGAATAGCCACAACCGGACACACTGAGGCACAGCTTGAAGACATGTCCAGCTTGCCTTTTTCATGCCCTCCTGTTTCCTAGTGGTGCCTTTACTGGCTGAACCAACCAGCATCCAATTGGCACTAAGCTCAGGAGATTAGCCCCACAGGGCACAGGGCCAGGCAAAGGCAGACAAACCGATCTGGAGGGGAGGCAAATAGAATGTAGAGAAGTTTTAGAACATTTGACAAATTTGTTTCACTATTATTTTCCTTTTGAAGTATATATACACAGAAGTAAGAAATGACAAACATAAAAGTCTAAATACGTATAAAACAGCTTTTGCCCTGAATAGAGAACAAAAATTCTAAGTAACAAAAACATCATATGAGTTAAATTGGCAGATCTTTCTCCCTTAATAGTTTATAACATATTGGTGAGTCATACAATTAGTAGCATCTTGTTGCCTTTTTTGTTTTTAAGTTATTTGGTAAGTTAGGGTGCATTCCGCTGCAAGTAACAAAAAATCAAAGCAAAGTGGTAAACAAAAGAAGCATTAATTGATTCCCATAACTAGAAAGTCCATTTCTAGGCTGAAAGATTGCGTTGGGTAGATTTGGTGGCCCAATGATGTCACCAAGTACATGGCTTCTTTATGGCTCCCTGCCATGTCTTCCATTCTATTTATTTTGGAGCTGGCTTCCTACTTGTGGTTGATACATCTCTCTTGATATGCAGAGAGAGAAAGAGTTCTTTCTGGAAACTCTCTGAGATTTTTCATAGAAACATCTGGAAGGCTTCCTCCTATATCTCCAAATATTCGCTCAATAACTATGACTAACAATAGAATTACATCGATTAGCATCATCTTGAGCCACGTGACCTGTCCCTAGAATCAGGGTAGAGTTAATTTGGCCCTAGTCAGAAGACTAAGCTACAGAATCATGGATCACACCATCTTCCCCACAAAGTATCAGGGATTACCAAGAGAAGGGTAAATGAATGCTTGGGGGGAGGGGGAACTCCTGTCTCCACCATACTACTAAACTGAAAATTTTGCATTATGCTTAATGAAAATATGTAACACATGTGCAATGGTCAAGAGTCTTAATAGCAAACAACAAGAATCCATTCTAGTCAGTGGAAAAAAAACTTTCTTAAAAGGTGTTTGGTAGCTCTCAGAATCTTTGGAAGGGTCAGAGATCTAGACCAAGTTGTTTGCTATCAAAATACTCTCTGAATGCCATCTGGTAATATGATATTCAGACCTGGATGTCAGAAACTGCCAGCACCAGGGCCAGAAAACTGAAGACCTCTGCCACCATGCTTGCCATGAGACTGGTCTCCAGTGATGCTTCAGTGGCATCCAAATCTCACATGTACACATCTGATTGGCGAAGCCCAGGCATGTGCCTGAACCCTGGATTCCAGGTAGGATGGTGATGAGGTGTCTGGCACCTACTTGGGAAGATAGGATTCAGTATGGGAAGTGTTGAAAGTAAGAGTATCCAGAATTTTTTTTTTTTTTACGATTTTATTTATTTATTCAGGAGAGACACAGAGAGAGGCAGAGACAAAGAGAGAGGCAGAAGCAGGCTCCCTGCGGGGAGCCCGATGTAGGACTTGATCCTAGGACCCTTGGATCATACCCTGAGCCAAAGGCAGACGCTCAACCACTGAACCACCCAGGTGTCCTGAGTATCCAGATTTTGAGCAGCCGCAAGTACTTATCACATACTATAATATGCAACACTATCCCCTGCTACCAAAGGTCCAGGACTGTGCTCTAAGGCAAATGAATCAGGGCCACAGAAAGGGAGCTTGCCCATAAAATAAGCACAAAATTCTTCATGTGCAATTAATAAAGTGGTATTATGAAAATAAAGTGGTATTGAGGAAAAGCTCAATCTATATCTATCTGGTTCAATCTATACCTCTGTCAAGCCCCAAATCCATTTTATTACAGGACCGACACTGATCCCTGCAATGACATTAACTCTTATTTAAACAATTGTCCTGTGTATTATCTCTGCATCACTTAGTTTCTTGGCTCCTTCTGACAAAATCTTCATCTCTCATAATACACCGCAGATGCAAAAACCTACTAAGAACAGCAAAATGTATGTGGGGTTCACTAATCTTTTCTGATGTAGTATGCTCACTCTGGGGGTTCTAGAAAGAAGAGAACTGCATGGATTAGCTGGCATGGCCTTTACTGGCATTTTGACAAGAATAAACAAATTACTTGCGAAGAAATATGATAGCGTTATCGTATATTTGATACCAAGTCTGTGTATCTGTATTTTCGGCAAAAACTACCTCATGCAATCTTTCCAAGAAGGGGAAGCTAGATATAGTTATACCCATTTTACCAAAAAGGAAATTGAGGCTCAGACACATTGCCCATCTTGCCCTGGGCAAGGCAAGTAATCTGCCTCCTAGAATCATCCACTTTCAACATCTTGTCACGTGGAAGCCAGAGACAACCTCCCTCTGAGACAGGGGTGCAGTGGGGAGGGGGTGATTCTTACACTTCCCCAAACTCTCCCAACGTGTGCCTCCAACAATTGAGTTCTCCTGCACCGAGATACCATGTCTGGTTTCAGTGTGGATCTCGGATAACAGTTCCTCCAACCCATCTGGCCTTGGTTTCTTCCAGCCTTCATTAACTCTAATTTCATTATCACCTGTTCTGGTGTGACCCTGCGTTCCCTGCACGCTCCTCTCCTTCTCTTGGGAAATGAATTTCCGTCTCTGCATCAGCTCTCTACCCAACCGTGTGAGCCCCGAGGCAAAGCTCTCATTTGTATGTGAGTACTGTCCATCTCCCCTGTCGTCCCAGCCACCTCCTAAGGCTCTGACTCTTCGGTCATCTCTGACTGCAGATGAGACCGAGGGGAATTTCTTAACAAGCATGGGTGTGTGTGTGTGTGTGTGTGTGTGTGTGTGTGCAATGTGCGCATGCGCGCATGCAGGTGCTATCTCTCAGATGATTTTTATTGCATTTATGATTCGTATTTCTGCTTTGGATTGAAATCTCCTTTCACCCTTTTAATTTCATTTCATGAATTCTCACACCAGGATCTAATATAGCTCACATATCCTTTGGGAGAAATAATAAAATAATTTTCTAGTTTGGTAACAAATTAGGTGTTGTTTGGCAGCATTATTTGATTAGCTCGGTGAGGCCAAATTTCTCAAAACAGTACATCAATGGGAGGTTATTCCAGCAATACCAATGGGGCATACGTCGAAAAGCTCAAGTCAGACCAAATGGAAAAAAGACACAAAAGGCAAGAAAAGGGGGGAAAAAATCAACCTCCTTCTGCTTTCCCCTTCCTCCCCATCTAAACTTCCCTCCACCTGCCCTACCTGGCCAGCCCTCTGCAGCAGGAATGTCCTCTGAGTAGAGGCCAGATAAAATAGCAAGGCAATAACGTTTTATTTCTGTTCTGTTGCCAATGAGCTTGTGCTAAATCTCTGTATCCCCAGTCTTCTCTCTCCACATAAATGTACCTCCAGCAAAAAGGGGGGGGCAGTGAGATTGGAGTGCATGATGTCAGAGATATATATATATATATGGATATGGATATATACACACATATACATACACATTCATGTATATCACACATATACATGTGTGTACCCATACTATTACTGTAATTTCCATTCTTTTTAAGATTTTATTTATTCATGAGAGACACAGAGAGAGGCAGAGTCAAAGGCAGAGGAGAAGCAGTCTCCCTGTGGAGAGCCTGATGTGGGACTCGATCCCAGAACATGGGGATCAGGCCATGAGCCAAAGGCAGACCAACCAGTGAGCCACGCAGGCGTCCCTCCTTTTTTTTTTTTTTTTTTTTTTTTTTTTTACAAAATGCAAAGCAGTACTTTTTGTGATCTGATAGCATTTTAATAAACTTGAATTTCTAACTACTAAACTTAACATTACGTGCTGTACTAACTTATGTGACATAGTCTCCATGACTAATTGCTTTTTGCTTTTCTTATTTTTCCCAAGAAGTAAATTATCGTCACTATGACCATGAGCTCTTTCTCTGTAGCCGCTACTGGGTAAAAGAGGCATTAGGAAGGCATACCAAGGAAGGAAAGATAAATAGTTTCATTGACATCAAAAAGTAAACAACCAGAAGATTGAACCATTTCAATAGGTCTTAAGGAAGAAAGTCCACAGTACTGGGCGAGGGGAATGACAAAAAGCAAAGTTGCATCCCTCCAAGAAAAGTTACGTTTGATTAAATTTCTCTCTTGATTCATCCTGAGAAATTATTTCCCTCCCGAGGCCTGGAATGGACCTTTTGAAGGACAGGCGCCCGCTCTTGGTATTGAATTCAGCCCCAGCGCACTATTTTTAAAGCGGTCACAGTTGTAGCTGCACGGCAGTGTGCGTCCAGCCTTCAGATAAGCAATTGACCGTGAAATAATAGTACATGGCTTTTAATATATACCCTCTGGTTATGGGTGTGCATACTAAACATACAGTATTTAAAAATATATGCCTATACATATAAACACACAAACCCTGCAAGCTACAGCTCTCTTTATCTAAATGGACTGGCAGCTGCTTGAAATCTCCCCTCTACTCTCCCTAAGGTCTCAGGTGTAGGATTCATGAGCCAATGTCTCAGCTAGAACAGGTGTCTATCGCTGGGTAAATAGCAATTAGGCCCAAATTTCAGACTTTTTTTTTTTTTTTTCAAATCCCTTTCGGAGGAAAAGCCCAGGAATAAATAGTTGCTGTAACGGCCAGGGGTATTGTGTAGCATTATAGCCTCCAGCTGGTCTATTACATACTATAGACAGGCAAAGAATACGAGCACCTGACAGATGTGTTCTGTTAGCTTCATTAGGAAAGAAACAAAGAAACTCCTCAATTAATAGCAGCGGAGCCAAATGGGGGTGGGAGGGGGGAGCTCGAGGGGAGAAGAATCATAGCCTGTTATTTAAACAGAGTCAGGGAGCCTTTCACTAGTGGCTTAATATGATTCATTAATAAAAACAGCTTTTTGAATGCCCAGTTTAAGTCAAAAGAAATCACCAGCATTTTTTTTCCCCAGCAAAGGAAGGGCAAAATGACAAATTGCTGCTGTTAAATTCATTTCATGTGGGGATGGCCTTTCTCAAAGATCTCTTAAACTGCAAGGCTGGATGTTTGTCACATTAAGTGGCAGAGCGGTTCTCAAAAATCGACTGTGGCACATCAGGGTCTCAGATGAATGGCCAGCAGTGGCCATCCAATAATTTTATATATCCAGACCAGGAAGCATTTAGTGTTGTTTAAATGAACGAGCATTTTTAAAGTAATGAAATGCAGCTCTTACCCTGAAGAAAGGAAAATCTGTCCACGGAGTCACTTTTAATTTTTTTTTTCTTCTTAGAATGGTTTGAAACGCCAGGGAAGCCCTGCTAACCGAGGGTTCCATTTCTTACAAGGAGTACAAGTCCACTGGTTTCTCCTTTTATATTTCTTTCTCTGAAGATATACAGTGAACCTACGTGTGACATAATACACAATTGTGAACGGGTGAGCTATTTATTGTGTTAAGATCTGAATTCTGAATGAAAATGGTTCTTTTTCCACACAAGCCAGAATCTGCAGCAATAACACCCCTTTTATAATAATGATTCTCTAGTTAGGATTTTCCTGTGAGATTTTAAAGAACCCTGTTGGCTACCAGGAGGCTAAAGTAGACATTCTGACCCACTTACTGGATGTAAGGAGGGAAAAATAAATTCCAGACTCTTTCCCTTCCACCCCCACCCCTTCACCTCCACTTGATTTACATAACACAAGTGAAAAGCACTTGGACGTAAAGAACTTAGAAACTTCAGGGAAAATTCTAGTCTCTTATCCAGGTAATTAGGCCATAGTGCAGGTTAAATTATCATGGGTGTATCAACCTGCATGGCTTCTTCTATGCTAAGAACTCATGGAGCAGGCACCGTGGAACAGTGGAAGACCCCAGAGCCCTGGAGTAACATAGGCCAGCAAGGATATGCTCCAAAATCAGAACGAAACGCTCATCTGTCTAATTGGGGTGTTGTCCCGCCAAAGAAATAGAAATCAAAACATAAATGGTCATGGCCAAATATGATGGGCCAGGCTCTTTGTGATGGAAATGTAATTGTAAATCTTGATGGCCAACTCAGGCTGTGATGTCTTGATGCTCTTCGATTTTTAAAATATACTCTTGGCTTCTATCTGTATTCCCACCTCCCCATCCCCTCCCCGCTGCCCACCCCAGAATAATAGCCGAAGAACTAAAAAGGCTAATATCTACTCCCACGTGAAGAGGAATGAAAAGGAAAAAGCAGCAAGCCTTCCTGGCAGCAAAGGCATTTTTCACTCAAAAGTCTCTTCTTCAACTGCTAATATTTCACATTTGACATCCAAGAACTGAACACATGAAGGATGAAAAGTCAGAATGTGAACCTATTATGTTCAGACTCTATGTCATTATAGATGCTCATATTTAGAAACTACCGAAGGAAACCTTCATTGCCATGTGTTGGCAGATCTTTGCAGAAGGGATCTTTCGGACCTAAAATTAGCTTTCGTGATGGTGTAGGTAATGTACAAAACTCCCACCCAAAGATGCGGTCAAAGCTCAAAATCACACCAAAAAAATCACCTGGTCCAAACTAATAAATTATAATCCCAGCCTGCATGTTTGAATCACAACATCCAGTGTATTTTGGCTCATTTAGAAAAATGCACTTTGGGTTTTTATTTTTCTTTTCTCACCTCCATCTCAGGTGCACACTTCCTTCTTGGTGCTTTGAACAACTCAGGATCACTGATGCACATTTGTTTTCAAACGATGCCAGGCACCTTGAACATTATCTTTGACTCCTCTTTCTCCCTTGCTCCCATATTCATTGTACTCTGATACCTCCGCCTTCTATAGGAGATCCTCTCTGCTCTCCATCCACCCCCGTTCTCATTTAGTCCCACATCATTTCACACAGGAACCACTGAAAAAAATCCTCTTAGTTGGCCCCATTGCTCATTGTACCAAACTCTTGAAACCAGTCTTCACTCATCTGCCAGAAAGAGTGTCCTCAAATAAGAATCAGACCAATTACTCCTCAGTCCAGAGGTATTCCAAGGCTCCCATCACTTAGAAATTAATGCCAAAGTCTTTAGCATGGTATACAGTGACCAAATGGACCTTCTCCTGCCATCCCTAGGATTATTGGTTCTAACAGCTTTTCTGGAGATTTTGCAAGATAACCTACACACACTGTCATAAGTATGGTGTTAGCTGTAGCTTTTACATAGCTCCTCCTTGTAAAGTTGCAGGATTTCCCTTCTATTTCACCTTACTGAGAGAATTTTTATCACGAAGGGGTACCTCACAGAAGGTCCCCTAGGATCTGATGCTCATCACAAATGACCCATATTACACTTACTATTACATATAATAGGTGAATCAACGTACATCTCCTCTGATTTTTATGTCATGTGTGGTGTTCTTGGTCCATTCCTATATTGACTTAATATCTTTAATATTTTTATCTGACTTTATCTCTTCCATGTCCCTTACACCATGCACTCGGCACAGGCTCCTGCATCGTACATTCCTTGCAGCCAGGTGTGGTGTCTCTATAATTCTTTGCTCAGCACATTTATATGCAGAACCCATGGCTTCATAACTTTCTTATATGCAGAGAGAAGTACAGAATTTCTGGTTTGATTTCTCTTTCTCTAGAATTAATGTCTGGAAAGAAAATTTTAAAATAAAGATTGTTCTCAGATGAAAAAATGCCTTGCTCAGTGAAATTTGTGAATGTGGCCAACTATGTTTGTTGGGGTGGGGGTGGGGGTGCAGGGCAGGTTACAGAATTTGCTTTAAAGAGTATTGAGATAGACTAATTGGGACCATAAGCTGAGAAAGACTTTTCAGACTGTTTCCCTATTAGTGTAAGGAAGAATCACATTCTTAGAGGTTTCCTTCTGTTGGGAAATCATTCGTCTCTCTTTGGCTATTCACAGATTCACTTAGATCTGTCACAGGCAGGCTCAGGCCAACGCAAATAGGAAAAGTGTTTGAGAGCAGCTAAGTCTGGGTAGATGTGCCACTCACTATACTGTCCCTTGTTGTCTCAAACAGCTCCTCATATAACTAACTCATAGTTTCTCCCATCTGTCAAGAAGCCTGCTGGTTTTAACATTCCATTTTATTGTCAGCAACTCTTTCCGATTCTCTTCAAGCCTTGAAACCACACAATGAAGTTTTATGGGCATTTGGATTTTTTAAGGAAAAACAAACTTATGAATCATTTTCATTATGTTTGAGATTGGTATTCATGATCTTTTCTTCCTTTTGTTCTCTTAACTGGAATCACACACACACAAACACACACACACACACACACGAAATAATCGGCTTTTCTTGGTACAGTATAGAACCCCTTTGGGTAGCAACATTTTCAAAAGAAAAAGGAGTAATAATCCCAGGACTTTCTCCTAAGGGATAACTTTGAGAGAAAAGAGATCTGTAAGAAGGGAATAAATACAACTGTAAAATTTTAAAGCAGATGTATAAAAAATTTTTAAATAAAGTAGTAAAATATTCACAGTGGTATGACCAAGTGTTTATCTTCTCTATAGAGAAAGTACATTTAAATGGATTGGAAACTATGAGGGTCCCTACAGCCAAATGGGCACAGAGTGTGAACAAACAATTCACAAAAGGAGAAAGCATTCAAACACAGTAATAAAGAGATGCAAATTAATATAGCAAAAATACCACTTTTCATTTTTGCAAAACTTTTTCAATAATACTGTTCAACATTCATGAGGTAGAGGTGAAACCAGGAAGTGAGGCTCTCATGTTGCTGGAGGGATATAAATTGACCCAATTCTATAGGAAAGCAGTTTGGCAACGTTTCCAAAGTCCTAAAAATGTTCGTATTCATTTACCCTGAAGTCTATTTACAGAAAGCACTTAGAAATTAAGTACATTTTTGAAAACATGTGAACATATTTATCTCAATGTCAATTTCAATAACAAAACATAGAAAATATCCTGTTTATGACATATACGTGGAAATACAATCAATAAAAATTAGATGTGTCAAAAATTTTGACTAATATAAGGAAATGCTAATGGCATTTTATTCAGAGAAAGAAAAAAATACCATGTTGCAATTGTTTTGCTCTCATTCGAATTTGAAAAGCTGTCTAATTTTAGAAAAGATACTTTCTTGCTTTAATTATATACATACATAATATCTAATGTTAAAATATTTTTTAAAGAATACGATAAATGCAGAAAATTCATAACCTACAACCATGAAGAGTGGTGAGATTATGGATAATACTGCAATTTGCCTTATCCATGGGGGATACATTCCAAGACCTCTAGTGGATGCCTGAAACTGCAGACAGTACCATGCCCTAGATATGCTACATTGTTTCTAATACATACATACCTATAATAAAGTTTAATTTATAAATTAGATGTAGTAAGAGATTAACTACAATAACCAGTAATAAAATAGAAATTGCAATTATAAATGAAAACAATTGCAATCAAAACCATATACTGTAAAAAGAATTACATGATTGTTCTCAAAATATCTTATTGTACTATATCACCCTTTTTCCTCTTGTGAAGATGCAAGATGATAACAGTGCCTCCAAGATGAGATGAAGTGAGGTGGATGAATCGGGCATTGGGATGTATCCTGACCTTCTGACAATAAGTCAGAAGGAGTACCATCTGCCTACAGACCGTGGTTGACCTGGGGTAACTAACACTGTAGAAAGCAGAAAGCACAGATAAGGGAGACCACTATCATTTTTTTCTTTCAATGTCTTTTATTTTAATTTTTTGTTAGAGTATGTGTTACTTTCACAGTTAAGAAAAAAAATTATAGGCATAAAAAACTTGAAAATCTGGGGCTTTTTACTTTTCCTCTTAAAAAAAAAAGATTTTATTTATTCATGAGAGACAGAGAGACAGAGGCAGAGACATAGAGGGAGAAGCAGGCTTCCCAGGGAGCCTGATGCCGGACTCAATCCCAGGACCCCAGGATCATGACCTGAGCCCCAGGATCATGACTCAACCACTGAGCCATTCAGGTGCCCCTATGTTTCCTCTTGTAGGTCTTCTATGAGAAATGAAATCTAATCTAAATATTAATTCTTAGAAGGGAAATTATTTGTGGCCAGCACATGTTGGTCACTATGCTAAGCAATTGAACGTATCTCATTTAATACTTACAGTAACCCTGAAAAATAGATGTTCATCTCATTTTTATACAAGAAAAATCTGAGGCTCAAAATGTAAGCATCTTGCTCAAGATCACATGGCTAATAAGCACTAGAGCTTGAATTTGAACACTGTTATTTTCACATTGTTATCAATGCTAGACACACCTTAAGTGACCTCCCTTCCAGGCTAAATCATTTATTAAGAAGAGGGAAAAAAATGACGAGTTTAATTATTTAAGGAATGAGATTAAAATGCAATTTTAATTTGAGCTTATGCATAGCCTTCGTTTGTTTTGTTTAGAGATTTAAAGAGCGGGGAAAGGACTTCAAAGAGTGTCTTTTCTAAAATCAGCCAGCATTGTTTTAGCTGTTCAAATGACAGCCAGAGAATTAGCGGTGTATAGGAACAGTTTCAGTTATCAACCGTGTCTGCCTTCTACAAACCTCGACTGACCATACTGCTTCTTAATGCACAGTGTGTTCTTCACTAATACACAAAATAAGCTCTCGGGATCTTTCCTCCAGCCTTCTGCTGCGGTACTTGATGATTGATCTAAAAGCAATAGGAAATGGCCCCCTTCAAGGTGTGTTAAATGGCTGAGTTCCTATTTCTTCTTAAACTCTTATACCCATTCATCAGGAATAACTCATGGACATAGGGTCGCCTGGGAGGTCTGAGATAGCTTTTGTCTCATTTTCTTGTATTTTTGTTCCTTTCTCACTTGTTTTATGCCTAGCTGATGGGAAGCCATTTCAGGCAACTTCCTCACTCTTAGGGCAAAGCTCACAGGTGAGGAAAATTGGAGTCACCACTCATGTAGCACGTATCAGGTTTGTTTCAGGATTATGTCATACCCACGATCCAGAAGCCAGAATCTCATTAGCACCCAGAGGAAGACTTCCACCCTTTCTTCTCTTTCTTTATTTTATATTTTATATTTTATTTTTAAGTAATCTCAACATGCAATGTGGGACCTGAACCTACTACCCCAAGCCCAAGAGTCACATACTCCATCAACCGAGACACCCAGGAACCTCTGTTCTATTTACTTTCTTTAAAATGAGAAGAAAATTGCTTATTCCTCCCCACTCACATGTCTTCCCTAGACAATGGAGACAAAAAAATTATAGCTTAACTCTGTCCCCTTATTGTATTTATCGGTGAGTTCTTGCAATAAAGGAATTAATACAACCAGAAAAGTCTGTTCTAATCTCTGTGCATGTTTTAAAATTTAAAAAAATATATATATTTTCCTCTTTCATCTTTGCTTCACACACTTCTACAAATTATGCTGGTTCTATTCCTCTAGTGCATTAAGCTAGCGTGTTGCTATGTCTCAGCTCTCCATGTGGGTTCCGGCATCAAAGCCTTGGGCCAATTTTATTTCATTTGTATTTGCTGTCAGAACAATGTCTTTATTCTAAAATGCCCTTCTCAAATCACCTCTCAGGTGGCTTGGTAGAAGCAGCATGCAGTAGAAAAATAATATCTTTTTTTAAATCCATGTTATTTCTTTTATGTTTTACCCTGTGAATACTGAATGCACAGCACACTCAAACAGCGTCCTGAGTTCCATTTTTAAGATGAAAAGTACCTTTTATTTTAAATCTCCCAGAGACAACTGATCTGCTTCCTTTCTTTATAACAGGTTTGGGGGAAGGGTGGATATTCAAATCCCCACTCGATGATAAACATTTCTACAATTTTATTTGTTTTAGGCTGCTGGATGACACCCAGATTGATTCAATTTTGTGCAAAAGTCTCCCAAAATAAAGATTAAAGTGCATTTAGGCAGTTGACAAGGCTGCAGAATTCCACTGCTTCAAATTAGCATGAAGGGGCGATGAGGGCAAGAGTGGACTCCGGAACTCAGAACCCTATCATCTTGCTTCTCCACACTGTGTAATAGAGGAGCATTTGCAGGAAAATGCCTTTTCTTTCCTGCATAGTGTAGGAGGAGAGAGAGAGAGAGAGAGAGAGAGAGAGAGAGAGAGAGAAAAGAGATTTAAGGAGAAATTGCTGCAAGCTGGCAGGTAGCGGGCAGGGGATCAATCCAGTTTGTCACATTAAGGATTGTAAAGAATCCATCTCAGAATGACACTGATGATTCAGAGTATTAAGTTCAGTTCACAGCAAGGCACATGGCAGTGGAAGCCCAGAAGGGAATTCAAACCCAAAGAATGTTTGGAGAAAGGAAGACAAGACCCAGCATAGGGGCCGGTTCTGAAAGGCTGCGTCTGCCAAGGAGTTAATAATAGCTCTCCCTTACCTGCTTCCCCTCACCATTTCCTTCTGACTGCAGTGTCAGCCATCCTCAGTTGTTGAACCTGTGGATGGCTGGCCTTTCCAGACATCAGTCAACTGGATGATGAGAAAGTAAACCTTTGTGCATGCAGCCTCATGTGCCACTCCCAAAGAAGTCATCGGTGTGAGCCTAGCTAATGCAAATGACCTCCTGCCTGCCATTACTTCCAGCTTCTTCAGAGACAACCGTTCGTTTATCCCCATCCTCCCCGCCCAGGGGTATATCCTCAAGACCTTCTCCAATTCCTTTGAACCTCTCTGTCTGGTAACTACTAGGTGACAATTCCTCTTTGTCCTTTATTGTACTTATCCTAATTAGCAGGTATATATTGATTTGTGTGTTTGTTTGGCTTCTGTTTTTCCCCTATAGAGTAAGCCCCATGAGACACATCACATTCACCCTGTATCACCTCTGCCAAACACCATGACTGGCACAATAGGCTGTCAATAACTTTATATGATATATGTGGGATGAACATATGGTTGGGTGGATGGATGAATGAATGAATTTAAAAGATAAGTTTTCAGGAAGTAGAATAGAGAGTATCTTATAGAATCTGGTCAAGTCAGAAAACAAAGATATTTTGTCACGTTGCTTTGACTGAGATTTTTCTTGTATTTTAACATCTCTCTAATTGAATGGATCTTTATGGACTCTTAAAATTATAACCAGCAGAGTCGATTTCTTTTTTCTTTCTTAATAGTGCACAATATAATGGTGCATTTTACAACCACTGGTGTCCTAGAAGAACCATAATCATGAACCATAGCCAATAGAAAGGCAAATAAGAACACCTGGATGGATGCTGTCACTCATAAACTTCAGAGGGCTCCTACAGACTGGGGCTTATCAAGCTTTACATCAGAATCACCTTGGTAAAAATACAAATTTCTGGGATCAACCCCAGAGTTCTTGTTCAGTAAGCCTGAAGCAAGATTCAGGAATCTACTTTTTTTTTTTTTTTTTTTTCCCTCAGGGTTGTGAGGGGTGGCTAAGAGAGCCTGACGTGGGACTCGATCCAGGGTCTCCAGATCACACCCCGGGCTGCAGGCAGCGCTAAACCGCTGCACCACCAGGGCTGCCCCCCAGGAATCTACTTTTAAAGCCTTTCAAGTCTTGGGATGCAGGTGATCCTCTGCCCCCACTTTGATAAAAGGTTTTCATATGTTTCTCCACCCCTAGCAAGGTAAATGCAAAGGTTTCAAGGATTCTTTATAAATCATTGAAGGTCTAGTCTTCAAAATAGAACTAACCAGTAAGACATGGGTCCCTTGCCCAAGGTCATTTATTACTGTTCCTCTGGTAAGACACATCAATGAACTGTGATACAACTAGAAAATATAACCGTATTCCAGACTATACAGTGTCCTATGGCCCAGTTCACGTTAGAAAGCACAATAGTTGAACCACAGGAACATGTTCAAGAGGCAACATTTGGGTGGATTCACAGAAGATGACTTGGCAATTCTCCAGGTGCACAAGGGCTGAGAAGGAAGGCATTCTAAACAGGAGGAATAGAGTATATGCAAAGCAGATGTGGACGCCACTTCAAATCTCTTATAGGAGCAGAGAGTCAATCAATAGTGATAAATGAAGATATTAACACCTCTTCTTTTTGTAAAAGCCTGTCATTCATTAAAGCAAGCATACATCTAATATCTAATGCTTTCCTTGTAACTATGATAGAACTGAGAATAATCTTTGTAGTAGGAACCTCTGAGATGGACACAATGGTCCTCATCTCCCAATATTGGCACCCTTGTGTCATCTGTGCTCTTTGAGTGTGGGGACCTAGTAGCTCACTTCTAATAAATAGAGAACAACAAAGGTGATGGGATGTGCCTTCCAAAAGTAGGTTACAAAGACTTGCTTCCATCTTGCTCATATTCTCTCACTTTCTTGCTCACTTGGTCTGAGGAAGCTAGCTGCCGTGTTGTGAGCAGTCTTATAGAGACATCCACACACAAGGAATAGAATCCTGATAATAATCATGTAACTGACCTTAGAAAAAGACCTCTCCTGGCACTCCCCCAAGTCAAACCTTCAGATGACACCAGGGGTTTGTTTATTAAGGAGCTTATCAAAGACCACAAGCCAGAGACATCCATTTACTTTGGGCCCGGATTCCTGATCCACACAATCTATGAGACAATAAATGCTTGTTCTTTAAGCTGCTAAGATTATTACATGACAATAAATAAATAATGCGGTACCTTTTTTTGGAACTTTATGTTTTGTTATCTCACTAGATACCCATTAAAGCCTTGAGAGGTAAACAGGGCAGGTGCTATTACCTCCACTTGATTGATGAGGAAGCTGAGTTCGAGGACACTGTTAACTTGAAAGGCTCATCTGGCTCAGACATGAGTTTACCGAGACCCCAACCTAGCCTCTGAGTTCATGCTGTCTGACCACATTTGCAAGAGCATTAAATAAAAATCTGAGAACCAAGTCCTGCCCCTAACTCTACCAGTATTATCTGTGCAACTAAGTAGCTCAATTAATCCATCTGGATACTAGAGTCTTCACGGTTATAATGAGATGGTTGAGTTGGGATCACTAAAATCCCCCTTAGCTCAACACTTCTCCATTTTATATGAGGAAAACAAAACTAGCTAAGTGAAGTTATTTCGATGGTTAGGGGTTATAACAAAAAAAAAAAAAAAGGAAGAAAAAACTATGTCTCAGCTCCAGACTGTCCACTATCCTGTGCTAAGCACAATGTACTAATCTTGTTTCTTTCACTTCCAACTGCAGGACTGCAGGAGGAGTGTAAATCTACATTATCCTGACATTGAGCTTTCTCTTGTGGGACAGTTACTCTGCCATGACCTCCCCGGAACCAGAGCTGTCCAGCTCTGCGGGCCATAAGTGCCAGGTGACATTTAGAAGGCCAATTTTTATTAGCAGGTTCTATTCACTAAAGTATTGAGTTATCTATGCTCAGAAAGCCATAATCTTATTTTGCAACTTACCTTTTAGTAAATACCTAATGATTTAGGGAGCCAGAGGCATCACCAAGAGAAAATCAATATAAAATATATTGCTTGAGTACTAACTGAAAGAACTTACCATTACATGATGAGTTAACAGTAAGTTATCGGAAATGTGACTACCTTTATTGTAACTGTTTTTTTTTTTTTTATCTACACAGGAGAGAGTGGGAGAGTAAATGTAATGTGCCATTATGAACCTGTCAGTCATGTATGTATGAGACATCAGCTCCATCTAGAACAAAATTTCCTGCCACTCAGAAATCATGTTTAACATTAATCTGTTATTCTGATCTGTACTCACTAGATTTTTGATGGACAGATGAACTTATGAAATTTTTAATACAGTCATTTTCTAAAAAGCTAAAAGTTGGAGCTAAATTTACTTTTTGGTAAGAATTAACCATCATGATCTAATGTCCATTTCCATTGTTCATTCTACTCTTACCCATCTTATCATGATTAAATGCCTAGAGAGACTACAGAGACACCCAGGGTATAGACATTCTGCCAAGACTGTGGCCCAGTAATTGCTGGCGGCAAAATTAGGAGTAAGAAAGTAGACTATGGCACCATTGCAAATAAGTACTAAATTTATCTACTCACAGATGAAGACAACAATGCATTTTAAATACTTGTTTTCCCTCAGGCGGGATAAAGATGGATAAATAAATAAAAATCAGCAATGCTGTAGCCAGGGCACTAAATAAAAAATCTATTTTTTATGGGCTGACATCTTAAACAGCAAAGATTTAAAACACAAATGGGAGACCACGAGCTGATGAGCAAACAGAAAAAAGAGAAGTAGAAGAAAAGACATTTAAAAAAAATCACAGGAAATATAATTCACCTGAACTAGGAATGATGTCATCCCCTTGCATATTAATAGCTCTAGAGGTATCTTCACTATCTACCCAAATGGACACTCTTTTGTGCACACCTTGAACTACAAGGACCATCACAACCTGATGATTTCACCGAATTGATGCTACCTTTGATACTTAGAATCCAAAAGTAACTTCCTTGACAAGGGTTACCTACTATTTGTTCTCCTAAATCGCTAGGGGTCACCCACAAGTCAAGAATATCGTCTTAAACAATGCAACCACTTGACATTTCAAAGTATTTGCATATTTCGGGATATTTTAGCATCTTATCTCAGCAAGGGACACACTTTAAAAAATCTTTGTTGTTTATTGGAAATTCAAATTTAACTGAGAAGCCTATATTTTAATTTGCTAAGCCTGACAACCCTATCCCTGAGCCCTAAGAGGCAGTAGGGCAGTTAGCCAGCTAGATGGTGCACAGCTGAGATTAGAACTCAAATCTCAAGACACTTAACCACAAGAACTTTCCAAAGAGTAGTAAACCCAGGAGGAAAGTAACGGCTAAACTAATCTGAGGTGCAAATCGTTAATCACAAAAATAAATGGGTCAGGAGAAGTAGAAGAGGGAATTTATCTTCCTAACTGCCTATGAAAACAAAACAAAACAAAACAAAATTTAATGGCAACTGCAATTATTTGAAAATTATTTCAAAACAAACGTCTCTCTTATTTTCTCAAAGTATCCCTGTAAAAGTAGTCTCCCAAATTCATGTTAGATTCTCTTCTCCAAAACCTGCTCCTTTACCCAGATCTGAATGTCTGGGAGAGGTAGATAGAAGTCACCAGAATCTGAAATTAAGATATATAAGCATGTGCTAACAGGCAATTGATATTCAGCACCGCAGACAGCGGTTGCCACTTATCTGCCACTGTGGTAGAAGACACACAGCCCTTCTTTCTCACTCTTTGTGAGTACCCTGGATTCTCCCTCTATGCAGCCAGCTGTGTGTTCTCTCAGGTTTCCAAGCAGTGCAATGAGTTAGCTCACCAAAGTTTCCAATCAGCGCCATGGGTCTGCTCACCGCTGTGACAGACAAGGTTTTCAAACAGCGTGGACAGCAACATCAACTATACACTCTACTTTTGGTCTTTCTTTTTCCCTTCCCTATATCCTGTCTTTTCTTTTCCAGTTCTCTTGCACTTACTTATTTTTGCCTAATCCTTTTAAAAATAGCTTATAGGTTATCACACATCTTGTGTAATACTAACAAGGACACTCACAGCTAGAATGATATTGAACTGCAGCATTCAAGATGTCATAGAAGAAGAAAAGGTAAAGCCATAGAAACAGACAATGGATGAGTGGTTGCCAGGGGCTGAGAATGAAGGGTATGGTTGGCTACAAAGGGCACAGGTGGTGACAGAGCTATTTCATTTGTTGATTGGACTAGTGGTTGCCTAACTATATGCACTCATCAAAACTCATAGGACAGCATATTATCAGGGGTGAATTATACTGCATGTAAGTTAGACCTCAATAAGCCTGATGAAAAAATAAAAGAATGTCACAGAAGAGAGAAATATATCCTTAACAA
The DNA here is from genome assembly GCF_011100685.1 of Canis lupus familiaris. NCBI lineage: Eukaryota > Metazoa > Chordata > Mammalia > Carnivora > Canidae > Canis > Canis lupus. The sequence continues at coordinate 19,886,899 of NC_049256.1, forward strand.
CTAGCTCTTTGATATGGATCATGGTCCTGCCCATGTCCAGCACAGCTTTCAGATAACAGCTGAATTAATTGTGTTTGCTCTGGAAACTTCATTTAAAGAGAGACATTCACAAATCATAAGTAATCCAGATGTTGGTGACTAGACCTGTTAGTGTGGGTCCACTCATTGAACCAATGAGTGAAATTGAGAAGAAGGTGGAATTGACTTATTCAAGAAGAGGGTGGGTTGCTCTTTTATTGCTGGGGGAAGATATTCAGATAACAGTGAGATAATCTTTCATCAGAGACTATCCTGAAGAGATTTGGGGTTACATGGGAGATTAGGCTAGATGGTAGCTAACATCCCTAACAACTCTAAAATTCTCTGAAATTTACCTGAAGTCACATTTATTTGTCACACTTCATTCTCTGTGCGCTTTTATCCTGCATTGCTTTTCAGAAAGCAATTCAAGTATACTCTGAGAAGCAATCATGACTGCTTCCTCCTTGGAAGACAAAAATATATTTATTATTCCAGATCAATTTCTCATTACATCAATAATTACTACCTTTATATAAGAAGGACAATATTTGCATTCACCTTATTCCTTAAAAGTATAGAATAAGTGGGGTGCCTGTGTGGCTTAGTCAGTTGGGCATCCAACTCGTGATTTCAACTTGGGCCATGATCTCAGCCTGAGTCAGGCTCCCCAGTTAGTGGGATGTCTGCTTGTCTCCCTCTTCTCTGTTCACTCTCTCTCTCTCAAATAGATAAGTAAATCTTTGAGAAAAAAAGTACAAAATAAGTTGTCCTATGCATAATGATGATCTATTAAGGATTTGTTTATCTATTCCACAGTTTCTACAGAAATACTACTCAGCTAATATCTTAGATTGTTCAAAAAAGTAGCCATCCTCACCTCAAATCAAGAAAATCTCATTACACATAGAATTCAGACTGATTTGAAATCTTAAAGTTGACATTCCAACAACCATTACATTTTTCTTTTCCTTTTACATTTTTCCTTTTGCGGAAAATGGAGTCATTAACCTCCTATTCTCTAGAGCCCAAAAGTAGAAAATTTTAAATGTTTAACATGTCCCAGTGGATCTGAGGTCTTTTGATGCAATCTTTTGACTGGCATAAAATTGTCAGTGGTAGGAATGTTAAATATCTGTCCTTCTAAAATTATTACCAAAAATAGGATAGACTCTCCCCTAAGTTAGCTACATATTTTAAGTAAATAAATGGTAATTGCTTTAATATTAAAAGTACTCAAATGACAAACAACACATAAAGTATCATGAAAGGCATGAGTTTAGATTTGCACATTACTACATTCTAGGAAAATCACTGCAAGAACTTTAAAAAAACTGAAGAAATCAAGCTTCTCTGAAGAAATCATATATTTTATTTACCCTTGGTTCTTATTATTTTCATGTAAACTAAGTATATGAATACTGGCTAAAGTTGTTTGTTAGTATTATATAAAAAACAGTCTGCGTTTCTTCCCTAATTACTATATATTATATATATCATATTCATGATGATATCCATCCCAAATTTTAATAAATAAAATTTCTGCTCTGTCTTTAAATGTTTTAAAGTCCTGTTAAGGATTCCAAGGAGACTACAGAACTTCTGGAAGGATTTGGGGAAAATGCACTTTTTGTTAAAAATTCCAGTCACTGTATAGACAAAATTCAAATTCTTTCTTATATTTGTGCTCAGTGAAAATATAAAAATATATGTATAAACAAGTAAAGTAAGAAAACTAATTAAGTTCCTCCAAATTAAAAGATGCATGCCAGCAGATTTCAGGTTAGTTCTCTTTGTCTGAAGTGGCATTTCCTATACAGAACACAGAAATCATTGAATATTGATGGAGAGACAGAGAGTCTATCACCTTTGTTATATAAATACCTTACTATATAAAAATCTATTAAGCAACTAGATGAGCCATATAAGAAGCAAAAAGACAGTACAATATTTACTCGAAAGCTGTGGTTCTCAGACAAGAAGGTGGATCAGGATCACCGGGGGATTTGTCAAGACATAAATTATTAGATTCCACTTCCCCCTCCTAAGTGTCTGATTCAGCAGGGCTGGGTGGGACCCAAGAATCTACATTTCTAACAAGTTCCTAGATGATGGTCTAGCTGCTGGTCTGGGGCCACACTCAAGCACTGTCACAGAGAGAAGATAATGGTTATCCCCGGAGCAGAAAAGGCACTGGTGTGATAATTAAGAAACGCCAATGCCAAAGGCAGGTTTAAGGGTGGAAGCTCCAGAGAAGGATGCCTGGGTTTGAATCCTGGCTTCTAAGCATCAGTTTTTCCATCTGTATAATGAGGATCATAATAACTCCAATGTCATTAAAGTATATCATTCATTTAAATTATTGGCATAGGGGCGCCTGGGTGGCTCAGTTGGTTGAGCAGCCCACTCGATCTCAGCTCAGGTCATGATCTCAGAGTCATGGAATCCAGCCCTGCACCGGGCTCTACACTTAGCAGGAAGTTACTTTGGGATTCCCTCTTCCTCTCCCTCTGCCCTTTCCCCCACTCCATATCTCTCTAAATAATTAATTAATTTTTAAAAAAATACATTACTTGGCCTAGTCCTGGGATATTCTTAGGAATCGTTAGCTCAAATTATCATTAGCTGTAACTATAAAAAAGGCACATAGCACATGTAAGTCACCGTTTCCATAGGAAGAAAGGTTGTATTAAGTGAAGTTTTGGAATGTATCACTCTTAAAACTCTCTGATTCTAAACATACTTTCACTTCTCCTTATTTAAGACAATTTAATATTAGTACATTTAATATGTTATATTACTACATTTTAGTATGCTATCCTCTGCTAAGTGATCAGGGGAATAAAGAGAAGGGTAACACAGGGTAACACAAGTTCCCTGCTCTTGCCCTTGAGAGACTCCCCCATCTGGGAGAAAGACCATGCACACATGAAACAGTTAAACAACAGTTGTGATAGTATATAATGAAGTACCATAGTTAGTGGTTCAGATAGTTCAGAAAACAACGTCAACTCTCCTAACTTCAAAGAGAATTTGGGCCTTAACACTTCACACTGAAGGATATGTAGGATAATAATAACACTTGTATGGTTTTACGTGCAGCTATAATAATCATATGTAAGAATAAGAATAATAAAGTGTGTGCCACTTCCAGGGCAATCTATATATGTTATCTCAAATGTTATCCCATTTCATAAATGAGAAAAAACAAGCCTCAGAGATGTTTAGTCATTTGACCAAAGTCACACAGCTAACATGAGTATGAGTCTCATGACCAGCTCTTTGGACACTCTGTGCTCTTTCCATTATGCCATAGAGTAGAGGGTGATTTAATTAAGGCCATGGAGGAAAAATATGAGTGTATAATGTTCAAGAAATGGGTCAATATATATCAGCCAGGAGATTTAATTTAGTAATCATTAGCCCATAAGATTAATTAGAGATAGAGCTGAGATAGGGCAGATGATAATTATGGGAATTCTTGGAATCCACTTTGCAGGTTTACATTTATCTTGAGGTCAGTGGGTGGTTACTGAAAATTCATTATTTATGTAAGTACAGGATAGATTTAAGAAGAAGCAAGGTGATCTTGCTCATTCATCCATTCATTTATTCCAGAGTAATTTACTGGGCACTTTCTTTGCAAGGCCATAGGATTTCAAAGACAAATAAGACATGGTTCTGCCTTCAAGGAGATCTTTGTCTAGTGGGTGAGAGAGAAATGTACATTGAAAATTATAATTCCATGCAACAAATATAATACTAAAAGTAGAAAGTGGTCGAGTATAAACCTATATTTGACTGACAAAGATTTATTTGTAGTGTTTTCTCCATTTAAGTGCATTTAACATTAAATCAGTCAACAGTGAGTGTTTCTCTTTCATGTCAGAGAATTCCAAAACACCCTTTGGTACAAATCCTAGCATAGCAGATACAATTTCTACATGAATAAGAGTAAAATCCCACCCGCAGAGTAAGGGAAGGAGAGCAGGAAATACTGTGTATAATGTAGGATACTTCGGCTAGACCCTAAAGAAAGTAGAAGTACATCTGGCAGACGAAGGGGCAATGCATCCTAGACATTGCAAAGGCCCAGGGTCCTGAAATAGCTCAGCCTATTAAGAGATTTGCAAGAAAGTTGGTTTTGCTGGAGCTTAAAAGCAAGACTGTTAATAGCTAAGGGCCTGGACTATGGCGATTACAGTGAAAAACAGATAATAAAAGATAAATGTGCTTCTTAGAGAATTAAAATGAAATTATCTACGTCAAATGCCTAATACCCTCTCTGGCACATCTTAGACTCTCAATATATGCTCGTTCCTTTCCTCTATCTTCCTCTTCACAACTACTTCTTTTATAAACATATAAATGGGTTTGAATAAACACTCTTACCTTTTAATTCTCTGATGTCACAACTCAAAAGTGGCAGAGGTGACTGGGACCAAATATTGTAGCAGCTTCTTAAAAATATCCATTGAGATCTAAACCCTCACATGTACCTTAAGAAGCCCTGGAATTTATTCTTAGGGCACCTCATTGGCTCTGTCAGTTGAGCATCTGACTCTTGGTCCTGATCTCAGGGTCGTGAGATTGAGCACTGTGAAGAACTTCTTGCTCAGTGTGGAGTTTGCTTGCGATTGAGATTCCCTCTCTCTCCCTCTCTCTCTGTCCCTCCCCACTCCCTATCATGAATTAAAGAAGAGGAGGAAGAAGAAGAAGAAGAAGAAGAAGAAGAAGAAGAAGAAGAAGAAGAAGAAGCAGCAGCAGCAGCAGCTCTGGAATTTATTCTGAAATGTAGATTCCAAAACCACCCCAGAGTCAGAATTTCTGGGGGTAAGTCAGCCCCAGGCACCCATAGAATACAAGCTCCCCAGTAAGGAACTAAGCTGAGGCCAGGTTTGAAAATCACAGCTGTAGAACCAGGGTTTATAAAAGAGCCCCCACTGTGGGACCCTGCACCTCACTGGCTACACATTTTAAAAAAATATTTGTTTATAGTTATTTTTCATTTTGAGTTAAAATTTATATTCTGTGAAATGCAAAATGAAGTTTTAAGTTCACTGAATTTTGACCAATATAAATCCCATATTACTTGTACTCCATCAAGACTGAGGACAGCTCCATTGTCCTAGAAAATTCCTAATGCTTCCTCTTAGTCAACACCTACTCTCTGGTCCCCCAAGTCAATTTCTCTTCTGATTTTTTTTTTATCACTAATGATTGGCTTTGCCTGTTTTAGAAAATTGCATAAGGGAAATCACACAATATATACTATTTTGTGTTTGGTTTCTTTCACCCAATGTGATTTCTCTAAGAGTTATTCATGAGATTTAATATACCTATAATTTACGCCTTTTTATTCGTGAGTGGTACTTCATTATACAAATAGTCCATAATTTGTTTATCCATTTTTCCCACTGATGCACATTCGGACATCTCTAGTTTTGGGCTCTTATGAATAAAGCTATAATGGACATTCTTGTAAAAGTATTTTTGTGGATGTATGTTTTTGTAGCTCTTGAGTAAATACTTTTGAGTGGGTTTGGCAAGCCATAGTAAGTATAACTTCATAAGAAACTGCTGAACGTCTTGTTATTGACTTTTGACCCATTCTGTAAACTTGACACCTATTCCCCTGGCCAAAGATTGCTTCACTATAGCTTCTTCCCAGGAATGTAGCTGAACAAAAGTTGCAACCCATCCACCTGCAACCATGAGACTGCCATTCACTCTGATCATGACGTTTATATCCGAGCTTTATCAAGCGTCTTCCCAACAGCTGTGGTATTCTGTGATTCATGAATGAAATGTATATGGCCACAAGAAGAAAGAGTGGAAAGTCCTAAAATTTCAATATTCTAAAATGGTCCTTTACTTTGTCAAGACAAAACCACTTACCGTAACAGAGGTCAATGTCTTTATAAGGTAAAAGTTTTAGAGCACCAAGAATTGAATTGGAACAAGTGATATGTAGCTGCCCTGGGAAGTAGCTTTAAAAAGAGATTATAGGTCTAATTTCATTATTTTATTGGCTTCATTTGCCACCCTAACCACATGGTTTTCTTCTATTTGCTCCAGAAATAGACCTTATTACATGATCTACGTTAGGGTGGGAGAGAGAGGAGTGAGAACATCTGCAGTAATGACTATTCCTTCGTCCCTTCCAGGACATGTAGTTCAGTAACAGTGACAAACTCTCGTGCTTTATCATAATTCCCCCTTTCCGGAGAGTGGACACATTACCTGAGTTTCATTTCCCCAAAGTGCACTCCTCAGCACTTCAATAATGTGCTAGAAGCATACTTCCTTTATACCACAGCATCCTCAAATGAGCCAAAACAGAAAAGGAAGGGGGGAAAAAATCCAGTCCATCTGCCAGATTTGTAAGGGAAAGGGGCTTAGAGGGAAAATGTTTGCATGCATATGAAAGAGAAAATAAAAGGAGAATGTTCTGGAAATGTTAAAAGGTCTTGTAGTGGGAAGTGTTACTAAGGGTAGTATGTAAAGCACAGCCTACATCCCCTATAGGGCAAGGGGCAGGGGTGGAGGCGAGGAGCTCATTCTCTGAGGCAGAATAGAAATAAAAAATGTATGTTTAAGGAAAAATCTGTTTTAGCATCGTATTTTAATGGCCTCACTTTATGGTCATTAGTCTATGTTTTAAGGTAGCTTTTTTGTAGTTGAGTTTCCTGCCCTCACCCCAAGCTGATGAGTTATATCTTCTCCCAATTAAAAAAATAAGTAAGTTTTTAAATATATACACATCAGCAAAAGGGAAAATTATTTACAGCTCCCATCCAGGGAGCAATACAAAAAAGCCCACTCTTGCAAGTGACTTTGCTCAAGGTGTGACCAGAAAGGGGCAGATTTTCGAGATGAGAAAGCCATAGCAGCCTCCCTCCTGAAAGCAGCAAGGACAGATAACCTCTTTCAGCCTCCCTCAGAACCACAAAGGCCCCCTGGGGTGCCACAGCCTCCGTCCCTGTGCCTGGGTGACCCTCCCACTTCTTTCTTTTTCCTTTGCTTTTCTTTTGTCCTTTATGGTCTGGTCCAGCCTCATCCTCCCTCCGCCTGCTCAGCCTGGGGAAGCAGTGCAGGGGCAGCAGCCTGAGGGGCAGGATGATGAATTCAGAAACACAGAATCAGCAGAGAGATTAGGCTGTCAGCCTCCGAAGCACTTTCCTGCCGAAGAGGAGATAAGCAGGAGAAGGTGAATGAGAACACTAGTCAGGCAGATGGTGCGTGAGATTCGGAGGCGAGAGGGGAGAAGGGAAGCTGTGGGGTGTGGGAGAGAGGAGAGGTTTGGGGGACAGGAAGAGGAGAGAAAATGCATTCAGCAGGCAGTGTCTGGGCTGAGCCTTTCCTCTTCACTGAGTGGCCCTGCTGACCTTAGGAGTTCGGAATGGGGTCGAAAATGCCCAGGGCCCATATGGGAGAACTGTGCCTGGTCAGGTCCAGGTCAGACACACGAGGCTAAAATCACATTCTAGCCCGGAGCCCCATTCACGTGGTTATTTCCCAGGTGGTAGATTCCATCCCAGACCAGCCGTTCTGTTTTATCTGTAAGCAATTCCATAAGATCAAGACAGTGTCTGGCACATAGTGGACATTCCACAATTATTCATGGAAGTGAACTGAACAATGCTTCCCCTCAACTCACTCCTGAGAAATCGATTCAAAGCACATAGCAGCGGGTCTTGTTTTCAAACAGCCTGGAGCACAGAAAGGTAATTGAGGCCAACCTTATCCCTGTAACCAGTGTTTTGGAAATTTTTTCCAGCAAAAAAACATTAAATGTCATCTTAGGTGGAAGTTCCGATAGGTAAGCTGGGGAAAAATAGAGCTTCTTTGCCTGAAGCAGGAGTCGGTTCTAGCACATCTCCTCTTCACCATCACCCCTCAACCTTCTCCCTTCTGTCTCCCCTATCAACTCCTGAGGGCACAGGGGGTCATGATTGGAAAGTCACTGCTGCCAAACAGACTGAGATCCAACAGCAAGCTTCAGTCCCTTGAACACAATTGGCTAAAGAGAGAACCAGAATCGTGAGTGCCACATCTTAAATAGGAGGGAAAGACTTAACAACAAAAACACAAAGAAACTGATTTTAAAAATGGGCCAAAAGTTTGGAGAGACTTACTCTAAAGAAGACATACAAGCACACTAAAAGATACTCAACATCAACAATCATCCAAAAAATGCAAATCAAAACCATAAGATACCACCTCATACCTATTACGACGGTTATTTTATAGAAGGAAGGAAGGAAGGAAGGAAGGAAGGAAGGAAGGAAGGAAGGAAGGAAGGAAGGAAGGAAGGAAGGAAGGAAGGAAGGGAAGAAAAAATAGGGAAGGGGAACACAAGGGAACAGAGTTGGTGGTGATGTGGAGAAATTGGAACATTTGTGCACTATGGTGCAGCTACTATGGAAAATAGTATGGCAGTTGTTTGGGATGCCTGAGTGGCCCAGTAGTTGAGCATCTGCCTTCAGCCCAGGTCATGATTCAGGGGTCCTGGGATCAAGTCCTGCATCAGGCTCCCGCAGGGAGTCTGCTTGTCCCTCTGCCTGTGTCTGACTCTATGTGTCTCCCATGAATGAATAAATAAAGCCTTAAAAAAATAAAATGGTAGTTGCTCAAAAATTAAAACTAAAATTACCATATGATCCAGTAGTTCCACTTCTGGGTATATACCCTAAAGAGATGAAAACAGAGACTCAAAGAAATATTTGTAGAACCATGTTCATAGCAACATTATTTACGGTAGCCAGAAAGTGGAATCAACCTAAGTGTCAGCTGACGGATGACTAGGTCAATGAAATGTGGTGTAAACAAACAATTAGTATCTTAGCCTTAAGAAGGATGGAAATTCTGATACCTTCTGCAACAGAGATGACTCTTGAGGACATTCTCCTGCATGTCATGAAAGGACAAATACCGCCTGAGTATACCTACATGAGGCGCTGAGAGCAGTTAAATGCATAGAGATAGAAAGTAGAAAGATGGCTTCCAGGGGCCAGGGGAGAGGAGGGAATGGAGGGAGAGTCAGTGTTTGAGAGTCTCAGGTTTCTAAAATATTTTTTTTTATTTATTCATGAGAGACACATAGAGAGAAGGAGAGACACAGGCAGAGGGAGAAGCAGGCTCCTTGCAGGGAGCCCCATGCGGGATTCGATCCCAGGACCCGGGATCACAACCTGAGCCAAAGGCGGATGCTCAACCACTGGGCCACCCAGTGCCCAGTCTCAGTTTTGCAAGATGGAGTTCTGGAGATGGATGGCGGTGATGGGTGCACAATAATGAGCATGTAGCTCATACTGCTGACTGGTTAAAATGGTAAATTTTGTTGTGTGTATTCTATCGCCATTAAACATTTTGAGGGGAGCAGGGGAGGAAAATATTTGTGTATTTTGAGGGGGCCCAGTGCTGGGAGACTATTTTTTGTGGTTACAGCCCTAGCCATTGAAACCATCGAAGTAGTTGAGTTCACAACCCACACTTCATCCTCATCCTGCCCTCTTCACGCTCCATGTCTCACAGGAATCTGAATTTGAATCTGCTATTCGGGTCAGGTTCCACGGCTGCCACTCATTGCCCTACGTGGACAGAATTTGAAATATTTTCATTTTAGCTTTATTTTAGCCTTTCTTCCTGCCACAGTAACCCCCATTAGGGAAAACGGGTACAATTTTAACCTCAAGGTGGTCCTGTGCCTGTCTTCTTTTGAGGAGTCCAGATATGCTCCCTTCTGAAAAATGTCGATCTACCCTTTCTGCTCACTCGGGCTGAGCAGAACACTAAGTATGAGGATTCCAGCTACGCTTGCATTATAAGTTCTATTAACATTATGTTAATTAACTGAAAAGCCACACATTGATTTTCCTTGAGAGGTTCCAAGGATCAAATATCAATGAATGGATCCAGCTAAGCCTAATTTACTAATGGATTTTTAACTTATGTGGAGAGAAAGCTTTAAGGGAAAAGATTTTCTATTTGACAGAAGAAATGAAGAACGTACCTTTTCCAACTGATTGAGGGAATTTCTGTATTCCAAAAGAGGCAAAAAAATATATACTTAAGTCTTATGTTTTTTTCTTTAATTGTTGTAGAAAACGTCTAATAGAAAGAATCAATCTCAAAGCACAACTCCAAGTTCAATTAATGATGAAATATCCAGGAATCGTGGATCAAAGTGAACATAATTTGGGGACATTGGGCATTAATATCTCTTCTTCCAAGGCTCTGAACAATGCTATATATCAAAACATGTTTGGTGCTTATAAAATGGTTATATATTTAGGAGAATAAAGGAAAATCCTTTCGACAATCCGTTAGAGCCCCCTGCTAGGTGCTGAGACCCAAAAGTAGTTAAGATATGTTCACTCCTGGAGCTCCTGGTCTGACAAAAACAGTCATTGGAAACTCCTTGGGTGAATGGCAGTAGGTAGAATTTAGTGATATGACTTTCCAAACTTATCCCCAAAAACCTCTATTAACTCACAGCATTATCATCCAGTTTCCAGGCAGTTTTCCTGGATGCAAAGGGAGTGAAAATATCAATAGCAAAACCATAGTTTCTGTGAGCTCTCATGACACATCTCTCCTGCCATAGCCCTAAAAAACATCTTCCCTGATTCAAGAGGATATGGGGGGTCACCCAGGAGCTCTTCATGGCCTTTCAGTGCTTCTTGTGGCTCTAGCACTGTCATCTTGCCATACTTGTGTCACTCTGATGTCAATTAAGGGAAAGTCTTGCCCCTCTTGGATCAAAGACAACTGTCATTCACCAAAACCTGTTCCATCTTTCCCTTAGATACACAGCTAGACCACATTTCCCAGCATTTTTTGCAATTGTATGGAGCTGAGTGAGTTCCAGCCGAAGACTGTGGGAAGAAGTGATGTACACCACTTTCTGGCCTGGCCCATAACACCTCCAATGTGCTCCCTTGCTCTGTCTCTATCTCTTTCCCCATCTGGCAGCTACTTGTCAGTACCCAAGGCAATCTTGGAAGGTACATGTTGAAGATACCAGAGCCTCTGTCATCCTGGGTCCTGAATGACTGCATGGAGTAAGGGATTCCCTATGGTGCCCCTCCACATACACCACTCTACTCAAGTCTACTACCACCACCCACCAATTCGTCTTAATGTCAACAATATACAAACTATTGTGTAAAGCCACTGAAATTCAGGAGATTTTTTTTTAAGATTTTATTTATTTATTTGAGAGACAGAAAAAGAGTGAGGAGGAGCAGGGGGAGAAGGAGAAGCAGACTCCCCGCTGAGCAGGGAGCCTGACCCAGGGCTCCATCCCACGGCCCTGGGATCATGACCCAAGCCAAAGGCCCACAGTTAACCGACTAAGCCACCCAGACGCCCCAAAATTCAGGAGTTTTTCTGTTTCAGCCAGAGGCATACTTCCTCAAAAGATAATGAGGCTTCAGTTTTGAGATTCCCTCACTTCCACGGTCTGCATCTAAGAACCCAGAGAAGTCTCTGGCAGTGAGTTCATGTGGTCATTTTTTTTCTAGAATTTGCAGGAGTGAAATGTTTTAGCTACAAGTGGCCAAGATCACATGCCCTTTCCTCTTTGATTTGCCCTCCATTATACTTCACTTTGTCTCCAGTGGCACTGGAGTGGCCAAGGGCGTTTTTGGAATCTGGTAAATGGAAGTTTATTTTGGAATTAATGGGAATCTACTTAATCTGGCTCAAAGTCTATTCCAGGTATATTTAAGTTGCAGTGTAAGTATAGAAATGACTTTTCAGTGACTTTTCTACTACCCTTGTGCCAACTCACCTGGTATGCAAAAATGAAGGAGCAAGACCAAAGGCTCTAACTCAACATGTACAGGTCTTATGAGACCTGGCATTGTGATGCCAGGGGCGCACAGAAGAGAATGAAGTTTGAAATGCACCTGACAGAAGCTTCTCTGTGGGAATTCCTTGTAGCTGTAGACATGTAAACATGTAAGCAGACAATTTGTTCTCATCAACACCTAGTCAAAACAGAGACTGTCTTTTGTTGGTATGTACAATTATGAACGTGCCATGTATTTTTTCTTTTTATTATAGGAATCACTCAAAATGAGATCTTTCAAGATTCTTGTGTTTGTTGAGCTCAAGCTGTAGGAATCCCACGCAGAGTACATCATTTGCATTGTCTTCATTCTTTTATTCATCCTAACAATCAATAATTGAGAATTAATTTCGATTAACCATCCTGGAAGACCAAATTATGTTTTCATTCTCCCTAATAGAAAGTGATAGTCAAAATCATTGTCATATGAAGAGATGATCAAAATGTGCGTCACCAAAGAAAGAAAAAAAAAAGGTATTAAAGAGATGTGTCAGACAACTAAAAAAATATATATTGTTATTTTCCTGGGCTTTGTACTATTTGTCAGCTTTTTAAAAATGCACATTATTATGGTTTATTTTATCATTTTAAAGAAATAGTTCCTGCTAAATTTTACATTTGTGTATTCTTCTCTTAATGAGAATGCCTGACATTTCACAACCTCAGGACCCACTAAACTTAAGTCCAGCCCTGAGGCTGCAGTTAGCATCACTCTACTGAATCAGCTTTAGTGTTACCCGGAGTTACCGGGTCTCACAGGGGAACTGCTCTCAATTTCAGTACTTGAAGGCATCTCTAGGGATAGGCCTCTATCCCTTGGCCCACTCCTCATACCAGTTCCCTCTTTCAAGGAACATAGTGTGAGTTCTCTGAGGCAAGAGGACAATATGGAGGCATGCTCTCACCTGTGCACACCATCCCTTCTCCCTTCCAACCAGCATTCCTGGACGCAGCATGAACACCTGCGTTCTAGCTCCCGCTCAGACGCCGTGCCAGGTGTTACTCTTGGGGGCCAATTGTCGGATTCAATAAAATCAGTCATTGTGCCTCCCCTGAGCTGGTCAGACAAGCCTGAACCTGGTCAACGTGCCAATTAAACCTCCAGACATGCCCGAACGTGTCTGAAGTGACAGCAGCTACCCAGCTCAGACACTTGGCTTCCAGTATTTCTAGCCAAAAAGTGCTTCCAGGTAATGAAATCTCACTCAATCCTGTAAGCAAGGGAACAGGATTCTTCCCCATGTTATAGATAAGGGGACTAGCTTGGAGAGCTTCTGTGACTTTCCAGGGTCATGTAACCAACAAGTCATAGGCTAAGTGCGGAAACCCAAACCTTCTGTCTCCTGAGCCTGTGCTCTTGCCATAAAGCTCCTCTGTGGCCCCAAGATGTGTTGAGATACAAAGCACTGACTTCCAAAGGGTTGGGCAAGGTGCAGACGCTGAAACATTAGCACAGCTGCAGAGAATTTTCAAGAGATTCAGGGCTGGTTTGCTGTTGTTGTTTTAAAGACATAATAGAGAAAAAAGGACTGGCACTTTCCAGTAATAATAGATATGAAATGGGCTACTTCTTGCTTGACCCATTTAATTCTTGACTGAGATACAATCAGATAAATGACTCTATAATGTTTTTCTACTTGAAACAATCATCAGTACCATAGAACCAGGTTGAGAAAGTGTGTCTCCTTTTTCCTTACCATTGATATTCACACTACACAAAAATACCAAAATGTACTCCAAGCTGTTGTAACATCAGTTCACCTACATCACAGATGAAAGAGTGGTGCCTAAGGCCATCGTACAGAGTGTAGTTAAAGGAGTAGATGGGAGAATGAGACGAGAATGTGATTTTAAACAGAGAGACAGAGCTGCTTTAACACACTGGAGGCATGATTCACAGTGGAAGAAATGACCCTTGGGAATATTTCTCTATGGGTCTTAGGTTGAGGAAGGTGAGCCCCACTCCCCCTACTCCTCCTCCCAGTGGCCACCTCAAAGGAAAGCAGAAACTGGAATGAGATACAATTCTGCATAAGAAAATAATGGGATTTTAGGAGTCATTCGCTGACAGCTTGAGATACTGGGGTGGGGTTTGTGAGAGCACCAGGAAGAAAGAAAATAGAAGGAAAGTTTGAGGGAAAGAAAGGAGTCCAACTGGTGGCCAGAAAGCAGGAGCCAAAGTGGGAGATGGTGGCTTGGCAAGAGATGCTCTGAAATAAGAAAAGGTCATAGAAATTTAAAATAGGATAATCCATGATTCAGCTTGAAGATTTTTCCCTGGAGTGAAATGTAATGCTACCACCCTTGCATTGCTACCCTTTTCCCCAAAACCTCCAGTAAAATTCTGTCTTAAGTCCTCATTGGATGCTTCTGAGAGAAGGGGCTGATCTGGGATGAGAAGAGTCTCAGAAGCCGAGGAGCAAGGGCCAGGGGCAGCCCTGGGGACCCTGGAGAATGAAGCCCCTCAGAAAATTCAAAGAGTAGCAGAGATTACTTCTACAACATGTAAGACGGAGACTCAGACCATCTTATCTTGCTACTAAAGGATGACCACAGAATTGTGCAGAAATTGGAGATGTCTGGAATGCATAAGCATAATATAAAGTACCTCACTAGTGAAGCTGATATTCTCTGAATCTTAGAATGAAGCAAGAGCAGAAGCTGAGAGATCCAAGACTAAAAGTGAGGGCCATAGCTAGTGGCAAGGTGAGGATTAACTCAGGTGATCTGCCTCCTGGTTCACAGCTTTTCCCAGAATACCACCTGTTGTGGGCTGAATGGTGTCTCCCCAAAATTCATAGTTTGCAGTCCTAACACCAGCACCTCAGAATGCACCTGTATTTGGAGATAGGGCTTTTAAAGAGGTAATTAAGTCAAAATGAGGTCATGGTAGTGGCCCTAATCTGACTAGTGTCCTTATAGGAAGAGGAGATTGAGACAGACACACAGAGGGATGACCATGTGGGGACACAGGGGAGAGGCAGCTGTCAGCAAGCGAAGGAGAGGCCTTAGAGAAAACCAACCCTGCTTACCCCCCCCCTTGATCTTGGACTTCTAGCCTCCAGAACAGTGGGGCACTTATTCCTGTAATTTAAACCACCCAATCTAGGTACTTTGTTACAGTAGCCCTAGCAAATGTATACACCATACTCTATTCCATGGTCACAGGTCATTGAGGTCAGACAAGTCCTGTCCCCCACGTGCCAAAGTGGCCAAAAAAAAAAAAAAAAAAAAGAATCTCCTCATATGTCCCCGTATTTTGACTATCTTTCACTTTTTCATTCAGGAACTTTTCTGAAAGACCAGTCATTCTATACTTTTTTGATCTGTAGCAAATTCTTCTTCAAGCCCAAAGCCACTTTATGGGCCCGGCTCTCATCTTAATATCACAACCACCACAAGATCCCCCTAACGATCTCATCTTGCCACCTCTCCCCTCCCAAACCCTTCCCACTCCAGGTTCCTTGTCCTAAAGCCTGTTCTGGGCATTTTACATATAAAAGGAGACAACTTGCTTGCACATGGTATAAATGAGTTCATGCTGATAAGCGTGCATTGCCTATAGAGAGAATCAATATCTTTTCTAGCCTTGTCCAAAACAGGAGACAATAACTACTTAATTTCCTCCTGATACCTCCATTAAGGACTCAAGCCCAGGCTGTCCTCCACCCAGGTTACTTCAAGCAGATTTCCAAAAAATTATGTCTCTATTTACAAACCCACTTATTGGCTGCTCCAAAAGGAGCTCAAAGTTCCCATCAACTCAGATTTGCTCCTGACTTAAAGCCTCCTGTTTCCTGCTCATCTTCGCCTCAAATAGCATGGGAGCTTTGCTCTGTTCTGAGCTACTCTGTTCTTAAAACAGTGTTTTGAGTTCAGCATCTCCTGGATAGCTAGACACAGACGGGCACCCATGTGCCTGTGCTTCGCTACCATCTCTCCCAGCCGCTCTTGAAAATAGACTATAGTTATCGGTTCTGCCAAATACCACAGACATGCTGTCTCCTTCAGAGGGTCACCTCTAGGTCATTCTCATGAAAGGAGGGGTTATGTCGAAGTGAATGTGACAGCCAGAGAGCTGGTCTCAAATTGAGATGTGAGTCCCTGGGGTCAACCCACCAGGGTGCCTGCAAGTGTCTAGAGAAGCAAAAAAAAAAGTCTCTTCAAGGACAGGGTTAGAGTCAGCACAAGGGTCTTTCCAAATGAGTACCCCCTACTCTGCAGCCTGTGAACTCTGACCCACCGGAGACAGTGTCTGAAGGGGTCTTGACCCATTCTTTTACCATGGAAGACACAGACTCGTCCATTTACCGGAAGAATGTGGGGCTGGTGGTGAGTCTGCCCCAAGTCCATTGCCCTGTCTTCTCTCATCCTAGGCCCTCACAACTTGGGGGTTGGTGGGGAGCATATCTCACTAATAGATTTGAATCATATAACCTTCTGAAAATGCTAATGAGAATGAAAAGGGCCCCAGGAAGCATCAAAGTGCTGACATGACCAGGGATGTGTTTGAACCTGTGCAGGGCATATTTATCAGGCAATTTTCCGAGCATGCTGTGTCTCCTTGAAGATGCAACAAGCATATGAGCTTCTGGATAACATGAATCTGTTCAATGGCAGGATTATTTTAAGTTTCTTGGCTCCATCATCTATTGCTATAAGTTTTCCAAATCTTTTTTTTAGAGGTTGTTTCTGTCGGAAGGAACGGCAATGGGGCAAGAAAGTCTATAACTAACTTTTCTTTCTTTTTGTTTTTTTAGCTTCTGTTTGCTTCACATACATGGCTTATTCTCTGCCTCCTTCTTTGTCCTAACCATTCTACACTATCTCACAAACTCATAGAATCATAGAACTGATCACTGAAGAAGGACTTTGGAAACAATATGACCCATATGCCTCATTTTACAAATAAGGAAACTAAAACTCAGTGAAGAGAAATGAGTTGCCTAAGGTCACACTTCCAGAGGGTGGCAGGTCCCCTCACCACAATGCTCCTGCCACCAGCCAGTTTACCAACAGACCACTACACTTTCCCTGACCACTCCTTTGCTCTGCTTATTTCCAGCACTTCAAAGACTATGCAACCCGGATGTCCTATATTAGACATATTACATGATATAGAGTCCTTCTCTGGCTTTTTCACAAATATGAACAAAAACAAACTTGCATCTTAGTCTCCAGAAATCCTCCCACCCTGCACCCTTGGGTCTGAGCTTATTTTGGGCTCCCAACATTATAAGCGGTCCTCAGGGAGGGCAGTGGTACTGTATACTGGTTTTACTTTTGCAGTTAGACTGTAAGAAATTGAAGGGGTAAGGTGAAATCAAGTCTTTTCATGCATTTTGCATAGAACCCAATTACAAGTTATGCCTATTTTTGCAGAATCCAGAATATTTTCCTCCTTCATTCTCCCTTTCAAGCAAATAGAATATATATCTGCATATATTTTTAGACAATAATAGAGCAGAGTGGTTGAAATCTTGGGGTTCTGTTGTAGGACAGACTAGAGTTCAACCTCTATGCCACTCACTAGCTGGGTGATCTTGGATAAATTATTTTATCTATTATGCCTCCATTAATTGTTTACAATGAGTTGATAACAGCAGTCTCTACTTCATTAGGTTGTCACGAGAATTTATGAGGTCTCATAAGTGTGTGTTACAAGATGTCTGTATACACACACAAGCACACACACTCACACACACCCACAGAGTATATAAAACAGTACAGTACCTTATGTTAATGCTCAGTAAAGGTTAATCATTACTGTCTATATAAATATTTTTAAATTAAACATTATTCCTATGGTTTATATTGAATAGACTAATTCTAATAATAAGTTAATTGGTTTTATTGAACAGACCAAAATCCATGAGGGATAAACAGGAGACAGCTTTCATTTTCTTTCCCAACCACAGCCTTGTAACATACTCTTTCATTTTAAAAATTTATTTTATTTAAATTCAATTAATCAACATATAAAAAAACAAAAAAAATCAACATATATTATTGGTTGAAATATACCCTTTTAAATGCCCGTATCTTCCCTTGACATCATCTCAGACTGTAGGTCCATTAGCTTTCCTATCTACTTAAAGCAAGTCCCATTTAATAGGATTCATTCTGGTGTCAAATTCTAATGCTCACCCGAGCCCAAGCCTCTCTTCTCCCTCCAGCCCAGCCTGACCCCTGGCTCTGACACCTGCACTTCTTCCTCTTGCCTTGCTCTTCTGGCAGGCAAACCTCCTTGAGGATTTACCCATGAACCCCTCCCTCCAGACCCCAACACTCCCCACTAGGCTGCTACCTCATTATTCCTAATTCCCTCCTTCAGTGAATTCTAGGATTTTGCTTAAATAGGCTACATGGGGTGGTAGGTGAGGTTTTAAAGGATGAGCTGGGAGACCCTTACCTGCCCCCAGAATGGGATCGTGGCAGCCCCTTGGCTGCTGCCCGATGATGTGGGGGTGCTCAGAGCCTATAAGCCTAAGCTTCAGGGTGTTAGGCAAAAACCTAAGGCAACAGAGAACATCCCATTTCATATTCTGTTACCTGTGTTTCTTCTGGCTCAGCTGAAATGGAATGCTTTTCTCTGAGGGTGAAAGCAATACCTTTTTGGTAGCCCTCTGGAAATAGAACCACCAACCTCTTATTTGCTGGGAAAGCTGGCAAGGAGAAATGCTGAGAGTTTCACCCTTTAGTAAAGACCCATCATTGTCTGAAAGGTTTCTTCCACCCTAATACCAACCCATTACACAGGCAGAAATCCCTGAGCATCTTGCTAACCTTGCTAATCTGCTACTGTATCCTCATAGGTTTGTGTAATAAGAAATGGCTTCCTGGTTAAGGATCCAAGCCTTTGACACAGTTCACGGGGGCATGAAGTACTGGCACCATTCTGAGTGCCATCTGAGCATCTCCCAAATGAAGAATGCATGAATGCATCTTTCATTCATGCATGCCTTCCTTCAACACATATGTATTACTCTGTGCTAGATTTGGTGGCTAAAACAATGACTAAGATAGACAAAGTCCATGATAGAGCTCGTAGAACACCTAGACAGGAAACTGATACATAAATCATTACAAATAACGACCAAGAGATAATCAAGAAGTTGTCACTATAAAGGATAATGTTAAAACCTGTATTACATATGGTTCCAGGAGATGACATTTAAGCTGGCAGATACAGAAGAAATGGAGCCAACCTGAGGAAGAGCAGGGGTAAAGGAATTTCCAGATTCAGGTTAGAACATGGGCCATAAAAAGCCTGAAGATGGACAATGCTTGGTGTGCTCGAAAAATTGAAGGGAGGCTTCTGTAGCTGGAATGCAGTGAATGATACTGAACAATCATGAAGACCAGACTGGCCAAGGTCTTATTAACCAAGGTCTTATTCCTTATTAACCAAAGAATCTATAATTCTAAGCATAATAGTAAGCCAGGGCCTGGGTTTTGAACAGGAGAATGCCTTATCTTGCTTTTAAACATTGAGGCAGGTTTAATGGTGGTCCTCAAAAAGATATGTCCAAGTCCTAGCCCCCAAAACTTGTGAGTCAGACCTTATTGGGAAAAGGGGGTGTTACAGATGTCATCAAGCTAAAGACCTCAAGTCTGGATTTCCCTGAATTAACCAGGTGGCCACAAATGCAATGACAGGTTCCTTATAGAAGACACAAGAGAGGACATCAGAGCAAAAGAGAAGACAGAGACTGAGATGGGAGTAATGCAGCCGCAAAGCAAGGAATGCCACCAGAAGCTTGAAAATGAAATGAAGGACCCTCCTTTAAAACCTCTGAAGGGCATGTGGCCTTGCCAACACCGGTGGCTTCCGGGGAGCCACCTCAGAGTGCTGGTGGTTTGTAGATTTGTGCAGTCAATTCCAAAGCCAAACATAGGAAGTTAGAACTGAGAATTTTTAAAAGAATTTTAAAAAGATGAGCTGTATCTCATCTCCAAACAGAGTCAAGAACTTTCAATCCATCAACTGCCTTGCACCATACCACTGCACAGTGGGAAGATGAGAACTCATTATTTTTTCTTGAAATGCTGACAATAATCAGTAACACTGTGTGTATGTGTATGCGATGTGTAGGTCTATGTGTGTGAGCGTGTGTGAGCATGCCTGGATACACATGCCTGTGCTGCTGGGAGGGACTACACCAGCATTCATTCACTTCGGCCACTAGAGCAGGTTCTTAAGGGGGATGACTCTTCAGGAGCAGCAGGAAGTAAATGGACCAGAACACAAGACTTAAGACTGAGCCATACCCAGCAAGAGAGGTGCTTTACTGACCATTCATCCCTCAGTATAGTCACTCTTTAAAGGAATCCCCAAGCCCACCACGTCATGCTTTTCCTCTTGTTCTACTTTTCTTTTCAGAAGCACTCTTCCTTCCCTGCTCTTCACGCAATATTCAGTTTGATGGCTGAATTGAAGGCTGCAATGGAAAGAATCCAAGCAAATGAGCTCAGAGCCCTGCACAAAGGAGGGGGTGGAGGGGGGAGAGGATGGTGAAGATGAGGGGGGGATGTGTAGGGGCGATGCTATAGAAACAGAAGGTTTGGGCTTCAACCTTGTTGCCATAGGCAGAGGATCCCCATACAGTTCTGCTGTCCTCACGGAGATGGGGTTTGCCTCAGCCAATAGTCATTTTCATTAGCCCTCCATCTCCGGCCTGGGGCTGAATCCCACAGAGCACATAAAAGGCATGCCAACAGTCGAGGATTCCCTATCCTGGAAACAAATCCAAAGCTGTTGCATCCTGTGGCAAAAGCACAGACTGAAAAAATGCTGCCCGGTCACCCCCTCTCATTCTGTTCAGGCCACTGGACACGGCATTTGCCAGCTCCAAATTCACTTTTTGTCCAAAGACTCAATACACCTATTGATAGGGTGTCCAGGAATGGCCTCTCCTTCATCCCTTCCTGGTGCCCCCAGGCAGAAAGCCCAGCAGGCTCAGTTTGTGAGCAGAGCCCCAGCCAACGGAGGACAGGGCCACATGGGGAACCCCGCTCATCTGCATTCAGCTTTCTTGCTTTGTGTCCTGGTCCTGTGCCACGAGAGCGCCCATTTACTGAGATCACCTGTGCACAGCACTGTGCTGAGTACTGAGAGAAGCAGGATAAAAAGAGGAATTCTGAGTCACAGTAGAATGTCCAAATAGGAACACCCAGAAGTTTTGTGTAGATGAAGGATTCCCAGCACCACGTACCACCAGCACGCATCTTTCTGAAGGGGCTCTTCTGTGTACCGCCTGTAGGTAAACTGGTTTTTGCTTCCTAGTCTCTCCAGTACATACAGTTGAGGATTGCCTCATGTCTACTTGTTATTTGCTTATGTTTGGGGCAAATTCCCCTTTTCAGTGATCTATGTTTTTCTCACCTGTCATATTTTGTCTCTCTCCCAATTTTCTCTCTCTCTCCCGATTTTCAATGTTGGAGACATCTCTGTTCACCATCATATGAACACATACAAATACTTACAAGCTTACATACAAAGGGATTTTCCTTTGGGTACTTTTTTTTTCCAAAAATGGGCTCATACTATATACATTGTTTTGCCATTTGTTTTCGTATTTACCAATGCGCCGTGAACATTCTCCTAGTGAACAATGAGCAGATATACTTCTAACTCATTCTTTTTCATAGATACATTATATTCTATATTCTATATGTACAGTGGCTCCCCCCTTATCTATGGGTGATATGTTCCAGGACCCTCAGTGGATGCCTGAAACTGTGGATAATACCAAACTCTATATATACATTGTTTTTTTCCCTATGCAGACATATTTATGATAAAGTTGAATTCATGAGTTAGGTATAGTAGGAAATTAACAATAATTACTACTTATAAAATAGAAAATTATAACAATAGGACTGCCTGGGTGGCTCAGTGGTTAAGCATCTATCTGCCTTTGGCTCAGGGCATGATTCTGGGGTACAGAGATCGAGTCCCACATTGGGATCCCCTCAGGGAACCTGCTTCTCCCTCTGCCTGTGTCTCTGCCTCTCTGTGTATCTCTCATGAATAAATAAATAAATAAAATCTTTAAAAAAGAAAAAGAAAGAAAGAAAGGAAGGAAGGAAGGAAGAAAGAAAGAAAGAAAGAAAGAAAGAAAGAAAGAAAGAAAGAAAGAAAGAAAGAAAGAAAGAAAATTATAACAATATAGTATAGCAAAAATTATGTGAATGTGGTCTCTTTCAAAATGTCTTACTGTACTGTACTCACCTTTCTTGTCCTTATGATGACATGAGATGAGAAATGCCTATATGAGGAGATGAAGTGAGGTGAATGACATAGGCATGTTTCCTAGCATTCAGCCTCTACTGACCTTCTGAGCATATGTCAAAAGAAGGATCATCTTCTTCCAGACTGCAGTTAGTTGACTGTAGGGAATTCAAATGTTAGAAGCAAAACCACAGGGGCACCTGGGTGGCTCAGTCAGTTAAGTGTGTCCGCCTTCAGCTCAGGTCATGATCCCAGGGTCCTGGGATCCAGTCCCGCATCAGGCTCCCTTCTCTCTCTCCCTCTGCTGCTCCCCCTGTTTGTTCTCTCTCTCTCTCTCTCTCTCTCTCTCTCTCTCTCTCAAATAAATAAATAAAATCTTAGAAGAAGAAGAAGAAGAAGAAGAAGGAGAAGAAGAAGGGAGCAGCCTCCAAACCACAGATAAGGAGGACTGCATACCTCAACTTATTCAATCATTGATCTACTAATGGTCATTGGGTTACTTCCAGTACAAATACTGCCACTATGAAGAATCTGGATGAAAAGTCCTCCTTCCCATGCCCTTCAATACTGAGTCTGTGTTTCTGGAAGGGGTCTTCTTGGCCCAATGAAACAGATGTTGTTATTAGACTGTTTTTGAAAAACACTACAGTGTCTCCCGTTCCCACCAGCAATAAATGAGAATGCCCTTTTCTCTCCACTTCTAGCCAGCACTAAGTTTTAGTGCTACTTCTCAATTTTTTGGCAAACAATTTAGTGGAAAAAAACTTTAATTATGCTGCCACATGAATTTGTATTTTCTTGATTAGTAGGAAAATTACTTGCCTTTTACAGATTTATTGGCCATTTGGATTTTCTCTTCTGTAAATTGCCTTCTCGTGCCCTTTGTTTATTTGTTTTTTATTGAGATGTTACATTTTTTTACAAGTAAATAGGAGCACTTATGTGCTATGGATGTTGACCTGCAGTCATATTTTTCACAACATGCAATTTATCATGTGCCTTTTTTTTTGTCTTGTAAGCTAATATAATCTTACACATGCTTTTCTTTTATACTTTTAAAGACTGTTTTCTTGCTTAAAAGGTCTCTTTCTCGGGGTGCCTGGGTGGTGTAGTCAGTTAAGCATCCAACTCTTGGTTTCAGATCAAATCATGATCCCAGCATCCTGGGATCAAACTCCATGTGGAGCTCTGTGCTCAGGACAGAGAATGCTTGAGATTCTCTTTCCCTCTCCCTCTTTTCTTGTGTTCCTCACTCTCTCTTTCTTTAAAAATAAATAAATCAAGTCTCTTTCTCACCTAAAGTTACCTAATTTTACTTTATATTTTCTTTTAAAAATATTTATCCCTGTATCCTGAAATATTTACTCATTTTTTTAATGTGGAATTTTTTTTCTATACGATGTGAGGGAGGGGTACAACTTTCTTTTCTTCTTGATGGATAACAATTTTGCCAGCACCAATTTTTTTGTAGCTAAACTGAAAAGCCACTGCTGTCACATACTTAAGTAGCCTTTGTCTCTATTCTGTGCCACTGATCTGTTTGTCTTTTCTCATGCCCATATCACAGTGTTTTGATAACTGTGAGAGATTTGAATTTTTTTGAATATATATTAAGCCTCGTATCCTAAACATCTTCTCCATAGTTGTCTTCGGTATACACAGTATGTAGTTAGCATTCCTAAAAGGCATTTCTTGCTACTTTCTGCTTCTGTTAAGCTGAAGGTGTAGCATCTCCACATCAGTGCCTTAGTTAGAAAGATCTATCATGATTATAGAGTAAGGCATAAAATCTAGGATCCTAGAAACAGAGTTCATCATGAAAATCCCTGGGCTAAAAATCATTCATTTTGCAAAATTTTGTATCTTAGTGCAAATATAGTCTTCAGTCTTTCTATTTTTTGAAAAGATCAGAGAACATACAAACACATGGGGATATGGTTCAAACCACACAGCAAATAGAGTGCTATTCCACCAGATGGAGACCAAGCAGGGTTAGATGTCAGGCCAATCTGTGGTGGAGGTAAGTTCTGGGGAGTCTTGCAAGGTGACAATTGATGAGGAAATCACTGCTGTTTGAGTTCCACCAGCAGGGACCTCAGAAAGCACGTTTAACGAGCCATTCAATTGGGGATATTTCTTTGCTTACAAAATAAGCTGGTGTCACCTAGTTGCTTTCAGCGGGATGCATAGAGCATTGTGATTGAAACCACAGGCTCTGAAATCACCTGGAACTGGCAGCAAGTTCAAGTTTAGCCACTCCTTAAATTACTTTGGAAGTCTTATTTACTCTGTTTTCTTGTATGTACATTTAAGATGTAAATAGTAACTATCTCACAAAGACTTGTGAAGTGGATGAACTAAGACAAAGAAAACAATTTGGCAATAGGAAGGAGTGGGAACCGGTACCTGGCAAGTAGGAAGCACACAATAAATGCCGGTTATTACCACTACTATTATTATGTGTCTTGAGACACTGCCCCTGCAGGGACTGTCCCTCTGGCATGGAAGAGGTTGTGAGCAGATGGGATGCCTGGCCCACTTCGGCTTCACTTAAAAGAAATGAACCTTAAAAGGGCTATTTACCTGTTTAATTGGGATTCTTTGAAGCAAGGCCACAAAAAGAGCCTGAAAGCCAACAGACTGGATGATCATGAACTTCATTTCTAGTTCTGACCTGTCAATTATTTGTCTCCACCATTCCCAGTGGCCCATCCAAGATGGAGCCTAAAATGTTGACCTGAGCTATTTTATAGAATAGGATCAACATAATTCACACAATGACAGCCATTCTGAGTGGACTTGGGATGCTGATTCACCTCACCAGATTCAATTTATGCTCTGTAACTTCATGAGAGGCAGAAATGTCACATATTTCAATAAAAATAGCAACAGTAACAACTAACACTTGTATACTTCCAGGTACTGTTCTAAATACACAAAACCCAGGAGACAACAAGTCAATAAAGGTGATAGAATTTGCAGTGCAGGGAGGTGATGTGACTTGTCTTGGCCACACATCTGTTAGGTAGTAGAACTGGGGCTTGAACTCAAGCAATGGGTCTCCAGAATCTTTACCTCTACATCACCCTACCTCTCCCACAGTTTTGACTTGGAATCCATCATTTCCTTTCTTTCCATCAGACCTAGAATCTCCATCCCTAGGCCCCGGCTCTTCCGGCTGTCCCCTTGGACTGCAGCCAGCATGACTGGTTGTACAGCAATTCCTGTACCTATGTGACATGTGTCATGAGTTACTTGTGCTATTTACTGAAGACCTACCAGGTTCCTTGGTTCCAGGCACCCTTTAAAGGTATCACATGTGTTATTTTACTTATGTTTACACATTACATGCATTATTATACTTATTATTTACTTGTTATTTTACTTATTCTCACAACAGCCTGCCTATGAAGTAAGCACTATTATTCTGTCCACCTTTCAGAGAAGAAACCCAAGGTGCAAATTCAGTATCCAAGGACACACAGATCTATGTCAGCCAGATTCCAAAGACCCTGCTCTCAGCCACTACTCTGCACTGCCCCAGCATATAAACCTACAGAATGCTCTGGTTGCTAACTAGCCAGCTTCCCCACCAAGGGAACAGCATTGTACACTCATCTACCATCCATGCAAGAAACCTTGGACTACCCGTTGCCTCCATGTCTCCAAGTCACACAGCTAATATGCCATGAAATCCTACAGCTTCTTCTTCCTTCATCTCTTCCCACGAGCTAAAACTTTCCCAGAGCAGGGCAGCATGTCTACCCTGTACAGTCAAAAGCTATCTTTTCATGTAGTCACAGGAGAAAGGTTTTGGATAATGATTGTGCTGTATGACCAAGTAATATTATTTCTCTGCTGGCTGCTTAGGCAAATGTATGCTATTATCTTTTCATAGGCATGACTTCCAGAAAACATTTTATTTCTCAGGTAGTGAATCCAGAGGGTAAATTCTTACCTGGATGAGACATTAACCATAATCTGGATTTCCTTAATATTTACCTGGTTAAGATCATTTAAAAAAAATTTGGTAAAAATTACCCTCCTACTGAGTCATTTAAGAATGTTATCCTTCTCAAATAATAAGTATTGATCAGTTAATTCTGTCAATGTACTCAATCATGATAGTGTGAACGTGAATGAAATGGCTTTCACATATTTTATTGCTAAATGTTTGGGGTTTTTTTTTTCATTCTACTTATATGAAGTCTTAAAAAAGCAAAAACAAATATCTGCAAGTTCCTGTTGGAAATGCGATAAATGGTTTTGCAATGAGAACTTTAACAAACTGGAGTTTATATACAAGAAAATCCATATTTTCACATCCAAAAGTTTGACTGTCCTGAACTAATCCATTCTTCCCCCACCCATTCTTGAGCTTTTTAGGCAACTAAAATGTAAAGTTAAATTTTAACTTTAATTTTTTACTTAGTGAATAATTTCACTAGTCTGATCCAACTATGTGAGTACATTTTCTTCTTTAAATTAAAAAATCTTAAATTTTCATGTTTGAAAAATAAAAGCATATATTTGTATTTCTATTTCCTTATAACTGCATCAAGAAACTCTAGAAATATGCCCTAAAAACTAATTTGAAAGCTAACTATAGTGGGTAGGGTAAAGAACTCAATAGATGTGGGGAGAAGAATGGGTGAAAGTTTTCACTGAATTCTTGATAGTACTTGATCATCAAACTACACATTTATTCCATGTTCCAAAAATAAATTTAAAATATCAAATCAAGTTGTTTCTCTACATTTCCCTCTGTGGGTCTGAAACACACACACACACACACACACACACACACACACACAAATAATTCTCTGCTCCTGGTGTAAATCTTGATTTTATATAGCATGTCATTTATGAAATTAGAGTGGCAACAGAAGAGGAATCTATTTTTCTCTGATATCAAAATTTGCCACTCTCATGTTATTTTTCTCAGAATATTTGTCTAGGTAAAACATATTATAGCTAGATAAATATTTCCTGAATGACAGCAATTCCTTCAGAGTTGCCTAGAAAGTAATCAGTTTTTGCCTATATAAGCTATAGTTAAATCATGTGTGATGATACGTGTCAACTTTGGTGGGCAATGGTGCCCAGATACTTTATCAAATATTACTCTGCATGTTTCTGTATTTGGATGAGATTTACATTTAAATGAGAGGACTTTGAGTAAAGCAGATTGCCCTCCATAATAAGGTGGGCCTCATCCAATCAGTTGAAGTCCTGACTAGAACAAAAGATGAAACTCCCTCAAGCAAAAGCTAATCCTGCCAACTGACTGCCTTTGGACACTAACTGTAAATTTTTTCTGGGTCTCTAGCCTGCTGGCCTCCCCCATCAGATTTTAGACTTGCCAATCCTTAACAATCACATCAGCCAGTCCTTAAAATAAACTTCTCTCTCTCTCTCTCTCTGTCTCCCTGTCTCCCTCCCTCCCTCTCTCTCCTTCATTCCCTCTCTCTCCCTCTCTCTCTATCCACGTTTCTCTGGAAAACCCTGACTGATACATCATATAATGGAATGCATTCATTCAACAAACTATGATTTATGACTCAGTGCCAGTCATGTGCCAGGCAATGTATTAGTGCTGGTGGCACAAAGATGATGGTGGGTCAGGGCCCCCATCATCAAGGAGCCCCTGAGTAAGGGAACAAATGAAATAGTTGGTAGAGTGAAGTGTAGCAGATGCTACCCTAGTAGCGATAGAGACCTCAAGAAGGAGGGTATACATAGAGTTGCGCAGAGAAAAGGACAAGCTGAACTGATCTTTTGTTCCTTTTTGGTGGAAGGAGAGGGCAGTGATGGCCTACAATGCCCAAACCCCTGCCTGGATTCACCTTCCCTGCTTTGTGCCTATGGCCTTATAGTCACACAAGAGAACTGAATACAATGACAGTGGGACCCATCTGCTGGGCTTGGAATTTATCAGATAAGAGCACACCTACAAATATCAAGAAGAAGTAAAATTAGTAAATAACACCTCTTCTGTTTTTCTGGTCTTCTTTCAAAGTTAATTTAAAGAAAATGATAAGAGCCATGTCCTGATATTTATAGAAATCCAGCTCATAATATATTGATGCAATATTTATAAAGTTCATTTATCACACATATACATTTAGAAATTGTCACTAAAACAATTCATTAATTTTTGAAATCAATGACATACTTATTCATTATTCATTTATTTACTTTATTAAAGTTTATTAAAGTTTTAAAATGAAAAAAAATACTACCACTTTCCTTTTGCCATAATGGTGTTATAAATCTACATGCCATGCATACAGAATGTAAAATGTGCATGTAGTATGTACTTTCAGGGATTATTAGGTGAGACATCTTATATTTTTAGAAGAAATGCATAAGGATGTACACCCATCTGTACACTTCACGAAAGAGAAAACTGCCTAAAAATCTTTCTCCGGTATCCAAAGCTAAAATATTTCTCCAAATCAAGGTCAGATTTTTTAGTAGAGCTAGGATTTGCCTCGGAGTAAGAAAGTGGAAAAATCTAAAATGAAGGAAGGTTAATATTATTAACATGGAGGTGTTCCAGAAAACAACAAAAAATAAGATTTGGAAAACAGAAAGCATAAGCTGTTTGATAGCAGGTTTGATGCTAAATTTACAGGATATAAATGCTGCCCAGCACATAAAGTAAGTGAGAATAAAATATTCCCCGAGCTGCCCTCTGAGAGTCATAGGTGGAACAGGATGGGGAGACAGCATAGCAGCCCCAACCAAGCCTTCCAAGAGGTGTGAAATAAATCATAGAGGAAATGAAATACCAGTTTTCCAGCTGTCTGGCTCCTGTCTCCGACAAGAGAGACAACTCTATACAGCACAAAAGGCCCGGCAGGCGGCAGGACAAGCAGCGCCCGGGCCCTTTCAAGCCCCGAGCATCCTTCATTAGGCCTGTTAGAACATCATCCAGTTAGAACATGAAATGCACTGGACATTTGTTTTGCTGATACACACAGATGGTTGAGGATTTAAACTGAAAGAGAACCAGGCAGACACTGGATAAGCTATCCCTTGCTGCAGGCAGATACATCTTGTCATTATCACAATGATTTTTATTTTTCCTGTTAGTAAAAAGTATGGGGGTGGGTGGAGGCCTGCCCTGCACGTGTGTGTGTGTGTGTGTGTGTGTGTGTGTGTGTTTAATGGTTTAGCTCTAATCAAAACTAAACATTTTCCGCAAGCTTCCAGAATGAAGTTGTGCTCATGAAAACACTAAAAACAAGAGATAAGAACATGTTCTAACCTTTCAATCAGCCCAAGAAAGGATAATACTGAATACTATGCTATCATCAGATTTACAGCTTTTTTGACATTGTGAGTACTTTGGGAATCCTCGTTCATTTCCATTGTATAAAGTTTATTACCAGTTAAAATCTAAAATGGTAATGCCTATTTTTAGAAGCACACGGGAAACATCCGCCTCAGACAAGGAATTTGCTAGATGTTACCCTCTCTAGACTGCTCCACAAAGCCAGGGCGAGCCCAGTGTACAAGCCCAAGCCCTCACACGGTGCTTGGAGAATACGGTCACCCCAATAGCACCTGTGTCACCTCATTTCATACTCAGAAGCCCTTGAGGTAGGTATATGTATCTCCAATTTATGGAAGAAAACACAAGTTCAAAGCAGTTACATAGAGCGAGTCCCACAGCCAGCTAACTAGTGACAAGTGTGACATGTGACAATCTTTATTCATCATGCTAAATCCCAAGTGAAATCAGAATCCTCACCTTACTAGTTTTCAATATAAGGGATTACTTGCCTTGATGAAAATGAATAAGTGGTAGATCTTCACCTGGGGTAACTGTCACCGTGACAGGTGCGTTCTGTGAATATCTGAGACGCAGAGAAGCTGGTGGCCCTCCTGCCTTCTCGCTGCCCTCCCCACAAAGCCAGCATGCTTTCAGGCTATTTACCTTCATCATCCTCTGAGACCTTGTTAGTATCAAGTCCAAGCCCAGAAATGAGCAGCATCCCTGCTGGGGATTTCTCTGACTTCCTCCAAACTTCTAAAACTATTTGGGAAGAAATTCAGGAGGCAGTTCAGGAAAAGGAACTTTGAAAAAACAGCAGTGAGATGTACAAATGGGAAAGAGCCAGCACAAGCATGGCAGCCAACTGTCTGCAGACCGTCATCTGCCAGAAGATTTACGATTTAATCAGAGCTTTCCTCCTGTTGATGAGAGTAGTGAACACTGGCCCTTGGAGGAAGGATTTAGTGGATTATTGGATCCAGGGAAGAAAGGCGGGGAAGCACATAATCATAGTCTTCAGGTACCCAAGGAGATGAGTCTCCATTTCCTTGGACTGCAAAGCAGAAAGAAAAAAAAGAAGGAGGGGGAATAAACCCATGCCAAAGCAGGAGGCATTAAGACTGCCAATAAGAAAACCTAATTTCGTCAGTACCCCGGTGATTCTCAACCTGTTTGGGCTTGTCCTTCCTTGTTTTTGTTTGTTTTTATGACAGAGTTTTGAAAATCACCCAAGGGGAAAAAAGACTGGGTGACATATGTACACACGTATTAAAATTAATGGGAATTGAAATTAATTTCGCTGCTAGTGACCCAGCCAGGGTTTTAATGCCACGCTCTGGCTGATGGGGCAGGCAGGTTTTGCAGGGAGGGACAATTCGAGATAAGGCTGTCCCAACCCGTTCTCGTGCCTAAGCTAACACTTCACACTGGCACTTTGGAAACTGTCTCTGCCTTGCCCCTCAGCCATGTTACCCCAGCAGCCACACACTCAAGGACCTAGTGCCTGCCCTCCTGGCAGAGGGAAAGCCCCAGGTGAGGTAGATTTCCTGTGGAAGCAGATTTTCCACTCCTTGAGCATGACTGAGATAGCAGGGTGTTCAGGAAACAGCCCAAGCTGAGGTCAGGCAGACGTGGGTTCAGATCCCTCCTCTTCCTTTGGGTTTATAACCCCAAACAAGTTATGTAGCCTTTCTGAACCTCAGTCTCCTCAACTGTAAAATGGGAAGGTAATGTCACCTTTGTTGGGATGCAGGACTCATGTGAGACTAAGCACAGAAAAAGTCAGGCTGTATAGGATGCTCATATATGAGCTACCTTTCCTCCCTCTCCCCCTCACCTCAGTTAAGTTACCTCTGGGGTCACCATGGTATGGGGACTGTCTGAGCAGAAGGCAGTGTCCTCATGATCCTGGGATATTCATTTTCCTATTGAAAATGAGAAGACACAGGTTCTGTTTTGCCAAGCAAAGAGAGTGGGGGAAAAATCAGCCCTGCTTACAAAAGGTAATGATTTATGCAAAGTATACATGATTAGAGAGCTAGCTAACTATCAAAAATACCTTTCTGACACAAAAGGAGCACTCAGGACTTTATTTTATATTATTTTTTAAGTAGGCTCCACATGCGGCTTGAACTCACAACCCTGAGATCAAGAGTCAGATGTTGTACTAACTGAGTCAGATATGTCTTCTGTGTCAAGGGAAACAAAGCAAAAATAAACCATTGGGACATAAAATAAAAAGCTTCTGTACCGTAAAGGAAACAATCAACAAAACTAAAAGACAACCCCGGCAATGAGAGAAGATATTTGTAAATGAGATATCTGGTAAAGGGTTAGTATCCAAAATGTATAAAGAACTTATAAAACTCAATATCCCCCCCCCCAAAAAAAACAAATAATGCAGCTAAAAAAAAAAGGGCAAAAGACATGAATAGACATTTTTCCAAAGAAGACATGCAGATGGCCAACAGACACATGAAAAGACACTCAAGATCACTCATCATCAGGGAAATGCAAATCAAAACTACAATGAGATGTCACCTCCCACCTGTCAGAATGGCTCAAATCAACAACACAGGAAACAACAGATAATTGGCAAGGATATGGAAAAAGAAGAACCCTCGTGCACTGTTGGTGGGAATGCAAACTGGTGCGGCCACTGTGGAAAACAGTGTGGAGGTTCCTCAAAAAGTTAAAAACAGAACCACCCTATAATCTAGCAATTGCACTACTAGGTATTTACCCAAAGGATACAAAAATAGTGGTTCAAAGGGATCCATGCACCCCTATGTTTATTGCACCATTATCTGCAACAGCCAGATTATGGAAAGAACCCGAATGTCCATCGACTGATGAATGGATAAAGAAGGTGTGGTATAGATATACAATGGAATATTACTCAGCCATAGAAAAGAATGAAATCTTGCCATTTGCAATGATGTGGATGGAGCTAGAGAGTAGCATGCCAAGTGGAATGAGTCAGTCAGAGAAAGACAATTACCATATAATTTCACTCATATGTGGAATTTAAGAAAAAAAAAACATCAAACAAACAAATCAGAGGTGGATTGAGGCAAATCAAGAAACAGACTCTTAAGTACAGAGAACAAACTGATGGTCACCAGAGGGGAGGTGAGGGGGGTAGATCCGGGAAATAGGTGATGGGGATGAAGGAGGGCATTGTTGTGATGAGCACCGGGTGATGTACGGAAGTGTTGAATCACTATATTGTGCACCTGAAACTAATGTTACACTGTATGTTAACTGACTGGAATTTAAATAAGAACTTTTAAAAAGGGGGTGGGGGAGAAACTTTCCAGTTTGAGGTCAGGGACCCCCTGGCACTGCAAGCTTGTCCATTGCTCCCAACTCTGGAGGAAGCCAACTTCACAAAGATCCTTAGTTGCCCACTGGGGACGTTGGGGTGTTTGGCAGAAAATGAGTCCAGAAGTTGATTTCAATCTACCCTCGGGTGCACTGGTGAGGTTGTCCAATTTCAGCCTCACAGCCCACTCTGCACAGACACGCATGTACATTCACACACAAAGAGGGAACTTAGTCACGGATGCAGGTATTTCAAAAACTAGCTTCCACAGGTAAATCTTAGCAACGATAGTGTTGCATAAGAATCCTCCTTACCAGATCTCCACAAACAATTCCTGTGCATCTACCACTGCCCATCATGGCTATACCCAAAATCAGTTTGCTGGTCCCTTACACCAGCATCCCAGAGCTTTTGTGAAGATGATAAATAATCTAGACACTCACTAATATGTGATCTGAATATGCCAATTCCTTAATCAGGCAAAACTTCACATACTTTACGAGTATAAGATCTCCTTCTACATGTCTCCTTCAACAACTCACAAGGACCACCTCCAGTACGGTGGTTATACTTCGACTCTCTACTGATTGAGATTAAATAGGACAAAAAGATATAACACGTTACATACTCACAAAAGCATCCGTGCCCAGTTTATACTTTATCTGTATCATATCAGTCTACAGAAAACACATGGCGTGCCTATGGAGTCTCAGGTTCCACGTGCAGTGATTCCAATTCTTCCTGGAAGTCTGATACCCACAGGCCAAGAACTATTAATACAGGATGCACATACCTGCAGAGCTGCTGCATGCTCTGTACAACTAAAGCAAAAATATGCTGTGACAGCAGTAAAATTAAACTTCTCTCAGAAATTCTGTGGTTTGAAACGCCATGGTCCACCTTCAAGATCCCAAGCCTTAACCAGGGTGTGCTAGGCCCACTGGGGATGGCAATGCTTCATCTCTCACCATGGGATGCAAATAATGCAAGCCTCCTTGATTAATGGACATGACCAGCTTTAAAAAAAAAAATTGAATATGGTAAATTATTAGGAGGTCACAGTGATGTTAACCTGACATGAACTCAGCATGTCAACTTGGTTTCAATTTGGCTCATATTATCAGTGTTTCTAGGCAGCCTAATTTGGTTTAGATGTTTATTTTTAATTTGGTTCTGTAAAGCACTGGGGGATGAACATATTTCCCAAAAGGAAACAAATAAAGTTAATTCCAAGGGACTTTACACTTAGCAGCAAAGCATTCTCCAGAACAGGAGAGATGATAAAGGAAGCTGAAAATTTGTGTTCCATTTGCTTTGCTACCCTGTTAAAAAAAAAAAAAAAAACTCTCTGTGAAATATGCTTCAGGTTCTTTGCTCTGGGAGGTCTGGTTCCTGTTTGTCTCTCTCTTACTCTCTTACATTTCCCAGTGTGCTCTGCCTTCCTCATATACTCTTGCTACTCTGTTCTTCTTTCACCCCCTTATGTATACAATGTTCCCTCCTACCTCAGGACCTTTGCACATACTCTTCATTTTATTTGGAATGTACTCTCTTCTCCTTTTCACTCTGTTAGTACCTACCTCTCCCTGAGACTCAACTCAAAAGCATTCATTCTCTAGGAAATTTTCTCCAATGTCCCTGTTGTCACAAAAAAAAAAAAAAAATTGTGTGTGTGTGTCTGCAGGGCTTGGGGGTGAAAAAGCAAGGGAAAAGATATAACTTCTCCTGGTATCCATGTCTCTTACCCTCTTTGCACTTTTCACAGTTTCTATTTTACAATCATTTGTGTAGTTATACTATTTATATGTGTCCCCCACTAAATTCCAAGTTCTATAAGGACACAAACCAGGTCTCTATTTGTTCAGTATTTTTTCCCCAACATGTGAGACACTGTCCAGAACATAGAACAGCCTCAAGAAGGGGCATGGCCTCATTTGTTGAATGAATGAAACATGTGTTATTATTTGCTCTATGCTGAAAATCATAATCAATAGAGGGAAACGGAAGAAGTGGTACTGAGCGCTCCTGACATTGCTGGGGGCGACGTGGTATGAGGCAGGTGGGGTTGAAAGCCAGGCCACGACTCGGGTATTTCCCAGCAATGCCAACTCTAGCAAATACATTTAACCTCTCTGAGCTTTGGCTTTCCCTCCTGCAAATTGTAATAATAATGTCTACTTCAAAATATTGTTGTGAAGGTTTAATAAGATGTATATAAGATAAAAAGTGATTGGTTTCTCTCAATTGTATTATTTTCTTACATTTTGCTTTGCAAAGACAAAAGTGCGAAATTCGGCTGTGCAATATCATGTCCCCAAAGGGACCAATCTAGCTGGTCAGCCTCTGGGGAACCCCCAATTCACGTTCTACTTCTTTCGGCAGAATAGACAGATTTTCAATACGGGAGGACACAGAATGAGACTTCTTAAGACAGAAGCTTCAGGAGTTAGAGACCACGTGCAGACCACTCCCTGAATTTAAAGACACTTTGAAACTGGGAGCCCTTTGTACGGAGGGACTACGGAGGGACTTCAACAGCATGTCTTCAAGTACCTCCCGGTTCCTCTCTTTCCAAATTCATGTGTCATTTTGGAAAAAGCTTCAAAATAGCTTTGGAAACAACTTTAAAATAGCATCAGCGATTCCATTTATTTTAAGTACACACACAGGCTAATCTAAGCTGTCGGAAGTGGGGGCAGTGGTGACTCTTGGGGGAGGGGCCATGACCAGAAGGGAGAATAAAGGGCACTGGAAGGTTCTGTTTACTGATCTGAGCGCTGGTTACCCAGGTGTGTTCCCCTTGTGAAAACTCATAGCGCTGTTCTCACAAGACGTGCACATTTTTCCATACATGCTATGTTTCATTTAGGCTCTGTGGAAACTGTTGAGACTTGAAATTGCCCTGTACCTCTGCTATGATGGCTGTCATTTAAATAGTAGGGTCTGGAAGTCAGTTTGTGATATTCTCTCCCTCCATCCCTCCTTCGCCCTCCCTCTCCGACCCCCACACCCCTGCAGAAGCATGCACACATACGTATGTGCACACACAGACGTCTTGGTCACTCACCTTGAGGACCCATTTGCCACTTAGATCCACAACAGACCCTACCTGTTTCTAGTTCTAACTCACCAAGACCCAGACTCTAGAATATTGTCCTGTCCTTAGTAAAAGGGATTTATTATAAAAGTTTAAGTAACTTAGTATCTCAGACCTTTAGCATCCCCTCCTGCCCCACCTAGCCCACACATACCTATCCACACCATACATACATATCCACCTTCATCCACACCGAGCAGCCAACAGATAGTTCCAAAATGTCAAGTCACCCCTCATTACAGAGGAAATGTCAGCGTCTCCCCAGATTCATATGCTGAAGCCCTGACTTCCAGTGTGATGCTGTTTAGAGGTAGGGCCTTTGGGAGGCAATGAGATTTAGATGAGGTCATGAAGGTGGAGCCCCCATGATGAGGCTGGTGTCCTTATAAAAGGAAAAGAGACCAGGGCTCTCCCCTAACACCAGCATGAGGGCATAGGAGGAGGGCAGCCATCCGTAAGCAAGTCAGAGGGGCCTCACCAGAACCCAACCACGTTTACCTGACCAGGGATTTTTAGCCTCCAGAACCATGAGAAATAACTTTCCACTCCTGTAGAACCATTCTCAGTACCAAAAACCATCCTCTTTCCTAAACTTTCACATGTCTTTCCATTTTGCCTTAGAATAAAATTCAAATCCCTTGTCATGTCCTACAGACTCCATGAGGTCTGGCTCCTGCCCCCTTCTTCAGCCTCATCTTGGAACACAGACCTGTGTCACGGTCCTCCTCCTACCTCTCTCTCCTGTCAGTTCCTCACTGGGCCTTGTCCTTTCCTCCACCTGGGCCTCGTCATTTCCTCGGCCTGGACCTCACAACTTCACACACATGGCCATGTTCTATCCTTCCAGTCACAACACAGAAGGTTCTGCTCCTGCTTGACCTTCCTTGGCCACCCAATGGTCCCTCTCATTATCCAGCATTACTTCCTTAACAGCACTCACCTCTGTCTGATATTTTTCTTCCCCTTTTTTTCCCAGCTTTATTGGGGGGTATGATTAACAAATAGAAGCTGTCTACATTTCAGGTACACAATTAGATGTTTGATACATCTGGTATTTCCCAAATTATTGACATATTTACTTTTCTATCTTATGCTCTCTCTTGCTAGAATGTGGGGGTCCATGAAGTCCAGAATCTTGCTTTTCTGATTGCCTTTCCCCACCCTTCTGGTCTAGTAACATGCCTGGCACATCTGGTCCACAGCTGAAATGTATGGAACGAGAGAAGGACTGAATAAACATCAAATCCTGTTTTACTCTTGCCTCTGTTTTTTATCTGTGATCAAGTCCCCACCCTGTACCCAGCTTCTTATCTGACACTGCCATGTCTGGGTCTCTGCCCTAAAAATCCTGCCCCCTCTTCTATTCTCCCAAACTGGTCCTCGTCTCACTCCTGCCAGGCCCCGCCCAGGAGGCCCTCCCATCTGCTGCCAGTTCCCCAGGGAGCTAATCCCACTCACCCCCCCCCCCTTCCTGTGCTCTACCCCACCCACCTCAGCCCTGCCTCTTCCCCACGCCCACCACCTGCCCGTGCTTCCACATGCCACCTGCTTCGTATCTCCACCCCAGGGGCCCCACCCATCGTCCTGCGTGCTCCCCACAGCCTGGCACTGGCAGGTGGGGCCCGCAGTTTGGCCTGCTGAGTCCTGACCCAGCAACCCAAAGGACTCAAAACTCCAAGTTGACCAGTACCATCTGCTAAATGTCACCCACTTCACCTAGCTTCCTCTTGCCCCACTGTCCCTGCTTTCATGGAGGCTCCATCATTTCTCCTAAACTCTGGCAATAGCCTCTTTACAGGACTCACTTCTCCTGTTCCCCAGTTTCTCAACTAATCTTTGAATTACTTTCAAAATTAGAAAAATAATCTATGAAAGCATTTATTGAGCATATATTTTGTATGATGTCTATTGCTAGGCACTAGAAAGGGTGCAAGGAGGGTACAAGATATGACCCTTGCCATTCTGGGCTTCACAGTCTAATAGGGGTGGATTAAACCAGCCTTAAGGAGCTGGTTGCAAGGAAAAGATGGCAAGCAGCATAAGAAGGGAAGTAAGCTAGACCTGCAAACATGAGAAAACAGGGGTTGGAAAGGGGTAGCAGGGACGAAAAGAAGAAGAGCAGATTGTGAGTTCCAGCATGGCGAAGACCAGGGCTTCCCATTGCTTCCCTCCAAGTAGGTGCTCAGTTAATGCATGGAAATGAATGAGTAACTCTAGTACAAACCCTTTTATTTTATGCATTAAAAGAGTCCTGAGGTCCCCAGAGTTAAATTACTTGTTAAAAAGTCATAAAACTGATTAATATATGACCAAAGCCCAAATCTACCTCCCAGTCAGGGCTCTGTCATCTGCACAGCACAGCTGACCTCAGCGCCTTCTTCTCTGAGCTGAGGCCAATTTATTTTTCATCTCAATGTCATCTTCATATCCCTTTAAACATCTTCTGCAATAGAAGAACAGTTTGGATCATCCTTGGCACTAAAAATAAACTTTTCCCATGTTCAAAAAGTTGATTATAAAAACACAGGGTATCATGCTGTCATTTAGCACGTGGCTTTGGTATGTGAGTATTAAATATAAAATAAATTCAACTGGACGTGGTGCCACTTTGCTAGAAAGAACTTACACACTTTGGGGATCCCTGGGTGGCTCAGCGGTTTAGCTCAGGGTGCGATCCTGGAGTCTGGGGATCGAGTCCCACATCGGGCTCCCGGCATGGAGCCTACTTCTCCTTCCTCCTGTGTCTCTGCCTCTCTCTCTCTATGTCTATCATAAATAAATAAATAAATAAATAAATAAATAAATAAATAAATAAATAAATAAATAAATAAAAAAAGAACTTACACACTTTAATGTCCCCCCACCCCCATACCAACTTCTATCCTTTTGACAGGGTGTTTTTCCAGAAGGGGCCTACATCACTGTAATATACTACTTAATCTGCATATCATGAGCTTTCAAAGCACACCTACTAACATACCTGTGTGTTGTTTATTTTTATTGTGGTAAAATATACTTGACATAAAACTTACCATTTTAGCCATTTGTAAGTGCACAGTTCAGCGGCATTAAATGCATTGACAAAATTGTGCAATCATCACCACTGTCCATCTCCAGAACTTTTTCATCTTCTCAAGTAGAAACTCTGAACCCATTAAGCAGTAACTCCCCCACCTCCCATAGCCTCCAGGTAACCCACCATTCCACCTTCTGTTTCTTGAGGAGTTTGACCATTCCTGGGACCTCAGATAGGTAAAATCATACAATATTCATCCTTCCGTACCTGGCTTATTTCACTTAGCACAATGTCCCCAAGCTTCATCTATGTTGTAGCAGGTGTCAGCATTTCCTTCCTTTTGAAGGCTGAATAATATCCCCTTATTTATACATATACATCACATTTTGTTTATCCTTTTATCTGTTAATAGTTAATTTGTTTCCGTCTTTTGGCTATTGAGAATAAAGTTGCTATAAACATTGGTGTACAGGCGTCTATTTGAGTCCCTGCTTTCAGTTCCTTTGGGTATATACCCAGAAGTGGAATTGCTGGATCATATGGGAATTCTATGTTTAACTTTTTGAGGAACCTCCATGTTACTTTGCACAGCAGCTGCACCATTTTACATTCCCCCACCAAGGCATAAGGGGTCCACTTTATCCACATCCTCATCAACATTGGTCATCTTCCTTTTTTTTTTTTTTTAATAATTACCATCCTAGTGGGTATGAAGTAGTATCTCATTAGTTTTGATTGCCTGAGTGTTTCTGTGTGTGTGTGTGTGTGTGTGTGTGTGTGTCGTATGTGCATACAAAGATAGAGATAGCTAAAGATAGAGATAGGAAGAGAGCAGCTGACTCTCTTGAGGCTGGAAAAGACCTCTGTTATTAGATCTGGAGCCCCATCCTCTCAGTAAGGCCAGGACAACAGTCCCCAGAGAAAGGACATAGCTTTTGATCTTGACCCAGGGGCCGTGAGCAAGTCCACAGAGCTTCCAGAAGCATGTTAGGCTGAGAAGCTGGCATCTTTCCATGCCTTTTCAAAACTCACTTCCTGAAGATTGTTCAGAACCTTGGGGTGAGAAGGAGAAGGGAAGAGGAGACAGAGGATTAGGAAGCATGTCAGAACCCAACATGGCCACGCAGAGGGTCATGCAGGCCCATGAGTATCTTCATTAGGGGAAGGGACTGGGCTTCTCAGTTGCCAAAGCTAATCATACAACAGCCAGGGTCCAGCTTGGACTCAGAGACAGAATCAAATACTAACAGGGAAAAATTCAAAATCTGGATAAAGTTACTCTGGAGGTCAGAATCTCAGAGATTAGGATCTAGAGGGAAGAAGGGGCAAAGTAACAGGAAACAAGGTCAAAAAGCTAAAAAACCCAGTTTGTGTTTCTAAATTGAGATCAGTGACACAGGAAATGAAAGAAAAATTGAGGCAGGATGGTTCAAGTTCACTAAGACCTGTGATGTAGAGAGAAGCAGATCAGGACATGTTGATGGAATCCCCAACACCTCTGGCTAGGCCTGGTGGCGTGCCTTCTCTCCAGCTGACAGCCATTCCTACTCTTGCCCTGGAGGATAATAATACCCTCGAAGTCTTTCTGAATTGCTCTTAGGCAAACCGTAACATTTATTTCCCATTTTTTCAGTGGAGTGAGCAAACAGATCAACCAAGGGTTCTACCTCTGTCCAAAATGAGTCTGCCCCCACTGCCAAACTAAAAGGAGAAAAAATTTTAGACTGCTTATAGGAGGCAATGGACCCTAGAGAGAAGTTAGTAGGGAATTTGGAGACATGGCATGGTACGTGAGATGCCCACCTCCTAATGTGCGCACCCTGTATAATCCCTTCTCCTTGAGGATGGGCGGGGTCTGGGAATATGAAGGGATCTCATCCTCACACAAAAGGGGGACAATCCTGGGTGGGCCTGACCTAATCAGAGGAGCACTTAAAAGCAGCAGTATTAGAGAGCATTCTGCTAACCACGTTGTGAACTGCGGATAGAGGCCACATGACAAGGAACGGTGGTCATCCCCTGGAACCTGGCGGCCTTCCTCTGCCAAAAGCCAGCAAGAAAACCAACACCTCGGGCTTAAACCACAGGGTGGTGTATTCTGTTAAAGACCTATGAGCTTGGAGAAGGACCTGAGCCCCAGATGAGGGCCCAGCTCCTGCTGATACTTTGACTTCAGCTTCAGAGACCCTGGGTGGAAGATCCAGCTACCTAAAGGTAGGCTTCTGACCCATGGAAACTAAGTTTGTGGTAATCTGTTATGCAGAAAAGGAAAAAAAAAAAGCCCCCAGAAAACGAATGCACCTTGCCAACTGGGATGAAAGACACAAGCAGCAGGTAAACCTGAATCTTGAGCTTCTTTGATTTGCTCTTTGTGATGTAGAACAATAGATCAATCCCCACTTCATAGATCCGTAGATCCACGTGAGACCTTAGAGAGCATCTCATCCACCCCTCGGAGAGGTTTAAGTGGCGCGCTCAAGGCCACGCTGCTAATGAGTGGCAAACACAGTGGTCAAACTTAAACATGCCCATATTTGGAAGGAGTTCTGCGGCAAAATGGGTCAAGGATGTAGAGACTTAGAAACTGCAGGAGTCCTAAATATCATCCTCTTGAAGCTCCTCTGTTTCAGGCAGGAAGAAACTGAGGCATAGGCGATGAGGGGATCTGCAGCGTCCCCTCCAGGTAACAAACCCAGGTCAAAGCACCAGGTGCGGCTGCATAACCACCCCATGCACGCAACTGCCCTTCCAAACAGAGATCAGTGTGTGCCTCACCGTTGATCCCCAAATAAATAAGCAGCAAGTAAGATGCAGAAGAGATACACCGGCTCCTCGACAGCCAACCGGGTTGTTTCCAGCTCACGTGGGACAGAGTTACAGGGCCACCAAAATGGCCAGGGCTTTATCCTTTGCAGGAAGGCTCAGCTGCATCGAAGGACAAAGTGGGGAGGGCTGGGAGGTGCAGGGAGGGGCAGGCTTGTGAGGCTTTTTTTTTTTTCTTTCTAGAAGCTTAGAAACAAAAGAAAATATTGCAGCTTTGCTAGTCAAGGACCTTTTGTGGAGGTTGATAGGCGTCGGTCAGATTTGGGGTGTGTGTGTGTGCATGTGTGTGTGTGTGTGACCGAATAGCTTGTCAGAGCCTCATTTTCCACGATGCAAGTCTCCCCGAACTGATAACACTCTAAATAACAGGTGAGTGACTCCTGGCAGGAAGGAGATTGTCTGACCTCATTGTT
Organism: Canis lupus familiaris; assembly: GCF_011100685.1. NCBI lineage: Eukaryota > Metazoa > Chordata > Mammalia > Carnivora > Canidae > Canis > Canis lupus. The sequence goes on from NC_049256.1 coordinate 19,928,964, forward strand.
TGCCTTTTCCCCCCTCTTTGTTCTTCACAAATAAAGGTTTTTTAATAAACTGAAAGGTCCTCCGCTCTTGCCTGATGATAAAATGAAAGGAACCAGTGAGGTATGGTACAACGTGGCAGCAAAAAAGGAGAAGCTCATCAGAAAATAACAAAGGTGCAAGGTAAAGATAAGGCAGCTGTCAGAGATTAATCCTGCCCGCCTGATTGTTTTCTTTAATACCAAAGCCTGCAATAGCAAGCGATAAGTTTGCTGAGTAATTTGGTTTTTGGTGAGGAAATAAAATTCAGGTAGGCCCCATAATTGATTTCCCTTTCTTTAGTTTTCTAAACATTAAACAACAACAACCACCACAGAAAAGCCCTGCTCCGGCGACTCTCGCTTCTCCCCGGCGGCACTGCCCCCGCTGCCCTCTCGACCCAGCCCACCTTCTCCATCAGCCTTGAGCTTCTAGAAGGCGGGTAGGAGTGAGCAAGGAGAGGTCCCCCCTCTCGTGGCCACCTTCGACCTTCAGTGCCGTTTCTATCCAATCCCGGAATCCAGGTGTGTTATGGACTGAATGGTGCCCTTTCCCCCACAATTTTGGAATCCTTACCCCCAGTCCCTTGGAATATGACCTTATTTGGAAATAGGATCTTTGCAGGGGTAGGTATCAAGTTAAAACGAGGTGGGTTCTGGTCTACTAGGACTGGTGTCCCAGACACGTGTGCACGGGGCAGGGAAGAGAGGGGTCGTGGGGACATCCGGGCACACCCCAAGACAGAAGGGCCAGATTGCCAAGAAACCACCAGAAGCTGGGAGAGAGGCACGGGACAGGTTCTCCCTCGGAATCTCCAGGAGGAACCAACTCTGCCAAAGCCTTGATCTTGGACTCCAGCCTCCTGAACTGCGGGACAATACATTTGAGGCAAAATGCTGAATCTCTGACTCCCCATCTCCTGAATTTGCGAGATCCTCGTGAGCGCTTATAGACCAGCGCTCTCCAAATTTGAGTGTGCGTAGGAATGAATCACCTGGAATCTTGGTAACAGGCCCACTGACTCAGTCTGGGGTGGAGCTGCAGAGGCTACAGTCCTCACTAGCACCCAGGGGAGGCAGAAGCGGCTGGTGTCTGGGCCACACCCGAGGAGCACCTTAGATCATTGCAGAGCGGAGGTGTCAGTAAGGAGGCTTGGGAGAGCGGGACCCTGTGGTTGCCCAGAAGCAAAGCTGAATGGGGCTGCACAACTCAGCCAATTCAGAGGTCTTTAGGCTGCAAAAATCTTCAGCAGGGTCAGAGGGAAAAAACACAACAGGCAACATCTGTAGGGGTGAAGCTGGGGAGCTCTCAAATGAGAAAGTGTGGCGTGTGCACGCGCACCCAGATGCACACTCACAGCAGCAGAAGCCTTATTTATTGTGACAAAATGAACAGCCCCCAGGTTGCTCATCCAGCAGCTAATTTCTCATCTTATCTATTATGTGAATGAGATGGGAAAACAGTTTCCTGTTTCTCAGATATCACTGACATGAAAGATACTGAACGAATTCCCTGGAAAGCTGTGCAGTCGCCTCCATCCGCAGGCTCACTGGTTTTAATAGGAGGCACTGATGTAGCCAGGGCTGCTCCCAGATGGAGAAACGAGGACCGAAGCTTCTTTGCAGATGCCCCATGTTGAAACCACCTTGGAAGATGGCTGAGAGGATGGTAGGTGTTTTTTGGTGGTAATACTCCACAGCAGATACTTCTTGAGGCCAAATGATTGGCCTGGGAGTGGTTTGAGACCGAGGTCCTACATGGCCCACCTCCAAGCTGGCTGTGTGATGGGGTGAAGGATCCTCATCAGGAAGGAGGGCCAGCTAGCAGCCGCCACTTCCTCCTCCACCCTGCCCTCCCACCCGTTCAACAAGCCCAAACAGCTCCCCATACACTCTTCCCAAGGCCCCAGTGATCACAAAACTCCTCCAAGAAGGATGATGCCTCTGCTCTGGTCCAACTTAGCATGCCTTGGGCAATCGTACCTCTTCACGAGCATTTGGTTCAGTTCTCTCTTATTAATGATGAAGAGACTGAGGTCCAGAGTGGTAGAGAGATTTGCCCAAGGACATCTAGCAGGTAAGTGGCTGAGCCTTTGGGGTCCACGCAGTGGTCAAGGTCTGCCACAAAGGCAAGTCAGAGATAGAGAACAGCATCACGGGGGGTGAGAGGGTTGTCTAAAGAAGACAGGACAGCCAGAAAAATCCTCCTGACTCAAGAGGCTCCAGGTTTTGACCCAGAAACATAACCTATCTGAGAACAGATGACGATGTGGAGAGAGAGCAGGCAATCCCACAGGAAAGACTCCTGGCTTGGGCTGCTCACTGCAATCATCTGAGTGGGTTTTTTTGAAAGCTGATGCCCGGGCTCCACCCAGATAAAATTCATCTCAATTTGTCAGGCCTCATGGCTGGTGAACCTGTGAGAAAGACAGACTCTCAGGCCCCACCCAGTCCAACTGAATCAGAATCTGGGTGATCCCCAGGTGTGCTAAATTTTGAGAAGCGCTACATGGACCTCATACTTAAACTACAAGATGCCCAGGTGTGAAATTGTGATTTATAATAAGAAATGTCTTTGGTCTCCCTCCCCAGTTCTGGCAGAGAGCCCCTAAAATCTTTGGAATTTCCTAGGCGATCAGAGTGATAAAGTTGTCTTTTGTTATGTTAGTGAGGCAACTTCAATATCGCATCTAAGGATGGGAGCTCGTTGCCAGGGGCCCCAGGTGCATAAGTAGAGGGCTGGAACTCTCAGGGGAGGCTAGAGGGGCTTGATAAATGGATCAACCATGACCAAGTAGTGAAGCCACCATAAAACCCCAAAAGAACGGGGTTCAGAGAGCTAGAACTAATATCTGATGACTCGATGTTCATTTCGAACCAGGGTAAGAACAGAGAAATAGCTCGGAAGTCCCAGCATATACCAGGTAAAGGTCATGAAGCAGCTGCTAGAATCAAAACCAGGTTCTACTAGTTTCTGCAGCAGCTGTAGGACACTGGGCAAATTATTTACCCTGTAAGCCTCAGTTTGCTTATCTGTAAAATGGAGAGAACTCGTGGAGTCCTGGCAACCTGTCAGGAGAGCTAAATGCGTAATAAAGCTCTTGACAGAGTTTCTGGTACGGATGCTGAAAAACAGTAGTTTTCTCATTGGTGATTCAATGAGTGATTCAATTTCAACCCCATGGTCTTTCTGGGGAAGATTTTGAGCAGAAAACAGACAAGATGTGAACAATAACCCGTTCGCAGAGTATAAACACTAATGTCGCCGTTTATAAATAACTCTGGTGGCCGTGGAGGACTATTTGTCTCCTCAGGGCAAGCCTCCCTTAATCCACCACGCTGGCTTGCTACAAATGTAAAAAGAAGAACAATGACAAGGAATATTACAAGAAAACATAGGGAGGCATGAAAATCAAAAAGGCCTTAAGTGATAGGAAAAAGGAACAGGAACTAGGTTAATATTATGCAGAAGACCCTCTAGATAAATACCAGAGTGAAAAGACAGCTAATTGAAGAATGAGAGAGTTTTCTTAACCAGTGCTAGCTGAGTAAAAATATAATTATCTTTGATTCATGAAGATTGCTACAATATGACTCATTTACCAAAACAGTTACTAGCAGAATTACATTTGTTACTGCGGGGAGGCCACGTGGGAGCTAGGGCTGTAGTAAACACCAAATCTGTTTGTACTTTCACTGAGGCACCTTGAAAGAGACTTTTGTTTCTCCTGAGCAGTTTTCTGTGCTGCTGCTGGGGCTCTCAGGTGATTATCAGGAACGCAGGGGCCTTCCGGGGAGGTGGGAAATGCTAATGCCACTGCTCCCAGCTGGGTCCTGGGAGGACTGGGTCTGCTTTCCTGGCCCGGGCAAGGCCCTGTCTGCATCTCCAGCTTCTTGCCTTCTGCAAGTGAAGTCACAGCTTCTCAGCAGCTGTGCCCTTGGCTTTCATGCATATCCAGTTGATGTCTCTCTCCTCAGAGATTACACACAAACCTAGAAACTGGGAGACACTCCTTTTTGTTTATTAGTTGTCTGAGTGCTCTAAGAAGAAGAAAACTAGCCTCTGCTGTTCAGATGTTAACCGTGGTGGGCTGGGTGCTCATCTGTGTAGCCCAGAGCCATTTAAAGATCGAAGCCCTCAACAATCAGTGCGTAGATGATGACTGCCAGGTCAATGCCCTCCAACAGGTGGGAACATGCTGGGCAGAGGGAATCTCAAAGGTACAGGGGGTCTTAGAGGTGTTCTGGCCCCACCTCCCAAGGCTGGGGGTGGTTCCAGGGGAGTGATGAGTGTGTAAGTGATGAGGAGACCCGTACGATTTATAAAAATAGAATGAATGGCACAGGAAGAAATAAAAAGTTGCATTTCTGACACAGTACAAGAGCGCTGCAGGGAGAATGGTCCAGAAAAAGGCAGCGGCAAACAGTTCTGCATGTACAAGAGTAATGAAAATAAATACAGCTTACAAGCCTAATGACGACCATTTCAGAGCAGGTTGGGACCCTAACTGATACAAATGAGGATCATTATCATCCCTGAGCTCTCCTGTGCAGTGTAGGACAAGAACAGAGCAAATAGAAGGAAATGACCAGGGCTATCGTGGTAGAATGATAACCCCACACCAGACCTGGGTCTCTTAATAAGAAAAGCCATTTTCATCTCCAATCCCAAAGCCACATGAGGCCCCAAAGACCATCAGTATAAATGCTGCTTAGCTTGTCCTCATCCTAGGGTAATTAATGTTTTAAGAACCACCCACATCTCTTTGCTTCCAATATGCATGAGTACGGAAGTATTTCCTTTCGGCCTAGGAGCTGAAGATGATTCCACAGATGATTCTCTCTTCGGCTGAGACTGACCCAGGTGCTAGGCAACACCTTAAGTACTTTAAATACATTATTTCACTAATTCCAAAGCACAGGCCTAAGAGGCAGGTGTTACCAATATCCCCATTTTATAGAAAAGGCTATATGAGGCTCAGAGAGGTCGAGTAACTTGCCTAAGGCCAAACAGTAAGTGACAAGTCAGAGATTAAATCAGCTCTGATAGGCTGTTTTTAGGGTCAGCCTCTGTGAGGAGGTGACAAAGACTTAAAGCAGCAGCTATGTCAGAGCAGACAGGAAGGGAAGAATCATTCTATGCAGATAGAGGACCTATGCAAAGGCCCAGGAGTAGAAAGGAGTTTGGAAGGTATGAGGACCATTCAGGCGGCTATCACTGAATATCAACCCACTCTAAAACTGGGGCTTAAGACAACAGCACTCGTGCACTTGCTCCGAGTTTTTCAGTTTGGGCAGGGCTCATAGGGACAACTTATTACTGTGCCATGTACTGTCAGTCATGACAACACAACTGGAGCTGCAGCATCCACTTGTTTTAAATTATTTTTTAATTAAATTCAATTTAGCTAACATATAGTGCATTATTAGTTTCAAAGGTAGAATTTAATGATTCATCAGTTTGCATACTACACCCAGTGCTCATCACTCACTTGCACTGCTTAAGGCCCATCACCCAATTACCCCATCCCCCCTATTCCCCTCTAGCAACCCTCAGATTGTTCCCCAGAGTTAAGAGTCTCTTATGGTTTCCCTCTCTCTTTTGTTTCTTTTTTTTTTAAGATTATTTATTTATTTATTTATTTGAGACAGAGGCAGAGACACAGGCAGAGGGAGAAGAAGTCTCCCCATGGGGAGCTCCATGCGGGACTCAATCCCAGGACCCTGGGATCACAACCTGAGCTGAAAGCAGATGCTCAACCACTGAGCCACCCAAGTGCCCCTGTTTTTATCTTATTTTTCCTTCCCTTCCCCTGTGTTCATCTGTTTTGTTTCTTAAATTCCACATATGAGTGAAATCATATGGTATTTGTCTTTCCCTGACTGGCTTATTTTGCTTAGCATAGTGCCCTCCAGTTCCAACCATGTCATTGCAAATGGCAAGATTTCATTCTTTTTAATGTCTGCATAAGTTTCCATTGTATATCTCTACCACATCTTCTTTATCCAATCATTTGTGGGTGGACATCTGGGCTCTTTCCATATTTGGGCTATTGTAGACATGGCTGCTATAAACATTAGGGTGCATGTGTCCCTTCAAATCACTATTTCTGTATCCCTCAAATAACTAGTAGTGGAGCATCCACTTCTAATGTTGCTTACTCTTGTGGCAAGAAAGTTGGTGCTGGGGGCCTTGCTTCTCCTTCACCCGGCCTCTTCACATGGCTGCTTGAGCCTCCTTCTGCATGGCAGCTGAATTCCCAGAGGGAAAAGATAGAAGCTGCCACTTCTTTCAAAGGCAGGGCTTGCAACTGGTAAAGTGTTATTTCTACCATGTTCTACTGGTCACCTCAGTCACAAGCCCAGCCCCGATTCAGTGGGAGGAATGACACAGTGAAGGGGAGCATAGTTGACTAGGGGTGGAGGAGCAGGGAAGGGGTGGGTCCTGGAACATGACAATGAGGGAGAGATTTTGCAAGGCTTTATTGGCCATGTGAAGGAGTCTTGATCTCACTGTAAGTTTAGTAAGAAACCTTGCTTCCTTCTAGGCCCTTGCTATTATCTCAACTTTAGTAGAAGACTAACAAAGTAAGTACTCAAGGGATTTCAATTTAAGGCCATAGAGCAAATCTGTATGCACATAAGATGCATTTAGTTCAGGCATTAATGAATATCAGGCATTGGTACACTGTCATCCTCACATACTAGCTCCCCTCAAATTTTACCTGTTGCTGAGTGACCCAGATGACACATCAGGTTTCCAGGATGCAGAAACAATGTCAGTATGCCTCACCAGATACCATAGTAGGTCACACCACCTTCTCGTGGAGAAATGACTGCTGCACATTTCCTTGTCCACACACCACCTTTAAATATGTTATACTCCTGAAAACCAAATTCAGTGCCTCCAGTTTTGTCAGCCATCTGTATACAAGCATCCCTTTGAGGTCAGGAAGCTTGGCTGTGCCCATGCAATTTAACCCTCAGATCCAACATGACCCCTCAATGTCTCAGTATCTTCAGGGTTTGAGAAGTAGGTCCATTTGTTCCAGTTAGAGTCATTAGATGAGAGAGAAAGAGGAATTGTTGTTGTTTTTTTTTAAGATTTTATTTATTCATGAGAGAGAGAGAGAGAGAGAGGCAGAGACATGCAGAGGGAGAAGCAGGCTCCATGCAGGCAGTCCAACGTGGGACTTGATCCTGGGTTTCCAGGATCATGCCCTAGGCTAAAGGCCATGCTAAACCACTGAGCCACCTGGGCTGCCGAGGAGTTGTTTTTCTTTGTTGATTGGGACCTGAACTTTTCTGAATACCAGGGGGTATAGATGTTAGGATACTATGGAGACCAGAATGATGCTACTCACCCAGTATTAAATATCTTTTGCACTGAGATAAGTTATACAGAGATAAATTAGATACCACCCAAGTTCTTGAGCTGCTAAGTACAGTGAAAGCAACTACCCATAAATAGAATTTTTCAATATAGTGTAGCAAATGTAGCAGCAGAGGCTTTCAAAGGATACAATGAGAGCAGAGAAGTGGGAGACCTACCTTAACTTTTTGGGAGTAATGAGGCTGGAGACACTTTCTGGAGAAGGTGATTTGGGCCTGAATTTAAAAGGAGGAATAGTGGTTAGGAAAAATTGTTGAGGCAGAAATAAAACTGAGAAAGTGGCTCACTAGTGTGAGACATCAGGCATATGTGTGTTTAGAGGAAAGGGATGCATGGCAAAGCAACAAAACTAAAAAACTTTAATGCAGATCATGGCAGGGGAATGGAGAAGGCTGATCACAGAGGGTAGTGCATGCCATGTTAATGAACTTAGCATTTATTCTGTAAAGATCAGTGATTTCTTAGATCTGATTTTTGTTTTAGATAAATTATTCTGGCAGAAAAAGGAGGAAAGACAATATTGAGGCAAAAGTGAAGGAGGGGGGGGAACCAATAGGAAGTACTAACTGAATTCAAAAGAGAAGGATCTATGGCGATGGGGGGAATGGAAAATATGATATAGATCTGAGAAACATTTATGAGGTTGAATGATCAGAATTTAGCAATAGATTTGATACAAGGGGAGACGGAGAAACTCCGGAGACTCCTGGACTTGAGAAAATTAAAAAAAAAAAAAAAATGAGAAGAATGCACAGGGAAGGAGTTGTGTCTAGACTAACACATTGAATCTGAGGCATCTGATGGTATTTCAAATTGGAGATGGCCAACATTCATTTGGGTGATGAGTTCAAGGTTGAAAGTAGATGTTGAAACTAGAAAAGTAGGGATGCGTGCTCTCATCATATAGGATGGTTGAGACTCTCTAGACCCAGAAGACTAGTGACCATAGAATGGAATCCTGGAGCTCATCAAATTTTAAGGGAGTGGCCAAGAGGAGAAAAGGTCATAGAAGCAGCAGAAGAATCCTCACAATCCAGCATAATTAAACCCAAGGAATTCAAGATTCAAAAAGGTAATTGGGGTGATCAACAGAACAGAATATACCAGAAAAGTCTAGTGAAGCAAACAGTCGATGTAAAAGTGACCACTGGATATATGGCCTGATGGAATTAGAAAACAGATTTTAAAGGTTGAATAATAAGCATGAGATGAAGATGTTAAGATGAAACAGCATAGGATAGACTTGAAAGAAATTGGGCTGTGAAGGGGAAGAGAATACTAGTGAAATGGGAGTGGGGTAGTCAATTGAATTTTTTGCTTGTTTTTTGTTTGTTTCTTAAGGCTAGGAGAGACTTCCTCATTAATGAGATGAGGGAAATTAGCCACAGAAATGGGAGACATTTTATGATGCAAGATCCAGAAATGATATGAAAAGTTGGAAGCAGAGGGTAGGCTTAAAGAGCCTTCTGAAGAGCACCCTGTCCTCTGAGGCAGGAGAATAATGGGTTCAGATCTACTTCAGCCATGAAGCAGAGGAAGCTCCTACCTGGTGGCATCCCACCCCTCGCATTTTCTGAGCCCAGGGCAAGAGTACAAAGAGATGCTCACATATCTATGTCCAGATATCTAAAAATTAGAAATCAAGCCCCAAACTTAAATGAAACTTGTTTGATAGATAAGATGCATATGCTCAATAGAACACTCCTATCTTGATAGAAATGCCTTCTTTAACACTTAGGAATTCAAGTTCTAATTTAGGATCTTGTACTCCTCTCAACTCCAAACTGAAATGTGAAGGCAGATGGGAGCCACCACCAGCCTATGGAGCCATGTCTCTGTTCCCACCACTGTCCAGCCCAAGGGGCCACTTCTCTGTTCCCACCATAGGCCCCACTGTACAGGGCAAGGGAGCTGACAAGTACATGTGAGGACACCCAAGGCTATGTGCCCAGGGTCTGTCCACATACTTGGATCTGTCCATTCCTTGGCCACTGCTTGGGCCTAGAGCTTCATCCACAGTGTGTTCATCTATCTTGAGGAGAAAGGATTTGGGGAAGAAGCCCGCACAGGCCATGGAAGCAGGCTCATGGCAACCTGTGCAAATCACTCTGGGTCCTGTGAACTTATCCCATGTGGGAAGAATGCACCGGGAAGTGAGGGGTGGCCCTGGGTGAGCATGTCCCCTTAGCTCTACACACTCCTTGCTCTATAGGGAAGAGCCCAGGTGACAGAGGCCAGAATGATGCTCTCTAAAGCACAGGACACAGGCCAGGGGCCCCTCTTGCCTGGGCTCAGGGGTGGTACAGACTGAGAGCCTCATTTTCTTGATGAAACAAAAAAGCTAAGACTCTGGTGGGACCAAAGTTGGGTGGGAATCCTTCCAGAGGTATCAACACCACCTTGCAGATTTGGTTCTCTTAACTCTTGAGAAATGGTATGCAAGCTGTTTGCCATGAGAATTTGTTTAACTTGAAGTAGACCCACATACCAGGCAAGCAAATGTTGATTGGAATCTTTGAGATACTACAACTTGTAGGCATTTGCTTGGAAGACCTTTCTATCTTCCTTGCCAACTTGAATGGGCATGTAAGGTTTGCTTTGTGACAAACATGTAAACTGAAAGAAAAAAAAAAAAAAAAAGGTGCCTCACATACTCCACTTCAAAGCCAGAGGGCTATTAAACCTGATTTTGGCTCAGGAGTCCCCAGGCAGTGTTGAAAGCAGGTCACCTTCAGAAAGAGATCTGAGGGGTGCCTCGGGGACTCATTGAGTTAAGCATCTATTTCAGCTCAGGTCATGATCTCAGGGTTGTGAGATTGAGCCCCATGTGGGGCTCTGCACTGGGCATGGAACTGCTTAAGATTTTCTCTCTCCCTCTCCCTTTGCCCTTCCCTGCCTTCTAAAAGAGAGAGAGAGAGAGAATGAGAAAGAGAGAAACAGAGATCTGGTCATCCTGAAGGCTGCAGGAGAGTCTTCTCTGAGTTCAGACGACACCAATGGCCTGCAGAGACAGGGACCAACAGAAGATGGGATGTCCAGAGAGCATTTGTTTTTAAATCTCAAAACAATATTAACTTTCTTACAAAGAAAATGAAATTGTTTGAAAAGAAAGACAATGGCATAAATTGAATAGTGCAGAAATGACAAAACGTTTAAAATATCTTCATATATTTATAAAATTTTCATAATGTTTCTTTAAGGATATTTTATCTCCCTGTATAATTATACCTGAACACTGACCAAATGATGCTTTTTAAAAAATATTAGTTTTCAAAGATCTGTTCAACCATTAATTTCCTGTAACAGCTGCTGAAATCTTATAATCTGCATTTTATTGCTCTGAAAACTAAAATATGAAGCAGTTAAGTGACTACCCAGTGAACAAGTGGCAGAATTGGAAATAGTACCCAATATGTCATCCTCCCTATTAAATCATGCTTCTTGCTAACCTACAGGTGCCTCTTCCCACTCTAATGTACTTTCGAGTCATGACTACTAAATGTGTAAGCCTACTAGGAACCTACAACCACGCTGTATCTAGCTATATGTTAGATGCTGCTAAACAGCTTCATCGCAAGAGTCAGAGGATAGAATTTGAGACTTTTTCTTTAAGGACAAAGTAATTTAAGACATGTCATCCAATGTGCCACATGTCAATAAAAGGGAGTCCTGGTTTAGGATAAAGACAGTAAGGATTTAGATAAATTAATGTACAATGCAGGCACCTGGGTGGCTCAGTGGTTGGGCGCCTGCCTTTGGTCCAGGGCATGATCCCGGGGTCCTGGGATCGAGTCCCACATCGGGCTCCCTGCATGGAGCCTGCTTCTCCCTCTGCCTGTGTCTCTGCCTCTCTCTGTGTGTCTCTCATAAATAAATAAATAAATCTTTAACAAAATTAATGTACAATGCGTTTACAATATACGGCTTCATATCAAACATCTGTGTTGTCTGAATACCACTCCCCAACTTTAATTTGCCCCTCTCACAGCAATTATTATCAACTACCTCATATGTAAGTCTATTTATGCACATTTTATTTTCCCTACTAAATCCTAAAGGCAGGGATTGTGTGTCATATCCTTGTGGGTCCTTCACAGTACACAACAATGCCTTTCTCATGATGGCCGTTCAGTAGGATGTGCCTGAATGACAGCAACAATAGAATGACTATTTTGGATCACATCACTAGTCATTTGAAATTGATAGCACACAGACCCAGTCCTCCTGATCACCTCAATCTTGGGATCCCTGTCAAAGACAGAGCACTGGGTAGGATGAATGGCAAGTCAAAACCAATAGCAATTCTCATGCTCTTGAACCACAAGCCCAAGGAAGGGTTTTGCATTACAGAGATACTACTGTTGAGATTTCAACAGTCAACCAAATGAATACACATCCCTCACTTTCATTTCCGCGCTGACTCATCAGGCCAAAAAAGACGACTAACATAAGAAATAAAAAGCTTAAGTGAAAGATATTTATTTCAACTATATGGGGAACTCCTTACTGGTGAACTTGTAGTCAGGGAAAATCTGTTTATTGTGAAGTAAAAGGAAAGTCCCAGATCATTAGGAAGCATCCTGCAAACCCAAAGAAAGGAAGTCAATAGCAATGTTCCAGTGTGTGTTGTATCTAAACTAAACTACAAAAGTAGCTTTTTACCATTGCATGTAAATGATGTCTGGAAAATAGCCTCGTTTACATAATTGCACAGCTGTGGACAGTCTGGCTTCCAAAATTCAGGATGCATATTGATAGCATGTGTCAGACCCATAAAAGGGTTAATTTTGAAAACAGCCACTTTCATATACAGATGGAGACAGAGTGCCATCATCAATGTTTAATCAATCAATAGGCATTTATTCCTATGATATAAAGTTTACATTATCCTCCATCTGGAGCAAGTGGAGGAATAAGGAAGAGAATCTGTCAAAAGCAAAATTACTTCTTGTTAGCTTCGCCCCTGTAATTTCAGTTCAGCTTAGTACATGTTAATCTTTTTTATGACTTAAATAAGGCAATGAAAATGATTATACTTTAACCCTCTTGTGACTTTCTCAAACACTTTAATTGAAACCCAACATTTAGATCAGGCTCTGGGATAAGCTGTCAGACCTCCGTCTCATATCATGATCAGATAATTGGCCATTTACTTGGTAGGTTCCATTTCTTTACCAGTTTGGTTAAGCTCTGTAGTTCTAGATTTCTCAACCCCTCTCTTTCTGCACAAACTCTGCTCTCTGTTTAACTTCTAAGGCTGGGAGACACTGTCGTAGAGTACATGAGTGTTCATGTTAGGTTAAAATAAACCCATGTTTAAATTCCAATTCCATAGAACTGCCTGTGTGAGTCCCTAAATAACATTCCAGCCTCCCTAAGATTGTTTCTTGATCTGTGGAATCTGTAGAATGGCTACACAAGTGCCTGCCTCATGAAGTTGTTGAGATTAAATGAAATCGCATATATGAAATGCCTGACACATGCAGACTACTTAATTCATGACAATCTTTCCCCTACCCTCAAATGGAACCACTTGTTTTCTCTGCATGTGGAGTAGCATTTTGTCAGTCTTGTTGTTTGTTTGTTTCATTTGCTAGACTGTGGCTCATTAATTCACATGGTCAAAGCACAGTGTAGAAGAAGCACATTTGTGTCTTTCATTTGTGAAAAGACTAATTAGTAAAAGGGGGGGAAGGATCAACCATGCAAATGTGGTTAGTTGATCACCAGGGAGGATAATTATTTATTATTATGTTGATATATTGTTTAAATTATTATTTATTGTTATATAAGTTTGATAATTGCATTACTGGGAATTGAGTTGGGGTGAAGGGAGGTTAGTGAAAGTCTGTACCCTCCAGACAGGGTAAATAATACAGAGAAAGGCATATTGCCTAAATGCATGTATCATAGAATACACGTGCTATTCTCCATCGTATCTTAGCACCTAAAATTCTTAGTAAAGAATCAAGTGGATAAGAATTTATAAATTCTCACTGTGGCCACTAGGATTTCTCCATTCATGCGTAGAGTATTAAAGACTCCCAGAGGAAAGGTCTCGAAACACCCTGTACTTTCAGTGACAATCGTCTATGATGTGCAGAGAATCTCCAGGAGGAACATAGAGAGCTCCCGCCATTGTGTTTAAGCTCCCAGATCAACACGGGCAGTTTAAGATAAGACAAAAACCTAACTCTCATTCTAGCAATTTGTGTGTGGTTCAGGGCAACGTGGGCAGCCACTGCAGTGCAGCATAAAATCAGGAGGTACTAATGAATAATGAATAAAGGTGCACTCCCAAACCAGACCATCAAATGGCAAGTCTAACTTGATTTCACAACCCAAACCATTGTTCACCCACATGGTCTGCTTCTTACGATCTCTACGCCCTACTTCTCTGTTCACCACCTGCTAAACCACTAAGCCAGCTGATCACAACAGATTCAACCTGTTTCTTTCCTCAAACCTAGACTTTGCATCACAATCAGGAATTCTACAGTAGGAATCCAGAGTGCAGGTTCTTAATATTTGCTAATTCTGATGCTCCGAGGGTCCCACGAGGTCATCCACTGGGCATTGCTCACAATGCAAAATCAAACGTGTTGAGGTGGAGTGGCTGTAGTTTTATTTCTGAACACCCCACCCACCCCTGAGAGATGCACCGACTGAACAGAGTGTAGCCCATAACCAATCCCCCAGGACAGAGAGCGCATGAAATAATTGCATTTCCTCATTTTTCTTTTAGTCAGCCTAAGTCAAATTCTAAGCTCTAGCCCCGTGATGAGTAGAAAAGTGGAATTCAGTCATTATGAATGAATTCAGTTGGACCACACAAAAGTCACTGGATCTTAAGTAGGACAGAACCTTATTGAGGCCCCACTGATCATGAGACATTGAAGGACACAGGATATGGTGGGGTCTCCATGGTTCTAGCCCTTTGGGATACAGCAGTTCACTTGCTCTGCTCCACTCATGGGACTCAGAAAATCTTTGATGTACTGGAAGCCCCATGCTTCCTGATGAGTGTTCCAGGCAGACATCTCTCTGAGTGGTACCCCTCCTTTTGGCGACTGCCCCTGCTCCCCGCCACTATTGAAACCCATCAGCCTCCAATCTGCTTCCAGTCCTTGGTGGAAGATCTCTCACCTCCCCTCTCAATACTCTCAAAAGCACTCTGGCTCTCCCCTCCTTCTCTGGAGATATCTGATCTCCTCTGAGCGTAGGCATTTACAAAAATCAGGAAGAGCTTCCACTTCTGAGGCAAGAGAGGGCAAACCCTGAATTTCTGTTAGAAAATTCTAGGAAGGGTGGAAATGACCCCATAAAAGGAAGTAAAGCTAAAATCTTAGAAAATTCTCCTGTGCCACTGGTCCCATAAGCAAGCAGGCGATAAGTGTTGTCCTTGACTTTTTGGCCTGGGAGCTGGCTAGGACCAAATGTTCCCAACGGAGAGATAGGAGCCACAGTTAAATGTCTCAGCTCCAGGGATGCTGGCTGTGTGAGAACCGAGAAACAATCACGGGTGTTTCAGGGCAGTGCCCCTGTGCGCCTTCCCACCCATCCCTCAAGTGATTCTGGGGAGAGGTTCAGATGGGTTGGAGTGGGAGTGGATTGCATGGAAGAGGGAAGATGAAATAAAAGAGTCGTAATACAAAGAGCATGGCAGGAATCTCCAAACACAAGCCATCCTGGGATGCTTGGAGCCTGAAATCCATCAGGATATTTGGAAGGGCCAAAGGGATGACCAGATAGATGTCTGCCAGCAGGGGGCTCTGAGAAGGAAGAGAGAAGCCTTGCCACGGAATACTGTTACTGCGCAGAGCTAGCCTGGAGCCAGAAAAAATCATGTTTCCCTGGAGCTACACAGAACCATGCAACAGATACACGGAGGACAAACAGCAAAGGAAGACCACAAGGCATGGATCAAGAGGACAGGTGAGGCAGACACACTCATCACTCAGAGACTCCATCAGGAAACTGGGGCTTCCGTATCCTGGGACCCATTTACAGAAGGTTCTGGAAGAGTCCACATCGACTGCCATTTGCCAATGCAGAGACTTCTGACGCTGCCCTGTCAGTCTGGTATTGTTGAAAACACACTGCACTCGATGCTTCTCAAACACAAAAACCTCTTAATACTATAAGAAAATAGTTAATCTTCTTAAATGACAAAGTATCTCAGCCTGGTGCTGATGTGATTTGACAGAGATTGAACTTAAGCAAATGTTTACGGGAACAGGAAGCAACGATTAACAAATTCATTAATTCAATTACAGCACAGGGTAGCTCCTCAATAAATGTTTGTTGTCGCTGCTGCTGATAATTAAAATCCTGTTTATAGATGGGTTGTGATGTATAATCATTTCATAGCTATCTAAGTCCTTATGCCTTGATGAGAACTATCATTATGTGTAAATATTGACTAAGGCTGAGCCTCACACATGCCATTGAAATTCAAGTTTTTAATCTCCTACTAACCAACAATAATGAACTAAACTGGGACCTCAGTCCAAACAAACAACAAGCTGGGCTGGTGGTGGAAGTGCAGACATGATCCTGAGTCAGTGTATCTTGTGGTCATTGCTCCATATTCTACAGACAATCTGGACTTGTCTGACAGAAATTTTACATGAAGAAATACTTCTGGTATTTCTTTGTCATTTAGTGGCTTTGGGGATTTCTCGTGGTGAAGTTCTCTCTCCAGTTGGGCTCCCCCACAAAGTACCAGGAGGAGGTTGTGAGGCTCCAATGGGCGGCTGGTAGTCCCACTGCCACCAGCTGGAATCTCCTTAGAGGTAAAGAGGAGCAGTAGGTTTTTCTTTAGGAGACTGTCTTGGGCTCAGCAGGACCCAAAAAATTAGTTTCTAAATGCCAGCCCAAACTGGTGAGAATCTAAGTAGCCAAGTTTGGTTCCTTCAAGCATCCACACATTTCCTAATTTTGAGCAGCAAGTTGTAGATCACATGGATAGAAATGGGTCCCCTTTAGACGCGCACGTAAACTGGTTAATAATTCACTGGATAGAAATGATTTACAGGCCACCATTTGTAAGGGACCTAGAATAAGGCAGGCAGCAACTTTAAAAATCAATAAACTCAAGCCCAGACTCACAATATGCCACAGGTTACCCTTCAATGTCATCCACCCCTGAGAAATGAGCTGAGGTATTTGCACCACCAGGTCTACCAGAAAGGAGTAGCTGCATTTCCTCTGCAGAGAGTTTGGGGGAAGGGGGATGGTCTCTTTTACAGGCATGAATGAGATTAGTATGAAGGGGGCACTAAATATTAATGTGCTTTTCTCTTCTGCGTTTCTGTACACATACCTTCTCTCATTTGGAAGTACTTATTGAAGGGAAAGGGTAGGGTAGAAAGCATTAGGATTATTCGAACAGAAATTCTAAGAGAAATAAAAGTGTTTGTATTTAGCTTTTGGCATTCAAAGCTGAGAAACACAATAGGTTGAAAAACAGATTTTGTAGTGAGGGGAGAGAAAGAAAGCACACTTTCTGATTTCCTTTAGTATATCAGAAACCAAGCCTAAGGGCTCAGATCTTAGATTTTTTTTCCTTCCATAATGCAGAGAAAATTCCCTTTCTGCTAACACGTGTTGCCCTCACAAAGAAAGAGGATGTGTCATAGAGGAAGACATAGAGATGGAAGATTCTGAGCATCTAAGAAAAATTTAGAAGTTGCCTTTTCTAGGAGGGAATTATGAGAAGAGCCGAGAGAGGCCAAGAAAGCAAGTACCAACATCAAGATTCTCATGGCCTACTCCTTATCCTCGGGGTGACATAAAATTTGTGAAATAGCCAGAAAAAGTACGGGAGATCCAGCAAACTCTGGGCTAGTGGCATATTCCCAGGGTATAGTAGGGAGTGACAACAAGTCTTCCCCTTGGCCCTGCAGAATGAATAATCCCATCAGTGGAAATGGTATGATGGGTTCTCTGACTTCCCCCTTCCTATTAATGTGCAAGGGGACTCAAGAGGAACTTTTTGCTTCATGCAAGTATTCAGAGGGGACTGACAGCCCTGGTGGCTCAGCAGTTTAGTGCAGCCTTCAGCCCAGGGTGTGATCCTGGAGACCCAGGATCAAGTCCCACGTCAGGCTCCCTGCATGGAGCCGGCTTCTCCCTTTGCCTGTGTCTCAGCCTCTCTCTCTCTCTCTCTCTCTCTCTCTCTCTCTCTCTCTCTCTCTCTCTCCCCCTCTGTCTCTCATGAATAAATAAATTTTAAAAAAATTCAGAGGGGGACCAACAGAGGTGGGTTGAAGTAATAAGGCTCTCAGATGAGGGCTTTAAGAGAAGGGGCAAATGGCCCAAACCAGTTGTAGACACTAGTACACCAGCACCCCGGGAGCTGGATGTACCCAGCTACACCTCAGTGGTCACCAAACCCATAAGACAGGAAAGGCAATCACTCCATCTTGGAAGACAGTAGAGATACAGAAGACCTCACCTCCAGGAGGCCATATGCCATCTGGGGGACAAGCAGAGCCACAGATGGGAAATCTGAGAGACCCAAAGAGGCAGAGGCTTAACCTATTCATCAGGCAAGCTTAATGGAACTTTACTACAAGGTGGGGTCCCCTGCCCTCCCACACTACCTAGTAGACTAGGGTTTGTGATAGGTAAGAATAGTAAAGAGGTCATGTTTTCTGTGGGCAGAGGAGGGTAGCATGAGCAAATTTGCAACTTAGGTCAGGAGCTTCAGGAAAAGTCTAAATCAGTTATATGTCTAGCTGGAAGATTCTGAGCCTTGGGAAGAGTCAATGTTACTGATTTCAAGAACATAAAATCCCATTCTTTTCATTCATTTAATAAAAGTAGCATTTTATATTGTCGTATTGGTTTTACAGTATATTATAATCTATGTATAACCCATAAGTTTTTAAGATCTAAATTTTTTCCAGTTGATGAGCAAAGGTGCCAGGACATTTCTTCTCCTCCTCTTCCTTCATGCCATGACTGGGCTGTCCCATACAAACACCTCCTCTGGGGCAGATCAGAACTCTCCCCGTCTACCCAGGGATGAAACAGGAATGGAATAATTGGCCACGTGGTAATGTGGGGCCAAGGAGAGGAAAAGGGACCTCAAGAGTCTGTAGCAAAGAAATAAAGGGAGAGGATACCCTCAGGATGAGAACTCCCAAGGTCCAAGGGAGAGGTGGCCGTGCAGGTGGCTGGGAGAAGAAAGAGGGAAGGCTCCCAAGTGCAACATGTGGAGTGGCTGGAGCCATCTGAACAGGTTGAGAAGCCACTTCCTACTCTCTAGCCAATGGGAATTAGGAGTTACAATGGGGATTTTTGAGCCAGAGGTAAGGAGCTGTATTGTACATCTACACATCCTCCTGGAAACTTTGTGTGTGTGTGTGTGTGTGTGTGTGTGTGTGTGTGTGAGAGAGAGAGAGAGAGAGAGAGAGAGAGAGAGAGATTGAGTACAGTAAAACTGGCCAAGTAAGACATTTCCTGGGAATAGCCATAGTGTCGCTCCTTCCAATATGAAGAACAGGGTCACGAGTTATACAACACAGAGAATCACTCCAAATACATTTAAAAATGGTCATCTTATTTTTTGTTGTTGCTATAATTTGGAGCAATTTCCATAGCTAAATAATATTTAACTCCAACTTTCTTTTCAAACCAGGAAAGCAGTATATATATATATTGCTGGTCAGAAACAAAGTCATACAATTTTTAAAGTTACTTTAAACCAGATCCATTGATGTATCTGGATGTGTGTGTTTATAGTTACCGTGCTTTCCAAAAATTAAAATATATTGAAGAAGAATGGAGAGTGGAGGTAGCAGAGATGTTGTAAGGTGGGGTGGAGAAGAACACATCAACATTCCCAATTCCTGGATCAGTGCTCCCCAACTGCTAGTGAGATGTTGGACTGTGTGCAGGATTCCAAATGTTCATGCCTGGACACCCTGTCCATTGTTTTATTTTACTACCTCAGTTCAAACAAAGGTCTTCACACTTTTCTGGTTTGCTCCTGAATCTCTATCGCAGGAACAAATATTAAGAGACAGGCAAGCAGTCCAATAGAGCAAAGAGTGATTACTGCAAAGAATGATCTTGAGGTTCACTTGGGTTTTTCAGAAAGCAAGAAATGGTTCGTGGGGCTGTGAGCCGGCATCTGACTTAACTGCTATAAACGTAAGTGGCTCTTCACCCAGACACACTCTCCAAAAAAACACCCCTTTTCTGGTGCATGGGACATACGAGGAACCACCTAAACTGTCATATAAATTTATTTCAGCATCAACCCATTCCAGCATGAAAACCTTGACAATTTAAATCTGCTCTCCAGGGAGAAAGAGGAGAGAGAGAGAAACAATGTTCTTCCCTTTAATTTGGTGAGAATAAGCAGCAAGTATGATGTGAGGAACCTCCTGTTTTGTGCTGTGCCTTTGAAGAAAGAACAAAACACAATGTCCAGAGATAAATTGTCCTGTTCTGAAGCTACAGTTTTCTTACAGATTCTTGAGGAAATGTTGCCACCTTCTGGACAAAAGCGCAATAAGCAGTCATCACAACCTTGACATCCAGCCTGTTTATAAACGCATTTACTGGGTTAAAGAAGGATTTTGCTTTGGCTTTCCTTCTCTTCTGTCATTATGCCTGCACAACATTGATATACCAAAAAAAAAAAAAAAGTCCCTATAAAAGCACTGATCATACGCATAATAGAACAGAAAGCCCATTTCACAAATTAAGCAGATTCTTCAAAGGAATAATCAATCACGCTGACAAAGTTTACAAGATTTTTAAAATATCCTTTGCAGACTTCTTAACTCTTACAGGACTTGGAGAAGGGTAGATAGATTCTCATCCAGATTTTCTCTTTGGTTTTCTTTTATTCATTCTTTCTATCTTCCGAAAATGGGTTTAAGTCGGCCTAACTACATGGTCTTGAACTTGATTTTTTGAAAATCTATTTTACTTTTTTAAAGTCATCAGTACAGTAATATCTTGAGCATCAAAAAAAAAAAAAAAAAAAGAAAGAAAGAAAGAAATGCCGGTAGTCATATCTTGATCAGTTGTAAAATATTTATGTCTCCTTTGCCCTTTCAGTGGGTCCCCTTGCATTAGTCAATCTCGAATGTGAAGAAGTCCACAAGTCTAGCACCTTTCTTTCTCAGCTGAATGAGCACAGGATAGAGGACCTGCATCCCTGCTCCTCTCATCCTCTCAGCATGTAGGGCCCTATCCTCCCTCATTCAGAACCTGGCAGGGAAGGTGGCCTCATCCTTCTGAGAAGTTTACTCTTGTCTGTGAGGCCACAGTGGGTGGTGATTGACAGCTCCGTGCACCTGCAGAAGCACTGTGCCTACTTATACCAGGGGAGGGCCCATGCTGGGGTCCATGCTCACTCCCTGCCCCGTGTCCCTGAAGCTGTGGATGGATCGTCCTTGCTCCCTAAACTGGGGGGGGGGGGCACAGGCATCCAGAGGCCTGTCACCCCATCCCAGAGGAACAATTCTGCCCTAGAACCTGCCCCTCCCCCCCGATTTCTTCTATGCTGGTCTCCTGGCTGAAAGGCAGCAGGAAGTTTCACAGCATCCTTGTGAATGAGGTAAGTGGACAGGAAGGAGGGGAGGCAAATTTCTTCCACCAAGTGGCAGGCAGTTCTTTTTGTCGTCCACCAGACACTCGCAGAGATAACTACATCAAATATCACCTGAGAGGCCAATGCTCGGATTGCATGTCAGGACAGATTCCCTGGAGTATGGCGGGATCCTGCAAGGGGGTGGGGGTGCTTAGCATGCCTGCCTCCACATAAATCTCAAATTGCTAGCTGCAGTGCTGACTTTAAAAGCACAACCGCAAAGGCCGACTAGCAGGCTTCCAGTGTTGTAGCATCGCATGGGAGGTTTGAGTGACTGCTCGGAAAAGCACAAAGAGAAGGAAAGGGGGAAATAGGGGGGAAAAACGTGTCCTTTTTAGAAATATTCTTGTTTTGAATTGGGAAGTCCCTGGTACAGAAACATCTTTGGTGCTGGTGATTATCTGGACCTGCAAGTGCTAAATTGATTCACTGTCCTGCAGACACCCAGGGGCTGAATATCAAGGAACAAATGCATTAATCACGGCAGAGCCTGTGTGCCAACGTGCATAAAGACCACTGCTCCCAGCCGCGGCGATAGCGTGAACATTTCCACAGACCACACGCTCCGAAGTAGCTCTCTGAAGTCTCATTACTGAGTGTGTGGGTTTGGGGCAGGGGGTGAACTTGACTTTCTCTGAAACATGCATTTAGAAATAAGTGTATTTACATTTAGGCTTGTGTTTAAAAAAGAGAGAGAGAGAGAGACTCTTTGGACCAGAGTCATTACAGATGAAACAAACACACGGACATACACGCGCGCGCGCACACACACACACACACACACAAAGTGCACGCGCACAAAAGCTTTCAGGGAGATACAGAAAATAATGTTTAGCAATTACAGTCCACAGCTGCTGCAGCTCCAATATGCGCGTGCTACACAGGTGCGGCCATTATAACAATGAATAGCACACATTAAAGGTGCCATCCATAGGGGTAATAATACTAGGGTTGAAAAGGTATTTTCATTTGCAGCCTGATGTTAGGCAGAAAATAAAATAAGGTGTTTCACAGCCAGCCTGATGGCTCAGCTGCCACATGGGAGGCCCAAGCCTGAGATTAATCTAGGACTCTTATGTGTGTGTCTGATGGTGGGAATCTGGCAATGGTTACCTGGAGAGCCCACCAGATCTTCTCTTCTGGGGTGGGGGGGGAAGCTGCTGATTGGGGAAACTGAGGCACCTCCTCACAGGTCATAGAGTTAGTAGCATCAGCCAATATGACCTCTATCCCTGCCTAGTACCTCCTAGTCTCTGAATACTAGAAATATTGTTGGGAAAGCAATATCATTTTAAAAAAGCAAAATAGGGTCCCAATGGATGGGGAAGGGAGGCTAAGAAAGGCTACCTCACTCCTCCTCAGGCTTTGTCTCTGGATGGTGCCATCACTGTGCCCACTTCCTATCACAAAAGTGCCCTTCCCAGGGTCTGGCTTTGAAGGTTTGACCAGCCTGCTTTGCTCACCTCTCCCTTTAAAGGCCCAGAAGCTGATGGACATAGTGTCTCCTTGGACTCACTGGCCAGAGCTTCTCATATCACTAAACTCTTCAAACACGGTGGGAAAATAAATTTAAAGCAACCCACACATTCTTGCAGATCGACAGCTTTAGAATCCGAAGACAAAGGACCAGGTCTCTGAGCTCCTACGTGCCACATCGGTGACCTCAAGCAAACTGCTTAAGCACTTTGAGCCTCTGCAAAATGGGGACAATTGTGTCTGCTGCAGAGGGTTGTACTGAGGTTCAGATGAGACCCAAGTATATAAAAATGCTTGACACTGAGCGTGGCACGTGGTACACACAAAGTAAATGGTAGACATAATTTCAGTAGCTTCCATTTATCTGTATTTATCTTCCTGAATAACCTATAAGTGATGCTAGGCAAGAACGTGGAAATTGTTTTATCAAAGAAGAAAAAGCGCACTCTGCATGTTTTCAGTGCCATAGAATCTACTTCCGACAAAAGCAGACTGTAAAAAAAATTTTAAGCACAGCAGGATAACTATTTTCATATTGTCTACTTTTAACAAGAGCTGAAAGCAAAAGATAAATAATTGTGTTGTGGGGTGAGTTCTGAAAGCGGAGGTCCGTCAGGCGCAGGTGGCCGTGGGTCTGGCTGCTGTGGACTGGCCTTCTTTCCCAGGGCCCAGGTGGAGAGCTGCCCACAGCTTGGAAGTCTGGAAGCTGGCCTGGCACGGAGAGGCCCCGGGAGGCAGAGGCACGCAGCCCTCGCCAGGCTGAAAGCTGTCCTAGGGAATGGGATAGGCCCCAGCTTACCAACGAAGGTGGGAACACCACCTCTTTATAGAGGCCTTAAAAGTGAGGAGAGGATTAAAATTAATTTGAAACTTCCCAGGAAGCCTGCATAATGAAAACAAAACTCGATTGCGGTGCTGGCTGGCACACTCTGGATCTGGAAGGGCTCACAGCAGAGCCCTAGTCGGTGGAAGCCTGCTGGGGAGATAAACAACAGCAGCACAACTGTGGGGAAGGTGATGAGGATGAGGAGCGTGGGCAGGGCAAAAAGTCTTGGTCGGGCTCCAGTGGGCCGCAGATCCTTGAGGCGCTCTCGTATGTTCATTCATTCATTCAACAAAAAGTATTGGCCATATAGTATGAACAGGCACTACCACCCCAAGCCCATTAATATGACCTCGGGCTCCGTGTTTAAGAAGCAGGGTCTGAAAGCAGAGGCAGGCATATCAACACATGATTATAGGATTGTCTGTTAAAGTGACCGGAGAAAGGGGTTCTGAAGAACACTTAAGAGGGGTACCTAATGCAGACTGGGGCTTGAGGAGAGGCTTTTAAGAGGCAATTGCACCTGGACTAGGGAGGGGAGATCTTTGAACCAAAGTCGCTGTAGATAAAACACACACTAACGTGCATGTGCATGCACACGTGTGTGCAGTAGTAACAGATTCTAAGATGGCCAGCAATGATCCCCACCTCCTGGTATGCACACTCTTATGCAATCTCCGCCCATACAGTCTTGGAATTGGTCCATATGATCAGTAGAATATTCCTGAAGTAATGGCATGTGCCCTCTAAGATGAGGTTATAAACGATATTGCAGCTTTGCTGTCTCTGTCCCCTCATACTTGGTGAAACCAGCTGTGGTGTCTGGAAGCAACCCTGTGCAGATACCACATGCAACATCTGAGGCTTCGTGGGTTTAGAAGCAAATCTTCTGCCCCGGTCAACTTTCTGATGCCTCCAGCCCTGGCTGGCATCCTCACTGTACTCTCACGACAGACCCTGAGCTGGAACCCCAGCGAAGGGGTGCTTCTGACCCTCAGATACTGTGTGAGGAAACAAATGCTTATTGTTTTAAGCTGCTAAGTTTTGGGCTAATTTGTTACATGGCAATGGATAGCTGATACACCTAATTATATGAAACAAAAACATACATTGTTATGTGTAAAAGCAAGTTATAAAGAAAAACCTATGCCAGTTAGGACCCTACTTTTTATACATAATAGACTGGTGTGTTTCATTGATCATGATGAAGTTTCTTTTTTATTCATCTCTCTATCAAATTAAACATAAAAGTAATTTTTTGACCTAAATCTCCATGATAATATAAATTAAAGTTCATAAATAGCATTAAAAATTGGATCACCAGAAGCATTTTACAACTATAAGGTAATGCTTTGCAGTGTTGTTAAGCTACAGAGGAGGCCTGCTTCCTCCATGTGCTGGGTCTTGGTTGCAAGTGGGAGGCTGGGGGCAGAGAGGAAACCGCTTTTTCAACAGGGAAGAATAGTAACCAGAAGAAGCAGGAAAAGAGTGCTAGAGCCGGATAATTCCCAAGGCCATTTTTGGGAGCAGAGAGGCAGGGCAGACACCAGGAAAGGACCGCATTATTTCAGAGAAAGTGAGAAGGGGCATTGTTGGCAAAGGAGGAAAGCAGACCTGTTCAAGGATTCCCAAAGCTGAGAGAAAGGCAGCCCTTACCTGCTGGCCTCAGCAAGAAGAGCCAGCAGTCCCAGTAGCTATGAAAGCACATGCTCCTGTGTCACAGAAATGCCCCTCAAGGTGGGTCTGAAGATGGTTCAGCATGCCAACCTCTCAGATGTCGCTCAAAAGCTGTTAGCCTACATACCCTTTCTACCACATTGGACACAACATCCCTTAGTTGTCAATTGATTAAAATGTTAAGTAAGGGTTTCCTTGGCATCTCCATATCTTTTCTCCTGAACACTTTTGTCATCTATGGAACTTTTTTTTTTTTGTAAAGATTTTATTTATTTATTAGTGAGAGACAGACAGGAGCAGAGGGACAAGCAGGCTCCATGCAAGGAGCCCGATGTGGGACTCGATCCCACGACCCCAGGACCATGCCCTGGGCTGAAGTCAGGCGCTAAACCGCTGAGCTACCCAGGGATCCCTATGGAAGACTTTAGATGTTATAGAAGTGGTGTTTGGGGCTCCAGGGTTGCTCAGTCGGTTAAGCAGTGACTCTTGGTTCTGGCTCAGGTCATGATCTCAGGGTCTTGGGCTCTGTGCTCAGCAGGGAGTCTGCTTGGAGATTCTCTCTCCCCTTCCCCCTTGCCCCTCTCCCCACTCATGCGCGTGTGTGTGGGCCTCCACTCTTTTTCTCCCCACTCCTTTCTCTCAAATCTTTAGAATATAAGCTGGTATTAGTGCTGACAGACATTTTTTTTTTAAAGTGGTGTTTAAGTTCATACTAGCTCTTCCTTTTTTTGGGGGGGGGGGCGGGAAGGAGGTTCTTAAAGTGTATTATTGGCCACAGAGATTTGAGAAACTCTCCCCAGCTGGGCCTCTGAGTGAAGATGTCCTGGTCTCAGGGCATTGGGGTGATGGATCCTCCTCTGAGCCCCAAAGCCCTGAGAGTAGAACAAACTATATTTAGCAGAGAGGACGTTGCCACAGTGGGTGGGCTGCTGTCATTCCCCACCACCACCCCCTGCCTGAGCAAACTGGGGAAAAGTGAAGCCCTACTCTGGTCCCAGTTTAGAAAGCCCACTGGCCAGCAGATGCCAAAGTCTTTGTTAGGGTTTCAAGTGTGATTGTGAATGACAGTGTCCACAAAGGAAAGGTGGAGAAGACATTAATTACATGGATATTAAATAAATCATGGGCATATATGCCAGGAGAAGACTTTATTAAGTTTTTAGCTATTGTGCTTAGAACAAAGCCATGTTTTTCAAATTAACTTTGAATCCATCCTTAGCTTCAATAGCTTTTGCCCTAAAGACCAGGCTTTAGAAATATGTGCCTAATCCTTTCTCACTAAATAGAACTCTATTTTCTAGAGTAAATATCAGATTTATTTTTACTTGGGATAGAGATATCATTAATCTCAGGTCATGCCATCATGCCTTCTACAAGGTACTGGGAAAGCCCTCAGTCCCCACAGTCCGAAGTGTGTACCTACAAAATTGCTGTTTTCCTTAAAGGGAAGAGTTCCTTTGGTCTGATACCTTACATTAAAACAGCACAAATATAGTGAAACCTAGTTAAATCACACAAAACTTTAGTAACTACCCAAGCAAATACTACTGTCAACATAAAAGACCATTAAGAGAAAAAGGAGGTCCTTAACAGTGATGGTTCATATTGGTTATGGACTTAATGACCACTTTAAATGAAAAAAATATATATTTTTCCTTACTATGACTATACCATTCTTTGTCATCGTTCTCCGATATACATACTTGCATCATGTCATTCAAAAGGACCACAGAATGAGAGAATTTTGTATTCTTTTTCCCCAAGTGTGATAGGCTTCCAAATGTCTTTCTCTTTAAAAATGCCTGAAAGGAGTTTATATAAAGTATAGTGAGTCTGTTAAATGAAGAGGGACAAATTTTGCTTCATTCTATATATAGGCCAGTGGTAGAAGCTCGCCTCTCTCAGATGGCTTTGTTGTCATTTGGTGGTGATCAAGATTGTGGTGGGAAGAGGGGTTTTTCGCCAGATATCTTGACTTTCAAATTTGGCTTACATTGAAAATTCAGCATGTTTGTGGTACATGGCGATGTCTTTTCTCTTTCTCACCTATGCCTTTGTTTCATTTGTATAAATATGCAGTTCTCACTATTATTGGTAGGAATGTTAGTGATAAATCACAAAATCTATGGTCTCTTAACCTAATGTGACATTAGAGCTACTAAAATCCCTTTAAGAAGCAAAACCCAAAAACCTAACTTTGCTTTGAAATAGATTCAACCCAGATGGTGATGAAAAATGTCAGCATTTGAAAGACCTGGCTGGAATGAGTAAAGTCTTTGCTTCTTGGATGTTGCCTGTTTCTGGGAAGAAGTGTGAAAGCTGAGCTTGGGGCTGCCAGTAGAGAGGACAGGGTATGGTGACACTGTGGAGCTTCAAAGCTGCTAACCAAACACTAATGTCCTGTTTAACCAAGTTCTCAGGGGCACCTGGGACTTACTGCCTTCTTGTTGTAAGGTCCATCACAGGTTATTAAATATTAAATTAAATTTCAGCTTACACAGTTTATGAAAATCCTGCCTATAAAGCAGCTTTAGCAGTAAGCTGATACTTTTCCCACCTAGCAGAGCCCACTAGGGAAGTGGCATTGTTTCTTGGCCATTGGGACATACTCTCTGTGGGAAGCTGCTTAGCCACTTAGGATTGATTTATGGCCTTAGTGTGATAGGCTTATGTTTTTTTCATTTCACAGATATTGAGACTTAATTCACTAAAGTTTATTCTAAGTGAGATGGGGATATTTGCTTCTATACTTTTTAAGATATCCTGTATTTTAGCAGCTTCAAGGGTAATGCCTCAGTTTCCCCTGAATGTGGCAAATAAAGTTGTATGTGAATAAGCACAAAAATCTTGGTGACAAAATAAATTACTGGTGCATGAGAAAGAACAGGAGCTTCTGAGTCTGGTAGACCTGGTTTTTAAATCCCAGGTATCCCACGTGTCTTCTCCGGGCCTCAGCTTTCTGATCTATATGATGAGGATGGAGCCCTTCTTTATGCCTCTGGGGCTATCTCCATGATGCTCCTTATAATACATGCTACTTTGGATGAATTCTTAGGACCAGAGATGATTTGGATATTTCTAGCACAGACCAGGCATAAAGTAAGAGTTCGAAATGTTTGCTGATTTGAATTAAACTGTTGGGCCACTGGGAGGCTGTGAGTTCATTTTCTCCCTATTTAAGTGCTGGTGACAGATTTTCCTGCCAAATAGAGTTATGACAAATAGGACTCCATGCTCCCACCAGTAAAACAGAGGAATAATGGCTCCAGAGAGGGTCCTCGGGTCCCCCAAAAGTCATTCCAAATTTCTAGTGGCAGCATGAAACAGTAGGTTGGTTTGTTTACATAAACCTTTGCCAAGTGTGAATTTAACACCCAGAAACAAATAAACAAAATAATGGCTACATGTATCTGGACCAAAGCTCCACTCCTCTAAGGGTTTTGGCACCACAATCAGAAGCAGGGAAGTTCACAGGGTCTGTGTCCTGACCAGGGTATCAAAACCCAAGATTTAAGTTTTGGTTTTAGCTCTTGGATCAACAACTATGGGACCAAGGGAAGGCTATGTAATCATGGCAAAGGTAAGTGACCAGAGAGGCATCTCTGTGTCAGTGGATTAAAGATTATCACCCTCACTTTCAAAATGAAAAAATGCCAGGTCGTTATGCAGTTATTTACCATGCTCAGAATCTCTTCTCAAAAAGGAATATAGGTCTTGGGTGCCTTAAAGATAAGGCAACTATCTTAAAAAATTAATTCTCAAGTAATACATTCACAGTTTTTAAAGCTATAGATATAGATAATAGACACTTCACCAAGGATATAAGAAATAAGAATGGCAAAGGACCTAAAAATGGCAAATAAGCACCTCATAGTCCACAAGGAAAATTCAAATTAAAACCAAAATGACCTATTAAAAATGCTAAAATTTGAAGTAACTGACCATACTAAGCACTGTTGAGGATGTGAAGCAACTGGAATGTTCATACATCATTGGAGGGAATGGAAAAAAGGACAGCTATTTTGGAAGAGAGTTTGCCAGTCTCTTTAAATGTTTATATACACTTGCCACACCACCTAGCAACTCAACTTCTGGGTTTTTACCCTACAGAAATGAAAACCCATTCCTACAAGAACACCTATGTACATGTTTATAGCAGCTTCATTCACAATTGCCAAAAATGGAAATAAGCCAAACAAACATCTTTCAACAGGTGAATGGATAAACTATGGAACATCTCATGAAATAACTACTCAGTAACAAATAGGACATACTGTTTATACACACAACAGCTTGAATCTCAAAGGCCTCCTACTAATAAAATAGTTGTCTATATTTCTGCTGTCTCAGAAGATTATGTGTAATATTCCATTTATAAGATATTCTCAAAGACAAAACTATAGTGATGGATAACTGATCAGTAGTTGCCAGTTGTTGGGGGCACTGAGTGAAACTACAGAGGAAATTCTGAGAGAGGATAAAACTATTCTGTATCCTTACTATGGTGGTAGTTTCATGATGATCCCATGTATTAAAATTCATGGACCGGGACACCTGGGTGGCTCAGCAGTTGCACGTCTGCCATCTGCTCAGGTTATTATACTGGGGTCCTGGGATCGAGTCCTACATCCAGCTCCCTGCATGGAGCCTGCTTCTCCCTCCACCTATGTCTCTGCCTCACTGTGTGTGTGTGTGTGTGTGTGTGTGTGTGTGTGTGTGTGTGTCTCATGAATAAGTAAAAAAAATTTTTTTTAAATAAATAAATAAAATCCATGGACCTATATACCCCAAGAGTCAACTTTACAGTCTGTTAACTTTTATTTATTATTTTAAATATTTATTTATTTATTCATGAGAGACACAGACTGAGAGACAGAGGCAGCGACATAGGCAGAGGGAGAAGCAGGCTCCTCACAGGGAGCCCAATGCGGGACTCGATTCTGGATCCTGGGATCATGACCTGAGCTGAAGGCAGGTGCCCAACCCCTGAGCCACCCAGGTGTCCCCGGTCTGTTAACTTTTAAGTAAAACTTTGAAGTACAAAAAAAAAAAAAAAAAAAGAATGAAAAACATTCTCACCTTTTTTTTTCTTTAATTGAAGTATAGTTGAGTGTTTCTCTTCTTTAACCTCTGCCTAATTCCACATTATCACCCAGAGAAACCTACCAGTTTTTCTCTCAAAATCTTTATACCTGTGCAATCAGAAAATTTCTTTCCTCCTTCTTTTAACACAAAAGGTAGTTTACAATACATTCTGTTCTGAACTTTGCATTTTCACTTAATGTATCTCAAAGACCTTTTCATATCAGTACATAAAAGAACATTCTCCTTTTTTTTGTAACTGTATAATAGTTTGTTGTATGGATGTACCATAATTTATTTAATCTCTTAATGGTAGACATCTGGCTTGTTTCTAATCTTTTGCTACTAAAAGCATTAATATAATGAATAACTTTGTATATATATAATTTCACATATGTGCACATTTATCTATAGAATAACTCCCCAAAATGCAATTGTTGAATCAAAAAGGTAAATGCATTCATAAATTGTAATAGATAGGGCTAAATTGCCCTCCATAGAGGTTGTATGAATTTACACTCCCACCAGTGACATTTATAATCCGAGAAGCCATTTTTGAGAACTAAGAACAAAGAGGAAATGAAAAACCATGGAATAAATTACATTTGGAAAAGTATTTGTTACAGAAATTAAATGCTAAGTAACCTTTCCTTCAATAAATTGTAACAAGTATCCACTGTATTCTTTTTTTAAATTTTTTTATTTATTCATGAGAGACAGAGGCAGAGACACAGGCAGAGGGAGAATCAGGCTCCTTGTGGGAAGCCTGATGTAGGACTCGATCCCAGGACCCCAGGATTATGACCTGAGCCAAAGGCAGACACTCAACCACTAAGCCACCCAGGTGTCCCTAGTGTCCACCTTATTCTTTAGCAGAGGGCTTACTTCAGATGAGATGCAGTAAGAAAGGTAAGAAACCATCCTATCCCTCAATTTATAGTGTAGGAAAGCAACAAGATACTACAGAAAGCTATTGGTAGTTCAGAACATATTCAGTCACTCACCGCCTCCAGAAAACTCTCTCTGACCAGGTCTCTTTGTTGTGCTCTTCTAGCAAAGTCTTTTAACTCATCATACTTTAAATTATCTAGAAGCTTCTGAAGTCAGGGACCAATTCTTTTGCATCACCACATCTTTTGGGGAACATTTCTGGTTATAAATATGTGTAAGTAATACAGCACTGTAACACCTGGCACAGTGCCTGGCATGTACTAGGAACTCAATGTTTATCCAATTTCAACATTGGATGGAACGAGGAGGAAGGAATTTGAAAGCCTAGAATTCTGTCACAGTGATAACTAAAGTTTGGATTTTGCAACCTCCAAATAATGCATGAAAATTTCATAGTATCCATCAGTTGCCAAAGTTCCTGCTCACCCATTGTTGCAGCATCTTCTCCTCTTCCCCTTCCCAAAAAAATGCATAAATTTCAAGCACCCCCAGAACCGCTGGACAAACAAAATGTCACATGACATGGAAATCTGTTAATGATAACAATGGTCCTTGTTTTTTGAAATACTAGGAAGAGTCTTTTTGTTCTACTTGCCATTCCTATGAAATCATAGACTGCTATTACTTTTTTACAAGGTACCCAGATTAAGAACTCATAAAACCCAGTATCCTAGACCCTGGGAGCTTCTGATTACTCTTTATTCTCCATACTGCTTCCACCTTAAAGAGATTCCTCTAGAGCTACTTAAAACAGTGCAAAATCTTACCTTTTAACTTAATGACAATCTTACAAATGCTTTGGCAGTTTCAGAACCTGGTTTCTGGTGGTGGTGATGGTGGTGGTGGTGGTATGAGCTTTGGCAGTATCCATATTGGCAGCTAAAAGCCCCTGATTCATAATCCTGTGCTTTATTTGCCAAGTGTAGACACAACCCAAATGCTAAAAGAGCCCAAAGGAAGGGGGCTGGTCCCTTCAGCATTGTGTGCTTTGCAGAGAGGAAATGAGTGCCCATGAGGCCAGCTTCTTCCCCTCACCCTATCTCCTGAATGCAGTTTTTCCAATAATTTAATAACATTCACAGGGATATTAGATTAATTGGATTTTAATTCCAAATGACTGTGAAAGCAGAAAAATGAGTCACCAGCTCATACTAATGAGAAGATCTATTAAGGGCTCTTCTCTGATAGACACATACAGCAGGGTTATAAATATTTCATATCCAATTAATTGAATTTTGCCCCCTATATATGACACTGCCCCGAAACATCAATCAAATCGGCCCAGAGAAAGAACGGAGGGATAGAAGAAAAACCAAGAACTTCTTTGGAATAGCAAATACATGATGATCAGCCTTCCCCACCCCCAGCCCCTGAAATGCCCCCCCATCTAGAGAACCCCTGCCATTCACACAGGGCCTGCAGAGAGAAGCTGGAAGCGTTCACACCAACTGCAGCTGGTTCCATACGGCGGGGAAATTAATGTTAATTAATCAGACAGCAGTTTTATACAGAGCTATGTGCAGAAGGTTATTCAAGTCCTGCTGCAAATAGATTTATAGGTGTAATTGCCATGTTGAATGACCCTCTGTAAATAGGCTCATTAAACTGGCCATCAGTCAAAAAGTCTAATTGAAGCCATGCAGTAGCCTGCAATCGAGAACATGCGGCTCTCGATAAACAGAGCTCGCCCATGGCAGCCTGCACTCTGGATGGTTTAGATAGGACTGCTGGCCATTCTTCAGATGGCCCCAGCTTCTCCTGCCTCCTCCAGTTCATTATCTCATAGGAAGGCAGAAGCATGCCTCCTGCATAGCCTTACCCTCTTGCCTCCCTGTCAGCAACCAAGAGAGCCCATAGAAGTCTAGTATGACAAGGACAGAGTGGAAACCCCGTGTGTGGCAGGCAAACAGCATTTTCTGAAAGGCATGAATGATCACCACCTCATGCTCCATTATCTTGCCAGTGTGGTAGTGGTTGGGCAGGGACAAGTGGTGGGATGTGTACAGGCCCCATTTCTGTGCATCCCCACAGCCATTTACAAATTCCTTGTCAAATTCCTATTCATTCTACTCCCAAACTCTCATGTATGAAGAATAAATGCAAATTACTTTTCTCGGTAATATAACAAGCTATTGGGAATCAGAAAGCTTTTGGGGGGGGTGAACTGTGTGTATTAAAATCCTCTTCATTGATGTTCATCACAGCATTTCGTATAAAAGCGAAAAATTGGAAACAACCTAAATGTCCATCAATAGGAAACTGGGTATTCAAATTGTGGTATTTATAGACCATGAAATAATAAACAAATATTAAAAATGACTTCTAGGGAGAACTATATTTATTAGTCCAGAAAGCTGTCCGTGATATATGTTTGTATGGAAAAATCCAAGACAACAGAACATTAATAGTGTGACCACACATAATAAATCTTTATCTGTGACTGAAGATGCTGAGAAAATGTAAATTTTATTTTCTTAGCATTTATCTATTCCCTCCATCTAGTCAGTGGGATGAAAAGAAAAAAATTAAATCTCCAATATTGATTAAATATAATCCAATCTGATCATGTAAATAGCCCCTTCAGCTAATATTCTATCTCTTTTAGGAGAACTTCTGTTTCTTGATGGCTCCCTGTGATATAGCTAATTTTATGTGCTACCTTGATGGGGCCACAGGGCACCCAGAGATTTGGTGAAACATTATTCTTGGTGTGTCTGTGAGGGTGTTTCTGGATGAGATTACGATCTCGTCGGTAGACTGGGGAGAGCAGATTTCTGGGGAGGCCTCGTCCAATCCAATAAATACCTGACTGGAACAAAAAGACTGGATAAGAGAAAATTTGCACTCTCTCTGCCTCTTTGAGCAGGACATCAGTCTTCTCTTACCTTCAGAATCAGAACTACACCATTGGCTCTCCTGGGTCTCCAGCTAGCTAACTGTAGATAGCAGGAAGAGAGACTAAGAGAGACACAGATACACAGAGAGAGCTATCTCCTACTAGTTCTGTTTATCTAGAGGACCCTAACTAATAGGTCCCCTTTGCCCACTTCCCTTCCTCAGGCATATGAGCTGAGGGCTCTGTATTATAGTACAGAGAAGAGTCAGGTCTTTAAAGGTCTTTTGAGTCTGGTCTCTGGTGCATTGTCTCCTTGCCCCCCACCCACATCCTTAGCTAGCTCTGGTGGATGCTGATCTATTTCTCCATTTACTCAGAGGTTGGATCTCCTTCCTGGATGACTTGGGCTTTCATAGTCCTCAGACACCTGCAAAGGCCTCCAACCACTCTCCAGGCCCAGGGACCCATCCTAACCTCTGCAGCTGAGTACTTCAATTCTCCTTGCAAAAACTCCCAAAGCAGGTTCTCTGGACCTCCATCCAGGATCCACCTCACATGGGAGTTCAGAGGGATCAGGAAACAAACCTCAGGCCTCCCTTGGCTTGACTGCACTCACCTCCCAAATGGCACAGCTGTCTCTAGGCTGAGTAGGCCTTACTGAGAGGGAGCCTCTTCGCACAGTCCTACATAAGGAGTCAGGACAAGGGCTACCTTCCCTTATGAAAAAAAATGAACATTTCAGGGACTAGTTTCAGGGACATCAGGACAAGATGGTCAGAGTGTTACATATCTCATTAATTACCCTCGAAGAAGAGCTTCATTAGCTGTGCATGTGTCTCTCCCCTACCTATATGCCACTCTTTAATGCATTTGCTCCTGTCATTTATTTAGGACAGTGAAGCATAAAAAACTAAACCACATGTTCATAAGCACACAAAGGTGGGAGAAATGATGTCTGAATCCCAGTTTACAACTCTAGACTGCCCCATTGTTTACCACAACTAGAGGTGAAGGATGCTTTTAACCAGTTATACAAGAATAACTTGTTTATTATTTTAAAAATGTTTTATGACATCTGCCCATTGTAAATAATTCCAAACAAACAAAACAAAAGTATATTTTCTTTTGGTTACAGGTAATGTATCAATTTCAAACTCATTGAAATAAAAAAAAGACGGAAGGGATGGAAAACTAGAAGAGAAATTAAAATTCCTGGGGTTAAGCTCCTATAGTCCAAGAGCAGGAAGGAAAGATGGTCTCCCAAAAGAACTGGGTCAACCAAAATCTCAGCAAAGAATAAAAGAAGTAGTATAGATGTCCAATTTTTCAGGAAGGGAGTTGGTTGCCTATATTCATTGATTCAGTCAACGTTGATTGAGGGCATCTCTGTGCCAGACATTGGGAACACAAAGACAATGGTGTTGTGTTTTCATGGTCCTTGCTCTTAGAAATTTCACCGTCTGAGATCTAGGTCCCTCTGGAGCTGTGCCCTTCTTTCTTTGGGACTTCATGTAGGTTGATGACTGAGCAGGCTGCAAACACCACCTAGACCACACCCATTCCAGAAATTGGGCCTCCTTGCTCTCCCTACTAACCCACTCCTCTGAGATGTAGGGCCTTCCGGTTATAAACTAAGTCACAGAGATGAAAAGTACCCCATAGGAGTATAGTCAATAACATTCTAATAACTTTCTATAGTGACTTCACTTATGGTGAATACTGTATATATAGAATTGTCAGATCAATAGGTTGTACATCTGAAATATTATGTTAACTATGCTTTAATAAAATAATGGCAAAAAAGTGTACTTAGAGAGTGATGTGAGAAAGCGATCCGGTTTCATACTTTTCAGGTAGTTGTTCAGGTTTTCTACCACCATATTATGAAAAGGCTGTCTTTTCCCTTCATATATTCTCCCCTCCTTTGTCATAGATTACTATATAGTTGTGGATTTTTAGCATCTTGAATATATCATGCCACTCTCTTGGGCTTGCAAATTTTCTGCGGAATAATCACCTGATAACCTTATGGGCTTTCCCTACCATGGAAGCCAAGATATGTAATGTTTTTCTATTCTGTGGCTACTTTTCAAATTTTCTTTTTATCAATTTTTTGCCTTTTTAATTTTTTATGTATATTGATATGGACCTCCTTGGATTCATCTTGTTTGGGCTACTTTGTAATTCCTGGGCTTCAACATTTCTTTCCCCAGATTTGGGAAGTTTTCAGCTGTTATCTCTTCAAATAGGATTTCTGTACTCCACCTCTTTGTCCTCTGGGATCTCTATAAGGCAAATGTTATTACATTTGATGATGTCACTGAGTTCCCTTATCTTATTCTCATTTTTTATTTTTCCTTTTGCTACTGAGCTTTGTTGCTTTTCATTACTTTGAATTCTTTATCAGGCATATAGTTTATCTCCATTTCATTTAGCTCTGTTATTGTGATTTAGTCTTGTTCTTTCATCTAGGACATATTCTTTTATCTCATTTTATCTAACTCCCTGTGCTTGTTTCTGTATATTAGGTAGGTCATCTACATCTCCTGGTCTTGAAAGTAGTGGCATTGTGTAAAAGAGATTCTATGGTGCCCCCATAGCACAATCCCTCTATAGTCATCAGAACCAGGCATTTCAGGGCTGTCCCCTGTGTGGGCTCCACGTGCCCTGCTTTAAGTCAGACAGGTTGGTTGGGATGAGTTATCATCCAACACTGAAGCAGGGCAAGCAGTGCTAGCAAGGCACATGAAGGGTGTTACTGATGGCTCCTATAAGTGCCCAGCTATCTGGGTAAAAAGGAAAAATGATATCTACCAACACTTTTGTTTTAGGAGAAATCTCCTGAAGATCACTGCTCCTTTAGCACATGTTCTTAAATTAGTCAATAAATCTCTACAGACACTCCAGGTACTTTAACTACTGCTTCTGTGCTGTGCCTCTGGCCAACTTATTGATTATGCTGGCTCTTCAAGGATAGAAATTCAGTTTTCTATTACCCTCCAGCACTTCCAGAGTTAAGCCTGCTGATTTTTAAAGTTCCCAAAGATAATCCCCACTGATTTTCAAAAACCAGTTATGAGGATGTGTCTTTCCAGATCTTCTAGCTTCTTAGTTAAATTTATTCTTAAGTATTTTATTGTTGATGCTTTGTAAAGAGGATCTTTTAAAAAATTTTTTTTAGATAACTCATTTTTACTATATAAAACCACTACCGATTTGTAGGCAATTTTATATTTTAATTTTTTTTAATTTTGTTCTACAACTTTACTGAATTTGTCAATTAGATCTAACAGCTTTTTTGGTGGAGATGTGAAGATTTTCTATATATAAAATTATATTACCTGTAAATAGAGATAATTTTACTTCTTCCTTTCCAATTATAATGCCTTTTCTTTATTTTTCTTGCTTGATTGTTGTGTCTGGGACTTCCAGTACTATGTTGAATAAGAGTGGTGAGAGTGAGTTCATTTTTCTTGGTCTTGTTTTTATAGAAAGAGCTTTCCACCTTTAACCTTTAAGTATGTTAGCTTTGGGTTTGTCCTATATGGCATCTATTGTGTTAAGAAGTGTTCTTTCTATACCTAATCTGTTAAAACATATTGCCATAAGTAGATGTTAAATTTTGACAATATTTTTGGCATCTGTTGCCATGGTTTTTTCTTCTTTCATCCTGTTAATGTGATGTATCATGTTGATTAATTTGTGTCCTTGCATTCTGTGGATAAATCCCACTTGATTTTGGCAAATGATCCTTTTAACATGCTGCTGAATTCAGTTAACTAACACTTTGTTGAGAATATTTGCATTGATATTCATTAGGAATATTGACCTATAGTATTTTTTTCTGGCTTTGGTTAGGGTAGTGCTGGTCATGGAAAATGAGTCCTGAAGCTTTTTCTAATTTTTGTTATTTTTTGTGAAGACTTTGAGAAGGATTAGCGGTGAATTCACCAGTGAAGCCATGTGGTTCTGGACTTTTCTTCCTTGGGAGATTTTATATGATAAATTCAATCTCCTTACTATTAATGATTTGCTGAGATTTTCTGCTTATTTCTGATTTAGTTTTGGAGGTTGTATATTTTGAAGAATATTTGTACTTCTTTTAAGTTGTCCAGTGTGTTGACATAGAGTTGTTCATGTTATCTTTTTAAATCTGTGGTATCAGTTGTCATGTCTTTTGTTTGTTTGTTTGTTTGTTTCATTTATAATTGTTGATTTGGGACCTGTTTTTAGTTTAGCTAAAATTTTGTCAGTTATGTCTTCAAAGAATTAACTGTTACTTTGGTTAATCTTTTCTATTATTTCCCTCTATTTCTACTCTCCTGTTTATTATTCCTCTCCTTCTGCTAACTTTGGATTCAATTTATCTTTTTTCCTGATTCCTTGAGGTATAGAGTTACTTTATTTGAGATCTTTCTTGTTTCTTAATGTAGGTATCTATTGCTGTGAAATTCCATCTTAAGACTGCTTTTGCTGCAACCCAGTAGATTTGGTTTGTTTTGTTTCCATTTTGGTTTGTCTCAAGACCCTCTAACACCTCTTCAACTTCATCTTTGATCTATTGGTTGTTCAGGAGGGTGTTAATTTCCATGTCTGTATGAAATTTTTACAATTTTCTTCCTGTTATTGATTTCAAGTTTCATACTATTCTGTTCAGAGAAGAATTTGGTATCATTTAATCTTTTTAAATTGCTAAGCCTTGTTTTGTGGCATAACATATGGTCTATTCTAGGACATATTCCATGTGCTGGTGTCAGTGAGTTTCTGCATAGGCCTCTTAGGTTCATTTGATTTATAGTATTATTCACATCTGCTGTTATTTCATTGATTCCCTGTCTGGGTAATCTATTAATTGTTGGGGACTTTAATATCCCATTCTCAATTATTATGGTATTGCTATTTATTTCTCCTATTAACTCTTAGTTTTTACCTTATATATTTAACTGGATGCATAAATATTTACAGTTGTTCTATATTCTTGATAAGTTGACCCATATGCTATCATGACCTTTACAATTTTACAACTTTATTGCTTTTAAAGTCTATTCTGCTTGCTATAATTGTAACTACCCATACTTTTTTGGTTACCATTTCCGTGAAATCTCTTTTTCTATTCCTTTACTCTCAGTATATATATCTCTTTAAAGCTGAAGTAGGTAACATATTGCTTTTTTTAATCCATTCAGCCATGTCCTTTGAAGAATTTAATCCATTTGTCTTTAAAGTAATTACAGATAGGTAAAAAGTTACTATTGCATTTTTAATTGTTTTCTGGCCATTTTGTAGATTACTTGTTCTTTGTTTCACATCCAACTGTCTCTGTGTTTTGATGTCTTCTGGTATTGATAGGCTTTACTTCTTTATTAGGTTTTGTGTAATCACTACATGTTTTTTCTTTTGTGGTTATTGGAATGATTCTAAGACCCAATTATAAACATCTACCAAGAAGTTCTCTGTGACATCAGCCGAGAATCCTACAATTTAAATCAATTCTGACACTACCTACCTAGAGATAGTGTCAAGTCCCACAAGTTAAAGTCTCAGTCCCATGAAAGTTCTCCAGGGCCTCTTGAGATGTTAGTTGCTACTGCAGGCCCCAGGTTTCCTAGAACTACTGTCCAAGTTGGCTATCAATTAGGGGCTCCCATGATCCCTCCCCTAGTTTGATTAATCAGCCAGAGCAGCTCACAGAAACTCAAGGAAATACATTTATCAGTTTATTAAATGATAAATCAAGGGACTCCTGGGTGGCTCAGTGGTTGAGCATCTTCCTTTAGCTCAGGGTGTGATTCTGGGGTCCCACGATTGAGCTCTGCATCAGGCTCCCCACAGGGAGCCTGCTTCTCCCTCTGTCTATGTCTTTGCCTCTCTCTGTGTATCTTTCATGAATAAATAAAATCTCCTTTTTGTTAAAAAAAAAAGGATAAATCAAAGGATACATGTGAGGCTGTATCATCATATCCTCATAATCAGCCAGTTGAGGATATATGTAGGACAAAATCTGTGGGAGTCACTAGCACAGGGGCTTCTGTCCTTGTGCAGTTAGGGTGAATCACCTGCTTGGAGTGGATGTGTTCACCAAACTAAAGCTCTTTGCTTTCCATTATATCCAATTTTTTTATGGAAACTGTATCATATAAGCATGATTGATCATTAACTTCATTTATAGGCTTTCTCCCTTCTCAAGATAATTGAAGTAGAGAGAACAGGACTAAAAATACCTAGCTCCTAATCTTGGCTTGTTTTCTCCAGTGACCAACCATTATCTGGGACTCATCCAGAAACCCACCCAAAGTTTTCTCAGTAGAACAAAAAACATTCCTATCACCTAGGAAATTATAAGAGTTCAGAACCTCTCTGTCAGGACCTGGGCTGGGGTCACAGACCAAATATTAGAACAAAAAATGCCCCTAGTGCTGTTATCACTCAGGGTATTATAAGGGTTTGGAAGCTCTGTGTCAGGAACCTGGAATACAGATCAATATATGTTTTCTGTTCTCATAATTATCATCAAGTTCATATAAAATATATTCAAAGTATAATACCATATTTTAAATAACAAGTGAAAAATCATTTTTAAACTTGACACTTCTCCCCCTCACATTTTAGATTATTGATGTTACAGCTTGCAATTTTTTAATATTGTGTATTTAATAACAGCTTATTGTTATAGTTATTTTTGCTGCATTGGTTAAGCTACAGTGGTAAGTGACTTAATTCACAACACCATTACTATATTATAGAATCTAACTCTGCTTATATCTACCATTACCAAGTTTTACAAAATCTTACTGTGTTTTTACGATGTTAATTATCATCCTTTTACTACCACTTAAAAATTGACTTTTTGTGGGTGCCTGGGTGACTCAATCAGTTGAGTATCTGCCTTTGGCTAAGGTCATGATCCTGGGGCCCCAAGATCAAGCCCCATATCATGCTCTCTCTGTCTCTCTCAATTTCTCTCTCTCTCTCTCAAATAAATAAAATCTTAAACCCTTCACTCTTGAAATTCTGATAATGCAGGTCTACAGGTGATAAACTCCCTCTGCTTTTGTTTGTTCATAGAAGGTTTTATCTCTCCTTTATTTCTGAAGGGCTGCTTCACCAGGCATAGAATTAACAGTCGACTATTATTTTTCCTTTCAATATTTTAAATATATCATTCCATTCCCTTCTGACCTGAAAAGTTTTGTTGAGAAATTCACCAGTGTCCTATGGGAATTCTTGTGTTTGCAACTTCTCTCTTTTGTTGCTTTCAGAATTGTCTTTGCCTCTTAACAATTTAATTATATTATGCCTCAGTGTAGCCCTAATCAGGCTCACCCTATTTGAAATCAGTTAAACCTCTTGGATTAGGATATTTATTCCTCCCAAATTTTGGGAGGTTTTCAAACATTATCGCTTTATTTTTTATATATATAAATTTATTTTTTATTGGTGTTCAATTTGCCAACATATAGAATAACACCCAGTGCTCATCCCATCAAGCACCCCCAGTGCCCACCACCCTGCCACCCCCACCCCCGGCCCACCTCCCCCTCCACCACCCCCAGCCCATCTCCCAGAGTTAGGAGTCTCCCATGATCAGGGAGGGACACAGAACATGGGAGACATTATTGCTTTAAAAATACTTTCTGGGATGCCTGGATGGCTCAGCAGTTGAGTGTCTGCCTTCAGCTCAGGGTGTGATCCTGGTGTCCCAGGATCAAGTCCTGCATCGGGCTCCCTGCATGGAGCCTACTTATCCCTCTGCCTATGTCTCTGCCTATCTCTCTCTGTGTCTCTCATTAATAAATAAATAAAATCTTTAAAAAATACTTTGTTCTTTCTTTTTTCCTTTGGAATTTTCATAATATGCATACTGTTTCTTTTCATTCTGTCTCATAAGTCCAATAGGCTTTTTTCATTCTTGTTGTTTTTGCTCCTATGATAATTTCAAATATTCTATCTTATAGATCATTGATTCTTCTACACAGAGAAGCCTGTTTTGAAGTTCTCCATTGAATTCTTCAGTCAATGTACTTTTTAAGTCTAGGACCCCTGTTTTCTTTTTGTTCTTTTGTTTTTGGTAGTTTCCATTTCTTTGTTTAACTTATCATTTTCTCATGCATGATTTTCCTAATTTCATTTAGTTGTCTGTGTGCTCTTGTAGCTCACTAAATTTCTTTTAAAAGATTACTCTAAATTCTTTGACCATCTTATAGATCTTCATCTCAGTTATTAGAGTTTTATTAGTTTTCTTTGGTGGTGTCATGTTACCAGATTTTTTCATGATCTTTGATTCCTTATGATGGTGTCTACACATTTGAATAAGCAATCTCCTCTTTCAGAATTCACAGTTTTGCTTTCGTGGACAGTTCTGAGCAGTCATCTCAGTTTGGATTTCTGAATATGTCAGAAGATAACATCTTTGAGTGGGTGGAGCTTGCTAAATGGGTTTATTTTTGGATAGGGCCACTGCTTGAGTTGAGGTGAAGGGAGTCTGCCAGTGGCTAAGAAAAACTGAATAGAACTGCTGGCTTGGTGCCCTTCCCAAGCACGCTTTAGGATAGGCTTCACAGTTGCCTGGGTTTTTTTGGTCAGATTTACTAGATGGTAAGGACTGAGTACTAAACTCAGCATTGTGTGGGTCCATGAATGATCTTCCTTGCCCTTGTAGATCAGCAGGACAGGCCCCAGAGTCAGCATGGCCCATTGTTTGAAGCTCCTGAATCAGGAAAGACTGCACTGAATACCATGGCCAGATGGGGCCATTGGTTTTGCTCTCCAGACAGGGCTGTGAACTCTGTTCACAATGCCACAAGCAGGGCTCTTTGTTTCCTGTTTAAGTTCCCTGGTTGGGCAAGGCTGAAGGCTATATTCAGTATAGGCAGGACTACTAAATAGTCTCCATGCTGGGGAGGAATGGAAAAACTGTAGGCCAGGCCAGAAAGACTCTTTATTTGTGGTCTTGACATCCCAAGTTCCCAGAGTGAACAGTGCCACTGGCTTTTCTCTGCAGACAATCAGATCTAAGTGCTGTTCTCTCTGCTTAAGCCTTGTTGAGCTACATAGCTTTCAGGTGATCTAGCCAAGCTTTCTGATCAGGAGGGATTAAGAGCTACACCAAACAGTGAAGTTGTTAATTAGCTTCCCTGTGTATATGAAGCTGGAGAACCAATTCCAAGCCTACAAAAGGTCTTTCTTCATGATCTTCACTCAAGACCTGCTCCCCCAAGTTCTCTGGCCAAATGAAGCCATGGGTTTTTGCTCTGTGGATGATTAGTCTGCATCGTAGAGTGATGCTGTGCTACATAGATTTCAGGTGTTCTGGCCAGAATTTCTTATCAGTCAGGACATTCTGAATTAGCTTCCCTGTCTAGGTGGAATGAGGGAACTCACTCCGAGTACCTTTCTGAGTGTTTCTGGTCAGGTAGGAACTGGAAACTAAACTCATTAGTAGGTGGGTTGTGGCTATGAATTAGCTTCCCTGACTGGATAGAGTAGAGGAATCACTCAAAGCCTGGAAAGGCTCTTTGTGGTCTTTACTTAGGATGAACTATTTCTCAGGTTTCCTTGCTGCATGGTGCCAATGGCATTACACTACAGACAATTATCTCCACTTGCAATACT
This sequence comes from Canis lupus familiaris, assembly GCF_011100685.1. Lineage (NCBI taxonomy): Eukaryota > Metazoa > Chordata > Mammalia > Carnivora > Canidae > Canis > Canis lupus. Next base: position 19,972,444 of record NC_049256.1, read on the forward strand.
CTGTGCTCCAGTGTTGCTGAGCTATCTAGTTTTTAAGTGTTCTGAATAGCCTTTCTGGTCAGGTAGGGCTGGGAACTCCCAAAAAGTGACCCACAATGATGGGGGAGTTAAATGTCCACTCTAGGCTCTCTTCTCCCACTTGTAGGAACCATAAGCTCAATGGAGACTTCCCCGTGAGGTGCTGCATCAGCATGGGGTGGGGGAAATGTGGTCAGATAAGTAGCTGCTTATCTAGATCTTCTAATGGAATCTGTCTTGGTCTCCATGGTTCAAGGGATGCTTTGACCTCACCCCATGTTCTAAAATTTTCTTATTTGTGTCTTTTTCATTAATAGTTGTTTATTCTTCTTATAGGGGGAGGTGAAATCAGTAATGACCTATGTTGCCATGTTGGTACCATCACTATGAATAAGGTTTTTAGTTTGTTATAGACCATTTACTGATTTTTGCTTTCATTGTTTGTGCTTTGGGTATCATATTCAAGAAACCATTACCCAGACCAATGTCAAAGAACTTCTTCCAGGAATTTTACAGTATTAGGTCTGATGTTTTAGCCTTTAATCCATGAGTTAACTTATGTGAGTGGTGTAATTAGGTGTCCAATTTAATCTTTTTGCATATATTCTCTAGTTTTCCAAACATCATATGTTGAAGAGACTATCATTTCCCCTTTGAATGTCCTTGGTTCCTTTGTCAAATATTAGTTGATTGTGAATGCATGGGTTTATTTCCAAGCTCTCCATTCTGTTCTATTGATTTATGTGTTGATTTTTATGCCAGTAACATACTGGCTTTTTTAAAAAAAATTGAAGTATAGTTGACATACAGTATTACATTAATTTCACATGTACAACATAGCGATTTAACATTTATATTATGAAACAATTGCCAGTTTAGTTATTATCTATTACCATACAAAATTATTACAATAATATTGACTATATGTCCATTGTACTTTACATCCCCAGGACTTATTTATTTTTATATCTACAATATTGTGCATCTTAATCCCCTTTACTTATCTTGCCCATACCACACCCCCACCCTCTGACAACCTGACAACCACAAGAGGTCTCTGTATTATGATACTGTTTCTGTTTTGTTCATTTGTTTTGGTTTTTAGATTTTATATACAAGGGAAATCTTATGGTCTTTGTCTTTCTCTGACTTATTTAGTATAACACACTATAGGTCCATCCATATGTGGCAAATGCCAACACTTCATTTTTGTGGCTGAGCAATATTCCATTTGGTGTATATATATATATATATACCACCTCTTTAATCATTCATCTGTCAATGGACATTTATGTTGCTTTTGTATCGTGGCTGTTGTAAATAATGCTTCAATAAACATATGGATGCACAGGTATTTTGGAACCAGGGCTTCCATTTTCCTTGGATAAATACCCAGAAGTGGAATTAACTCAGTCATTAGGTATTTCTATTTTTAATTTTTTGAAGAATTTTCACACAGTTTTCATAGGGACTGAACCAATTTATATTCCTATCAATAGTGCAATAGGGTTCACTTTTGTGTGCATCCTCAGAATTACTGGTTATTTCTTATGTATTTGATACTAGCTATTCTGAAAGCAGTGAGGATATTTCATTATTATTTTGATTTGCATTTCCTTGACAATTACAGATGTCAAGTATTTTTTCATGTGCCTATTGGCATATCCACATATCTTTGTAAAAAATGTTTATTCATGTCCTCTGCTGATTTTAAAATCAGTTTATTTGTCTTTCGGTGGTATTGTGTGAATTCTTTATATATTTTGGAAATTCACCCCTTATCTGATATATCATTTGCAAATATCTTTTCCTGGATAGTACTTGCCTTTTCAATTTGTTGATGGTTTCCTTCACTGTGAAAAGACTTTTTTTTTTATGTAGTCTCAGTTGTTTATTTTTGCTTTTATTCCTTTGCCTGTAAAAAACATATTCAAAAAATATTGCTAAGATTTATGTTCAAGAATTTACAGCCTATATTTTCATGTAGGAATTTTATAAAATCTTAGTTAGTTCTTTAATCCATTTTGAGTTTATTTTTGTATATGGTATGAGAAAGTGATCTATTTTCATTTGTGGGCATATAACTGTCCAGGTTTCCTAACACCATTTATTGAAGAAACTGTATTTTGCCTATTGTATATTCTTGCCTTATTTGTCCTAGATTAAATCAACAGATATGTGAGTTTACTTCTGGGCTCTTTGTTTCACTGATCTGTGTGTCTATTTTTGTACCAGTACCATGCTGTTTTGAGTACTAAAACTGTAGTTTAGCTTGAGTTCTGTGATACTTCATTTATTTTTTTATTTCTCAAGATTACTTTGGTTATTCAGGCTCTTTTGTGTGTACATACAAAATTTGGAATATTCCAATTCTATGAAAAATGCTGTTGGGAAAAAATGCTATTGGTATTTGGATAGGAATTGGAATAGACAATGCAATATGGACAGAATAAGTATATTCTAATTCAGGTTCATGGCGTACCTCTCAATTTATTTATGTCATCTTCAATTTCATTCATGAGTGTTTTATCATTAATTTACAGGTCTCTCACTTACTGGTTAAATACTCCTACGTATTTTACTCTTAAAACAATGATAAATTGGATTGTTTCTTCATGTTAGTTTCTCCTAGTTTGTTATAGTATAAAAATATAACTGATTTCTGTATATTAACTTTGTATCTCCAACTTTACTAAATGCATTTTTTCTAATAAGTTTTTTTGTGTGTGTGTGAAGTCTTAGGGTTTTCTGTATGTGGAACTATGTAATCTGAAGATTGTGACAGATTTACTTCTTCCTTACTAATTTGGATGACTTTTATTTCTGTTTTTTGTCTGATGCTGTGACTAAGAGTTCCAATATTGTGTTGAGTAAAAGTGGTGATAATGGACATCCTTGTCTTGTTCCCATATTAAATAAAAAGCTTTTGGCTTTTCGCTATTGTCTGGTGTTATATTTCGGTTTGTTATATTGGCCTTTAACATTTTAAAGTATGTTTCCTCTGTACTCTTTTCACTGAGAGGTTGTTTTTTGTTTGTTTTTCTACCATGAATAGATCTTGAATTTCGTCAAATGCTTTTGTTTCATCTGTTGATATGATCACATGGCTATTACCCTTCATTTTGTTAATGTGGTATATCATGTGGATTGATTTGATGATATTAAACCATCCTTGTATATCCCTGGAATAAATCCTACTTGATTACAGTAAATGACTGTTTTCAAGTATTGTTGAACTCAGTTTGCTAATTTTTGCATGTATGTTTATCAGAAATATTGGTCTGTAATTTTCTTGCTTTTTTTTGGTAATGTGCTTTTCTGGTTTTGGTATCAGGATAATGCTAGCCTTGTAGAATGAATTTTGGGAGTATTCCTTCACCTATTTTTTTTTGAAAAGTTTGAGAAGAATAATTATTTATTCTTGCCTAAATATTTGGTAGAATACACCAAAATCTATTACTCTGGAGTTTTCTTTGTTCAAAGAATTTTGATTACTGATTCAGCTTTGTTACAAGAAATCAATCTGCTCATATTTTTTATTTCTTCCTGATTCAGTTTATAATATTGTATGTTTCTAGGAATATATTGATTTCTTCTAGGTTATCCAATTTGTTAGCATATAATTTCTTGAATGATATCTCATAAAGCTTTGTATTTCTTTCTCTTATTTTCTATTTTTTATTTTTAAATATTTTATTTATTTATTCATGCACACACACACACACACACACACACACACACACACACAGAAAGAGGCAGAGACACAGGCAGAGGGAGAAGCAGGGTCCATGCCGGGAGCCCAAAGTGGGACTTGATCCCGAGTCTCCAGGATCACACCCTGGGCTGAAGGCGGTGCTAAACTGCCGAGCTACCCAAGCTATCCTCTTATTTTCTATTTTAATTCCAGTATAGTTAACATACAGTGTTATATTAGTTTAAGGTATACAATATAGTGATTCAAAAATTCTATATGTTTCTCAATGCTGACCATGATAAGTGCATCCTCTAATCTCCATCACATATTTCACCCATTACCCCCACCACCACCTCCCTTCTGGTGACCATCAGTTTGTTCTCTGTAGTTCAGAGTCTGTTTCTTGGTTTGTCTCTTTTTTGTTGTTTGCTCAATATTTTTGTTGTTTCTTAAATTCCATATACGAGTGAAGCCATATGGGATTTGTCTTTCTCTGACAGATTTATTTTGCTTAGCATTACACACTCTGGCTCCATCCATGTTGTTGAAAATGATAAGATTCATTCTTTTTTGACTAAATAACATGCCATTCTTTATAGGTACCATCTCTTTTTTATCTGTTCATCTATTGATGGACATGGGCTGTTTCAGTATTTTGGCTACTGTAAATAATACTGCTAAACGTAGGGGTGCATGTATCCCTTCAAATTAGTGTTTTTGTATTTTGGAGGTAAACTTCCAGTAGTACAATTATTGAATTATACGGTAGTTCTATTTCTAACTTCTTAAAAAAATTACATACTGTTGTCAGAGTGGTTAGACCAATTTGTATTCCCACTAACAGTGCACAGAGGTTTCTCTTTCTCCACATTCTCACCAAAAGTCATTTCTTTTTTTTGTATATTTTTATTGGATTTTGATTTGCCAATATATATAACACCCAGTACTCATCCCATCAAGTGCCCCCCTCAGTGCCCATCACCCAGTTACCCCTATCCCCCCACCCACCCACCTCCCCTTCTACTACCTCTTGTTCATTTCCCAGAGTTAGGAATCACTCATGTTCTGTCACCCTCTCTGATATTTCCCACTCATTATCTCTCCTTTCCCCTTAATCCCTTTCACTATTTTTTATATTCCCTGAATGAATGAAACCTCTCTGATTGACTTAGTTCATTCAGCATAATACCATCCAGTTCTACCCACTTTGAAGCAAATGGTGAGTATCCGTCCTTTCTGATGTGTGAGTAATATTCCATTGTATATATAAACCACATATTTATACATTTATCTTTCAATGGACATTGAGGCTCCTTCCACAGTTGAGCTATTGTGGACATTGCTGCTATAAACATCGAGGTGAAGGTGTCCCAGCGTTTCACTGCATCTGTATCTTTGGGGTAAATCCCCAGCAGTGCAATTGCTGGGTCATAGGGTAACTCTATTTTTAACTCTTTGAAGAACCTCCACACAGTTTTCCAGAGTGGCTGCACCATTTCACATTCCCACCAGCAGTGCAAGAGGGTTCCCCTTCTCCACATCCTCTCCAACATTTGTGGTTTCCTGCCTTGTTAATTTTCCCCATTCTCACTGGTGTGAGGTGGTATCTCATTGTGGTTTTGATTCGTATTTCCCTAATGGCAAGTGATGTGGAGCATTCTCTCATCTGATTGTTGGCCATGTCTATGTCTTCCTCTGTGAGATTTCTGTTCATGCCTTCTGTCCATTTCATGACTGGATTGTTTCTTGGGTGCTGAGTTTAATATGTTCTTTATAGATCTTGGATACTAGCCCTTTATCTGATACATCATTTGCAAATATCTTCTCCCCTTGTAGGTTGTCTTTTAGTTTTGTTGACTGTTTCTTTTGCTGTGCAGAAGCTTTTTATCTTTTTTTTTCTTCTTCTTCCACATTGTTGTTTTATTTATTTTTTTTTATTGGTGTTCAATTTACTAACATACAGAATAACCCCCAGTGATCGTCTTGATGAAGTCCCAATAATTCGTTTTTGCTTTTGTTTCCTTGCCTTCATAGATGTATCTTGCAAGAAGTTGTTGTGGCCAGGTTCAAAAAGGGTGTTGCCTGTGTTCTCCTCTAGGATTCTGATGGATTCTTGTCTCACATTAAGATCTTTCCACCATTTTGAGTTTATCTTTGTGTGTCTGGTGTAAGAGAATGGTCTAGTTTCATTCATCTGCATGTAGATGTCCAATTTTCCCAGCACCATTTATTGAAGATACTGTTCTTTGTCCAGTGGATAAAGAACACTTTATGTTCTTTCCTGCTTTGTCAAATATTAGTTGACCATACAGTTGAGGGTCATTTCTGGGTTCTCTATTCTGTTCCATTGATCTATGTGTCTGTTTTTCATGCCAGTACCACACTGCCTTGATGATCACAGCTTTGTAGTCCAACTTGAAATCCGGCATTTTGATGCCCCCGACTCTGGTTTTCTTTTTCAATATTCCCCTAGCTATTCAGGGTCTTTTCTGATTCCACACAAATCTTAAGATTATTTGTTCCAATTCTCTGAAGAAAGTCCATGATATTGTGATAGGGGTTGCATTAAATGTGTAAACTGAAAAACAAAAAACAAAAAAACCATGTAAACTGTCCCAGATAGATAGCATTGACATTTTCACAATATTAATTCTTCCAGTCCATGAGCACAGAATATTTTTCCATCTCTTTGTGTCTTCCTCATTTCCTTTAGAAGTGTCCTGTAGTTTTTAGGGTATAGATCCTTTATCTCTTTAGTTAGGTTTATTCCTAGGTATCTCAAGCTTTTGGGTGCAATTGTAAATGGGATTGACTCCTTAATTTCTCTTTCTTCAGTCTCTTTGTTAGTGTATAGAAATGCCACTGATTTTTGGGTATTGATTTTGTATCCTGCCACACTGCGGAATTGCTGCATGAGTTCTAACAATCTTGGAGTGGAGTCTTTTGGGTTTTCTATGTACAGTATCATGTCATCTGCAAAGAGGGAGAGTTTGACTTCTTCTTTGTCAATTTGAATGCCTCTTATTTCTTTTTGTTGCCTGATTGCTGAGGCTAGGACTTCTAGTACTATGCTGAATAGCAGTGGTGAGAGTGGACATCCCTGTTGTATTCCTTATCTTAGGGGAAAGACCCTCAGTATTTCCCCACTGAGAATGATATTTGCGGTGGGCTTTTCGTAGATGACTTTTAAGATGCTGAGGAATGTTCCCTCTATCCCTACACTCTGAAGAGTTTTGATCAGGAATGGATGCTGTATTTTGTCAAATGCTTTCTCTGAATCTATTGAGAGGATCATATCATTCTTGTTTTTTCTCTTGTTGATATGATCTATCACGTTGATTGTTTTATGAGTGTTGAACCAGCCTTGCATCCTGGGGATAAATCCCACTTGGTCATGGTGAGTAATCTTATTAATGTACTGTTGGATCCTCTTGGCTAGTATCTTGTTGAGAATTTTTGCATCTGTGTTCATCAGGGATATTGGTCTATAATTCCCCTTTTTGGTGGGGTCTTTGGTTTTGGAATTAAGGTGATGCTGGTCTCATAAAACGAGTTTGGAAGTATTCCATTCCTTTCTATCTTTTGGAACCAGCTTTAGTAGAATAGGTATTGTTTCTTCTTTAAACTTTTGATAGAATTCCCTTGGGAAGTCATCTGGCCCTGGACTTTTGTGTCTTGGGAGGTTTTTGATGACTGCTTCAATTTCCTCCCTGGTAATTGGCCTGTTCAGGTTTTCTATTTCTTCCTGTTCCAGTTTTGGTAGTTTGTGGTTTTCCAGGAATGTGCCCATTTCTTCTATATTGCCTAATTTATTGGTGTATAGCTGCTCATAATACGTTTTTATAATCATTTGTATTTCCTCGGTATCAGTTGTGATCTCTCCTTTTTCATTCGTAATTTTATTAATTTGAGTCTTTCTTCTTTTTAATAAAGAAATAAATACCTGATAAATAACTGATTTGTGACCCAGTATGTGGTCTATTCTGGAGAAAGTTCCATGCAGACTTGAGAAGAATGTGTATTCAGTTGCGTTCAGATGGACAGTTCTGCATATATCTGTGAAATCCATCTGATCCAATGTATCATTTAAAGCTCTTGTTTCTTTGGTAATATTGTGCTTAGAATATATGTCATTTGCAGAAAGTGCCGTGTCGAAGTCTCCTACTATTAGTGTATTATTATCTAAGTATCTCTTTACTTTGATTATTAATTGATTGATATAGTTGGCAGCTCCCACATTAGGGGCATAAATATTCATGATTGTTAGGTCCCCTTGTTGGATAGACCCTTTAAGTATGATATACTGTCCTTCTTCATCTCTTACTACAGTCTTTGGGATAAACTCTAATTTATCTGATATGAGGATTGCTACCCCAGCTTGCTTTCATTTTCAGGCTGTAGGTGTCCTTAGGTCTAAAATGAGTCTCTTGTAGACAGCAAATAGATGGGTCTTGCTTTTTTATCCAGTCTGAAACCCTGCGTCTTTTGATGGGATCATTTAGCCTATTCACATTCAGAGTAACTATTAAAAGATATGAATTTAGTGTCATCATAATACCTATTCAGTCCCTGTTTTTGTGGATTATTTCTTTGGGCTTCCTCTTTCTTTTACAGGGTCCCCCTTAATATTTCTTGCAGAGCTGGTTTGGAGGTCACATATTCTTTCAGTTTCTGCCTATCTTGGAAGCTCTTTATCTCTCCTCATATTCTGAATGAGAGCCTTGCTAGATAGAGTATTCTTAGCTGCATGTTCTTCTCATTTAGGACCCTGAATATATCCTGCCAACCCTTTCTGGCCTGCCAGGTCTCTGTGGAGAGGTCTTCTGTTAATCTAATATTTCTCTCCATATAAGTTAGGGATCTCTTGTCTCTTGTTACTTTAAGGATTTTCTCTTTATCTTTGAAATTTGCAAGTTTTACTATTAAATGTTGAGGTATTTGTCGGTTTTTATTGATTTTGGTGGGGGGAACCTCTCTATCTCCTGGATCTGAATGCCTGTTTCCATCCCCAAATTAGGGAAGTTCTCAGCTATGATTTGTTCAAATCACGCTTTCTGGTCCTCTCTCCCTCTCAGCACCCTCTGGAACCCCAATTATATGCAGATTTTCCCTTCTGAGACTATTATTTATTTCCCTTAACCTTTCCTCATGGTCTTTTAATTGTTTTTCTCTTTTTTCCTCAGCTTCCTTCCTTGCCATCAACTTGTCTTATATGTCACTCACTTTCTTCTACCTCATTAACCCTCATCATTAGGACCTCCAGTTTGGATTGCATCTCATTTAACTGATTTTTTATTTCAGCCTGATTAGATTTAAATTCTGCAGTCATAAAGTCTCTTGAATCCTTTATGCTTTTTTCCAGAGCCACGAGTAGCTTTATAATTGTGCTTCTGAATTGGCTTTCTGACATCGAATTGTAATCCAAATTCTGTAGCTCTGTGGGAGAGAGGACTATTTCTGATTCTTTCTTTTGTGGTGAGTTCTTCCTTCTAGTCATTTTGCTCAGTGCAGAGTGGCTGTATGAGTGGGCTGAGTCAAGAATATCAACCATGACCTAAGTAAATTTCACCCTAGGTGATTCTGATGAGGTCAGAGACCAGAAATTGAAAACAAAGATCAGAATGAGATAAAACAAAAGGACCACTAAAGTGAAAATAAAATTTTAAAACAAAGTAGAAAACAATAAAAGGTCACGAATCCCAAAAAAGTAGGGAAAAAAAAGAAAAGAGAGAGAAAAAAAGCAAAATAAAGAGAATAAAAGAGAAGAAAAAAAGAGAGGAGGACTAAGAGATGTGGTGGTGATGAAGCTGTAGTGGAGGGAGAATATAGTCTACCTAACAATAGTTTATTTGTGCTTTTGTTTTTCTTGCCTTGGGAGACATAGCTAGAAAAATATTGCAACAACCTATGTGAGAGATATTACTGTCTACACTCTCCTCTGGGATTCTTATGGTTTCAGGTCTCACTTTCAAGTCTTTAATTCACTTTTGAGTGTATTTCTGTGTATGATGTAAGAAAGCTGTCCAGTTTCATTCTTTTGCATGTTGCTGTACAGTTTTCCTGTTGGATATTGAAGAGACTATATTTTTCCCATTGGATATTCTTTCCTACTTTGTCAAAAATTAATTGGCCATATAATTTTGAGTTTATGCCTGGGTTTCTAATTCTGCTCCATTGATCAGTGTCTGTTTTTGTGCCAGTACCATATTGTCTTGATCACTACAGCTTTGTGCTGTAACTTGAAGTCTGGAATTATAATACTTGCGGTTATGCTTTTCTTTTTCTTTTTTTAAAGATTTTATTTATTTATTCATGAGAGACACAGAGAGAGAGGCAGAGACACAGGCAGAGGGAGAAGCAGGACTCCATGCAAGGATCCCAGTGTGGGACTCAAACCCAGGAATCTGGGATCAGGACCCTGAGCCAAAGACAGGCGCTTAACTGCTGAGCCACTCAGGTGTCCCTGCTCTTCTTTTTCAGAATTGTTTTGGCTATTCAGGATTTTTTATAGTTCCATATAAAATTTAGGGTTGTTTGCCCTAGTTGTGTGAAAAATGCTGTTGGTATTTTGATAGACAATTTATTAAATCTGTAGATTGATTTGGGTAGGATAGACATTTTAACAATACAATCCATGAGCATGGAATGTCTTTCTATATCTTTGTGTTATCTTTAATTTCTTTCATCAGTGTTTTATAGTTTTCAGAATGCAGGTCTTTCACTTCTTTGGTTAGGTTTATTACTAGATATCTTATTATTTTGGGTGTAATTGTAAATGATATTTTTAAAAATTTCTTTTGCTGTTTAATTATTAGTGTGTAGAAACATAACAGATTTATGCATGTTGATTTTGTATCCCATGATTTTACTAAATTTATTTTTGTCAGTTCTAATAGTTTTTTGGTGGATTCTTTAGAATTTATACAAGTATGTCATCTGCCAGTAGTGAAAGTTTTACTTCTTCCTTACGAATTTGGATTCCTTTTATTTCTTTTGTTGTCTAATTGCTATGACTAGGACTTCCAGTACTATGTTGAATAAAAATGATGAGAATGGACATCTTTGTATTGTTCCTAACCTTATGGGAGAAGATTTCAAGTTTTTCCCCATTAAGTATGATGTTTGTTATGAGTTTTTCATATGTGGTTTTTATTACGTTGAGGTTACCTCTAAGCCTACTTGTTGAGGGTTTTTATCAGGAATGGATGTTGTACTTCATCAAATACTTTTTCTGTGTCTATTTAAATGATCCTACAATTTTTGTCTTTTATTGGTGTGATATATAATGTTGATTGACTGGCAAATATTATCTTTTTGATGGCAGCCATTCTAAGAAGTAAGCAGATATCTCGTTGTGATTTTGATTTGCAAATCCCTAAGAAGTGATGCTAAGGTAACTGTTCCAGTACCTGTTGGCTGAGAAAACAAGTCTAATTAGTTCCTCTGCCTAATTTTTCAATTGGATTTTTTTGTCATAGTATATGACTTCTTTATATATTTTGAATATTAGAGGGTGTCTGAGTGGCTCAGTTGGTTAAGCTTCTACCTTTGGCTCAGGTCGTGATCTCAGGGTCCTGGGATCAGGCTCCCTGCTCAGTGGTGAGTCTGCTTCTCCCTCTCCCTCTGCCCCTCACCTCCTTGTGCTCTAACTCTCTCTCTTTCAAATAATAAAATGAATAAAATAAAAATAAATAATCTTTTAAAAAATAAAATATATTTTGAATATTAACCCCTTATCACATGTATGATTTGTATGTATTTCCTTCATTTAATAGGTTGCCCTTTCCTTTTTGAGGATGATTTCCATTGCTGTGCAGAAACTTTTCTAGTTTGATGTAGTCCCACTTGTGTATTTTTGCTTTTGATGCCTTTGATTTTAGTGTTCTAGAAGGAGTTTTAAAATTTCAAATCTTTTATTCAGGTCTTTAATTTTGAATTTATTTCTGTGCATAGTGATAGGCAGGTGTCTAATTTCATCCTTCAGCATATGGCTGTCCAGTTTTTCCAGCACCATCTACTTAAGAGATTATCCTCTATCATTGTTCTTGGCTTATTTGTCATCAATTAATTGACCATACATGAATGGATTCTTTATGGGTTGTTAATGTGTCTGATTCTATGTTTTGATAAGTATACTTCTGTAATATAGTCTGAAATCAGGAGGTGTGATGCTTCTACTTCTTTCTCAAGACTGCTCTGGCTGATAGTTGGGGTCTTTTGTAAATCTATACAAATTTAAGGATTGTTTGTTTTATTTCTGAGAAAAAGTTATTGGAATTTTGATAGAGATTGCATTGAATCTGTGGATGACTTTGGATTTTGTGGACATTTTAACAATATTAATTCTCCCAACCTATGAACACAGAATATCTTACCATTTATTTGTGTCTCCAATTCTTTTGTAATTAATGTCAGTTTTCATCCATACAGATATTTCCTCTTTGGTTAAATGAGAAATATACCTGGAAATAAATTTATTTTAAATGAAATTTTTATTGAGATATAATTCACATATAACATTTTATTGCTTTCAGGTGTACAACATAATAATTCAAAGTGTGTATACAGTGTGAAATAATAATCATAATAAATCTAGTTATTTATCAGTCTGCATAGCTATAACTCATTTTTCTTGTGATGAACGTTTAAGGTCTATCTCTTTACCATTCTGTATGTTATATATCCTGTTACTTCTTTTATAACTGGAAGTTTTTACCTTTTGAAATTCACCTATTATTCCCATTCCCAATCCCTGCCTCTAATAGCCACCAATTTGTTCTCTATATCTATGAGTTTATTTTTGTTTTTTTAAGAGTCCATATATTATTGAGGTTATATGATATATTTCTTTTTCTGTCTGAATTATTTCACTTAGCATAATGCCCTCAATATTCATTCATGTTGTTACAAATAAAGAGATTTCCTCCTTTATGTGATTGAATAATATTTTATGTGTGTATGTATATATGTATGTGTGTGAGTATGTATATGTATATATACATATGCACCGTTTCTTTTTTCCACTCATCTTTGGATAGACCTTGCTTTCTTGTCTTGAATATTGTTAGGTAATGCTGCAATCAACATGCAGCTGCATTTATCTTTCAGAGTTGGTGGGGTTTTTTTTATTTTTGTGGGTAAATACTCAGAACTGCTACATTACATAATTCTATTTCCTTAAGGAAACTTCATAACAATTTCCATAGTGGCTGCACTAATTTGTATTTCTACCAACAAGTCACAAGTGTTTCCTTCTTGCCACATTCCTGCCAACACTAGTTCTCTCTCGTCTTTTTTTTTTTTTTTTAGATTTTATTTATTTATTCATGAGAGACACAAAGAAGAACAGACACAGGCAGAGAGAGAGAAGCAGGCTCCATGCAGGGAGCCTGAGGTGGACTCGATCCCTGGTCTCCAGGATCACACCCTGGGCTGAAGGTGGCGCCAAAGCGCTGAGCCACCCAGGCTGCCCTCTCCTGTCTTTTTGATAATAGTCACTCTAACATGTATGAGGTGATATCTCATGTGGATTTGATTCACATTTCCCTGATGATGAGTGATATGAGCACATTTTAATGTACCCATTGGCCATTTGTATGTCTTCTTTGGGAAAATGCCTATTCAGTATCTCTGTCCATTTTTATTCAGATTGTGTTTTTGCTATTGCATTGAATGTGTTTTGTTTTTTGTCCTTTTAGATATTAACTCTTTATAGGATATGTTGTTTGCAAACATTTTCTCCAATTGTATGTTGCCTTTTCATGTTTTTGATTATTTCTTTTACTGTGCAAATTTTTTAGTTTGACATAGCCCCAATTTATTTTTGTTTTTGTTGTCTTGCTTGTTGTTGTCAAATCAAATAATCATTACCAAAGCCGATGTCAAGGTTACCCCCCTAAAACTTTTATGAGTATTTTGGTTTCAGACCTTATATTCAATCTTTAATAGATTTTGAGTTAATTTTTGTGTATAATATGTAACAGCCATTCTTTCCCAAGTGTCTGTTGAGTTATCCCAGCACCATTTATTGAAGAGACTGTCACTTCCCCCATTGTATATTCTTGACCTTCTGTCTTAAGTTTGTTGACTCTGTATGAGTATGTTTATTTTAGGGACTCTCTATTCTGTCTCATTAATTTATGCATCTATTTTTATGCCAATACCATTTTCTTTTGATAAATACAGTTCTGTAATATAGTTTGAAATCAGGAAGTGTGCTGCCTCTAGCAGCACACTTGTTCTTAAGGTTGCTTTGGCTACTTGGGTTCTTTTTTTGCTCCATTCAAATGTTATGACTGTTCTATTTCTGTGAGAAATGCCACTGACACATTGATAGGGATTGCACTGAATCTGTGCATTGTTTTCAATAATATGCACATTTTCACAATCTTTTAACAGGTGAGCATAGAATATCTTTCCATTTATTTGTGTCATCTTCGGTTTCATTAATGTCTTTAAAAAAATATTTTATTTATTTATTTGAGAGAGAGCACGAGCAGGGGGAGAGGCAGAAGGAGAAGCAGCAGGAGCCTGATGCAGGCTCCCTCCCAGGACCCTGGGATCATGACCTGAGCTAAAGGCAGATGCTTAACTGACTGAGCCACCCAGGGGCCCCTCATTAATGTCTTTTAGTAGCCCGTGGACTTGTTTTTCACCTCAGTTAAATTTATTACTAGTATTTTACCTTGGATGCAATTGTAAAGGAGAAAGTTTTTATAAATGTATTCCCTGGTCATTCATTATTATTGTATAGAAATGCCTTTTTTTGCATATTCTGTAACCTGCAACTCTACTAAATTTCTTAGTTCTAACAGGGTTTTGGGGTGTGTATTTGGATTCATATATGATATCATGTCACTTACAAACTTTAATAGTTTTACTAATTTAGTATCTTGTATTTCCTAACTCTTTGTTGCACCTAGGCCTTCTAGTATTATGTTGAATAACTATGGTGAGAGTGGACATTTTTGTCTTGTTCCTAGGAACTCATGATTTTGTTTTTTCCACCAATAAGCATGATGTTAGCTGTAGGTTTTTCACGTATAACCTTTATTATGTTGATATAAAGCCAACTTGTTGAGGGTTGTTATCAGGAATGGATGTTGTATTTGTCTCATGCTTTTTCTGTACCTATTGAGATAATCAAATGGATTTTATTCTTCTTGTTAGTGTGATGTATCACATTAATTTATGGATATTGACCCATTCTTACATCACTGAAATAAAACACACTCAATTGTGGTGAATAATTTTTCTAATGTATTGTTTAATTTGGTTGACTAATATTTTTTTTTTTTTTTTTTTTTTTATTGGTGTTCAATTTACTAACATACAGAATAACACCCAGTGCCCGTCACCCATTCACTCCCACCCCCCGCCCTCCTCCCCTTCTACCACCCCTAGTTCGTTTCCCAGAGTTAGCAGTCTTTACGTTCTGTCTCCCTTTCTGATATTTCCCACACATTTCTTCTCCCTTCCCTTATTTTCCCTTTCACTATTATTTATATTCCCCAAATGAATGAGAACATATAATGTTTGTCCTTCTCCGACTGACTTACTTCACTCAGCATAATACCCTCCAGTTCCATCCACGTTGAAGCAAATGGTGGGTATTTGTCATTTCTAATAGCTGAGTAATATTCCATTGTATACATAAACCACATCTTCTTTATCCATTCATCTTTCGTTGGACACCGAGGCTTCTTCCACAGTTTGGCTATCGTGGCCATTGCTGCTAGAAACATCGGGGTGCAGGTGTCCCGGCGTTTCATTGCATTTGTCTCTTTGGGGAAAATCCCCAACAGTGCAATTGCTGGGTCGTAGGGCAGGTATATTTTTAACTGTTTGAGGAACCTCCACACAGTTTTCCAGAGTGGCTGCACCAGTTCACATTCCCACCAACAGTGTAAGAGGGTTCCCTTTTCTCCGCATCCTCTCCAACATTTGTTGTTTCCTGCCTTGTTAATTTTCCCCATTCTCACTGGTGTGAGGTGGTATCTCATTGTAGTTTTGATTTGTATTTCCCTGATGGCAAGTGATGCAGAGCATTTTCTCATGTGCATGTTGGCCATGTCTATGTCTTCCTCTGTGAGGTTTCTGTTCATGTCTTTTGCCCATTTCATGATTGGATTGTTTGTTTCTTTGGTGTTGAGTTTAATAAGTTCTTTATAGATCTTGGAAACTAGCCCTTTATCTGATATGTCATTTGCAAATATCTTCTGGCACAAAAACAGACACATAGATCAGTGGAACAGAATAGAGAATCCAGAAGTGGACCCTGAACTTTATGGGCAACTAATATTCGATAAAGGAGGAAAGACTATCCATTGGAAGAAAGACAGTCTCTTCAATAAATGGTGCTGGGAAAATTGGACATCCACATGCAGAAGAATGAAACTAGACCACTCTCTTTCACCATACACAAAGATAAACTCAAAATGGATGAAAGATCTAAATGTGAGACAAGATTCCATCAAAATCCTAGAGAAGAACACAGGCAACACCCTTTTTGAACTCGGCCATAGTAACTTCTTGCAAGATACATCCACGAAGGCAAAAGAAACAAAAGCAAAAATGAACTATTGGGACTTCATCAAGATAAGAAGCTTTTGCACAGCAAAGGATACAGTCAACAAAACTCAAAGACAACCTACAGAATGGTTGACTAATATTTTATTGAGAATTTTTGTACCTATGTTTTCTCGGGATTTTGGTCTACAATTTTCTTCTTCCTTGTCTGATTTTGATATCAAAATAATGCTGATGTCATAAAATAAGTTTGGAAGTGTTTCTTCCTCCTCAATTTTTTTGAAAAGTTTCAAAACAGTTGACATTAGTTTTTTGTTTTGTTTTATCTTTTACAAATGGTAGAATTCACCAGTAAAACCATCTGTTCCCGGACTATTTTTTGTTGAGAGGTATTTGACTACCAGTTTAATCCCCTTAGTAGTGGTTAATCTGTTCAAATTTTCTATTTCTTCATAATTTAGTCTTGGTAGGTTGCATGTTTCCAGGAATTTGTTTCATTTAGGTTGTCCAATTTGTTAGCATATGATTGTTGGTAGTAGTGCCAAGGCTTTTTAAAATCATGAGTAGATATTGAATATTTTAAATTGCATTTTATGCATCTGTTAAAATGATCAGTACAATTTTCCTTCTTTAGTCTATAAGCATATTAATCATACTGGCTAATTTCTGAATACTAGACCATGCTGGCATTCTCAAACCAATAAGAGCAAGATTTATTATCCTTTTCCTATATTGCCCAATTTACTTTGATAATACTTTGTTTAGAAATTTTGAGATTCAACCATTGTTTTTCTTAAAATATTTGTCACATTTTGGCATCAAGAGTATTTAGGTATTGGGAATTTTCTTTTTAAATTTCCAATTTTCTGAAAGAGTTGTTCAATTTAGCATTAATTCTGTCTTAAATGTTTGTAAGAACTCATGAGTGAGAAGTCTGAGCCTAAAGTTTTCTCTATAGGAAGGTTGTTAATTACTAATTCACTTTATTTAATATTATTCTGATTTTTCTTTTTTTTAATTTGCTTTTTTAAATTTATTTTTTGTACATTATTTTATTGGAGTTCAATTTGCCAGCATATAGTATAACATCCAGTGCTCATCCAGTCAAGTGCCTCCCTCAGTGCCTGTTACCCAGTCACCCCATCCCCCCTCCCGCCTCCCCTTCCACTACCCCTTGTTTGTTTCCCAGAGTTAGGAGTCTCATGTTGTTTTGTCACCCTCTCTGATATTTCCCACTACTTTTCTCTCCTTTCTGCTTTAATCCCTTTCACTATTTTTTATATTCCCCAAATGAATGAAACCATATAATGTTTGACCTTCTCTGATTAACTTACTTCACTCAGCATAATACCCTCCAGTTCTATCCACATTGAAGCAAATGGTGGGTATTCGTTGTTTTTAAAGGCTGAGTAATATTCCATTGTATATATAGACCACATCTTCTGAGTTTTCTATTTCTTCTTGTATCAGTTAATGTCAGTCACCACTGACATTTTAGAGGAATGTATCAATTTCATCTAATTCATCATACTTATGATACCTAAAATGTTTATGGCAGGAACTGTAGAGCTGTCTCCTTTTATAATATGAATATTAGTTATTTGTGTTTCTACCTGTTTTGTTTCAATTGTCTATTTTAGATTTTATTAACTTTATTAGTCCTTTCCTAAGAACCTACATTTAGTTTTATTGATCATCTTCCTTGAGTATTCTGTTTATTCTCTTACTTCTGCTATTTCCTTCTTTCTAATCTTTGGTGAAGTTTAACTACTTTTTCTTATTCTAACTTGCTTAGATAGATGCTTAGCTCATTCATTTTCAGATCGTGTTGTTTAGAAACATAAATTTAAGGTTGTAAACTATACTCTGTGCATGGCTGTAACCGTTATTTCACTGATCTGTCTTATTAGTGGTGGTAGTATCTTTGTGTCTTTGTATGTATAAACCTATATTTCTTCAGGTAAAAATCCAGCAGTGGAGTTACCAGATTGTATGCTATTTCTATTTTTAATTTTTTGAGGAACCTCAATATCCTAATCCACATTGGCTGTACTAATACACATTCTCACTGAGAGTACATGAAGATTCCCTTTCTCAGCCTTCTCACCAATAAGTATTTCTTCTTTTTTTGATACTAACCATTCTGACTGGGAGAGGTGATAGGTCAGTGTGGTTTTGATTTGCATTTTCCTGATGATTAATGATGTTGAGCATTTTCTCATGTCTGTTGGCCATCTGTATGTTGTCTTTGGAAAAATGTCTATTCAGGTCCTCTGCTCATTTTCATTGGATTATGTGTCTTTTTGGTGTTGAGAAGTATGACTTGACTTTATATATTTTGGAGATTAACTACTCATCAAATAGATCACTTACACAAAAATTCTCCTATTCAATAGGTTGCCTTTTTGTTTTATTGATGGTTGCTTTAACTGTGTCTTTTTTCCTACATTTTGGCTTCCTTTGTCTTAGATTTGGTGACAGATAAAAGTGTCTGGTTTATTTCTGGGCTCTCTATTTAATTCCATTGATTTATGTGTCAGTTCTGTGCCAATTTCATCCTTTTTGTTTAGTTTGAAATCTATTATTGTGCTACCTATAGCTTTGGGACTTTTTATTTTCAAGATGGCTATGGCTATTCAGGATTTTTTGTGGCTCCACAGAATTTGGGGGATTATTCTATCTCTATAAAGTGCTGTCAGGATTTTGATAAGGATCATGTTAAATCCGTAGATTGCTTAGTGTAATATGGAAATGTTCACAATATTCTTCTAATCAATGATTGCAAAATATCTTTCCATTTATTTGTTTCATCTTCAGTTTCTTTCATTAATGTCTTTTAGTAGTCAGTATAAGGGTTTTTCACTTCCTTGGTTAAATTTATTACTAGTATTCTTTATGATGCAGTTGTAAATGAGATTTTTGAATTTTTCTCTTTGATCTTTATTATTATTGTATAGAAATGCAACTTTTTGTATATTGATTTTTTTTTATCCTACAACTGTACTGGATTCATTTATTAATCCAAAAAATTTTTGGTGGTTTCTTTAGTGTCTGTATATAATATCATGTCATTTACAAATTGTGACAGATTTACTTCTTCCTTACTAATTTGGATGTCTTTTTTCTTGTTTGATTACTGCAGGAAGGATTTCCAGTACTATGCTTAATAAAAGTGGTGAGAGTTAACATCCGTGTCTTGTTCTTGATCTCAGAGGGAAAGCCTTTGTTTTTCACCATTGAGTATGATGTTAGCGGTGGGTTTTTCATTTATAGCCTTTATTATGTTGATGTGCATATCAACTGTAAAGCCATCTTATTGAGAGTTTTTACAGGAACAGATATTTTATTTTGTTTAATACATTTTCTGCACCTACCAAGATGATCATATGACTTTTATCCTTCCTCTTGTTAATGTGATGCATGACGTTCATTGACTTGTAGATACTGAGCTATCCTGGCATCACTGGAATAAAACATAGATTGTAGTGAATAATTTTTCTGATGTTAAATTTGGTTTGCTAATACTTTATTGAGAATTTTTACATCTATGTTTACCTGGATATTGACCTATAGGTTTGTTTTTGTTTGTTTTAGTGTTTTTGTGTGAGGCTAGCATCACAGAATGAGTTTAAATTTTTTTCTTCCTATTCTATTTTTTTAGAATAGCTTAAGAGTAGGTATTCTATAAATGTTTGTTGAATTCCTGTGAACCCATCTGATGCTGCACTTTATTTTGTTGGGAGTTTTTTGATTACCAACTCAATTTCCTTACCATTAATTGATCTATTCACATTTTCAATCTCTTTCTGATTCAGTTTTGAAATATTGTGTATTTCTAGGAATTTATCCATTTGTAGGTTGTCCAATTCATTGGCATATATTTTTACACTATTAAGACACTTTACATTTCTGTTAGTCATTATTTCTCCTTTTAACTTATGATTTTATTGACTTCTTAAACAAACTGGCTCTTGGTTTGATTCATCTTTTGTGTTATTTCCTTTCTTTTAACTTTCAGTTTTGTTTACTCTGTTTTTATAGTTTCCTTAGATGTAAGTTTAGATTGTTTATTTGAAACTTTTCTGGTTTCTAAAAGTAGGCCTGTATCAGTATAAATTTCCCTCTTAGAATTGCTTCTGCTGGGTTTCCCATTGCTGTGTTTTGAGCGACTATGTTTCTATTTTCATTTGTCTCCATGTATTTTGTATTTGTCCCTAGAT
Organism: Canis lupus familiaris; assembly: GCF_011100685.1. Taxonomy (NCBI): domain Eukaryota; kingdom Metazoa; phylum Chordata; class Mammalia; order Carnivora; family Canidae; genus Canis; species Canis lupus. The sequence goes on from NC_049256.1 coordinate 19,992,904, forward strand.
TTTATCATTGACTCACTTTTTTTAGTAACATGTTTTTACCCTCCACATTTTTTTTGTGTTTCCAACTTTTTTCGTTTTTTTTTTTTTAATATTTGTTTATTTTAGAGAGAGAAGGCATGCTTGCAAAAGAAGGGGCAGAGGGAGAGAAGCAGAGTCTCCACTGAGCACAGAACCTGACACTGGGCTCAGTCTCACAACCCTGAGATCATGACCTGACCCAGAATTAAGAGTCAGATGCTAGGGCAGCCCGGGTGGCTCAGTGGTTTAGTGCCGCCTGCAGCCCAGGGTGTGATCCGGGAGACCCGGGATGGAGTCCCACGTCGGTCTCCCTGCATGGAGCCTGCTTCTCCCTCTGCCTGTGTCTCTGCCTCTCTTTCTCTGTGTGTGTCTCACGCATAAATAAATAAAATCTTAAAAAAAAAAAGAGTCAGATGCTAACCAACTGAGCTACCCAGGTACCCATCAAGTTTTTTCTTGTAATTAATTTCTAGTTTCATTCTGGTTTGGTCAGAAAATTATAGGACTGCAAAGTTCTTAAATTTATTGAGACTTGTTTTACTTCCTAACATGTGATCTATCCTGGAGAATGTTCTATGTGTACTTGAAAAGAAAGTGTATTCTGCTACTTTGGAGTGGAATGTTCAATATATGTTAAGCTTCTCTGGTCTAAGGTGTCATTCAAAGTCAATTTCCTCATTAATTTTTTTGTCTGGATTATCTATCCATTGATGTGAGTGAAGTCTGAAAGTTCCCTACTATTATATTATTATCAAGTTCTCCCTTCAGGTCTGTTAATTTTTACTTTGTTATATTTGCATGCCTCTAAATTGGGTGCATAGATATTTACAATTGTTGTATTATCTTGTTGGATTGATCTCTTTATCACTATGTAGTACTTTTCTTTGTTTCTTGCTACATTTTCTTTAAAGTCTATTTTTTCTAAATAATTGTAATTATTCTCTGTTCTATTCTTCTTTTGTTTCTCTTATACTTATGGTTTGATTTTTTTTTATTTAGTGTTATGCTTGAATTCCTTCCTTTTCCTTTTTGTGTACCTGTTTTAGATTTATGGTTAGATTATGGCTACATTGATTCTATATACAACATGTGTATAGCAGTCCACATTAATTGTTGATAGTCACTTAAACTCCAACACATTCTAAAAGTATAAATTTTGACCCCCTTTCCATGTTTTATATATATAGTATCATATTTGCATTTTTAATTTATGTATCCCTTTAATAATTTTATTATACATTGCAATGGATGGAGATGGCTGTCCTCTGTTCACTTTGGGAGAGGTGGACCCCAGGAGTGCAGGTCCAGTAGCTTAGGGCCCTCCATTCAAGGGCACCAAAGCGGACAAAGTCAGCTATCCTCTATCCCCTTTGGGAGAGGCAGACCCTGGGAGGGGACAGGACAGAGAGAACTCTACTTCTGCTGGGCACCCTTCAATTAGGACAGATCAGTACCCGTTCCTGCCCCCAGGAGCATCTAGGCCAGAGTGGACTAAGAAACTGGTTAGTTACTCACAGGGAGCTCTTGGACCAGAGCTGGGGATCTGGCCTATGCCATTTTTTTCCTCTTCTATTTGCCTTTCACCTGGGAGAGACAGGGCCTCTAGGGAACAAAGGCCTCCCAGGATAAACAGCTCATACTAAGCCTGGCACCTGACAAGGGCAGGGCATCTCCTCCCAAGCACAGACACCTAAGAATCAGTGCAGTACATTCTCAGAAGAACTGCTGGAGAAAAAAGGAAAGAACAAGTTTACTGAACAGCACTGGAAAGCTCCAGGACTGAGGAAAAAATAGTATATAGAACTAGAGGGGTTCTTTTCATTATGGCTCATTTTTCTTTCAGGTTAAACATTTCCAATATTTTTTCTCTTTTCCTGCCTTAAGGATAATATTTTACCAACTCTTTCTAAGTTTTTTCCTTTTTGACTTTCATAGTTCTATAATTACATGTCTTGGATATATTTTTCATTTTTGGATCCCCTTAAACATACTCAATATAATTTTGGTAGATATACGAGTTATGAGTTTTTGTTTTTTGTTTTCTTCTGTCTCCTTTTGTTTTATAATGGTAGAACTTAGACCTTCTAACACATGGACCAAAATACACCGAGAACCAAGTGGAACACCATGTTGGTTCATTCTGTGAGACTATATTCTCTCTTCCTTCCCATTCTGCCTCCCTCTGTTATCTTGTTTATGTTTTTGTGATCCATGTTGGGGCTTTAAATATGTTTTTCTGGTTTATATAAATTTAGAATTGAGCATCTTCTAACATATAGAACAAAATACACTGAAAACCAAGAGGATCACCCTATAGGTTGTCCTCTCTCCACCACCATTTTTCACCACCAACAACCCTCTTTTTTTTAATCTTCTTCTTCTTCTGTGTGTGTGTGTGTGTGTGTGTGTGTGTGTTTTATTCTTACATTTTGTTTTAAAATTTGTTTTTCACTTTAGTGGTGCTTTTGTTTTATTTCGTTCTGTTCTTTTTCTTTTATTTTCTCTGACCTCTTCAGAATCATCTAGGGTGTATTATACTAAGGTTGTGATTGATATTTTTGACAGCTCACTCATACAGCCACTCTACACTGGACAAAATGAGTAGAAGGAAGAATTCACCACAAAAGAAAGAATCAGAAGCAATTCTCTCTGCCACATAATTGCTGAACATGGATTTAAATACAATGTCAGAAAGGCAATTCAGAAGTACAATTATAAAGCTACTGGTGGCTCTGGAATAAAAGCATAAAGGACTCGACAGACTCTTACTGCAGAATTGATATCTAATCAGGCTGAAATTAAAAATGCTTTAATTGAGATGCAATCTAAACTGGATGCTCTAACTGCTAGGGTTAATGAGGTGTAAAAGAGAATGAGTGACATGGAAGACAAGTTGATGGAAAGTAAGGAAGCTGAGGAAAAAAAGAAAAACAATTAACAACCCACAAGGAAAGGCTTAGAGAAATAAATGATAGCTTCAGAAGGAAGAATATTCCTCTTATTGGGATTCCAGAAGAGGCTGAGAGAGAAGACCACAAAGTATATTTGAACAATCATAGCTGAGACTTCCCTAATCTGGGGAGGGAAACAGGCATTCAGATCTAGGAGGTAAAGATGACCCTCCAAAATCAATAAAAATCATTCAACACCTCGGCATTTAATAATGAAAATTGCAAGCTTCAAAGATAAAGAGAAAATTCTTTAAGCAGCTCGAGACAAGAGATTCTTAACTTATATTGGGACAAATATCAGATTAATAGCTTACCTCTCCACAGAGACCTGGCAGGCCAGAAAGGGACTGGCAAGATATATTCAGGGACCTAAATGAGAATAACATGCAGCCAAAAATACTTTATCCAGCAAGGCTCTCATTCAGAATAGAAGGAGAGATAAAGAGCTTCCAGGATAGACAGAAACTGAAAGAATATGTGACCACCAAACTGGCTCTGCAGGAAATATTAAGGGGGACCCAATAAAAGAAAGAAGGTGTCCAAAGAAACAACCCACAAAAACAGGGACTGTTGGGATCCCTGTGTGGCTCAGAGGTTTAGTGTCTGCCTTCCGCCCAGGGCATGAACCTGGAGTCCCAGGATTGAGTCCCACATTGAGCTCCATTCATGGAGCCTGCTTCTCCCTCTGCCTGTGTCTCTGTCTCTGTATCTCTCTCTCTCTCTCTCTCTCTCTCTGACTCTCATGAATAAATAAATAAATAATCTTAAAAAAACGGGAACTGTACACGTAATACCATGACATGAAATTCGTATCTTTCAATAGTTACTCTGAATGTGAATGGGCTAAATGAGCCCATCAAAAGACTCAGTGTATTGGACTGGATAAAAAAGCAAGACCCATCTATTTGCTGTCTACAAGAGACTCATTTACATCTAGGGACACCTCCAGCCTGAAAATGAAGGGGAGAAGAACCATTTACCATTAAAATGGTCCTACAAAGAAAACTGGGGTAGCAATCCTCATTTCAGATAAATTATAGTTCATCACAAAGACTGTAGTAACAGATGAAGAGGGACACTATATCATACTTAAAGGGTCCACCAACAAGTAGACCTAACAATCATGAATATTTATGCCCTTAATGTGGGAGCTGCCAAGTATATCAATCAATTAATAACGAAAATAAAGATATACATAGATATAGATAATAATGCACTAATAATACACTGTTGAAAGAGACTTCAACATGGCACTCTCAGCAAAAGACAGATACTAAGCAGAACATCACCAAAAAATCAAGGACCTTGAATGATACACTGGACCAAAGAGATTCCACAGATATATACAGAATATTCCATCAGAATGCAATGGAATACACATTCTTCTCAAGTGCACATGGAACTTTCTCCAGAATAGACCACATACTGGGTCACAAATCAGGTCTCAACTGATACCAAAAGATTGGGATCGTCCCCTGCATATTTTCAGACCACAATGTTTTGAAACTAGAATACAATCACAAGAAGAAATTTGGAAGAAACTCAAACATATGGAGGTTAAAGAGCATCCTACTAAAAGATGAATGGGTCAACCAGGAAATTCGAGAATAATTTAAAAGATTCATGGAAACTAATGAAAATGAAGATACAACCATTCGAAATCTTTGGGATACAGCAAAGCAGCCCTAAGAGGGAAATACATCGCAATACAAGCATCCCTTGGAAAATTGGGAAAAACTCAAATACACAAGGTAATCTCATACCTAAAGAAATTGGAGAAAGAACAGCAAGTAAAGCCTACACCAAACAGAAGAAGAGAATAATAAAGATTCAAGCAGAACTCAATGAAATAGAGACCAGAAGAACTATAGAACATATAAACAAAACCAGGAGCTGGTTCTTTGAAAGAATTAATAACATAGATAAACCCATAACCAGCCTTATTAAAAATAAAGGAGAAAAGACTCAAATTAATAAAATCATGAACAAAAGAGGAGAGTTCACAACCAATACCAGGGAAATACAAAAGATTTTAAAAACATATTATGAGCAGCCACATGCCAACAAATTTGGTAATCTGGAAGAAATGAATGCATTTCTGGAAACCAAAAATTACCAAAAAAGGAACAGGAAGAAATAGAAAACCTGAACAGGCCAATAACCAGGGAGGAAATTGAAGCAGTCATCAAAAACCTCCCAAGACACAAAGTCCAGGGCCAGATGGCTTCCCAGGGGGAATTCTATCAAACGTTTAAAGAAAAAAACAAAAAAACAAAAAAACCTTATTCTCCAAAAGCTGTTTGGAAGGATAGAAAGGCAGGAAATACTTCAAAACTCTTTGAGGAGACCAGCATTACCTTGATCCCAAAACCAGACAAAGATCCCATCAAAAAAGAGAATTATAGACCAATATCTCTGGTGAACACGGACTCAAAAAATCTCACCAAGACACTAGCCAATAGGATCCAACAGTATATGAAGAGGTTTATTCCCATGACCAGGTGGGATTTATCCCCAGGATGCAAGGGTGGTTCAACATTTGTAAAACAATCAACGTGACAGATCACATCAACAAGAGAAAAAACAAGAACCATATGATCCTCTTAATAGATGCAGAGAAAGCATTTGACAAAATACAGCATCCATTCCTGATCAAAACCCTTCAAAGTGTAGGGATGGAGGGAACATTCCTCAATATCATAAAAGCCATTTATGAAAAACCCACGGTGAATATCATTCTCTCAATGGGAAAAAACTGAGAGCCTTTCCCCTAAGATCAGGAACACTACAGGGATGTTCACTCTCACCACTGTTATTCAACATAGTACTAGAAGTCCTAGCCTCAGCAAACAGGCAACAGAAAGAAATAAAAGGCATTCATAAGAAGTCAAACTCTCCCTCTTTGCAGATGACATGATACTGTACATAGAAAACCCAAAAGACTCCACCCCAAGATTGCTAGAACTCATACAGCCATTCAGCAATGTGGCAGAAAATCAATGCACAGAAATAAATGCCATTTCCGTACACTAACAAAGAGACTGAAGAAAGAGAAATTAAGGAGTCAATCCCATTTACAATTGCACTCCAAACCATAAGATATCTAGGAATAAACCTAACCAAAGAGGTAAATGATTTATACTCTAAAAACTATAGAACACTTCTGAAATTGAGGAAGATATGAAGAGATGGGGAAAATATTTCATGCTGATGGATTGGAAGAATATTTTGAAAATGTCAATGCTGCCCAGGGCAATTTACATGTTCATTGCAATCCCTATCAGAATACCATGGATTTTCTTCAGAGAGTTGGAACAAATAATCTTAAGATTTGTGTGGAATCAGAAAAGACTCCAAATAGCCAGAATAATGCTGAAAAAGAAAACCAATGCCGAGGGCATCACAATGCCGGATTTCAAGCTGTGTTACAAAGCTGTGATCATCAAGACAGTATGGTACTGGCACAAAAACAGACATAGGTCAATGGAACAGAATAGAGAACCCAGAAATGGGCCCTCAACTCTATGGCCAACTAATATTCAACAAAGCAGGAAAGATTATCCATTGGAAAAAGGACAGTCTCTTCAATAAATGGTGCTGGGAAAATTGGACATCCGCATGCAGATGAATGAAACTAGACCATTCTCTTACACCAGACACAAAGATAAACTCAAAATGGTGGAAAGGTCTAAATGTGAGACAAGAATCCATCAAAATCCTAGAGGAGAACACGGGCAACACCCTTTTTGAACTTGGCCACAACTTCTTGCAAGATACATCTATGAAGGAAAGGAAAACAAAAGCAAAAATGAACTATTGGGACTTCATCAAGATAAAAAGCTTCTGCACAGCAAAAGAAACAGTCAATAAAACTAAAAGACAACCTACATTATGGGAGAAGATATTTGCAAATGACCTATCAGATAAAGGGCTAGTATCCAAGATCTATAAAGAACATATTAAACTCAGCACCCAAGAAACAATCCAGTCATGAAATGGGCAGAAGACCTGAGCAGACATCTCTCCAAACAGGACATGCAAATGGCCAATAAGCACATGAAAAAATGCTCCACATCACTTGCCATTAGGGAAATACATCAAAACCACAATAAGATATCACCTCACACCATTTAGAATGGCTAAATGACAGGAACCAACAAGTGTTGGAGAGGATGTAGAGAAAGGGGCACCCTCTTGCACTGTCGGTGGGATTGCAAGCTGGTGCAGCCACTCTGGAAAACATGTGGATGTTCCTCAAGAAGTTAAAAATAGAGCTACTCTATGACCCAGCAATTGCACTACTGGGGATTTACCCAAAGATACAGATGTAGTGAAACGTCGGGACACCTGCACCCCAATGTTCATAGCAGCAATGTCCACAATAGCCAAACTGTGAAAGGAGCCACGATATCCTTAAACTGAATGGATAACGAAGATGTGGTCTATATACACAATGGAGTATCATTCAGCCATCAGAAAAGACAAATACTCACCATTTGCCTCGATGTGGATGGAACTGGATGGTATTATACTGAGTGAAATAAGTCAATCAGAGAAGGACAATCATCATATGGGTTCACTTATATGGAGAATATAAGAAATAGAGAAAAGGATGTTAAGGGAAAGGAGTGGAACTGAGTGGGAAAATTAGAGAGGGAGACAAACTGAGAGACTCCTAACTCTGGGAAACAAACAAAGGGTTGTGGAAGGGGAGGTAGGCAGGGGGTTGGGGTAACTGGGTGATGGGCACTGAGTTGGGCACTTGACAGGATGAACACTGGCTATCATACTATATGTTGGCAAATTGAATTTAAAATTTAAAAACTTTATTACATATAATTGAATTTATTCTGTTTTAGCCACTGTGCTTTATGATTATTCTAACCTTTGCTGTATGTTTACTTTCACCAGTGAAATTTGTTCCTTTCATAATGTTCTTACTTCTAGTTATGACTTTACATTTTACACTTTAAAAGTCCTTTTAACGTTTTTTATAAGGACATTTTGGTAGTGGTAAACTCCTTTAACTTTTGTTTGTCTGGAAAAATCTTTATCTTTCCTTTAATTCTGAATGATAACCTTGCTGGGTAGACTATTCTTGGTTGTAACTTTTTTCTCTCGGGACTTGAACTATATCCTGCTACTCTCTTCTGTCCTTCACAGTTTCTGCTGAAGTATGAGCTAATGGCCCTATGGTGTTTCAATTATACGTAACTATTTTCTTTTCTCTTGCTGCTTTTAAGATTTTCTTTTCTTTTTTTTTTTCATTCATTTATTACAATAGTGTAGACCTTCTTGGGTTTATCTTGCTGGAGATCTTTGTGATTCCTGGATTTGGATGTCTGTTACCTTCCCTAGATTAGGGGACTTCTCAACTATTATTTCTTCAAATAAATTTTCTGCCTTTTTTCCTGTCATTTTTTTCCTTCTGGGATCCCTATAATATGAATGCCATTGCACTTGTAGATGATCAGTCTATCCTCATTAATTTTTTCTTTTTCCTTTCAGTTTGGTTGCTTTCCATCACCCTGTCTTCCAAATTGCCAATATTTTCTACATCTTCTAATCTCCTGTTGATTCCCTCTACTCTACTTTTCATTACAGTTTTTATATTCTTCAGCTCTAAGTGGTTTTTTTTGTGTATTTTCTATCTCTTTGTTGAAGTTCTCACAGAATTCATACACTCTTCTCTCAAGTCCAGTGAGCATTTTTATGACCATTATTTTGAATTCTTTATCAAGCATATTACTTATCTCCATTTTGTTTAACTTTTCCTGTGATTTAATCTTGTTCTGTTATTTGGAACATGTTTCACTATGTCCTCATTTTGTCTCTATGGTTGTTTTTATGTATTAAGTCAGCAACACCACTTTGTCTTGGAAGTAGTGGCCTTGTTTAAGGGGGTCCTGTGGTGACCTGTAGCACAATGCCCCTGGTCACCAGGGTGCTCTGGGGGTGTCCCCTGTGCAGGCTGCATGCACCATCTTGAGTGGTAAAGTATAGTTGTTGTAATAACACTGATGAGTAGGGCTGGCCTTCTAACTGACTGCAAAGGCCTGTTTCATCTTCTGAACTTCTGGGAAGACCTGTTTCATCTTCTGAACATCTGGGAGACACTACTGCAGCTGCTGCAGACAACCTTATGGGTGACGTTGGCCATCATCAGCCTTGCTGGCTGTGATTATCTACTGCTGAGCAGTAGGCACACTGATGGACAGGATTTGCTTCCTGAACAGCCAGCTGAGAGGCATTTTCTGCAAGAACAGCGGGAGCACTAGTGTGTAGGGTTAGCTTTTCTTTTCCCCAGGCAGGAGTCACTTTGTAATGGCACTGGTCCTGTCCAGCACTGCCTGCTGGGTTTAGTAGTATAGGAACCTACTTTTGATTGTTTCATGCAGGGTATGTTCACAGGCGAACACAGAGACAGAGGACGTGCTACTAGCAAGGTAGATGGAGATTATTACATTTGGTTCCCACAAGTGTCTGGCTGTTTCATCTGTGGGAGGGATAGAAAAATGACACCAGGAGGTTCCTCAAAGAGTTAAAAATAGATCTGCCCTATGACCTAGCAATTGCACTGTGTGGGGATTTACCCCAAAGATACTGATGCAGTGAAACACCGGGACACCTGCACCCCGATGTTTATAGCAGCAATATACACAATAGCCAAACTGTGGAAGGAGCCTCTGTGTCCATTGAAAGATGAATGAATAAAGAAGATGTGGTTTATGTATACAATGGAATATTACTCAGCCATTAGAAACGATAAATACCCACCATTTGCTTCAACATGGATGGAACTGGAGGGTATTAAGCTGAGTGAAATAAGTCAATCGGAGAAGGACAAACATTATATGGTCTCATTCATTTGGGGAATACAAAAATAATGAAAAGGAATAAAGGGGAAAGGAGAAAAAATGAGTGGGAAATATCAGAAAGGGAGACAGAACATGAGAGACTCCTAACTCTGGGAAACGAACTAGGGGTGGTGGAAAGGGAGGTGGGCGGGAGGGGGGGGTTGGGGGTTACTGGGTGACGGACACTGAGGGGGGGGCACTTGATGGGATGAGCACTGGGTGTTATTCTATATGTTGGCAAATTGAACACCAATAAAAAATAAATTTATAAAAAAATAAAATAATAAAATAATCTTTTAAATGAAAAAAAAAAAAGAAAGAAAGAAAGAAACATGACACCAGTACTTTTGTTCCTGGAGAAATCTACAGTTCCCTACCCCCAGGCACATGTGATAAATTAGTCAATAAATCTCCTTTATGTATACTCTAGGTACTTTTCAAACTACTGCTTCTATGCTGTGTCTCGTGCAGTTATTTAGCATGCTGGCTCTTCACGAGAAGAGACTTGCTTTCCTATAACCTCTTCAGCTCTTCCAGAGTTAAGCTCTGCTGATTTTCAAAGCCAGACATGGGGACTCATCTTTCGTACAGGTCCCCAGGGTCAGGGGTGCCCAGTGTGGTGTCTGGTCCCTTTGTTCTTCTGTGCTTGTGATGTCTCTTCTATTTATGATTAGTCAATCTGGGAATTTGCTACATGTCCAGATATCTGCCCCTCCTACCCTTTTTTAGGAGTCTTTCTCTCTATAATTATCGGTAGAAGATTTGTTCTGACAGGATTCAAATCATTTTCAGAGTGAGTTGTAATACATGTTGTTGCCTTGGTGTGTCTGTGGGATGAGATGATTTCAGGATTCCCTTACTCTGTGATTCTCCCTCTCCCTCAGCTCTTCTGTAGTTTGGTAGAATTTATTTACCTATGAAGCCATCTGGTCCTAGACTTTTGTTTCTTCAGAACTTTTTAAAATTACAATTCAGTTTTGTAATCAGTCTGTTCATATTTCTTCTTTATTTCTGATGTAGCCTTGGAGGATTGTATGATTCTAGAAATCTATCCATTAGTTACCTTGTGTGTTTGCATATAATTTTTTATAGTATTAGAATCATTTTCATTCTATGCTAGGTTGTAACTTCTTAATTTCTCATTTTATTTGAGCTTTCTCTTTTTATTTTGTTTATATTTTTTCTTGAAGTATAATTAATGGAATATTTTATTAGTTTCAGGTGTACAACATATTTATTCAACATCCTATACATTACTCAGCACTCACCTTAATAAATGAAGCTACTATCTTTCACCAAGCAATGTTATTACAATATTAGAGATTATATTCACAGTGTTTTACTTTTCAATTAGTCTTTCATCTTCAATTTATTTTGTCAGTGCTTTATAGCTTTCAGAGTATAGATCTTTCATCCTCTTCATTAAGTTTATTGCTAGGGGGATCCCTGGGTGGCGCAGCGGTTTGGCGCCTGCCTTTGGCCCAGGGCACGATCCTGGAGACCCGGGATCGAATCCCACGTCAGGCTCTCGGTGCATGGAGCCTGCTTCTCCCTCTGCCTGTGTCTCTGCCTCTCTCTCTCTCTCTCTCTGTGTGTGTGACCGTCATAAATAAATAAAAAAATATCAAAAAAAAGTTTATTGCTAGGTATTCTATTCTTTTTGGTGTAATTTTAAGTGGAATTGTATTTTTAATTTCTCTTTCTGCTGCTTTGTTTTTAGTATATAGAAATACAACATATTTCTTCAATTTTGTATCCTGAAACTTTACTAAGGTTATTTATTAGTTCTAATAGTTTTTGGTGGAATATTTAGGGTTTTTATACCTATTATGCTGTAATCTGCAGCTAGTGATGCTTTTACTTTTTCTCTACCAATTTGGATGCCTTCTAGTCTGATTGTTGCAGGAGGACTTTTGGTAATAGGCTGAATTAAAGTGGTAGGGGTGCACATTCTGTCTTGCTCCTAATTTTAGAGAAACCAAGCTTTCCATTTTTCACCATTGAGTGTGATACTAGCTGTAAAGTTTTCGTATACGTTCTTCATTATATTGAGGTTTGTTCATTCTAAACCCACTTCATTGAGAGTTTTTATTATGAATGGATGTTGTATTTTGTTGAATGCATTTTCTGCATCTAAAGATGATCATAACAAGGTTTTTTAATCCTTCCTCTTGTTAATTTGATATATCACATTGATTGACTTGCAAATTTTAAACCATACTTGAATCCCTGGAATCTTACTTGATTGTGGTGAATAGTTTTTTAATATGTTGTTGAATTTAGTTTGCTAATGTTTTGTTCAGGTTTTTTGCAACTATAGCTTCATAGATATCAGCCTATATATTTTTTATTGTGTTTTTTTTTTCTGGTTTTTGGTAGGATGGTAATGCTGGCCTTGTAAAATGAATTTAGACTTTTTCCTTCCACTCCTATATTTTGGAATAGTTTGAGAATAAAAAATGTATTAACTCTTTACATGTTTGGTATAATTAACTTGTGAAGTTGTCTGATCCTGAACCTTTCCATTTTGGGGGAGTTTTATTAGTGATTCTAATTCATTACTAGTAATTGGTCTGTTCAAATTGTTATTTCTTCCTGGTTTAGTTTTAGAAACACTGTTTCTAGAATAGAGAATTCAGAAGTGAGCCCTCAACTTTATGGCCAACTAACATTCGACAAAGCAGGAAAGACTATCCACTGGAAAAAAGACGGTCTCTTCAATAAATGGTGCTGGGAAAATTGGACATCCATGGGCAGAAGAATGAAATTCAACCATTCTCTTACACCACACACAAAGATAAACTCAAAATGGATGAAAGATCTAAATGTGAGACAAGAATCCATCAAAATCCTAGAGGAGAATACAGGCAACACCCTTTTTGAACTTGGCCACAGCAACTTCTTGCAAGATACATCCATGAAGGCAAGGAAAACAAAAGCGAAAATGAACTCTTGGGACTTCATCAAGATAAAAAGCTTCTACACAGTAAAAGAAACAGTCAACAAAACTAAAAGACAACCTACAGAATGGGAGAAGATATTTGCAAATGACATATCAGATAAAAGGCTAGTATCCAAGATCTATAAAGAACTTATTAAACTCAACATCCAAGACACAAACAATCTAATCATGAAATAGGCAAAAGACATGAACAGATGAGCAGAAATCTCACAGAGGAAGACATAGACATAGCCAACAAACACATGAGAAAATGCTCTGCATCACTTGCCATCAGGGAAATACAAATCAAAACCACAATGAGATACCACTTCACACAAGTGAGAATGGTGAACATTAACCATACGGGAAACAACAAATGTTGGAGAGGATGCGGAGAAAGGGGAACCCTCTTGCACTGTTGGTGGGAATGTGAACTGGTGCGGCCACTCTGGAAAACTGTGTAGAGGTTCCTCAAAGAGTTAAAAATAGATCTGCCCTACGACCCAGCAATTGCACTGCTGGAGATTTACCCCAAAGATGCAGATGCTTGAAATGCCAGGACACCTGCACCCCAATGTTTATAGCAGCAATGTCCACAATAGCCAAACTGTGGAAGGAGCCTCGGTGTCCATCACAAGATGAATGGATAAAGATGTGGTCTATGTATACAATGGAATATTACTCAGCTGTTAGGAACAACAAATACCCACCCCATTTGCCTCGACATGGATGGAACTGGAGGGTATTATGCTGAATGAAAAAAGTCAATCGGAAAAGGACAAACATTGTATGGTCTCATTCATTTGGGGAATATAAAAAATAGTGAAAGGGAATAAAGGGAATGAAGAGAAAATGAGTGAAAATATCAGTGAGGGTGACATGAGAAACTGCTAACTCTGGGAAATGAACAAGGGGTAGTGGAAAGGGGGGTGGGCAGGGGGTTGGGGTGACTGGGTGATGGGCACTGAGGGGGGGGGCACTTGGTGGGATGAGCACTGGGTGTTATGTTAAATGTTGGCAAATTGAACTCCAATAAAAAAAGTTAAAAAAATAAAAATAAAAATCCTGTTTCAAGAAATGGGGGGAAAAAAAGAAACACTGTTTCTTCAGGGTTGTCCAATCTGTTGAGACATAATTTTTCATAATATTCTCTTCTAATCCTTTCTAGTTCTTTGTTGGTTATTTCTCCTTTTAATTTCTAACTTTATTTGAGCCTTCTCTTTTTTTCTTGATGAGTCTAATGAAGTATCAATTTAAAAGAAAAAGAAAAAAGAAAAAAACAGCTCTTCCTTTTAATAATCTTTTCTATTGTTTTTTAGTCTCGATTTATTTCTGCTCTAGTTATTATTTTTTCCTTTCTATCTTTAGTCTTTGTTCTTTTTTCTACTTCCTTTAGGTGTAAGGCTAGGTTGCTTGAGGTTCTTCTTATTTCTTGAGATATGCCTGTATTGCTATAAATGTCTCTTTTAAAGCTGCTTTTGCTATGTCCCAAAGATTTTGAACCATTGCCTTTCATTTTCATTTGTCTCCATGTTTTTTTTCTCACTCATTTCTTGGTTGAACCATTTATTGTTTCGTAGCTTGTTGTTTAGCCTCCATGTATGTGTGTTCTTTCCAAATTTTTTTCTTGTAACTGATGTCTACTTTCAAGCCATTCTGATGAAAAAAAAGATTATAGACTCCACATTTATGTTTTCAATTTTTTTCATGTAACTTATTTCTAGTTTTATACAATTGTGGCCAGAAGATATGCTAATATGATTTCAATGTTCTGAAGTTTATTGAGTCTTGTTTTATTGCCTAATATGTAATCTATCCTGTAAAACTTTCCATGTGCACTTGAAAAGAGTACATATTCTGTTTTTGGATGCAGTGTTCTGTATACATCTTAAGACCATCTGGTCTAGTGTGTCATTCAAAGGCACTGTTGATTTTTCTGTTGGGTGATATCTCCATTGATATAAGTGGGAAGTGAAAGTCCCCCCTATTATTGTATTACTATCAATTTCTCCCTTTATGTCTGTTTATATTTGCTTTATATATGTATATGCCCCTATGTTGGGCATATAGGCATTTACACTTCTTATATCATCTTGTTGGATTAATCCCTTTATCAGTATGTAATGCCATTCTTTGTCTCTTGCTACATTTTTTGTTTTAAATTTTATTTTGTCTAATATGTAAGTATTACTTCAGTTTGTTTTGTTTTGTTTCTTGCTTTGACTTGCATGGTATATATTTATCCAACCCTCACTTCAGTCTGTATGTGTCTTTAGATCTGAAGTAAATCGCCTGTAGGCAACCAGTAGATGGATTTTTGTTTTTCCATGCATTTAATCACCCTATGAATTCTGATTGGAGCATTTAGTCCATTTACATTTAAACTAATTATTAATAGGTATTTATTTAGTGTCATTTTTTTCATTGTTTTCTGGTTGTTGGGGTTTTTTTTGTTGTTATTTGATTCATTCCCTTTTATTTACCACTTTTCAAAATAATGCGTTAAGTTTTTATTTAAATTCCAGTTAGTTAGGATCCCTGGGTGGAGCAGCGGTTTGGTGCCTGCCTTTGGCCCAGGGCGCGATCCTGGAGACCTGGGATGGAATCCCACGTCGGGCTCCCGGTGCATGGAGCCTGCTTCTCCCTCTGTCTATGTCTCTGCCTCTCTCTCTCTCTCTGTGTGTGACTATCATAAATAAAAAAAAAAAATTTTTTTTAAATAAAATAAATTCCAGTTAGTTAATATTAGTGTAATATTAGTTTCAGATGTATAATACAGTAATTAAGTACTTCAATAAAACAACCAGAGCTCATCAGAATAAGTGCCCTCCTTCATCCCCATCACCTATTTATCCCATTCTCCCACCCACCTCCATTCTGGTAACCATCAGTTTGTTCTCTATACTTCAGAGTCTGCCTCTCTCTACTTTGTTCCCTTTGCTCATTTGTTTCTTAAATTCCATATATGAGATAATATATTTATCTTTCTCTGACTGACTTATTTTGCCTAGCATAATACTCTGTAGCTCAGCAATTGCACTTCCTTTGTGATTGGATGTCTTTATTTTCTGTTAAATTTGATGTCTTTATTTAGTGCTGTATCCCTTACTTTTTTGTGTATGTATCCTACGTTTTTGTTTTTGGTTACCATTGGGTTCATATATAACACTCTATGTGTATAGCAGTCTATATTAAGTTGACAGGGAAGGTCCCTGGGTGGCTCAGCGGTTTAGTGCCTGCCTTCTGCCCAGGACGTGATCCTGGAGTCTTGGGATCAAGTCCCACACTGGGCTCCCTGCATGGAGCCTGTTTCTTTCTCCCTCTGCCTGTGTCTCTGCCTCTCTCTCTCTCTCTCTCTCTCTGTCTCTCATGAATAAATAAAATCTTAAAAAAAATAAATTGCTGGTTACGGTAATTCTATGCTTAAATTAAAAAATTAAAATAAAAACTTTTTTACAGCTGACAGTTGCTTAAGTTTAAACACATTCTACGTATACAAATTTTTGCCTCCTCTCTTTACATTTTATGTATAGGATGTCGTGTTATTCATTTTTTTAATTCTATGTATCCCTTGAATAGTTATTGTAGGTATGAATAATTTTACTACTCTTGTGTTTTAATCTGTATTCTATCCTTGTAAGTGATTAATCTACTATCTTTACTATATGTAAGCCTTTGCTGTAATTTTTTCTATTTATTTATTTATTTATTTATTTATTTATTTATTTGGTTATGACATTTTCTTCCCACTCAAAGAATTCTTTTTGGCATTTCTGGTGAGGCTAATTTACTGATGAATTTCCTTACCTTTTATTTATCTGAAAATTTTTTATCTCTCCAATTCTGAATGATAACCTTATTGAGTGTTCTTGGTTTCAGGATTTGTTTGGTTTTTTTTCAGTACTTCGAATAGATTATGCCATTTTTCTGGCCCACAAAGTTTCTGTTAAAGATCAGCAGGAAGAAGCCTTATGAGGTTTTCCTTTTGTGCAACTGTTTTCTTCTCTCTTGCTTTTAGGTTTCTCTCTTTATCTCTGATTTTTGCCATTTTAATTATTATGCGCCTTGATATGGAACTTCTTATATTTATCTTACTTTGTACTCTGTTCTTTCTGGACCAGGATGCCTTTCTTCCTCAGAATTTGAAAGTTTTCAACTGTTATTTCTTCAAATAAGATTTCTGCCCCCATACCTTTTTCTTCTTCTGGGATCCTTATATTGCAAATGTTATTATACTTCATGATTTCACTGAGTTCCCTTAACCTATTCTCATTTTTTATTATTTTTTTTTTCTGTTTAGCTTGGCTGCTTTTCATTACCCTAATTTCCAGATCACTGACCTGTTTTTTTGTATCCTCTAATCTGCTACTTATCCTCTCTACTGTATTTTTTATTTCAGCTATTGAATCTGATCTCTGATTCTTTATATTTTCTATCTCTTTGTTGGAATTCTTAGTTCTTATTGGAGGTCTTCCACTTCTTTCTCAAGTTCAGTGAGAAAAGTAATGGTCATATGACCAAGTAATGGTTATAAGGATATCTGATAACTATATCTTTATGACCATTACTTGAATTTTTTGTCAGGCATATTTCTATCTCCATTTCATTGAGCTCTTTTGCTGTGACTTTGTCATGTTCCTATATTTGGGACATATTCATCTGTCTTCTCATTTTGTTTAACTCTGTTTGTTTGTTTCTATGTATTCAGGAAGTCAACTATGCCTCTTAGTCATAAAAGTAGTGCCCTTATGTAAAACAAATCTTCTGATGCTCTGATCACCAGAACAAGGCACTTCAGGGGTGTCATCTGTACAGGTTGTGTGTGCCTTCCTATTGTAGCTGAGGCTGTATTTTTCTTCAGCTCAGTCAACTACAGTGACCTGCATTGCCTGCTGTGGATCCACTGGGCAGGGTTTGGTGTCTGTACTGTTGATGGGCCTTCTGATGCCACAGAAGGTTTGTAGGTATGTGGGGTCAGGTCTCAGTCTAGTTGTATGCAGTCAGCCTATGTGCAACAGTTTTGTGGCAAAACAAACAGCAGATCTTTCTCCCCATGAGGCCAACTGAGAGGTATTTGTTGCAGGGCAGGGCTGACAGAGTAGATGTCTGTAGTTACCTCTCTATCACAGATGCATGCACACCAAGTGGTAGAGCTTTTTTTTCCTGCACAGCCAGCAAAAGGCTCTGCTTCTGTAACCAGGTGTGTTAGTACGGGGGAGTATCTCCCTCTTTCTTCAGGGTGGAGCTACTTGGAGTAGCACTGATCCCTGCCAGGGTTGCTTATATGGTGTGATGAGGAAGTAGTCACTTTGAAGGGATGTCTAATGAGACAGGTAGGTTGGATGTGTTAGGCTTGCAGAGGAATGTGGGATCAGGGCATGTGGTGCTAGCAAGATAGTGTTCATGCTGGCTCCCACAAGTGTCTGGCTATCTAAGCTTGGAAGGGGAAGAGAAATGGTCCCTGATAGAATTTTTGTTATTAGAACAATCTCCTGAATATACTTGGCCCTTCATAAACATTCTGAGCTTATAAATAAATCTTCATGCATACCCAAGGTGCTTTTCAAGCTACTGCTTCTGTGCTGTGTCTTCAGCCCAGTTATTTATACTGGCCTGTTATGGGTGAGGACTTTGTTTCTTATTGCCCTCCAGTTGTCCCAGAGTTAAGCCCACTGATTATTAATGTATTTGGAATTAAGCCCCACTGGTTTTTAAAGTGCCTGGAGAGAATATCTTTCCAGTGTGGGCCCCATCACCTTGGGTGCCTCTCACTTTTCTGTGCTTGGAGCATCCCTCACATTTATTAGTCTTGGCAGAGGTTTGGTTTCCAACCACACCTCCATGCCTCCTCCCCTTTTTGATGTGGCCTCTGTCTCAATTAACTGTGGATGGTTTATTATGCCAATTTTCAGGCCATTCTTAGTGTTAGTTGCAGAGCATAGAGTAGCTGTTTTAACAGTGTCTGTGAGACAGGATTAACTCAGGATGCTCCCACTCAAATATGTTGCCTGAACCTCTTTAATTTTTTCTTGATTTTGCTCTGAGGAAGATGTTTTCCCACTTTTAATGAGTTATAATTCGTTTACAGCACCAAAGTTTAAGGTGTATATTATGATTTGACTTACATATATTGTGAGGTAATTATAACAAACGTAGTTAACATCCATCATCTCATATAGATACAAAAAAAAAAAAGAAAACTTTTTTTTTTCCCCCTTGTTGTTAGAACTCTGAGCGGGGGGGGGGGGGGGCGGGGAGGTATTCCCTTAACCATTTCCAAATATACCATATAGCAGCGTTAATTATTCATCATGTCCTACAATACATCTTTAATACTTGTATTTTACCTTCTGACCACCTTCATCCAATTCTCCCTCCTATAATTTTTCACTTCTGTTAACCATAGATCTGAATTCTTTTTTTATTATTTTGGCTTTCAAGTTTTTTGTTTGCTTTTTTATTATTTTTCTAGTGGAAGAGCATTTATTTTTGTTTTTATTTAAGTTTTAGTAAAAATACAGTATGGAAGACATACAGATAGCCAACAAACACACAAAAAGGTGTTAACATTACTCATCATCAGGGAAATGCAAATACAATCAGATATCACCTCATACCTCTCAGAATGGCTAGAATAAAAAACAAGAAACAATAGGTGTTGATGAGGATGTGGAGAAGGGGGAATCCTCTTGAACTATTGGTGGGAATGCTAACTGGTGCAGCCACTCTGGAAAACAGTATGGAGGTTGTTCAAAAAGTTAAAAATAGAACTACCCTGTGAGCCAGCAGTTACACTACTAGGTATTTACCCAAAGGATACAAAAATACTAACTCAAAGGGATACATGCACCCCAATGTTTATAGCAGCATTATCTACAATAGGCAAATTAGGGAAACAGCCCAAGTGTCTGTCGACTGATGCTTGTTTTTTTTTTTTATGCTTGTTTTTTAGATTGCACATATAAGTGAGATCATACTGTATTTGTCTACCTCTAACTTATTTGCCTTAACACAATGTCTTTATAGTTCATTCATGTTTTCATAAAGGTCAGATTTCCTTCTTTCTGACCGAGTAATAGTCCATTACATGTATGATTGTGTGTGTGTGTGTGTTTGTATCACAACTTATTTATCTATTCATCTGTTGATGAACACTTGGTTGTTCCAGTGTCTTGACTATCATAAATAATGCTGCTCAGGACATGGGAGTGTGGATATGTTCTCAACATAGTATGTTTCCTTCAGATATATTCCCAGAAGTTAAATTGAGAAATCATATAGTGAGTCCATTTTTAATTTCTTGAGGAACTTCCATATTGTTTCCCACAGTGGCAGTATCAATTTATAATCTTACCAACAGTGTACAAGAATTTTCTTTTTCTACATCTTCACCAGCATGTGATAGCTATGGTCTTTAATAATGGCCATTCTAAGAGTCATGAGATGACATCATTGTAGTTTTGATTTGGATTTCCTTATTGATCAGTGATGTTGAGTACCTTTTCATATACCCATTGGCCACTTTATATGTTTTTTGGGAAAATTATTATTCAGGTTTTTTGCCTATTTTTAAGTTGCACTATTTGTTATATTGCTATTAAATTGTATGTCTTTATAGATATTAACCCCTCATCAAATATATGGCCTACAAATATTTTCCCATTTCATTAAGTAGTTTTTTTTTCATTTTGTTGATTATTTCTATTTCTGTACAGCAGCTTTTTAGTTTGATGTAGTCCCACTTGTTTATTGTTTTTGTTGTTTGTGCTTTGAATGTCATCCAAAAAATCATTTCCAAGACCAGATTAAGGAACATTTTTTCCTGATTTCCTCAACGATATTTATGGCTTCCTGTCTATAAAGTCTTTAATTCATTTTGAGTTAATTTTTATGAGTGGTATGAACTAAGGGTCTTTAATTCTTTTAAATGTGAGTATCTGATTTTCTCAGCACCATTCAGAAGAGACTCTCCTTTTCCATTGAGTATGTTGGGCTCCCTTGTCAAATGTTAGTTTACCATGTATACATGGGAATATTTCTGGGTTCTCTATTCTGTTCCATTGGTCATTATTTAATTTTATGCCAGTGCTCTACTGTTTTAAATACTATAACCTTATACTATAGGCTAAATCAGGATGTGTTATACCTCCAGCTTTGTTCTTTCTCAGGATTGTTTTGGTTATGTGTGTCTTTTGTGACTCCATATACATTTTAGGAATTTTTTTCTACTTCTGTAAAAAAAAATTGGGATCTTGATAGGGATTGCATTGAATGTATTGGCTTTGGATATAATGTACATTTTAAGAATAATAAATCTTCTAATCTATGAAAATAGATACCTCTTTGTGTCTTTGATTTCTTTCACTAATGTTTTGTACTTTTACAATGTTTTGTACTTTTATTTCTACCTCCTTGGTTAAAATTATTCCTAAGTATTTTATTATTTTTGAATAATAATAATATTGTAAATGGAATATTTTCCTTTATTTTTCAGAAAATTTATTGTTAGTACATTAATTCTGTTATTTAATTTGTATGTAAATTTTGTTAATTTTGTCATCCAATTTCAATAGAGTTTGTTGATTTAACAATTTTTTGTGGAGAGTAGAATATTTTATATATAAAATCATGTCATTTACAAATAGAGAAAACATTTTCCTCCTTCCCAATTCTGATGCCTTTTATTTATTTCTTTTCTTGCCAGATCAGTCTAGCAGGGACTTCCTGTACTATGTTGAATCACCCTGGCCAGAGTTCTCTCTTGTTCTATTCTTTAAAAAAAATCATTTTTTCACCATTGAATGTGATATTTGCTGTGGATTAGTTATATATGGTTTGTATTATGTGAGTTTCTATATCTAATTTGTTAAGAGTTTTTATCATAAAGTGATTTTCAATCTTGTCAGATGCTTTTTCTTCAACTCTTGGGATAAATACATGAATTTCTCTTTCATTCTGCTAATGTGATATATCATGTTGACTTTGTGCACGTTGAACAATTCTTGTCTCTCAGGGATAAATCCCACTTCATCATGGTGAATGATTGATCTCTGTAACATGCTGTTGAATTCAGTTTGGTATTCACTATAGATATTAGCCTGTAATGTACTTTACTTTTGGTGACCTTTCTCAGCTTTGATATCAATACTGCTGGTTTTGTAAAATGAGTTTGCAAGTTTTTCCTTCTGCATGATTTTTGAAGAGTTTAACAAAGATTGGTGTTTATTCTTCTTTAAATATTAGAGAAGGTTCACAATTTTATCCTAGGCTTTTCTTTATTGAGAAATTTTTAATTACTGATTCCATCTGATTACTATTAGTAGTCTGTTCAGATTTTCTATTTTTTTCCTGATTCAGTCATGGAGGTTGTATTTCTAAGAATTTTTCCAATTCATTTAGGTTGTCCAGTTTGTTGGCATAGTTGTTCATATTGGATTTTTATTTCTGTAGAATCAGTTGTAATGTCTCCTGTTTCATTTATAATTGTTGATTTGGGTTCTTTCTTTTTTTTCTATTTGGTTTAGCTAACATTTTGTCATTCTGTTCATCCTTGCAAAAATGAACTGTTTGGTTAATTTTTATTGTTTCTGTATTTCATTTTTTTCTACTCCAATCTTTAGTTTTTTGCTAACTTTGGCCTCAGTTTGTCTTTTTTCTGTTTCCTTGAGGTATAGAGTTACTATGTTTGACTTCTCATTTCTTAATGTAGATGTTTATTGCTGTAAACTTCTTAGAGACTTTTGCCACATCCTGTTAGATTTGTTGTGTTTTATTTCCTATTTTGTTTTGTCTCAAGTTATTTTTAAATGACACTTTAATGTCTTCTTTGATCCATTGATTGTTTAGGAGATGTTTAATTTCCATGTGTATATGAATTTTCACATTTTTCCTTCTTGCTTTCAAATTTCATACCATTGTGATCAGAGAAGGTACTTGATATGATTTAATCTTTTTAAAATTGCTAAGACTTGTTATGTGGTATAACATATGGTCTATCCTAGAAAGTATTCCCTGTGTACTAGAAAAAATGTATATTCTGTTGGTGTCAGGGAATGTTTTGTAAATGTCTCTTAGGTTCATTTTGTCTACAGTATTGTTCATATCTGCTGTTACCTTATTCTCTGTCCCATGTTTCCTGTAAATGCTGTGTGACTTGACTACAAGTTCCCATTGCTAACATCTCAGGTTTGCTTAATATGCTAGAATAGCTCCTAGAACTCAGGAGAACACTTATATTTACCAGGTTATTAAAGGATAACTTAAAGGGTACAGATGAACAGCCAGATGAAGGGTTACAAAGGGTGAGATCCTGAAGAATCTTAAGCACAGAAGCTTCTGTGATTGATTATTAACTTCATTTTCATACCTTATCCCTTCTCAAGAGAAAAGAATGAGGGATAGGGGAGGAAAATAAAATTCCTAGCTTCTAACCATGGCTTTTTATTCCAGTGACCAGCCCTCATGCAAAAGTTATCCAGGAGCCCACCCAAAATTGCCTCTGTACAACAGAAAATAGGAAGTAAGAAGGGTTTCATGATCTCTGTGCCAGGAACCAGAGGTAGACACCAAATGTTTTATCTCACAGTTACCTGTGAGGTTTATATAACATTATAATATCTTATTTTAAACAACCTCAAAAGCATTCATAACCTTTAGATTTCTCCTTCTCCTCACATTTTATTGATGTTACAAGTCACAATTTGTTTTTATATTGTATATCCTATAACAGATTAATGTGTTGTGGTTATTTTTGCTACATTTGTTTTTTTTTTTAATTTTACATGGAGAGATGTAAGCATGCAGCAATTATCATAATTAAAGAATTTAATTTTTACAGCAAATGCACAATACCAGGAAGTTTTCACTACTATCTTATGCTTTTATGATGCTATTGTCCTTTCTTTCTTTTTTGTATTTTTCTTATTGGAGTTCGATTTGCCAAATATAGTATAACACTCAGCGCTCATCCTGTCAAGTGCCCCCTCAGTGCCCACCACCCAGTCACCCCATCCCACGGCCCATCACCCCTTCCACTACCCCTTCTTCGTTTCCCAGAGTTAGGAGTCTCTCATATTCTGTCACCCTTTCTGATATTTCCCACTATTTTCTCTCCTTTCCCCTTTATTCCTTTCCCTATTTTTTTATATTCCCTGAATGAATGAAACCCTATAATGTTTGTCCTTCTCCAATTGACTTACTTCACTCATCATAATATCCTCCAGTTATACATATTATATATATATTATATATGACATCTTCTCTATCCATTCATCTTTTGTTGGACACCGAGGCTCCTTCCACAGTTTGTCTATTGTGGACATTGCTGCTATAAACATCGGGGTGCAGGTGTCTCGGTCTTTTACTACATCTGTATCTTTGGGGTAATTCCCCAGCAGTGCAATTGCTGGGTCATAGGGTAGCTCTGTTTTTAACTGTTTGAGGAACCTCCACACAGTTTTCCAGAGTGGCTGCACTAGTTCACATTCCCACTACAGTGCAAGAGGGTTCCCCTTTCTCCACATCCTCTCCAACATTTGTGGTTTCCCATCTTGTTAATGTTCACCATTCTTACTGGTGTGAGGTGGTATCTTATTGTGCTATTGATCTGTATTTCCCTGATGGCAAGGGACGTGGAGCATTTTCTCATGTGCTTGTTGGCCATGTCTATGTCTTCCTCTGTGAAATTTCTGTTCATGTCTTTTGCCCATTTCATGATTGGATTGTTTGTGTCTTGGATGTTGAGTTTAATAAGTTTGTTATAGATCTTGGATACTAACCTTTTATCTGATATGTCATTTGCAAATATCTTCTCCCATTCTGTAGGTTGTCTTTTAGTTTTGTTGACTGTTTCTTTTACTGTGTAGAAGCTTTTTATCTTGATGAAGTCCCAAGAGTTCGTTTTTTGCTTTTGTTTCCCTTTGCTTTCATAGATGTATCTTGCAAGAAGTTTCTGTGGCCAAGTTCAAAAAGGGTGTTGCCTGTGTTCTCCTCTAGGATTTTGATGGATTCTTGTCTCACATTTTCCCAACACCATTTATTGAATAGACCGTCCTTTGTCCAGTGGATATTCTTTCCCGCTTTGTCAAATGTTAGTTGACCACAGACTTGAGGGTCCATTGCTGGATTCTCTATTCTGTTCCATTGATCTATGTGTCTGTTTTTGTGCCAGTACCACTTTCTTGATGATCACAGCTTTGTAATACAGCTTGAAATCCAGCATTGTGATGCCCCCAGCATTGGTTTTCTTCTTCAATATTCCTCTTGCTATCTGGGGTCTTTTCTGATTCAGTACAGATCTTGAGATTATTTGCTCCAATTCTGTGAAGAAAGTCCGTGGCATTTTGGTAGAGATTGCACTGAACGTGTAAATTGCCCTGGGCAGCATAGACATTTTCACAATATTTATTCTTCAAATCCATGAGAATGGAATGATTTTCCCATCTCTTTACATCTTCCTCAATTTCATTCAGAAGTGTTCTGTAGTTTTGAGAGTGTAGATCATTTACCTCTTTGGTTAGGTTTAATCCTAGGTATCTTATGGTTTTGGGTGCAGTTGTAAATGGGATTGATTCCTTAATTTCTCTTTCTTCAGTCTCTTTGTTAGCATATGGAAATGCCACTGATTTCTGGGCATTGCTTTTGTATCCTGAAACATTGCCGAATTGTTTTTGAGTTCTCGCAATCTTGGGATGGAGTATTTTGGGCTTTCTATGTACAGTATCATGTCATCTGCAAAGAGGGAGAGTTTGACTTCTTCTTTGCCAATATGAATGCCTTTTATTTCTTTTTGTTGTCTGATTGCTGAGGCTAGGACTTCTAGTACAATAGTGAATAACTGTGGTGAGAGTGGACATCCCTGTCGTGTTCCTGATCTTAGGGGAAAGGCTCTCAGTTTTTCTCCATTGGGAATGATATTTGCTGTGGTCTTTTCGTAGATGGCTTTTAGGATGCTGAGGAATGTTCCCTCTATCCCTACACTTTGAAAAGTTTTTATCAGGAATGGATGCTGTCTTTTGTCAAATGCATTCTCTGTATCTATTGAGAGGATCATATGGTTCTTGTTTTTTCTCTTATTGATGAGATCTATCACGTTGATTGTTTTACAAATATTGAACCTCCCTTGCATCCCATGGATAAATCCTACTTGGTCATGGTGAATAATTTTCTTAATGTATTGTTGGATCCTGATGGCTAGTATATTGGTGAGAATTTTTGCATCTGTGTACATCAACGGTATTGGACTATAATTCTCTTTTTTGGTAGGGTCTTTGGTTTTGGAGTCAAGCTGATGCTGGCCTCCTCAACAAGTTTGGAAGTATTCCATCCCTTTCTATCCTTTGAAATAGTTTTAGTAGTATAGGTATTATTTTTTATTTGAACTTTTGATAGAATTCACCTGGGAAGCCATCTGGCCCTGGATTTTTGTGTCTTGAGAGGTTTTTGATGACTGCTTCAATTTCCTCCCTGGTTATTGGCCTGTTCAGGTTTTCTATTTCTTCCTGTTCCTTTTTTGGTAATTTTTGGTTTCCAGAAATGCATTCATTTCTTCTACATAACCGAATTTGTTGGCATGTGGCTGCTCATACTACGTTTTAAAATCTTTTTTATTCCCCTTGGTATTGGTTGCAATCTCTCCTCTTTTGTTCATGATTTTATTAATTTGAGTCTTTTCTCCTTTATTTTTAATAAGGCTGGCTATGGGTTTATCTATGTTATTAATTCTTTCAAAGAACCAGCTCCTAGTTTTGTTGATCTGTTCTACAGTTCTCTGGTCTCTATTTCATTGAGTTCTACTTGAATATTTATTATCTCTCTTCTTCTGCTTGGTGTAGGCTTTACTTGCTGTTCTTTCTCCAATTTCTTTAGGTACGAAATTACTTTGTGTATATGAGTTTTTCCCAATTTTCTGAGGGATGCTTGTATTGCGATGTATCTCCCTCTTAGGGATGCTTTTGCTGTATCCCAAAGATTTTGAATGGTTGTATCTTCATTTTCATTAGTTTCCATGAATCTTTTTAATTCTTCTCGAATTTCCTGGTTGACCCATTCATTTTTTTAAAAATTTTTATTTATTTATGATAGTCACACACAGAGAGAGAGAGAGAGAGAGAGAGAGGCAGAGACACAGGCAGAGGGAGAAGCAGGCTCCATGCACCGGGAGCCCGACGTGGGATTCGATCCTGGGTCTTCAGGATCGTGCCCTGGGCCAAAGGCAGGCGCCAAACCGCTGCACCACCCAGGGATCCCCCATTCATCTTTTAGTAGGATGCTCTTTAACCTCCACATGTTTGAGTTTCTTCCAAATTTCTTCTTGTGATTGCGTTCTAGTTTCAAAGCATTGTGGTCTGAAAATATGCAGGGGACAATCCCAATCTTTTGGTATCGGTTGAGACTTGATTTGTGACTCAGCATGTGGTCTATTCTGGAGAAAGTTCCATGTGCACTTGAGAAGAATACACATTCAGTTGCATTTGGATGGAATGTTCTGTATATATCTGTGGATTCTATATAGTCCAGTGTATCATTCAAGACCTTTGTTTCTTTGTTAATGTTCTGCTTAGTATCTGTCTTTTGCTGAGAGTGTCGTGTTGAAGTGTCCTACTATTAGTGAATTATTATCTAAGTATCTCTTTACTTTGTTTATTAATTGATATACTTGGCAGATCCCACATTAAGGTCATAAATATTCATGACTGTTAGATCTTCTTGTGTGGATAGAGCCTTTAACTATGATATACTGTCCCTCTTCATCTCTTACTACAGTCTTTGGTATAAACTCTAATTTATCTGATGAGGATTGCTACCCCAGCTTTCTTTATAGGACCATTTTAATGATAAGTGGTTCTCCTCCCCTTCATTTTCAGGCTGGAGGTTTCCCTAGGTATAAAATGAGTCTCTTGTAGATAGCATATAGATGGGTCTTGCTTTTTCATCCAGTCCAATATCCTCTGTCTTTTGATGGGCTCATTTAGCCCATTCACATTCAGAGTAACTATTGAAAGATATGAATTTAGTGTCATGGTATTACCTACACAGTCCATGTTTTTGTGAATTGTTTTTTGTGTGTGTGTGTGCCTTCTTTCTTTTACAGGGTCCCTCTTAATATTTCTTGCAGAGCTGGTTTGGTGGTCACATATTCTTTCAGTTTCTATCTATCCTGAAAGCTCTTTATCTCTCTTTCTATTCTGAGTGACAGCATTGCTGGATGAAGTATTCTTGGCTGCATGTTCTTCTCATTTAGTACCCTGAATATATCCTGCCAAACCTTTCTGGCCTGCCAGGTCTCTGTGGAGAGGTCTAATGGTAAATCTGATGTTTCTCCCACTATAAGTTAAGAATCTCTTGTCTCGAGCTGCTTAAAGAATTTTCTCTTTATCTTTGAAATTTGCAAGTTTCAAATTGCAAATTTGCTGTTAAATGGTTTTGACTGATTTTGGGGGGGATTGTCTCTATCTCTTGGATCTGAATGCCTGTTTCCTTCTCCTGATTTGGCAAGTTCTCAGCTATGATTTGTTCAAATATACTTTGTTGTCCTTTCTCTCTCTTAGCCTCTTCTGGAATCCCAATTAGATGTATCTTCTTCCTTCTCAGGCTATCATTTATTTCTCTAAGCCTTTCCTCATGGGCTCTTAATTGTTTTCCTCTTTTTTCCTCAGCTTCCTTCCTTACCATCAACTTGTCTTCTATGTCACTCACACTCTTCCATCCCATTAACCCTAGCAATTAGAACATCCAGTTTGGATTACATCTCATTTAATCTATTTTTAATTTTGGCCTTATTAGATCTCAATTCTGCAGTAGCAAAGTCTCTAGAGTCCTTTATGCTTTTTTCCAGAGCCACCAATACCTTTAAAATTGTACTTCTGAATTTAATTTCTGACATTGTATTTAAATCCAAATTCTGTAACACTCTGGCAGACAGTGTTGCTTCTGGTTCTTTCTTTTGTGGTGAATTCTTCTTCTAGTCATTTTGTCCAGTGTAGAGTGGCTGTATGAGTAGGCTGAGTCAAAAATATCAATTACGACCTAAGTAATTGGTCACCTTAGATGATTCTAAGGAGGTCAGAGACCAGAAAATAAAAGAAGAAAAAAAAAAGAACAGAACAAAATAAAACAAAAGGACCACTGAAGTGAAAAACAAATTTTAAAACAAAGTAGTACAAATAAAAATCCAAAAACCAAAAAGAAAGAAGAAGAAACAAAGGGGGGGAAAAAGTAAAGAGTAGGAAAATGGGGGGGGGGGGGGATTGTGAGGAAGTGGTAGTGGAGAGAGAATGTAGTCTACATGAGAGGTCCTAAAGGGTGATTCTCTTGATTCTGAGTGCATTTTGTTCTGTATGTTAGAAGATGCTCAAACCCAGATTTATATAAACCAGCTATACTTAAAGTCCCAACATTGACCACCAAAACATTAACAAGACAAAAGAGGGAGAGGGCAGGATGAGAAGGAAGAGAGAATATAATCTCACAGAATGAGCCAACACAGTGTTCCACTTGGTTCCAGGTGTATGTTGTTGGTGTGTTAGAAAGTACTAACTTCCACCATTGTAAAATAAAATGAGACAGAAAAAAACAAAAACAAAAACCCATATCTCATATATCTACCAAAATTAAATTGAATATGTTGAAGGGAATCCAGAAGTGTAAAATATATCTAAGACATGAAATTGTAGAAATATGAAAGTCAAAAAGGAAAAAACTTAAAAATGAAGAGTTGGTAAAATATTATAGTTAAGGTGGGAAAAGAGAAAAATATTGGAAATTTTTTGTCTGATATAAAAATGAGTCATAATGGAAAAAGAAGAAAAAAGGTCCCTTTAGTTCAATATACTATTTTCCCTCAGTCCTGGAGCTTTCAGTGCTGCTGGTAGTAAACTTGCTGTTCCCTTGTACTTCTGGCAGTTCTTCTGGGGGAGGGGTCTGCTGCACTGATTCTCAGGTGTGTGTAACTGGGCAGAGATGCCCTACCCCCCTGCCAGGTGCAGGACTCAGTGTGAGCTGTTTATCCTGTGAGGCCTTTGTTCCCTAGAGGCCCCACCTCTCCCAGGCACAAGGTGGAACAAGGAGGGGGTGAAAATGGCAACAGCCAGATTTTCAGCTCGGGAGTTGAGCTAATCACATTCTCCCAGTCCACACTGGCCTAGATGCTCCTGGGGGCAGGCGTGGGTGCACTGATCTGCGCAGCTTGTGGGGAGCCCCAGGGCAGGAGAGTTCTCACTTTCCTGTGCCCTCCCCACTTCCACCTGTCCCACAGGGAACACAGGATCCCCAGCTTTGTCCGCTTGGGAGCCCTGAGATCCAGGACCCTGTGCTACTTGACCCGTGTTCCCGGGGACCACCTCCCCCAAAGGGAATGGAAAACGGCCACCTCCATCCATTGCCAGCCTCTGGGATAAAGGCAGCTCTGCAGCTGGCCCACCTAACTGACTGGTTTCTCCCAAATGCCCCGGAGGGTTGCAGTGCTCTAGCCAGTTGCTGATATCAGACCTTGGTTTGCGGTGTGCTTTTCCCTCTTCTAATAGTGACCCCCGGAATCTTGAGGCTTCACTGCCTCTCCTGTGATTCTGCCCAATTTCCTGGCTAAGCACTTTTCAATCAGGGAAAACTCTGGAGCAGATTTTAAAGTTCCTGCTTCTCAGGGCTGGGCTTTCCTGTCCCGGAGGCTTTAGCTCTGCTAGTCACAGTTCCCCTCCCTCACTTTATTCTTTTTTATTTTTATTTTTTTCTCCTTCCTACCTTGTTAGAAGCAAAAAATTTTCTCTATAGCATTCCAGCTGTTCTCTCTTTAAGTCTCAGGTCGAATTTGTAGGTCTTCAGGATGTTTTGAAAGTTATCTAGGTAAGTTTGTGGTGCCAGATGAGTCGAGGACCCCTACTCTTCTGCCATCCTGCCCCTCCCTCTCCAACCATAATTGCTTTGAAAATACTTTTTTTTGTCTCCTTTTCTCTTCTAGAATTCCCATAACGAGAATATTGGTTTTCTAAAAAATATTGTCCTATAAGTCACATAGACTTTGCTCTTTTTCATTATTTTTTCCTTTTGCTCCTGGATATTTTCAAATGTCTTGTAGTTCATTGATTCTTTCTTCTAAATAGACAAGTTTTATTTTCAAAGCTTTATACTGAATTCTTCAGTATTTTTTTATCTCTAGGATTTTTTTATGCTTTCCATTTTTTGGTCGAAATTCTCTTTTTTTTTTTTTCTCTTACTTACTTAGTTGTCTGTGTTCTTGCAGTTCACTAAACTTCTTTAAAGGGATTATTCTTAATTCTTTGTCTAATAGCTTGTAGATGTCCATTTCTTGGGATCAGCTGTTTAAGCTTTATTAGTTTTCTTTGATTGTGTCAAGTTTACCAGATTTTTCATGATCCTTGATGACTTACATTGTTATCTATGCATTATAGTAGGTGATGTCCTCTCCCAGATTTAACAGTTTTACTTTGGTAGAGACAGTTTTTCACCAGTCAGCTCAGCTTGTATTGCTGAACATGTCTGATGTAAAATGTTTAGCAGGTAAGTCTTGCTATCAAGGATTATTTTGGGGTGAGGCCATTGCCTGAGCTCTGAGATAAAGAGAGGTTCACTAGCTGAAAACAACTGAACAGAACTGCTGGCTTGATTGTCTGCCCAACCAACTTTTAGGATGAGCTTCCCAATCACCTGGATTTTCATTAGATGATCAGGACTAGGTACTACACTCAGCAGGAGGTGGGACTATGAATGAGCTTCCTTTCCCTGGTGAAGCAGCAGGACAAGTCCCCAAACCTGCATGGCTCCTAGTTTGTAGATCTGAATCAGGCAAGAGTGTGCACTAAATTCCATGGCCAGATAGGGCCATTTGTCTTGATCTGCAGACAGAGAAAGCCATGGTCTGTGTTCTCTATTCAAGTGACACTGTAAGTAGAGCTGTTGGATGAGCTTTACAGCTTCCTATGTGTCCTGTTTAAGCTCCCTGGTTGGCCAAATTGAAGACTATATTCACCATGGGCAATACTACTAATTAATTTTTTTTGCCCAGGAGTAATGAGAAAACTGACTGCAAGGGCAGAAAAGGTCTTTATCTGTGTTCTTGACTCAAAGTTAACAATGCCCCAAGTTCCCTGGTTGAACAGTGTCAATGGCTATACTCTGCAGATGATCAGATCTACCGGCTGTCCTCTCTGCTCAATTATTATTGGATTAAGAAGTTCCAGGTGATCTTTCTAGCTTTTCTGGTTGGGAGAAAGTAGGAATTACACCGAACAGTTGGGTGGGGTTATGAATTGTCTCCCTTGCATGAGCAGAGCTGGGGGATAAACCCAAGTGCAAGAAGTCTTTGTTCATGGTCTTGACTCAAGCCAATCTTCTTCCTGAGTTCCCTGGCCAAATGGTACCAGTGGCTTTGCTCTGCAGATGATCAATTCTGCTTTATGTAGTCTCTGTCAAGTGTACTGGGTTTGGGTGTTCTGGCCAGGCATTGGGCAGAATGGGAGGTCCAGCTCCAAGCAGGCTAGTAGGTGTTCCCAGCCAAGCTTCCTCTTTAAGAGGGCACAGAAACTAAACTCATCAATGGATTGGGCTATCAGCTACCCTGCCTGTATGGAATGGAGTAATCACTCCAAACCTAAGGGTCTTTGTCCATGGTCTTGACTCAAACTGACCCAGTCCCCAAGTTCCCTTTCCAAATGGTGCTACCTGTGTTACTCCACATGTACTCATCTCTGACTGCTCAGTGTTTCTAAGCTGTCCAGCTTTTTAGATGTTCCGGACAGCTTTCCTGTCTGATCAGGTGAGGCTGGGAGCTATACTCAACAATGAGCCAGTCTGCCTTAGTGCGAGCAGGCCATATTCCAGGAACAGAAAATCTCCTAATTTAAGGACCAGAATCAGCCATATATGTACTCCACTAGGTTCCCAGGTCAGACCACACCACCATTTTTATTCTACAGATGAGCAAAGATGCTGGTTGTGAATATTACTTAGGCAGTGCAGGTTGAAACTTGGTCAGCTAAGATCTGAGTACTGGTGGTTGCAAGGCCTTTGCCCATTCTCCATCACAGTAGCATTAATGAGCACTGGATGTTATATGCAAATGATGATCACTGAACTCTACCTCTGAAAC
This sequence comes from Canis lupus familiaris, assembly GCF_011100685.1. Classification (NCBI taxonomy): domain Eukaryota; kingdom Metazoa; phylum Chordata; class Mammalia; order Carnivora; family Canidae; genus Canis; species Canis lupus. The sequence continues at coordinate 20,025,772 of NC_049256.1, forward strand.
TAATAATATACTATTTGTTAACTACTGAATTTAAATTAAATTTTTTTTTAAATCAATAACATTCCCAGTGGTAAATCCTACATATTCCTGCATAATCTCATTGGAGCAAGACTGGAGTGGGGGCTCCCAATAAATGACCTACAATGCTGGTGGAGCTGGATGCCCAACATGAGCTTTTTTTCTCTCACTGTAGGAACCATAGGCCCAGGGGAAACCTCTCAGTGGAGTGCTATGCCAGCCTGGGGTGTGGAAATGTGGTCCTCAAGTAGCAGTTTCTGTTTATTTTCTAATGCCCATTTCTGGTCTCCGTGGTTCAAGAGGGTGTTTCAACCTTACCCCCATATTTAAGGATTTTCTCAGTGGTATCGTGTCCATTGATAGTTGCTTGGTTTGTTGAGTTGAGTATATATATGTTGAGTATATGAAAACAAAGTCAAGAATGACTTCCATTTGTGTGATGGTGATGTCATGAATAAGCTTTTTAGTTTGATATACTCCAATTTATTGATTTTTGCTCTTGTTGTTTGTGCTTTTAGTGCGACATTTTTTTCATGTTTTTTTAAAATTTTTTATTGGTGTTCAATTTACTAACATACAGAATAACCCCCAGTGCCCGTCACCCATTCACTCCCACCCCCAGCCCTCCTCCCCTTCCACCACCCCTAGTTCGTTTCCCAGAGTTAGCAGTCTTTACGTTCTGTCTCCCTTTCTGATATTTCCCACACATTTCTTCTCCCTTCCCTTATAGTGCCACATTTTTTTAATTGTCCAGACCAATGTCAAGAAATTCCTCCTCTTGGTATTTCTCTAGGATTTTTATGGTATCAGGACTTATTTCAGTCTTTAATCCATTTGAATTAATTTCTGTGAAAGGTATAAATTGAGGCTTCAATTTCATTTTTCTCCATGTGTTCTCCAGTTTTCCAAACACCATTTGTTGAACACACTATCCTTTCTCCATTGAGTGTCCTTGGCTCCTTTCTCAGATATTAGTTGATTGTCCATGCATTGATTCATTTTGGGGCTATTCTATTCCATTGGTCCATGTGTCTACCTTTATACCAGTAAGATACTGTTTTATTTTTAATCAAAGTATTGTTGACTTATGATATACTAATAAATTATAATTATATCATAATTAATAATTATAAGACTATGTCAATTAATTTGTTGTTACAATATATTAAATAATCATATATATTAATTTATAATATAATTAATTTGTGATATATTAATATATTTATTGTAATATATCAATATAATATGTGTACAACATAATGATTCAACATTTATATACATCAAAAATGATCACCAAAATCAGTTTAGTTACTGATAATCATCCAAAATTATTATAATATTGATTATACTGTCATTGCTGAACTTTCTATCCCATGACTTACAATATGACTTAAAGATTGTACCTCAAGTCCCTTCACCTATTTTGCTCACCCCTCAACTCTCTCCTTTCTGGTCACAACAAGTTTGATCTTTGTTTAATAAGTCTGCTTCTAATTTTTGGTCATTTCTTTTATTTTTAAAATTCTATATATAAAGGAAATCTTATGGTATTTGTATTACTTCCTCTAACTTATTTCATTTAGCATCATAACCCTTAGATATATCCATGTCAGAAATGCTATAATTTCATTTTTATGACTAATATTCCACTGTACATTTATACTGTGACTTCATATCCATTCATCTATTGAAGATACTTGGGTTTGCTACCATATCTTGGCTATTGTAAATGATGCTGCAATAAACATAGAGGTGCACCTGTCTTTTCAAATTAGTGTTTATGTTTTCTTTGGGTAAATTCCCAGGAGAGGAATTACCGGATCACAATGTATTTCTATTTTTAATGTTTCCAGGAATTTCCATTCAATTTTCTATAGTGGCTTCACCAAAATTACATTGTAACCAGCAGTGTGTGGGGATTTGCTTTTCTTTACATCCCTACATACCATTGCTATTTCTTGTCTTTTTTATACTAGCCATTCTGATAGAAATGAGGCAATATTTTATTGTGGTTTTGGTTTGCCTTTCCTGATGGTAATTGATGTTGAACATCGTTTCATGTGTCTGTTGGCCATCATATGTCATTTTGGAAAAAAAAAAGTCTATTCATGTCCTCTGCCCATTTTTTTAATCAAATTATTTGCTTTGTGGATTTTATTGGTATTGAGGTATATGAATTTTTAAAAATATATTTTTCATATCAATGCCTTATAAGAAATATATCACTTGTAAATTCTTCTGCCATTCAGTAGGCTGCCTTTTAGGTTTGTTGATATTTTCCTTTGTTGTGCAAAAGCTTTTTACCTTGACTAGTCCCAATTGTTTATTTTATTTTTGTTGTTCTTGGCTTAGGTGAAAGATACCAAAAAATATTGCTAAAATTTATGTCTAAGAGTATAAAACCTGTTTCTTTTAGGAGTTTTATGATTTCAAATCTTACATTCAGGTTTTTAGTCCATTTTGAGTTCATTTTTGCATATGGTGTAAGCAAGTGGCTTACTTTCTTTCTTTTGCATATAGCTGTCCAGATTTCCCAAGACCATTCATTGAAGAGATTATCTTTTTCCCATTGTATATTCTTGCCTCTTTTGTCATGGATTATTCATCATATAAATGTGATTTATTTCTGGGCTCTCTCTTTAATCTGCTGATCTGTATGCCTATTTTTAAGCCAGTACCATACTATTTTGATTACTATAGCTTGGGAGCTTAGTTTGAACTTTGTGTGTGGATACCTCCAGCTCTGCTCTCCTTTCTCCAGATTATTTTTTGGGCTAATGGACTAATTTTTGCTTTCATACAATTTTTTTGCATTATTTTTTCTAGTTCTGTGAAAAATGTTACTGATATTTTGACAGGGATTACATTGAACCTGTAGATTGTTTTGAGTGGCATGAACATTTTAACAATATTCTTCCAATCCAGGAGCATGGCATATCTTTTCATTTATTTGTATCACCTTGAATTTCTTTCATCAATATCTTAGAGGCTTATTGTGAAGATCTCTCACTCCCTTGGTTAAATTTCTTGCTAGGGAATATAAAAAATAGTGAAAGGGAATAAAGGGGAAAGGAGAAAAAATGAGTAGGAAATATAAAAGGGAGACAGAACATGAGAGACTCCTAACTCTGGGAAACGAACAAGGGGTGGTGGAAAGGGAGGTGGGCGGGGGGTGGAGGTGACTGGGCGACGGGCACTGAGGGGGCACTTGATGGGATGAGCACTGGGTGTTATGCTATATGTTGGCAAATTGAACTCCAATTAAAAAATTATGTAATAAAAATTTTTTTAATCATAAAAATATAAATTTCTTCCTAGACATTTTATTTTTTGATGCAATTATAAATGGGATTGTTTTCTTAGTGTCAATTTCTTTTTTTTTTAATTTTTATTTATTTATTTATGATAGTCACAGAGAGAGAGAGAGAGAGAGGCAGAGACACAGGCAGAGGGAGAAGCAGGCTCCATGCACTGGGAGCCCGACGTGGGACTCGCTCTCCGGTCTCCAGGATCGCGCTCTGGGCCAAAGGCAGGCGCCAAACTGCTGTGCCACCCAGGGATCCCTCTTAGTGTCAATTTCTATAAGTTTATTATTATTCAAGTTTATCTGTATAAATTACTATACTTTTATCTGTATAAAAATTACAAGTTTGTATAAGAGCACAGAGACTTCTGTATATTAACTTTGTATCCTCCAACTTTACTAAATTTATTAGTTCTAATAGTTATTTCATGAAGATTTTCTAGATATTGTATCATTTCACTTGCAATTAGTGACAATTTAAGATTTTCTAGATATTGTATCATTTCACTTGCAATTAGTGACAATTTTACTTACCTTATTTCTTCTCATCTAATTGCCATGTCTAAGATTTCTGGTACTATGTTCCATAAAAATGGTGACAGTGGACATTCTTGTTTTATTCCTGATCTTAGAGAAAAGCTTTCAGCTTTTTATCATTGAATATGATGTTAGCTGTGGGTTTGTCATATATGTCTTTGTTATTTGAGGAATGTTCCCTCTATACCCGTATTTAAGAGTTTTTATCATGAATGGATATTGAATTTGTCAAATGCTTTTACTGCATTTATTAAGATAATTATATGATTTTTCCCTTTATTTTCTTAATGTTGTGTATGATGTTGATTAATTTTTAGACATTGAACCATTTTTACAACCCTGGAATAAATCCCACCTGACTGTTGTGTATCATTCTTTTAATATATTGTTGAATTCGGTTTGTAATTTTTTTTTTTTTTTTACAGATTTTTGCACCTATGTTCCTCAGGGATATTGATCTGCAAGTTTCATTTTTGTGGTGTCCCTATATGGTTTTGGTATCAAGGTAATATTGGTCTTCCATAATGATTTTTTTCAAGATTTTAGAGACATAGAGACATATAGAGAGAGGCAGAGACACAGGCAGAGGCATAGGGAGAAGCAGGCTCCTCACAGGGAGCCCAATGCAGAACTCAATCCCAGGACCACAGGATCACACCTTGAGCCAAAGGCAGACACTCAACTGCTGAGCCCCCCAGGCATCCCTCTAGAATGAATTTGGAAGGATTTTTTCCTCTTCTGTTTTTGGAATAGTTTGGAATGATATAGGTATTAAGTCTTCTTGAAATATTTGGTATAATTCATCTGTAAAGCCATTGGCTCTTATTTTTTAGAGAATTTTTTAATTACTAATTCAATTACATTACTAATAGTCTTTTTAGACTTTCTATTTCTTCCTGATTCACTCTCAAATGGTTGTATGTTTCTGAATGTATATATTCTTATAAGTTATCCAATTTTGTTGGTGGATAATTTTTTTATTTTGTCTCTTATAAGCCTTTGTGTTTCTGTGGTGTACTACACTAGGATGTATTTTAGTTGTAACTTCTCCTGCATTTCTGATTTTAATTATTTGAGTTCTCTATCTTGCTTTCTGCACAAGTTTTACTAAATGTTCATTAATAGTTTTCATATTTTGAAAGGAACAGCTCTTAGTTTAATTGATTTATTTTTAGCCTTTATTTCATTTATTGTGCTCCGATCTTTATTATTTTCTTCCTTTTTCTAACAGCTTTGTGGGCTTTTTTTCTTTTTAGTTGTTTTAGGTATTAACATACATTCTTTAATTGACATATTTCTTTTCTGGATATAAGCTGGTATCACTATAATTTTCCCTCTTAAAATTGCTCTTGTTGCATCCTGAGGATTCTGAAATGCTCTGTGTCCATTTTCATTTGCCTCAAGGTACTTTCTCTTTGATTTCTTCATTCACCCATTTGTTATTGAGGAGCAAGCTGTTTATCCTCCACATATTTTTTTTCCATTTTTTTTCTTGTAATTAATTCCTAGTTTTATACCACAGTGGTCAAAAATGATTGCTTCATAGGATTTCAGTCTTAAATTTATTAAGACTTGTTTTGTGGTTTAACATGTAATCTATCTTGAAGAGTTCTCCATGTGCAATTGAAAAGAACATGTATTCTTCTCTATGGAGTTGGAATATTCTGTGTATGTCTGTTAAGTCCATCTGATCTAATGTTATGGAATGCCTATTTCCTTATTGATTATATTTCTGTATGATCTATCCATTGATGTAAGTGGGATGTTAAAATTACCTATTGTAAAAGAATACATTTAAAAATACAATAAAATACTGTATTGTTTTACTGATAATTTCTCCTCTTTTAAAATTTTATTTATTCATGGGAGACACAGAAAGAGAGGCAGAGACACAAGCAGATGGAGAAGCAGGCTTCCTACAGGGAGCCTGATGCAGGACTCGATCCCAGGACCCCAGGATCATGGCATGAGCTGAAGGCAAATGCTCAACCACTGAGCCACTCAGGCGTCCCTAATTTCTCCTTTTATAGCTACTAATATTTTCTGTAAGTATCAATTTGCATCTATGTTGGATGAATAGATATTTACAATTGTTGTATCATCTTGTTGGATTGAAAGCTCTACCATTAGGTAACATCCTTCTTTGTCTCTTGTTATAGCCTTTGTGGCGTTTTTTTAAGATTTTATTTATTTATTCCTGAGAGACACAGAGAAAGAGGCAGAGAGACAGGCAGAGGGAGAAGCAGGCTCCCCACAGGGAGCCCGAGTGGGACTTAATCCCTGGACCAGGATCACGCCCTGAGCCAAACGCAGATGCTCAACTGCTGAGCCACTCAGGCATCCCCAGCCTTTGTGTTGAAGTCTATTATGTCTAATATAAGTATTGCTACTCAGATTATTTTCGTTTCCATTTTCATGGAATATTTCATTCAGGTTTTTTTTTTTTTAATTTCCAGTCTGTATGTGTCTTTAGGTCTATAACAAGTCTCTTGTAAGCAGTATATCAATGGCTCTGGTTGTTGTTGTTGTTGTTGTTGTTGTTGTTGTTGTTGTTATGGTTCTGTCATGCTACATCTTTTGATTGGATTTATTTCCTCCACTTACATTTAAACTAATAATTGGTAGGTATGTACTTATTGCCTTTTGTTAGTTACTTTTAGGCTGTTTTTGTAGTTTGTCCTTCTCTTGCTCTTTCCCCTGTAATTTGATGGCTTCATTTAGTGATATATATTGATTCCTTTCCTTTTTATTATTTGTGTATCTATTACACCTTTATGACTTGTGTTCAATGTTCATATATAACACCCTCTATGTATGGCAGTTTATATTAAAGTTGATGGTCATTTATGTTCAAACACATTGTAAAAGAACTACATTTTTACTCCTATGTATTTAGTGTATTTGACATCTTTTTATTTTGCGCATCCCTTAACTAATTATTGTAGATAGAATTGATTTTTTAACCACTTTTGTCTTGTATACTGCAATAAAATAGGAGTGCATCTATCTTTTTGAATTATTGTTTTAATTTTCTATGGGTAAATACCCAGGAGGGGAATTTCTGGATCATAAGGTATTGCTGTTTTTTAATTTTTGAGGAAATATAATAGTTTTCCATAAGGGCTAACACCAATTTACATTATGACCATCAATTCATGAGAGTTTCCTTTTCTGCACATCTTTGCAAAGACTATTTGATACTACTCATTCTGACAGGAATGAAGTGATAGTCTATTGTGATTTTGATTTACATTTCCCCGATGATTAGTGATGTGGATACCTTATCACGTTGTCTATAGCCATCTAGATCCCATTTTTTTTAAATTAGAGTATTTGTTTTGATGTTAAGCTGCATGAGTTTTTATATATTTTGTATATTAATATCTTATCAGTAATATTATTTGCAAATATCTTTTCCTATTCAGTATGTTGTCTTTTATTCTTGATAGTTTCCTTTGCTGTACAAAAGCATTTTATTTTGATATAGTTTCAATTTCTTATTTTTCTTTTGTTGTTCTTGCCAGAAGAAACTGACGCAAAAAATTGCTAAGACCACTGTCCAAGAGTTTAAAACCTCTTTTCTTTCATGAGTTTTATGGCCTCACATCTTACACTTAGGTCTTTAATCCATTTTGGTCTTGCACATGTTATAAGAAAGTTGTCTACTTTCATTCTTTTGCATATAGCTTGTCCAATTTCCCATCATCATTTTTTTTGAAAAGACTATCTTTTCCCCATTGTATATTCTTGCCTTTTGTCATAGATTAATTCACCATATATTTGCAGATTTATTTCTGGGCTCCCTTTTACAATCCATTGATCTATGTGTGTATTTTTGTGCCAGTACCGTATTATTTTGATTGGTATCACTTTTAGTTTAAGTTGAACTCAAAAGGGTGATACCATCAAATTAACTCCTCAGAATATTTTAGTTATCTGGGCTATTTTTGGTTTCATACAAATTTTATTAGTATTCTAGTTCTGTGAAAAATAATAGGGATTGCATTGAATCTGTAGATTGCTTCTGGTAGTATGGACATTTTAGCAGTATTAATCCTTCCAATCCAAGAAGCACAGTATATCTCTTCATTTGTGTCATTTTTAAAAGATTTTATTTATTTATTTATTTATTTATTTGAGAGGAAGAGAAAGACAGAGAGCATGTACAAGCAGGGGGAGTGGTAGAGGGAGAAATAGTCTCCCTGCTGAGCAAGGAGTCCAATGTGGGTTTCAATCTCAGGATCATGGGATCATGACTTGAACCAAAGTCCACTTAACCAACTTAGCCACTAAGAAACCCCATCATCTATGTCATTTTTAAATTTCTAGTCAGTATCTTATTGTATTCATTCTACAAGTCTTTCATTTCCTTAATTAAATTTATTCCTAGGTATTTTTGATGCAATTATAAATGGGAGAATTAATGTCAGTACCTAACATTCATAGTTAGTATATATAACAGATTTCTATATATTTTGCATTCTCCAATATTACTAAATTTAATAGTTCTGATAGTTTTTTGGTAAAGACTTTAGGATTTTCTATGTATAGCATCATTTGACCTAAAAATAGTGACAGTTTTACTTCTTCCTTAGCAATTATGGTGCATTTTATTTCTTATCTGACTGTTGCAGGTATGACTTCAGTACTATATTAAAGTGGTGACTGTAGACATCATTGTCTTGTTCCTATCTTGGAAGAAAAGCTTCTTACCAGTGATATGATGCTAGCTAGCTCTGTGGGTTTGTCATATATCCCTTTATTGTTTGGAGATATTTTTCCTCTATATACACTTTGTTAAGAATTTTTTATCATGTATGGGCATTAAATTTGTCAAATGTTTTTCTACATTCATTGAGATGATTATATAGTGTTAATCTTTCAGTTTGTTAATGCGGTATATCATTTGATTGATTTGCAGATATTGAACCATCCTTGCATCATTGCTATAAATCCCATTTGATTGTGGTACATGATTGTTTTACTGTATTGTTGAATTCAAATTGCTAATTTTTTATTGTGGATATTTTCATCTCTGTTCCTCAGGGGAATTGCTTTTTAATTTTTTTTTTGTAGTGTCCTTGCATGCTTTCAGTATCAGGGTGATGATGGTATAGTAAATGAATTTGGAAGCATTCCTTCATTTTTGAAATAGTTTGAGAATGATGGATTTTAACTCTTTTTTAAGTATTTAATAGAATTCACCTATAAAGTCATCTGGCATTGACTTATATATGTGTTTTTTATTAATAATTAAACTTTATTCTGGTGATTAATCTGTTCATATTTTTTATTTCTTCCCAATTGACTCTTGGAATATTATATATTTCTAGGAATTTATAAATTTCTTTTAGGTTGTCTGATTGGTTGGTATAAGGTTTATTTATTTTTTTGGTATATAATTTATTGTGTAGTCTTTTATAACCTGTTATATTTCTTTAGTCTTGGTTATAACTTTTCTTCTTTCTGATTTAATTGACTTCTCTCTCTCCTACTTTCGTAATGAATCCAGCATCCTGCTCTGTGTCCATTTTTATTTGCTTTAAGGTATTTTTTTACTTCCTCTTCAATTTCTTTCTTCACCAATTCATTGTATATGAGTTTAGCCTCCATGTGTTTGTACCATTGCCAGTTTTTTGTGTGTGATTGATTTCTAGTTTTATACTGTAGTAAAAAATAATGCTTAATATGATTTCAGTTTTCTTAAGTTTATTGAGACTTATTTTATGGCCCCAACATGTAATTTATATTGAAGAGCTCTCCATGTGCACTTGAAAAGAATGTGTATTCTGCTGGTTTTGGATGGAATGTTCTATATACACTTGTTAAATCCATCTGATCTAATGTGTTTAGATGTATCTAATCTGTTAGATCCATCTGATCAAAACTGCAGTTTCCTTATTTATCTTTCTGAATGATCTATCCATTGATAAAATTAGGCTATGACAGCCTTGTACAGCCACCTGGGCTGCCCCCAGCTTTTTTTTTAATTCCCATTTATATGGAATATTTTTTCCATTCCTTTATTTTCAATCTGTATCTTTAGTTCTAAAATAATCCCAGTATATAGATGGGTCTTTTATGTTTATCTATTCAGGCCTGCCATGGCTTTTGATTAGAGTATTTACATTTAAAGTAATTATTAGGAGCAGCCTGGGTGGCTCAGCTGTTTAGCACCAGCTTCTACCCAGGGTATTATCCTGGAGACCCAAGATTGAGTCCCACGTTGGACTCCCTGCATGGAGCCTGCTTCTCCCTCTGCCTGTGTCTCAGCCTCTCTCTCTCTCTCTCTCTCATGAATATTTAAATCTTTTTTAAAAAATAAAGTAATTAGGGGATCCCTGGGTGGCGCAGCGGTTTGGCGCCTGCCTTTGGCCCAGGGCGCAATCCTGGAGACCCGGGATCGAATCCCACATCGGGCTCCCGGTGCATGGAGCCTGCTTCTCCCTCTGCCTGTGTCTCTGCGCCTCTCTCTCTCTCTCTGTGACTATCATAAATAATAAAAATTTAAAAAAAATTAAAAAATAAAGTAATTATTAGTAGATATGTACTTACTGACTTCTAGTTAATTACTTTTTGGTTGTTTTGTAGCTTTTTATTCTTCTCCTCTTGCTCCCTCCATTTAATTTCATGACCTCCTTCAGTGCTATGCTTTTTAAAATTTATTACATATCTATTGTAGACTTTTTATTTCTAATTACCATGAAGCTCTTATATAACACCCTATATATATAGCAGTCTATATTAAGTTGATGGTCTGTAAGTTCAAACCCATTCTAAAAGCACTATATTTTTACTTCCTCCAGTGTATTTTATGTATTTGATATTTTATTTTACATTTTTATTTCACATATCCCCCTATTATTATTGTAAATATAATTACTTTAAATAAATTGATTTTACTACTTTTGTCATCTAGCCTTCAAATTTGCTTTATAAACGATTGATCTACTACCATTTTTAAAAAGATTTTATTTATTCATGAGAGACACAGAGAGAGAGACAGAGACATAGGCAGACAGAAAAGCAGACTCCCTATGAGGAGCCTGATATGACACTCAATCCCAGGACTCTGGGATCCCAATCTGAGCCAAAAGCAGATACTCAACCACTGAGCCACCCAGGAGACCCTGATCTACTACCATTACTATATATTTGCTTCTACCAATGATTTTTTTTAAAAAATAATTTTCTTTTACTATGACTTTATCTTTATCTTCTGCTTAAAGAAGTCTTTCCTTAAGATTTATTTATTTATTTTAGAGAGAGAGCATGTGAGCAGGGTGAGGAGAAAAGGGAGAAGGACAGAATCTCAAGCAGAGTCCTCACCTAGTATGGAGCCCAATAGAGGGCTCCATCTCACAATTCTGAGATTATGACCTGAGCTGAAATTGAGTCAGATGCTTAACTAACTGAGCCACCCAGGTGCCCCTAAAGAAGTCTTTTAACATTCTTGTAAAGCCAGTTTAGTGGTGATGAACTTCTTTAACTTTGATTGTCTGGGAAGTTCTATCTCTCCAATCTGAATCATAAACTTGCCAAGTCCATATTCTTAGTCATAGGTGTTTTCCTTTCAGCACTTTGAATATATTAGGCCACTCCCTTCTGGCCTAGAAAAATTCTGCTGAAAAATCAGCTGATAACTTTATGAATTTCCCTTGTATATAACAATTTACTTTTCTCTTGCTGCTTTTTTGTTGCTGTTACATTATGCTGTGCTCACTAGTTACCACATTTCATCATACAATACTATTACAGTACCAGTGACTCTATTCCCTATGCAATACCATTTATCTCATAAATTATTCATTTCATGGCTAGAAGCCTGAATCTCTCACTCCCCTTCTCTAATTTTCCCCATCCCTCTACCACCCCCCACTCTCTGGCAAACATCGTTCTCTGTATTTATGGTTCAGCTTTTGCTTTTTGTTCATTGGTTCTTGTTTTCTTTTTCACATATAAGTGAAATCATATGATATATGTCTTTCCCTGACTTATTTCACTTAGCAAAAACCCCTGAAGGTTAAAATATGTTGTCACAAAAGGCAATCTTTTATTTTCTATTATGGCTGAATAATATTCCATTTTAGATATAAAATGTGTGTGTATATTGTATATATACCCTACATATTCTTTATCCATTTATCTATTGATGGATTCTTTTGCTGCTTTTAAGATTTTCTTTATTTTTAATTTTTGACATTTTAGTTATTATGTGTCTTGGATGAAGATCTCTGGGTGCATCCTTTTTTGTGTGTTTCTGAGCTTCCTAGACTTAAATGTTCTGTTTCCCTCCCCAGGTTAGAGAAATTTTCAACTATTATTTCTTCAAATAAGTTTTCTGCCCCTGTGTCTGTTTTCCTTTGGGGTAACCTAAAATGTGAATATTAATATAGTTGATATTGTCTCAGAGGTCTCTTAACATATCCTCATTTTTAAAAATTCTCTTTTCTTTTGTCAGCTTGATGATGTACACTACCCTGTCCTCCAGATCACATTTCTTCCACGTCATCTAATCTGTTGATTCCCTCTTGTGTATTTTTTATTTCAATTATTGTATTCATTAGCTCTGAATTTTAAAAAATATTTTCCATATCTTTGAAGTTTTCATTGAGCTTATTCACTCTTCTCTCAAGACTGCTGGATATCTTTATCAGTACTTTGAACTTATTACCACATAGAATGCTTTTGTCCATTTTGTTTAGTTTTTTTCTGGAGTTTAACCTTATTTCATTTGGAAAATATTTCTCTCCCTTGTTGTCTGACTATTTTTATTTACTAGATAGATCTCCTATTCTTGAAGGGTATGGCTTTACATAGAAGGTGTCCTGTTGGGTCCAATAGTGTAATCCCTGATGGTCACCAGGGTCAGCCTCTATGGGTGTCTCCTGCATGGGCTGCATGCACCTTCCTTTTGTAACTGGGCCATAACTGCTGCTGGCACACAGTTGGGTGGGGCTGGACCCTGGCCCAGCTGACTGAAATGCCTGGCCACAACTACTGTGTGCATGCTGGTGTGTGGGCTTGCCTCTGGCACATCTAGATGAGAGGCTCAGCTGTACCTTCTGTGGGAGTGCTTCTGGCTGGGATTGTCATCCTCCCAGTACGGCTGGCTTCAAGACTCAGCTGTGATTATTATAAACATGCTGGTGGGCAGGATTGGTCCCCTCCTAACTATAGCAGGAGTGAATTTAAAAGGGCACCAGTCCCTATCAATGCTATTCACCATGTGTGGCAAGGCAGGAGCTGTGTTGGAGGAGTTTCTGCTAGGGCAGGTGGGTGAACAAGGTTGGTCCACAGGAGAATGCCAGGGCAGAGTGAGTGGTGCTAACAAGTTAGATGAAAAGCATCAGAATTGGCTCCTACTAGCATCAGGGCACCTATGCAGGATGAAGAGCAATAAAAATTCCACCAAACAGTTATTCTGTTCCCAGAGAAATTTCCTACAGATCCCTGCCCATCCAGCACATGCCCTAAAATTAGTAAACAAATACCCTTATGTATAGGCCTGGTGCTTTGCAAAATTCTTCTTCTGTGCTCTTTCTAAGAGAAAGTGATATTGTGCAGGGACCCATTTTCCTCCTGTTATTGATTTCTCATTTCATTGCATTGTGGTCTGAAAAAGATACTTGGTGTGATTTCAACCTTCTTACATTTGCTAGGACATATTTCATGACCCATCATGTAAACTGTACTGGAGGATGTCCCTGTGTGCTTGAGAATGGATACTGTTGCTATTGGGTAGAAATATGGGCACATACATATCTCTTAGGTCTATTTAGTCTAAAATGTCATCCAACTCCATTATTTCCTTATTGATTTTCTACCTGAATAATATCCATTCTTGGAAGTAGTGTGTTGAAATCCCTTGCTATTATTGCATTGCTATTTTTTGCTTCACATCTGTTAACAATTTTTAAATATATTTAGGTGCTTATATGTTTAGAATCATTTTATCTTCCTGATGAATTGATCCCTTTATCAATATGTAATGACTTTCTTTCTTGTCATACATTTTGACTTAAAGTCTATTTTGTCTGATATGAGTAGAGCTACCCCTGTGTTCTTTTGGTTTCCATATGGCTGAAATATCTTTTTTTAATCCCTTAACTTTCAGCCCGTGAGTGTCTTTAAACTTAAAAGAATCTCTTGTAGGCAGCATATAGTTGTATTTTGTTTCTTTTTCATTCATTCAGCCACTCGGTGTCTGAATTTAATTATAGAATTAAAACATTTACATTTAAAGTACTTATGTTAAGAATTTACTATTACCATTTTACTGTTTTCTTATATCTTGTAGTTTCTTATTTCCTTCTATTCTTGCTACCTTTCTTTGTGAATTGATGATATTTATTGTAGTGGTATGCCTTGGTTCTTTCTGTTGTTTCTGTACATATTATAGATTTTTGCTCTGTGGTTATCATGAGGCTTTTATAATATGTCTTATAGATATAACTTCTATTTTAAACTAATAACACTTTCTATTGCATAAGTGATTTCTATACATTACTTTTAACCTTCCCACAACATGGTGATTTCTGAATTTACATTTTCATATTGTGTGCCCATTAACTAATAATATAGTAGCTCTTATACTTATTTTCGACATTTTTGTCTCAACCTTCTATTTTGATTTCAGATTGATTTAAATGCTGCCAATGACAGTATTAAACTATTTTGAACTTGACTACATATTTGCCTTTACCAGTGAATTTTACACTTCTATATATTTTCACTTTACTGATTATTATACTTTTGTATTTGCTTGAAGATTTCCCTTTAACAATCCTCATGGTGCAGGTCTAGTGGTAATAAATTTCCTCAACTTTTGTTTATCTGGGAAGGTCTTTATTTTTCTGTCATTTCTGAATGACTACTTTGCTAGGTAAAATATACTTTGTTGACTTTTCTAAAAAATTTGTTCATTTTGAATATATTATACTACTCTCTCCTGTCCTTCAAGGTATTTGCTGAGAAATCTGCTTTATAGCCTTATTGGGATTCTCTTGTATAAAATATTTTTTTATTTTGCTCCTTTCAAACTTCTTTGTCTTTTGATTTCTGAGAACTTGATTATAATGTGTCTCCGTGAAGATCTCTTGGGTTGAATCTGAGGATCTTTTAGCTTCCTGTACCTAGATGGCCATATCCCTTCTAAGATTTGGGAAAATTCCAGCTGTTCTTTCTTTGAATGAATTTTCCTTCCCTTTCTTCCTCATTTCTATTTCTGGGACTCTCATAATATAAAATCTCTATTTCTTTGGGATCATTTACTGGAATATTATTTTGTTTCTTTGCTCATATCATGTTTCCTTGACTTTTTCTTTTCTAATGGCTTTGTATTTGATGTCTGCACATCTAAGGGTGCATTCACCTCTCTCAGTATCTTTTCTTTTTAATTTTATTTATTTATTTATGATAGTCACACACAGAAAGAGAGAGAGAGAGAGAGAGGCAGAGACACAGGCAGAGGGAGAAGCAGGCTCCATGCACCGGGAGCCTGACGTGGGATTCGATCCCGGGTCTCCAGGATCGCGCCCTGGGCCAAAGGCAGGCACTAAACCGCTGCGCCACCCAGGGATCCCAACCCAGTATCTTTAGCCTGGCTGCAGTGAGTAAAGACTTTCACCTAGCAATGGCCATAAGAGCACCACTTTCATGTCTTTAGTTCCTGAGAAGGCACAGTGGCAGATTCTCCATTCCACTCTATCAGCTGAGGTTGATGTTTGTCTGAATGTAAAGCTTTTCTGTATTTACGACTACAGAGGATCTGTAGATGGTAGTAGCAGGTAGAGCTATTGAGATCTTCAGAGTAACAATGGCTGTATACTTTCTGTTCCTTTTTTTTTTTTTTTTCTGCCCCTGTGGACAGAATTTCTAGCCAGGCAGATCTTTCATGGTACCTGGTGTGTAGTGTGCTGGCATTGAGAGGGCTCACAACAGTATTGGAGCCAGGATTCTAGAATCTGGCACACATGGAACTACCATAGCACCTGGGTCCTGGAGCACAAGTCTTTTGCTGAAGTTGTGGTACTGGTGTCTAGTGTTTAGATATCCCAATGGTACCAATACTTGGATATCAGCAGCTCACTACTGATACCCAGTGACTCTGGCAAGGGGAAGGAAAGATAGAGCAAAGGCCTGGGCCCTGGGAGGACAAAGTACAGTGGAGTTCAGCTTAGAAGGCACAGTACAATAGCACAGCCTGGGATTTGGGGTCAAAGTCTCATTTCTGATCCCAGGAGACAGTCACAAAATAGCAGCATGACTCCAATGACATCCAATGATCCAATGATCATCATCACAGTGATGTGATGGAACCTGGAATACTGGGAAGAGAATAGCAGGGCAAAGCCCTGGAAGTATATTCAGTGCTGTGAACTGGGACCCAAGGGACAACTCTGGCACAGGATGGAGCTTAAGGCATCATTATCACCCCCCACTCTAATCAGATGAGCCAGAGCCTTGATGTGGGATGGAGGGCAAATTTCAGGGCAGCAGCAGTAGTTGTCCAAGTTCCTCTGTGAGCTTGGAAAAAGTTGTCAGTTATTTTTTCTAAATAATTTACCTTCCTATTTCTTCTGAAATCTCCTTTTTTTCTAGTATTTGTTCTTCTATTGGAATCTGTAGATTACAGAGATGGTTTTTTCCATTCTTTCTCATTCTTTTTATTTGTTCTCCTTTGGGTTACTTCAAACGTCTTATTTTCTGACTCACTTATTTTATCTTTCATTTGCTCTAGTCTGCTGCAGATTCTATCTATTGAATTTTATATTTCATTCATTAAATTCTTTAGCTCCAGAATTTGTTTGGTTCTTTTTAACAAATATATCTCTTTGACAAATACATCATTTTATTCATTTTTTCTGATTTCAGTGAATTGTCTGCCTGAGTTTCCTTGTAGTTCATTGAATTTTCACAAAAGCATTCTGATTTCCTTATCAACTAAATCACATAATTCCATGTCCCTGAACTTGATCATTTAATTATTGCTATCTTTTGGTAATGACAAGTTTCCTTGATTTTATTGATTTCTTTTTTTACTGTTTTTCATAGTTTTCTGTTGCTGCATTTACATTTGAAGTACTAGACACCTTTTAAATCTTTACTAGATGCTTTCAGATTGAATATACTTCTAATTGATATTGTATATCTTGAATTTTCTCAACCTTCTTGGTTTTCTAGAAGGGAGTGATATGGCTAAAGTTTGTGATTTCTCTATTATCCATGGATATTGTGTCTTTCTGACAGCATTCAGTACACCAGACTTGCTCCCACTGCAGTGGGTGGTGCACACAAGAAATTGGCCATGGAGGTATGGGTTTAGCTCTTGGGCCATCGGGAGTTCCTGTGAACTCACTGGGGAGTTCCTTGGGTGTGGTACTCCCAGAGGCCCATGAGTGTAGTCTGTGCTGAAGTCCTAACTGCAATCAACAGGAACTGTACCTTTTAAAATATCCTTTGATATTCTAATCTTTCCCAAACTTCTACCCACCCCTACTCAGTCATAGAGGTTCCACCTTAGTGTTCTGGGTGCTGCTAGAGAGAGATCGGTTTTTCCAACATGGGTCACACAACTAGGTAGCTAGGTACTCATTTAGTTCTCTCCTTTTCCCTGTGGGAGAGATCACCTCTGATAGGTCAGCCTCGTGCAATGTTCACTTGATGGAGGTGGCAGTACAGGGAAAATCCTCTTACCATTTCTACTATATCCAAACTCATTCATAGATACAGATATAAATAAAAATAAATATAAATATAAATATGAATACACACAGATAGAAAACACATGGGGGTACATATATAATCTTAGGAAGGCCACACTTCTATAAATTCTGTCTTGTTTGTAGGTATCTGCCCAGGTCAGCACACTCCAGGTCTTTCCCCAACATGCCAAAGGGGACTAGAGCTGGTTAGCTTGCTCTGTTTGATCTACAGCTGGTGCCAAGGTCTGTCTACTTGTTACCAGATTTATATGTAGGTAAGACTATTCTCAGGTCCCTTGGCATATGATGCTAGATCCTACAACATGCATAAATATGCTTGTTTACAGATAGATGTCTCATTGTTTAAAATGGTGCACCAAAAGAAAGAACATCTTACACCACCATGATGCTGATGTCACTCTTGATCACCATTTAAACTTAAAGTATTTTTTCAATTTCATGTCCTGGTCCAGAATAATATAGTGAGAAAATTATGTACCAAGTAAGAGCTTCAGAACCCATTTGTGTGTCCAACTCCCACCCCCACCCCAAGATCTAGTATCAGAAACTGAACTCTGCTTTCAGAGTGGCCAAGAGCAAAGATCAGCAAAAGAAGACTGTCATAGCTCTCCAAATCAGGTCTAAAGTCCCACACAGTCACCCATGGTCTCTGTCCAGTCTCATTGATCCCAGCCACTGCATAGCCTGAATATCTCATAGCCTTCTTTTACTCAATGAATCTTTTTTGTTATAACTCTTATTACTTGTTACTGAGTCTGTTTCCAGGGTTCACAGGTCTAAATCCCATGAGAGTTTAAACTAGATTGCCTTTTACAGTGACACCATTTTTACTTCAAAGGGCTTTGCAAATTAGAGACGGAGGAATTAGCCCTATTCCAAGCACAAGCTCAACTTTTTGAAGACACTTGGGCCCAAATCTTTTATGGCAGATTCTTAGAAAATAAGACTATAACTGGTCCTGCATCTATATACTACAACATTTCTCTATAATGCCTTGCAGATGTTCCACATTAAGTAGCCATAAGTGTGAGGGTCCCAGTCCTCATGTTCTGACTTGATCCAGTGTTAGAAATATCGAAAACTACTATCACTGAGTATCAAGCAGGGAATGTTTACTATGAATACTAATGCAGAAACTATGCCATAAGTCAGTCCTCCCCTGACTCTGTTGGTTACCATACCATTAATGTTTTATGTTCTCCTCTTAATTCTGTGATCATTATTTCCTAGTTTTTCATTTTCCCCCAAATAAAGTGTGTTCCCAAGGTTAAGACCTTAGAAACAGAAGTTTTCTGGTTCTGGAGTTAGAAAGAACTTGATTATGAAAAATATCTTAGGCATTGCTCCTTTTTGCAATAGAAAGTAGATTCTTAGTGGGCTTTACAGTTCTGTTGTTATGGTCAACCTAAGTTATAATTGGTAATTTTAATTTTGCTAGAAAATTATCTATTTTCTCTACATTTTCAAATCTCTCATGAAATTGCATATAATGGTTTTTAGTCTGTGTATGCTTGTGGCTGCATCTCTGTTTCATCTCAAATGCAAATATATTTGTTTTCCTTTCCACCCAACCTTTATATGTTGGGCTTTTCTCTTCCACTTGCCTTTTTAGAAGACCTCACCCATACTCATTGTTTTAGTTTATCTTCAGTCCTAATCTCTTCCTTGAGCTCTAAAACTGCAAATCTTCACTGCCTAACCTAACTTTCCTTATGGACCTTCCAAAGGCACCTCATATATGTTGTACAAATGAAACTCATCACTTCCTGTTAGCCTAGATATCTCTACTCATTTATTTCAGTGAATGGCATAATCATCTGTAAGCCCTATATTCTCATTAAATCCTGTTTGTTGTATATCCTAAATACAGCTTAATTCTATCTACATTATCTACATTATCTCTATTGCCACCACTACTGAGTTACCAGAATTGCTTTCTTGAATGTCGATACTGCCTGGTACATGGGCTCCATACATTTCTTTTGTCATCTCACTAATGGATTCTCTTTATATAGCCTAAGCAATATCTTTTTTATTTTAATTTTGAAATAAATTCAGACTTATAGAAAAATTGCATAGATATTTAAAGTTATATCTTCTTGATTTCTTTAACATTATGTTTTTATCTTTTTGTCACTTTTTTATCATTTTAGTTTAAAGTCTCTTTTGTGTGACACAGTTACCTTTTGTTGAGTTTGGGTGGTGGTTTGCTTGAAATATTTTTTTGATCCCTTCACTCTCAGTCAATAGGAATCTTGGCTTTTTCAATCCATTGAGCCATTCTATGTTTTTTGATTGGAGAATTTAATCTATTTACATTTAAAGTAATTATTGATATGTAAAGACTCCATATTGCCATTTTTATTGCTTTCAGTTTTGTAGATCCACTATTCTTTGTTTCTTGTCCTGCTGTGTCTTTTGTGTGTTTTGATATGCTATAAATATGCTTTGATTTTTGTAGCATACAGATACAAAATCTGTGGAATAACTACAGATTTTGTCCTGAGCTAACATGAAACTTACAGAAGATATGTTGAAATTATAACATTCTATTTAAACAGAGTGAAACCACAATTTCAATGGAATTCTTATGCTATCTCCTACTCTCACATTTTAGATTTTTGATGTTATAATTTACATGTAATATATTTTATACTGTATAACTAGCACAGATTATTATAGTTATGATTATTTTTCCTACCTTTGCTTTTAAAACTAGAGTTGTAATTGAAATATGCACAACCATTAACATATTACAGAATTTAACTTTACACATTTGCTGTTACCAGGGAGGTTTGCACTGTCATCTTATGTTTTTACGTTGTTAATTGATGTCTTTATTTCCACTCAAATAACTGTTTTTAGCATGTCTTATAAAACATGCCTCATGGTAATGAATTCCCTCAGCTTTTGTTTATTCAGGAAAATCTCAATCTCTTTTTCATTTCTGAAGGACAGCTTCCTTGGGTAGAGTATTCTTGGTTGATTTTTTTTTCAATATTTTGAATATCTTATCCCATTCTCTTCTAGATTGAAAAGTTTCTATTGAGATATCCACTGTTAATTATGAGGGGTTCTTTGTATTTAACTTACGTCTTTTATCTTGCTACTTTCACAATTCTTTGTCATTGATTTTTCACAACTATTATTATTATTATAGATAATAATGCTATCTATACGCCCATTCTGGTTCAATCTATAAAGTTACTTTGGGCCTCTTGGATCTGAATGTCCATTTCTCTCCCCAGGTACATTTCAGCCATTATTGATTTAAATATACTATCTTTCCCTCTCTCTCATTTTTTTGGAATTCCTGTAATGCAAATAATGTTCTTTTCATTCTGTCCCATAAGTCCCACAGGCTTTCATTCTTGTTCATTCTTCTTTTTTCTTTTTTGCTCCTCTGACCAGTGTCAATCAAGTGTCCTGTCTTCCAGATTGCTCTTCTGCCCCATAAGTTCCACAGGCTTTCTTCACTCTTGTTCATTCTTTTTTTTTTTTTCCTTTTTGCTCCTCTGACCAATTCCAATCAAGTGTCCTGTCTTCTAGATTGCTGATTCTTCTATCAAGTCAGCTTTTGAGTCCCTTATTAAGTTTTTTAGTTCAGTTATTGTATTTTTTTAAGCTCTAGGATGGCTCGGTATGTTTTTTTATGGTTCCTGTTTTTTCTTAAACTTCTTGATTTGTTCATGCATTTTTCCCTAAATTCATTTAGTTATCTGTGTGTTCTTGTAATTCATGTGAATTATTTAAATAGAGGATTATTCTGAATTCTTTGTTCTTAAATATCCACATTTTGGGGGTCAGTTATTAGAATTTTATTAGTTTCCTTTAGTGTTATCATACTTACTTGATTTTTCATGATCCTTGATTCCTCACAATTATAACTATGCATTTGAGTAAGTGGTCTCCTCTTTCAGAATTTTCAGATTTGTTTTCACAGAGATAGTTCTTCACCAGTCACCTCTGTTTGGGTTTCTGGATATGCCATCCTTGTACAGTTGGGGCCTACTATTAAGGTATATTTTCATACAAGAAAAATTGTTTGATCTCTGAGGCTAGGGATGGAGAGGTGGGGAGGTATGCCCCTCTCTGAGAACAATTGTATAAAACTACAAGCTTTGCTCCTGCTCAAGTGAGGCTCAGGAATGGGCTTCAAACTTTCCTGGATTTTCTCAAGTTTTCCATATGATCAGGACTGATATTACACTCAGCAGTAAGTCAGACTATAAATTAACTTCCATGCCCTAATAGGGCAGCACATCAGGTTCTAGGGGCTGCATGGCTTATTGTTTGGGAACCCAAGACAGGCAAGACTGTTTACTGAATGTCCTAGTCAGGTGAGGCCATTGTTTTAGCTCTACAGACAGGGAAAACCATGGACTATACTTTCTAAGTTCCACTCTAAGCATGACTGTTTGATAGGTGATGCAGCTTCCCATGTATTCTGTAAGGTCCCTGGTGGTGAGTTAAATTCTGTATTCAGCATAAGTGGAGCTATGGATTAGTTTTCCTGCCTAATTACAGCAGGAGAAGCAGCTTCTGAGGACACTAAGGCTCCTTGTTTGGGGTCTTGATTTAAGCTGACCCATGCCACTGGCTGAGCACGGTCACTGGCTTGGCTCTGGGGATGATCAGATCTGCCCACATGACTCTTGCCTGGTTTAAGCATTTCTGGGTTATGTACCAGTTTCCAGGTGTTTTCATTGGCCTTTCCTGTCAGATGGGGCTGGGAGCCATGTTCCACAGTGGGTGAGGCTATTAATTAATGCCACTGCCTGAACATAAAAGGGAAACCCTCTATGCCAAGAACTAAATTTTCTCTGAGGACAGTCAGTTCTGCCCACCATCCTTTCAGTTCAAACATTGTTAACTTAAAAGCTTCTGGGGGTATATGCCAGCCCTTCATGTCAGATGGAACTGGGGCAATGCTCTGTAGCAAATGGGGCTATGACTTAGTTCTCCCTGCCTGGGTGAACCTGGGAGGACCCACTTGAGGCAACTCCCAAATTTCTAAAAAAGATCTTCAGGGGCAGAGAAGGAGGAGTCATGCTTACTCCCCAGTGGTTATACCCATGACTAGCTCTTCTGCACTGACATGGGTACACCATGCTCTAGAACTAGTAAAACTCTCTGAGGATCTGCAGGAGGCTGTACCCCATGAGTTTCCTGGTCAGACTGTTCCACTGATTTAGTTCTTTAGGTGAGAAAAGACACAAGTTGGGACTACTACTGGGCTCTGTAGGTACGGACTCAGTTTGCCAAGATCTGAGTGGCAGTGTTTGCAAGACCCTCCTGTCTCCTCCATCAGGGATTCCCAGTGGCTGAGCCTGGCAGATTCCTCTGTTATTCCCACGGGGCAAACTGGAATAGGGGCTCCCATGAAATGACCTACAATACTTGGGGAATGTTTTTACATTGGATTCTCTTTTCCCACCAGGGGAACTATGGATTCCAGGAAGATCCCTTAGCTACTGGCATCTTGGAGAGTCAATGCAGTCGGCTTGTAACCATTCCTCTTACCCTTCTATTGTTATTAGGTCTTCGTGGTGGAGGGGTTGCTTCAGCCTCACTCTCATGCTCTAGGATTCTCTCACTGATGTCTTGTCCATGAGTAGTTGTTAGTTGTTCTTTTGAGAGGAAATGATGTCATAAACAGTCTACATTGCCATCTTTGTGACATCATTCCTGGCACTCTCTTCTTCTGTGTCCATGTTAGGCTTGTTCGTTTTTGTATTGTTGTAGCCTTATGTTTTCAACATAATTTGGTAGTAGAATTATATGGTGATAAATTAATGTTTGTTTATTTTCTTATATTGCATTCCAATAATTGAATGTTTCTGAAGCAAAAACTATGTATATATATATATATGTAATATTATAAATTATGTTTATAGAAACCATCGCTTAATAAACTGATGTATCTGGCTTTTTAATTTTATTATTTTAAGTTTTAACATGCATGAACATAAGTGGACAAAACGTTGTAAACATATAGCTCAACCATCACAAAGTGAACATTTGTGTAACCTCCATCTAGATCAGGAAGTAGAGTATTGCCAGCATGTTAGAAGGACTTCTAATGCCTCTTCTCTGTTTCTTAAAAGTAACTACCATGACTTTTAATAATATACTTTGGGTTTTTCTGTTTCTTGAACTTTATATAAATATAATCTTATAATATATACTTATTTTTGTCTAGCTATTTTTGTTTGCTTTCTGGTTTTTTTGTTATAGAAAACCTTTTGTATATAGACCTTGTATTTAATGACCTTACTAAGCTTATTTATTGATCCTGATATTTATCTGTATGTATTTACTACAGAGTTTACTATTTATAAAATTATGGCATTTGCATTTAATAAAAAATTTATTTCTGCTTTTCCTACCCTTGTATCTTTTTATTGCCTAATTTCAATTACTAGGAATTCTAGTACATATTTTTTATCTTCAATTTCAAGAGGAAAGACTTCAACATTTAACTTTGAAGCCCAATTACTACAGATTTTTGTATATGTTGATTAAAGGAAGCTGCTTTCTATTTCTAATCTTCTAAGGCTCTTTTGTTCTTGTTGGGGTGGGGTACTTGGAGTCAGATACTTAATTTTTTTTCTAGTTGTACTGAGATATAATTCACATATAACATTGTATTAGTTTAATAATGTATTAATAATGATTTGATATTTGTATATATTATAAAATGATTACCTCAATAAGTCTAGTTAAATCCAATAACTCGCAGTTACATTTTTTCTTCTGATGCAAACTTTTAAGATCTATTCTCTTAACTTTGAAATATAAAATACACTATTATTAACTATAGTCAGCATGTTGAACACTACATCCCCAAAACTTGTTTATCTTATAACTAGCGGTTTGTATCTTTTGACCACCTTTACCTATTTCCCCACCACTCAGCACCTATATCTAGCAACCACTAATCTGTTCTCTATTTCTATGTTTGGCTTTAGATTCTGCATATAAGTGAGATTGTACACTATTTATGTTTCTCTGTCTGACATTTTTATTTAGCATAATAACCTCAAGGTCCAACCATGTTGTCACAAATGAAAGGATTTCTTTTCTTCTTTAATACCTGAATAATATTCTACTTTGTATGTGTGTATACACATAGAGACACAACATAGTACATCTCCTTTGTCTATTCATCTGTCAATAACACACTGTTTCCATGCCTTGGCTCTTGTAAATAATGCTGCAATGACCATGGGGTTGCAGATACATCTTTGAATAATGATTTAATATCCATTGAGTATATGTACACAAAAGAGGATTTCCTGGATCATATGGAAGCTCTACTTTTAATTTTTTATAGTACCTCCATACTGTTTCCCATAATGGTTGAATGAATGAACATGTCCATACACAATGCAGAAGTGTTCCCTTTTTCCACATTATAGACAACTATTATTATTTGATGACAGCTCTTTTAACAGATAAATACATGTCTCACTGTGGTTTTAATTTGCATTTCTCAGATGAAAAATGATGTTTAATACTGACTCTAGTACTTATTACTTTTGGGAACAAGTCTATTTAGTTCCTATGCCAATGCCTTATTAGGTTTGCTTGGTATATTTATTTTTTTGCTATTGAGTGTATGACTTTATATATTTTGTATATTAAATCCTTATCAGATATATCATTTATAAACATATTCTCTCATTCAATAGTGTGACTTTTCCTTTTGTTGAGTATTTCATTCACTATGTAGAAGCTTTTTAGTTTGATACAGTTATGCATGCTTATTTTTACTTTTGTTGCATTTGATTTTGTATGCTAAAAGGAGTTTTAAAGTTTCAATTTCTACATATATTTTGAGTTCATTTTTGTGTATGGTGATATAGGTCTAATTCAATTCTTTTGCACATGGCTGTCCAGTTTCCAACACCATTTGTTGAATAGATGGTCCTTTCCTCATGGTATATTCTTTGACACTTTATCATAAATTTATTGACCATATATGCATGAGTTTATTTGAAGGCTGTCTTTCTGTTTCATTAATATGTGTGTGTGCATTTATGCCAATTCCATACTGTTTTGATGAGTGTATTTTTAAATGTACTTTGAAATGATGAAGTGTGATGCATCTAGCTTTTTTCTATCTTGAGTGTTTGAGGTCTTTTGTGGATCTACATATTTTAAGATTGTTTTATTTCTATGAAAAAAATGCCATTTGAACTTTGATATGGATTGTGTTGAATCTGTCAATCACTTTGGGTACTGTGGACATTTTAATAGTATTTATTTTCCCAATCCATGAGCTCAGAATATCTTTCCATTTTATTGTCTTCATTTTTTCCATTCATGTCACAGTTTTCAGTGTACAGATATTTCACCTCCTTGAGATTATTAAATTTATTCTTAGGCACTTTATTCTTTTCTCAATTTTAAATGGGATTTTTAATTCAGATATAACTGACATAATATTTTGTTACTTTCAAGTATACATAATGATTCAATATTTGTGTATATATTGTGAAATAATAACCACAAGAAGTCTAGTTTATATTTGTCACCATGTTCAGTTACATTTTTCCTTGGGATGAAATTTTAAGATCTATCTCAGCAACTTTCAAATATACAATACAGTATATGAGCTATAATCACCATGTTTTGCCTTATATATCCTGTGACTTATTTTATAACTGGAAGTTTTTACCTTTTGAGCCCCTTTACCCATTACACACACTCCACACCCCAGCCTCTGACAACCACGAATTTCAACCTATGACTTCATGGGTTTTTTTCTTTAATATTAGAGAGATTATATGGTATTTTTCTTCCTCTGTCTGAATTATTTCACCTAGCATAATGCCCTCATGGTCCATTCAAGTTATTACAAATGGAGAGATTTCCTTCTTTTTGTGGCTGAATAATATTCTTTGGGTTGTGTGTGTGTGTGTGTGTGTGTGAGAGAGAGAGAGAGAGAGAGAGAGAGAGAGAGAGAGAGAAGACTATATATATACCACATTTTCTTTATCCACTCATCCTTTGATAGATACTTACATAGCCTCCTTGTCTTGGCTATCATAAATAATACTTCAATGAACATGCAGGTGCATATATCCTTTTGAGTTAGTGTTTTTGTTTCTTTTGGATAATTACCCAGAGGTGGAATTACAATATCACATGGTAGTTCTACTTTTTATTTTTTGAGAAAATTCCATACTGTTTTCCATAGTGGCTCCACCAATTTATATTCCCACCAACAGGGCACAAATACTCCCTTTTCTTCACACTATTGCTAGTACTTGTTATCTCCTGTCTTTTTTATGATAGCCATTCTAACATGTATGAAGTGATATCTAAATGTGGTTTTGATTTGCATTTTTCTGATTAGCAATGTAAAGCATATTTTCATGTACCTATTGGTCATTTCTGTGTTTTCTTTGGAACAATGTCTTTTCATCTTCTCTGCCCATTTTTATTCAAATTGTTGGTCTAGGTGGGGTTTTTTGCTATTGTCTTAGGTTTTAAAAATATGGGATCCCTGGGTGGCGCAGCGGTTTGGCGCCTGCCTTTGTCCCAGGGCGCGATCCTGGAGACCCGGGATCGAATCCCACGTCGGGCTCCCGGTGCACGGAGCCTGCTTCTCCCTCTGCCTGTGTCTCTGCCTCTCTCTCTCTATCTGTGTGTGACTATCATAAATAAATTAAAAAATTAAAAAAAATATTAACATCTTATTAGATATGTGGTTTGCACATATTTTATCAAATTATGTTGATTGTTTCTGCTGTTGGTGGTGGTGGCTTCTTTTATTGTGCAGATTTTTAGTTTTGTTTATGTTTATGTTTACATTTGTTGCTTTTTGGTGTCAAATTCAAATAATCAACACCAAGGCTGATGTCAAGGAGCACACCTCTTAAAACTCCTTCTAGGTGTTATGATTTTAGTAGTTACATTCAATCTTTAATGAATTTTGAGTTGACTTTTGGGTGTGGTGTATAATAGCCATTCTTTCGCATGTGACTGTCCAGTTTTCCAAGCACCACCTTTATCAGACTATCATCTTCTCATTGTATAGTTTTGACTTTTCATCATAAATACATTGACTATGTGTGTTTATTTTGAACTTCTATTCATTAATGTATATGTCTGCTTTTATGTCACTATCATACTCTTTTGATCAGTAGAACTTTGTAATGTAGTTTGACATCAGGAAGTATGACACCTCCAGTTTTGTTCTTTCTCTAAACCACTTGAACTTTGTAGGGTCTTTGTGGCTCCATATAAATTTTAGGACTGTTTTTTCTATTTCTGCCAGTAGAATTTTGGTAAAGGTTGCATTGAATCTGTACCTTACTTTGTTAATAAACACATTTTCACAGTATTTTTCCAATAATCACAGAACATCTTTCCATTTATTTGTGCAATCTTCAATTTCTTTCATTAATGTCTTTTAGTAGTCCCTGTACAAATATTTTACCTCTTTGGTTATATTTATGATTAGTATTATATTCTTTTGATACAGTTATAAGTAGAAGTGTTTTTGTAATTTCTCTGATTATTATTATTGTATAGAAATACAACTATTTGTGTATTGATTTTGTATTATGCAACTCTACTGAATTCATTTATAAGTTATGTTTTTTGTGGTCTGTATATATCATCCACAAATTCTGACAGTTTTACTTCTTCCTTACAAATCCGAATATACTTTATTTCTTTTTCTTGTCTTATTGCTGCAGTGGGTACTTCCAGTACTGTGTTGGATGAAGGTGGTGAGTACACATCCTTGTCTTAATCTTGATCTTAGAGGGAGAACTTTCCTTTTTTTTTTTTTTTTTTTTTTACCAGTAACAGTGTGTTTTTCAAATATAGTCTATTATGTTGAGGTATATTTTCTTAACCCAATTTGTTGAGAGTTTTTTTTCACAAACAGATGTTGTATTTTGTTTAATGCTTTTTCTGAACCTATTGAGATGATCATATGACATTTATTCTTCCTCTTATTAATGTGATGTGTCATGCTGATTGATTTGACTATATTGAACCATCCTTGCACAGCTGAGATAAATCATACTGTATTATGATGAATAATTTTTTAATGTATTGTTGAAATAGATTTGCTAATATTTGGTGAGAATATTCACATCTGTGTTTCATCAGAGTTTGTGGCCTGCAATGTTCTTTTCTTGTAATTTCTTTGGTTTTGATCATGGTAATTCTGACCTCACAAAATGCATTTGGAAGTATTTCCTCATGGATTGAAAATTTGGAAAAAGATTGGTATTAATTTTTATTTAATATTTGATAGAATTCACCAGTGAAACCATCTGTTTGTAGGGAGGTTTGTAGGGAAGTTCTTATGACTGATATGTTCTCCTTAGTAGTAACTGTCTATTCAGATTTCCTATTTCTTCCTGGTTCAATCTTGATAGGTTAAATATTTCTAGGAATTTATCCGTTTTGTTTACATTGTCTCATATATTGGCATATAATTGTTTGGAGTGTCATATCCTTTATATTTGTGTGGTATTGCCAAGGACTTTAAAAATCATGAGTAGATATTGAATGTCTTTAATTGCACTTTATGTATCTGTTAAAATGATCATTGTAACTGTCCTCCTTTACTACATAAGCATGTTGATTACACTGATTGGCTTTTGGGTACCAAACCAAGCTGGCATTCCCAAAATAAACCAATAAAACCAAGATTTATTGTCCTTTTTACATATCCCCAATTTTGATATTTTAAGATTTTTGAAATTCAACTGTTATTTTCCTTATAATATTACATTTTCGTATCAAGATTAATTAGGTGCTGAGGATTATCTCTATAAGTTCCTATTTTCTGAAGAGTTATAAAATTTAGCATTAATTCTTGGAAGATAGCATTAGTGAGACTTCTGAGCCTTAAGTTTTCTTTATAGAAAGGTTGTTGATTATAAATACAATTTATTTAATATAATTCTGATTTTTCATTTCTGTGTCAGTTAAGATCAATCATCATTGACATTTTTGTGAAATGTGTCAATTTTGTCTAGCTTACCAAACACTCTTTATTTAAAACATATTTATTTTAAACCTTTTAAATGTTTGCAATGGGATATATATTGTTGTCTCCTTTTATAACCCTAACATTAGTTATTTGTGGTTTCTACCTATTCCCTTTTAATGAGTCTATTCTGGATTTAATAGACTTATTATTCCTTTCTAAGAACTAACTCTTAGCTTTATTGAATTTCTTTCTTGATTGTTATTATTTCATTAACCTTTTCTCTTACCTTTACTCTTTCTATTTGGGAGAGGGACTTTCAATTACTTTATCTTATTCTAACTTCTTGAGATGAATGCTTAATTATTTTCAGATCTTATTCTTTACAGATATATTAATAAGGATATAAACTGAAGCATAGCTTTATCTGCTTCTCATTGATCTATTTGATTAGTAGTAATATTACTTTTGTATATTTGTATGCATAGGCCTGTATTTTATCACTTAAAATAATATTACATGTACTTTTATTTACCTTATAAGCCTTTTAACTATTTTATTTTAAAATTTATGTCATATTAATTTGATAAAAATGGCAAGGGGGTACTTTCAACTTCCCACTGAGGAAGACAGATCAAAAAGATGTCCACACTTATTCCTTTTTGTTTTGTTTTGTTTTCAATTTTATTAGTTTCAGGTATAAAACAGTGATATGACAATTATATGAATCACAAAATGATCACCACAATAATTGCAGTTAGCATAGTCACCATACAAAATTATTATAATATTATTGACTATATTCCCTATGTGACTTATTTATTTTATAACTGGAAGTTTGTACCTTTTAATACCCTTTGCCTATTTTGCCCATTCTCTCACCGACATCCCACTGGCAACCACAAGTTTCTTCTCTGTATTTTGAATTTGTTTCTGTTTCTTTTGTTTCTCTCTTGATCATTTATTTTCTTATTTAGATTCCATATATATGTGAAATCATTTGAGATTTATCTTTGTCAGACTTTTTTCACATAGTATAATATTTTCTAGGTCCATCCATGTTGTTTCAATGGCCAGATTTCATTCCTTTTTATGTCTGAGTAATATTCCATAGTGTATGTGTACCACATCTTTATCTATTCATATACCAATGAATAACTAAGGTTGCTTTTATATCTTGGCTATTGTAAACAAAGCTACATAGTGGTGCATCTGTTTTTCAAATTAGTGTTTTCATTATCTTCAGGTAAATATCCAGGAGTGGATATATTAGATTTTATGCTATTTCTATTTTTAATTTTTTGAAGAACCCCATAGAGTTTTCTATAGTGTTTATGCAAATTTACATTCCCATAAACAGTGCAGATTCTTGGCAACACTTATTTTTTCTTTTTCCTACACTAACTGTTCTGACCAACGAGGTAATATATCATTGTAATTTTCATTTGCATTTTCTCAATGATTAGTAATATTGAGCATCTTTTCATGTGTCTGTTGGCCATCTGTATGCTTTCTTTGTAAAAATAATTTTTCATCTCCTCTGCCCATTTTTAGATTATTTGTCTTTTTGGTGTTGAATTGTATGATTTGACTTCTTTATATATTTTGGATATTAACACCTTATGAGATAGATTTTTTGCAAATAAACTCTCTCATACAGTAGGTTGTATTTTCATTTTGTTGATGGTCTTTCTATTGTGCAAAAACTTAATGTAGTTCAATTGTTTATTTTTGAATTCATTCATTTATTCATTTATTTATTTATTGCTCTCAACTGGAGACACAGATCCAAAGAAGTGTTCCTAAGGCCAATGTCCAAGAGTTTATTACCCATGTTTTCTTTTATGAGTTTTATGACTTCAGGTCTTACATTTAAGTCCTTAATCTAATTTGAGTTTGTCTTCGTGTATGGTGTAAGGGGTCCAATTTCTTTTTCTTGCATGTGCCTGTTCAATTTTCCCAATACCATTTTATTGAAATACTATCTTTTCCCCTATATTACATTCTTGCCTCCTTTGTTGAGATTATTTGACCATATAAGCATAGATTTATTTCTGAGATCTCTGTTCTGTTATGCTGATCTATCTATTTATTTTTGTACCAGTATCATACTGGTTTGATTCCTATAGCTTTGTAGCATAGAATAAAGCATGGGATTATGATATGTCTAGCTTTGTTCCACTTTTTCAAAATGGTTTTGGCTATTTGGGGTCTTTTGTGGTTTCATAGAAATTTTAGGATTATTTGTTCTAGTTCTGTGAAAAATACTTTTGGTGCTTTCATGGAGATTGCATTTTTTTTCTGTAGATTCCTTTGGGTAATGTGGATATTTTAACAATATTAATTCTTCCAATGCATGCATGTATATTTTTCCGTTTAATTTGTATCCTCTTAAAATGTATTTCTTCAATGTCTTCAGTTTTCAGAGTACAGATCTTTTGTTTTTCAGTTAAAATTGTTCCTAAATAATTTTTCTCCTTTCAAATGCCATTTTAAATGGGATTTTTTCTTAATTTCTCTTTCACTAGTTTTTGTTACTCTATAAAAACAAGACATATTTTTGTATTTTTTATTTTATACACTGCAACTTTACTGAATTCATCTATTCTAATAGTGTTTTAGTGAAGTCTTTATGGCTTTCTATATGTAGTATCATGTACCCCACAAATAGTGTCAGTTTTACTTCTTTGCTATCAATCTGAATACATTTTATTTCTTTATCATTGCCTTGGCTAGAACATCCAATATTGTGTTGACTATAAGTGGTGAAAGTAAACATCTTTGTCTTCCTCCTGAATCTTAGAAGATAAGGAGATAGGAGTTCCACCATTAAGCATTATGTTAGCTGTGAGTGCCCTTTATTATGTTGAGGTGAGCTTCCTCTAAACCCACTTTATTTAAGGGTTTTTATTGTGAACAGATTTGTATTTTATTAAATGCTTTTTCTGGATCTATAAGATGATTATATTTTATCCTTCCTCTTGTCAATGCATCACACTGACTGATTTGTGGCTATTAAACTATTCTTGCATCTCTAGAATAAATCCCACTTGATCATTAGTGATGATCCTTTATTTTTTTAGGTATGATTCTTTAAATGTATTGTTGAATTCAGTTTTCTAATATTTTGATGAAGACTTCTGCATCTAAATTCATCAGGAATATTGGCCTATAGTTTTCTTTTTTGTAGTGTCTTTGGTTTGGGGATCAGAGTAGTGCTGGTCTCATAGAATGAGTTGGGAATTTTTCTTACCTATTTTTAAAAATAATTTGAGACTAGGTAATAACTCGTCAAGTGTTTGGTAGAATTCCTGCGAACCCAACTGTTGCTTCACTTTTGATTTTGGGGAGAGTGTTTTTATTACCAATTCATTTATCTTACTACTAATTGATCTGTTCAAATTTACTAATTTCCTGATTCACTTTTAGAAGATTTTATGCTTCTTGAAATTTATCCATCCCTGGGCTGTCTCATTTGTTGGCATATGATTTTTATCATATTCTCCCATAATCTTTTCTATTTCTGTTGGTCATCATTTCTCTCTTTCGTTTCTGCTTCTATTTAATTGAGTCTTCTGTCTTTTTTTCTTGATGAGTTTGGTTAAAGGTTTAACTTTCCAAAGAACCACCTGTTGGTTCCATCGATCATTGCTATTGTCTTTAGTGTCTATCTCACTTATTTCCACTCCACAATTTATTATTTCCTTCCCTCTACTAAATTTGAGCTTTGTTCATTCTTTTTTTCCTAGCTCCTTTAGGTGTAGGGTTAGGTTCTTTATTAGATATTTTTCTTTTCTTACTTCTTGTGGTAGGCCTGTGTTGTTATAAACTTCCCACTATGTAACATCCCTCTTAGAACTGCTCTTGCTGCATCCCAGAGGTTTTGGACCATTGTGTTTCATTTTTATTTGTTTCCTGTACTTTTTAATTTCTTATTTCCTGTTGACCCATTAATTGTTTAGTTGCATGTTATTTTCCTCCACAGATTTGCATTCTTACCAGACTTTTTCTTGTGGTTGATTTCTAATTTCACAGTGTTGTAATCAGAAAATATGCATAATATAATTTCCATCTTTCTTAATTTATTGACACTTTTTTGTGATCCAATATGTGATCTCTCCTGGAGAAAGTTCCATGTGCACTTAAAGTTGTTCTCACCTGTGTTTTGGATGGAACGTTCTGAATTTATCAATTACATCCATCTGGTCCAATGTATCATTAAAGGCCACTGCTTCTTTTTGATTTTGTATTTGGGTGATCTGTCTATTGATGTAACTGAAGTGTTAAGTTCCTCTACTACTGTATTACTATCGACTTAGTATGATGTTAATGAGCATATTTTTATATTTTTATTCAGAAATTACCTATGTTGCCATCTTTGTGACATCACTATTGGCATTACTTCTGTATCAGTATTTGGTTTGTACATTCTTATTGTGTCCTTATTTTTTTGACATACTTTGGTAGAATCATGTAGTGATAAATTAATTGGTTTTGTTCTATTGCATTCAAATAATTGATTATTTCTGAAACCAAAATTATGTATATTGTAAATTATGTTTATAGGCACCATTGCTTTTACTTATTTTTTTAAAGATTTTATTTATTTATCCATGAGAGACACACAGAAAGAGAGAGGCAGAGACACAGGCAGAGGGAGAAGCAGGATCCGTGCATGGAACCTGATGTGGGACTCGATCCCGGGACTGCAGGATCATGCCCTGGGCCGAAGGCAGGCGCCAAATGGCTGAGCCACCCAGGGATCCCGGCACCATTGCTTTTAAATTGACTTATACGGTTTTATAATTTTATTATATTAAATTTTAAAATTCAGATAAGTATACAAAATATTACAGCTCAACTGTCACAAAGTAAATATTTGTAAAAACCTCCATTTAGATAAAAAAATAGAGCATTGCCAGCATTCTAGAAGGACCCTAATGCCCCATCCCTGTTTCTCAAAAGTAAGTACCATGACTTTTATTTATTTTTTTTTTTTTGTACCATGACTTTTAATAACATACTTTGTTTTCCTGGTTTTTGAACTTTATGTAAAATAGGATCCTATGATATATATTAATTTGTGTCTAGATAATTTCCTTTGCTTTCTGTTTATTTGTATAGAAATACTTTTTTAAAAAGATTTTTATTTATTTATTTATTTAATTGAGACATAGAGAGGCAGAGACATAGGCAGAGGGAGAAGCAGACTCCCTGTGGGGACTCCGATGTGGGGTTCAATCCCAGGACCCCAGGATCACAACCTGAGCCAAAGGACAGATGCTCAACCACTGAGCAACTCAGGTGCCCCAGTATAGAATTACTTTTGTATCTAAACCTTGTATTTCATGATTTCACTAAGCATATTTTTATCTCAAAATGTATCTATATATTTACTACTGGATTTACTATTTATAAAATTACAGCATTTGCATTTAATATTTAGTTCTTCCTTTTCAACACTGTATCTTTTTTCTTTTTCTTGCCTTATTACATTGACAAGGAATTCTAGTACGTATTTTCTTATCCCTAATTTCACTATCAAGTAAAACAGTTGCTATGGTTTTTTTGTATGTGTTGATTAGATCAAGGGAACTTCTTTCTATTCCTAATTTTCCAAGGCTTCTTTTGGTTGGGGTGGGGTGCCAGAGTGACATAAGTCATTTTTTTTCCAGTTTATTGAGCTATAATTCATATAATATTGTATTGATTTAAGGTATACAACATAATGATTAGATATATGTATATATTATAAAATGACTACTTCAATAAGTCTAGTTAAATCTAACACCTCATGTACTTATAATTTTTTTCTTGTGATGCAAACTTATAAGTCTTAACTTTGAAATATAGATTATACTATTATTAACTATAGTTACCACATTGCCCATTATATTCCCAGAACTTATTTACCTGGAAATTTGTATCTTCTGACCACCTTCAACTTTGTCCCCATTACCCACCACACACATCTGGCAAACAACAGTCTGTTTTCTGTCTCTGTGAATTTGGCTTTTTTATAATCCATTTATAAGTGAGATCATACAATATTTGTCTTTCTGTCTTCTTGCTCTTAGCATAATACTCTCATGGTCCATCCAGGTTGTTGCAAATGGTATGATTACCCTTTTTTATATGCCTGAATAATATTCCACTGTGTGTATGTGTGTAGGTGTTTGTGTGTGTGTGCACATGTGTGTGTATATGCCATCTTCATCCATTTATCTGTCAACAACACTTAGGTTTGCTATATGCCTTAGCAGTTATAAATAATCTTGCAATAAATATGGGGATGCAGATATCTATTTGGAATAATAATTTCATATCTTTTGAATGTATATCCAGAAGAAGATTTGGTGGATCTTATGGTAGCTCTATTTTTTAATTTTTGAAGAACTTCCACACTGTTTTCCATAATGCTTGAATCAATTTATGTTCCCACTTACAGGGCAGGGCTGCCTTTTCTCCACATTCTCAACAACACTTGGTATCTATCTTTTTGATTACAACAATTCTAACAGATAAAGAGATATGTCATTGTGATTTTGATTTGCATTTCTCTCATGATAAGTAATGTTGAGCACTTGTTCAAGTACTTGTTGGCCTTGAAAAAAAAAGTCCATTTAGTTCCTTTGCCTATGTATTAATTGGATAGTTTGTTGTTGTTGCTGCTATTGAGTGTATGACTTCTTTATATATCTTAAATAGTAAGCCCTTATTAGATATATGATTTGATAATATATTCTCTAATTCAATAGGTTAGCTACCTTTTGTTGATCATTTTATTTGTGGTGCAGAAGCATGTTAGCTTGATGTTGTCCCACTTGTTCACTTTTGCTTTTATTGCCTTTGATTTTGGTGTTCTAGATGAGTTTTATGGTTTCAGATCTTATATGAAGTCTTTAATAAATTTAGAGTTATTTTTGTGTATGTGTGATAGAAAGTGTTCTAATTTAATTATTTTGCATGAGGCTGTCAAGTTTTTCCAGCATTGTTTATTGAAGGGATTGTCCTTTCCCCACTACATGTTTTTGGAAAGTTTATCATAAATTTAATCACCATATATCCATAGGTTTATTTGTGGGCTCTCTTTTCTGTTTTATTACTCTATGTGTCTTTTTTTTATGCCAGCACCATACCATTTTGACAAGTACACTTTTGCAATGTACTTTGAAATCTGGAACTGTGCTGCCTACCTCCAACTTTCTTCTCTCTCAAGAGACTGTGACCATTTGGGGTCTTTTGTAAATCCATATAAAGTTTAGGATTTTGCTGTGAGAAATGCTATTAGGATTTTGGTAGGGATGGTGTTTAACCTGTAGTTAGTGGTAGTGTTGACAGTTTATTTTTTTAAGATTTATTTATTTATTTGAGAGAGTGACAACGAGTGAGGAGAGAGGCAGAGGGAAAGAATCTTCAAGCAGGCCCCCCACTGAGCATGGAGCATCATGTAGGGCTCGATCTCACAAACCATGAGAATTATGACCTGAGCTGAAAGCAAGAGTCAGATGCCTAACCAGCTGAGCCCACAGGTGCCCCAGTGTTCACATTTTAATATTAATTGTGCCATTTAATGAGCATGCATATCTTTCCATTTAATTGTATGGTCTTCAGTTTCTTTTTAATGTCTTTTCAGTACTCAGTGACAGGTTTTTTACCCACTTGGTTAAATTTATTACTGGTATTTTGTTCTTTTTTATTCAATTGGAAATGGACATTTTCTTAATTTCTCTAATTATTCATTATTATTGTATAGAAGTGCAACTGTTTGTATATTGATTTCATATCCTTCAGCTCTACTGAATTTATTTATCACTTCTAACAGTTTTGGGGATGGTATCTTTAGTTTCTGTATATAATGTCATTTATGATTTGGACAGTTTTATTTCTTCTTTACCAATTTGAATATTTTTTATTTCTTGATGCAACTAGTATTTCCATTACTATTTTGGACAAGTGGTGAGAATGCATACCCTTGTTCTTGATCTTATAGGAAATGCTTTTAGTTTTTCACCATTAAGTATGCTGTTAGCTATAGGTTTTTCTTGTATTTCCTTTAGTGTATTAAGGTATGCTCCCTCTAACTCTGCCTAATGGAGTTTTTATCATGAACAGGTATTGTATGTTGTCAAATGCTTTTTCTGTACCTATTGAGATGATCATATGAGTTTTATTCTTCCTCCTGTTAATTTGATGTATCACACTAATGGATTTTAGGCTATTGAACCATATTTGCACAGCTGAAATAAGGAACACTGGGTCATGGTGGATAATTTTTCTAATGTGTTGTTGAAATTGCTTTGCTAATATTTTGTTGAAGATATTTGCATATATGTTTTATCAGGGATATTGGCTTGCAATTTTTTTTCTTGCAGTTTCCTTGTCTAGTTTTGTTATCAGGGTAATACTGACCTCATAAAATGTGAAGTGTTTACTCCTCAATTATTTGGAAAAGTTTGAAAAGTGTTAATATTTTTAAAATATTTGTTAGAATTCACCAGTGAAACCATCTATTCCTAGACTAGTGTTTGTAGGGAGGTTTTTATTACCAATTCATTCCTGAGCAATAATTGATCTATTCACATTTCCTATTTCTTCATGATTCAACTTAATAGATTTTATGTTTCTAGGAATTTATTCATTTTTTAGGTTGCCCAATTTGTTGGCCTAAAATGTTTTATTGTAGTGTCTTATAATCCTTTGTATTTGGTGGCATTGCCAAGGCTTTTTAAAGCTGTGGGTAGATATTAAATGTTTTAAATTTTATGCCTCTGTTAAAATGATCATTATAATTTTTCCTCTTTATTTAGCAAGCGTGTTAATCACATTGGTTACTTTGAATACTAATCCAAGTTGATATTCTCAGAATAAACCAATAAAAGCAAGATTTATTATCTTTTTCACATTTTCCCCAATTCACTTTGATAATATTTAGGATTTTTGAGATTGAGATTGAAACTTATTTTATATTTTTCACATTTTGGTGTCAAGTGTCCTTAGGCACTGGAGATCATATTTTTAAGTTTCCTAATCTCTAAAGAGTTGTAAAATTTAGCTTTAGTTCTATAAAAAGTTTGAAAGAACTAATGAGTGGGACTTCTGAGTCTGAAATTTTCTTTCTGAGAAGGTTGTTATAAATCCAATGTATTTAATATTATTTTGAGTTTTATATTTCTTCTTGTGACATTTAAAGTCAGTCACCCCTGACATTTTTTAGGAACATGTCAATTTCATCTACCTTATCAAACACTGCTTAAACTGCTCATAATATTTTATAATTTTTTTAGTGAATGCAGCAGAATCTCCAATGTTTTCTCTTTTTTTTATTCCTCATGTTAGTTATTTGTGTTTTCTACCTGTATTCACTTAATCAGTCTATCCTGGATTTAATAAAGTTTACTAATCCTTTCCAAGAACCAACATTTATTTAATTTCATTATCTTTCTTATTTTGTATTGTTAATTTTTTCTTTTACCTTACTATATCCTTCTTTCTAATTTGGGGGGAGTTTAACTTCCTTATCTAACTCTAACTTATTAAGGAGAATCCTCAGCTGATTTATTTTTAGATTTTATTCTTTATAAATACATAAATTTAAGGCTATAAACTTTAAGCATGGCTTTAACTCCTCCTCACTGACTGTTTTATTAGTAGCAGTAGTGCCTTTGTATTTTTGAATGCATAGGCCTACATTTTACCACTTACTTGAAAAATAATTATTACATCTACTTTTATTTATATACCATTATAAGCCTCTGAACTATATTTTTATCTTAAGCTATATAGAGCTTAAGCTATATAGAGCCAGATATCAGGAGGTGATTTGTACTCCTATGCTATAGCAATAATATAGATAGCAACATGAGCTTAAGACCAAAAAAAAAAAACCCACAACAACTTAGAACTATAGTTCCCCAATGATCAGGTAAAAAGGCATACCTTCTAGTGAAGACCTCAGAAAAAGAAAATATATATATATATAGAAGATTTTATATATATATATATATATATATATATATATATATTCTCTCTATGACCTTTTGCATATGTTCTGCTTTAAATTCAACATTCTGTAGACCCAGTATTTCTTATTCTTGAGGAATAGGGTGACTCTAGCTACTTCCTGTTGGAAAAGGATATAGGTCAGGATTTGAGAAATGAAACTGCCTTGCATTCAATTGCAGATATTCCCTAATACTATGTTGAGCCCCCGTCCTTTTTAGAGCCATTATTTTGGAAATCTCACATGTACGTAGTCTTAATATTTTATTTCACACTCCATAGCAAAGTAAATTAGGTCAATTCAGTTAAACAATTGTCTCATTTTAAGAGGCAGTTCTACAGGTTAGCTTGCAAAGTCAAGCCTATACTGTGTAAGCAGTGGATAGAAATTAGTCAGATATGCAAGGAATCCATACAGATTTGTGATCTAGTGCAGTTTTATAAGTAAACAACAAGCATTCAAGAACAATTCATCAGTACTGGAATCTAACACCCCTAAATGTGTGTTACTGAAAAATAGTTTTTTTCTCTAAACTAATACTATTTCCATCAAAGATAGCCAAATTAAAACTAATTTGTAAAACAAGTTCAGTTGATTTTAACCCCTTATTGGTTATATCGTTTGTAAATGTCCTCCCATTCAGTAGAGTGCCTTTTATTTTGCCTTTCCTTTTGGTAGTTTCCTTTGTTGTGCAAAAGTTTTTCATTTTGGTGTAGTGCCAATAGTTTAATTTTGCTTATATTTCTCTTGCCTGAGGAGGCCTATCTAGAAAAATATTACTAAGGCTGATGTCAAAAACATTATTGCCTGTTTTCTTCTGGGAGGTTTATGATTTCAGGTCTCATATTTAGGTCCTTAATCAATTTTGATTTCATTTTTGTGTATGGTGTGAGAAATGGTCCAGTTTAATTCTTTTGCACATAGCTGTCCAGTATTTTTCATTGTATATTTTTGTTTCCTTTGTATTAGATTAATTGACCACATAAGTGAGGAATGGGGGGAGAACTCTATTCTATTCCATTGATCCGTGCCCATTTTTATGCCAGCACTATACATTTTGATTACTACATCTTTGTACTACATCTTGAAATCTGGGACTGATACCTCCAGCTTTGTTCTTTCTCAAGATTGCTTGGGCTTTCAGGGTCTTTGTAATTCCATACAAATTTTAGGACTGTCTGTTCTAGTTCTATGAGAAATGCTGTTGGTATTTTGATATGGGTTGCATTGAATCTGAATATTTCTTTGGGTAGCATGGATATTTTAATAATATTTCTTTTAGTCCATGAACATAGAATATCTTTCCATTTTTTTGTGTCATGATTGATTTCTTTTATCAGTGTTTTATAGTTGTCAGAGTACATGTCTCTCACCTCTTTGGTTATGTTTATTTCTAGGTATTTTATTCTTTTTGGTGCAATAGTAAATCGAATTGTTTTCTTAATTTCTTTTTCTGCCACTTTATTATTAGCATTTAGAAATGCAACAGATTTCTGTATATTAATTTTCTATTCTGCAACTTTACTGAATTCATTTATCAGTTCTAACAGTTTTCTAGTGAAGTTTTTTGGGTTTTCTATGTATAGTTTCATGTCATCTTGAAATACTGAAAGTTTTACTTTGTTACCAATTTTAAGGCCTGTTATTTGTTTCTCTTGCCTGATCTGCAGCTAGGATTTCCGGTACTATGTTAATAAAATTAGTGCGTGAACATCTTTGTCTTGTTCTTGATCTTAGCAGAAAAGGATTGTTTTTCTTCATTCAGCATGAATGTTTGCTGTGGTTTTTAATATAAAGCCTTTATTTTTTTAAGGTATGTTCTCTCTAAACTCACTTTATTGATAGTTTTTAATCATGAATAGATATACTATCTTGTCACATGTTTTTCTGCAACTATTTAAATGATCATATAGTTTTTATCCCTTCTCTTCTTAATGTGATACAGCACATTGATCAATTTGTGAATATTGAATCACACTTGCATTCCTGGAATAAATTCTACTTGATTGTGATAAATGATGTTCTCATGCATTTTTGGTATTGATTTGCTAATATTTTGTTGAGAAATTTAGCCTCTAAGTTTATCAGAGATATTGCCCTACAGTTTTCTCTTTTGTGTGTGTCTTTAGGTTTTGTATGAGTTATGTTGACCTCAAAGAATAAATTTTGAATTTTTCCTTCCTCTTCTATATTTTGGAATAGTTTGAAATGGATAGGTATTAATACTTCTTTAAATGCTTGTGGTATTCATCTGTGAAGCCATCTGGTCCTGGACTTTTGTTTGGAGTTTTTTTCGTTACCCACTCAATGTGATTACTGGCAACTAGTTTGTTCAAATTTTCTTTCTTCCTGATTCAGTTTTGGATAATTATGTTTCTAGGAATTTACCCATTTCTTCTGTATTGTCCTGTTTGTTGGCATATAATTTTTCATAATAGTTTCTTATAATCCTCTGTTTCCTTTTTTGTTGGTTCTTATTTCTCATTTCTTATTTTACTTTGGTCCTCTTTTTTTCTTGATGAGTCTGGGTAAATGTTTATCAATTTTGTTTATCTTTTTAAAGAATGAGTTCTTGGTTACATGATTTGTTTTATTCGTTTTAGTCTATATTTCATTTATTTCTGCTCTAATATTTAGTATTTACTTTCACTACCTGTAGGCTTTGGTTTTTCTTCTTTTTCTAGTTCTTTTAAATGTAAAGTTAGATTGTTTATTTGAGGTTTCTCTTATTTATTGAAGCAGGCCTGTATCACTTAAACTTCCCTCTTATAACTGCTTTAGGTGTATCCCAAAGACTTTGAACCATTATGTCTACTTTGTCTCCGTTTTTTATATTTGACTTCTTACTTAACCCTCTTATTTTTTTAGTAGCATTTTATTTTGTTTCCATGTTTTGTGTTCCTTTCAGATCTTTTCTTATAATTCATTTCTATTGTGGTCAGAAAAGATGCATGATATTTCAAAAATAATAGTAAATACATTGAGACTTGTTTGTTTGAGGCCTCATATGATCTATCCTGGAGAATGTTCCATGTGAACCTGAAAATAATGTGTATTCTGCTATTTTTATATGGAATACCCTGTATATAGCTTTTAGGTCCATCTTGTTGGTGTTGTTCAAAACCCCTTTTTCTCAATGATTTTCTGTCTGGGTTACTTCTCCATTGATGTAGTTAGAGTATTGAAGCCCCCTTTTATTATTTATTATCATACATATCTTCATTTATGTCTATTAACATTTGCTTTATATATTTAGGTACTCCTAAGT
This sequence comes from Canis lupus familiaris, assembly GCF_011100685.1. Taxonomy (NCBI): domain Eukaryota; kingdom Metazoa; phylum Chordata; class Mammalia; order Carnivora; family Canidae; genus Canis; species Canis lupus. Next base: position 20,068,591 of record NC_049256.1, read on the forward strand.
GGAGTGTATAGATATTTACAATTGTTATATTCTTTGTTGGATGATCTTTTTATCGTAATGCAATGCCCTTCCTTGTCTCTTGCTATAGTCTTTGTTTTAAAGTCTATCTTGTCTAAGTACTGATACTCTGGCTTGTTATTGCTTTTGCTTCCATTTGCATGGTGTGTTTGTCCAGCCCTTGATTTTCAGTCTGTATGTGCTTTAGGACTGAATTGAGGTCCTTATAGTCAGCATGTAGATGAGTCTTGTTCTTTATGCAGTAAGATACCCTATGTCTTTTGATTGGAGCATTTAATTCATTTACATTTAAAAGTAATTATTGATAGGTATAAATGTATTGCCATTTTTTGTTTTCTGGTGTTTTCGTAGTTTTGTAGTTTCTCTCTGTTCCTTTCTTCTTTTTCACTCTATTCCTTTGTAGTTTGATAACTTTCTTTAGTGTTACACTTGTATTATGTTTGATGACATTAGTTTGCTTAACATATTTTCATTTTTTATTCTTTTTTTCTGTTTAGCTTAGTTGCTTTCATTACATGTCTTCCTAATTTGTTCTTTTGCATTCTATAATCTGATGTTGAGTCCCTCTAGTGTATTTTTTATTTTGGTTATTGAATTATTCATGTCTAACTCATTTTTTTATTAAAGATTTTATTTATTTTTTCATGAGAGAGAGAGAGAGAGAGGCAGAGACACAGACAGAGGGAGAAGCAGGCTCCATGCAGGGAGCCCAATGCAGGACTCTATCCTGGGACCCCAGGATCACACCCTGAGCCAAAGGCAGATGCTCAACCGCTAAGCCACCCAGGCATCCCCATCTCTAATTCATTTTTTAAAAAATATTTTTTATCACTTTGTTGAAGTACTCAGAGTTCTTCTATTTTTTCTCAAGTCCAGTGAGTATCTTTATTACTATTACTTGAGTTATTAGGCATATTGCTTATCTCCATCTCATTTAAGTCTCTTGCTGTGATTTTATCATGTTCCTCATTTCCTGTGTTTGCTCTATTTGTCTGATTCTCTGTGTATGTTCCTGTGTATTAGGGAGGTCAGCTACATCTTCTGGTGGTGAAAGTCGCGGCCTATGTGGCGTCCTACTTTACCATCTTCCCTGAACCACTTCATCTGTTTCATTGTTTCTTTTTAGAGGAGGGGTGTTGGAGAAGCAGAGGGAGAGAGGGACTATTAAGCAGGCTCCATGCCAACCACAAAACCCAACACTAGGCTTGATCTCACAACCCAAAGATCATGACCTGAGCTGAAATCAAGAATTGGATGCTTAACCAACTGAGGAACCCAGGCACCACTGTTTTAATTTTTCTTATGCTGTGAAGGAATTTTTTTGTATTTTTTTTCAGTTTTAATAAGATATAATTTTATAGTGTAATACAAGTTTAAGATGTACAGCATGCTTTGACTTAAATATATTGTGAAGTAATCGCTACAAATTCAGTTAATATCCATCATCTCCTATAGACAAAAGAAAAAAAAAACATTTACGCACACATGCACGTATGACAAAGAAAACCTCCTTTTTACTTTGTGATGAGAATTCTTAGGAGGTATTCTCATAACAATAGTGTATGGTATGTTTGGAAGTTGTTAAGATCAGTCATCAAGTTGTACATTACTTATTTACCTTATAACTGAAAGGTTATGCCTTTTGACTAGCTTTATCCAACTTTCCTTCCCACAACGTTCCACCTCTATTAGCCACAAACCTAATCTGGAATTGTTTGTTTGTTTTTGGAGGGGGCATTGTTTGTTTTTAGGCTCTATGTATATGTGTGATCATAAAGTATTTATCTCTGCCTGATTTATTTCACTTAGCATAATGTCCTCAAAGTCCATCCATGTTGTGATAAATGTCAAGATTCCTTATTTATGAGTGATAATATTCCATTGTGTGTGTGTGTATGTGTGAGTGTATACACCCAACTTATGTATCTATTCATCTGTTGTTGGATACAGGCTGTTACCATGTCTTGGATATTGTAAATAATGCTAATATATATAATGCCGATATCTTCTCAACATTGTGTTTTTGTTTCCTTTAGATACAATCGCAGAAGTGGAATTGCTGAATTATATGGTAGGTCTATTTTTAACTTTTTGAGAAATTTCAATACTGATTTCCATGGTGGCTCTACCACTGTACAGTCATACTAACAATTTCCAATGATTCCCTTTATTTTACATCCTCACCAGCATTTAATATGTCACATCTTTTTGATAATGGCCATTCTAACAGACATGAGGTGATATCATTGTGGTTTGAATTTTCATTTCCCTCGTGTTACTGATGTTCAGCACCTTTTTATTTACCACTTGTCTGTATGATATATCTTCTTTGAAAAAATGCCTAGTCAGGATTTTTACCCATTTTTAAATTTGATTGTTTTATTGCTATTGAGCTACATGACTTTGTTGTGTCTTTTAGGTATTAACCCCTGATCAGATATATTCCCTATTCCATAGGTAGTCTTTTTATTTTGTTGATCATTTCTTTTGTTGTGCAGAAGGTTTATAATTTCATGTAGTCCCACTTGTTTGTTTTATTGCTTGTGCATTAGGAGTCCTCAAAAAAAGTCTTTGCCAAGACCATGCTAAGGAGCTTTTCTTTTCTAGTAGGATTTATATGATTTCCAGTCTTATACATGAATCTTTAATCCATTTTGAATTAACTTTTGTGAGTTGTGTAAAATAGGGATAATGTTTTTTTTTCTTTTACATGTGATTGTCCAATTTTTCCACCACTATTTAGAAGAGGATGTTGTTTTCCATGAACTATTCCAGGCTTCCCTGTCAAATATTAGTTGACCATGTATGCATGGGTATACTTCTGAATTCTCTATTCTGTTCTTCAGTCGGTGTTTGATTTCATGCACTTACCATATTGTTTTGATTACTATACCATTACTATACCATTTCTCAGGATTTGGGGTTATTTGGGGTCTTTAATGGTTTCCTGTGTATTTTAGAATCATGTTTTGTACTTGTCTAAAAAATCCCATTAGAATCTTGATAGGGATGGCATTGAATCTATAGATGGCTTTGGATACTATGGACATCTTAACCAAATTAATTTTTCTAATCTCTGAACATGGGATGCCTTTCTTTTTGAGTCTTTGACTTTGTTCACCAGGGTCTTATAGTTTTGAGAGTAGAGATCTTTCTGTCTCCTTGGTTAAATTTATTTCTACATATTTTATTGCTTTGATGCTGTTACAAATGGATCTTTTATTTGTATCTTTTTCATATAACTTATTGCTAATGATATAACTCTACTGATTTTGTAGTTACTTTTGTATGTTAATATTGCATTGTTAATTTCGTTGTGCAACTTTACTGAATTTGTTTATTAGATCTAACAGTTGCTTAGTGGAGACTAGGATTTCCTATATATGAAATCATGTCATCTTCAAATAGAGACAATTTTATTTCTTTTTTTAAGGTTTTATTTATTTATTTATTTATTTATTTATTTATTTATTTATTCATGAGAGAGGCAGAGACACAGGCAGAGGGAGAAACAGGCTCCCCACAAGGAGCCCAATGCAGAACTCGATCCCAGGACCCTGGGATCATGACCTGAGCCAAAGGCAGACACTCAACCACTAAGCCACCCAGGTGTCCTGAGACAATTTTATTTCTTCTTTCCAATCATGATGGCTTTGATATTCTTTTTCTTGCCTGATGGCTCTGGCTAGGTCTCCCAGTGCTGTGTTGAATAAGGGTAGTGAGAGTGAGATCCCTTGTCTTGTTCTGATCTTATAGGAGGAGATTTCTATCTCTCACCAATGAGTATGCCATTAGCTATTATCATATATGGTTTTTATTATCTTGAGATACATACCTTCTATATCTAACTGATTAAAATTTTTTAACATAGAGGGTTGTTAATTTTGTCAGTTGCTTTTTCTGTACTGAGATAAATGTGATTTTTTTCTTTCATTTTATTAATGTGATGTATCATGTTAACTGATTTGTGCATGTTGAACTATCTTTGCATCCTTGAGATAAATCCCACTTGATGATGGTAAATGATTCTTTTGATATGCTACTTCACTCAGTTAACTGGTATATTATTGAGAATATCTGCATTTATATTCATTAGGGATATTGGTCCCCAGCAGTTTGTGTGTCTTTGGGTTTTTTGTTTTGGTTTGATTTTAGTTGTTTTTGTTTGTTTGTTTGTTTTTTGTTTGTTTGTTTACTTATAGTGTCCTTTTCTGTCCTTGGTACCAGAGTAATGCTAGTCTATGAATGAGTTTGGGAATTTTTTCTCTTCTGATTTCTTGAAGGGTTTAAGAAAAATTAGCATTTATCCTTCTTTAAGCATTTGATAAAATTCACCACTAAAGGCATCTGATTCTAGGCTCTACTTCACTGGGAGATTTTTGATTACTGATTGAATCTACTTGCTATTAATGACCTGTTCAAATTTTCTCTCTTGATTCAGTTTTGGAGATTGTATGTTTCTAAGAATTTTTTTTTAGATTATCCAGTTTGTTCACGTATAGTCACTTATTTTTTTTTAAGATTTTATTTTTATTTATTCATGAGAAACACAGAGAGGAGAGAGAGAGAGAGGCAGAGACACAGGCAGAGGGAGAAGCAGGCTCCATGCAGGGAGCCTGATGTGGGACTCGATCCCGGGTCCTCAGGATCATGCCCTGGGCTGAAGGCGGCGCTAAACCGCTGAGCCACCCGGGCTGCCCCCATATAGTCACTTATAATCATCTTTCATTTCTGTGGTGTAAGTCTCTTTTTTCATTTATAATTTTTTATTTTGATCCTCTATTTTCTCCTTTGTTGGTTTAGCTGAAGTTTTGTAATTTCACTTATTTTTTCAAAGAATCAATTTAGTTAAACTTTTCTTTTGTTTTCCTCTATTTTCTTCTTTCTACTCTTTATTATCTCTTTCCTTCTGCTAACTCTGGGCCAGATTTGTCTATTTTATCTGGTTCCCAGAGGCTTAGGGTGATATTGTTTCAGATCTTGTTTCTTAATATAGGTGTTTATTGCTATGAACTTCCATTTTAGAACTGCTTTTGCTGCATCCCATAAGTTTCACTGTTTCCACTTTGGTTTCTCTCAAGGTATTTTTTAATTTCCCTTTTAATTTCTTCTTTAATCCATCAGTTCTTCAGGAGAGTGGTGGTTAATTGCCACATATATAAATTTTCCAGTTTTCCTCAATGATTTCTAGTTTTATACCATTGTGGTCAAAGAAAATACTTAGTATGATTTCAATCTTCATGAGTTTGCTAAGACTTGTTTTGTGGCATAGCATATGGTATATCCCAGAATATGCTCCATGTGCACTTGAGAGGAATGTGTATGCTGCTGTTGTTGGAGGATTTCCTGTATATGTCTATTAGGTCCATTTGTTCTGTAGTGTTCAAATTCATTATTAGCTTATTGATTATTTTCCCAGATAATTTATTGTTAATAATGGGGCATTCAAGTCCCCAATTACTACTGTATTTTTTTCCTTTTAGCTTGTTAATTTTTGCTTTATGTGTTTAGCTGCATCTGTATTGGATGCATAAACATGTACAATTATTATACATTCTTGACATATTGGCCTATTTATCATTACTTAATGGCCTTTTTAATTCTTCTTATCATTTGTAGCTTAAAGTCTATCTTGTTTGATATAAGTAATTACTCATGCTTTTTTTGTTGTTACTATTTCCTTGCAATATCTTTTTCCATCCCTTCATTCTATGTATGAGTCTTTAAGGCAAAGTAGATCTCTTACAGGCAACATATTGTTAGATTTTGTTTTTTTCACACATTCAGCCACTGTGTCTTTGATTAAAGAATAAAATACATTTACATTTATTTTTTTCATTTACATTTAATGTAATTATTGATAAATTATAACGTACTTTTACATTTTGTTAATTGAAAAGTGTTGTTAGGAAATCTACCAATAGGGCAGCCCCGGTGGTGCAGGGGTTTGGCGCCGCCTGCAGCCTGGGGTGTGATCCTGAAGACCCAGGATCGAGTCCGGCATCGGGCTCCCTGTGTGGAGCCTGCTTCTCCCTCTGCCTGTGTCTCTGCCTCTCTCTCTCTGTGTCTATGAATAAATAAATAAAATCTTTTAAAAAAAAAATGAAATCTACCAATAGGGCAGCCCAGGTGGCTCAGCAATTTAGCGCCACCTTCAGCCCAGGGTGTGATCCTAGAGTCCTGGGATAGAGTCTCACGTCCGGCTCCCTGTATGGAGCCTGCTTCTCCCTCTGGCCTGTCTCTGCCTCTCTCTCTCTCTGTCTCTCTCTGTCTCTCATGAATGAATAAATAAATAAAATCTTAAAAAAAAAGGAAATCTACCAATAGTCTTAGGGAGATTCCCTCGTATATAACTTCTATCTTTTCTCTTGCTGATTTCAAAATTATTTCTTTGACTGATTTTTGACAATTGTAATGTGCCATCAAGATGTGGCTCTAGGGATCCCTGGGTGGCGCAGCTGTTTGGCGCCTGCCTTTGGCACAGGGCGCGATCCTGGAGACCCGGGATCGATTCCCACGTCAGGCTCCCGGTGCATGGAGCCTGCTTCTCTCTCTGCCTGTGTCTCTGCCTCTCTTTCTCTCTCTGTGACTATCATAAATAAATAAAAAAAAAATTAAAAAAAAATTATTAAAAAAAAAAAAAAAAGATGTGGCTCTAATTGAGTTCAACACACTGAAGATCCTGTAGGCCTCTTGGATCTGGACATCTGTGTCTCCCAATGTCTGGGGTGTTTTCAACCATTATTGTTTTAAAAATATTTTTGTCCCTTTTTTCCTTATTCTGGATTTCTCATTATGTAAATGTTGCTTTGTCTCATTATGTCCCATTAGTCCATTAGACTTTCTTAACTCTTTTTCATACTGTGTTTGGATAACTACAAATGTCTTATAGGTCATTGATTCGTTTTTTAATAAATTAATTTTTTATTGGTGTTCAATTTACCAACATACAGAATAACACCCAGTGCTCATCCCGTCAAAATCCCCCTCAGTGCCCGTCACCCATTCACCCCCACCCCCCGCCCTCCTCCCCTTCTACCACCCCTAGTTTGTTTCCCAGAGTTAGGAGTCTTTAGGTTCTGTCTCCCTTTCTGATATTTCCCACACATTTCTTCTCCCTTCCCTTATATTCCCTTTCATTATTATTTATATTCCCCAAATGAAGGAGAACATACACTGTTTGTCCTTCTCCGATTGACTTACTTCACTCAGCATAATACCCTCCAGTTCCATCCACGTTGCAGCAAATGGTGGGTATTTGTCATTTCTAATGGCTGAGGAATATTCCATTGTATACATAAACCACATCTTTTTTATCCATTCATCTTTCGATGGACGCCGAGGCTCCTTCCACAGTTTGGCTATTGTGGACATTGCTGCTAAAACATAGGGGTGCATGTGTCCCGGCGTTTCATTGCATCTGAATCTTTGGGGTAAATCCCCAACAGTGCAATTGCTGGGTCGTAGGGCAGGTCTATTTTTAACTCTTTGAGGAACCTCCACACAGTTTTCCAGAGTGGCTGCACCAGTTCACATTCCCACCAACATTGTAAGAGGGTTCCCTTTTCTCCGCATCCTCTCCAACATTTGTTGTTTCCTGTCTTGTTAATTTGCCCCATTCTCACTGGTGTGAGGTGGTATCTCATTGTGGTTTTGATTTATATTTCCCTGATGGCCAGTGATACAGAGCATTTTCTCATGTGCTTGTTGGCCATGTCTATGTCTTCGTCTGTGAGATTTCTCTTCATGTCTTTTGCCCATTTCGTGAGTGGATTGTTTGTTTCTTTGGTGTTGAGTTTAATAAGTTCTTCATAGATCTTGGAAACTAGCCCTTTATCTGATACGTCATTTGCAAATATCTTCTCCCATTCTTTAGGTTGTCTTTTAGTTCTGTTGACTGTATCCTTTGCTGTGCAAAAGCTTCTTATCTTGATGAAGTCCCAATAGTTCATTTTTGCTTTTGTTTCTTTTGCCTTCATGGATGTATCTTGCAAGAAGTTACTGTGGCCAAGTTCAAAAAGGGTGTTGCCTGTGTTCTCCTCCTAGGATTTTGATGGAATCTTGTCTCACATTTAGATCTTTCATCCATTTTGAGTTTATCTTTGTGTATGGTGAAAGAGAGTGGTGTAGTTTCATTCTTCTGCATGTGGATGTCCAATTTTCCCAGCACCATTTATTGAAGAGACTTTCTTCCAATGGATAGTCTTTCCTCCTTTATCGAATATTAGTTGACCATAAAGTTCAGGGTCCACTTCTGGGTTCTCTATTCTGTTCCATTGATCTATGTGTCTGTTTTTGAGCCAGTACCACACTGTCTTAATGACCACAGCTTTGTAGTACAACCTGAAATCTGGCATTGTGATGCCCCCAGCTATGGTTTTCTTTTTTAATATTCCCCTGACTATTCGGGGTGTTTTCTGATTCCACACAAATCTTAAAATAATTTGTTCCAACTCTCTGAAGAAAGTCCATGGTATTTTGATAGGGATTGCATTAAACGTGTATATTGCCCTGGGTAACATTGACATTTTCACAATATTAATTCTGCCAATCCATGAGCATGGAATATTTTTCCATCTCTTTGTGTCTTCCTCAATTTCTTTCAGAAGAGTTCTATAGTTTTTAGGGTATAGATCCTTTACCTCTTTGGTTAGGTTTATTCCTAGGTATCTTATGCTTTTGGATGCAACTGTAAATGGGATTCACTCCTTAATTTCTCTTTCTTCAGTCTCATTGTTAGTATAGAAATGACATTGATTTCTGGGCATTGATTTTGTATCCTGCCACGCTACCAAATTGCTGTATGAGTTCTAGCAATCTTGCGGTGGAGGCTTTTGGGTTTTCTATGTAGAGTATCAGTCATCGGTGAAGAGGGAGAGTTTGACTTCTATTTGCCAATTTGAATGCCTTTAATGTCTTTTTGTTGTCTGATTGCTGAGGCTAGGACTTCCAATACTATGTTGAATAGCAGTGGTGAGAGTGGACATCCCTGTCTTGTTCCTGATCTTAGGGGAAAGGCTCCCAGTGCTTCCCCATTGAGAATGATATTTGCTGTGGGCTTTTCGTAGATGGCTTTTAAGATGTTGAGGAAAGTTCCCTCTATCCCTACACTTTGAAGAGTTTTGATCAGGAATGGATGCTGTATTTTGTCAAATGCTTTCTCTGCATCTAATGAGAGGATCATAAGATTCTTGGTTTTTCTCTTGCTGATATGATGAATCACATTGATTGTTTTACGAGTGTTGAACCAGCCTTGTGTCCCTGGGGATAAATCCTACTTGGTCTTGGTGAATAATTTTCTTAATGTACTGTTGGATCCTATTGGCCAGTATCTTGTTGAGAATTTTTGCATCCATATTCATCAGGGATATTGGTCTGTAATTCTCCTTTTTGGTGGGGTCTTTGTCTGGTTTTGGAATTAAGGTGATGCTGGCCTCATAGAATGAATTTGGAAGTACTCCATCTCTTTCTATCTTTCCAAAGAGCTTTAGTAGAATAGGTATGATTTCTTCTTTAAACGTTTGATAGAATTCCCCTGGGAAGCCATCTGGCCCTGGACTCTTGTGTCTTGGGAGGTTTTTGATGACTGCTTCAATTTCCTCCCTGGTTATTGGCCTGTTCAGGTTTTCTGTTTCTTCCTATTCCAGTTTTGGTAGTTTGTGGCTTTCCAGGAATGCATCTATTTCTTCTAGATTGCCTAATTTATTGGTGTATAGCTGTTCATAATATGTTTTTAAAATCGTTTGTATTTCCTTGGTGTTGGTAGTGATCTCTCCTTTCTCATTCATGATTTTATTAATTTGAGTCTTCTCTCTCTTCTTTTAATAAGGTTGGCTAATGGTTTATCTATCTTATTAATTCTTTCAATGAACCAACTCCTGGTTCTGTTGATCTGTTCCACAGTTCTTCTGGTCTCGATTTCGTTGAGTTCTGCTCAAATTTTAATTAACTCTCTTCTTCTGCTGGGTGTAGGGTCCATCTGCTGTTTTTTCTCTAGCTCCTTTATGTGTAAGGTTAGCTTTTGTATTTGAGTTCTTTCCAGTTTTTGAATGGATGCTTGTATTGTGATGAATTTCCCCCTTAGGACTGCTTTTGCTGCATCCCAAAGATTTTGAACCGGTTGTATCTTCATTCTCATTAGTTTCCATGAATCTTTTTAATTCTTCCTTAATTTCCTGGTTGACCCTTTCATCTTTTAGCAGGATGGTCCTTAACCTCCACGTGTTTGAGGTCCTTCCAAACTTCTTGTTGTGATTTAGTTCTAATTTCAAGGCATTATGGTCTGAGAATATGCAGGGGACGATCCCAATCTTTTGGTATCGGTTCAGACCCGATTTGTGACCCAGTATGTGGTCTATTCTGGAGAAAGTTCCACGTGAACTTGAGAAGAATGTGTATTCAGTTGAGTTTGGATGTAAAGTTCTGTAGATATCTGTGAAATCCATCTGGTCCAGTGTATCATTTAAAGCTCTCATTTCTTTGGAGATGTTGTGCTTAGAAGACCTATCGAGGGTAGAAAGAGCTAGATTGAAGTCACCAAGTATAAGTGTATTATTATCTAAGCATTTCTTCACTTTGGTTATTAATTGGTTTAAATATTTGGCAGCTCCCACATTCGGGGCATATATATTGAGGATTGTTAAGTCCTCTTGTTGGATAGATCCTTTAAGTATGAGATAGTGTCCCTCTTCATCTCTCACTACAGTCTTTGGGGTAAATCTTAGTTTATCTTATATAAGGATGGCTACCCCTGCTTTCTTTTGAGGACCATTTGAATGGTAAATGGTTCTCCAACCTTTTATTTTCAGGTTGTAGGTGTCCTTCTGTCTAAAATGAGTCTCTTGTAGACAGCAAATAGATGGGTCCTGCTTTTTTATCCAGTCTGAAACCCTGTGCCTTTTGATGGGGTCATTAAGCCCGTTCACGTTCAGAGTTACTATTGACAGATATGAGTTTAGTGTCATCATGATATCTATTCAGTCCTTGTTTTTGTGGATTGTTCCACTGAACTTCTTCTTAAAGGGGAATTTTAAGAGTCCCCCTTAAATTTCTTGCAGAGCTGGTTTGGAGGTCACATATTTTTTCAGTGCCTGCCTGTCTTGGAAGCTCTTTATCTCTCCTTCCATTTTGAATGAGAGCCTTGCTGGATAAAGTATTCTTGGTTGCATGTTCTTCTCATTTAGGACCCTGAATATATCCTGCCAGCCCTTTCTGGCCTGCCAGGTCTCTGTGGAGAGGTCTGTGTTACCCTAATACTCCTCCCCATAAAAGTCAGGGATTTCTTGTCTCTTGCTGCTTTAAGGATCTTCTCTTTATCTTTGGAATTTGCAAGCTTAACTATTAGATGTCGAGGTGTTGAACGGTTTTTATTGATTTGGGGGGGGGGGATCTCTCTATTTCCTGGATCTGAATGCCTGTTTCCCTTCCCAGATTAGGAAAGTTTTCAGCTACGATTTGTTCAAATACATATTCTGGCCCTCTGTCCCTTTCGGCGCCCTCGGGAACCCCAATTAAATGTAGGTTTTTCTTCCTCAGGCTGTCGTTTATTTCCCTTAATCTGTCTTCATGGTCTTTTAATTGTCTGTCTCTTTTTTCCTCAGTTCCCCTCTTTGCCATCAACTTGTCTTCTATGTCACTCACTCGTTCTTCCACCTCGTTAACCCTCGTCGTTAGGACTTCTAGTTTGGATTGCATCTCATTCAATTGATTTTTAATTTATGCCTGATTGGATCTAAATTCTGCAGTCATGAAGTCTCTTGAGTCCTTTATGCTTTTTTCTAGAGCCACCAGTAGCTGTATAATAGTGCTTCTGAATTGGCTTTCTGACATTGAATTGTAATCCAGATTTTGTAACTCTGTGGGAGAGACGACTGTTTCTGATTCTTTCTTTTGAGGTGAGGTTTTCCTTCTAGTCATTTTGCTCAGTGCAGAGTGGCCAAAAACAAGTTGTATTGGGAAAAGGAGAAAAAGAGAGAGAAAGAAGGAAAGAAAAGAGAAAAAGAAAAAAGGAAAAAAAGGAAAAAAGAGAAGAAAAAGAGAAAGAAAAAGAAAGAAAGGGGGAAAAAAGGGTGGGGGAAATAATCAGAAATCAAAAAGAAAAAAAAAAAAACCACGGAGGAGTATCTTCTGATTCTGTATACTTTAAGTCCCTTGACTTCCCCTGGAACTTGTCCGTCTAGCTGGTCTTCTGGGGGAGGGGCCTGTTGTGCTGATTTTCAGGTGTGAGCACTTGGGGGAGCTGCTCTGCCCCTGCCTGGTGCAGGGCTCAGTGCGGGTTGTTTACCCCGTGAGGCCCCAGGAGGAACAACCCCAGTGGCTCTAGAGCCCTGGATTCAGCCCCCGCAGGAACTCCGGAGCTCTCCGTCTGCAGGGCCTGGAGGCTCCGGGGCGGGGCCGCTGATGTGCTCAGCTGGGGCAGGAGCGTCCTTGCTGTCCTGGGCCCTCCCCACCTCTGCCTGTCCCTGGGGAGGCCGGATCCTGGGCTGTGTCCCGGCGCCCTGTGCTCCGGAGCCTGCGCTGGTGGATTCGCGCTCCCGCCCCGCAGCCCCCTCCGCGGAGCCGCCCCCGAGCCCCCCCAGCTGCTCCGGGTCCCGCCGCCCGCGCTGCAGCCCTTAGGGAGCTCAGCGCACTCTCCCGGGGCGCAGGTGTCTGTTAATGTCCCCGGGAGCCCAAGGGCATCCCCGCCCTCCCAGGTCCTGCTCCACCTCCCTGCGGGCCCCTTTCCCTCGGGAAGGTCGGTGCAGCTCCTGCTCCTCCGGGACGGGGCTCTCCTGTCCTGGGGACACTCGCCCCGGCCTCAGCCCGGCTCCTCGCGGGCCCCTCCCCCTCGGAGGCCTTTTATTTCTTTATGTCTTTTTCCCCGTCTTCCTACCTGGATAGAAGCGTGAACTCTTCTCACTGTAGCGTTCCAGCTGTTCTCTCTTTAACTCTCAGGCCGAATTCATAGATTTTCAGGATAATCTGAAGGTTATCTAGGTTATCTAGGTAATTTGGTGGGGACAGGTGATTTGGAGACCCTGCTCTTCCGTCATCTTGCCCCTCCTCCAGTCATTGATTCTTTTGATGGACAAGTCTGCTTGCTCTTTTTAAATTAAATTGAATTAAATTTTTTAAATTTTTATGTAAATTCTAGTTAGTTAATACACAGTACAATATTTGTTTCAGGAGTAGAATTCAGTGATACATCAATTAAATACAATACCCAGTGCTCTTCATACCAGTACACTCCTTAATACCAATCATCTATCTAGACTGTCCCTCACCCACCTCCGTCCACCAACCCTCAGTTTGTGGTCTATCATTAAGAGTCTTTTATAGTTTGTGGGGAGCCTTAACAATTGGTTAAGGATCCAACTCTTGGTTTTAGCTCAGGTCATAATTTCAGGGTTGTGAGATCAAGCCCCACATTGGGCTCCACGCTTAGGGCAAAGTCCGCTTGGGATTCTTTTCACCTGTCCCTCTGCCCCTCTCACTTGCGCTTGCTCTCTCTCTCAATAAATAAATAAACCTTCAAAAAGAAAAGGTTCTCTTATGGTTTGTTTCCCTCCTTTTCTCCCTTCCCATATGTTCATCTATTTTGTTTCTTAAATTCTTAGATGAATTCTAAATTCACTCTTAAATATGATTGAAATCATATGGTATTTGTCTTTCTCTGAATGATTTCACTTAGCATAATACACTCTAGCTCAATCCACTTCATTGCAAATGGCAAGATTTCACTCTTTTTGATGGCTGAGTAATATCCCATTGGAGTAATATCCCATTGTATGCATATATACCATCTCTTCTTTATCCATTCATCAGTTGATGGATACTTGGGCTCTTTCCTTAGTTTGACTACTGTTGATAATGCTGCTATAAACATCAGGGTGCATGTAACCCTTCAGTCTACATTTTTGTATCCTTTGGGTAAATGTCTGTGCAATTGCTGGATCATAGGATATTTCTATTTTTAAGTTTTTGAGGAATCTTCATACTGTTTTTCAGAGTAGCTGCACCAGTTTGTATTCCCACCAACACTGTAAGAGTTCCCCTTTCTCACCATCTTCACCAACATCTCTTGTTTTCTGCATTGTTAATTTTAGCCATTTTTTTAACACTCTACATGCTCTTTATTACAAGACTACTGAGCATACATGGAAAATTCATCATCCAGGAACTACATCTAAAGCACAAATATTTGAAAAAAGAGAAGAAAACAGATTCATTAAATTATATGATTAAATCATTGGCCAAACAGAAAATTTATATAATAAAGCCAGAAAAAAAGCTGTAAAATATAGTTTTCAATAATTATTCACATTCAAGGCTGTATATCAATGCATACAACAACATGGCCCCAAACATGAATTCAATCCAAATAATTCATATATTAGATTTTAAATAACACAGACTGAACTAGAGGCCAACAACAGCTGGCAAATAACCTTATATAAGAATAAAAATACAAAAGTGTATATCTTAATATCATTGCATCATTTGTTTTCATAAGTTTTAAAGGTGTGAGGTGGTAGGTGTGACGTGGTATCCCATTGTGGTTTTAATTTGTACTTCCCTGATGATGAGTGATGCTGAGCATCTTTTCATATGTCTGTTAGCCTTCTGGACATTGTCTTTGGAGAAGTCTATTCATGTCTTCTGCCCATTTCTTAACTGGATTATTTGTTTTTTGGGTATTCAGTCTGATAAGTTGTTGTTGTTTTTTTTTTAAGTAGGCTCCACACCCAGCATGCAACCCAGTATGGGGTGAGATCAAGATCTGAGCTGAGATCAAGAGTCAGATGCTTAACTGACTGAGCCACCCAGGCACCCCAACAGGGTTTTTTACACATTTTGGATGCTTATCCTTTATCAGATATATCATTTGCAAATATTTTCTCCCATTTCATAGGCTGCCTTTTAGTTTTACTGATTGTTTCCTTTGCTGTGCAGAAGTTTTTGTGTTTGATGAAGTCCCACTAGTTTATTTTTGCTTTTGTTTCCCTTTCCTATGGTGATGTGTCTAGTAAGAAGCTGCTATGGCCAAGATCAAAGATGTTGCTTCTTGTGTTGTTCCTGAAGGGTTTTCATGGTTTCCTGTCTCACATTTAGGTCTTTCATCCATTTTGAATTTATTTTTGTGTGTGATATAAGAGAGTGGTCCAGTTTCATTCTTTTGCATGTTGCTGTCTAGTTTTCCCAAAACTGTTTGTTGAAGGGACTTTTTACCCTTGGATATTCTTTCCTCCTTTTTTTGGAGATTAGTTAACCATATAGTTGTGGGTCCTTTTCTGGGTTTTCTATTCTGTTCCATTGATCTATGTGTCTGTGTTTGTGCCAATACCACACTGGCATGTAAACTGGATGGTTATAGCTTTGTACCGTAGCTTGAAGTCCAAAATCATGATGCCTCCAGATTTGGTTTTCTTTTTCAGAATTGTTTTCTCTATTCAGTGTCTTTTATGGTCTGCTTTTAAAGCACTGTATTTGGGATGCCTGGGTGACTCAGTGATTTAGCACCTGCCTTTGGCCCAGGGCGTGATCCTGGAGTCCCGGGATCAAGTCCCACGTCGGGCTCCCTGCATGGAGCCTGCTTCTCCCTCCGCCTGTGTCTCTGCCTCTCTCTCTCTCTGTCTCTCCTGAATAAATAACTAAAATCTTTTTTTTTAAAGCTGTCTATTTAATTCTTCAGTTCAATGTCTGTTAGGTCTATTTAGTCTAAATGTCATTCAACTCGATTAATTCCTTACTGATATGTGGTCTCAATAATTTGCACTGTAAGTCATGTATTGAAGTCCCCTACTATTATTGCTTTGATGTCTATTGTTTTTGCTTCAGATCTGTTAATAATAATTTAATATATTAGGTAGTTCAATTTGGGCACTTATATGTTTAGAATCATTATATTTCCCTTATGAATTTACTCCCTTATCAATATATAATGACTTCCTTTCTCTCTTGGTACACTCTGACTGAAAGTCTATTTTGTCTGACATAAGTATAAGTTACCTCTGTGCTCTTTGGGTTTCCATCTGGCTGAAGTATCCCTTCATTTTCAGTCTGTAAGTGTCCTTAAAGCTTAAGAGAGTCTCTTGCAGGCAGCATATAGTTTTGCTATTTCATCACTCAGCAACTCTGTCTTTTAATGGCAAAATGTAAGCATTAACATTTAATGTGATTATTGATAAAAAATTACTATCACCATTTTATTGTTATCTGATTGTTTTGTATTTATTTTGTCTTTTCCTTTCTTACTATCTTTCTTTGTAAGTTGATGATTTTTATGCCATGGTATGCTTTGGTTCTTCTTACTTTATCACTTTTATGCGTATTACAGGTTTTTGTTTTGTGGTTACCATGAGGATTTCATAGTATATTTAATAGCTGTCTGTTTTTACCTGAATACAACTTCAATTGCATAAGTAATTTCTATCCATTTATGTTTCAACCAGCCCCTGTGATTTATGCTGATGTCTCAAATTACATCTTTTATTTTATGTGTCCGTTAATTAATAATAATGTAGGTATTATAGTTATTTTCAATATTTTTGTCTCTCAAGCTTTTCTTCAAAGTGATTTACAAACCACATTGCAGAAGTAGACTATTTCTAATTTGACTATGTATTTATTTTTACCAGTGAATTTTATACTTTCCCTATGTTTTCATGTTACGAATTACCATCCTTTTGTTTTACCCTTTGTTTTACCTTGAAGAACTCACTTAAGCATTCCTTATAGTGCAGGTCTAGTGGTGATAAATTCCTTCAAGTTTTGTTTGGGAAAGTCTTTAATCTTCCTGTCATTTCTGAACGAGAGCTTTCTGGGCAAGATATTCTTGGTTGACTTTTTTTCTTCGAGCATTTTTAATATTTCCTACTATTATTTCCTGGACTGCAAGGTTTCTGCTGAGAATAAGCTTATAGCCTTATTAGGATTCACTTCTATAAGATGATACTATTTTCTCTTGCTTCTGCCAAAATTCTATCCTTGTCTTTGATTTTTGAGAGCTTGATTATAATGTATCTCATTGAAGATCTCTTTGGGTTAAATATGAGGATCTTTTAGCTTTCTGTACCTGGATGGCCATATCACTCTTCAGATTAGGGAAGTTTCCAGCCATTATTTCTTTAAATAGGTTTCTCTCCCTTTCTCCCTCTCTTCTACTTCTAGCACTGTCATTACTTCTTTGAATTGTGTCTTACAGGTTCATGGTTTTTCTCCACTCTTTTTCATTCTGATTTCTTTATTCTCCTCAAACTGAATATCAACAGATGTGTGTTCAAGCTCATTGACTCTTTTTTTCTGCTGGAATGAACCTGTCTTTGAAGCTATCTGTTGCATTTTTTATTTCACTTATTATATTTCTTATTTTCAGAATTTGTTTCTTATTACTTATTTCTTTTTTTCTGTTTTTTAAAAGATGTATTTATTTGAGAGAAAGCATGCATGAGTGGGGGTGAGGGGCAGAGGGAGAAGCAGACTCCCTGCTGAGCGTGGAGCATCTCAGGGCTTCATCCCAGGACTCTGAGATCATGACCTGAGCCCACACCAAATGCTTAACTGGCTGAGCCACGAAGGGGTCTTTGACTTCTATTTCTTTGTTGAACTTCTTGGTTCGTTCATTTATTGCTTTCCTGAGTCCATTCACTTGTTTGTGTTCTTTTGAATCTCACAAAGCTTCCTCAAAATAACTATTTTAAATCCCTTTTCAGATAACTCACAAATCTCTCTTTCTCTGTGGGTCATTTACTGAGATATTATTGTTTTCCTCTGGTGATATCATGTTTCTTTGCCTTTTTGTGTTTTTGATTGCTTTGTGTTGATACCTATATATCTGAGGGTTCAGTGACCTCTCCTACTCTTTTCAGCCTGGCTTCACCTAGAAATTTCTATAAGGGCACCAGTTTAGTGGAATGTACCATCTTTTGTTGCTCAAAAGGCACAATGTTGTAGTCTCCATTCCACTCCATCAGCTAAGGTTGATGCTTATCTCACTGAAGGGATTTTCTGTATCTATGACTTCAGAGGACCTGTGTCAGTGACAGGTAGAGCTAATTGGGATCTTCAGAGGTGAGGCCTGGTGGATGTTTCTCTTCTTTTTTCCAATGGGCAAAAGTTCCAGTCAGGGGGATTCTTCTTGGAACCTGCTCTGGTGTGCTGGCACTCAGAGCACTCATAATAGTGTTGGGACCAGGAGCCTAGGATCAGCATACATGGAACTACCATAGCACCTGGGGCCTAGAGCACAGGCCACTTGCTGAGGCCACTTGTGGAATGTGTAGAAATCCCATGGTACTAGGTCTTGAGGGCTTACCCCTGTGACTCTGGCTGGTGGGCAGAAGGAGTAACGCAGCAGTGGCATAGGCCCTGGGATGGCAAGATGGAGAGGTATCTTGGGACCATGCACAGGGTGCAATAGTCGCACAGCCTGGGGATATTGGGTCAAAGTCTCAATTCTGGATCTAGGGCACAGTCACAGGATAGCAGCATGATTCCAGTGGTGGTCTATTACACCCCCATGAGGAACCCAGAGTGTTTGGCTCTGAATAGCACCCTCATGGCCCTGGCAATATTCAGTGCTGTGATTTTTAGACCTATGGAGTTGACTTGGCCCCAGTGACTTGCAGAACCCAACATGCATGCCAAGTGGGGCTTAGGGCAGTAGTACCACCCTCAGCAATAACAATTTAGAGCATGGATCTAGGGGAGGGGATGGTTTTTAGGGTAGTAACAACCCAGTTCTAAAAGTGATGGACTCAAACCGCCAATGTGGGGATAGTGCTTTGGGCAGTTGCAGTGCCCTTTGCAATGACAATTCAGACCTATGACTTGAAACCCAGTGGTGGGGCCCAGGATGACAAAAGCAACCAAAATGGCAGCCAAAGCATGACTTGAGGTCCTGGATGTGGAGGTTAGGGCAAAGGAGTTGTCCCAGTAATGGTGGGGGACCAGAGGTGGGACCAGAGGTGGGTCCCTGATCTTACATATGGTGAGAAGCCGTGTGTGGTACCCAACCCCTGAATACAGGGTACAGTAGCAACTGTGGCTGCCCAGGACATGTCTCACTTTAGTGACAGCTCCAGCCTCTGGAAGTAGATGCAGAGGGCATTTCAGGCCACTCTCACTAGGGTGAGTGTTGGTGAACACTGTGGGTAACCTCTATAGCACGGGCTGTGAACTTCTACAGTGGTGGGGCTTGCTTCTGCTGCTCTCCTTTTTCTCTGTGGGGTGTACATTCTCTGAGGGAATCTATACCTTTCACCCCCACCCCTGCCCAGGGTGACTTCTGACTAGGGGATGGAGAGACACAGAAAAAGTACTTCCTGTCTGTTCTATGCTGCCATCCTTAATTTTAGAGCTCAAATGGCTTTTGCTTGTTCTGTGTAGTCCAGAGCTTTCCCCAAGCTCTTTCTTCAGTCTATATTTATTTACTATCCTTAATGTTTTGTGCATGTGAAGAGGAGACAAGAATTGGGACCTCGTAACCTTTCATCTTGCTGATGTCACTCTGGTTCCCTTTATCCTTTTCTTCTATGAACCTGTCCTAGGTTTTTGCTTTGTAGTTACTATGAGGGTTATGTAATACATCTTATAGATAAAATAGTTTAATTTAACTCAACTTTGATCACCTACCAAAGCTGTACCCTTTCTTTCTCCCTCTTATATTTTTGATGTCATAACAAATCATGGTAACTATAATTATTTAATACTCTTCTTTAAACTTTATAGTATAATTAAGTGATTCATACACCGTCATGTTTCAGAATTAGTTTTCTGAGTCTGACCATATATTTATCTTTATCAATGTGTTGTGTGTTTGCATATGTTTTCATGTTGCTGATTTGAGGTAACAGATACCACATTTGAAGTAACAGACACCACTTTAATTTCATCTTTTAATTTCAGCCTGAAGAATTCCTTTCAGCATTTCTTGCAAGGTAGATCTGATCACGATGAATTCCCTCATCTTTTCTTTGAAGGAGAAGTCTTTATTTCTCCTTCATATGTGAAGGATAACTATGCCAAAGAGCATATTCTTCATTGGCAGATTTTTTTCCAATTTATTAGATATGTCAGTCTACTCTTTCCTGATCTGTAGGGCTTCTGCTAAGAAATCTGGTGACACATGACCAAGTAGGATATATCCCCGGGATGCAAGGCTGGTTCAACACTCATAAAACAATCAATGTGATTCATCATATCAGCAAGAGAAAAAACAAGAACTATATGATCCTCTCAATTGATGCAGAGAAAGCATTTGACAAAATACAGCATCCATTCCTGATCAAAATCCTTCAGAGTGTAGGGATAGAGGAAACATTCCTCAACATTTAAAAGCCATCTATGAAAAGCCCACAGCAAATATCATTCTCAATGGGGAAGCACTGGGAGCCTTTCCCCTAAGATCAGGAAGAAGACAGGGATGTCCACTCTCACCACTGCTATTCAACATAGTACTGGAAGTCCTAGCCTCAGCAATCAGACAACAAAAAGAAATAAAAGGCATTTAAATTGGCAAAGGAGAAGTCAAACTCTCCCTCTTCACCGATGACATGATACTCTACATAGAAAACCCAAGATTGCTAGAACTCATACAGCAATTTGGCAGTGTGGCAGGATGCGAAATCAATGCCCAGAAGTCAGTGGCATTTCTATACACTAACAATGAGACTGAAGAAAGAGAAATTAAGGAGTCAATCCCATTTACAATTGCACCCAAAAGCATAAGATACCTAGGAATAAACCTAACCAAAGAGGTAAAGGATCTATACCCTAAAAACTACAGAACAATTCTGAAAGAAATTGAGGAAGACACAAAGAGATGGAAAAATATTCCATGCTCATGGATTGGCAGAATTAATATTGTGAAAATGTCAATGTTACCCAGGGCAATTTACACGTTTAATGCAATCCCTATCAAAATACCATGGACTTTCTTCAGAGAGTTGGAACAAATTATTTTAAGATTTGTGTGGAATCAGAAAAGACCCTGAATAGCCAGGGGAATTTTAAAAAAGAAAACCATAGCTGGGGGCTTCACAATGCCAGATTTCAGGTTGTACTACAAAGCTGTGGTCATCAAGACAGTGTGGTACTGGCACAAAAACAGACACATAGATCAATGGAACAGAATAGAGAATCCAGAAGTGGACCCTCAATTTTATGGTCAACTAATATTCAACAAAGCAGGAAAGACTATCCACTGGAAAAAAGACAGTCTCTTCAATAAATGGTGCTGGGAAAATTGGACATCCACATGCAGAAGAATGAAACTAGACCACTCTCTTGCATCAAACACAAAGATAAACTCAAAATGGATGAAAGGTCTCAATGTGAGACAAGATTCCATCAAAATCCTGGAGGAGAACACAGGCAACACCCTTTTTGAACTTGGCCACAGTAACTTCTTGCAAGATACATCCATGAAGGCAAGAGAAACAAAAGCAAAAAATGAACTATTAGGACTTCATCAAGAAGGTTTTGCAGAGCAAAAGATACCGTCAACAAACTCAAAGACAACCTACAGAATGGGAGAAGATATTTACAAATGATGTATCAGATAAAGGGCGAGTTTCCAAGATCTATACAGAACTCATTAAACTCAACAGCAAAGAAACAAACAATCCAATCATGAAATGGGCAAAAGACATGAACAGAAATCTCACAGAGGAAGACATAGACATGGCCAACAAGCACATGAGAAAATGATCCGCATCACTTACCATCAGCGAAATACAAATCAAAACCACAATGAGATCCCACCTCACACCAGTGAGAATGAGGAAAATTAACAAGGCAGGAAACCACAAATGTTGGAGAGGATGTGGAGAAAGGGGAACCCTCCTGCACTGTTGGTGGGAATGTGAACTGGTGCAGCCACTCTGGAAAACTGTGTGGAGGTTCCTCAAAGAGTTAAAAATAGACCTGCCCTATGACCCGCAATTGCACTGCTGGGGATTTACCCCAAAGATACAGATGCAGTGAAACGCCAGGACACCTGCACCCCAATGTTTATAGCAGCAATGTCCACAATAGCCAAACTGTGGAAGGAGCCTCGGTGTCCATCGAAAGATGAATGGATAAAGAAGATGTGGTCTATGTATACAATGGAATATTACTCAGCCATTAGAAATGACAAATACCCACCATTTGCTTCGATGTGGATGGAACTGGAGGGTATTATGCTGAGTGAAATAAGTCAAGTGGAGAAGGACAAACATTATATGGTGTCATTCATTTGAGGAATATAAAAAAATAGTGACAGGTAGTAAAGGGGAAAGGAGAAAAATGAGTGGGAAATATCAGAAAGGGAGACAGAACATGAGAGACTCCTAACTCTGGGATACGAACTAGGGGTGGTGGGAGGGGAGGTGGGCGGGGGGTGGGGGTGACTGGGTATGGGCACTGAGGTGGGCACTTGATGGAATGAGCACTGGGTGTTATTCTATATGTTGGCAAATTGAACACCAATAAAAAATAAATTTATAGAATAAATAAATAAATAAAAATAAAAATAAAAAAGAAATCTGGTGACAGCCTAATGGGAATTCTTTGTTGGTTACAGTCTTTTTTCCCTTGGTTGCTTTTAGGATCCTCTCTTTATCTTCATTTTTCACAATGTCATTATAATGTCTCTTTGAAAAGATCATTTTGCATTTAGAGAGGAGTAATCTCTTAGCTTTGTGAACTAGGTCCTTTCCCAGGTTTATTAAGATATCAGTTATTATTTTTTAAATAAAGTTCCTCCCCTCTTGTCCTTTCTGGAATCTCAATTGTCCTAATATTTCTTTTGATGGGGTCCATAGATCACATAAGCTTTTTCTACTTTTTCATTCTTTTTTCATTGTTCTGCTTTGACTTAGTTGCTTCAAATTTCCCATATTCTAGTTTACTTATTTTATCTTCCATTTGTTCTACTCTGTTGCAATGCTTCTTGTTGCATTTTTTTTTCATTTCATTCATTAAATTCTTCACCTATAGAATTTTCTTGGTTCTTTTTTAATGATTTCTGTCTCTTTGACAAATATCTCATTTTGTTGATGTTGTTTCTCACATGATTTATTGAACTGAGTTTTCTGTAGCTCATTGAGTTTTATCAAAAGTATTTTCATTTCTTTGTCAGCTAAATCACATGATTCCATGCCACTGAGTTTGTTTATTAGAGAATTATTGTCATCTTTTGGTAATGACAAGTTTCTTTTTTAAAAATTTTATTTGTTTATGAGAGAGAGAGAATGAATGGGGGAAGGTAAGAAGGAGAAGTAGACTTCCTGCAGAGTGGGGACCCCAATACAGGGCTTGATCCCAGGATCCTGGATCATGACCTGGGCCAAAGGCAGACGTTCAACCAACTCAGCCACCCAGGCACCCCAGTAATGACCAGTTTCTTTGATTTTTTTTTATGCTCTTTATAGTTTTGCATTGCTACTTTCATATTTGAAGTAAAAGATACCACTTAAATCTTTAATAGTTGCCTCCATGGTGAATACTTTTCACTAATGCTGTTATGCCTGGGATTTCTTTCACATTTTGGGTTTTACAGAGGAAGTACTATAGCTCATGTTTGTGAGCATGTTTCTTCCCCCCTTGCCCATAAATCATGGTCTATTTTTCAGATATCATTCCCTTTACTAGGCTTGCTTCCACCACCACACTAGGAAGTACACACAAGGAGCTGACAACAGAGTAAGGAGAAGTGTAGGTTTAGAACTTGGGGCATTTGGGGTGCCTGTGGACCTAGTGGGAAGATCTTTGGTCGAGATACTCCCAGAGACTCATGACTGCACTCCCTGCTAAAGTCATGGGTATAATCAGAAAGAACTGCACCCGTTTAACCCTTAGATATTCCCACCAGGGGAATATCAGTACTCTGGGGTCTGCTGGAGAGAAATAGGTTTGTTCAACCATGTCCCACACAAATCACTGTCTGTTTTTTTCCACTATGGGAGAGGTCTTCACTATTGGATAGTTCTGCTTCATGCAGTGTTTCCTTGGGGGAGGTGGTAGTGCTGGAAAAATTCCTCTTACTATCTCTACTATGACCAAACTTTAAAAAAAATATGTATATATACATGTATATGTGTATATATGGAGGTTGTAAATATATATTTGTATAGATTATCAATACAAGTATATATTTCTATAGATTATAAATATATACACTTTTTTTCTTTTTGCTACAATGGCTTTCTGGATCTCCAATTGGGAAAGATGGACTCCTGCAAATTCTTTCTTGTCTGTGAGTATCTGCCTAGGTCAGCATCCTTCAGGTCTTTTACTAACCATGGCAAGAGGAGTTAGGGCATATTTCTAGCTCTGCTTATTCCACATCCAGGTTTATCTGCCTATTATCAGATGTATAGGTTAATGAGACTTCCTTGGCCTATGATGTTGGATCCTACTACAACCACAAGTTACCTTTGTTCATGAGTAGATGTCTTATTCATTGTTTAAAATGGTGGACAAAAAGGAGTGTCTTATACCACCATGATGCTAATGTCACTCAACCACCTCTGAGAACTTAATAATATGAACTTAAAACAGTTTCCAGTTTTATGTCCTGGTCCAGAATGATACTATGAGAAAAGCATGTACCAAACAAGACGGGCTCCAGGACCCATATTTGTTTCCAACCCCCACCCCCACCCCAAGATCTAGTATCAGAAACTGACCTCTGCTCTCAGAGAGGCCAAGACCAAAGATTACCTGGGAGAGACTCTCACAGCTCTCCAAATCACGTCTACAGTCCCACACAGTCACCCAGTGTCTCTACTCAGCCACACTGATCTCAGCTGTTTCACAGTCTGCAAATCTCATTGCTGTCTTTCCTCAACCAACCTCCTTTGCTAGCACCTTGCTTATTTGTTACTGTGGTCTGTTTCCAGGGCTTCCAAAATAGGTTTCCAAGTTCTCCATCCAATGAGAGTTCAAACTATGTCACCTTATACAATAACACCATTTTTATTTTGTCAGACTTCGCAAATAAGAGAGAGGGGAATCAACCCAACTCCAAACACAAGCTCAACTCTTTGAAGATACTTGGACCCAAATATTTTATAAAGGATTTCTAGAAAATAAGATTTTAATGGTCTTGAATTTATGTACTACAGCATCCCTCTATAATGCCTTGCAGATGTTCCACACTGTGTAATTAGCTACAAATGTGAAGGTCCCAATGCTCATGTTCTGACTTGATCCAGAGTTAGAAATACTGAAAACTACTACCACTGGGTATCAAGCAGGGAATGTTTACTATGAATACTCATGCAGAAACTAGGCCATGAGTCCGTCTTCCCCTGACTCTGTTGGTTACCATACCATTAACATTTTATGCTCTCTTCTAGATTCCCTAGTTTTTCATTTGCCAAGTTAGGTGCATTTCCAAGGTAAAGACCTGAGAGACCAAAGTTTTCAGTTCTTGAAAGGTTAGAAAGAACTCAATTATAAAGAATATCTGTGTATGGCTTCTTTTTTCAGGGATAAGTAGATCTTTAGTCGCTTTAACAATCTGTTCTGTTGTTATGGCCTGTTCATGTTTTATAATTGCTAATTTCTATTTTTCTAGAAAATTTTCCATTTCCTCTACATTTTCAAATAGCTCATGTAATTGTAGATAACCCTTTATAATTATTTTCACCATCCATACCTCTGGCTGGATCCTTGTTTCCACTTCTAATGCCATATGTTTGTTTTTCTTTCCTTTCCACCGAACCTCAATATGTTGGGCTTCCTTAGTTCTCTTCTCTATGCCACTTGGTTTCTTCGGAAACCTCACCTGTAGTCATGGCTTCAGCTACCACCCATGTTCTAAACAGTTTCAAAATTTATCTTCAGGCCCAAACTCTTCCCTGAGCTCTAGAACCTCACTGCCAAACCTAACTCTCTTCATGGACATTTCAAAGGCATCTCATATATGTTGTATAAAATGGAACTCATCATTCTGTCTAAGCCTGGGTATTCTACTATTTCTTATTTCAGTGAATGGCATCACTGTCACCTATCAGCCCTTTCGGCTTATTAATTCCAATCTGCTGCATGTCCTAAATACCTCTTGATTCCATCAACTCTTCTCCATCACTGCCACCATCAAGTTATAAGAAGCACTCTCTTGGTGGATGACTATACTGTCTGCTAAGTGGGCTCCACATACTACCTTTTGTCTTCTCTCTAATGGATTCTCTTTCTGTGACCAAAGCTATCATTTTTTATTTTAATTTTGAACTCATTTGCAAAATGCTCTCCCATTCAGTAGGCTGCCTTTTAGTTTTGTTGATGGTTTCCTTAAATATGGGAAAACTTTTTAGCCTGATTCAGTCCCTATTGTTCATATTTGATTTGTTTTTTCATTTGCTAGAGGAGAGAGGCTAAGTAAAATTTTGCTAAGACTCATGTCCAACAGTTTACTACCTATGTTTTTTTCTAGGAATTTTAATGCTTCATGTTTTACATTTAGATCTTTAATCCAATTTGAGTATGTTTTTGAGTATGGGATAAATGGCCCAGTTTCATTTTTTTTCCATGCAACTGTCCAGTTTTCCCAATAACATTTTTTAAAGATTTTATTTATTTATTTATTTATTTATTTATTTATTTATTTGAGAGAGAGAGAGAGAGAGAGAGAGAGCAAGAGTGGAGGGGAGGGGCAGACAGAAGGAGAAGCAGGCTCCCTGCTAAGGTGGGAGCTCAAGGCAGGGCTTGATCCCAGGACTCTGGGATCATGACAGGAGTCAAAGGCAGATGCTTAACTAACTGAACAACCCAGGTGCCCCGACAGCATTTGTTGAAGAGGTTATCTTTCCCCATTGTGCATTCTTGCCTCCTTTGTCATAGATTAATTGACCATTTAAGTGTGGGTTTATTTCGACTCTGTTACATTCTATTGGTCTATGTATCTATTTTTATGCCATTATTATACCATTTGATTCCTGTAATTTTTAGTATAGTTTGGAATCTGGGAACATGGTATGTCCACCTTTGTGCTTCTTTCTCAAGATGGCTTTGGCTATCTTGCTTTTTTGCTCAACAGAGGTCCTTTTTTGCTCAACAGAAAATTTATGATTATTGATTCTAATTCTGTGAAAAATACTGTTGGTATTTTCATGAAGATTGCATTGAATCTGTAGGATGCTTTGATAACATGAACATTTTGAGAATATTAATTCTTCCAATTCATGCACAGTATATCTTTCCATTTATTTGTATCATCTTAAATTTCTTTCTTCAATGTCTCACAGTTTTCAGAGTATAGTTATTTACCCTCAGTTAAATTTATTCTTAAGTATTTTATTTATTTTATTTATTCATTCATCCAGTAGGTTGCATGCCAAATGTGGGGCTCAAACTCATGACTTCAAGGTCAAGACTCACATGTTCTACTTAATGAGTCAGCCAGGTGCTTCTGTTTCCAAGTATTTTATTCTTTTTGATGCAATTGTAAATAGGATTTTTTTTCTTATTTTCTCTTTCTGCCAATTTGTTTTTAGTGTACAGAAATACAACGTATTTCTTTGTGTTGATTTTATATCCTGGAACTTTACTGAATTCATCTACTAGTTCTAATAGTGTTA
Source organism: Canis lupus familiaris (assembly GCF_011100685.1). NCBI lineage: Eukaryota > Metazoa > Chordata > Mammalia > Carnivora > Canidae > Canis > Canis lupus. Next base: position 20,096,154 of record NC_049256.1, read on the forward strand.
TAGTGGCATCTTCAGGGGTTTCTATATACAGTATCATGTCATCTGTGAATAGTGGTAATTTTACTTCTTTGTTAACAATTTAAAGGATTTTTATTTCTTGTGTGATTGCTGTGACTAGGATTTCTAATATTGTGTTGAATAAAAGTGGTGAGACTATACATCCTAGTCTTGTTCCTTTTCTAGAACAAAAACTTTTCAGTTTTTTACCATTGGGTTTGTCATGCCTGTAATACATTTCCTGTATTACACTGAGGTATGTTCCCACCAAAATCACTTTGTTGGGAATTTTTAGCATGAACACATGTTGCATTTTAAAATGCCTTTCTGTCTCTATTAAGATAATCACACGATCTTTCATCCTTTCTCTTGTTAATTAGATGTCTTTTCTAGTCCTTGAGATATAACTTTAAATGGTTTATTTGAGATTTTTCTTATCTCCTGAGATAGTTCTGTATTGCTATAAACTTCCCTCTTAGAACTGCTTTTTCTGGGTCCCAAAGATTTTGAAGCATGTGTTTGCATTTTCAATTCCCTCCAGGGATTTTTTAAATTTACTCTTTGATTTCTTCACTAAACCATTGAATTTTAGTGCATGTTTTTAGCTTCTGCCTGTTCGTGTTTTTTTTTTTTTTTCTTGTAATTGGTATCTATTTTTATACCATTGTGGTCAGAAAAAAATGCTTGATGTTTTTTTAATATTCTTAAATTTATTAAGACTTGTTTTGCGGCCTACCATGTGATCTTAGAGAACATCCTATGAGTACCTGAAAAAAATGTGTATTTTGCTGTTTGGAGATGAAATGCTCTCTATATATCTGTTAGGTCCATGTAGTCTGATGTGTTTTCAAAGCCTATTTCCTTGTTGATTTCCTATCTGAATAACCTATCAATTGATGCAAGTAGGGTGTTAAAGTCCCATAGTATTATTGTATTACTGTCAATTTCTCTCTTTATATCTATTAATATTTGCTTTATATATTTAAGTACTCCCATGTTGAGCGCATAGATATTTACAATTGTTATGTCCTCTTGTTCGATAGATTCTTTTATTATTATGTATGCTTTTCTTTGTCTCTTGCTACAATCTTTATTTTAATAACTATTTTGTCTGATACGGTATTGCTACCCTCACTTTTTTTCTTCTTCCATTAGAATATCTTTTGGAGAATATCTTTTTCCATCCTTCACTTTAAATCTATATGTGTTTTTAGGCCTGAAATGTCTGATATGCAGCATATAGATGGGTCTTTTTTTTTTTTCAATCCATTCAGTCATCTTATGTCTTTTGATTGAAGCATTTAAGTCCATTTACATTTAAGGTAATCATTGACAGGTATGTACTTATTATCATTTTTGTTAACCATTTTCTGCTTGTTTTGTCATTTTTCTGTTTCTTTTTTCTTTTCTTCTCTTGTAGTTTTATGTCTTTCCCTGGTGTTTTGCTTTGTTTTTTTTTCCTCTTTATTTTTCATGTATCTATTAAAGGGTTTTTATTTTTTGTTATCATGGGTTTTATATGTGTACAGCAGTCTATATTCAGTTGATGGTCACCTAAATTCAAACACATTCTAAAAATACTAGAGTTTTACCCCTCCACATTTTATGTTTACAGTGTCATATTTCACTTTTTTATTATTTGTATCCCATAATTATGTAACCATAATTAACCTTTTAAAAATATTTATCTATTTATTTGACAGAGAGAGAAGAGAGCACATGCAGGGGGAGTGGTAGACAGAGGGAAAGGGATAAGCAGGTTCCCTGCTGTGCAGGGGAGCCTATGTGAAGCTCAATCCCAGGACCTTGGGATCATGACCTGAGCCAATGTCAGATGCTTAACCACCTGAGACACCCAGGCACCCCTTTCCTTGACTAAATTTTGTAGATATAATTGAGTTTATTACTTTCATTTCTTCACTCCCATACTCACTTTATAAATGATTAATCTACTATCTTTATGTTTGCTTTTACATATTAATATTTTCCCTACCATAATTTTATTCTAGTTATGGCCTTTTCTTTCTAGTCCTAGAATTTCCTAGAATTTAACATTTTTATCAAGCTGATTTAGTGGTGATGAACTCCTTTAACTTTTGTTGTCTGTGAAGCTCTTTATCTCCTCTTCAATTCTGAAAGATAATCTTGGAGGGTAGAATATTTTGGGGTGCAGTTTTTTTTCTCTCAGGACTTTGAATATATCATGCCACTCCCTTTTGGCCTGAAACATTTTTGCTGAAAAACCAGCCTTTAACTTTATGGGATTTCCCTTATTTGTAAATGTTTTCTTTTCTCTTACAGCTTTTAAGATTATTTATCTTTAATTTTTTCATGTTAATTTTGTCTTGCTATAGACTTCCTTGTTTTTATCGTATTTGGGGACTTTGGGACTTTCTAGACCTAGAATGTCTATTTCCTTTGCCAGATTAGGAAAGTATTCATCTATTATTTATTCAAATAAACTTTCTGCCCCCTTCTTCCTTTTCTTCTGGGATCCCTATAATGTAAATGTTATTACACTGAATGATGTTACAGAGATCCCTTAACCTGTTCTCATTTTTTCCATTTCTTTTTCTTTTTTGCTCTTCAACTTGTTTACTTTCCATTACTCTGTCTTCCAGATTGCCAAGCTGGGATTTGTCGGGTTGTTTTTCTTTGTTTGTTTGTTTGTTTTGCATCCTTTAATGTGCTAGTGATTCTCTCTGGTGTATTTTTTATTACAGTTACTGTATTTTTCAGCTCTCACTGGTTCTTTACTATTTTCTATTTCTTTGTTTGAAGTTCTCACTGAGTTCATCCACTCTTCTCTCAGGTCTGGTGAATTTTTTTATGACCATTACAATGAACTCTTTATCACATATATTGCTCTTCTTCATTTTGTTAAATTCTTTTTCTATGGTTTTGTCTTCTTTCACCTGGGACAAATTTCTCCATCTCCTCATTTGTCTCTCTATGTTTTTCCATATATTAGGCAGGTCACCTATGTCTCCTAGTGTTGAAACGAGTAGAATTGTGTAGAAGGGTCCTGTGGTCACTGTAACCAGGTACTCTAGGGTTGCCCCTGTTTTGGCTCCCTTGTGGTGGATGCTGGCCTTCAATCCAGCTAGCTGTAATGACATGCTTCACCTTCTAGGGAGCACTATTAGGCAGAGTTTTCTCCCCTCTTTGCTGAGAGGCACTGCTGCAGCATGTTCCTGGAAGGGATCAGCTCATAGCCTAGCTGTCTACAGTTAGTCACTGTGACAGTTGTGAGTGCACTGAAGGGCAGGACTTGTTCCCTGCACACCCAGCTGGAAGGCCTGTCTGTAGGAACAGTAGGAGTACTGCTGTGTGGGGTGGGTTAGCTTCCCTCCTCCCCGGGACTGGAGTCCCTTTGGAGTGGTGCTGGTCTTGGCCAACATTACTACCTGCTGGGTGTAACAGGATAGAAGCCACTTTGGAGGAGTCCCTTCCAGGGCAAGTGGGTTGGGTAGAGTGGATTTGCAGAGAAACACTAGAGCAGGGTGCATGATGCTAGCAAGGTCTTTGGAGAACAGTAGAACCAGCTCTCATAAGCATCTGGCTATTTAGGCTGGGAGAAGGCAAGAAAAACCACCCTACCAGCATATTTGTTCCTGAAGAAATCTGGTGGAGTTCTCTGCTCCTGTGGCACTTGTCCCAACATTAGTAAGTAAATCTGCAGGTATATCCCAGGCACTTTTCCCACTGTGCTTCTGGGCTGTGTCTCATGCTGTTATTAGCACACTATCTCTTTAAGGGCAAGAGACTTGGCTTCCTACAGTCCTCCAGTTCACCTGGAGTTAAGCCCTGCTGGTTTTCAAAGCTACACATTATGTGGGCTCATCTTTCTAATGCAGGTCACCAAGTCCACAGGTGCCCAGTCTGGGGTCTGATCCCCTCACTCTTCTGTGCTTGTGATGTCTCTCTGGTTTGTGGTTAGTCAGTCTGGGGATTTGATTCCTGACTGTATCACCACTCCTACTCTTTTTGATGTGGCCTTCTCTCTACACTTACCTTCTCTCTACACTTACCTTCTCTCTACACTTACCTTACACTTACACTTACACTTACACTTACCATCCAACTTGATTTCAGATCAGGTGATGATCTCAGTCATGAGATCGAGCCCTGTATTGGGCTCCCTGCTGGATGTGGACACTGCTTAGGATTCTCTCTCTCTCTTTCTGTCCCTCCCCACCCTCACTTGATCTGTTCTGGTAGTCTTCAGATTATTTTCAGAGTGACATGTAATACACGCCGTTCTTGTTTTAGTGCATCTGGGACAAGGAGAGCTTAGGATCCTCCTATTCTGCCATTTTCTTTCTTTCTTTCTTTCTTTCTTTCTTTCTTTCTTTCTTTCTTTCTTTCTTTCTTTTCTTTCTTTCTTTTCTTCTTTCTTTCTTTCTTCTTTCTTTTCTGATTTTATTTATTTATTTAAGAGAGAGCAAGAGCACAGAGGGAGAGGGAGAAGCAGACTCCTTGCTGAGCAGGGAGCCCGATGTGGGGCTGAAGGCAGGGCCCTGAGATCATGATGTGAGCTGAAGACAGGTGCTTAATTGCCTAAACCATCTGGGTGCCTCCTTCCCTCTCTTTCAACTCTTATTTAAATATTTGGTCAGGGGCACCTGGGTGGCTCAGTTGGTTAAACATCCAACTTGATTTCAGATCAGGTGATGATCTCAGTCATGAGATCGAGCCCTGTATTGGGCTCCCTGCTGGATGTGGACACTGCTTAGGATTCTCTCTCTCTCTTTCTGTCCCTCCCCACCCTCACTTGAACACATGTATACACAGTCTCTGAATGAATGAATGAATGAATGAATGAATGGAGTGAATGGTCAGAATTTACCTATGAAGACATCTGGTCCTGGATTTTCATTTCTTGGGAGATTTTTGACTGATTCAATTTTGTTACTAGGAATCAGTCTGCTCATATTTTGTATTTCTTTTTTATTTAGTCTTGAAAGATTGTGTATTTCTAGGATTTTATCCATTTCAATTTTTCATTCTATTGTCTTATAATCCTTTGAATGTTTGTGGTCAGTTGTAACTTTTGTTTCATTTCTGATTTTGTTAAGAGTTCTCTCTCTCTTTTTTATGAGTCTGGCTAAAGATTCAATTTTGTTAATTTTTTTCAAAAACCAGCTCTTAGTTTCAGTTATTTTTATTTTATCTTTTTAGTCTCTTATTCATTGCCACTCTAATCTTTATTATTTTTTTCTACTGATTTTGGGCTTTGCTCTTCTTTTTCTAGTTTCTTTAGATGTAAGGTTAGATCATCTGAGATTTTTCTTGTTTCTTGAAATAGTTCTGCATATAAATTTCTCTCTCAGAACTGCCTTTCCTGCATCCTAAGGGTTTTGAGCCATTATTTTTCCATTTTATTTTGTCTCCAGGGATTTTCTTACTTCCCCTTTTTTTCATTAACCCATTAGTTATTTAATAGAATATTGTTTAGCTTCCATGTGTTTGTGGGGTTTTTTTCCCAGTTTTTTTCTTGTAATTGCTTTCCACTTTAAAATAGTTGTGATCAGAAAAGATAATTGATATAATATCAGTATTCTTAAATTTATTGAGATTTGTTTTGTGGCCTAAGTACTGATATATCCTGAGAAATTTTCCATGTGTACCTTCCTATACTTTTTTTTTCAATCTCTCCTCCCCTCTTCACTCTCTTTGCCCAAATCCCATCATTCCTTAGAGTTCTTCCTCAGAAAGGTTTTCTGATAACTCTCTTCTCTGAACCTACAGGGTTTGATATCTCCTTTACTCATTTTGACACTAAGTAATAAACTTCATGTTACTTTTATTCAAGTGTGTATGAATTCTTGATTAGCCTATTTTGATATGTAGAGATCCTGTATCTTTAAATTTATTTTATGTCTCTCATCATGTTGTATGGTGCCAGACATGTGAATCACAGTGGTAATGATATCAGATATAGGAAGAGCAGGTGTATCTGTGTGGGGATATAGCAACTGCCCACCCATTTCCTCTCAGCACTCAACTCCCTTGTGCATGCAGAAGCTTCTAATGGAAATCCCCTATGAGCATGCCCAGGACACTATGCGGCTATTAATCATGCCTTGCCTGCTTGCAGGACATGCTATGGTGTTGGCAAATTGTCTCAACGATAAAAGAGATTTTGTCCATCAATACTCCAGCCTCCTCTATTCTCATGTGGCATAACTCTGGGATGTGCTTTACATGGTCTCCCAGGGATCCCAGCAGACTGTGTCCCACTTACCCACAGAGGTAATCTACTAATCACAATGCACTCTGTCTTATTTGCCAACCTGTCCCTGTCTCCCACATTCCAGATCCTTCCTCTATCACTTCCCAAACAAATTTCTTCCCCTTAAAGTGAAATCCCCATCACAACTGTGCTTCTTAGGAGATTAAACTCATGACCATTTATGGACATTTCTGTGTTCTTAAAAGGATCATTCTTCATCTAGAAATTAATAAGGCTTAAAAAGAACAAGTCCCAACTATACTTTATTCAAACTAATAGCACAAGAAGAGTTTCTGATAGAATTCTCAAAATTAACTTACATAGTTTGGCAATACCAGACTTCAGTCCAAGAGATCAGCCCGATGATGCAAAGCTGACACTATCACTCACTGATTGTCCATGGGAAAGCTGATCAACTTCTTCAGATATCAGGTTCCTAACTTAAAAATGGATAGTGACACCTTGTTTTTTCTAAGGTAGAGAGAGGACAGTGCAGAATTTGACCCTACAGGAACACAGTCATCAAACCTTTGCTCCAATAGACTGTCATTTGCTGTTTAAGTGTTAAGAGTGTGAATGAATGAACTAATAAACCTACCAAGGAAGGAACAGTGGGCGGAAAAAAATGAATGAAAACTTGGCTTTATAATGCAATATGAGTTGCCTGCAATTACTGTAAATGTCCACAAGATGTCATTACTTTCCACCAATTCAGAAAAACCATCCACTTTTAAGTCCAGACAGAGATCTTTGGACAGAGATAATTTATGATTTATAATTGAAAGAGGTGTCACTTCTAATGCCTTTGACTGCCTCCTTGCTTTATCTTAAATCTCTCTCAAGAAATACTATAAAACCTAGACTTTAAATAAAGTTTGAGACTCAATGCTTTCCTGTTGGGAAACATTAAGAGGACACCCACTCATGGGGTCCCTATATGACAGCAAAAATAATGGAAGCACTGGAGACCTTGCTTTAAGCTTTTAACCTACTCAGTTACAAAGCTTCTCTCAGCCCTTTCTTGTAATTCTAGCATCCTCCCTGCTTCAGACTCTTGGGAGACAGTGATTCTGCAACATCCAAAAAGCAACACACTGGAATTTTCCCTCTTCAAATACTTGTCACACTTTTGCTCACCAGGACTGATGTTCAAATGACTGCAGTGAGTTTATGTGTGGTATGTATGCCTTTATCCAGTTCAGAGCAGTTCTATGCCTACTGGGTTTTTTTCCCCAGCATAATTAGCATCTAGTTTGCAAATTATTATTATTATTACGAGTTTTTACACATTTTAAGAATACCAAAATTATGTTAACCAGGGTCAATATTTTAACTTCAGCTATATTTAGTATTGACATACCTTAGGTTTAATTTAAATACCTTATTCATACAAGATCTAATGCAAAATATGCTTACAGATTGAAGACTTTTAAAGGTCTCAGATAGCTTTGAGGTTTTGTGTACTTTATTACTCTTCTCTACTGAGATTCTTTCTCCTAATCTTTTTTATTGACATTAGGATAAATTATCTTTATTAATAGCAATTCAAATCCGGTGAGCCAGAGAAGGCCGTGAACTCATTCAGTCATAAAAAGATGCTTCTTTGCAGGTTTTTAAAAGATCATTCAACTTTATGGACGAAAGAGTGGCTTTGCTTTAAAGGACCATATTTCCTTTACAAACACACCCCACTTACCAAGAAGCTAAATCAAGTCCCTTAGCAGTGGACACGTTAAATGAGGCCTCAGAGAAGCAGACTTCAGCCTCATTTTCTGATGGATTCTGAGATATCTAAAACATTTCTAATATGTTTATTATTTTTTTTAATTATTTATGATAGTCACACACAGAGAGAGAGAGAGAGAGAGAGAGAGAGAGAGAGAGGCAGAGACACAGGCAGAGGGAGAAGCAGGCTCATGCACCGGGAGCCCGACGTGGGATTCGATCCCGGGTCTCCAGGATCGCGCCCTGGGCCAAAGGCAGGCGCCAAACCGCTGCGCCACCCAGGGATCCCATATGTTCATTATTGAAGTAAAATTGGTATGCAGTTATATTAGTTTCAGGTATACAACCCATTTGACAATTCTGTATGTTTCTCAGCACTCACCAAGTATAGTCACCATCTATCACCATATAGTTACAATATTATTGACTACATCCCCTATCCTGTACTTTTCATCTCTGTGAGTTATTTATAACTAAATGTTTATAGCTCTAAATCCCCTTCACCTAGTTCATTTATCCCCCAATCCACGTTCCTTTTGGCCACCACCAGTTTGTTCTCTAGGAGTCTGTTTCTATTTTCTTTGTTCATTTGTTTTGGTTTTTAGATTTTACATGTACACGAAATCATATGATACTTGTCCTTCTGTCTCTGAATTATGTGACTTTGCAAAATACCCTCTAGGTCTATCTATGTTGTTGCAAATGACAAGATTTCATATTTTATATGGCTGAATAAAATTCCATTGTGTGAACATGAAAAGCAACTTTAATGGGATTTTTAACTTATTTTTCTGCTTCATTAGTGTAATGAAATGCATCAGAATTTTGTATATTAATTTTGTATCCTGCCACTTTACGGAGTTCATTTATCAATTCTAATAGTTTTTTTGGTGGCATCTAGGAATTTATCTGTTTCTTCTAGGTTGTCTAATTTGTTGGCATATAGTTTTTCATATTTTATAACCCTTTGTATTTACATAATGTTGGTTGTTATTTCTCCTTCGTTTCTCACTTTGAGTTATTTCTCTCTTTCTTGATGGGTCTGGCCAAAGGTTTATCAATTTTATTTTTCAAAGAACCAGCTCTTGGTTTCATTGACCTTTTGCATTTATTTATTTACGTGTTCGGTCATTTATTTCATTTTATTTTATAGAGAAATAGAGAGCATGAGTTGGGGGAGGAGTACAGAAGGAGGGAGAATTCCAAGAAGACTCCACATGGACCATGGAGCCCAACACAGGACTCAATCCCAGGACCCTGAGAGCATGACCTGAGCCAAAATCAAGGGTCGGATGCTTAACTGACTGAGCCAGCCAGGTGCCTCTTGTATGCATTTAGTTTCTATTTTATTTATTTATGGTCTAGTCTTTATTATTGCCTTCCTTCTATAACTTTGAGCTTTGTTTGTTCTTCTTTTCTAGTTTCTTTGGTGTAAGGTTGGATTATTTATTAGATTTTTTTCTTCTTTCTTGAAGTAGGTAGCCCTGTATCACTATAAACATCCTTTTTAGAATTGCTTTTGCTGCATTCCAAAGATCTTGTATCATTGTGTTTCTATTTTTGTCTTCATGTATTTTTTTATTTCCTCTTTGATTTCTTCATTTAGCCATTGGTTGTTTAGTAGAATATTGTTTAGCTTCCATGTGTTTGGATTCTTTTCTAGGTTATTTTTTTCCTTGTAATTGATTTCTAGTCTCATATCATTGTGGTCAGAAAAAATACTTGACATGATTTCAGTCTTCTAAAAGTTCTTGAGACTTGTTTTGTGGCCTAACATGATCTCTTCTGGAAAATGTTCCATGTATACTAGAAAAGAATGTGTATTCTAGTTTTGGGGGGAATGGAATATTCTGTATTTATCTATTAGGTCCATCAGGTCTAATGTGTCATTCAAAGCCTGTTTCCTTGTTGATTTTCTGTCAAAATGGTCTATCCATTGATGTACATGGGGTATTAAAGTCTACTATTAATATCAATTTCTCCTCTTATATCTATTAATATTTGCTTTATGCATTTAGATGCTCCAATGTTGTATGCATAGATTTTTTTTAAAGATCTTTTTTACTAATGCATGAGAGACACAGAGAGAGGCAGAGGCAGAGGGAAAGCAGGCTCCCCGCGGGGAGCCCAATATGGGACTCAATCCCAGGACCCTGGGATCATGACCTGAGCCAAAGGCAGATGCTTAACCACTGAGCCATCCAAGTGCCCAGGTGCATAGATATTTGTAATTACTATATTCTCTTGATTGGTCCCTTTTTCATCCTGGAATGCTTTTCTTGGTCTCTTGATTCAGTCTTTGTTTTCGTTTTTTGTTTGTTTTTTTAAAGATTTTATTTATTTATTCATGAGAGACACAGAGCGAGAGAAAAGCAGAGACACAGGCAGAGGGAGAACCAGGCTCCACCCAGGAAGCCCAACACAGGACTTGATCACAACCTGGGCCGAAGGTGGCACTAAACCACTGAGCCACCAGGCTGCCCTCAGTCATTGTTTTAAAGCATTTTTTTCTCTGATGGAAGTATAACTTCCCTGGCTTCCCCAACCCCGCCAACTTTTACTTATATGGAATATCTTTTTTCCATCCCTTCAACCACAGTCTGTATGTGCTTTAAGTTAAAGCGAGTCTCTTGTAGGAAGTATGTAGATGGGTCCTGTTTCTTCATCCTCTTCAGTCACCCTATGTGCTTTGATTGGAGCACTTAGTCCATTTACATTTAATGTAATCACTGGTAAATATTTATTGGTATTGTTTTTTATTTTTTCTGATTGTTTTTGTAGTTCTTAGTTTTTTTCTTCTCACTGTCTTCCCTTGTGGTTTAATGTCTATTTGTGGTTCCCTTGTGGTTTAATGTCTATGTTGCAATGCTTGCATTACTTTCTCTTTATTTTTTACATATCAATTATAGCTTTTTGTTTGTGGTCATCATTGGGTTCATATATAACATCCTATGTGTTTGGAGAATATATTAAGTTCATATATATTCTAAAAGCATTATATTTTATTCACTTCCATGCTTTATGTATATAGTGTCATATTTTACATCTCTTTATTATTCATATCCCTTCACTAATTTTTGTAAATGTAATGATTTTATTACTTTTGTGTTTTGATCTTCATACTAGTTCTGTAAGTGATTAAATTGCCTTAATTATATGTTTGCTTTTAACAGTGGAATTTTTTACTTTGATAGGTTTATTCTAATTATGATCTTTTCTTTCCATGTAATTCCCTTTAACATTTCTTGTAAGCTGGCTGAATGGTGATGAACTCTGTTAACTTCTATCTGGGAAACTCTTCATCTCTCCTTCAATTCTGAACAATAACCTTGCCTGGTAGAGTATTCTTGGTTGCAGGTTTTTTTCCTTGCAGCAATTTAAATATATCATTCCACTCCCTTATGGTTCACAATTTTTTTTGCTGAAAAATTATCTAGTAACCTTATGAAACTTTCCATGTATATAACTGTTTTTCTTTTCTCTTACAGCTTTTAAGATTCTATCTTTAATTTTTTTCATTATCATTATTATGTGATTTGCTGTGGACCTCCTTGAGTTTATATTGTTAGGAGCTCTCTGCTTCCTACACCTGGGTGTTTGTTTCTTCCACAGATGGAAGTTTTCAGTTGTTATTTCTCCAAATAATTTTCTGTACCCTTGTTTCTTTTTCTCCTTCCAGTATCACTATAATGTGAATGTTATGCTCAATGACATCATTGTAGTTCCTAAACCTATTTTCATTTTTTATTATTTTTTTCTTTTTTGCTCTTCAGTTTGGGTGCTTCCATACCATTGATCTGTTCTTTTGCCACCTCTAGTTTACTAGTGTTATTGTGTTCCTCAGCTCTGACTGGTTGGTTTTTTGGGGGGTTTGTTTCGTTTTATTTTTTAGAGAGTGGTTTTTTAGAGGGGAAGGGAAGAGGGAGGGAGGGAGAGAGAGAGGGAGAATTTTAAGCAGTCTCCACACCCAGCATGAAGCCCTACACAGGGCTCAATCTCATGACTCTGAGATCATGAGTCAGATGCCACCCAAGTGCCCTGAATGGTTGTTTTTTTTATATTTTCTATATCTTTGTTTTTTATATTTTCTACATCTTTGTTGAAATTCTGAGTTTGTCTACTCTTTTCTTTAGTCCAATGAGTATCTTAATAACATTACTTCAAAGTGTTTATCAAGGATATTTTAATCTCTATTTTGTTTAGCTCTTTTTCTATGATTTTGCCTTGTTCTTTCATTTGAGACATATTTTATGCCTCATTTTGTCTATTTCTCTCTCTCTTTTTTTCTCTATATTAGGTAGGTTATCAGAAACTCCTGGTCTTCAAAGTAGTGGTCTTTTAAAGAGAGGGTCCTGTGGTGTCTTATAGTGCAATCCCCTGGTCTCTAGGACCAGATATCTAAGGGTATTCTATATGTGGACTCTGTGCCCTCTACTGTTGTGGCTGAGCCACAGTTTCCATGGACACACTAGTGGATAGTTCTGGCCTTCAGCCCAATTGGTTGCTATGACCCACTTCATCTTCTATGGGCACATTGGCATGATTTGCTTCTCATAATGTGAGGCCTGGCTATGATCACCATGGGCTCACTGTTAGGTGCCTGGGATCCAGCTTAGTTGTTTGCGCTTAGCCTCTGTGAGGGCTGCGTGTATATCACAGGGCAAGAGTTTCTCCTTGTAGAGCCAGCTAAGAGGCTCTGCTGCAGGAACTGAATGCCTGCTGGTGTGTGGTATTATTACCCTACCTCCTCAGTGCAGGACTTACTTTGAAGTGATGCTGATCCTAGTTGAGGCTACCTGCCTTGGAGGGATGACTGGCTGGAGTAGGAACTGCTTTGGAGGGATGCCTGCCCCAGTGAGTGTGTTGGGTTGGGACAGGTCTGCAGGGGAATGCCAGGGTGGGTCATGCAGTGCCAAAAACTTAGATGGAGAGTGTTAGAATTGGCTCCTGCAAGTAACTGACTATCTGAGCTAGGTGGTGAGGCAAGAAAAATGTCATCTACTAGCACTTTTGTTCCCAGAGAAATCTTCTGCAGATCCCCGCCCCTCCAGCACATGCCTTAATATTACTCAATAAATCTTTCATATAAACCCCCAGGGTCTTTTCAAACTACTGCTCTATGTTGTGTCTCCCACCAAGTTATTTATCATGCTGGTTCTTCAAGGATGCAGACTTAGTTTCCTATCACCTCCAATTCCCCTGGGGTTAAGCCCTAATGATTTCTAAAGTCCCAAAAGTAAGTCCCACTGATTTTCAAAGCCAGAGTTATGGGGATTTGTTTTCCCAATGAGTATCCCCACAGCCAAGGGAACCTAATGTGCATTCTGATCCTCTACTTCCTCTGTGTTTGTGGTGTCCCTCCTATTTGTGGTTAGTTGTGCTGAGGGTTTGGATCTCAATGGCATCTCCACTTCTCCTACCCTTTATGATGTGGTCATTTCTCTATGACTAGCTGTGGAAGATCCATTCTGCCAGTCTTCACATTGTTTTCCGAGTTTGTTGCATAAATGTAACTGTTGCCTCAGGGGGTCAGCTTACCATGGGACAAGGTAAGCTCAAGCTCCTCCTAGTCTGCCATGATCCCTCTCTCCTGTCAAAGTGTCTTCTTACTGATAGTAATTTTAAAAGACAAAGTTGGCAATTGATTTATCTTTTAAATGTTTTTAAAATTATAGACCGTGTTCAAGCCAACCCCCATCGTGGCCTCACTAGTTTTCATTCCTTGATGTGTTCACTGGAACAGAAGAGAAAGGGATGGAAGATTTTGATCACTTGGGGTATACTCAACTGTAAAGTTAAATAAGAAAAAAAAAAAAACCAAACTCTCTAGTAAGTATTAGACTTTTGTAAAAATCAGTGCCTATAGAAAGAATAACTAAAGGGGCACTTGTGTGGCTTAGTCGGTTAAGCATCCAACTCTTGATCTCAGCTCAGGTCTTGATCTCAGGGTCATGGGTTCAAGTGCCATGTTGGGCTTCATGCTGGGCACGGAGCCTACTTGAAAAAAAAAGGAAGAACAACTAGAAAAGTTCTTAAACTGCAAAAGAAAAACTAGAAATACAATAAAATGTCAACAGTTTCTGGGATTATGGGTGCCTTGTTCTTTTCATGAATTTAAAACTTTTCTAAAAGGAGTTTTTCAAAAAAAATAAAAATAAAATAAAAGGAGTTTTTCATTACTGAAGCAATAATCAATGCCCAATAATTAGGGGGATGTTTTCAAAACTATGGCACATTTATTCATAGACTAGTACACACAGCTATTAAAAACAACTTTTAGGAAGTTTATATAATAACATGGGAAATGCTTATATTTCTGAAAAGCCATATGCAGGGTATAGAATTTCTCTGAAAGACTGCAAAAAAAAAAAAAAAAAAAAAAAAAAAAAGATAAAGATAATAGTGGCTTTCTCCAGGGAATGGGACAAGAGAACTGAGGATAGATGTAGGTGGTAGAATTACTTTTCTCTGTATATTTTTTTTTAACACCGATCAGATTGGCAAAAACAAAAATATAATTATACCAAGTACCAGTGAGAATGTGAACAAATACCTACTCTACATTGCAGGGCAGGAGGTAAATTCCTATAACCATTTGGAGAGCAATCACATGTAGACAAGCTCAAAAATCAATTCCTTTATACCGAGATCCTGTGATTCTACTTCCCCATATTTATCTTATTACCCCATGTGTGTACAAAGAAATCCAAAAGGGTGTCTTCATGGCTTAATACCATGGAAACAGTAAGAACAGCCTAACAGTCCATTGTGGATGGAATCATGTGCCCCCAAAATTGTTTTGTTGGAGGTCTTAAATCTCGGTACCTCAGAATGTGACTATATTTAGCAATAGGGCCTTTAAAGAGGTAAGTTAAAATGAAGTCATTGAGGTGAGCTCTAATCCAATATGTGTCCTTATAAGAAGAGATTAGGACACAGACATGTAGTGAAAGAAAACCATGTGAAGATAAAGGAAGATGGCGATCTACAAGCCAACAAGAGAGAAGAAAGAGAAGAAATCAACCCTGGGATGCCTGGGTGGCTCAGTTGTTTGTCTAATTCAACAACTTCTTAATTTTGGCTCAGGTCATGATCTCAGGGTCATGAGATCGAGCCCCAAGTCAGGCTTCATTCTGAGTGTGGAGCCTGCTTAAGATTCTCTCTTCCTCTTCTTCTACCCCTCCCTGCCCCTACTTGTGCTCTCTTACTCTGTCTTAAAAAAAATTTTTTTAAAGTAATCAACCCTGCCAACACCTTAATCTCAGACTTCTAGCTTTCAGAACTGTAAGACAATAACTTTCTGTTGTTGAGGCCATCCAGTCTGTGATACTTTGCTATGGTAGCCTGAGTAGATGAATGCAAAATCCATCAGTAGAAGATGGATAAATAAAGCCATGGTTATGCAAAGTCCCACTGACTACCAAAAGTTGTAAAAGATGAGAGTCTCAGAAATATGGAATCCCATGAGTAGATAACCCCCAGGAATTTAGTTCAAGTATGTTGATCCTATATCCCACCTGAACCCCAGTGGCCAGAAGTTTGATCTAACACCATATTCAAGGGAAAGCCTGGATGTTAAAGCTCAAAGAAACATCGTGCCTTTGGTCATTACTAAGGCCATTTATAGGGTTGTTCTCTAAAAATAGAGGACAGATGCCCAAAGCCAGCTTGCTTCCTTAGGATTCCTCCTCTCCCTCACCCCAGAGAAAGAACCCTGTTAGGGTGAATGGAATTCAATCCTTCAATCATTTGTTCAATCAACACTGACGCCAGTACCCCTTTGGGTCCAGAGTCTTGTTAGGTATGAAGATATAAAACACCTGTCAGGCAGCTGGCAGTCTGGCTGGGGAGAGACAAATGAAATCAAGTCGTGGCACAAAGTATTACTGGGGATCTGTGAGCAGAACTGAGGTGAGTGGAGAAAGACATCACAGTGAAAACAGCATCTTGCACTTTGTATTTTCTCTGCCAGAAAGGCCTTTTTTACTTTGGGAAACATCTGCTCAAAAAAGGAAGGTCTTTCAGGCTGCAGCAATAAAAGATAACAAGGGCATAGAGTCACAAATGCCCCAGGCAGCTGGGGCAGGGCTCTAAGTGGGGCAGCTGCATTGCCTGGTGGGAGGGGTGGGAACCAGGCTGGTCAGGGTCAGAGGCGAAAAGGTAGGTTTTAAGTTGCAGACGGTAGGAGTGGACAGAATTTTTTATGAAGACTGGCCTGATGGGCTGTCCAGGATGATTCTCTGGCAGTAGCTTGCAAAAGGACCAGAGGGAGACAGGACTGGTAGCCAGGCAGAAAACCTGTCCCAGCATCCAGGGCTTTTCCAGGCCGGTGCACACAGAGCTAGTTGTGACTCGAGACTGCAGCTGAAAATGCTGAAAGGTCATTTTGCCTCTGAAACACAAGGCAAAAGACAGAAAAAAAGGCCTGGAAAGAATGGATGATTGTAGCTGGCAACTGCTTAGCCTGTGTACATTTTAATGTCAAAAGTGCTTATTCTGTGTGAATTTTCTTTGAGAACAAAAGGGGCCATTTGATCCCCAGGGCTATGTGGATCCAGAAAGCCATAGAGAAAAGTGCTGTGCTATCCAGAAAAGTGCTCCCGATCTGCCTCCACTGGTTGTATCAGCATTTCAGGAAAAACTGAGAGGCTGATATTATGCCATGGCACGTAGAAGCCAGCTGGTACCCAGGGAAGGCAGGTGTCCAGGTCACTGAAACACCCAACTGCTCACCTGTGCCCCCATTTTCAGGCCTTAGAAGGGCATGCTCATCTATCATAGAAATTATAGGAAATTTAGGAGGCTCATCCCAAACCCATTTTCCCATGAGATGCACTCTGCTGGGTCAAAGAATTTGCTTCTATCCTCAATTCTGCTACAGAAGAACTCTGTGATACAATGAACCTCATCAGATTCCCTGGGCCTCCGTTTCCTCAGATGTTAAAAACACGAGAGGAAACCAGTCATGCCCACATCTGGCTGCACATCAGAATTCTGTGGGGAGTGAGTTAAGAATACTAATTCCTAGGCATAACTACCTACAGATATCAGGTATCTGGGAAAGGGGACCCTGGAGATCGTAACCAAGTATCTGTTAGCTGCCGATCCCCAAGGTCTTATCCAAGGGTGATCTATATTCAGTATATAAGATATAAGTTCACTTTATCAGATATCCTTGTACTTACAAATTCAAATTATAGAAAGCATAGCACCACCTCCAACCCTATGGTCAATATTTTGGCTAGAATTCTGGACGGTTCTCACAAGAGGCTTAGATATATCCTGCTCCATTCTCTAGCACTTACTGAATTCTCCATCACACTGGGTCTGTCCCCTTCTCCCTCCCAATGCCAGCCAAACTGGAACCAAATCTACCTTCTTTAAGATTAAAAGTATCTCCAGCCATGGAGGTAAGAGATGAATATTCCATAATAATCCAGAATTCTATCACATCCAATTCTTCAAGGTCACTCTGACCAATCCACCTACGGGGATTTCCCCTTCTCAGGCCTTGTCACTTCCGGCCGGGACATTCTGCTGCTGCAGAGCAGTGTGTGCCTAATTTCCTCCAAGTTCTGTCCATTTCTCCCCTGTAGCAGTTTGCTCCACACAACCTACATCAGGTATTGAAACTAGGCCAAACTCTGCATATTTCAAAATGCACTAAAGATCCTCTTAAAAAGTCTTTGAGGACCACAAACACTGACAGAAGCTTCAAAACACCTTCTCTTGAATGGAATCAAATGATATAGTTTGACTCTCACCTCACCGGTTTGCTCCTTCCCCTAACTAGCAGAGTAAGAGAAGATGGAAATAAGGGCAGTTGGCACTTTCAACAGTGAATCTATTTCCCCACTCCTTGCATATGTTTAATAACTCCCCCAAGTGGCAGGACCAGGCAGTCTGCTGCTAAAATTATTTTGTCCCTCTGAAAACATAAGTGCCTCTGCACCAAGGGGAAGATGGATTTTGGAGTTGCCCAGACTAGGACTTGAACCCCAGCTCCTCCACTAACCGGGCAGGCGACCTTGGGAAGTTATTTAAAATCTCTGAGCCTTGGTTGCATTATACTTTTGCTTTCCTATAAGTACGGAGCTACCTCATTTCATGGTGCCTGATGGTGGCCAAGCACAGCAACATTACTGTGTTCCAGCCTCATGTACAGGACTCTTGTCCTGTCCTTTGGAATCAAGCTTGCCCTTGTGCTCTTCCACATCTGAAAAAAAAAAAAAAAAAAAGATAACACCAAGTTCACAAAACTATATGAGGTAACATTAGATATGATGGGAAATGTCAGTAAAAGCTAGCTTTCATCTTCTAGCATCCGGTAGGCAACCTTGAATAAGTTTAGGGAATTTGACAAAGCTCATGTGGGATGAGCTTTCTGCAAATACCTCTTCCCCTGGGCCTCATAAAGTCATTCACTGAGCATGGGACCTTTACAAACATCCTCCTGGAGGAAGATTAGATGCCCCACTATGACTACAGGCAAGTATGAAAGTACAGTCTGCTCCTTTGGGTGGCCACTGCATTAACAGGTAATGATATGTTGCAATGCCAACATCTAATTTCAGGACAAGGGCAAGCTTGATTCCAAAGGACAGGACAAGAGTCCTGTACATGAAGCTAGAAAACAGTAATGTTGCTGTGCTGGGCCACCATCAGGCACCATGAAATGAGGTAGCTCCGCACTTACAGGAAAGTAAGAGTATAATGCAACCAATCACTGAATAATTCTGAAATCCAGGGTTGTCCTGGGCACACACCTAGATCATGTCTTTTTAGTCACAGCTCTTTGAGCACAGAGAATGGGTCTTCAGCATCTTTTACCTGCAGTATCTAACAGAGTATCAGGCTCATGCCAGACCTAACAACATTTAAGAAGTGAATGCATCTGTTAATGTCCATTGATGGCCAGATGAGGGAGTTTCAGACTACTTAAACTGACTGCCCAAGTGAATATTTTACATAACGGGCTTTCAGGATCCCCTGAAAACACAAGCCTTTATTTCAAAAACTAGTTCTGAAAACCAGAAAATATTTCGCAGTTCAAAAGTGACTTAAACAGAACCTTCTAGTGCAATGATGCATTAAACTAATTCATTCAATCCCTCATTCATTCAACAAACACTTACTAAATCATTACATGCCAGGCACTATGCCAAGTTCTGGAGACAAAATAAATAAAATGTGGTCCCTTGAGAGGGGTTGCACATTGGTCAATATTTTTAAACTTCCCATGTGGTTCTGTGCAGCCAAAGTGGAGAGGCTGCCCAGGATGACTGTGTTCTCAGAGCCTGCATAGTAAAGCAGGGTGCACCCATACCAGTTCTGGAGACCACCTGCCATGCCCTCTGTTCTCCTCCCAATTTCCTACTTTCTGCCTTCTTTTCCCTTCAAATATATATAAAAAAAACTCACCAAATTATTGCTTTTGCAACTATTGAATAATGTTCCTTGTTGTTACCTTAAAGAGGAAAAGAAAACCCCCCCAAATAAAATATTTTAGATTTGGCTTTTTCAAAAACAAACTATGAAATCTAGTTCTTTCATTTTTTTCCTTTTAATTCCAGCGCAGTTAACATATAGTGTTATATTTGTTTCAGATGTACAGTCTAATGATTCAACAATTCCATATATTACTCAGTGCTCATCATGGTAAATGTGCTTTTAATCCCCTTCACCCATCCCCCAACTCCCCCTCCCCTCTGGTAACCATCTGTTTGTTCTCTATAGTCAAGTTTGTTTTTTGGTTTGTCTCTTTTTCCATTGTTCATTTGTTTTACTTAATTCCACATGAGTAAAATCATAGGGTATCTGTCCTTCTCTGATTTATTTCACTTAGCATAATGCCCTCTAGCTCCATCTATGTCATTGCAAATGGCAATATTTCATTCTTTTTATGGCTAATATTCCATTGTGTGTGTGTGTATACTATATCTTCTTTAACCATTCATCATCAAATTGATGGACATTTGGGCTACTTCCATAATTTGGCTATTGTAAATAATGCTGCTATAAACATTGGAATGCACGTATCCCTTTGAATCGGTGTTCTTATATTTTTTGGGTAAATACCCACTAGTGCAATTCCCGGATTGTAAGGTACTTCTATTTTTTATTTTTTTGAGAGCCATCCATACAGTTTTCCACAGTGGCTGCACCAGTTTTCATTCTCACCAACAGTGCAGGAGGGTTCCTTTTTCTCCACATCCTCATCAACTCTTTTCCTGTGGTTTTTATTTTAGCCATTCTGACAGGTATGAAGTGATATCTTGTGGTTTTGATTTACATTTCCCTGATAATGAGTGATGCTGAGCATCTTTTCATGTGTCTGTTGGTCATCTGTATGTTTTCTTTGAAGAAATATCTGTTCATGCCTTCTCATTTTTAAATTGGATTGTTTATTTTTTGGGTGTTGAGTGTATCAGTTTTTTATATATTTTGGATATTAACCTTTTATTGGATATGTCATTTGCAAACATCTTCCATTCAGTAGGTTGTCTTTAGTTTTGTTGATTGTTTCTTTTCCTCTGCAGAAACTTTTATTTTGATGTAGTCGGAAAAGATTATTTTTGCTTTTGTTTCTCTGGCCTCAGGAGACCTGTTTATTTTATTTTATTTTTTTAATTTTTATTTATTTATGATAGTCTCACAGAGAGAGAGAGAGAGGCAGAGACACAGGCAGAGGGAGAAGCAGGCTCCATGCACCGGGAGCCCGACGTGGGATTCGATCCCGGGTCTCCAGGATCGCGCCCTGGGCCAAAGGCAGGCGCCAAACCGCTGCGCCACCCAAGGATCCCAGGAGACCTGTTTAGAAGGATGTTACAGCCAATGTCAGAAATCACTGTCTGTGTTCTCTTCTAGGATTTTTATGGTTTCAGGTTGCAAAAACAAAGCTGGAAGTATCATAATTCCAAATTTCAAGTTATATTACAAAGCTATAGTAACTGAAATAATATGGTACTGGCACAAAAATAGACAGATAGATCACTGAAAGAGTATAGAAAGCGCAGAAATAAGTCAACAATTATATATCCAATTAATCTTTGACTAAGGAGGCAAGAATATACAATGGGAAAAAGTGTCTTCAAGAAATGGTGCTGGGCGTTCAATGCAATCCCTATCAAAATACCATGGACTTTCTTCAGAGAGTTAGAACAAATTATTTTAAGATTTGTGTGGAATCAGAAAAGACCCCGAATAGCCAGGGGAATTTTAAAAAAGAAAACCATATCTGGGGGCATCACAATGCCAGATTTCAGGTTGTACTACAAAGCTGTGGTCATCAAGACAGTGTGGTACTGGCACAAAAACAGACACATAGATCAGTGGAACAGAATAGAGAATCCAGAAGTGGACCCTGAACTTTATGGGCAACTAATATTCGATAAAGGAGGAAAGACTATCCATTGGAAGAAAGACAGTCTCTTCAATAAATGGTGCTGGGAAAATTGGACATCCACATGCAGAAGAATGAAACTAGACCACTCTCTTTCACCACACACAAAGATAAACTCAAAATGGATGAAAGATCTAAATGTGAGACAAGATTCCATCAAAATCCTAGAGAAGAACACAGGCAACACCCTTTTTGAACTCGGCCATAGTAACTTCTTGCAAGATACATCCACGAAGGCAAAAGAAACAAAAGCAAAAATGAACTATTGGGACTTCATCAAGATAAGAAGCTTTTGCACAGCAAAGGATACAGTCAACAAAACTCAAAGACAACCTACAGAATGGGAGAAGATATTTGCAAATGACATATCAGATAAAGGGCTAGTTTCCAAGATCTATAAAGAACTTATTAAACTCAACAGCAAAGAAACAAACAATCCAATCATGAAATGGGCAAAAGACATGAACAGAAATCTCACAGAGGAAGACATAGACATGGCCAACATGCATATGAGAAAATGCTCTGCATCACTTGCCATCAGGGAAATACAAATCAAAACTACAATGAGATACCACCTCACACCAGTGAGAATGGGGAAAATTAACAAGGCAGGAAACAACAAATGTTGGAGAGGATGCGGAGAAAAGGGAACCCTCTTACACTGTTGGTGGGAATGTGAACTGGTGCAGCCACTCTGGAAAACTGTGTGGAGGTTCCTCAAACAGTTAAAAATATACCTGCCCTACGACCCAGCAATTGCACTGTTGGGGATTTACCCCAAAGATACAAATGCAATGAAACGCCGGGACACCTGCACCCCGATGTTTCTAGCAGCAATGGCCACTATAGCCAAACTGTGGAAGGAGCCTCGGTGTCCAACGAAAGATGAATGGATAAAGAAGATGTGGTTTATGTATACAATGGAATATTACTCAGCTATTAGAAATGACAAATACCCACCATTTGCTTCAACGTGGATGGAACTGGAGGGTATTATGCTGAGTGAAGTAAGTCAGTCGGAGAAGGACAAACATTATATGTTCTCATTCATTTGGGGAATATAAATAATAGTGAAAGGGAAAATAAGGGAAGGGAGAAGAAATGTGTGGGAAATATCAGAAAGGGAGACAGAACGTAAAGACTGCTAACTCTGGGAAACGAACTAGGGGTGGTAGAAGGGGAGGAGGGCGGGGGGTGGGAGTGAATGGGTGACGGGCACTGGGTGTTATTCTGTATGTTAGTAAATTGAACACCAATAAAAAAAAAAAAAAAAAAAAAAAGAAATGGTGCTGGGAAAACTGGACAGTGACATACAGAAGAATGAAACCGGACCACTTTCTTACATTTCATTTTGAGTCTGTTTTGTGTATGGTGTATTTCTTTTAAACCAAAAGCTCACTGACCCAAAACTGTTTAATCAATGTATATTTAGGACAGTGTTGAACTCTACAAATTTCAGTATTTTTTCTAGTTCTGTGAGAAATGCTATTGGTATTTTGTAGAGATTTGGGTAGTATAGACATTTAAATAATATTAATTCTTCCAATCCATGGACATGGTATATCTTTTTATTTTCTTGATCATCTTTAATTTCTTTCATCTATGTTTTATAGTGTTCAGAGTATAGATCTTTCACCTCCTTGGTTATGTTTCTTCCTAGGTATTTTATTCTTCTGGAACCATTGTAAATGGGATTGTTTTCTCAATTTCCCTTTCTGCTACTTCATTATTAGTGTAATGAAATGCAACAGATGTTTATGTTAATTTTGTAACCTGCAACATTACTGAATTCACTTATTCTGATAGTTTTCAGAATCTTTAGGGTTTTCTATGTATACTATCATGCCATCTGCATATAGTGACAATTTAACTTTTTTCTTATTAATTTGGATGTCTTTTATTTCCTTTTCATCTCTGATTGCTGTGACTAGGACTATGTTGAATAAAAGTATTGAAAGTAGATATCTTTGTCTCTCAGCTTTTCACCAGTGTGATAATAGATGTGGTTTTCTCATATATGGCCTTTATTATGTTGAGGTATGTTCCCTCTAAACCTCTATTCAGGCTTTTGATCATGAATGGATGTTGTATTTTGTTAAATGCTTTCTCTATTGACATATTTTTATTCTTCATTTTATTAATGTTGTGTATCACATCTTGCTAATATTGAGTCATTTTTGCATCCCAAGAATAGAGCCCGCCTGATAAGTGGTGAATAATTCTTTTATTGTCAAATGTGGTTTGCTAATGTTTTGTTAAGAATTTTTGCATCTATATTCATAAAGGATATTGGCCTATAATTCTCTTTTTTGGTTGTATTTGTGTCTTTATCAGGGTGATGGGCCTCAGAGAGTGTATTTAAAAGCTTTCTTCCATCTTCTATCTTTTAGAATAGTTTTAGAATAGGTATTAAGTCTTCTTTAAATACTTGATAGAATTCACCTGTGATACCTTCTGGTCCTAGAATTTTGTTTGCTGGGAGGTTTTAGATTACTGATTCACTTTTGTTACTACTAATTGGTCTGTTCCAATTTTCTATTTCTCCCTGATTCAGTTTCGGAAGATTGTATGTTTCTAGAAATTTATCTATTTGTTCTAGGTTTTTCAATTTGTTGGCATATCACTTTTCTTAGTAGTTTAAAAAAATCCTTTGCATTTCTGTGTTATTGGTTGTCAGTTCTCTTTTGTTTCAAATTTTATTTGAGTTCTCTCCCTCACTTTTGTTTTCTTGATGAGTCTGGCTAAACGTTTATCGACTTTATCTTTTGAAATAATCAGATTTTGGTTTCATTGATCTTTTGTGGGTTTTTAAAAATCTTTATTTCCTTCCTTCAACTAACCTTTGGGTTTGTTTGTTTGTTTTCTGGTCCCTTTAGGTGTTAGGTGGATTGTTTGACATTTTTCTTTTTTCTTGAGGTAGACCTGTATAAATTTCCTTTTTTAAAAAAATTTTTTTTTATTTATTAGAGACACAGAAAGAGAGACACAGGCAGAGGGAGAAGCAGGCTCCATGCAGGGAGCCCGACTCGATCCAGGGTCTCCAGGATCACGCCCTGGGCTGGAGGCGGTGCTAAACAGCTCAGTCACCAGGGCTGCCCTAAATTTCCTTTTAAAGACTTTTATTTTAGAGAGATAAGAATGAATGAATGAATGAATGAATGAATGAGAGAGAGAAAGAAAGAAAGAAAGAAAGAGAGAAAGAAGAAGAAAGAAAGAAAGAAAGAAAGAACCCATCCCCCTCCCGACGAACCAGAACCAGCCAGAAAACGCAGCCCGACCTCATACGCACGCACACCCCCCAAGCCCCCAGACGACCCACATCACATCCCTCCCTACCCAAGGCAGTTGGTTCGTGGCATAGGGAGAAAGAAACAGCAGGGGGAGAGAATCCTACAGTAGACTCCACCTGAGTGTGGAGCCCAATTTGGGGCTCAATCCCAGGATCCTGAGATCATGACCTGAGCTGAAATCAAGAGCAGGACACTCTACTGACTGAGCCACACAAGTGCCCCTAAATTACTCTTTTAAAACTGCTTTGGTTGTGTCCCAAAGATTTTGGCCATTATGTTTTCATTTCCATTTGTCTCTATTTTTTTTTTACTTCCTCTTTGATTTCATTGGCCCATTGGACATTAGTAGCATGTTGTTTAGATTCGTGATTGTATTATTTCCAGTTTTATTTTCATGATTGATTTCTAGTTTCAACCCATTGTGATCAGAAAAAAATGAATATAATTTCAACCTTTTCAAATTTATTAAGACTTCCTTTGTAGCCTAACATGTGATCTATCCTGGAGAATGTTGCATATGCACTTGAATGTGTATTCTGTTGGTTTTGTATGGAATGTTCTGCATATATCTGTTAAGTCCATGTGGTCTAATATTTCATTCAAAGATACTATTTCCTTTTCCTTTTCTGCCTGGATGATCTAACCATTGATTCAAGTGAGGTGTTAACTGTCCCTTACTGTCAGTTTCTCCCTTTATGTCTATTAATATTTGTTTTATGTATGTAGGTGCTCCCATGTTGGGTGCATGAATATTCACATTGTTATATCCTCTTGTTGGATTGATCCTTGTATCATTATGTAATGTCCTTCATGGTCACTCATTAGAGTATGTATGTACGTATGTATGTATGTATGTATGTATTTATGAGAGACAGAGAGAGGCAGAGACATAGAGAGAGAAGCAGGCTCCCTGCAGGGAACTCAACACAGGACTCGATCCCCGGACCCCAGGATCACAATCTGAGCTGAAGGCAGATACTCTACTGCTGAGCCACCCAGGTGTCCCCAGTCTTTGTTTTAAAATCCATATTTTCTGATATAAGGATTGCACATTGTGGGTTTTTTTCTTCCATTTGCATGGAATTTTTTTTTTTTTTTGTGGGGAGGGCTTTCCTTTCAGTCTGTATGTGTCTTTAGAAGTGAAGTGAGGCTCTTATTGGCAGCATATGGATGTGTCTTGGTTTTTTTTTTAATCTTTCAACCACCCTTTGTCTTTTAAGTGGACCATTTACATTTAAAGTAATTATTAAATAAATATAAATAAATAAATAAATAAATAAATAAATAAATAAAGTATTTATTGATAGGTATGTGCTTATTGCCATTTGGTCATTGTTTTCTGGTCATTTTTTGCAGTTTTCCTGTTTCTTGTTCTCTTTCATTATGATTGGTGACTTTATAGAGTGTTATACTTCTACTTCTTTATTTTTTGTATATATATATATATATATATATATATATATATATATATTATAGGTTTTGGGTTTGTGGTTACTATGTGGTTCACATGTAACAGCCTAAGTATATAGCACTTTATATTAAGTTGATGGTCACTATTAAGTTTGAACACATTCTAAAAGAACTTTTTTATTCCCCTTTTCACATTTTATGTATATGTTGTAAAATATGTATATATTTTACATGTTTTTAGTTATATTTTCCACTTTAACTGTTCTCGTAGGCCAGTTTCGTGGTGATGAACATTTTAAATTCTTGTATATGAAATTCTGTCCTTCAATTCTGAATAACCTTGCCAGGTAGAATATTCTTGGTTGTAGAGGTTTTTTTTTTTTTTTTTTTCTTTTTCCTTTCAGATGGGCCTGGATTGTTCCGTGGTGCTTTGTGTCTGTGTCACCTTGGTGAGAAGGCTAAAGCTGTAGTGAGTGCCAATCAGGGGTGTCCTGGTGTGTGCTATGCAATCATGTTTTGAAAGGAATCTTTTTTCCTGAGCTATAGGTCTCAACAGTGGGCTTAAAATGTTCAGGAAACCATGCTGTGAATATGTGCTGTCATCCAGGCTCTGTTGTTCTGTTTATAGAGCACAGGCAGGGTAGATCTAGCATCATTCTTAAGGGCCCTAGGACTTTCAGAATGGTAAATGAGCATTGGCTACAAGTAAGTCAGCAGCTTCATCAGCCCCTAACAGGAGAGTCAGCCTGTCCTTTGAAGGCAGACATTAACTTCTCCTTTGCAGTTATGAAAATCCTGGATGGTATCTTCTTCCAATAGAAGGGTGTTTCAACTAAATTGAAAATCTGTTGTTTAGGGAAGCCACCTTCATGAGCTCTCTCAGCTAGGTCTTCTGGAAAACTTGCTCCAGCTTCTACATCAGCACTTGCTGCTTTACTCTGCCCTTTTCTGTTATGGAGACAGCTGCTTTCCTTAAACCTCAAGAACCAATGTCTATTAGCTTCAGACTTTCCCTCTGTAGCTTCCTCACCTCTCTCAGCCTTTACAGAATTGAAGAGAGCTAGGACCTTGCTCTGGATTAGGCTTTGGCTTAAGTGGAAGCTATGGTTGATTTGATTTCTCCAGACCACTAAAACTGTCTCCAGACCACTAAAACTGTCTCCATAACAGCAGTAAGACTTTTGCTTTCTTATCTTGTTCACTAGAATAGCACTTTTCATTTCCTTCAAGAACTTGTCGTTTGCATTCAAGTTGGCTGTTTGGTGCAAGAGGCCTAGCTTTCAGCCTATCTCAGTTTTCAGCATGCCTTCCTCGCTGAGCTTAATCATTCCTAGCTTTTGATTTACAGTGATAGATGTGTGATTATTACTCTTACTTGAATGCTTGGAGGCCCTTGTAGGGTGATTAATGGGCCTAGTCTCAGTATTTTTGTGTCTTGGGAAATAAGGAGGCCTGAGGAGAGGGAGAGAGAGATGGAGAACAGCTGGTTGGAACAGTCAGAACACACACACTTCTCAGCTAAGTTCCTTGTCTTATCTGGGTGAGCTTCATGGCATCCTAAAATAATTAAAAAGTCTGAAATACTGTGAGAATTACCTGAAATCTGACAGACATAAGTAAAAAATGGTGTCGGAAAAATGGTGCCGGTAGACTTGCTTGACATATGGTTGCCATGAACCTTTGATTTGTAACAAATGCAGTACCTGCAAAGCACAACAAAGTGAAGTGCACAAAAAGAAGCACGCCTGCACTGAATAAAACCCTGCAATAAGAAAAATGTGCTAAGGGCCCAGCATTGTCTGACATATAACATCTATAAGCCCAGAATGCAAAGGCTTCACTTTGACTCCATTCTGTAATGAATTCTTAGCAGACACTAAAGGGATCTATGGTCCATGTTTCTCAGGACTGAAAAGTAGAGTCAGCAGAGTCATTAGCATGACAGGACAGTTGATCACCCTAGTGATAACCTCTCTTAGTGATAATCTCTACCAAAATTCTTCTCTCAGAAATGAAGATGTTTAGCAGCATCTGGGTGGCTCAATCATTTTAAGCGTTTGCCTTCAGTTCAGGTCATGATCCCAGGGACCTGGGATCAAGCCCCATGTGGGGCTCTCTGCTCAGTGGGGAGTCTGTTTCTCCCTCTCCCTCTGCTTGCCACTCCCCCTGCTTGTGCTCACACACTGTCAAATAAATAAATCTTTTAAAAAAATGAAGATATTTAAGTACAGTGAAGCCTGATTATAAATCATATTGCAAGTTCAAAGATTTCACTATAACATGGATTACTCAATATTCTTTGTGCTCCTGGTGATATGTACCATTCTTACTAGCATGCATTTTTCTTGGTCTTGAGCCTCGAAATGTTCCTGTTGGAAAAAGACCCAGACAGATTTTAAGCACCTATATCTCCTCTCCCATAACATCCCTCATGGACCAGACAGGTAGGATTGCCCCCAAGGTTACCTTGTTAAATTGGGGTGAGCCTCAAACACTGGCCAAAATGTGCTACTTTTTAACTTCCATTACCTTACATAAGGCCTAGAGTTCAGATTCTGGTATTCTTCTCTAGCATCATAAAACTCTTCAAGGGACAAGCACATCACTTCACATTTTTTTGTCCTAAGAGAAGCAGCAGCAGGATACCTCATGGAAATACCAACTGCCAACAGCTCTCTTGGGACTACCGTGGATTTTAATCTCTGCTTTTTCACTTACTTTGGGACTGTGGGGACAGTTAGCAAACATCCCACTGATTTTCTGTTTCCTCATCTGTAAAAGGGGGTTTAAGCCTACCTGTAAAGTTGGGAATGAAGATAGGAAATCAAACCAAAAACCAAAACCATTCAAGTGCCTGACAGGAGAAGGATAAATTGAAAATGTTATAAATGCTCAAATTTTAAACAAAGTTTGTTAAAACCTAGAGAAACACACAAATATACACATGTGCTTCATAATTCCAAGTCTCTACTCACAGAAACAAAAAAACTAATTCGTCTGTTCAGAAATATTTCCTTTATAGAGAAACATTCATTCAGTATTCATTCAATATGAAACCAAGTTTTGACCATCTGATTTGAACAAATTCTCTCCTCCCAAGGCATTTATTTGAGGGCACACCATTGTAACATATAATTTATTATCAGCATCATCATTATTATCTTGCATATTTAATACCATGTTTCTTTCTCCCACATAGAATATTAACCAATAGAAGTCCCTGAAAGGAACCACAGCACATTCATAACAAAGATAGAAGATGGTTTTCAATTTCTGCTTTCCAATATGATGATTCAACTAAAACAGTCAGATTTAATCAGCTGCAAAATCAGAAAAGTGAAAATCTGCCCACATGCGCATCATAGCCATGATCATTAACACTTCTATGGAATGAGGGGAGCAAAGAGAAAAATGCCTATTGCTTCTTATCAGGCTTCTATATAACTTTAAATTACTTTTTTTTTTTTAATGGCTTATTTAAAAGACATTCTGCTGCCTTTGATGATGCAAACATTTGGGTGTTTTCTCAGGGTCATCCCTGGGCAAGCAGATGGAGCATGTGGAATGGAAAATAGTAGGCTTTCCTAGACTCCTGGTGTCTGTGTACAGGAGACTTTCTGATTTCCAATCTTGGCTCAGTTCAAAGAAAAAAGGGAAGAGTTCTATCCCTGGAAAAAAAAAATCCAGCCTACTTTAGGGCATGCCTGACCTTCAATCCATTCAAGTGTTCACAGCAAGTCCTCCTGGCTCCTCTTTGCAGGATCCCTCTCCTCCATGGTCTTCCACATAGTTACTGTGGTCAAAGTTCTGAGGCTTCCCAAGGAAAAACTGTATCTGGGTATGTTCTGGAAGACAAACCCCGTCAGCAACAACCTTCTGCCTTTTGGAGCAGATGCACAGGTTCCAGAGGCTGGAAATCATGCTAGAAAAGCAAGGACCCAGCAGCCCAGAATGGACTGTCTTTGCAGCACTGGCTCATTCTCCACACACCTCCATGCCATTCAAATATCCTAGGAAATATTAAATCAACTGGACGTGGCTGACTTCATCCTATAAAAGGCCTTATAAAATACTCCCTGCACTTAAAAAAAAAATGCATGTAAACATCACTTCTAAGTCCCTGGCAAACCTTTGAGCCTTTGATCTCATCTTTCTGACATTTTGCAGTTTTACTTGCTCAGCTTCCTTGGAGGTATCAGTCTTTTTTTTTCTTATTAACGGAGTTCAGAGTCTGAGGCTGCCTCTGAATATGAGCATGTGGTTTGATTGGCAGAAATAGTATTATCAGGAGACTTATGATATGTAAATAAAAGTACATGGACCTGGAATAAAACATACACAAAAATTATATTTCACACAAGGATACCAATAGGAAATGTTTCATGGATGTGATTATATCATCTACAGTCCAGCAACTAAAGGCACTGCTTTTGGCAGAAGCAGATGTGTTTTTACTCAGGCTTGCCTCAGTCCACCCCACAGACACCCCCAGGAGGTGAGCAGGCCAGAGATAGACTAAAACCACAGGACTGGGTAGAGTAAACCCATCAGCCCATCTGCAGATAGACACACAGTACTGCCATAAGCAGACTGAGAACATTAATCCCATGAGAGCCAGAAACTCCTACTATTCAAAATGTAAGGACACATAGGAAAATCCAAACCTTATACTCTGTTCCCTAGATACATATGCAACTTTAGCCAATGTACTCAAGTATAAGGGGTTCTTCTTGTGTGTGTTAGGAGCCAGAAGAATTCAGATTTTCAAAACCTACTCCACAACTCTGAAAACAGCTTTCATCCAAATTAATAAGAAACAAGTGTTGCTTTTGAGTCTGTGGACTTTTATTGCGTAAATGTGGTATTCAACATACTGAGCACAATGTAGACAATAAATACTAGGCATATCTGGAAATGCAAGTAATTAGAAACAGCTCACATTTGTACAATTGTTCTGTATCCTTTTGGAAAGGCTGGACTTAAACTTTCTCCAATGCTCTTTGAAGATCAAAGGAAAATAATGTTAAGAGGAGGAAAAAAAACCACAATGGATTCATGTATCATTCTCAGCTTCTGTGATCACGTCAGACACATTAGAATCAGATAATTTTCATATCCCCTAAACGTCCCTGAACATGTCTACAGAATAGTCAAGACTTCTAACAGCAACAAACACATTTTCATTCATTCTTTCAGTAAGTATTTACTGCTTAGGTTGTACAAAGCATTAAACTGGGATTTACAAAAAGGCAAAGCCTCCATCTCTTTTTTCAGGGGAATGGGAAACAAGACAAGTATACAGGAGTAAGGGTACGTGTCCTCCACCCCTTGGCTGTAGGGCATGTTCCAAAACCTGCAAGTGGATGTCTGAAACTGCAGATAATACCGAGCCCAATATATGCTGTTTTTTCCTCTATATACCTATCTATGATATAGTTTATAAACTAGGCACAGTAAGAGATTAACAATAAATAATACAACAATTATAACCATATTAACCACTGTAATAAGTTATGAGAATGTGGTCTCTTCTCTCTCAAAATACAGTCCAACAGTACTATCCCCACCCTTCTTGTGATGATGGGAGATGATTACACTAGAAGCATTAGACTACTACTGGCCTTCTGACCATATACATCAGAAGGAGGATCATCTGTTTCTGGAGAGCAACTGAGTGTGTGTAACTGAAACCATGGAAGGTAAAACTGGGGATAGGGAACCCCTATAATTTACCCAGCCCCAGGCAAGTGAGCAACTCATTTATTGTCAAAACCAGAACACTTGAGCATGAAAGAGTTCTACAGACAGAAACACCAGCTCAGGCAGCTCAGGCAGCCCGGGTGGCTCAGTGGTTTAGCACCACCTTCAGCCCAGGGTGTGATCCTGGAGACCGGGGATTGAGTCCCACGTCAGGCTTCCTGCATGGAGCCTGCTTCTGCCTCTGCCTCTCTGTTTCTCGAATAAATAAATCTTTAAAAAAAAAATACCAGCTCAAGGTGTAAACTAGGGTTCTCAACAGGCACCCCAGCCAAAGATTTTAAAAGCTGTACACCTAAAATATACTTTGTCTTGCATTTGCCATAACCTTTGAAAGATGGCCATATTTACACTGGAACAATTATGTGGATTAAAACCAAATATTTTGGGAGTCAAGGGAAAAATATTTCAATCCCCTGGCAAAGTTTAGAAAGCTATTCTGACATGCCACATTTTCTAAAATTTTAACAACTATTTCATTTTTCTATTATGGAAAAACTCAACATTTATTGAGCACACTGGGTACCCTGGATACATAGATGAATGAGGCATAGTTCCTACTCTCAAGGACTTTGTTCAAATTCTAACATCCTTGGGATCCCTGGGTGGCTTAGTGGTTTAGCACCTGCCTTTGGCCCAGGGCATGATTCTGGAGTCCCGAGATTGAGTCCCGCATCAGGCTCCCTGTGTGGAGCCTGCTTCTCCCTCTGCCTGTGTCTCTGCCTGCCTTTCTCTCTCTCTCTCTCTCTCTCTCTCTCGATCTGTGTCTCTCATGTATAAATAAATAAAATCTTAAAAACAAAAAAGGGTCATCTATTTAAAGACAAATTGGGATCCCTGGGTGGCGCAGCGGTTTAGCGCCTGCCTTTGGCCCAGGGCGCGATCCTGGAGACCCGGGATCGAATCCCACGTCGGGCTCCTGGTGCATGGAGCCTGCTTCTCCCTCTGCCTGTGTCTCTGCCTCTCTCTCTCTCTCTGTGACTATCATAAATAAATAAAAATTAAAAAAAAAAAAAGACAAATTAACACATATGGATTTGCTTTTCAAAATGAGTTCACAGAAAGGTTCTGCTATGGACTACATTTGTACCCCAACCCCCAATTCATGTGTTGAAGCCCTAACTTCCCACATGATGGAATTTGAAGAAGTGGAGCTTTGGTAGGTAATCTGGTTGGGGTGGGGTCCCCATGATGAGATTAGTGCCTTTATAAGAAGATAAAGAGAAAACAGAGTGGGAGCTGTCCCTCTGTCTCTGTCTCTCCTATATTCTCCTATATATGTCTCTATCTCTCTGCCAGGTGAAGAAACTGCAAGAAGGCAGTCTTCCGTAAACCAAGAAGAGAACTTTCACCAAAAACCAAATCTGCTGGCATCTTGATCATGGACTTCCCAGCCTCAACTGTGAGAAATGTCTGTTGTTGAACTCACTCAGTCTGTACTCAGTCCTAGCATCCTGAGCTAAGACAAATTCTTTCATTTTTCACTTGGGACTCATTTACAACTTAAAGAAGATTAGACAGGAATTTATTTTTTAAAAGATTTTATTTATTTATTCATGAGAGACACACAGAGAGAGAGAGAGAGAGAGGCAGAGTCCCTGTGTGGAGCCTGACATGGGACTCGATCCCGGGACTCAAGGATCATGCCCTAGGCCGAAGGCAGGCGCTAAACCACTGAGCCACCCAGGGATCCCCCTAGACAGGAATTTAAAGTTAGGAAGTCTCACTGTAGATGGAAAACTGACTACACTTAAAAATAAACCATGTCTGAAATTTAAACGTTAAGCAGTGAAGGATGTGCTGAGAAGTGGATTTGCACACACCTGCCATTCATTTCCAGTTACAGAAAGTAGCCCCAAGTGAGGAACAGATCTAGAATATAACCAGACCCATCTCCATTAAAAGAGGATTCAATTCTCATTTCTTTCATCAGATTCAGTGAATCTCTTAAGAGATACTAAAAACACCTTTTGAGATGCAATGTAGGATTCACCTTTGGCAACATGTGACTCTTAAAATTCAAATTGATTAAAAATTGATAAAATTAAATTGACGAAAAATTCAATTGAATAAATTGATAAAATTAAAAATTCAGTTCCTTAGTCACACTAGCCACATTTCAAATGCTCCATGGCCACATGTGCTGATGGCTAACACAACTGGATGGCATTCCTGTCATGGCAAACACTTCTACTGGACAGAGCTGATCTGGATAGGGAATGATTGTGTTTGAAATGAAATGGAAATCTACTTGGGTAATCTGGGTTGGTAAATCTAATAGTTACCAGAGTGTAGGGATCAGCATACTTTAGTCAGTTAAATGCATGTTATCTTAAACAAATCACTATTTAGCATGATCCTCCACCAGTAACATTCTTCCTAAGTAGCTTCTCCTAAAGAAATGTTTAGTGACTGCATTACTGTTCTTGCTGTAAAGGAATTCTGGGTCCGAAAGTCAGGTCTAGCTGTGTGAGTTTTGTTCAATTAGCCTCTCTGAGCTTCCACTTCATCATATGATAAATGGGGATACTGATACCTACTTCTTTCTCTCCTCAGCCCACTGCTATCTACCACAGGTTCTACGTTCTGCAACACTCATTACTTGGGGCTTCAGTGCACAGACCTCCTCGTAGCCCAGGGGGCCTTTTCTATGCTGTTTCCTGTGTCTGGAGCACAGTTCAGAATGCCCCACCTTGCCCACCACCCTCCATCCTCACACACACTATGCCTGTTTCACTCCCCCACTACAGCTTCCACATCCTAGCCCAGAGGCCACTCTCACCCAAAAGCTGCCCTGAATGTCCAGTATGAGTCAGATTCCTGCTACCTGCTCTCATAAGTCTTTGTACCATTCACTCAGAGTACGATCTCAGTGCACATATTTATAAATTTGCCCATTAACACCTGTCTCCTCCAACAAGCTATCCCTTCCAGAGTACCAGGACTGATTTCCATATTTTTTTCCATATTTTTCTTACCATCTTATCCCCAGCTTCTAGGACAGTACCCAGCAAATGGAAGGTATTAAGTGGTTTTGAGTTGAATGCAGGCATTTCTGATATAATGTGATACATACATTCTTGGTGGTGGGGGAATCTGGCATTTGGCAGTATCATGCATTTAAAATACTGGGGCATACGGAGGTATTGGGGGGGGTTCATGTCAGAAGCAGACAACTCATAACCTGTGAGACTGTAACAAAAACAATTAGCACCTAAGCCAGGCACAGTAGCTTACTGTGAGTAATATAAAAGACCAGAAGGGGCAAATATTGGCCCAGAGAGAAGGGGAAAGAAGGCACTGTGTGCAGGTGGGCCTGCCCTGAGGCTGGACAAGGTGGAGGGAAACCAGCTAAGGAGGGAAAGCAGCAATCCAGGAATCCAGGGCGGAGCAGGTGGGGGAAGAGGGAGGGGGCGCCTTTCAGAAGAGGGAGCTCGGGGAAGGGGCACTCAATTTCAGTACTCTTACTCTAGAACTTAACAGGTCTGTGCTCCTAGGACTGTAGGACCTGCACTGAGGATTCTTCTGCTGAAGATTCTAATTCTTTCCCACTATTCTGGCAACCCACATCTAGAAACATTGGTATATAAACCAGCTCAACTTCCATGCTATACTGACAGAACACCTATGACCTAACAGGTAGTACAGAAACTGACTTCACAGGTATCACACACTTCCCTCCACTTCTTTTCCTATGACCCTATGACCCACAGGGTGGTTGGTGGGGGGAGGGGGGTGCAGAAAGGGGGAGGGGATCTCTCTACTTATAGACCTTGCTATCTGTGTATTGAGTAGTAAAAGCTACTTTGATCATTTGACCAGTGCAACAACTACCCAGAAATCCCCACTTAAAATGGGACATGTTTGCATTTATTTTGAAGTCTGAGCTATGCTCCAAAATCAATCTACCAAAACCTGTGCAAGCACTGAACAATACCAAGTCAGCCTTTATTAAGTACAGATTATATGCCAGGCATAAGGCTAAGCCCTTTGCACATTTATTTCATTCCAATCCAAAAAACAGTCTTTTGTGATAGAGTATATTCTTAAACTTCACTTACAGGTGAGAAAAGCCAGTTAAGAGAGGTTAATTATTTGCCCCAGGTCACAAACCAGTTGACAACAGTAGAAAAATACTAAATCAATCTGGGTGAAATAATAAAAGTTAAGCAAGAATCGGTTTAGAGTTCATCAGGACCACTGGGGGTTGAATACAAAAGCCGGACACTCCTTCCTTAAAGGTCTCTTGTTTCTGGTGTGAGCCATCTTTTTCCTCCATCCCGCAGCTCAAACCATCAATCCCCCATGTGCACCACCAGTGCTACCATCCCACTAGCACCCCAGGCTCCCCCTGCAGACCCCTCAGGTCATCCCACCCAGCTCCTGCCCATTTCTGTCCTGCTGTCAGAATGCTCCCCAAGACTCCAACATAACCCCACATTCATCCTCTGAGTTGATATCCCAGACAGATTGCTGCAAACTTCACGGTCACAGCATCCCTTAATTACATTAGGGATGTCTGAAAGGCTTCCTGTCAATTTTGCTCAGATGTATGGTTATATGTTTGTTGGGATCCCTAGGATAACCATTTCCTCCCAGAGCTTTCTATGGGCTGTATTTAGAAATTCTTAATACTGAGTGACTCACAGTTTACATATCGAAGCTGTATTTAGAAATTCTTAATACTGAGTGACTCAGTTTACCAACTCCTGAGTCAAACACAGAGAAAACAGACCAGTTTACAAAACAGCAATTGAGAACAATGGAAACTTACTTGTATAAGCTGATGGTTGGCTCAACTGCCAACAGGACAAAGGGTGCAACTGTGTAAGAGACAGCCAGCTGAGTGACTGCCCAGGTGACCACATCATACACAACCTTGAGGGCTCTGGAGGAAAGGAAGCAATGTCTGTAGTTGTTCCTCACCTGCGAGCAAAGGAAGGCAAAGCCAGGGGCAGGAGAAAGTATGAAAAATAAAAACAACTTTTATTCTGTGCATGCAGGCAGTATACTTCAGGAATATCAATGATTAAAAGTACCATTGTGGTTTTTATTATTATAAAGATATATATTTATGTTCACTGTAGACAAATGTTCAAAGAACAAAGAACTAAGCAAAGAAAGAATTTATTTTTTGACATCTCCCAGACAAAGGGAGAGGTTTATAAACTTGGTACATATCCTTCCTAGCCTTTCTCTATTCATACATAACCATATTCATATTTTCACTGATGGCATGGATTTATTTTCTAGACTGTTTTTGTCATTTAGTAATGCATCAAAAATCTTATTCCAGTGATTTTTTGCCAGTAAATATTAACCTGATATAATTTTAAGTTAATTATGAAAAAGTTAGCTTTTCCATAATTAATTTGTAGGCCTTTTGTCATACTGGGACTAGATTTGCCTCCAGAAAGACACCCAATTCCCAGCTCCAAGAAACAAAGGCACAGCTGAAACAGTGGCTTGCTTAGAGGTAGGTGAGCCCCAAAGCAGGTTAGGCTTCCCAAGGCTGCCTTGGTATGCTAAAAACACCTTCTGGGCCTTGAGTTCAAGGGTGAGCCAGAGCTCCATCCAATGGAGGAACTTGAGTGGTATCAGAAAACCCATAAGGTATTTCATTACCGAGTTCATTCTCCTGGGAACACTGTTCTACTAAAGAAAGGCTTTATATAAATCAGTGGTTTTATACCAGCTGAGATCACAGAGCTAAAGACATTTTAAGGAATAATACTCTGGATATTTTAAGAAACAAAATTCTGGTCTTTGTCTTAGTTTGTCCTGGCCATTTGTTCTTTACTTTTCTTTTCTAATCTAAGTAGGAATATGAATGGGAGAAAAGAAAATGTGTTATTTTCCATATATAATATATACTTTACTTTAAAAGTATACTAAGCAGTATGAGTAGTGATCAATTATCATTCTTGTTCACACATATATTCCAACAAACATTCACCTAACTAAAACAGATTCTGTGGGGAAGGGACTCCTATTCACTGTGGTATCCCAATGACTAGAACACAAACTGGCACATAAGGAGGGCTCCTGAAATATTCATGGAATACATGAATTAAAGAATGAGTGGAAAAAAAAAAGAATGAGTGAATAGCTCTGTTGGGGCTCCTAAGTTTACATCCAAAATACTGTTTGGCAAATACCAGAAAAAATTCCTGGCACCTGAATAACAAAGGCCCCAATCGTTATCAAAGACTGCAATTAAATCAAATACCAAACTCCATCTGACAATCAGAGCATGCTAAATTGCAATTATTTACATACATGTTCATCTCACTCATTAAGGACAGGCATATTTTTTCTTTCTTTATCATCCTGCTCTACAACCAGGAACACTTGAAGACAAACTGAAGTCTACCCCAAAAACCTAGAGAACCAAATTTCTTTAAAAAAATTTTTTTTCTATTTATTCATTCATGAGTCATACAGAGAGAGAGGCAGAGACACAGACAGAAGGAGAAGCAGGCTCCTCACAGGGAGCCTGATGCCAAGACTCAGTCCCCAGACCCAGGATCATGCCCTGAGCTGAAGGCAGTCACTTAACCACTGAGCCACCCAGGTGTCCCGAGAACCAAATTTCTAAAATTCACAGAGAATTTTACACAGACTAATTTACCAGATCAGGCATGAGAACATGAAAAGTTAGAGCAGTCTCTAACCCCACAGTTTCTGTGACTGCAATTTTACTGGCTGCACAGACTTTGTGAATTATTTCTAAACTTAGGATAATGAAATGAGAAATTGAATATAAGCAGAATGAAGCCTATGAGCCTCAATTAGTCAATTACTCATCTGTATTGGTAGACTCTCTGT
The DNA here is from genome assembly GCF_011100685.1 of Canis lupus familiaris. Lineage (NCBI taxonomy): Eukaryota > Metazoa > Chordata > Mammalia > Carnivora > Canidae > Canis > Canis lupus. The sequence continues at coordinate 20,134,798 of NC_049256.1, forward strand.
GTAATGATTAAACATGTTTTCAGCCGCAGAGATGGGGTGCCTGGGGCTCAGTCAGTTGAGCATTTGACTCTTGGTTTGGGCTCAGGTCTTGATCTCAGGGTCAAGGGATCAAGCCCCCACATATTTGGCCTCTGTGCTCAGCAGGGAGTCTGCTTTCCCTCTGCCCCTTCCCCCATTCATGTATGTACTCTCTCTCTAAAATAAATCTTTAAAAAGTTTTACTCTTCTAAAGTATTCAATGTTCATTACTCCTAAAATTTCTTTTGTTTTGCCAAAACATCTGTAAATAACATGAAAATAGCTCATCATTTTATGGCTCAAAATTGCTATATATTGAAGTATTTCTCTAATAGGAAGACTTCTGTTGGATTTTTCACTCCCAACTCCACCACCTCCTAATAGGATCAGAACACAACAAACATAGAGGCATCAGATTATAAAGGAAAAGATCCTACAACCAAAGGAAGCTTACTGTTCTGGCTGCTACTGTGACAAGGATTCCAGTTAAGAAAGTAAAATAGTATCCAGGGTAGACACCATGCCACAAGGCAGACAGGAAGAAGGTTAGCACCGTGGGGTACCATGGAACCCGTTCATAGCATACTCTGTGAAGAGAGGAAGATGCAATGAGTCACAGGTGAAACATAGCAGAAACGTTTACCTACACTTGTGTCTTCAGACCATGCAAAAATCATCTCATCAATTCCCTATCAGGGACTTTGAATGCAACCCTAGCTGCCTAAACTCCATGTCCTGAATGCTACCAGACAGGCAATTCACAGTCATCTGGGGAGAAGGATATGAAGTTTTAACCTGCATGGAATGAAATGATCTAGACCCCATCATACTACATCTAAAAAAGTCCAAGTGGTCACTCTATGCAGTAATAGTTCCTGCCTTGGAGAAGCTTACTCCACCAATACCCTAATTTACCAGAAAATTTATGGATAGGTGCCACTGGCACTACAAATTTTAATATTAAGATAGCATCTTTAGAAGCAGATATCCTCATTTAGTCAAAAGTAATTCTTTCCAACATGGCCCCTATGCCACCTGACTAGCCAACGCTGCAAACCCTTTCATCTATTGTGGCAATGACTCCAGTGCAAAATCAGTGTGTCAACTATATGAATTTTCAGCTTTTACGGTGTCCGTTGGATTTCATTCCATGAATTTGCTTGAAAAACTGATATTGTAAGGATGTAGCAATTGTCCTCAAATACCTTGGAGATCTTTGACTCTTGTTGTTTTACTAAATTCAATCTACAAATCACCAGTGGCACTATAAGGAAGCCACTATGTGGTTTACTAAACAAGAGGACCCAAATAAAAAGATAGGAATTCAAATAGTTAACGCTAATCTAGCTCTGCATAGGTTGTCAAAAGTAATGGATCTGAACCCAAACTAAGGATTATGGCTCCCATTTCATACAAAGAAAGAGAATGCATTCGGGGAGAGAAAGACAGGACTGGGATGCCACTTGGCAATGTTTCTTTGAAATGGGGTAGTTTGCCCGGGTATTTGTTTCTTAGTGTCTGTGTCTATCTTTTTGTACAAATAAGAGATTTCATTTTCTAAAATGATATTTTAAAATATTTTTTCATTTCTTAAGTGCTCATATATGTTCAGTCATCTTAGAACATAAACTCCTAATGGAGATAGTAGGATTTTTGATCCATTGGGACTACCCAATATAGAGAAATAGAGTTTTATGCTAAAATTATTGATCAGATTAATAGCAAAAATAAGTGCAAGTTTTCTAAAACTGCATGTTCAGATCAACTTTCAGACAACAGTGCATGAGCTTACTTTGGAGGTGTTACAATACATTGTCTCTTACCCCAATGTTGTGGCCGATGAAAAATGCTATGGGTCAAAAACAGAATCTACAGCCTGATAGAATCATACTCTCCCTGCATTCATATGATAGGAATATTCACTAGCTAGAATTTGTTGCTTCAAAGATAGCATATTATTAGTTCCATATTAAGTAATGTTTCCGGTTTTGCAATGTGTAGGGAAACAAAAGGATAGAGAAATACGAACAAAAAACACAAAGTTTAAAAGCATAAAGGTCTAGGGTACCATAAAGCTCTTAATGCTAGGGATAAATGGAGATCGTCAGTGATTCGATGCTGATACTGACCTTCCTTGACATTGAGCAATGTATTCTCTAGGTAAGAGGTGGCACAACACAGAGGTTTAAGAACCTGGCTCTTGAGACAGTCTATTGGGATTCATGATAAGCATTAGCTGTGTGACTTTGGACAAGTGACATAACCTCTCTGTGCTCACTTTCCTCATCTGTAAAATAGGGATAACTACCAACATCTCATGGGATTGATATGAAAGCTAAATGAGTGGCTGCTGCACAGGAATGGCACTATTCAGTGATACACTAAAATATGGTACATAGTGACCTTCTCACATCACTGTATTTCTACTTTTCCATTTACAGGGCATAGATGTTAATACAAAACAACAGTGTCAGATGACACATTACTACTGGCAGACTTGCGGCTCATCTGGTGACTCCCATCTAAACATATCCAAGTGCCATGAGTAATGAGGTCATTCTTATTTTTCTTACCGCTTTAGCCAAGTAGCTGTCTGAATATTCCAGTTTTCTAAGTACATTTTGAAACTTGTGGCAGTCTAGAAAGAAGAAAATAACACCTATCATTAGCTTTAAAAATACCCCAAGTAATGGAAAGTCGTCCCCAGAATTTCCCTGGCGGCAGATGAGATGTGCTATTTCAATAGGGACTACTCCATCAAGAGTAGATCAGCTGTTCCAACCTACACAGTAAAATTTTCTGGTATTTATAAGATTTACTTTGCACTAAGACTTGGCTTACAAAGTCTTCATTTCCCTCAAGATTTATTTTCAAATGATAGGAAAATTGAGGGAATGTCTTGTAGGTTTTTCTTCTACTCTGGTTAAAAAAAAAAACTTAAGTCATCTGAATTTTAAAACTAAACACTCTAAAAAGGGGTTTGCCACAGGAAAAGTTTAATCATGTCAATTTAGGGCCTTTCTGGATTCAGCCTAAATTTGTCATCGTTCACTATGTGGCCATCTATAAACTAGGTCAGTCTTGTGGAGTTATGCTACAAATAGCTGCTCAGGTTCAAATGCTTCCAGTTGTATTTAGAATAGTGAGAGATTTCATGCATGAAGGGGTCTCAATACAAAAAAGAAAACAGACATCACCCAACTGGCAATGACACCGGTACTATGGAAGAGAGATTCTAAATTAAGCCATCAATTGGGTTTTCTCATTAAAAAAAAAAAAAAAAAAAAGTCTTATCAAAGGCTGGTAGTAGAAAGCATGAAGCAAACATTCAAGAGCCAGAATTCCTAACAAAGGTGAAAGTACCACTTTTTTTCTATTTTAACCATAAGAAAATCTCAGGCCATACACTAGTACATTTGGAGGGAAGGAGAGAGATAATAGAGAGATGGATAGAGGGATGGATAGAGGGATGGATGGAGCTATAAATAGAAGATAGATATTGTATTATGACTTTTTATTTCAAAACCCTAAGGGGTTTTATTTATGTTCTCTATGGCTAATAAAATGCTATATGCACAGCTTCAATGTACCTTAACTAAGTCAGATGTCCTTGGTTTTCTTTAGTTCTTTGCTATCAACTCTACTGAATATCCAAACTCCCTCTTTCTGGTTTTCTTTGATAATAAAGATATAACTTAATAACTTAGCCCTTCACGCTGGCCACAAACTCAGTGAAAGGACTAGGTCTTGGTGTACTGGTGGGCAGCCAAACGGAAGGGGAGCCACTCTAAAGGACATGTGCCCACAGTGCTCTGAAGCAGCTAACAGTGGTCCATGACTTTTGAGGAAGAAAATTTGAGTGGGAAAAGGGAGCAAAGTTATAACACATTTTAACTCTTTTGGATTATCATCTGTATAGACATGAGAACCTTGTAGATGATCCACACTGCTTTCTAAAATTGAGAAAAGTGGCTCTGGAGGCTATAGTTTATCCATTTAAGATGAAGAGAAGTCTCAGGGATCAAGAAGGTGGAGAACATCTGCCATGTCTCCTTTTGGCCTACTGTCCACCTAACGGGAAGCAGGTGGTCAGTCTCCACATCCCTTGTTTCTTGCTCTACATGCATATTTCCTTCACTTGCTCTCCATTGGCACCCTGCCTGCCCTGTGGTGGGTGGGAAACCACAGCCAACAGCAAATATGAGTCACCTGGCTAGAGAACCAACCCTTCTGTATATTGAGAACCATGACTTTACTCCCAGCAGCAAGGAGGAAAGGGTCGAAGACTGGGCCTTCCTATGAGTTCCGAGTGCTAATGATATAAGGAAACCAAGAATGATGTGGCCCCAAAGAGACCACCTCTGAAGATGAGGACATCTTGAGAGCTGTGGTCCAAGAACAAAGCCAGTGGAAGACAAACAGCCACACTGATTCTAGTGGTCTAAAAGCTCTATGTCGTGACAGTTCTTCTTAAAGTAAGATGGATTAGAAATGTTTCAAAAGGATGACAGAGGGCTTGCAATATTAAAATCTCAATACAGGAGCCTCCCCGTCTGTATTCCTGATTGAAGAAAGGAGAATGTGAAACAAGAGAAAATGGCATCTGGACTTTCTAGTTGAGAGAACAGGAATATAAACAACAAAAACGATTTTCCTGGCTCTTTTTCAGATTTCTACATGTCATTTCTTGAACCATTACAACTGTCAAGAAAGTAGGTATCTTTAAAAAAAAAAAAAAAAAAAAACAGGAAAAATTCCAAGATGCAAAATGTCCAGGAGGCTGCTGGACCTGGCATTCCCTGATGGCTGTCCCTCAGACACTCTGAGGAAGAGCTTCCAGGGATACTGCACTCAAAGCACACTATTTGCTTTATTCACCATTATTCAATAATGGAGGCTTGATTCAAAAACATAGTAGACTCACCTCAATTTTCCAGATGTTTAGGTTAGAAAGCAGATCCCAACAGAAATTTCCATTCTTATCCACTCCACTGAACCCAAAGCCAGCTGCATTATTCACTGCATCAGCTATGGTTTTTAAAACAACATATTAGGATATGGAACAAAAGTCACATTGCTGTTTTAAAAGATATTAAATGTCTGTCTTGCTTTAAGATTGAGAGACAGGGAGTAGTTTCTCCTTGGAAAAGAAACCAAAACAACTAAAAGGATCCGGTACCATTATAAATCAGAGAAACCTTTTGAGCTCTTTGGTAGCCTTAATTTTTATTCATTTTTTATCTATTAACTAGCATTTAGTGAGCACCTGCTAAGGAAGAAGGCACTAGATGCTCCTAAAATGCAAAATGAAAATAAAAGAAAAATGAACTGGGACAAACAATAGGATTTAGTGACCAACTTCATGTAAGAAGAGAAAGGAAGAAGGTAAACATACATCTCAGCTCAGAAGCAGAGGCCAGAAGAAACAGGGGAACCAGGTGACTTGGACAGGTCCAGGAGCTGCCATTAAAGATGGCACAACATGAATGGACAGCATTAGGTCAGGAGGAGAACCAGCTCTGAAAGAGAAATTGGAGCTCATTCTGGACATATTAAGCATGACATGCCAGTAGGTATCAGCTGGGGCTGCCAAGATATAGTTAGAAAAGTTTAGAACACAAGACAAAAGACAGAGCTAGGGATGTGAATGTGGGGCCAGCCACCACGGAGACCACACGTGGACCCAATTACCAAAGCATCCTACCCATAAAGTCAGTTTGAGAAAGGTCAGGTTTCCATCTTTATTCCACTTCACTGAACTATAAGATGTCCTCCTACATTGAGTATAACATTTCTAATTCCTCAATTATGTGATTCTGTAACCAAATAGAGACCTGATGAAATCAACATACTTTTATTATGATGACCAAAAGGCTAATTCTCTCTCCACTTAGTTCAATTCTGTCAGAATATTTTCTTAAAAAAAAAAAAAAAAACTTCAACACCCACAAAACAAATAATCCAATTAAAAAATGGGCAGAAGACATGACAGACATTGCTCCAAAGAAGACATACAGATGGCCAACAGACACATGAAAAGATGCTCAATATCACTCATCATCAGGAAAATGCAAATCAAATCACAATGAGGTATCACCTCACACTGTCAGAATGGCTAAAAAAAAAAAAAAAAATCCAAGAAACAAGAGGTGTTGGCAAGGATGTGGAGAAAGGGAAACGCTCCTACACTTTTGGTGGGAATATAAACTGGTGCAACCATTCTGGAGAACGGTATGGAGGTTCCTCAAAAAATTACAAATAGAACTACCCTATGATCCAGTAATCGCACTATGGGTGTTTACCCCCAAAATACAAAAATACTAATTCAGAGGGCTATTTGCACCCGTATGTTTATAGCAGCACTATCTACAATAGCCAAACTATGGAAACAGCTGAAGTAGTCCATCAATAGATGAGTGGATAAAGAGGTGGCATGTATCTACAATGGAATATTACTCAGCCATAAAAAATGAAATCTTGCCATTTACAGTAACATGAGTGGATCTAGAGAACTGTAATGCGAAGTGATATAAGTCAGAAAGACAAACACCATATGTCTCACTCGTATGTGGAATTTGAGAAACAAGACAAAAGAAAAAAAGAGACAAGCCAAGAAACAAACTCTGAACTAGAGAACACGCTGATGGTTCCCACTGGTGGGGGTGGGGATAGGTGAAATAGATGATACGGATGAAGGAGGGCATGAGTACCAGGTGATGAGTACCAGGTGATGCACAGAAGTGTTGAATCAGTATATTATATACCTAAACTAATAACATTGTATATTAACTATACTGGAATCAAAATAAGAAGTAAACTAAACCACAACACGGTAAGGTCTTAGATCTAGGGAGATCTTAGAGAAGTCTGTCTTGAGGCTTCATTCGTTTTTCTCCATAGACATTCAGGTCCAGCTCCAGAGTGACTTCTGAAGAGTTACTCTCAAGAAAAACAATCTATGTTTGTCTCCTTTCCTTTTGGCATAGTTGGGGTGATTTAACACTGCTTATCTTATGCTTGGCTTCACTGGGAAATGATCTGGTTTCTTTTAGAAGGATGAGAAGTTCTGAGTGCTGCTAGGTCATTCTCCCTAGCCGACGGGATGGAAACTCCATGGAAAAGGAAAAAAGCAACTTAGCAGGGGTGTGCCAGTTAGGAAACAAAGTTGTTTGTTTGTTTTTTAAGATTATTTATTTATTTATTTATTTTTAAAAGATTTTATTTATTTATTCATGAGAGACACAGAGAGAGATAGAGAGAGAGAGAGAGAGAGAGAGAGAGAGAGAGGGGCAGAGACACAGGCAGAGGGAGAAGCAGGCTTGACATAGGACTCGATCTCGGGTCTCCAGGATCATGCCCTGGGCTGAAGGCGGTGCTAAACCGCTGAGCCACCTGGGCTGCCCAAGATTATTTATTTAACAGAGAGAGAGTGAGGATGCACAAACGCATACCCAAGCAGAGGGGGCAGCAGGCAGAGGCAGAGGGAGAAGCAGGCTTGGCCCCAGGATCCCAGGATCATGACCTGAGTTGAAGGCAGATGGTTGAATGACTGAGCCACCCTGGTGCCCCAAGAAATGAAGTTTTAAATGTGTGGGAAGACACTGAATGACAAGATGAGCTGAACCAGAAGGAGAGGAGCCCTTCGGGGTCTGTGTTGGAAACTAAAACTAGGCTGGTGGATGGTATGAGACCAGGAACCCTGCAATTGCTTCTCCTACCTCCAGCCTCATTTAAAAAGCAGAATAGCAACAACTTCTCTGTTTGGTGCCTGCAATCTTTCTAGGATTTTACAAAGCACTCTACAGGTATTCTCTTCCAGTGCTCCCAGCGGTGTGAATATGGTGGGTCAGGGCGGGCTCTAGAGGCAGAGCCCCTGGCTTCCCATGTCCACTGAGCAACATACAGAACGTACAGCCTCGAGAGAGTGTCTAACATCTAGAAATCCATTCCGTTGAGAAGAAAATGGAGATATGAACGGTACCTATCCTAAAGCCACATTGAAAAAATTAGATGAAATGTGAGTAGAGCTCATGGCACAGTGCCTAGCCCAAGTCAGCACTCAAGAAATGTTAGCTGCTGTCCCCATCTTCCCAAGGCTTAGCGATGCTAACATTCTGATCACTCAGGTGGTAAACAGTGCCAGGCTCCAAATGCTAGAAAGAATTCTGATCCCACTACCTGAGTGTCTGGGAGCCACTATGAAAGACAAAGGAAGGACCAGAATAGTGGCTCTCAGATGCTGCATCCAGAGCCTGGCTACTCAGCCTGTACCCCCTTGTCCTTCCACCACCGTTTATCCAAGACATGTTTTTTGCCTCCGAGCAGTGAGAGGTTCTAAGTTCGCCAACCCCAAACTGGCTTTACTTGTATTGTCTATTGTATTATTACAGATAAATGAGCTTGGACACCCATATTTTGGAGGTTGTGATCCTTGGAACACAGCCTGGGTTGAAGTTGAGTCTCACTAATTAGTACTAATTAGTAATGAGAAAAACAACCAGAATTGTACACTACATCCAAAGAAAATTGCTTTTATTATTTTACTATAAACAGTAAGGAGAGCAAGGCGAACACCATGCGGATCGGCTGAGATTCATGAAGAGGCCAGCTTTAAGGATTAAATTTATAATCATGTATAATTAGTGCATCAAGTATATGCAAATGATGTTCTAAGGAGCTGGATAAAACAATCATTCGGTTAAGCAGTTTAAATATTCCCCGTTATGCTATTCATTGCTTCTTTATTCATAAATAATACAAAGGTTAATTTCAGACCAGCCTATGCAATCTACACCGTAACAAAGTTCAAATTGAGGCCATACAAATTAATGAAGTGTGTCTCTCCTGAAGCTACCCAAAAAAAGATAAAGGGAAGGACGTACAGAAAAGAGCCAAGTCCACGGAGAAAGCTACCCACAGAAAAGGACACTCCCAAAATTTGGGGCAGTCCCAAAAGGGCAGACCGATGCCAGACGCCCCCTTGTTGCCTAGAACCGCCCCTCCTCACCCCCACCTCCGCCAGCACAACCCACCTCGTGTTAGACTTTCCCTAGGAGGCCACGCATGGCCTTGCTTCCCTCCTAAAGCAGGAGCTGATTTAGTCCAGAAGCCAGCCCTGAAGCCCTAGGACACAGAACATGGGAGTGGGAAAGGTAGGGAGAAGGGAGAGAAAAGGAAGGGTAAGTAAAGAAGTAGAAGGTAGAAAGGAGAGGGAGATGTTCTCTCTTCCTCTCACTCTCTCATTTGCAAACACACACAGGTTAGAGCAAGGTGAAAATAATAAGTATCTCATGTAGAAAAGTAAGCCTGGTGTTCTAAACAGATTTCCAACCATAGCACGTATCATGCCTACCTACCGAAGATATTAGCATTCTTAATAAAGCCACTGCAGAAAGAGTTAGAATAAGGCTTTTGCAGCCTTCCAAAACAACGGGTCTCTATTCAGCATCCCTTTCGGTATTCCTGGCATTGAGACAGCTCTCCATGGTGGGCACACACATCTCTATGCCCACAGACCAGAACAGTCTTGACGGCAGAGAAGAGGCCTTATTCACCTTTGCATTCCTCCTAGCTCAGAACCTTCCTATCAGCAAACACTCCCTGCATTAAACCAAAGGTGGCCAAATTTCCCACACTGCAAATTTTTTAAAAGCTGATCTTTCTGGCCAAGTGTTACATAAACACTGCACTGGACTGAATTTCTCCCTGAACATGTCAACTTTTAAAAATAATCTGGACCAGGACTTGAGGAGAGAGAGGAATGAGGAGTTATTACTTTTTTCTTAATGGGTACAGCGCTCCTGTTTGGGGTGATGGGAAAAGTTCTGGAGATGGATGGTGGTGATGGTTGCACAACACTGTGAATGAACTTGATGCCATTAATTTGTCCACTAGAGATGGCTAAAATGACAAATTCTATGTTATATTTTATCACAATAAAAAAAATAAAAATCATTTAGCAGCTACAAGCTTTAATTTAGGGATTAAAAACTTGGAGCATGAAATGAAGGAAACAGAACTCAGTGAAGTGCTATGCCTTCACTCATGGAACATGGGCTAAGCATTAGGCACTGAGTTTAATCATCTGTTTGACTTAATAAACCAAATCAGTGCTTTCTGACATCAAGACCCAGATCACCTTCAGCTAAGAAGTTAAATTTCCATTCCTGTAAGGGCTCCAAATATGAAGTAGATAGGGCTGCCGTGCCTTATCAAAATTCCTTACCATTCCTGGTAAGTAAATAGGAGGACTTACTGCTCACTCCAGCAAAGCTTTAAACTTTTCCAGTCTAAACTTGTTTGAAAGGAAAGAGGAAAAAAGCAAATAAAGTTGAACTTTCTACCTTAAAAAAATATTTATCACTTGAAGTCAGTTTCTAAGGCATAAAGCTTAACCAACAAATTTTTTTAACCAACTCTTTCTTTAAAAGTGCAACCTAAATCAGCATGTGTGTTGGTAAATTTATTCAAGCGTGTACCCTCTATTATGTACCACCCAGAAAAATCACAATACAGCCAGATCATTCTAGAATTTTCCCTTAACTTTCCACTGTACTAATGGAGCTTCAATTGGTGGAGGAAGCTTCCAAGTTTGGACATCTGTTAATAACATTGAGCTGAAATGACAGCCAAGATTGCTTTTCTCTTATCACAGATAATTGAATTTATGGATGGTGGGACATAGGAGTGCTAGCTGGAGAGTACAAAATGATATTGGCTCAGCTGCCTCCATCATGTATTAATTTTTTTTTGATTAGGTGATCCAAAATGCTGTTCTGGGTAAGCCATCCAAGGAGTATCACTCTCCCTCATTCATTCAGGGCCATTCCATCAAACGTACCTAACGTCCAGGCAAAGTAATACTTGGGCTTCGAGGCTTGCATGACAATATATAAGTAGCAGAGCCGAGTCAGAAAGTTTGCTTTGTGAACAAACCAATCATCAACCAGGCAGGTGACCGGGAAGGTCTTGGTGAGTGTCAAAAACAGGAGGAGAGACACCAAGGTCATACACAACTTGTGTATCACAGCTCCCTGAAATGTGGGGGAAAAAAAAAATCAGTGTAACCATTCAGGCCTCTGGTATGAGGAAAACAATTTCAGCAAGGGCACATTTTGAACAAAGCTGTTCCAATAGCTGCTCTGGTAATATTCTCTAGATGGAACACCACCAGTAGGCATTCTTAGGACACAAATTGGATGCTGGGCATATGGGCTAAATGTAAATGAAGAATACACCTCTGACACTTGAGGTCTAAATACATCTAAAATGGAAGAAAATGATCACCAGCACATTCTACCAACAAAAAGAAGGTAGTTTTTTTTTTTTTTTAAAGATTTTGAGAGAGTGAGAAAGAGCATAAGTGGGGGGGAGGGGCAGAGGGAGAAGGAAAAGCAGACTCCCTGCTGAGCAGGGAGCCCAGTGTGGGGCTCCATCCCAGGACCCTGAGATCATGACCTGAGCCAAAAGCTTAACCAACTGACCCATCCAGGTGCCCCAAAAGGAAGGTAGATTTATAACCCAAAACATAAGAGAAAGAGCATTATAGGGTGGCAGTCTTCCATTAGAAAGAAATAACCAATCGCCTTCCACTTCTGTCACCAGCAGAGTCAAGGAAATGGGTTTGAATTACCAAAAGGAGGACAGAGGCTTAGCTAGGAAGGATTCTGTACAAGTTTTTAAATACCTGAATCAAGACATGAGCAGGTAATGGAAAGCTTTAGAAAGCCTTCCAAGGTGGTCTACATGTAGTCTGCTCTAGTATTAAGATGCATTGGCATTTTAAATGCCTCTAGACCAAGCGATTTTGCCCACTTTCTCTGACATTCCAGGGAATGTCATATAACATCAATAGAACTATAGTGCCCAACTTATTAAAACAGGCCACTTACTGGGGTGCCTGGATGGCTCAGTCAATTAAGCACCAACTTTTGATTTTGGCTCAAGTCATGATCTCATGGGTCATGAGATCAAGCCGAGTCTCAGGCTCTGCATTCATTGCCAAGTTGGCTTAAGATTTTCTCTCTCCCTCACTCCCACCCCAACTCATGCTTGCATTCTCCATCGTGTGTTCTCTCTCAAATAAATCTTTAAAAAAAGGGGGGGGCACTTTTTTTGTAATAAGGGGATAGCTACAGCACCTCTCTCAGAGTGGCTTGAGGTTCAGGTGAATGAATATTTGCAAGGTACCAAGAATAGCATCTGGCTCCCAGTCAAGTGCTCACCATGTTTAGCCATGATTATGACAACACACTGGGGAAGCATCAGCCTGTGAGTTCCAGCTACCTCCCACTGATGTGTCCTTAGCCAAAATACCACCTGACCACTTCACTTTTTGCACAAAAATGCAAGAGTCTCCTTGGAGAGTGATACTAAGACTCTGTGATCATAGTCTCTAAATGAGAGCATGTGAAACACAAAAGCACGACTCTGGTAGATTCAGCCAAGAAACACCTGTGAGGACTTTGATGTCTCATGGCCATGGCGACCTTACTCCTGCACTGTTTCAATAACACAGTAAGAGCTGAGACAATTGACAAGCCATAAGCTGCCGAAGACCTGACTGTGTCAAAACTACCTGAAAATTCATGCTGAATAAATTACTTAAGTTTTCAAATAATTAATTTTGCACAGAGTTTAGCATTTACAAATATTTAACTCAATTATCCTGATTTTCTCCTTTTTCCAATTTTCCCTGTTCTTTCAAATAATTAGACTTCCCTTAAATATGGGATATTTGATCTGAATAAATTTAGGATATTTGTAAAGTTCAATAAGTCATCCTAATGTCGACTAATTCGAAATTAATAAAATTCAGGTTAAAATTAAAATATTATTTCCAAAAAAACATCTTAAACACTCAGTCAATAAAACCAATCTTTAAGCATGCCAACATAACACTGGTTTCCCATTCAAGAAACAGGCTCTGCAATAAGAATCACATTGGTTCTGGTTCCCACTCTCTCCCCATCCCCCTTTCATGACATTGTCCTTTGGCTGGATATGAATTTCTATTCATAAGGACAAAAAAAAAAAAAACTCATCAATCCGAATACACTAACTAGCACAGTGCTGAGCACATTATAAGCATTAAATATTGTCCAGTTGCAGAATGGATCGATTGCTTTAATTATTCCAGCCAATAAGCTCCTCTGTGAGGTAAATGAGGGTGACAGCGAGTTATTGGCCAAGCTTTCTAGTAAACTACTTGGCTTTTTAATTAGAACAATTACTAGTGAGACTCAGCCCTGGCAGCAGAACTCTATTTTCGTAGAGCTCTGGGTAAATGCTTGGCACTAAAATCTTACGGTAGGAGAAGGTTCTGGCAGGTTGTGGAAACCTCTCTGCTTCCAGTTCACTTCCAGCAACTTCGCATGTATATGTCTCCCTTCGATAAAGGCTATATAATCCTTGAAATTGTTGCAAGGGCCAGCTATGACACTCATGAAGTTGAGAAGGTAGCTTAAGTATTCCAAAAACGAGGGTTTTACTCTGTGAAAATAGAAAAAAAAAATTGAAAAACCTTCAGTCTTGGATTTTTCTCGAATATCTGCGAGTAAGCCACTCCTAAACACAGGTGTTGTCTTTATGGATGATGAACCATGACATGGGTGTCTTTGTTTCTCTGAAAACCCATCTAAGCTAGAAACCTTGTGGAAAGGACAAGTTAATAGAGGCAGGTGGCTCAGAGAAGGCAGGTGGCTCAGGGAAGGCACAGCGCTCCGTCGCGCCCTCTGCTGGTCGACTGCAGCTATAGACACGGAGGGAGAGGTCCAGGGCAACTCTGAGGCTGAGATGTGCTCTTTCTCAGCAGCCTTAGCTGTCTGCAAGAGAAAATGGAGGTAAGAAACACGAGGTGGGGTGGGAACCTGACCTAATGTGAGTTGACTGAGATGCTGTGAAATGGGAAAGCCCCCTTCCGGCTGCCAAAATAAACACAAAACAGATGATGGGTGGAATCAGTTTCCATTTGAAGAGGACACACAGAACTCCCTCTGTAACTACCTCTTGTCTGCTTTGGCATCCAGGCACGAGGTCCTGAACAACAGACAAAAGTAGTGGCAGGGGAAAAATTCTGTAGAGACCAGTTCTGGGTAGTGTTTTAATGGCATTTAAAGGGGCCGGAGAGTATTGTGGGGAAAGGCTCCCTAAAATGCCATTGCTAACCGGTCACTGGAATTATGCCCTACCAACTAGACTTGGGTACAAAGACATTTAGCAACTCGCCCCAGTTTGCCCTGGACTTTCCCAAGTTGGGCCCTGAAGGTCTCATGTCCTGGGAAACTACTCTGTTCTGGATAAACCAGGACAGTTTGTTACCCTAAAAAGACTCCATCTTTGGTATAAAATGACACCGTTCCCTACAGAATGACTAAATTGTTAAGTATGAACTAGGAATACCCAGGGTCAAATGCCCAGCATTTATACCCCCATAACACTGAGCAAAGAATCTGATTCATTAGTCGTTTGCAGTGGGTCTCCATTGCTTCCAAGTCCTACCCAATCTTATACTGCGAAAACGAGGCACTCGATTCCATCCTACATTCCCAGCCCTACTTCCTACCCGTCTTCATCGAGGCATTTAATCATTCTGATGCGCGCTGATAATTGTTTCTTGAGGACCCTCAGACACATGGGCCAATAAAAATAACTCTGTAACGGACATAACTACAGTGGTGAAGGAGAATCTCATAAAACTAACAAAATCACAGATCCATTTACTCTCTGGCCCAGTAATCCCACTTCTGGAAACCTATCCCCCACTGCTATGCCCAAACCTCTTTAAAATGACCTGAGAACAGGGTTTGTAAAAGCCAAAGAGTGGCAGACAACCCAAGTATCCATCAACAACATATTCATTAAATAAATAATAATACATCCATCTAATAGGGTTCATATCTATTGAGAAATGAGAAAGATTTCTAGACACTGATATACAAAGGGTTCAAGAATATATTGTTTAACTTACTTTACAGCAAGACGCTGTTGCTCAGCAGAGAGGTCTTCAGCTCTTCGACCTAATCCTACAAAATAAAAAAAATGTAGAAATAAGATGTTTGAAGTAGATAATTCTAAATGAGGCTTCTAAAAGTCATTTGAAAAAAGTGCTTTATTTCACACATCATAAAATCATTTTCTTTTCTGACAGTCTCTACAGGCTCTTGTGAAGAGGGGAGAAAGCAGGGGTTACTCCTATTTAAATTGCATGGGACATGGATCTCAGGGAACTCCCTACATCTCCTGCACTCCTTACCAAAGTACGTATGTTTTCATTGCTACATGAGAGAAAAAAGCCTGCCTTTGCAGCCTGCTCCACCTTAAAGACCTCCCTGATTATGCTGGCTGCAGACACCTGGCACCAGCTGAAAGCATGGGTGTGGAATGGGGAAAGGAACAGGGGACTTTCCTCTTCTAAAAAACAGGAAATATAATCCTGAATGCAGGGAAAACATAAAAGATTTATCAGGTGATTCTTCTTCTTTTAAAGTTCATCCATGTCAGAAAAGGGGGAGGGAACCAAATCACATTTGTGCTTCTCGTAAAATGTATATGTTAACTTATAGTCAAAAAATCCGACATGTCATCTAAAAGCTACAGAGCTTGACTACAAAGCTGTATGTATATTCAGCTAAAAGTGATGATGGTCACCAATCAAAAAGGCAATTCAGAAAATATGTATAAAGGAAGACAGTGTTTCTGGAATTTACTTGCTCCTACTGCACATGAGAAAAAAAGAAATGGCAAATAAACACCTTGCTGCATGTAAGGGTTTTTCCAGAAAATCAGGTAAACTGAGAATGCTTTAAAAAGTAAATTTAGGCAAAAAGCCTATTAAAAAAAAAAGAAGCAGTGTTAAAAAAAATCACACTTTTTTCTAAGATGTCAACCATACATCTCTGGCAGTCCTAAAAATTAAATTGATTTTAGCTATTGGTTTATGTGCTAACGTTAGACTATAACGACTACCAACTAGACTTGGGTACAAAGACATTTAGCAACTCGCCTCAGTTTGCCCTGGACTTTCCCAAGTTAGGCCCTAAAGGTCTTATGTCCTGGGAAACTACTCTGTTCTGGAGAAACCAGGACACTTGGTTACCCTAGAAAGGCTCTATCCTTGATACAAAATGACCCTGTTCTCTGAAGAATGACTAAATCGTCAAGTATGAACTAGGAATATCCAGGGTCAGAATGAAATTAAATCAAATCCCAAGCTTTAAAGAAAAATAAGACTAGCTAGCAGAGATCATAAATCTTCTCAATCTGGTAGCACATAAAGGAGCTTCAACAGTCAGAAAGCGTTTGCCAGAGCAGTACAAATCTGCAAAATATACTTTTACTAATTGAACCTGACATCTCTTCCACCCACTTTGAAATCTTCCACCAGGCTGAAAGTGCCGTCCTCCTTCCCTGGAACCAGGTCTTAATCGTGTAAATCACACTTTCTGGTCATTTGCAGGAAAGGCATGAGCAAAGAAAATGTTCAATTGTATACAAACAGAAGATCCTTCCTTCTTCCAAGGAGAAGGGCCAGGCTAATCTCATTAGATAATCTTCCAAGCCAAACAAAACAAAAACACTAAACAAAATAAAACTAGCATTAAAAATGGTTAACCAGCCAATACTTTTTTTTTATTATTACCTTATGAGCTTCTCATATTAAACCAAAGAAAAAGAATGCCATTTCTTCTCAGCAGATTTGGAAATGAAGGGCAGTGAGTACCATAAATTTAAAATATTACATAAGTAAACAGAAAGCCAACTGTTCTCAGGGTAAATACTTCAGCAAATTTAGACTACAGATTCAGCAGGGAAGTGGTACATAATAGTTGAGAAGAGTTTTGATTAAAGAAGCTTGCAAATTTTTGACAAGTTATAGAAGAACTGCCAGAACTTGGCTAAACTCTGGACTATGGGTAGAGTCCAAACAAAGAGCTCTGAATGTCAGTCTCGCTTTCAGCACCAACAGGCGAGTCATTTTTCTCACCATCATGAACTTGGAATGCCAAGGTCGTGATCTTCTGTGTGACAATCATCAGAGGCCTAAAAGGAAGATAGAAGATAATCGATTGGCAGAAGGACCACTAGAAGAAACATTTATTCTATTTCCCTGCATGGTAGTTTTTTCATCTTAAAGGCCATTCAATACAAAGCAAAAACAAAAACAAAAACAAAACAAAAAAACACTAAATTCAATAAACTCCCATAAAATCATTTTAAATAAGTAGATATAACAACACTGAACGAGATCATATCAGAAGGCCCCTCTTGCACTGTTACTCAAAGTGTAAGTTCCAGAACCAGCACCATCAGCATGCTCTGGGGCTCATTAAAAATGCAGACTCTCGGGCAGCCCAGGTGGCTCAGCGGTTTAGGGCCGCCTTCAGCCCAGGGCCTGATCCTGGAGACCCAGTATGGAGTCCCACGTTGGGCTCCCTGCATGGAGCCTGCTTCTCCCTCTGCCTATGTCTCTGCCTCTCTCTCTCTCTCTCTTTCTCTGTGTCTCTCATGAATAAATAAATAAAATCTTAAAAAAATGCCGACTCTTGCACACTCCATTCCAGAGCCAGAAAATGGGAATCTGCATTTGAACAAGATCTCTAGAGAACTCAGATGCACATTAAAGTATGACCACCCCTAGTTTGGGGGATACCTAATCCAGTGCCCCAGTTCCACTTGGACGAGATATAATATTCTGGCTTCTTTATCCTAATATGTCCTAAATGCATTGCTCTATTAAAGGCAATTCTTCCATGCACACATAGCAAAAGATACTTTTGTAAAATACTGTCAATAAACCATTTAGTGACCAAAAAATAACACCCATCCTAATTTGAAAAAAGACATCAAATAAAAACTTGCCTATGAAGTGGCACCCATGCCAAGAAAGGTGCCAAGATAATTCAACAGAAGCAAGGACAGCTTTTTGTTTTTATTATTTTTTAAAGATTTTATTTATTTATTCATGAGAGACAGAGAGAGAAAAAGAGAGAGAGGCAGAGACACAGGCAGAGGGAGAAGCAGGCTCCATGCAGGGAGCCTGACGTGGGACTCGATCCCTGGTCTCCAGGATCACGCCCTAGGCTGAAGGCGGCACTAAACCGCTGAGCCACTCAGGCTGCCCAAGAACAGCTTTTTAAAATAGTGATGATGCAACCAGATAGCCACATAAAAATATAAAAGTAATTAAAAATGCATCAAAGATCTAAATGTAAGAGCAAAAACTATAAAACTCTTCAAAGAAAGCATAGGCACATATCTTCATGGCCTTAGCTTTGGTGATGGTGTCATAAATGTAACACCAAAAGCATAAGTAATGAAAGAAAAATATAGGTTAAATGGGTAGCATTTAAAACCTAAAATTCCGTGCTTCAAATGACACATACCATCAGAAAAGTGAAAAGACATTTCACAGAATATATGAATATATGTGCAAATTATATGTCTGATAAGGGACTTGGTATTAGAATATATAAAGAACTCTTACAATTCAAGAAGAATAAGACAATCACCCAATTCAAAAATAGCCAAAGGACTGGAATGGATGTTCTCGGAAAAAGACATATGAATGGTAAATAAGCAGGTGAAAAGATGCTCAGCAATAATCAGCCATCAGAGAAATGCAAACCAAATCATATACCACTTCACAAGCACAAGGATGACTAGAATCAAAAAGATAACAAGTATTGGTCAGGAGGTGGAGAACTGGAACCCTCAAACATTGTTGGTGGGAACATTAAAAGGTCCAGCTACTTCAGAAAGTCTGGCAATTTCTTAAAACATTAAACATAGAGTTACTGTATTACCAAGCAGTTCCACTCCTAGGTATATACCCATGAGAAATAAAAATGTATCTATACAAAAACTTGTACACACCTGTTCAGAAAAACATCATTATAGCCCAAAAGGAAATAACCCAAGTGAAATGTGGTATGTCTATACATTAGACTATTATTCAACAATAAACACAGTGAAGTACTGACCCATGCTATAATATGGATGGACCTTGAAAACATTATACTAAGTGAAAGAAACCAGACACAAAAGTCATATATTGTATGATTCCATTTGTACGAAATAGCAGAATAGGCAAATCCATAGAGACAGGAAATAAATTGCTGGTTGCCTCAGGTTGGAGCAATTGGGAGGGAAATGAGGACTATGGCTAATGCATACAGGTTTCTCTAGGGGGTGGTGAAAATGTTGTATGATTAATTATGCTAATGGTTACACTGCAGAAGGGAAGGATAGCCATGCTCTTCCAGGACTGGTGAGAAGCAGGTGTGGCAAAATAGGGAGCCATCAAGGTGATCATTCTAGTACTGTAGGACATGCTCATAGCTAGCACTGATTGTGACTATGCTCATTTAGATTGAAAAAAAAGAATTGCTCTTCCAGAGCACAGAGGTTTGGATCCCAGAATAAGAGCTGTGTTGAAGCTTTCTACAACAATGTGGTCTTAAAGACCAATATAATTTTGCATCTCACATTCCTGATATTCAACAAGACCTTGGACCCAGAACGTATAACAGATGCCTTATAACGTATAAGTATGTTATAACCTTATGTAACCTTATAACGTATAAGTATGTTAAGAACTTTTTTTTAACATAACTTTGAAAACACGATAGTTTCTTTACAAAGCCTTTTGGACTTTTTTTTTCCTACTAGATCAAAAGTCCTAGGAATCAGTAATAGGACCTAACTCTCAACTTTCCATACACAAAGCCCAGTACAACATTTTTTAAACTTTGAGGCACACATTCTGATAACTATGCAATTTGCAAACCAAGTAAGTTTGTACATTCCATTTAATCCATAGCTTCATTTTTTAAAGGGTTTAAAAAATAGATATATCAAAAAAGAAAATGTTATGGAATTAGCCTAACTTTCTGTCTCTATAGAAATATAACATTTGTTTTCCTCTATCTGGCATTACATTTAATGTATTCCATAATAAGGCTCATGTTCAAAAATACAGTAAATAGTCTTATATATGCAATTGCCATGAGCAGAAGTCACTCAAAACTATGAGCTTTGAGGGAGGGAGCTATGATTAGCCACCGCTGCTGCCAATTCTATCTCCAACTTCATGCTGAGGTCATGCCCCCTCGAGCTGCTCCAGCCAATGACACAGCCCAGTGACAGAGTGCGGCAGGTACCAAGGCAGACCCCTGCAAATGAGGTGTGGTACTCTCCCCAGGGCAAGTTTTGCTAGAAGACCACTTACTGAACTTGATGAAATTGTCTTAGACCTGCACTGCGGTCTTCCTTTCTTCCTTGCCTCTCTCATCTCAGGGGTCAGACATGCATTTCAATCTGATGGTTATTCCAGCCTCCCTAGTTTCCCTCACAGGCATTTTACATGGCAAATCTCTTATGCTGCTATTCCCATCTTGGCATCCCCCTCAGAGAACCTGGACAAATACAATACATAATACTGAATTTCTAGATAATGGTCAATAAATATTCAATATGAGGTCAGCACTATTGGGTCTGTGTAAAAATTGTATTGTCATCTTTATTTTGGGGAAACAATGTCTCTTTTGGAGAGAAAAAAAGCTGTGGACCAAATTTAGTTACTTGTCATCTAGACTACTTTCAACAATATATTGCTTCCATTTTAAACATCTCAAGAAGTTTCTAGCAACTTAAGAAACAATTCACACATGTGACCATGGGTTTATTAAACACAATACACTACTAACTTGTGAAAAAGCAGATCTAAAATCTGCAAGCTAGAACTAGAACCTGTTCACAAAGAGGAAATGGAGTTAGAATCCTCCTACTTACTCACTTTTCTATGGATGTAAGGAGTGCCATATGCTCTTGCTCAGAAGACTTCCTCTCTCAACACTTTTTCATTGATCAATTTACTTACACTTATGAGTAGATCAGATGCCAAATTTAGAATGCCCAAGTTATGAAATTTGAGAGTGAAATCCAGAAAGTTACTGACTTAAAAGATGAAACTCAAGTATCATCCATGTTGTATTTCAGTCAAAACCTAAAATAATCCAAGACGTGTTTGATGGTTTGTGATTAGAATTCATGCGAACTTTTGCAAAAATTCAAAATCCAAGGTACATGAACACATACTACAAGTACAAGAAGGACACAAAAAAGTCTCCTTGGTGTAGCCAAAGAACTTCCTCAGAACAATGAGGCCTTGACACTTGAATTGTACTCAGACTTTCCACCCCCTGAGAAGTGTGCCTTGTCCATGGATTTGTATACATTCACTAGTAGTAGACACTGGACTTGAATCCATGGGAACCATCCAATCATCTTAAATCAAGGTTTGGGTCCAGCATGGTTGAGGTAGGGCCATTTCTCTTGTCTTACAAATTTTTTTCAATGAATAAAAAACAAAACAAAAAAAAATATCATCAGGTCAACTTCTAGGGAAGATGGTAAAGTAGGAAGATCCTAAGCTCACCTTGTCCACAGATACAGCTAGAAAATAGCTAGTGTAAATAACCCCCAAAAATGTCCTGAAGACTGGCAGAACAGACTTGCCACAGCTAAGCATAGAGAAAAGGCCACCTTGAAAAGAGTAGGAAGAGTGGAGACATGGTTGTGAACCAAACTGACCCATGAGACTGTCTGTAGGTGACACTGCAATCATGGACAGGAGCAGACACCTGTTCCTGCTCAGGTACCTCAAGCCCTGGGGACCCAGAGTGGGAAAATGAACCCCCATCACATTTGGCTTTGAAAACCAAAGGGGCTAAACTTTGCCACTTCTTAGAACCAGCAAGGCTTAACAACTAGAATGTTAAAAATCAGCAGGCTCAGCTCTGGGACAGCTGGAGGGTGATGGGAAACTGAGTCCTGAACCCTAAAGAGACAGCATAACAAATAGCTCTGCTGAGATATAGCACAGAAGCAACAGTTTGAGAAATACCTGGGGTATACTGTGGTATATAGATGTATTTACTAATCTCAGAATGTGTGCTTGAGGGGCAAGTAATCTTTAAGAATCTTCTCCAAAAACAAAAGGAGCCATTTCTCTCCCCCCACAACCCTGCCTCTTTCACCTGCAAGAACAAGCTCACTCTCCAACTAGCTTGCTAATACTGTACAACCCCCACTCCCCTGCCCTGTCCAATCTGTGCTTGGCAAGAATCCATTCAGAACAGCATCACAAGCTGGCACTGTGAAAGCAGCTGCAACAGGGACCAACAGCACTCCAAGTGACTCCTGGCTGGGGGAGAGGGGACAATAACCACACACACCATTTAGATTGTGGCCCTAGCAGTGGACTGGGACAGAAATCTGGTCTGACTGAAGGTCCTATCCACCAACTCGACTCTGTCAGGAAAAGCACTCTGTAGTTCAATGTGACCACAGCTCTGGAAAATGCCTGGTCTGAACAAATTCAAGCCGAAGGCAGCCCAACTGGTCCATTAGCAGTAAAGGGACCAAATCCTGCCCACAACAGGCAAAGAGAGCCATTGCAGACAACTGGAATAAAGACAAATGCAGTTCAACCACAATAGTAGGGTGCACTCAACACACATAGGAAAACAACCACAGGGACGCCTAGGTGGCTCAGCGGTTGAGCATCTGCCTTCAGCTCAGATCATGATCCTGGAGTTCTGGGATCGAGTCCCACATCAGGCTCCCCACATGGAGCCTGCTTCTCCCTCAGCCTGTGTCTCTACCTCTCTCTGTGTCTCTCATGAATAAATAAATAAAATCTTTTAAAGAAGAAAGAAAAAAGAAAAAAAAAGAAAACAACTCCAAAGCACCAGGTTCTGATGAACAGGGGACACTGCACGACAGGACGTCTTCTTCATAAAGCCACTACTCTGAAGAACAGGAAACATAGCTGATTGTCCCAACACAGAGAAACAGAGAGTAAGACAATATTAGGAGACAGAGGACTATGTCCTAAATGAAAGAACAGGATAAAATCAGAGCAAGAGACCTAAATGAAACAGAATAAGTAATATTCCAGAAAGGAATAAATAGTAGATAGAGGAAGCAGAAGAATGGATCAGCAACTGGGAGGACAGAGTAATGGAAAACAATCAAGATGAATGGGAGAAAGAAAAAATAATAATAAATGAGAAGAGATTAAGGTAACTCAGTGACATCATAAAATGTAACAACATTTACATGACAGGGGTCCCAGAAGAAGAAAGACAAGAGTGGGCAGAAAATTTATTTCAGGAAATAACAGGTGAAATCTTCCCTAATCTGGGAAAGGAAACAGAGATCCAAATCTAGGAGGCACAGAGAGCTCCCATCCCTCCCCCCAATAAAATCAACCCAAGGAAGTCCACGCTAAGACATAAGAAATTAAATTGTCAAAATGCAGTGACAAAGAGAAAATTTTAAAAACAGCAAAAGAAAGAAAGAAAATGGTTACATACAAGGGAAACCCCATAAGACTCTCCACTGATTTTTTCAGCAGAATGTCTGTAGGACAATTGGAAGAAGTAGGATATTTTCAAGTGCTGAAAAGAAAAAATCTGCAGCCAAAAATGCCCTATCCAGCAAGGCTATCATTTAGGATAGAAGGAGAGATGAAGAATTTCTCAGATAGGATCAACAAAATTGATAAACCTTTAGCCAGACTCTTAAAAAAAAAAAAAAAAAAAGAACTCAAATAAGCAAAATCAGAAATGAAAGAGGAGGAGAAAGAACAACCAACACCACAAAAATACAAAGGACTATAAGAGAATATGAAAAATTATATGCCAACAAAATGGGACAACTTTGAAGAAACAGATAAATTCCCAGAAGCACAGAACTTCTCAAAAATTAATCAGGAAGAAATAGAAATTTTTAAAAGACCAATGACCAGCAATGAAATTGAATCTAAAGTCCAGGACCAGACAGCCTCACAGGCAATTTCTACCAAACATCTAAAAAAAGAGTCAATACCTACCCTTTTCAAATAATCCAAAAAAAAAAAAAACTGAAGAGGAAAGGGGATCCCTGGGTGGCTCAGTGGTTTGGTGCCTGCCTTTGGCCCAGAGAGTGATCCTGGAGTCCCAGGATCAAGTCCCACATCAGGCTTCCTGCTTGGAGCCTGCTTCTCCCTCTGCCTGTGTCTCTGCCTCTCTGTGTGTGTCTCTCATGAATAAATAAATAAAATCTTTTAAAAAAATGTTTAGAAAAACTGAAGAGGAAGGAAAACTTCCAAATTTATTCTATGAGGCCCCATTACCTTGATACCAAAATCAGAGAAAGCCATTACAAAAAAAAATTTTTTTAGAGACACTACAAAAAAAAAAGAGAACTGCAGGCCAATATTTCTGATGAGCACAGACGCAAAAATCCTCAACAAAATATTAGCAAACCAAATCCAACAATACATTTAAAAACACATTCACCACAATAAAATGGCATTTATTCCAAGAATGCAAGGGTAGCTCAATATTCACAAATCCATCAATGTGATACCTCATATCAGTAAGAGAAAGGATAAAAACCATGTGATTATTTCAAGATGCAGAAAAAACATTTCACAAAGTACAATATCCATTTATGATAAAAAACTCAACAAGTAGGCTAAGAGAGAATATACCTCAGCATAATAAAAGGCCATATATAAACAATCCACACTAACATCATAATCACTGGTAAAAACTGAAAGTCTCCCCATAAGATTGGGAACAAGACAAGGATGTCTCCTCTCACCACTTTTATACAACATATTACTAAAGGTCATAGCGCAGAAATAAGACAAGTAAAAAGGAATAAATGGCATTCAAATTGGTAATGAAGAAGTAAAACTTTCACAGATGACATAACACATATAGAAAACTTTTTAAACTGGTAAGGGAATTCAATAAGATCACAAGATACAAAAATCAATGTAGAGAAATTAACTGCATTTCTATACATTAATAATGAAGTAGCAAAAAGAGAAATTAAGAAAATATTCCCATTTACAGTTGCATGAAAAAGAATAAAATACCTAGGAAGAAACATAACCAAGGAAGTGAAATGTGCACTTTATAAACTATAAAGCACTAGCATGGAAGAAATTGAAGATGACACAAACAAATGGAAAACTCTTCCATCCTAATGGATTGAATGAACAAATATTGTTAAAATGTCTATACTATCCAACGCAATCTATAGATCTAAAGCAAGCCTATCATAATACCAACAGTTTTCATAAAACTAGAACAAATTATCCTTAAATTTGTGTGGAACCACAAAGGACTTCAAATAGCCAAAGAAATCTTGAAAAAGAAAAACAAAGCTAGAAATATCATAATTCCAGATTTCAAGTTATGTTACCAAGCTGTAGTGATCAAAACAGTATGGTACTGTTACAAAAATAGACACATGTTTCAATAGAACACAAAATAGTCCAGAAACAAACTTACAATTATATGTTCAATTAATCTTTGACAAAAGAGGAAAAAATATGCAATGGGCAAAAGTCTCTTCAGCAAATGGTCTTGGGAAAACTGGACAGCTACACCTAAAAGAATGAAACTAGACCACTTTCTCACATGAGACAAAAATAAACTCAAAATGGATTAAAGACCTAAATGTGAGACCTGAAACCATCAAAATCCTAGCAGAGAGCACAAACAAAATGTCTCTGACATCAGCCGTAACACCATCCTTCTAGATATGTCTCCTAAGCAAAGGAAACAAAAGTGAAAATAAAACTATTGAAACTACATCAAAATAAAAAGCTTCTGCCCAGGGAAGAAAACCATCAACAAAACTGAAAGTTAACCTACAGAATGGGAGGAAATATTTGCAAATGGCATAGCCAATAAAGAGTTAGTATCCAAAATATATAAAGAACTCCTACAATTCAACACCCAAAAAACAAATAGTTGTGAATGGATCTAAAGAATATTATGCTAAGTGAAATAAGTCAGTCAGAGAAAGACAAATATTATATGATTTCACTCATATTTGGAATTTAAGAAACAAAACAAATGAACAGAGGGAAAAAAGAGAGACAACCCAAGAAAAAGACTTAACTGTAGAGAACAAACTCATGGTTATTCAAGGGGGGTGGGGTGGGTGGAGAGATGAGTGAAATAGATGATGGGGATTAAAGAATAAACTTATCATGAATGAGCACTGAGTAGTATCTAGAATTTTTTATCTGGGGGAAAATATAGAGTTTCCCAGACAAACAAAAGTTAAAGGAATCCATTACCACAAAACCTATCTTACAAGAAATGTTAAAGGAGATTCTTTGAGTGGAAATGGAAGATCATAAGCGGAACAAAGTAAGAAGCACAAAAGCAGTAAAATTAAGTATATCCACAAAAATCTGTCAAGAGATTCAGAAAATAAAAGGATATAAAGAATGACATCATATATCTAAAATGTAGGGAGGAGGAGAATAAAACTTTAGTTTTACAATGGATTCAAACATATATGACCATCAACTTAATATAGACTGCTATATGCATAAGATGTTATATATAAACCTAATGATAATCACAAACAGAAAGCCAGTAATGCATAGCAAAAAAGAGAGAGAGAGAGAAAGGAAGCCATGTATATCACTAAATAAGTCAGCCAATCTAATAGGAAGAATCAAAGGATCAAAGAAGAACTATAAAAACAGCTGTAAAATAAGTAACAAAATGGCAATAAACACATACTTGTCAATAATTACTATGAATGCAAATAAGCTAAATGTTCCAATCAAAAGACACAGGATGGCAGAATGGATAAAAAAGCAAGACCCATGTATATGGTGCCTAAAAAAGACCAATTGCAGACCTAAAGACATCTGCAGATTGAAAGTGATGGAAAGGGAAAACATTTATCATGCAAATGGAGGTCAAAAGAAAGTAAGAGTCACAATACTTAGACAAAATAGACTTTGAAATAAAGACCTGTAACAAGAGACAAAGGAAACTACATAATCATTAAGGGAACAATTCAATAAGAAGACAGAACAACTGTAAATATTTATGTAACCAAGGGGAAGTAGGAAATAGATGGGGTAATTGGGTAATGGGCGTTAAGGAGGCCTCGTGATATGATGAGCACTGGGTGTTATATGCAACTGATAAATTACTGAACACTACATCTGAAACTAATGATGTACTATATGTTGGATAATTGAATTTAAATAAAAAATATTTATGCAACAAATATAGGGGCACTCCAATACATTGAACAGTTACTTAAAAACATAAAGGAAGTTATTGATACTAATACAAAAATAGTAGGGGAGTTTAACACCCCACTTACATCAATGGATAGATCATCCAAACAGAGAATCACCAAGGAAGCAGTAGCTTTGAACAACACATTGGACAAGATGGACCTAACATATATTCAAAATATTCCATCCTAAAACAACAGAATACACATTCTTTTCAGTGTAAAGGGAACATTCTCTAGAAGAGACCACATGTTATACCACAAAACAAGTCTCAGCAAATTCAGAAGACTTAAGTCACACCATGCATCTTTTCTGACCACAACACCAAGAAACTAGAAGTCAGCCACAAGAAAAAAATCTGGAAAGAACACAAATACATGGAAGTTAAATAACATGCTACTAAACAATGAATAGATCAACCTAGATATCAAAGAGAAAATTTTAAAAATGGACATAGAGACAAATGAAAATGAAAACACACTGATCTAAATTATTTGGGATGCAGCAAAAGTGGTTCTAAGAGGGAAATGTATAGCAATAGGCCCACCTCAAGAAGCAAGAAAAAAACAAAGAACCTAATCTTATACCTAAATGAGCTAGAAAAAGAAAAACAAACAAAACCACAAACCAGGAGAAGCAAGGAAATAATAAAGATTAAGGCAGAAATGAACAAAATAGAAACTAAAAAACAATAGAACAGATCAATGAAACCATGGGCGGGTTCCTTGAAAAGATCAACAAATTCTGACAAACTTTTAGCCAAATTGATCCAAAAGAGAGAGAGGGAGAGAGGACTCGAACAAAATCAGAAATGAAAGGGGAGAAATACCCCCCAATACCACAGAAATACATAGGATTGTAAGAGAATATTATGAAAAATTATATGCCATTATACTGGACTACCCAGAATATTCCTGGAAACATAACCTCCCAAAACGGAATCGGGGAGAAACAGAAAATGGAACAGACCAAACACCAGCAATGAAATTCAAACAACAATAATAATAATAATAATAATAATAATAACAATAATAATAATAATAACAACTCATAACAAACAAAAGCCCAGGACCAGACAGCTTCACAGATAAATCCTACCAAACATTTAAAGGAGAGTTAACACCTACTATTCTACTATTCCAAAAAACAGAAGAGGAATGAAAACTGCCCAATTCAACCAGAGAAAGACACTACAAATAGAGCTGTAAGCCAATATATCTGATGAACACAGATGCAAAAATCCTCAACAAAATATTAGCAAACTGAATCAAACATTACATTAAAACAATCCTTCACCACAATCAAGTGGGATTTAATCCCAAGATGCAAAGGTAGTTTAATATTCACAATCATCAATGTGATACATCATATCAATAAGAAAAATGATAAAAACCATATGATCATTTCAATGGATGGAGAAAAAGCACTT
Organism: Canis lupus familiaris; assembly: GCF_011100685.1. Taxonomy (NCBI): domain Eukaryota; kingdom Metazoa; phylum Chordata; class Mammalia; order Carnivora; family Canidae; genus Canis; species Canis lupus. The sequence goes on from NC_049256.1 coordinate 20,163,357, forward strand.
GACAAAGTACATTCATTCATGAGAAAACCCCTCAGCAAAGCATTTTTAGAGGGAACATACCTCAACATAATTAGGCCGTATACAGAAAAATTACAGCTAAATCATACTGAATGGTGAAAAACTGAGGGCTTTCCCCTAAGATCAGAAAGAGGACAAGGATGTCCACCCTCAGCACTTTTATTCAGCATAGTACAAGAAGTCCTAGCCACAGCAATCAGACAAGAAAAAGGAACAAAAGGTATCCAAATTGGTAAGGAAGAGGTAAAACTTTCACTATATGCAGGTGACAGGATACTAAATATAGAAAACCTGAAACATTCCAAGGGGCTCCTGGGTGGCTCAGTTGGTTAAGTGGCCAACTCTTGATTTCAGTTCAGGTCAGGATTTCATGGTCCTGAGATCAAGTCCCACATCAGGCTCTATGCTCTGTGGGGAGACTGCTTCAAGATTCTCAATTTCTTCCTGCCCCTTTCTTCTCTCTCTCTTTCAAATAAAAGAAAAATCTTAAAGGAGAGAGAGAGAGAGACAAAAAGAGAGAGAAAAAGAGAATGAAAACCCAAAAGACTCCATCGAGAAACTACTAGAACTGATTAGGGAATTTAATAAGACCACAAGATACAAAATCAATGTATAGAAATCTGTTGCATTTCTAGACACTAATAATGAAATAGCAGAAAGAAGTTAAGAAAACAATTCCAGGGAAGCCTGAGTGGCTCAGTCAGTTAAGCATCAGCCTTTGGCTCAGGTCATGATCCCCAGGTCCTGGGATCAAGCCCCAAGGCTGGCTCCCTGCTCAGCAGGGAGTCTGCTTCTACCTCTCCCTCTGCCCTCCTCCCCAGCTCATGCACACACACCCACTCTCTCTCAAATTAAAAAAAAAAAATTCCATTTATAATTGCACCAAGAAGAATAAAATACTTAGGAAGAAACTTAAACAAGTAGGTGAAAGACCTATACTCTGTAAACTATAAAACATTAATTAAAGAAACTGAAGAAGACACAAATGGAAAGATATTATCCCATGTTCATGGATTAAACATACTATTAAAATATCTGTACTACCCAAAGTAATCTACATATTTAATGCGATCCCTAGCAAAATACCAGCAGCATTTTTCTTTTCTTTTCTTTTCTTTTTTTTTTAAAAGATTTTAGTTAGAGAGAGAGGGAAAGGGAGCGAGCACATGAGCTGGTAGGAAGGGGGAGAGCAAGAGGGAAAGAGAAAATCTCAAGCATACTCTGCACTGACCATGGAGCCCAATGTGGGGCTCAAACTCGGGACCCTGAGATCATGACCTGGGCCGAAATCAAAAGTCCAACACTTCACCAACTCAGTCACCTAGGCACCCTCCAATTGCATTTTTCAAAGAACAAATAATCCTAAACTTTGTACAAAACCCATAAATGACCTTGGAGAGCCAATGTAAACTTCAAAAAGAAGAATAAAACTGGAGGTATCCCAAGCCCAGATTTCAAGATATACTACAAAGCTGTAGTATCCATGGAACACAATAGGGAGCCCAGAAATAAACCCACAACAATATATGGTCAATTAATCTTTGACAAAAGAGGAAAAAATATGCAATGGGCAAAAGTCTCTTCAGCAAATGGTCTTAGGAAAACTGGACAGCTACAAAAGAATGAAACTGGACATTTTCTCACCCCAGACACAAAAATAAACTCAAAATGGATTAAAGACCTAAATGTGAGGGATGCCTGGGTGGCTCAATGGTTGAGCGTTGGCCTTCGGCTCAGGGTGTGGTCCTGAAGTGCTGGGATCAAGTCCCACATTGGGCTCCCCTTGAGGAGCCTGAGTCTCCCTCTGTCTATGTCTTTGTCTCCCTCTGTGTGTCTCTCATGAATAAATAAATAAAATCTTAAAAAAAAAAAAAGGCCTAAATGTGAGACCTGAAAACATCAAAATCCTAAAGAAAGCACAGGCAAAATGTCTCTGACATTGGCAGTTGCAACATCTTTCTAGATATGTCTCCTAGGAAAAGGACACAAAAACAAAAATAAAACTATGGGAACTACACCAAAGTAAAAGCTTCTGCCCAGGGAAAGAAACCATCAACAAAACTCAAAGGCCACCTACAGAATGGGAGGAAATATTTGCAAATGACATACCCAAAAAGAGTTAGTAACCAAAATATATAAAGAACTCATACAACTCAACACCCAAAAAAGCAATCCAATTAAAAAATGGGCAAAAGACATGAACAGACATTTCTCCAAGGAGGACATGCAGATGCCCAACTGACACAGGAAAAGGAGCTCAACATCATTCATCACCAGGGAAATGCAAACCAAATTACGATGAAATATCACCTAACACTTGTCAGAATGGCTAAAATCCAAAACAAAAGAAACAGGTATTGATGAGTACGTGGAATAAAGGAACCCTCTTGCACTGATGGTGGGAATGCAAACAGGTGTAGCTACTATGGAAAATGGTGTGGAGGTTCCTCAAAGTGTTAAAAAAAGGATTACCACATGATCCAGTGATTCCACTAAATTTATTTACCCAAGAAATACAAAATCACTAAATCAAAGGGATACATGCACCTCTATGTTTATTGCAGAATTATTTACAATAGCCAAAATATGAAAGCAGCCCAAGTGTCCATGGACATGTAAATGGATAAAGATGATGTAATATACACAAACAATGGAATATTATTCAGCCATAAGAAAGAATGAAATCCTCCTATATGCAACAACATGAATGGATCTAGAGTATAACGCTAAGTGAAATGAGTCAATCAGAGAAAAGACAAATACCATATGATTTCACTTATATTTGGAATTTAAGAAACAAAACAAATGAGGGGTGCCTGGGCAGCTCAGTCTGTTAAGCATCTGCTTTTGGCTCAGGTCATGATCTCTGGGTCCTAGGACTGAGCCCTGCACCAGGCATCCTGCTCAGTAGGAAATCTGCTTCTCTCTCTCTCTTTCTCTCTCTCTCTCTCTTTCTCTCCCTCTGCCCTTCCCTACCTCTCTCTGTCTCTCTCTCTCTATCTCAAATAAATAAAATCTTTAAAAAAAAAAGAAAAGAAACAAAACAAATGAACACAAAAAAAGAGAGACAAACAAAAGACAGACTCTTTTAAGTATAGAGAACAAACTGATGGTCACCAGAGGAGAGGGAGGGGGTGATGGCGATTAAGGAGGGCCTTTGCTGTGGTGAGCACCAGGTGATGATGGAAATATTGAATCACGATATTGTACACCTGAATCTAATATAACACTCTTTGTTGATTATACATAAATTTAAAAATGAGTAATTCAATAAAAGAAGAAAATTTATACACACACACACACAAAGAAAAGCACTTTTTTCTTCCTGACCCTAACATTATTATTCTTTATTTTTAAGATTTTATTTATTCACTCATCAGAGACACAGAGAAAGAGGCAGAGACATAGGCAGAGGGAGAAGCAGGCTCCCGCCCCCCCACCCCCCGATGCGGAACTCGATCCCAGGACCCCAGAATCATGACCTGAGCCAAAAGCAGATGCTCAACCACTGAGCCGCCCAGGTGCCCCTAACACTATTATTCTAATTGGGATAAAAAAAATACAGGGGGAAAATGAATAAGGAAAAACAGGCAGATAGATATGTGATTAGAGCAGAAAGACAAAAAAATGCCACTCCCCCCAATACGTACATATGTACGTACACACACACACACACACACACACACACACACACACAGAAAATCAATGCCTTCCAACAGACTCTGGGCAATTTACCAGAAGTGGTATCCATTCTATCTGCTTCTCATATCAACTCCCAACAATAAAGAACCTATCTTTAAAACATTAAACAAAATCTCAATTTTTAACACTATTCCAATAAAACTTCCCTTACTCTCTGGACCTAGGGTGGTTAAGTTCTCTGTCCTGATAAAACTGGGATGGAGCAATAATATTATGCAGTCCTCAGTTAGAGGTTAAAGAGCCAGCTGATCATACAGCTGGCTGGCCAGCATCAAGCCAGATCTGATATTTAGGGATCTTATTTTCCTGAAAAGGTAATTTTAGATCCCAAAAGCTATGCTTTGTATTTTTATTACTTCTTTCTTTCTAATGGAAGTCCCCTTATAATAGTAATACATTAGGAAAGCGAAGAGTCAGGCAAGCATTGCTTTGACAGGATGGGAGAATAGGACCATAACAAACTTGCAATCAGGAGCAACATCGGCTGGGCCTGCCATCTTGCACAACAACCAGGAGAGCCAAATGCAACATGAACTGTGCAAATAGGAGCCTCGGCCCAATAGACACAGGAGGTTCAGATGGTACTTTCTCACCTCCCTATCACTTCCTGCCTTACCGGTTACCCCCTGCTCCCTGGATTACTGAAGAGGGAGGTGATGATATTACAATTTTAGTGGAATGCTCCCAAACTCCTTTCAACTGTGCCAGCATCAGCGAAGAAAACACAGGACTCCAGGACCCACAGCAAACAAAATACATTGTCCCATCAGGCTCCCTAGGACTACAACTGAAAGTAGGGGAAACTCCTCTCATTTCAAAGTTCGCCTGGTATCTTCTGGGAACCATCCACCAGTCAAGCAGAGAAGAATGGGCTTTTTTACCCTTCCTATTAATTTTCCAAAGATATAATCTCCCTTCTTTGGCATTTAATGATCACAACAAAATACCAGTTCTCCATTTTAATAGGAACTTACCAAATATACTTGGTAGAACTTAAACTCATGCCCTTGGACTTCAACACCAAGTGACTAAGCTAAGTTAACAAGAAGCTGCCAAAATCCTAAAGAATAAACATGAAATAAGCAAATCGTGAAAACTCCCTACAAATATCACTTCTTTGTCCATATTATAGTAGAACCCAATTACTCGCACATATTGGGTTGGCCAGGTAGAAGGGACAGGATGTTGTAAACCAACAGAGGAAAGCACATTTCTGTGGACAGTTAGGCAAATGATCACTTCCACCTAGCAAGGGGTACAGACAAGTAATATTTCCATTATTTCTATCAACCTCAATAAGGTAACAGGGAACACAGAGGGCTATTGGTCCATTCCTACAGGCTATAATTCAGCATGCACAGGATATGCATTCATAATGTACTTGCAAATAGTTTTAAATAACATTTAGGATGTCTCATTATAATCATAAAAAAGAAACAATTATTAAAATAGCCAATAAAGACACCCCCCAACAGAACCACTGTCTTAGCATTTTGATTACCTCCTTCCAGCCTTTCTGACACATGTCCATATTCATAAAAAAATGGGAGTCTTAAGTGGATTAGCTTTGCAATTTTGATATTCCATTCTACTGGAAGCATTTTCCAGTGTCATTAAACATTCTTCGAAATCATTTTCAGTAGACACACAGTAGTACCATAATTTAATCATTTGCCTCTTTTTGGACCATGTAGGATGTTTCCAATTCTTCACTACCATTGACAGTAGTTGAACACGCTTATGAATAAATTTGATTTCCTTAAGGTAATTCAATTCCTAGGAATTTTTTTTTAATTCCTAGGAATTTATCCTATCACACAATATGATCTTTTAAAGACGACATTTATTTATTTGACAGAGAGAGAGAGAGAGCACATGCATGCAGGTACACGTAGGGGGAGGGGCAGAGGGAGAGAATCTCAAGCAGACTCCCTGCTGAGCACAGAGCCTGAAGCAAGGCTTGATCTCGTGACCCTGAGATCGAGACCTGAGCCGAAATCAAGAGTCAGATGCTTAACCAACTGAGCCACCCAAGAACCCCTAGAATATGATTCTTTTCAAATGCAAAAATTCTTGCTTGAAATTTTATTGCCTTCTAGAATGGTTGTACCAATTTATACTCCCACTCTAAGTGTGTAAGAGTTCTCATTTCAGACCGTTTTCGAAAACACACAGGCAATTCAAATTGCCAACATCATAGGAGAGCAATTATCTGCCTGAATCTGGCCTAGCTTGCAAAGAGGAAATAAAGGTTCTTTTTGCTGCTTCCCTCATAAAACTCAATTTGTACCCTTCTGTGAGCAGAAAAGAAGAATCTGTTCACTATCTCAAACTTAAAAGGAATCAAGTACCAGGTTTATTACAAGCAATTGTTGAGCTTCCCCCAGGAGAACAGTAAATGTTCTGGTATTTTTAATAGCCCACATTCACAGAGAAAACACAAAGGATCTACCACTACACGTATTGATATAAACTGTATTAGCAACACCAATAAAACGTATCTTGTGTGTGATTCTCACCATTAATGCCAGTCCAGCCCATGAAAACTTGATTGCTTTCAGAATGATAAAATTTCAAGCCCCAGAATAATCTAAAGCATGAGTTTATGTGCTCCCCCAAATTAAAAACATATATATGTTGTTTGACACAAATACTTATCTCAACTAATCCCATTCAATTCCTTTCTGGGCTCTTATTCTAAAGATATAATAAAGCATACTAAGCACTTAGATTTGGATGCATGCTCCAGAGAGAATAGCTCTCTCATCAGGCTGCTTTAAAACACCAGGTTCAACATCAAAACACTACTTTATTCCTCAGCAAAATAAGATTTTAAAACTGAATCCAATGGCAGTGCTAAACAAATTACATTCTGAAGGGGAGCTGGGGGGTTGCCTACATGTTCATCATTATAGAGCAGACATTGGTAAAGAATCTCTAACTGACAATTTGAGATTTAAAACATCTTGTCAATTTCAGGTTGGTCTGTATCTCTCCATTTGTTTATCCCAGAAGATGGATTTATGTCAGTGAGGCCCTTATGCATTTACGGTGGGAGTGGAAAAATAATGCTGCTTAACAATGTTCTGTAACTTAAAAATTTAAAAAAAAGGTACCCTCAAGAGCCAAACAGCATAACCACTGAGAGCTACAGGTAATAGACCTACCTTCTTTGTATCCTTTCCCACAGAGTCCCTTCTAGTTCAAATATTGTCAAAGATTTTATTTATTTAGAGAGAAAGTATATAAGCAGGAGGAGGAGGACAGGCAGAGGGAGAAAGAATCTTGAGCAGACCTCAAGCTGAGCATGGAGCCTGACATGGGGCTCAGTCTCACAACCCTGAGATCATGACCTGAACGGAGATCAAGAGTCAAAGCCTTCCTGACTAAGCCACCCAGGCATTCCCAAACATTCTATGGTTTTGTGTGTAATGTTAGCGACTTCTTAATACAAGGAGAGCAAAAAAAAGATGCCCAAGCACAAACATCACTTGAGGAAATGTGTCATGACCATGCTGCTGGAAGTCAAGCTGACAGTGATGGGTTTCCATTGTCCCCTGTTATCAAAGTCCCCAAATCCACCACATTTCACAAGCACACTGCTGTTTTCCACGAACGCCCTTTATGTTTTCCTACTGATAACTTCTGCCAGGTCTGGTTATACTAAAAACGATGTAATAATCATTCAAGAGTTTGCGGCTTTATGGATAGAACCTACAGAGAAGGAGGCGTGATCAGAAGGGGGAGAAATGGGGACAGTGAGGACACTCTTACCCTGCATGATCAGAAGCAGGGCACACCTGTTAGCCCATCAAAAGGCAAGCAGTCATAAAACACTGTGCACTGATGTCTGAGAGAGCTGCCATAACTGATTACCACAATTTGGGTGGCTTTAAACCAGAACATGATGGTCTCACTGTTTTCTGGAGGCCAGAAGTCTGAAATCAAGGTGTTGGCAGGGCTGGTTCCTTCTGGAGGCCAAGGAGGCCATGCTTTACTCCAGCTGCTGGTGGCTTCCGGCAGTCCTTGGAGCTCCCTAGCCTACAGCTACCTCACCCTTATCTCTGCCTATGTCTTCACCTGGCCTTCTCCCCACTATGCATCCCTGGCATCTGTGTCTCCTATGGCCTTAGAAGGACCCAACCAGCCATAATGAATTGAGGGCCTACCCTAATCTAGTATGTCCTCATCTTAACTAGTTATACCTACAAAGATCCTATCTCCAAGAAGAATGTGTTCTGAGACTGAGTTCAACCCAGTTCATAATGATATGCTCATGTGTGAATTCCCCATACAGACTTATAGTTCGTAAGTAAGTACCTGCCACAGCCTTTGCTCGTCCCTCCCTCCTGTGACCCGGCCTGGCATGCTCAGGGTTCTCCATCAGCATCTGCCAAGTGATAAATGAATGCACCTCTTGATTCAGCACCAAAGCCTCTCCTTGGAGCTTGGGTCAGCTGAGTGATAGATTCTCCCTTACATGAGCCCCTGCGTGCCACCTCCAGAGTCACTGCCTCTGATGTGGACTGAGAAGGTAAAACAAAGTCAAGATGCGCACACTGCAGAGTGACCTGAGAACAGAATCCTGCCCAGCTCTAGTCCTCCCCCATTCCCTTCCAGACTCTTACCCACTTTACATTCAGCACCCACTACTTGTAACACACCCAACTTGCCTTAGTCCCTTTCCAAAGGACCCAGCCAAGATTTAGAGAAACTACTCTCTCTCCTTTCACATCCACATATAATCAGTTCTACTCAAGTTCAAACCGGAATAAGTCAGTTTGGGAATAAAACATATATGACACTAGACAAGCATATAGATCAATTGGTGAAAGCAGAAGCACCCCTGCCCTCTAACTCCAAACATTGTGCACTGGGATCTCAGGGGGTCGGATTTACAGGTGACAGGCGGCACCAGCCATGAAAGCCACATGAGAGCCCTCCTCCCAGGCAGGGTCCAAAATGCAATGACCAACAGGAGGAAGAAGAAGGGGATGGGGGAAGGAGCAGGTGGCAATCAGGGAAAGCTTTGTAAAGCAGCGATTTTGAGCTGGGTTGTAGAAAGTGCAGTAAGAGATTTCCACACAGACAAGGGTAAAAATGGGCCTTCTAACCAGAGGAATGAGCAAGGCATACACACAGAGACATGAACCAGCCCAGCGTGCGTGCAGGCCGTAAGCTCTCCTGCAATGCTGCCATATGCAGTACACAGCAGGAGAAGACCACAGGAGAATCGGGTCCAGATCATCATCTGCTTTGATATTTTAGAGCTCGCTCTGGTTGGTATAGACAGCACAGACCGGACAAGGGGTAGGGTGAAATGAGAGGCCAGTTGGGAAAGATGCAGACATGCGGTGGTCCAAAGTGGTGGCAGAGGACACACAGACAGCAGTGTCTGGAGCCTAGTGACGGCCAGGCTGCCTGCCTGATAGGACCTGGGGACAGAGGAATGTGGGAGGTAAAGGAGAGCAAGGCAGGTTTCTGGGACCTCGATAGGCACCTGTCACAATTCTGTGCTCTTGTATTGCTGCTTCCTCTGCCTGAAGCACCCTTCCTCCTACCTAAGTGATGGTGCCTTCCACACCTGGCACTGTGCCTAGCAAAGTGGGGTCTCAAAAACTCTTGCAGAAGTAAATGAATGAATATATGTTTCATGCCCCTCAAAAGAAAAGATGATATGGGTGAGAAACAGGTAATAATCTACTTGGGGTTGAAGTCAAAGCTTTTTGTTCACTATCTCAACTCAGTATAGCTGGAGGAGCTCCTTAACTGCAGCTCCTGCAGCACTGGAAAAAGAACTGACAAATTAACTCCAGTATTTCACAGAGTCATTTACCAAACACCTAATAAGTCAGGAGCTCTTCTAAGGGTGTGTGTGTGTGTGTGTGTGTGTGTGTGTGTGTGTGTGTGTATGTGTGGAGGTCGAGGGTGGGGGGTGTTACAGTTTGGGGGTAAAACCAAAAAATGAAGTTTGTTGACCAAACACTAGGGTTAGTTAAGTTATAATCACTGTTTAAAGATTCTTTTTAATGCTGTAACTTCCTGGCTTGTTGTCTTTGGTGCTAACATGATTTTTCCAAGACACATTATGAGAAAGTAAAATGTGAATCTGGACACCTGGGTGGCTCAGTTAAGCGTTAAGCGTCTGCCTTCAGCTCAGGTCATGATCTCAGGGTCCTGGGATCAAGCCCGCATCAGGCTCCCTGCTCAGCGGGAGTTTGTTTCTCCCTCCTCCCTGCGCCTGACCCCTGCTCATGCTCTCTTTCTCTCTCTCAAATAAATAAATAAAATCTCTTTTAAAAAAGAGTTTGTGAATTCGTCTCAGAAAGACTGAACAACTGCACCCCGCAACTATGGGGAGGGGAATGCAGAAAGGAGACTAGCCAAAGAGAAATGTCAGATCTCAGAAGCCCAAGACTGAGAGAACTGATGCCTGAAAGAGGAAACCACAAACACAGAAAACTTAAGGACAACCAACAGTCCTGGTGCCTCAAAGCAACACCTCTGCCTTCTGGAGCCTCTTCATGGTGGAACCGTGGAGCTGCATGAGCAGCAAGGTTTACAGAAACAAGCTGTGAGTTGCAACCCCTTTATTTTATTACCCATTCTCCAAGAACTCATGGAATGAAGCCCAATCCAACCTGAGTGGAGAAAACAGGCTTTCCCTGACCTCGGATTGCTGCAGAAAACAGGCCCGAGCTCCTGGGGAAGTAACATGGCTATCAGACAATGTGTTATGAGAGGTCTCTCTGCATACTGTCCACTCCTCAAGATTCATAAAACGCTGTTCCTACACAAAGAGCAACAGAGCACAAAATTTTCACTTCTCTCTCTACAGTCTTCACCACGTGACCATCAGGAGAGGGTTGGTCCACTAGATCAAGGCCATGGTGACAGAAAGAAGTTTTTACAACTGGTATGGAGACCCTTGCTGTGCTATGGTATTACCTTCTAGTTGCCAGAAGTCTAGGGAATCTGGGGGAGGGGCCAGGGCAGCCAGGGGACATGCTCAAGGGGGTCTGTTCATCAGCTAGTTTGAGATTTTTTTTTTTATTATTATTCATGATAGACAGACAGAGAGAGAGAGAGAGAGAGGCAGAGACACAGGCAGAGGGAGAAGCAGGCTCCATGCCGGAAGCCCGACGCGGGACTCGACCCCGGACTCCAGGATCGCACCCTGGGCCAAAGGCAGGTGCCAAACCACTGAGCCACCCAGGGATCCCCTCATCAGCTAGTTTGGAAGAATTTCCATATTATTAAAAATTAGGATGAGATAAACACCCTGTGTGAGGAGCCTTAGGATAGGGCTTGGAAAAACTTTTCTGTAAAGAGCAAGACAGTAAATCTTTTAAGCTTTGTGGGTCATATGGTTTTGTCACAACTACACAAGTCTTACCACTGTAAGCCAGAGACAGCACATAAATGAGTCCGTGCCTTGCTGTGTTCCAACGTAACTACAAAAAACAGGCAGCAGGAGAGATACAGCACAGGGGCCATATGCAACATGTATGCAACCCCTACCTTGCAACACGGCAGAGCTAGTGGTCCCGCAGACCAATCAAATCTTCTACCCCAACCTCATCAGTCTTACCAACTGATTTAACCAACCACCAAGGAGTCTCCTGTGTAGGCTTGATCTTTACAGACCCCAAGAGAGTAAGTCAGAGTCTGCAGGCAAAGGACCCCCCCCCCCAGCCAAATTAAGATACTCACCCAGAAAAATCTGTAGTGAGGATTCCATAGTGGAAGATGTATATTCGGCTGATGTGGCATATGGTCAGGTATCCCATTGCTACCAAAAAGGTGTATCTGAAACCAAAAGCAGGGAGGATCAGATGATGACACAAGGGAATGACAATTTTCTCCATCCTCTCCTTCACTCCCCATATGCAATCCATCACAAAGTCCTCTCTGCTCTATCTGCAAGCCTGTCCATGCACTCCCCTCACTTTTGCATTCGTTGCCTGGAACCCTTCATCCTTTGTCACGGGGACCATGACAGGACAATGGAGTCACCCAGGAAGCTTTACAAACTGCAGATGCCTTGGGACTCGCCCTCAATATTCAGGCTTAATTGGTACAAGTTACACCCAGCAGGTGTAATTCCATTGTGCAGCCGGAGCTGGGAAGCACTGACCTGGAAGGTCTTGCACTCAGATTCTCCTCTTCACAACCATCGCATTTACACAAGATCTTTGTAAAATACAGACCAGTATTACACTGCTGACCACTCCCTTCATGAAACACTTTGTTTTCTTGGCTTCTATTCTTCTTATCTGCTTCCTACTTCTCTAGTTAATTCCTCCATGGCTCTGCTCAGCTTATCTTACTCCGGTTACTCCTTAGGTGTTAGCATTCCCAGTGCTCTGCTCGGGGGACCCTCCCTGCCCAAGCCTGAGGCTTCAGTTACCACAGACTCGGATCGTTCTGTGGCTTCCTTCAGAGACCAGCCCTGAACATGGTACAAACCAGCAACATGCACGCATACCCATACACATGCATGGGCACCATTCAGAATATTCATCAATCTGTAATCATACATAAATGTATGACATTAAAGGACAAAAATGCAACTGAGTCAAACTTGAAGATGTAATTATCTTTATTAAGTGATGTGTTGATCTAGTACCAGCACCCCATCTAGGAAGTAGAGGGGAGCTCCAAGGAGTGGTACAAAATGGAAGATTTCTACAGGAAGAAGAGTAGAATGAGGAAGTGACCAAGAAAAGAGAAGAAGGAGTTGTTTCAGGCAAGGCCACTTTCCCTTAAAGGGAAGTGTCTTACTGTGCAGATGGCCTCCCCTTCCCTTTGGGGGACGGGGAGGGCCCACGTGACGGAGCCTCCTTGGTGCTAGCCAGATAATTCCTGGCTGACCGGTGAAGACATATTTCTGGGAGTTAAAACTGCAGGGAGGTTAGGTATTAAGCCCCTGTTTGGTGAGTTGGCCTAAGTGACTCCATGTGGGTCTATGGGTTTTTGTTTTTGTTTTTAAACAGATTGTATTTATTTATTTGACAGAGAGATAGAGACAGAGAACACAAGCAGGGGGAGGCAGTGGGAGGAGAAGCGGGCTCCCTGCTCAGGACACCAGGCTCAATCTCAGGATCACAACTCAAGTCAAAGGCCCAACCAATGAGCCACCCAGGTGCCCCTAAGGTTTTCTTTTTAACAGTGATAATCTAATTAACCATTGTCTCCCCTACTAGATCAAAAGCCCCATGAAAGCAAGAATGTTTTGCGTGTTTCATTCACAAGAACAGACTACTGCATACTGCATGCACCAACAACTAAATGTTACCAGTCTTAAAAGCCTGTGATGGGTCCCACTGTCCAGTCACATCAAAAATCCTAAATGCAGGGCAGCCCCGGTGGCCCAGCAGTTTAGCACCGCCTTCAACCCCAGGTGTGATCCTGGAGACCCGGGATTGAGTCCCACGTCAGGCTCCCTGCATGGAGCCTGCTTCTCTCTCTCTCTCTCTCTCTCTCTCTCTCTCTCTCTCTCTGTGTATGTGTGTGTGTGTGTGTGTGTGTCTGTCCTGAATAAATAAATAAATAAAATCTTAAAAAAAAAAACTCTTGAATGCAGCCTGTGATGTGCTTCACACACTAAGCTCTACCTTTCCCTTCTACAGTCATCTCCTGCCACACTCCACAAACACCTTACGTTCAAACTCCACTGGCTGCTCACTCTCCACAATTACAGACTCCATTTTCAGGCCAAATGCCTTCCACATGCCCCTTCCCCTGCCTGCAACCCCATTCCCCATCCTCTAGCCCACCTGCGAACTGCCTAATTAAGGTAAGGCTCAGCTCCCAGTCAGGCCCCTGGCGCTGGCTTGCCCCATCCCTTCCACCCCACCTCCAGCACAATTCATTGCTCCACTGCCAGTATTTCTCTAGCACTGCATGCAACATACATAATTATAATGCTGCAATTATATGCACGTGTCTGTTATGCCAACTCACTGTGACCTTGAGCATCCCAACTCTTGACCATAGAAGGGGTTCATGCACTATTAGTTAACATGAACTGAAATGAGTACATTCAACATTTTAAATGGCTCAGGAACTCCTCAGAAATAGACATAAATGCAGAAGGTATAACATTTTTAAACATGGGTCATAAAACAGGGGAGATATATATTCTCGTATCAAATTATTATTGAACTTCACAAATCCTCATTAAAATAACTCGTGAAGACCAGCGTAACCTACGGAATAGTGAAATAGGAATAATAAAAATTCATTTGGTAGCAAGGGAGAACCAGACAGTGAGCGTGAAGGAGTTCTGTAAACTCTGAAGCACTATGTGACTTTATGTTCTTTTTACTGTTATTTACAAAGATGTTATGACACACACACACAAAAAAAGACTTGCCCTGCCTCAGGTTCATCCTTAACCCTTTCCAAGACAAGACAGGAAGATGGTGAACAAAGGAACTGACTAACAGAAAGCAACTCTCTGAAGAGCTGAGCAGAAATAGAATGTAATTAGGCCTTTCTGCCTCCAGCCTCTGTTTCTTTCTCCAGCCAGTTCGTGAGGGTCAAGGCAAAAGCAAAAAGCCAAATCAGAAGATAAATTCTCGCAGGGCCCTTTTGAATGCAACCATGCCTGAGTCCTCTTTCTCCTCAACATGAACTATACCCATACCTTCCTCTGCCCCTTCACCCAGAGGGAAAAGCAAGTTCAACTCACTTCTTATAAAAAGAGCTATCTATCAAGGATGGTGCCAAGTACTATGGCCCAATACAACAGGGCAATGTATTCATCCTCTACACAAACCTGAAAAATCTAAGGAATCCAGGAGTGGTAGAGAGAGTACATATTCTGGAGACAGACCAACATGATTTCAAATCCCAACCATGGCCAAACTCATGTGAGAAGTCCAGAGAGTAGTTATTTTAGGAAGAAGGGGTGTGGTAGAGATTGGGACTGAGCGATGATAATATTTCCCTACTGACCTGGGTGATGATAACATGGATATATTCAGTTTGTGAAAATTCATTGATCTGTATACCTATTACTTCTCTGAGCTTTCATTTCCTCACCTTGGCGGGCAGGGGAGGAGGCGAGTGAGGACCTAAATCCCATAGGACTGTCCTAGAAAGAATATATTTGCAATAATGATATGAAATATTAAATATATTAAATGATACACTAAATAAGACTTTAGATATTAAAAATAATGAAAACTATTTAAAGGAGCTTGGCTTAGTTAGCACTGGGCATAAAGCAGTACCCCCTACAACTGGTCACATTATCACATTCCGTGTCAGTCTTGGGAGATACAAACTATATATTCTGTTCCAGTTGATTCAGATATGATAAATTAACACCTATGATTTCTGTCCAATATAGTGGCTTTGGAAGGAAACAGACCTGGTGCCCCAAGAATTCTCTAGACAAAGACAGATAGGATATGTTCAGAAATGGGTTAACTCCCCATAGCAGCAAAGACTGACCTTCCCCAGCCATATGACAGAACTCTTATAATTCAGCAAGGGGAAGGAAACAATTCACAAAGAATCATGAAATCCTGATCCTGAAGAAAACTAAAGTTCAAGCCCTTCATTTTATGGGAAATCTAATGTGCAGAGAAGCTGTGTGAACTTTCTGAACTCATGCTGCTAGAAAGAGCCAGATTTCCAGTCTAATGCTCTTTCCTTGCATCAATAGGAAGCAACTTCTCTTCGTCATGAATGATGAACCACTCCCTACTTTTGCTGTCTTGGCAACTACACAAGCAAAGAAAGAAGGGAAGAACTCGTTCTGGCGTCCTTTCTGGTCTTATGACACGGCCCTCTGCTACCACAATATTATTATGGTGAAACACTCATAGCCTGTCAGTAAACCACTTGCTTGGCCAAGGCTGGAGTGTTCCATTCCTGGCCAGAGACCAACACTGGGCCCAGCCTGGAACAAGTGTGAGTGCAGGCTCCTGACCCTCCGAAAAATGGTCCACACCCCATCAGCATCCCACAAGTGTGGCCAGAGCTGACAAATCACAATTTGCAAAGCAGTTAAAAATGTGCTATAGAGATGCAACAACATTTTTATCAACTGTTGAATTGCTCTGAAACTCAAGTTGGGGAAAAGCCAGACATTTTCACCCTCCGCTAAAAACAGCATTTTGTCATAATATGAAGCATTCCCAAAACCTAGGCTTAGAAATGTGGATTTCCTATTTCCCTTCTGAAGGAGTGACACTATCCCCTTCAAGGAAGGCATTCAGAAGAGAGGTGATTACCATCCAGTTTTTCAGAGCTCATCTGGACAAAAGTTGGGTGAAAACACAATTCAAAATCATGCAAATATATTTTTCCTTGAAAACCAGAAATTTATTTTGAGTACTTTACACAATTATACACTAAAAAGTTAAATTCCAACAATTTTCAAAAGGAAAACCATCATGCTAACAGCCTTATTAATCAGAGAGCCTTCTGAAGCTGATGTAAGGCACCCGCTTTTTCAGAGAAGCCATCAGAAAAGAAGTCATAACGGTAAATGTCTTTTCAAAGATATTCAGTCATTCATTCCATAAATATTGAGTCTCTACTTGTGCCAGGTATTGTTCTAGGCTCTGAGGATACAACTGTGAACTTTGTTTCCATAGAGCTTACATTCCAGCATTACTGAAAGGCAGTATTAATACTGAGGTTTTTTACAGACCATGGGAAACAGAGACAAAGCTAAATAGATGATACCCAGGTGTCTGAATCAATAATCCAAGCATGTTGCCTTCAAGGCAGAATTAAGTTACTTTTGTACTTTTGAATGAAAGTAAGAATTAAGTTACTTTTGTACTTTTGAATGAAAGTATCATGGTAAGAATACTTCTGCTCTTAACATTTTATTGTACATATTTTAAGTACAGAAAGTTTCGACATAGGTACACTGCTGGAAAACCACAGCCAAATTCAAGGTAACATATCCATCACCCCCATGCTTCTTCCTGCCTCTCTGATTACTTCCACGTCTCTCTGTACCGTCCCACCCAGGTAAGCTCTGATCTGCTCTCTATCACTACAGGTAAGTTTGCATTTTCAAGAACAGAATTTGTGTGGCTTCCTTCTTCCTGCATATTTATTTCAAGGATTCATCCATGTGATTGTGTGTTATCAGTCATTCATTCCTTTCTATTGCTGTGTAGTATCCCACTGTGGTGGCCATTTGGACTGTTTCCAGTTCGTGGCTACCACAGGGCTGCTTCTACTTTGACACCTGAGACTTCCCACCACTTTTGCAAAGCTTCCTCTGAATACTTCCAGTGTTTAAGGGCCCCCCTCTCTCTTTCTGATATCCCAGAGATATGGGATATTCCACTTAGGATATGCCACTGTGGCAGGCAAATAGGGAAGGTGCCCCTTTATCCTGGAAACACATTTCAGAGGTCATGAAAAACCTCACCTTGCCTGGTTCACTCCCAGAATCTTACCTGTGAATACTGGATACACTTGCAGTGACCATGATCCCGTAGCACATTAACACCAGCACAAAAAGATGTACAGAGTACCTTTAAAACATTATGGAGAGAAGGGGGAACACTGAATACACTCGGAATTAGCATACCTACTGGATACCCATGCTCCTGCTCAGCACCCCCCCCCCCCCGGCAAAAAGCATGTGATCCATTACCTCGTGTTTATGTAAGAGAAAATAAATCAAGTATTTTTGCTCTGTGTAATTAAGGTACTACATCTTGAAATGACAGGAGGAAGTCATGGCATGGTCTGCCAACTGCAGTGCTAGTGATGTCAAGAGCCCATAAATGGAATGCTGATGCTTTTGCACACATACAGCTGAGAATGCAGAAGAGTTCTTTTCTCAAAACTTATTGTTATTGTTGTTTTGCTTTTAAAACACCAGGACCCTAAAATCTTTAAAAAGGTGGTGGGGGGGGGGGCAGCCTGGGTGGCTCAGCAGTTTAGCGCCACCTTCAGCCCAGGGTCTGATCTTGGAGACCCGGGATCGAGTCCCACTTCGGGCTTCTTGCATGGAGCCTGCTTCTCCCCCTGCCTGTGTCTCTGCCTCTCTCTCTCTCTGTGGGTCTCTCATGAATAAATAAATAAAATCTTAAAAAAAAAAAATCAGGACTCAAACTGACCTTTCCCAGATATCAAGATTTTCACCTGACAGCTGATTCAAAATATGTATCATCCTTTCTCAAATTTTTATTGAAGAGTAGTATTCTAGTATTCTGAATGAATTCACAAATTTAGGTTGTATGTTGTATGTCTAGAAATGTTGGTTCCTAAAATTTTTTCCCTGAGAAGTGTCACTCCCACGGTAACCGGTCCATTTATGTAGTGGAGAAGTGTCATCTATGGGCTCTCTCTGTTGAGCTATGACTCGCATTTCCTCAAACCAGCACTAAAACTATTATTCTACTCCAGGCATAGGACTAACACCGATTAGCTCTAGCAGTAATGCAAGAAAAACACCATCAATATCTACAACAGATAGGAAAGGTCCCTCACCCAGAAAATGAAACCTTGATCCATTTACATGACCCAGGGTGAAATCAATAGAAGCATAACTTATAGAAAAATTCACTGAACTGACTTCTAACGGGTAGTTTATTGGTTCTAGGTTCTTACCGCTAATGGACATTCCTGGAACATCTCCATTAGTTTATAATAACAGTAAATATATTTCTTTCCTTGGTGCCTGGGAAATGCCAAGGGTATTGCCACAAAGAGTATTACCCAAAGGATAAAGATTAGTATTCCTGAGGCTCATACTCACCAGCCAAAACAAAAGATGACAAAATAGATGCCAAAAATGGTGACAAGTGCGTGCCGGACATCGGGACTGGTTTTACCAGGACTTAAGTAGATGCGGAACCAGAAAGCAGCAAACAAAGCAAAGAGCTGGCATGCCACAAAATTCACCTGTACAGGGGAAAAAAGAGAGAGAGAGAGAGAGAGAGAGAGAGAGAGTCAAAACCTTTACCCTTTTACCTGTGTAAGTTCTCTTTACTCTTTTCAGATTTCCAGAGCAAAGGGCCTCTAAGACTTGGCCTTGGATTTTTTTCTCAGCAGCGTGTTCATTTGGAAAAGGTTTAGGGGCTAAAAATTAACCATGCCTTCATCTGGTGTAAGAAGTGAGGAACCTGAGTTATGTTTCCAATCCTTTAAAACTAGCCAAGGTTGCTTTTCCACCCATACAAAGAGGGCTTTTTAATGTAAAAGGACCTCAGTGATGGTGAGGTCAGTTTACTGGGTCTCTTTTGCCCCACCCCATGCTCACACACAGCATGATCTTAAAATAAAGCACGTGTTCCCTTAGGGACACAAATGAATCAAATCCATGACGCTGTCTTCATTTAATACCTAAGAAACTAAATCCGTCTCTCCAAAGTAATCATCAGCTGTTTTGACTCTAGTTTTTCTCATTTTTTTAAGATTGTATCTGTTTATTTGAGAGAGAGAGTATGGGCATAACTTGAGGGGAGGGGAGGGAGAAGGAGAAGCAGACTCCCTGATGAGCAGGGAGTCTGACACGGGGCTTGATCCCCAGACCCCGGGATCATGACCTGAGCCTAGGGCAGACTTAACCTACTGAGCCCACCCAGGTGCCCCTAATTTTTCTCATTTTAAATTAACACCAAATCAACAAGACCATTGGTCAAGTCCAAGGGGTAGCGTTAAAAATCCATATATAAAACAAAAGAACCTCGGGGTGCCTGGGGGCTCAATCAGTTAACCACCATCTGCCTTCAGCTTAGGTCATTATCCCAGGGCCCTAGGATGGAGCCCCAGGTCGGGCTCCCTACTCAGCGGGGAGCCTGCTTCTCCCTCTCCCTCTGCCCCTCCACCCTTGTTTATGCTCTCCCTCCTTCTCAAATAAAGTCTCAAAAAAAAAAAAAAAGAAGAAGAAATTAGCCTCCCTTTAAACTTCCTGCCAATTATGCAAAACAGGCAACAAATTCCCTAGAAAAATCCCATTGATTTCTCTGTCAAAAATATTAGACCTAAAGGAATATATAAAATAATTCCCTGATACCCATGGGAAAGATCAGCTGATCTTTCAAGTGATGTAACCATCAGCGACAACCGGAAAAGTGGATCAACCTTCTCAAGAGTATTCAGAATGAAAACTTCACTTTTAGAAGACACTTAACATAAAAGGGAGCAAGGATATAGATATCTATATAGAGCCTCAAATTTAGTCTCCACAGTCCCTTACACTACAGAAAACTGTGGCTGTTGGTGAAATTCATTAGGGCTGTCGCCGCGGTGGGGCTGGAGGGGGCAACATCGGTGCCCCCTGAGTTCATTTTGTTTTCCCAGTAAAAATCAAGGCTACTATGGACTCCTGATAATCCACAGAAATGCTTTTGAAGAATATTTTGTTTCATTTATTTATTTATTTTATTATTACCATTTTATTAGGCTCCATGTCCAGTACGGAGCCCAACTCGGAGCCTGAACTCACAACTCTGAGATCAAGACCCGAGCCAAAATCAAGAGTCAGCTGCTTAACCGAGTCATCCAGGCAGCCCTTCTGTGTCGTTTTTAAAAATTGTGAATTCCCACCGCCCTCTATTAGAAGATCATTCTTCACTGAAGTTTCCAAAAACTATACCCGCTCTTGCCTGCCATCGCTTTCTTGTTTTTTCAAATATTTTATTTATTTTTTTCATGAAAGACACAGAAAGAGAGGGAGAGACATAGGCAGAGGGAGAAGCAGACTCCCTGCAGGGAGCCCGATGTGAGACTCGATCCCAGGACCCAGGGATCACACCCTGAGCCAAAGACAGAAGCTAAACCACTGAGCCACCCAGGTGCCTCTGCCACCACTTTTTATCCTGAAAGCCAGAGAGGAGGTGAATTGTGATCCGAGCCTACGTTACGGTCATACCTTTTTTTTTTTTTTAACTTAAATGCAATTGCCAACATACAGTACATCATTAGTTTCAGATTTAGAGTTCAATAATTCATTCATCAGTTGTGGATAAAACCCAGTGTTCATCACATCACGTGCCTAGCTTAATGCCCACCACCCAAGTATCCCATCTCCCCAAGAAGTCCTACCTTTTTATGTTGCCTAAATACACCAACAGCAACCCTCTCTCACACACACACACCCAATGGAGAGAAAAATAACCATCTTAGCAAGGTTCAAAATATAAAGGAATTGGCAACCATAAAGTTGAAGTTAGGATCATCTGTAGGTGATCAATCAAATATTCTTTCATTCTCTCAGCCACAGAGGAACATAGTCATTTAGGAGAGCATCCAAGGGGAAATCTGTTCCATAACTTTGGGTTGGCCAGTAATTACTGAGTGCCCCTGCACATGAGGAATGATCCAAAGGGTAGAGTAGTGCTTTCTCAAGTGTAGTCCCCAGACCAGCAGCATCAGCATCACGTGGATAACTGTCAGAAATGCAAATTCTTATGTCCCACCTGAGACCTACTAAATTAGACGTTCTCAAGGTGGGCTGCTTTAAAGGCCCCCCAAGGGATGGTGATGCACAGTTACTTTGAGACGCAGTGAGATAGAGGAGAAAGGAGCCACCGCCCTTACCTTCAGGAGCTTATACTCTGAGAAAGGAGGGTAACAACCTACAAGTGATCATAAAGTAACAATAACATTGTGTGAACTTACTACATTATCATTCTCTTATATTATGTGCCCTTTAGATCCAAAGTAAGTAACAAGAAGTTTCATGGCTAAGGAAGGAGGAGACTCAGGCTAATAATCAGGAGGAAAAAAATGTTTAGGTAAGAACTGGAAGGCAAAGGGGGAGGTGGTGGTTAAGGACATTAAAAATACTGCTGCTGGGGTCCCGTCCCCAGGCCTTCTGATATAACTGGCCTGGCATCAGGACTTTCTGATGCATCCAGATGGTTCTGGTAAGCAGGCAAGATAGAGAACACCTGCTTTAGCAGACTAAAAGATAGAGACCCCCCCCACACACACACACACAGAGGTACCCAGGAGGAACTAGGCTTTCCCAGAAAGAAGAAAGGCACAAGTAGAGGATGGGAGGATGGGACCATAAAGGCTGCAGGGCAGGGATGAGATGGAACAGATTTAAGCTTGGTGGCTGTCACTCAGCTGGCCCAGACTTCCTCAGCCCCCCGACAGTCATCAGCTGGGTTGTCTTAAAGAAAGTGGGTCCCTGCTGCCCTCCAAGGAAGAATAAGGCTCACCGTGCAAAAATTCCATCTCATCTTGTCATTCCAGCGATCGATAAAGAAATGAAGAAGTGAAGACTGCTTGGGTCACTGACGCTATCTGCCATCTTTCAGCCACCATAATCTCACCTGGACCTGACTGAATGCCCTAGTTCTGACTCTCAGGTATCAGCTGGGCAGCCTTAGGTAATTCCTTGAATAATTCTACAAACATTCACAGGTTGACTCTACATGCCAGGTACTGGGGATAGCGGGCAAGAAACTGTCACTACCACCAAGTCAAGAAGACTGACACGCTCTGGGTTTCAGTTTTTTTGGAGGGGGTTGCCAAACGTGATTTGGTAGACCTGGTCTCTAATGTCTTTTCTGGCTCTAATGGCCCCTGATGCTAATCTAACCTGAATCCTTTAACTGTTAGTAGTTCATGTTTAAATGCAATACTTCGCTAGGGACTGCAAGCTTCCTCCTCCACACAGACACAACCCACTCCCTCATCCTCTTCCCGGGAGTGAGTCATGGACGGCTATCTGAATGTTCCCTGGCAAACTGTTCCAAGGCAAAAGTGGAAACACAGCAGCACTGCTTAGTTCTACAGGAGGCTTCTAACAGAACTGCTTTTCCACTATCAGATGTATATCTTAAAAGGCACAAATTGAACCAGTTAGACACCACTTCGCACCCATTAGAATGGCTATTATTTAAAAAAAGAAATACATGTTGGCAAGGATGAGGACATTAGAACACTTCTGCATTGCAAGTAGGAATGTAGGATGGTGCAGCCACTGTGGCGGTTCTCCAAAAAATTAAACCTACCATTATACATTATATATATGATCTGGCAAATCCACTTCTGGGTATTTACTCAAAAGAACTGAAAGTGGGATCTTGAAGATATATTTCTTCACCCATGTTTGTAACAGCTCTATTCACAATAGCCAAAAGGTGGAATCAACCCAAGCATCTATCAACGGATGAATGGATAAACAAAATGTGGTATAACAGGAGATCCCTGGGTGGCTCAGCGGTTTAGCGCCTGCCTTTGGTGCAGAGCATGATCCTGGAGTCCCGGGATCAAGCCCCACATCGGGCTCCCTGCATGGAGTCTGCTTCTCCCTCTGACTGTGTCTCTGCCTCTCTCTCTCTCTCTGTGTCTCTCATGAATAAATAAATAAAATCTTTTTTTTAAATGTGGTCTAATACACAATGGAATATTATTCAGCCTTGAGATGGGAGAAATTCTGACATATGCCACAACATGGATAAACTTTGAGGGCATTAAGCTAAGTGAATAATGCAGTCACAAAAGGAAAACTATTGTATGACTCCACTTAAATGAAGCACCTAGAATACAGCAGTTAAATTCATTGAGACTGAGAGTAGAAAGGTGATTCATAGTAGACAGACTGAGGGGTGGGGGGAATGGGGTTATTATTTAACAGATACAGAGTTTCAGTTTTGCAAGATAAAAAGAATTCTGGAGATGGGTGGTGGTGATGGTTGCATAACAATGGGAATGTGCTTAATGCCACTGAGCTGCACTGTATGCTTACAAATAGTTAAAATGGAAGGTTTTATATTTTGTCTATTTTACCACAAAATTTTTTTTTAAACTATAGGCTGAAGCATGATACCAATTTCTTTGCATTTGCTACTTCATATCAACTCTAGTAGCTGGAATGAACTATGACCATCTCTGCAGCCGATGGGGGCAGGCTGCCATGACACTAATTCATATAGGAACAGAATGAGATCATTACTTCTTTCCTCTATATATATAGGACCAATAAAATTGGAGGCATTGTTTTTCAGAAACACAACTCAAAATGTGTTTTGATTTAATGTATAGGATCTGCTTCCAAATAATCTTGAAGGGATGGGGAGAGTGGAGGGAGTACAAATCAGTGGTTCTCAGGGGAAGACTTGCTCCCTAGGCAACATTTTTGGTTGTCATAACCAGAAGAAATGCTACTGGTATTTAGTGGGTAGAGGATAATATCTGAAGAGGCACAGGACAGCCCCCCACAACAAAGAATATTTTGACCCAACAGGTCAGGAGAGCCAGTGTTAACAAATCATGGTATAGATGAAACAAGATTGGCCATGAGCTGAAAAGTGAGTGCTGAGCATAAGAACGCTGATCCTACTAACTTCTCCACTTCTGTGTGTGTTTGAGCTTTCCCATAACAAACAGGTTTTAAAAATTACACAACTCTGGCAAGCAAATCACTGGCCTGAGATGATAGATACTAAACTCTGGTGACTACCAGAAGTTGAAACTACCCAAATTGGAGAAACACCTAAGTTAGTGAGGTAATAGATATACGTAAGTACAGAAACAAATCAAAGTGATAAAGGGATCCTGTCTTCTTAAATAGTAAAAACAATAATAACAAAAGCCTTTTATGAAATGATCAAACTTCCAGAAGAAGCATGTCAAATTACCATTACAAAAGAAATAGATCTACCTTCAATAATAACCACATGAAGGGCTCATGACCCCGCATCCCACAACCAACAATAGATCCAGGTGTTGCAAGAATTGACCTAGAGCCGAATATCTGGCTTCAAAACCAGGATCCACCATTTACTGACTGAAGAGCTACAAGAGCTTGCTGCGCTTCGACTCTTAGTTCATTTGATGGGGGTAATAGTGGTGGTACCACTTCACAGGCTTGTTGGAACTAAATACGTAAGATTACTTCAAACAGTGCCTGGTGCTGACAAGCACCTGCTATTAATATTATTCTAATTAACATTAATAAATATCACTCTACACTCACTATGATAACGAATTATGTGTAGAATAACTCAATACACAGTAACTATTATTGAGCTATTACGAACTGGCTCCCCAGTGCCTGGTGCTGACAGGCACCTGCTATTAATATTATTCTACACCCACTATGATAACATAACGAATTAAGTGTAGAGTAACTCAACACACAGTAACTACTGTTGAGCTATTACGATCTGGCTTCCCCAGCCTCCTCCCTGCTGCCCCTGTATTGGTTCCCTTTCCCACCACATGTTCAGGCAGCAGCCAGAATTTTCCATGTGTCCTTTCTTCCACAGGGAGAGGCAATGCAGTCTACGACAAAGAGTCAATCTCTGGGTTTTCCAACTCCCAAGTTGGGTTTCGTAAACCTAAAGCAGAGAGAAATCTGAAAAAGTCTAAGCAGTCTCTACAAATATAGGAAAGAAGTCTGGAGGAATGATACAAGTATTTCCATAGGACACTGGTTGCCTGGCTTCTCAGAACGCAGCCCCAGGCGATGCCAGCAGTGCTTCCAAGAGGCTCAGAAGGTGATGAAGTACACAAACCAGAGGCATCACTCAGGCCCCTCTCCCAGGCTCCAGGAGCAGCTGAGAGACCGGCAGAGGGCTGACAGGCCTGAGAAGGTCTTGGGGTTGCACTGATGTGGATGCTAAGTGTGAACCTGCCCCCAGGAGCCACGGGAGACACTGCACGGTACAGGGGACAAAGCAGCAAAGAGAGGCCAACCCTCAAAACCAAATTGAGAGGCTCCACTCCAGCAGAGGCCAGCCAGCAAGGCCCCAGTGGCACAAGGACCTGAGGCCCTCACCATGGCTCCAAAGGTATGTGGACCCTTCAGGCTTAGCTTATTCCTAGGGGCAGGGGCAGACAAAACTTTAGGGAGCTGCTTATAACTGGCAATTTTGCTTGAAAGCTAAATAAAGTGCAGCAGGGAGGAATTTCAAAGTTACATTTTTTTGCATAGCTAGCCATGGCTGTAAATTTTCAACCAATCATCATCGCCGCTATTAGAAATGTGCACAAAATTTTACACAAAAATTTTTACCTCCGTATTATTTCCAGTCCCAAGAAGGAGGGACCTAAAAGTTCAACAACTAGTAAAGACACTGGTTAACATATGAAACAGCTCAAGGATGCACCTTGAGTTACAATCCTTCTTGAAAGCACTGTGCTGGTATTTGCTATAAGCTGCACATTCAACCAATTCCTGGAAATCCATCTGTTGGATAACAGAAGGTGAAATGTTGAGAAAATGTGAAGGTATTACTTATAAAACAAAATAAAGGAAGATCTACCTTTTAAACACAGGACACAGAGGATAGTAATTAGTGCGTAGACCTATGCAGTGTAACAGTATTAAAACTGGGCATGCAAAGTGCCTATAATCAGATGAAAAGCATTTGTTATAACTAATTAAAAAACACAGAGTATAAAATTGTATGTATGCTTACAACTATGTCAAAAAAAAAAAAAACTAATAGTGGCATTAGGAAAAAAGGCAAACGTACCACACAAAGTGGAAGTTGGCTATTTTGTCAGGTGACAGGAAACAAAGCAAATTTTCTGTAAATTTTTTTTTTACAATTTATAGTTGTAAACTCCATGTAGATTTTCACACACACACACACACACACACACACCATCAAGGCAATCTAGGAAACTTAAAAATCTGCATTTAGGGGTGCCTGGGTGGCTCAGTGGTTGAGTGTCTGCCTTTGGCTCAGATCAGGATTCTGGGGTCCTGGAATCGAGTCCTGCATCGGGCTCCCCACAGGAAGCCTGCTTCTCCCTCTGCCTATGTCTCTGCCTCTCTCTTGTGTCTTTCATGAGTAAATAAATAAAATCTTTAAAAAAAAATCTGCATTAAAATCCCTAAGCCTCAAGGTTGCATTTATTAGCACCAACTGCAGATAAAGTTCAGGGAAGAATTAGGCATAAGTAAAAAAAAACAACCTGTAACAAGTTTGCTCTTAAAGAAAAACACGTTCTATACGTGGCAAAATGTCAAGGGTAACAGCGTGGACGGCCAGAAAGAATAAAATCTGTACCATGATGCTCTTGAATAAACTTCACAGTTAAAAGGAACATGTGCAACGTCTCTACTTTTGTGCTGACACACCCCCTCCGGAGCAGAAAAGAAAGCTGCGCTTTCATTTGTGATATTCAACAATACGCTCTGCACAATTAAAGTATTGTGTGGGTCCTTATGCACAAGGAAACAGGAGAGCACAGCTGTTTTGGTCAGTCTCTTCCACACACGCAAGCCTGACATACCTCAGATTCAACAGGAGCTCAATTTCCACGGCTCTTACAAGATTTCAAAGTCATTGCAAGAAAATAAAACACAAGCCCAAGGGTTTGACTCCCTATTTCACCAAAACACAAGCAAACTGTGCTGCAATTTTCTAATGTATGTCTTAAATCTTAAATCTTTCAGCAGTTATGTGCTGCTACAAAGGCATTATTTGGGGATTTCTGTTCCATGGCCTTCATATTCTTCCAACAAGAAACGAACTTTGCCAGGAGCAAAAAACATTGCCTTCTTCCTAATGAAGAGATGCAAGCAATCTATTTTTAACAAACAGCAAATATTACAGTGCAAAATTATTTCCTCTACCATGGTGGCTCACCAATGAGGCCCAGGCGACCATCCAGGCCTGGAATGTTTCTCTCCAGCAACACTGCCTTATATGCTCCCAGACAAAACCAATCTAATTAAACAATTCCTTATTTAAAGGCCAGCCATTCCTCCTCCACAAACAGTACTCTCTTGCATTGCCTCCTACAAATAAATGTGGCTGGGGAAGATGACAAGAAATCCTATTCCCTTCTGCAGCACAGAACAAAAAGTGTTTGTACCATACTCTTCTGCTACTTTGCACTTTCAAAGAGATCCTTGTGACGCTTTTGTTCCAACGCCTTGGAACCTCAGCAAGAAGTCCTTTTAAATGTGTAACGAGCTGATTTTTTTCGAAGCTTGTCGATAAGCAAATATCATTTAAAGTTGATCATCCACGTGTGTGGTTTAAAACGAAATGGGCTTTTAGTGACCCACCATAACCATACATGCCATTCATCCAGTGCTCACCACGTGTCGGGTGCAGTGCTAAACCCCATGTAAACGATTTAAGCTTTGTAAAAACTTTTTGAAGTAGCTTCCTCCCTATTTCACACGTGAGGAGGATGAAAACCAAAACGGTTATGTACAGTGGCTGGATTCACAAAGGGTTAGGATTTCAACATCTGGATTTGGTGGGGGACCACGATTCAACCCCATCATACCGCTCAGTAAAAATCCTTTACTCAAACTGCTGGAATGAAACACACTTCATTTCCCTTGCACCCACGTGTGGAAAGTGAGCAAGCCCCAAAGGCAAGGCTGTGAGGAGCTGTGAGTCTTGGCATATGTGGAAGCCTCCTACACCCCAGAAGGGTCTCTCGGCCCACCCACAGGAGAGGGGTGTCCCTGCCCCCTGCCTCCCTGACCCCACAGCTATCAACAGCTCATTGGCAGGGGCGCCTGGGTGGCTCAATTGGTTAAGCATCTACCTTCAGCTCAGGTCATGATCCCAGGGTCCTGGGATCAGGCCCCACATCAGGCTCCCTGCTCAGGAGGGAGTCTGCTTCTCTAGCTCCCTCTGCCCTCTTCCTTCTGCTCCTGCTCTCAGGCACTCTCTCTCTCAAATAAATAAATACTTAAAAAAAAAAAAAGCTCATTGGCCTACAATGGCTTTACACAACCCGCAGGCTTTGTTTAAAACACACAAGTTTTAAGTAATAACAATAGGCATTTATTGGGCATGTACATTTACTGAGCTCAACAAATGTTGGCTGTGATACTAAGTGCTTCACACCCATTACCTGACTTAACCTTGTTGGCAAGCCTCAATGTCCTACCGAGGATCTCAGACACAACATAAAGGACTCCAAAGCTCCTCCACCACAGAGCAACATCAGGACTTAAACTGACATGCTTAGCCACTGCCTGCGATTGCCTCTCAAGATCTCCATTTAGTAGGGTGAGGAGGTGGGGCTCAAAGCCAGTTCCAACAACTCATCTCGGAGACTTCCACAGACTTTCTCTTTGGAGTTTGTATACTCACATCAGAAGCCTCCTTGCCCCCAGTCCCCAGTTCAGGGTACGTCATCCAGTCCCTCTGGAATGAGATAATCCCTCTCTTACTTCGAAGGGAAAAAAAATCCTGTATTCTTGGCTCATTTACACTGCACAGGAAGACTTGCAGCTTGCCCTATTCTGTAAATATTGTGTCATGTATTAGTTATGATTTAAAATTAAAACACTTTAAAAATGAACTCCAATGGATATAGGGGCAAAAAAATGTTTATGCTGTCTGTTTAGCCATGGCAGAGTAAAACCTGAAAATATGTGCATGACATCTTTTTTTAAGGATCTGTCTCCAGCTTACCTCCCACCCCGATAAATCATATACTTCTAATCCTGGGCCAAGGAGGCAGGAAGACTGAATAGAATTCAGGACCATTTGAGGAGTCCTGTAAACCCTGTCCACAGACAGCCACCTATATATCCTCTGGAGATGTGATCTGCCCACTAGAATGAATTCATTGTTAGCCAGTCGAAAGTGACAACAACAGCAACACGATAATAATAACTAGCAGCAGGGTGTGTACCACATCCCAGGCACTGCTTTAAGTCCTCCTGTGTTACTCCTTCAACATTCACAACTTCTTGAGGCTCTTTGAGGCACAGTAAATTTTAAACAAAAGTAAATTAAGTCACAGAGAAGTTAAAACATTTTCACAAACATCACATACCTAGTCATTGGCAACACTAGAATTTAAACTCAGGGATTCTGGATCCAGAAACAATTTGCTTAGCCACCATGGATGATTCACTTAATTAAACCTTCACCTGTCCTTCCAACATCTCATTTTCCAGGTGAGAGAAGTGAAGCCCAGAGACTGTCAATGACTTGGCCTGGGTCACACAGCTATCGAGTGGCTGTTCTCAGAGCTGAGAACTAAGGTGTCCTGACTCTGGTCCAGTGTACCTGCTTGCAATTCTTTACCAGCCTTGGATGTGGGATGGAAGTAAGATGGGATGCAGGAGGTCTGAGAGGACCGTCTCAGAATAAGGTCTGAGTGAACCCTAAGACTTGAACCCTAAGACTAACAGTGGGAAGAAGGGACAGAAGTACAGAAGGAAGCACCACTTAACTAGGAAGTGTAATGTTTGGGGCAACTTTACCTTACTAAGATCTAACTGACATATAACAAATTAGTTTCAGGTGTACCAAAGAAGATCTGATATTTAATATCAAAACTTAAAATATATATATAATAAAAATATATATAAATATGTAAATATAAATAAATATATTTTTTAAAGTTTTTATTTATTCACTTATTTAAGTAATCTCCACACCCAACTTAGGGCTCGAACTCACGACCCTGAGAACAAGAGTCACATGCTCTTCTGACTGAGCCAGCCAAGTGCCCCTTGATATTTTTGTGCATTATGATATGATCACCACAATAAGCCAATTAACATCCATCACCACACATTGTTACAGTTCTTTTTCTGGTGACAAGAATTTTTAAGATCCATCTCTTAGCAACTATCAAATACACAACACAGTATTGTTAATGACGGTCGCCATGCTGTATATTACATTTCCATGACTGGTTTTCAACTGGAAGTTTGTGCCTTTCAATGCCCTACACCCATTTTGCCCACTCCCCAGCCCCTACCTCTGGCAACCATCAATCTGTTCTCTGTATCTATGAGTTCTGGGATATTTTTTAGATTCCACATATGTGAGCTCATGATATTTGTCTTTCTCTATCTTGTTTCATTAGCATAATGCCCTCAAAGTCCATTAATATTGTCACAAATGGCAATTTTCCTTTTTTATGGCTGAGTAATATTCCATCACACACATACATATGCATATGCACTTTCTTTAACCATTCAAACATCAATGGACACTAAGGTTGTTTCTACATGTTGGCTACTGCAAATAATGCTGCAATGAATATAGGAGTGCAGATATCTTTTCAAGTAAAGAGCTTGCATTTCTTTTGAATAAATACCCAGAAGTGGAATTGCTAGATCATATGGTAGTTCTATTTCTAATTTTTTGAGGAACATGCATACCATCTCCCATAGTGTTTGCACCAAATTACACTCCCACCAATAGCCCATGAGGAGAACTCCCACCATGAGGAGAACTTTACTCCACATCCTCACCAACACATATTATTTCTTATTCTTTTGATAACAGCCGTTCTGACAGGTATGAGGTGATAGCTCACTGTGCTTCTGATTTGCATTCTCTGATGATGAGTGATATCAAACATCTTTTTTCATGTGTCTGTTGGCCATTTTTCTTTGGAAAAATGTTTATTCAGTTCCTCTGCCCAAATTCTAACCAGATTATTTTTTGCTATTGAGTTGTATGAGTTCTTTATATATTTGGGATACTAACCCCTTATCACATATGTGATTTGCAAAATATCTTCTCTGAATCGCTAGGCTGACTTTTGATGCTGTTGATGATTTCCTTTGATGTGTAACTTTTTAGTTTGATGTAGTCCCACTTGTTCACTTTTCGATTGCTTTTGTTTTTCGCCTCAAATCCAAAAGATCATTGCCAAGACCTACATTAAGGAGTTTACTGCTTATGTTTTCTTGTAGGAGTTTTACGGTTTCAGGTCTTACAGTCAAATCTTTAATCCATTTTGTGTATGGTGAAAGATAGTGGTCAAGTTTCATTCTTTTGCATGTGGTTGTACAGTTTTCCCATCATCTACTGGAAAGACTGTACTTCCCCCATTATACATTCCTGGTTCCTTTGTTATAAATTAATAGACCGTTAATTTGTAACATGGTTTATTTCTGGGTTTTCTAGTCTGTTCCATTAAACTGTTTTATACCAATACCACAGTGTTTTGTTACACCTTTGTAGAATACTTTGAAATCAGAAAGCATGATGCCTCTAGCTTTGTTCTTCTTTCTCAAGACTGATTTAGCTATGGTCTTTTGTGACTCTATACAAATTTTAAGATTGTTCTGTTGCTGTGGAAAATGCCATGGAATTTTGATAGGGATTGCATTAAATATGTAGATTGCTTTGGATAGTATGGACATTTTAACAATATTCATTCTTCTAATCCAAGAGCATGGTCTATCTTTTCAATTATTTCTGTCCTCTTCAATCTTTTTCATCAATATCTTATAGTTTTATTTTGTTTTTTAAGATTTTATTTATTTATTCATGAGAGACACAGAGAGAGGCAGAGACATAGGCAAAGGGAGAAGCAGGCTCGCTGCAGGGACCCTGATGCGAAACTCGATTCCAGGACTCCAAGATCACAACCTGGGCCAAAGGCAGACATTCAACCACTGAGACACCCAGGTGCCCCAATATCTTATAGTTTTTAATATACAGGTCTTTCACCTTTTTGGTTAAATTTATTCTGGTATCTTCTTTTTTATTTAATTGTGAGTTATTTTACTTTATCTTTCTGATAGCTAATTATTAGTGAGTAGCAATACAACAGATTTCTGTACATTGATCTCATATCTTGCAACTTACTGAATTAATTTACCAGTTCTAACAGTTTTTTGGTACAGTCTGTAGGGTTTTCTATAGAACATGTCATTTGGAATTAGAGACAGTTCTACTTCTTTCTAATTCTGATGCCTTTTGTTTCTTTTTCTTGCCTAACTGCTCTGGCTAGGATTTACACTACTGTGTTGAATAAAAGTAGTGATAGCAGGCACCCCTGCCTTATTCCTGACTTAAGGAAAGCTTTTACCTTTTCACCACTGAATATGATATCAGCTGTGGTTTTATTATAATGGCCTTTATTATTGTGAGAATTGTTCCCTCTATACCCACTTTGTCAATTTTATAATAAATGGATGCTGAATTTTGTCAAATGCCTCTGCATCTATAGAGATGGCCATATGATTTTATCCTTCATTTTGTTAATGTGGTGTGGTGTATCATGTTGATTGTTTGTAGATGCTGAACCATCCCTGCATCCCTGGGATGAATCCTACTTGATCATGACATCTGAATTTTGTCATATTGTTGAATTTGGTTTGCTAATATTTGTTGAAGACTTTTGCATCTCTGTTTTCCAGAGAGATTAGCCTATAATTTTCTTTTCTAGTGGTGTCTTTGTCTGGCTTTGGTTTCAGAGTAATGCTGGCCTCATAACATTAGTTTGGAAGTATTCTCTCCTCTTCTGTTTTTTGAAAAAGTTTAAGGATTGGTATTAATCCTCCTTTTTAATGTTCAGTAGAATTCACCAGTGAAACCATATGGTCCAGGATTTTTGTTTGTGGAGAGGTTTTGTGTGTTTTTGTAAAGATTAGAGAGAGAGAGAGAGAGAGAGAGAAGGGGCAGAGGGAGAGAATCCTCAAGCAGACTCCCTGCTGAGTACAGAGGGCTCAATCTCACAACCCAAGAGATCACAACCTGTGCTGAAACCAAGAGTCAGACCCTCAACCAAGTGAGAACCACCCCAGTGTCCCTGTGGGAAGGTTTTTGATTACTGGTTTGATTACGGCTTTATAATCTTGACCAGGGCCTGGATGTCAAATTTTACACACAGATAGAGATCACCACCAGAAGCAGGTGTGTGTGTGTGTGTGTGTGTGTGTGTGTGTGACAGGCAGTTTAGCAAGTCCATTTTAGAGTAATTAAAGATTTTAATTCAGTCATAAAATATACAAGAGAATCTTAGACTATTAGCAATTATCTGGAGCAAGCCCCTCATTTGTAGGTAAGGAAAATAGCCCACAGAGGGGAGACTATGGCAGGAGGCTCCTAACTCTACAGACAGATCTGCTTCCACCTTATAAATAGATTCAGATCTCCATGCCCAACATGACCTACAATATCTTTATTAATACTTTGTTGATATACCTGCTGGCTGACTAACTGGCTACATTTTGGCTCCCTGACACTCATCACCCCATCACAGAAGAGCTTTCTTAACTATAGGAAGAGCTACTAAAAAGGTCTAGTGCACTGTACACCCCACTTTTTGTAGAAGGTTTAAAAACAAATTGGAAAACCAATTGATTCATACAGAACAGACAAAAGTCATCCAAAGTAATCAAACTATTATCCTATATTATGAGAACTAAATGAAATATAACAAAAGAATTTCAAGTTTTTCTTCCAGGCATCTAGCAAAACTATACCAAAATGAAGTCAATTGAAAAAAAGTAGTGGTTATTTTTCATTTCATTTTATGTTCCTATAAAAAATTAATAAACACTTATTTTAACAACTGAAAGACACAAAAATGTACAGTGAAAAAACCTATGGTCCCCCCCATTCCCAACCTTCTACACACACCACCCACCATATTTCTTTGCAAACTGGAGTCAATTTTTTAATATTTTTATCTATATCTATAAAAATGTACCCATACATGTTGGTTTTTCCTTTAATATAATCATGGTATTGATTACATGGTAATCATGTAATTCAATGCTTCACTTAATAAAATATCACAGACATCTTTCCAGGTCTACTCACATTGAGCTTGTATGTACTTTTTAAAACTTCATGGTATTCCATAATATGTGTTAGAGTGGGGAATGTTTTAGTTTTCCATAGAATGATTTCCATAAAAATAATTTCCACTCCATTCCCTAGAAGGGAAAATATGAAAGGTATCTAACCTGACCGTCCTCAGTCCTTCCTTTCCTGGGACGGATGTATGACTTAGCCAACTGAATTTGAGAGGAAACACTGAACATGACTAGTTCAGACCTTCTGGGACTTCTCTCTTTAGGGTCAGGTCTGCATTTACAAAGGGCCTTCTCTCTCTATGCTCCCTGCGCTTTGTCCTTCCGAGGGGGTCTTGTGTGGTTGTCCAGCTACCAGTGTTCAGGGTTGAGGGGTAAGTCAGTCTCATTCAAGGGTAAAGAGAAAGGGAACCTACTGTGGTTTTATCATTAATAAAGGTAATCAACTTTATCATTAATAAAGGTAATATTTTGATCTTCCTCTGTCTCTTGGATTTATTTCCAAGTTGGTCCACATCCAGGAGGAAAGAAAAGGGCCTTATTAGTTTTCCAAAATTTCAATATTATGTTTATGACATAATTTACTCAAGTAGTTTCCAACCTCCAAGTGGTTTCCAGGGGTTTTCGGCCACTACAAACAGCACCATAAAAAATCCTTGTTGATATATATCTTTATGCTCTGAAGATTTTTGTCTGTAAGATGAAGTCCTAGGAGTTTAGTCAAATGGTATATATTTTTTTAATTTGATAAGTATGACCAGATACCTTCTCCAAAAGTTGGAAGAAATGTTTTACTCCCACCATCATATATGCCTATGGTCTTCTTTATCCTTCACCTTTGCCAGCACTGTATGCTATGAATCTGCTTAATTTTTTCAATCAGGTAGTAAACATTGGTATTGTAGTAATTCAATTTACATTTTCCTGACTGCTAGTTGATTTATCATTGACCTTTGGCCAATGACTTTATTGGCCACTACATTAACATTTTTAAGTATTTACTATAAAAAGGGAGAGTTATGCAGATGAATTAATAAGCACACAGATTTAACCAATAGTGATGATATCTAGAATAGAGTGAAGAACACAAGCTATGAACTCAGCCTGCTGGAGACAGATCCCATCGTAACTCAACCCCTGGCTGGACAACCTTAGCCAAGTTACTTAACCTGTTTTTCAAATTCTTCCATAACATAAGCATGATAATAGACCTACTCTCACAGAATTAAATGAGTTAATACATGTCAAGTGATTAGCACACTGCTTGTTCAGTACATGCTAGATATTATCTTTTTTTTTTTTTTTCCATCAAGCTGTTTTCCCAACACAGTAGCAAGGAGAAAAGCTCAAGTACTAATTATAGTTGACGAATGTCTCTACACATCCTTTAGTAGAAAGGATATAAATGATGAAACATACCCCCCCAAAAAAAATCCCTGATGGCCTATCAAATGCATAATATTCTCCTGTATAGTCAAATATCTGTCCTATATGAAAACACAATTAATCCATCTTCTTTGCCAAATGAGATGAGCTTGTGACTGTGCTTTTAAAAGGCTACATTCATCCTTTTTTCTAACACTTTTTTTTTTTCAAATCTCATTACTTATTTTAAAATTCTTAGGCATACACATTGGAAATAGAATTAATCGAGAAACAGAAGCCCAACCAGCATGGAGCATGAATTAACTATATGATACCACAGTGTCATCTTTCTTATAAAAAAGTAACACACATGTGTACTCATAGACACACACTGCATTTGGTTATTTCACATCACTAAGGAGGCAGTGAGTACAAATAGCATCACTGTTTTCCCAGAGGATAAAATGCAGAGGTTAAATAAGGTTATTTAACAAGAGGGAAGGAAACAGACTCACAACTTGCCTCTCTCCCCAACAACTTATGTTGCTCCTAAACAAGAAAATCCAATTTGAACAACTTCTTTCCTGGTGGACTTAAGTAAAAACTTTACCTCTCCAAGGAAGATGCCCTCCACTGAACTATACACTTTCCTAACACCCATAATACTACTTGCTGTTGAAGATGATACTCAGTGAGATCTTTGGGGAAACGGAAAATGCAAAACCAGGACTATATTTTCTTATGCAATTCCCTAGGGTGTGACCAATTATCTGAGAGTGTTATGAAATTCTCCAAAGTCTCACCGCAGAATTAATTTTAATTTAGTTTACACTGAAAGTAAAACACACTACCATTTAGCTTTTATCAGAGAGAGACCTTGTGGGGCCAGGTGGGATACAACAGAGATATAACTCCTCCAACAGTGGAGAGACTACTGAAGGGCTGGTAGCCCTTGTATCCTGGCAGATCATTCTAAGAGGAAAATCTGCGATTTTGCTTGGTCCCTAGGAACAAATCTATTTTCAGCTCCTATTATGTAATCACCTTCTCTAGAATATGTGTTTGTAGCAAAAGGGAAATTGTAATGTGGACCAAGAGTCAAAGAAACCGTGCATCCTGTTTTTTTAAAAACAACAACAAAAACACCTTAGCCTATTCAACAGCAAACTATATACAGTTTTCAAAGGTAGGAAACAAATTTCCAACAAAGGTTAAAAATTTGTTTTCAAGTAATAAGCATGCTTTTCTTTGGTACCTATTAATTCTTCCACCTATGCAGTCATAGGGGAAAAGGGAAAGGATGGGATTTTATTCTAAAAACTGAATTCCATGGGACATCTGGGTGGTTCAAGCAGTTGAGCATCTGCCTTTGGCTTAGGCATGGTCCTGGAGTTCTGGGATCGAGTCCCACATCGGGCTCCTGCATGAGCCTGCCTCTCCCTCTGCCTGTGTCTCTGCCTTTCTCTGTGTCTCTCATGAATAAATAAATAAAATCTTAAAAAAAAAACTGAATTCCAAAGAATCCCTAAAATCATACTCCATTTCTCAACCTCCCCTTCATGCCACAAACCATGGCCTATCCCTAATACCCCACAACTGCTCTGCCCAAATCACCACCATATTCTTGCTTGCCAAAGCCAAGGAACCATATCCAGTCTTTGCCTGCCAGGAACATATTTGACACTATACTTGACTCTACGCTCTTTCTTCTTGACTCCCTGATTCCACATTCTCTGTGTTGTCTTTACCTTTCTGATCACTTTTTATCTCTTTCCTTTGAGAGCTGCTCCCCTGTCACCTGCTACCACAGTGCCCTTCTGGAGGCCATCCTAGGCCAGCTTCTCTTCTCATACCACATTATATGCCAAGAGACCTCCCTTACTCCTGTGTCTCAAATATCAGCTGGAGAATCCCAAATCATTTTCTGCAGCCCAGAGGTTCTCCCTTGAATTCCTATACGTATATCCCCATGCCTGCTGGAATCTTTGCTTGGATAAACTACAGACACCTAAATTCCAGTATGTCCCTAACAGAGCTCATAATCTTTGCCTCCCATCTATTCCTCTTTCTGGGTCTCTGCTCAAGGGTGGGGCCCTTCAACCACCTGACTGCTTTCAGGCCAGAAACCAGAGAACTGTGCTTCTCTCTTACATGCCCCCTCCCAAACAGAACCAATCTCACTCTATTAATTCTACCTTCTAAATCTATCTTAAATCTGCATGTTCCCCTCTCCACATCTACCTTAATTCAGGCCACCATTCATTTCAACTCAACAATTTCCAACAGCCACTTGCTAATCTCCCTACCTCTGATCTTGTCCATCCCTCCCTCCCCTCCTCTGCAGTCCTTTGATTGTAGCTTAGAGGTCACCTCCTCTAGGAAGCCTTCCCTTCTCCTGCTCCCACTACACCTTCAGCTTCCACAATCACATCACTTCTTGTGCTCTGTTCTAAAGATCTCATTACCTGGACCAATAGATTCAAGAAGGCAGAGGTAACATCTATCCATCCTGTTGATCAATGTATGCATAGTGCCTGCTGTATATTAGGTTCTCAACAGTACAATGAATGAATGAAAGAAGAATGAATGGTATGCTCAGGAGCTAGGGGGTGAGTGGTCAGAGTGTTAAGAGAATACGAAAAGGTAGATAAAGGCAGGACAGAGAAAAGGTGAGAAAAGCTAAGAAAAGGCTCTGAAGACTATGCTTATTTTTTATTCTATAAGGAACATAGTGTCATACCTCTGCTAAGGCATTCAGAAAATGTTTACTGGAAGGCATTTTTGAGATTACAAGAATGTTTTGGAGCTATGAATGACTTCAAGAAGTGCTTTTCTTTAAGTTCCAAGTGTTAATTCTTCAAATTATTGACTCTTGATTTCAGCTCAGGTCATTATCTTAGGGTTGGAGATCAAGCCCCACATGAGGCTCTGCACAAGGCATGGAGCCTGCTTAAGATCCTCGCTTTCCTTCTCTCTCTGCCCCTCCCCCAACCCCCACTCCCGCAGGCGTGCAGATGTGCATGCTCTTCCTCTCTAAAAAAACAAAAACAAAACAAAACAAAACAAAAAAATACCACAACTTAATGGAAACATGTCATCAGAAATGATTAATGACTAATTTTGGAAAATATCTGAAAGAGTCAAAATACATTTTGCTGTTCATAAACAGGAGGACACAAAAGAGATTTAAAACTGTTTGACTTAGAGACGGACCAGAAATTGGACAACTGTTTAAGTCTGAGTACTACATGCAGAGCTAGGCAGTGCTGGTAAATATTTAGGAATCCTGGGTTTAAAATATAGAGAAATGGGGATCCCTGGGTGGCGCAGCGGTTTGGCGCCCGCCTTTGGCCCAGGGCGCGATCCTGGAGACCTGGGATCGAATCCCACATCGGGGTCCCGGTGCATGGAGCCTGCTTCTCCCTCGGCCTGTGTCTCTGTCTCTCTCTCTCTCTCTCTCTCTCTGTGACTATCATAAATAAATAAAAATTGAAAAAAAAATACTTTAAAATATAGAGAAATGATAAAGACAAAAATGTTGGGGATGGCATATAAATAAGAAGGGAAAAGACAAAAAGTATATGGTAATGGTCGCTTCTTGCCGCATCACTCTAGAACTCAGAATTGACAGCACAAACAATTAAGACTCTTGACAAAATCCGATTGTTTCTCCAATAGTATGTGAGGCTCTCATGGACAGAAACCTATTGGCTTGTTACTTTTTGGATCCCTGGCACCTAGTACAGCGCCTGGCACATAAGAATTTAATCTCTGTAGAATGAATGAATGTACAACTATTTAGATGGAATTAATACAATCCAAACCTAATGGTAAAGAAGAAAAGAGATGTATAGAAGAAAACTGAAATAAATCCAAGGGAAAAAGGGGGGAATATACAGATAGCTACAGCAGGCCTCACTCAATGGCTCCCACTTCTGGTGGTTCCAAAGAAGGACTCCAACTAGTTCTTTTCCCTTCTGTGCTTTCCAGTAGGTCATAGGCTATTTGGGCAAATGCAAAATTATACTCAGGCTTTACTGATTGGAAAACTGCCTGATTTCTTGTTTTTTCTCTAGACCTGAAAAGCAAAGACAGTTCTAACCCGGTGTTCTCACCACTCCACCTACCTCTTCTCAATGCCCAAGGGACAGTCCTGAGCAAACACAGCATGGACCAGGCTGTGGGTGAAGTTCCTGCTTCCCTCATCCCATGGGCCAACCTCCACAGGCTGCCTGTAAGGCCCCAGTAGCCCTCAGCCAGCCACTTACTGGAGCCTCTATGAATTCAAATGAAAAGCAAGACTAATAATAACGGTCAGTTTTCTGTAAAGGTTTATAAATTTTATATAAAATACAGGGTTTGAAGGGACTTAAAAAAATGGTAGCACACTAAACAAGTCTGTGATGGCACTGATTGCAGTTCTTGTGGTGCACTCCAGACCCATCATGGTGCAAGGAATATGTACACATAGGAGCAACATGCATGGAGCAGCAGTGTGCATGGCTATCAACGGGACACCTCTTCCAGGTGGCATCATTGCACTTGCTCTTGTCTCAAAAAATGAGCTTCATGATACAGTGCAGAGCTGTTGGGCATGCCTAGAGAAAAATCTAAGACAACAGAGGGAGAAGTGAGGGGTAAAAGCAGTACTGGGGGCCCAGGTACCCAGGCCACCAATCTATAGAAGCTCCAGGTGGCCACTGCTGGAGTTACACAGCACAATGGCACTGCTGTGTGCAATCCGGTGGGATGCATCAGGGCTCCAGAAGGAAGAACTGCTTCTTGTGAGTAGCTTGAAGAAATCAAGACCTGCAAACAGTTCCACTCATGGAACCCACACCAACTAAAAATAATATCAACTAACCAATTACAGACAATTTTCAAAGCAAAAAGTTACTATTGTCAAAAGTCCTTTAATTTCCATTTTCACATCTGGCATGATGGACCCATGGCAGAACAGAGGTGGTGACATTCATAAGAGGCAAATTAATTCACCTTGGATATATTATTTACTAAGACAGTCAAGAAAGTTACAGTAAAGCCATTTTCTGTTAAGTTCTGAAATGCACAATGAAGACTTCTGTAGGCAAGGAGGGGAAAGAGAGAAAGCATCAAAACACAATTCCTTCCCCAACACCTGATCCCCTTTAAGGGCTCACAACAAATTTTTCTTTAATTAATAAAAATAATATAGGAAGAAAAGCCCAAGGCAAGAAACTATCTTTAGCCCAGTCACTGCTTCCTCTTAAGTGGAGAATTTAAGCTTAGGCTCTTATGTGACATTTTTATTTTCCTCTTCGAGAGAAATTTAAGAAAAAAAAAATATCACGTGTTGTAAGACATAGGCACAATTGCAACACACATCAAGGAGCCCAATAGCATCATAAAGGTTGTTGCAAGAGTTAATTTTGGAGTTTGCCTGCAAGGGCATGTGTTTTTGGGTTTTGTTTATTTTAGAATTAATATGGTGCAGTGTTGTGGTTGAAAGTACAGCCTGGGGTCTCTCCAGATCCAGATTTTGTATCCACCCACTACTTATTAATGTCTTCATTCATAGACATAAGCCCTCCCACTTTAGGATGGTTGCGAGGTTTTAGTGAATTAATATATATGTAAGACATTAATGTCTAGAATAGCACTGGCAAATCCAAGGACTCATTATTATTATCATCATCAT
Source organism: Canis lupus familiaris (assembly GCF_011100685.1). Classification (NCBI taxonomy): domain Eukaryota; kingdom Metazoa; phylum Chordata; class Mammalia; order Carnivora; family Canidae; genus Canis; species Canis lupus. Next base: position 20,204,573 of record NC_049256.1, read on the forward strand.
AAGTTATTTTTACTTTATAAATAGCTAAGTTTTTTTTAAAGTTGAGAGTTTAAACAGTCAGAAAATAAGACCCAAAGGAGATTAGAGCATTTATGATCAGTTTTTTACTCCATTTCAAAGCCAATAAGGAGGTATGGCCTCACAATTATTAATTTTAAAGATGGGTTGAACTTAGGGGCACCTGGTGGCTCAGTGGTTGAGCATCTGCCTTTGGCTCAGGTCATCATCCCAGGGTCCTGGAATCGAGTCCCACATTGGGTTCCCCACAGGGACCCTGCCTATGTCTCTGTCTCTCTCTCTGTGTCTCTCATGAATAAATAAAATCTTTATTAAAAAAGAAAAAAAGATGGGTTGAACTGGACAGTTGACAAGTGATTTCATACATAGCAAACACTAAAAAATTTTTTACAGCCTAACCTACCATCAAGAATTACCTTCCCATACCTGGATGAAAACACTAATGAAGACCCCAACTGTTGGCGTTTCAACAATTAAAAAGTCACCTTTTGCCAGTTCATTGGGCTTTGGCCTTCAGGAATTTAAATATTTTCTCTCATTTCATTATTTTAAGCAGCAAACGGGGGGGGGGGTGTTCAGATCTGCCTTGGGGATGCTATCATAACAAAGGTAACTATTTTTTAAAAATCCACCAAGCCGTATAGATATATATGGACAATAAAGTGAAGCACAAAGATTTTTCACAAAACTTGGCAAATGTTTCTAATTATCCTAAAATGTTGGCTATCGCTAAAACTTTTTCTCACTTTTGTTTGATTCCCACCAAAGTACTACTTGCCTGCCAGCACCTCTACCACCTCAACTTCCTTATTCCCTCTTTTCTGATATCAGATTCTCTAAGTCCCTGATGGCAGAAGGAATGACAATTGGGCAGATGTGAGCAGGCACTCAGTGTCACTCACGGAACCCATGCCCTGCAAGCTCACAGTTGAGCATTAAAGGTAATCTGTCCCAACATGGAGGGAAAAGTCCTGTGGGTTTTACCTGTAACCCCTCAGTCCTCCAGAGTCTATAATTTAGCTTTTGCAGTGGTATAAACTTTAAAAAGAACTCTACTCACCTTGCAACCCCACTAAGCCAAGATGCCATTTCCTCCTCCTGTGGTGTTTTTTTTCTATTTATGTTTTACTTGTGAATTGGGCCATTTGACAGTATAAGGCAGCAGTTACTGCCTATTGCTGCTAGTTCTCAGGGATATAAAATCTATGGGGAAGAGGAGGCTGAAGGGTACCTGCACATAATGAAACAGGAAGGTTCCTAAAATTCGTACAGAATGTGCACACAGTCACAACTTGTTTATTCAATGAATACACTCCTAGGCCACCCCCAGATGATACCCTTTCCCTCTACAGTGAACGCTGAGCTTGCTATGGCTACCTACTACTAGGAAGAGACCATCACTGCAATCCTTATCAAGTAGCTAATGCCACAAAAACATCCCCGGGTTATAAAAGCATCACAGAATTCTGGGAAATAAGTACTTAAAAATAAATAGGTATCTTAGATTTGATGGCCCTTCCAAGTACATGTGGAATCAGAGTGAGGCTATCCATTCCCTAACCCCAGACAGGACACTGACTAGCTCTGTGACAGGCTAAACGTGGGCTGCAGTCAACGTCTATTATGTATGAAACATCAGGCAACTCAAGTCATCTGAGGGCCTCAGCTTTCTGAGGCCATCAGGAGGTCACATCGATGATCCATGATTTCCTTTCTAACTCAGAAATTCCCATAAATGATTCTAACACTTTTGTTGGGATCAAGTGACTTAGCTTACGGGAGCAGGTGGATTGTCATCTGCCAGCTAATGATTAATTAGTTCACTTCATGTAAAAGCACTGGTAACCACACAGACAGCATGAGAAATAAATACATTGCACTGTCACCAACATAATGAGTGGAGCTAGGCTATCCCACCAGTCACTGTTCCTCAAAGTTCAGCTCACCAAACATACACTGGATGTTCAGCTGGTAACAGGGACTTGCCAAGAGTTAGAGTAAAGAAAAAAAAAAAATCAGGGGCACGTGGGTAGCTCAGTCAGTTAAGCATTCAACTCTTAATCTCAGTTCAGGTCTTGATCTCAGGGTCCTGGCTCAACATGTTTTGTTAAAAAAAAAAAAAAAAAATTCTATAAGAACTAGGGAGAGGCAAACGCTGAGTCTCCCCCTTCCCTCTGGCTCATGTGGGCCAACTGCACCCATCATGTCATGTCTTGTACCTGAAGTATCCATGGACTGGTCCTCTTCACTAGTAGCCTGTGTTCTCCTTCAAGAGAGGAGCCTTACCTGGTTGACCTTAGCATCGCCCAGAAAGCAGACACTCCTTGGGCTCTTTCAATAAACATCTGAGGTAGCTTGATAGCCTCCAACCTGCTTCAGTTTTCCCCTATTCCTCTCCCAATCACATCCAATCACCCTAGCTCTTTCTGGATCTCTTGCCCATCATTCCTCACACAGCTCTGCAATTTATTCACTCTATCAATCTCTCTGAGATGCCCCAGTGCAGACTCTCAGATAGACCTCAAGGGCACTCACTAACCTCTTCTCGTTCTAACAAGCACCACTGGCCATGGACTGTCTACACCCTACTCCCCCACCCATACAGAATCGCTGCTCTGATTTCTTTGCTAACTAAATTCAAGAGTTGTCTGCAGTTGGTGAATCTGCCAACAAAATTCCGCTTTGAGCTGCCCTAAACATTACATGAATTTCTGGCCTTTAAATAGATTTTCTGGCTTTTAAACACGGCACCTACTCTCCCTTCTACCACTTAACAAGTACCAATGATTTGTTACTTTTTTTTCCAAAATAAAAACACACCATGTATCCATGGACAAGTGAATATAAAGAAAACTTCATTTAATAAATGGCATCCCTTCTGTAAACCTGTAAAATATTTTCAAACTAGAGGCACCAAAAGGCTTAATTAGAACTTACTTTTTTTTTTTTTTTTTTGCAGTGAAGAAAGGCAATTTGCTATTTATTTATTTATTGGTATGGCACCACCCAGGAGAATGGGGAGCTAATGATCAAAAGCCCTGAACTCCCTGGTGGGTTGCAGGTGAGAGTTTTTTGTTCTTGTGTTTTCTTTTTGTTTTTATTTTGTTGTGTTGTTGGTGGTGGTTGTTCCTCATCATGGTAAATGTTCTCTTTAATCCCCATCACCTATTTTAGCTATACCCTCACCTACCTCCCTTCTGGTAACCATCAGTTTGTTCTCTATAGTTAAGAGTCAGTTCTTGGTTCGTCTTTCTCTTTTTTTCCTGTTGTTCATTTGTTTTGTTTCTGAAATTTCACATATGAATTATATCATCTGGTATTTATCTTTTACTAACTTAGTTCACTTACATTGCTTAGTATAATACTCTCTCATTCTATTCATGTTGTTGCAAATAGCAAGATTTCATTCTTTTTTATGGCTGAGTAATATTTCACTATATATAGTAGAATATTATATATATTATATATATAGTGGAATATTTTACATAATATATATCTTTATCTTTACCCATTCATCATTTGATGGCTGCTTTCATTGTTTGTCAATTATAAATAATGCCATAAATAATATATTCCTTTGAATTAGTGCTTTTGTATTTTTGGGGTAAATACCTAGTAGTGTGGTTGCTAGATCACAAGGTAGTTCTATTTTTAATTTTTTGAGGAACTTCAATACTGTTTTCCTCAGTAGTTACACCAGTTTGCCTTCCCACCAACAATGCACAAAGTTTCCTTTTTCCTCACAGCCTCGTCAATATTTGTTGTTTCTTGTGGTTTTTATTTTAGCCATTCTGACAGGTGTAAGGAGAGATCTCACTGTAGTTTTGATTTGCATTTGATTTGCATTTGATGATAAGTGATAAGTGATGTTGAACATCTTTTCATGTCTCTGTGGGCCATATGCATGTTTTCCTTGAATAAATGTCTGTTCCTGTCTTTTGCCCAGCTTTTAATTGGATTATTTGGGTTTTGGGTGTTGAGTTACACCAGTTCTTTATATATTTTGGGTACTAACCCTTTATCAGATATGTTACTTGCAAATATCTTCTACCATTCTGTAGGTTGCCTTTTACTTTTGTTGATTGTTTCCTTTGCTGTACAGAGCTTTTTTTTTTTTTTAACATGGTCTCAATAGCTTATTTTTGCTGTTATTCCCTTACCTCAGGAGACATATCTAGAAAAATATTGCTATAGCCTATATCAGAGAAATTACTGTCTATGCTCTATTTAAGGATTTTTATAGTTTAAGGTCTCACATTTAAGTCTTTAATCCTTTTGAGTTTATTTTTCTGTGATGCAGAAGAAAGTGGTCCGGTTTCATTCTTTTGCATGTCCAGTTTTCCCAACATCATTTATTGAAGAGATTGTCTTTTTCCCATTGGATATTCATTCCTCCTTTGTTGACAATTAATTGATCATATAACTGTGGGTTGATTTCTGGATTTTCTTCTATTCCATTAATCTACGTGTCCATTTTTATGACAGTAGCATACTATTTTAATTACTACCACTGTGTAATATAAATTGAAACCTGGACTTGTGATACCTCCAGTTTTGTTTTCTTTTTCAAGATTGCTTTGGCTATGCGAGGTCTTTTGTAGTTCCATACAAATTCTAGGATTGTTTGTTCTTTTTTTTTAAGATTTTATTTATTTATTCATGAGAGACACAGAGAGAGAGAGGCAGAGACACAGGCAGAGGGAGAAGCAGGCTCCATGTAGGGAGCCCAACGTGGGACTCAATCCCGGGTCTCCAGGATCACACCCTGGGCCCAAGGCAGCGCTAAACCGCTGAGTCACCCGGGCTGCCCGGATTGTTTGTTCTTGTTCTATGAAGAATACTGTCAGTATTTTGTTAGGGATTGCATTAAATGTGTAGATTGCTTTGGGTATTATAGACATTTTAACAATATTTGTTGTTCTAACCCATAAGCATAAAATGTCCCTTTCTTTGCATTGTCTCGAATTTCTTTCATTAGTGCTTTATAGTTTCCAGAGTGGAAGTCTTTCACCTCTTTGGTTTATTCCTATGCATCTTTTCTGACCACAATCCTATATAACTAGAAATCAACCATAAGAAAAAAATCTAGAAAGTCCACAAATACATATAACCTACTAAAGCAGGAAGAAATAGGAAACTTGAACAGACCATCACCAGCAATGAAATTGAATCAGTAATCAAAATACTCTCAACAAACAAAAGTCCAGGACCAGACGGCTTCATGGGCAAAATCTACCAAACATTTAAAGAGTTAATACCTATTCTTCTCAAACTGTTACAAAAAATGGAAGAGGAAGGAAAATTTCCAAATTCATTCTACAAGGCCAGCGTTACCCTGATACCAAAACCAGATAAAGACCCTGCCAAAAAAGAGAACTCTAGGCCAATATCTCTCATGAATCAACAAAATATTAGCAAACAAGGGTGACTAGGTTAAGCCTCTGTCTTTGGCTAGGGTCATGATCCCAGAATTCTGGGATTGAGCCCTGCACTGGGCTCCTGCTATGCCTGGGCTCCCGCTATGCGGGGAGTTTGCTTCTCGCTCTCCCTCTGCCGCTCCTCCTGCGTGTGCTCTCCTTCTCGCTCTATCAAATAAATAAATAAAATTTTAAGAAATATGTATTAGCAAGCAGAATCCAATATACATTTTTTAAAAATCATTCACCAGAATCAAGTGGGATTTATTCCTGGGATGCAAAGGTTCTTTAACCTTTGCAAAACAATCAATGTGATATGTCACATCAATAAGAAAAAGGATAAAAACCACTTGCTCATTTCAATAATATAAAAACAGCATTTGACAATGTACATCTATTCATGATAAAAACCCTCAACAAAGTAGGTTTAAAGGAAACATATGTCAACATAATAAAGGCCTTATATGAAAAACCCACAGCAGGGCAGCCCAGGTGGCTCAGCGATTTAGCGCCGCCTTCAGCCTAGAGTGTGATCCTGGAGTCCTGGGACCGAGTCCCAAATCAGGCTCCCTACATGCAGCCTGCTTCTCCCTCTGGCTGTGTCTCTGCCTCTCTCTCTCTGTCTCTTTTATTTTTAAATAAAATCTTTATAAAAAAAAAAAACCCACAGCAAACATCACCCTCAATGACAAAAAACTGAGAGCTTTTCCCCTAAGGTCAGAAGCAAAAACAAGGGTGTCCTCTCTCACTTTTTTTTAAGATTTTATTTATTTTAGAGAGATAAAGGGAGATAGAGCACACAAATGGGAAGTGGCAGAAGGAGAGGGAAAAAGAATCTTAAGCAGACTGCACTGAGCGGGAAGCCTGACACGGGATGGATACCACAACCAGATCATATCTTGAGTCAAAACCAAGAGCCAGGCACTCAACCGACTGCACCACCCAGGTGTCCCTACTCTCACCATTTTTATTCAATAGTACTGGAAATCCTTGCAACACGATGAGACAACCAAAAGAAATAAAGGCATCCAAATTAGTAAGGAAGAAGTAAAACTTCACTATTTGCAGATGACATGATTCTATAGATAGAAAAGAAAACCCTAAAGATTCCATCAAAAAACTCCTAGAACTGAAAAATGAATTTGGTAAAGTTTCAGGCTACAAAATCAATGTACAGAAATCGGTTGCATTCCCATATACCAATAATGAACCAGCAGAAAGTGAAATTAAGAAAATAATCCCACTTATGGGTGCACCCCAAACAATAAAATATCTAGAACTTAAAATTTAAGAATTAAAGGGAAAGGAGAAAAAACCAGTTTGATGTAGCCGAAACTGAGTTTAGTGAGACACACAATTAAAATAGAATAAAGTAGCAAATGATTACCTTGGACCAATCGGCTTTAGGACTAACAGCATGCTAAAAATAGAAACCAGGTGATTTAACCTTGCCTACTTGTCAGCCACCAAAGTACCTGCCTGTTGAGAGCATTTCCCATCTTGGAGGCTGCTACTGACGAATCATGAATGACACTCTGGCAACAAAAGAGGCCACACTGGCCATGGCTGTGGTGATGCCCCTTCCCATGTACTGCCAAAGACAAGGACAGCCAGTGCCCCCCAAAAGGGGCAGGGCTGTCTCAGGTGGAGGAGGAAGCACAATATTGTGTGACCTCTCCTGTCGTCTTCTCCTTTTTAAAAATTCTTTTCTTTCACTCCCTTAGTATCATCCCCCTCCATCCTCTCCTTCTGCTTGCTCCTACTTTATTCTATCTTCTCTTTCTGGCCTTCTCTCTCCCTTCCATCTTCTTCTCTCTTGAACTCAGAAGTAGGTGAAGACATTTACTCAATTAAATAACCCCAGAGAGCTTGGGTGGGTTCAGGCACTGTGCTACTGCTACAATATGCAAAAAATAGCAGGTGCTCTGGTACCAGCCTTCTAGAGAAAGGGCTGTAGCAAGCACAAAAGACCACTCAGGTATGAGGCATCGCGATTCCCCCGCATGTGAGACACGAACCCCATGAGCATCTGAGAGAGCTCACCTCTGCACAGGAACCAGATGTTGAAGGGGTCACGCTAAGTGGATGCTGTGCGTGTAGAGCACAATTAAAGGGTACAGGTACACATATTGACTATCTTAGGCCTTGGCCTATTAAAAGATTATTTTAACTCACCGTGAATTTAAGGAAGGGTTAGCACCACACACATCCTCTGACAGGCAACCTGGTATGATGGCATGGCTTGGGGTTAGGCATCAGGGGGCCCTGGCTGAAGTCCGTGCCCTCCACATAGACCTGGGTGACCCTGAACAAATGACTCAAATTCCTCAGTTTTAAAATGAGAGTACCAGCTCACTTCCAGAGTTTCTAAGAGAATGAGTATTTAATCAAGCCAAAGGTTACTCACATCTTTACAAGCCGAGAACCTCTCCTCCTGGGCTCACATACAATCCAAGACTTCTCTCTAGAACACTGAGCAGAAATCCTCTCTTTTTTTCCCCCTTGCCCTCACTCAGTATGCCCAAAGGAAGGTATGACTGACACTAGGGGGATCCTTCCTTTTTCTAGGGGAGGGAACAGGACCTTGAGGTCCAGACTCCCTCCTGAGATGCCTCCCTAAAGGCTGCTCAGTCTCCCCCACCTCTCGCTGGCCAAGGGGCAACAACATGCTGTTCCACCCCACATTGGTATAAATCAGTTCAATCCAGGTTTTCAGGAGCTACTCCTTAGCCCCAGAGCCGTACTGACATCTCCATGTTAGTTTTTCCAGTATCAAAGCTGATACCTAGCATCCCAGCTGAGACCTGTGAATATTTCTCAATTGATTCCACTCACCCAGGCAAGGGTGAAAATGGAAACCCTTACACGCCAACAGTTTTTGTAACTCTGGAACATAATGGAGAAGTTATTTATCACTGATGGACAAATATTTGGAGAACACAATGGAAAGAACTGGTATTACATTTATCAAAAGAGACAGTACTCTTCAGATATTGAAAATCCCCTGACCTTACCACTTCTGTCCAGAGAGGTGAGGCTATCATTACAGCCATACAGAACTCCCTGTCCTCTGTTCCCCTTTGTTACTCTCTCACTCAAGGTACCTGGCAGGCTGCCCTGTCCTTGAGGCTGGAATGTAACTAAAACAAACCATAATCTAATCCACGATACTATGATCTACCTGGAAAAGATAATGTGTGTACAGAAAGGGGAGGCCTGCAAAGATTCTATTAAACAACAAAAGAAAAAAAAGTTGAGTACGTGAGCACCCTTTGGGGGAACAGGTACCACAACCAGCTGACCCAGGTACAGCCATATGATGCAGCTGGGTCCACCAGCATAGCTCAATCCCCATGACTGTGACGCCCAGACAGCTGACCCCCTTTACGTATGATGAGACTTTAAATTTGCAGGGAAAGTATCTTGTGTAGGATATAAATGGAATGACTAACATCAGTATTTCCATCCTGCATATCTGTTGTATTTGTCATGGTGAATGGATGAAAAGGTATTCTGGTTGGTTGGTGGTATCCAGCTCTGAGCCCCGTCAAGTATAAGTTTCCTAACAAAATCAAGACTATAGACTAATTAGCAAAGCCAAGTACAAGAACTAAATAGCTGTGACCACCAAGTTATTGTTGCCAGCACAGTGCTCCCCAAAAGGCCTCTCACCCAGCTCCAAAATCTTTGACATCACTCCCCCTAAAATCGAAATGTATCTTAGGAACTCAGGGGGTCTCTAGCCAGTAACTCACAGCAAGATGGGCAGGAAGATGCCCCACCTAACATCAGAGAAGCATTCCAGGGGTCTGTACCGGTGCTGGCACTGATGGGGAAGTCTAGCCTGTCTGGCAAAGCCAAGTCTGATGATCACAGCATCCCTGGTCATCTTGCAGATGGGAGGACAGGCAGAGGATGGGACACTGTCAACTGTGACACCATTCACAAAAAGAGGCTAGAGAATACTCGATGGCAACCCAGGGTTGGAAGCGGACACTGGCAGAAAGGCATACAAGGAATGGGCAACCACCCTAGGAAAGCAGGACCCTAGTCACTTAGCCACAGCTGATGGCTGGGCCTTAATCCCTAGATGGATAACTAACACCTGCGTGTCTACAAGACTCCCCAAAATTGGGCGAGCCCTCAATATTACACAGAGGGGGCCATTACCTCTATATTTTAAATTCTGGAGGTGGACTGAGGTATGTTGATCTTCTCTTACTCTACTTGACTCCCAAAGGAAGAAAGCAAGAGAGAGCTGCATTTAACAGTGACTCTTGCTTCACTTTAATGAACAAGGCTGAGAAATACCCAGGAAAAGTAAAATTCCTGAGTATTATCTGGGACTGGCTCTACCTTAAGGTTTCCCAACTTTGCTGGTAGGGATCACCTGGGTTGCTTATTAAATATATCGATTCTTGGGACACCTGGGTGGCTCAGCAGTTGAGCATCTGCCTTCAGCCCAGGGCGTGATCCTGGAGTCCCGGAATCAAGTCTCACATCAGGCTTCCTGCATGGAGCCTGTTTTTCTCTCTCTGCCTATGTCTCTGCCTCTGTGTGTGTGTGTGTGATGAGTAAATAAATAAAATCTTTAATATATATATATATATATATATATATATAGAGAGAGAGAGAGAGAGAGAGAGAGAGAGATTGATTTTCTTGGGGCTGGAAATCCGGGGTTTTTTTTACAAGCATTCCAAGCCATTCCTTATCTTCAGGCAGGTTTGAGAAACAGTTTACTGCACCAAAAATAGCTGAGGAGTGCTTTTTTTAAAGTTCACTTTTGCATGTAATACATCAGTAATTTTTCCTTGTTTGAAAATGTGTTAACCCTACAGACAAGTCCCCTTTGACTTTCCAGTCTTTCCCATCCTCCCAGAGGAGGTATCAGTTTGAAGTGTTTATCTCCCCAAACCTTTTCTTTACATTAAATACAGGTTTCTGTTTTCTTTTTCATAAGTAGGTAGTGCATTGTAGTTATCATGCTACAACTCGCTTTCTTTCCATTCAAAGCTATGTCATGGAGAACTATATTAGTCCATATAGAGCCAACTGCCTTTTTTTTTTTACCTGCTGCATAATATTTCACGGTATGCAATGAGCATGGCTCCTTTAGCAATTCCCTTACTGATGGATATATAGCAGGAGCTTGCAGTTTCTCATTATTGCTCCAGTGAGCATCCCCACCCACGTCTGCTTGTGCACATTTGGAAATATTGAGACGTGAAATTGCTGTGTCAACCCATGCACATTTTTAAATTTTTGTGGATTTTGCCAAAAGCTGTCCTTCAAAGTGGCTCTACCAATTTACACATGGAGAGGAGCTGGTTCTCCACACAGGTGCAGCTGTCTCACAAAAGCACATGGATATGTGTGGCCAAGTGGCGACACCCACTTTCCTCTAGTACTTCCCTTTGGGCATGAACAAGAAGATACTCCTATCACAAAGCTAAATCCCCTCCACCAAAACAACAAAAACAAAAAAACTCCCCAAATTTTGTGGCAATTCATCTGTACATACTCAAACCATCCTGTGTTAAATGAACTGCTTAGAACAATCCAGCCACATCTCTGCCAAGACCTTCAGGTACAGCCCACTCCCTACCATCACCTGACCCCCAATTCCCTACTTCTCCCCCTCCTCTCTCCACCCTCCTACTCCCATCCTTGGACACACATGGTGGACTAGATATCTGCCTCTATGCTACTAGCTCTGTACTACTTATATGTACCTATTATTTTAATTGTCACATGTAACTGCAATTATTTGTTTGTGTGCCTGTATTCCAGTTAGGCTTGAGTTCCCTATAGGCAAGGAACAAGTTTTATTCATCTCTGTAAACCTATTACCTAGGACAGTGCCCAACACAAGAGGGTTAGTAACTTGCCCAAGGTTTCCCAGGCAGTTAATAAACAGCTGTGTCTGACTCCCTGACTTTATCTACTACTTGACATCAATAAACTCTGAGGAGGAAGGAAATGGGGGTAGGAGGGTTGGAATTTGCTGAAAGCTTCAGCACCTGCAGGGATTCCATTCATTCTGCAGGTACTCGATCTTCACCCCACCCCTCTCGGCCTCCTGAATAAGAATCTATAGATTTTCAGTATGATTACAGACATCATCAGTCTTTCTAGATTTACACAAAAGTAAAACCATACAGTATTTGTCTTTGTCTGATTCATCTTATCTAGCATAATATCCTCAAGGTTCATCCATGTTGCTACAAATAGCAGGCTTTCCTTTCCTTTTTTGGCTGAACAACATTCCACTGTTGTGTGTGTGTGTATATGTGTGTGTATCACATTTTCTTTATCCATTCATCCATCAATGGGCACTTAGATTGTTTCCACATCTTAGCTATTATGAACAATGCTGTAATGAATATGGACTGTGAAGATAACTCTTTAAAAGAGTGATTTCATTTCCTCTGTGTATATACTCAGAGGAGAAATTGCTGGATCATAGGGTAGTTCTATTTTTAGTTTTTTTAAGGATCCTCCATGCTGCTGTCCACAGTGGCTACACCAGCACATGGTCCATCTTCAATGGTGCTTCTGGTATACCATCCCCACTCTCCTAAGCACTTAAAAACTCAAGTGCCCTCATTTTCATCATCCTTCCTAAAACCCAAGGTGAGGGAATGAGAAACAGAAAAAGAGGTTGAGAAAGAGAAAAGAAAAGAAAAGAAAAGAAAAGAAAGAAAGAAAAGAAAAGAAAAGAAAAGAAAAGAAAAGAAAAGAAAAGAAAAGAAAAGAAAAGAAAGAAAAGAGAAGAAAGTTTAGTGCACACTCTTTCCTGCCTGACCACTGGTCTGAATCTGGAGTCAAAGATACCAGCCTGAACTGCCACGGCTTTGAGGCAGTACACTGGGACAGCCCTTGGAGAAGTAGCACAAACAGGAATATTCTATCAAAGGTACATCTCAGACAACGTAAAGGGATTTAAACTCTAACTGGGTCTGAGACTTAAGAAAACCACACGAGAAAAAAAGCCATCTACTTTTGAAAGTAAATAAACCAGAAATTCAGAAAAAAACACAGAGCCTTGAGTTATTCCCCAAGATCAATTTCTAGTTAACTGAACAAGTTCCACATTCTGACATGTGGAAAGCTTTAGGCAAAACCTGCAGCCTGTAAACATGGCTATAAAACTATTATTTACCAAGTTGTTTGGAACCATGTACTTCAAATTTAAACATCTTAGAGATAAAAATAACCTCTGTTTATTCCTCTGAAACATCTCTGACCATCACAATTTGCTCATTTCAGATATTAACATAAAGTCCTCCCAAGGACATAAGAGCAAATTCCTAAGCTGTCTGGAATGTTTAAAAACCTGAAACTCCATTTACAGTAAGCATTTAATTCAAAGGTCCAGCCTTCTTACCATGGATACATCTTACTAATTCCAAAGACATGAACAAAGTAGTAAGCCTGCCATACTGGAAAGCACATGAACCCAGTTCTGCCACTAGCTAGTTGGATGTCCTTGGGCAAGTAATCTAATTTCAGTAAGCCTGGATCTTGCTGTCAAATGAGGAAGGAAATAAGATTTATTGTTAGGCTAATCCAGAAAATTTCATAACAAAACATATGTAACATATTTTGCAAAAGTATCTAAATGGCTCTTCCACACACACTTAATGGGAAATGTTCTTTGGGGTGGTCTCTACTGTGGTCCCACAGAACACCCTTTCTTCCTCCCACTTTCCCTGTGAAAACAGTTCCAAATTCCTATTTTTACAAATTTAAAATAGTTTACAAAACCAGAAGAGATCCAGCAATCTCTATCTCTAACAAAGAGGAGTAGGAAAGAGTCACATAACTAAGAGCGACTTCTGGATTAATTAATACGAAAGAGTCATTTCCATTGGTCAGGTCAAGAAAGGAAGAAATTTAACAGAACACTGGTTTTCTCCCTATGTTTGAAAGTAAAATGCGAACACCATATGAAGCGTGAGTAAGAAGCAACCCTGTGAAGAGCACTCAGAGAAAAAGGACTGAGGGGCAGTCAGAGAGGCCTTGGAGTTGAGGAAGAACAAGACATGGTAGGCTGAGAACAATGAACAAACACATACCTGCACATACAGAAGCTGCTCAGCCTGAGAAATACCACGTTGCCTGATTACCATGGTAGACTTGAAATTCCCAAGTGAGCAAAAATTTAGTTAGAACAAGTCCCTCAAGGAGTCAATGCTCAGACAAGCAAACTTTCACACTATACTCAGTATTTATGGTTTGGAAAGTCATGCTTCCTCTTAAAGGCCATCAGCATGTCCCAGGCAGCTCTTGAAGGGTACACTGATTCTTTAAATTCCTAAGAGTCTTAGACTGGGACTTCTTAGGAAATTCAGACTCAGAAAGATCAGGGGTAGGTCCCAGGCATCCCTGTGTTTAAAGAGACGCCCAAGTAATTCCGATGGTGACCACTGTTTGGGAATGAGTGCTGTAAACCACAGATACTGTGAACTGCCCTAGAATGCCTTAAGCCTTTAGGATGCCCTGCGTCTTTGGGACACGGAGCCCATTCTACCTTTTTGATGGCTTCTGTCCACTTCACTCTTTCTGAACAATAAATACTGATAAGTTAGGGTTTTTTAAAGACTATTTATTTTTTTTAAGATTTTATTTACTTATTCATGAGAGACACAAAAAGAGAGAGAGGCAAAGACATAGGCAGAGAGAGAAGCAGGCTCCCTGCAGGGAGCCCAATGTGGGACTCGATCCCGGGACTCCAGGATCATGCCCTGGGCTAAAGGCAGACGCTCAACTGCTCAACGGTTGAGCCACCCAGGCGTCCCTATTTATGTATTAGAGAAAGAGAATGTGTGAGGAGCAGAGAGAGAGAATCCTCAAGCTGACTCCCTGCTGAGCGTGGAGCCTGTCGCAGGGCTCAATCCCAGGATTCCAAGATCATGACCTGAGCTGAAGGCAGACGCTTAACTGATGAGCCACCCAGGAGCCCCTGGTAACTTACTTTTCATATTTTTACCCAAAAACCAAAGCCAGAGCTATTCAGCAGGAGCACCCCTCCTTCCCATCTCCACCGTGAAGTAAGTCAGGCCCAATCCCACTCTCCTGGGTGGAGAAGGGACCTTCTGTCAGTGTCCTCAGCTGGCCTAGTGTTCTCAGATTTAATCTACTGTATACCACCATGTCTGTCAGCTTCTTCTCCCCAGGTTTCAGCTTCACCACTATCTTCAAACATGGACAATTCCCATCTTAAAAAACAAACACCAAACTCCCCCTTGATCCTTCCTGCCATTATGTCTTGTCTCTCTTCCAAAGTCACCAGACTGCTCTCATGAGTGGTCTACACATATGTCCATTTCCTCCCACCTGAGGACCCTGCAACACCCCTCCCATCATCACCCAACCCCAAACTACTAGTCTAAATTACCTTTCCTAGGAACACCTGGGTGGCTCAGTAGTTGAGTGTCTGCCTTCAGTGCAGGGCATGATCCCAGGGTCCTAAGATCAAGTCCCACATAGGGCTCCCCGCAGGGAGCCTGCTTTTCCCTCTGCCTATGTCTCTGCCTGTGTCTCTCATGAATAAATAAAACCTTTTAAAAATAAAAAATAAATAAATTACCTTTTCTAATCTGCCCTTCCTGGCTCCTCTATGCATGCTCAGTGGAAATGCTGGCCAAGGCAAGTCTCTGTGACCTCAGCTTACACCATGCCACCAAGGTCATGCCTTTTCCTGGCTTCCTCTGCCTTCAGATGCTGGTGCTCTCCAAACCTCCATCTTCCCAGCTCTGATCACTCACAGCTCACTTTCCTCCAAAGACATCTCATTTTTGAAAGTCTGCTCTCTTTTTTTTTTTTTTTCTGCTCTCCTCTTAATGTGGCCCAAAGCAGAAGTCACATTGTTTCGCTTTCCTGTCAAACAGTCCCATTCACCCAGATACTCAGAACTCTAAGTGTGTAAGAACTCCACCTTCTTTGTCTCCTGACACCTTTTTCTGCAACCCTATGGGCTTCAGAACTGTGATAGCCCCAAAGCAACCACCACACCAACTTATTTTGCACAACTACTTCATTCCTTTAGGTCTTGAAGCTCTTTCCTTTTAAAGTTTTTAAATGCCAAATGCTATGTTTAAAAAAAAAAGAGAGAGATGTAAAAATTTACAAGTTTCCTTGGCCCTCCCCAATCATCTGGATGACTGTTGAGAAGGTCAAGGTCACTGTGACCACTAGCTACATTTTGGTAACTATCATTCCAGAACTGGAGAGAGAGAGAGAGAGAGAGAGAGAGAGAGAGAGAAAGTATTTTGATTTTTTTTATTTAAATGAGACATGGGATCATAATATACACATTGTTCAGCAACTTGCTTTTATTCAATGTGATGGACATCTTCAAATCTGCCTTTATTCCAATGCCTGTATATGGTTCCATAGCTTGAAAATACTATGATTTAATCCAACTATTCATTTACTGCTTAACATTTACAGATCCTGTGACCTTTAAATGCCCGCCAAGAAAGGCTGCTCCTTAAGCCACTGTCAGTTAGTCAATTAACACTAAAACCAGAATCACATAGAGTGGCAGCTGGATAAGCAACAGGACTCAGGGCACGCAGGTAGGGACATGGGGAAGGAAGGGCATAGCTCCTGATGATGAGTCATCTTACAGCCTCTGCTTGAATACTGCCAGGGATGGCGGACTCATGAACACCAACGCTCTTCTTTCATCTACACAACTCTCATTAATAAGGAACTTTATGATGAATTGAAACCTAAAGTTTCTGTCCCATGAGTTTAATTTTGTTGAGGACACAATTATATTCTTCAAATATCTGAAAACTGCAATCATATAAGGCTTTTAAGTTAAACACATCTTTCTCCTTTATCTATCCTCGTATGAACCAGGTACAAGGCTCATCTTCCTTCAGCTACACCTCAGTTTTCCAGTGTTCTTAAACTGGAACAGTTCTTAAACTGACACCCAGCACTAAAAACCAGGGCAGAGGGGTTGTGACTCCAACAGCACAGAGTGGACTGTGGCCACCTACCCTTGCAGAGCATCACCTGCTATGGACAGGAGAGCAAAACATGTTCCCCAGGTCATGGTACCCCTGCACAAGTCAAATGGGGCAACTGCAAAACTTCTTTGTAGTCTAGTTCATTCCCAGATTTTCCAAATATTCACCTAATCATTCCCACTTTGAGGCTGCATTTCATACCCTTAGACATAAAATACAAGAGTGGATAGGAGTCTAGGGTTGGAACTCAAAATTCCTAGGTTGAAATCCTGGTTGTACTGCTGACCAGCCACGGGATCTCACCCAAGTCACATATTTGTTCCCAGTTTTTCATGGGGGTATATGATTTACCAACAGGGTTGTTGTGTGGCTTACTTGAGATAATTCGTGCAGAGTGTGTATTTAGCACAGTATATAGGAAGCACTCATTGTAAAAAGCTTTACATATAGCTAGATTTGCACTATGACTGGAAGCTGGAATGAGAAATATTGCCATATGATAGAGTAAGTATACCTATGACCCATATACCTCCTCAGGGCTTAAGTTGTATTTTCCTTTGTTTTTTTTTTTTTTTTTTTTTTTTAAGATTTTATTTACTTATTCATGAGAGACACAGAGAGAGAGAGAGAGAGAGAGAGAGGCAGAAACACAGGCAGAGGGAGAAGCAGGCTCCATGGAGGGAGCCTGATGTGAGACTCGATCCCGGGACTCCAGGATCACACCCTGGGCCTAAGGCAGGCACTCAACCACTGAGCCACTCAGACGCCCCTGTATTTTCCTTTCATCCCAAGA
The DNA here is from genome assembly GCF_011100685.1 of Canis lupus familiaris. Classification (NCBI taxonomy): domain Eukaryota; kingdom Metazoa; phylum Chordata; class Mammalia; order Carnivora; family Canidae; genus Canis; species Canis lupus. Next base: position 20,221,789 of record NC_049256.1, read on the forward strand.
AATCAAAGTTGTGTCTTTTATATACCCAAATGTCTGGTAAATAAGTAAAAAACTATGCCTTGGTGTCTGCTTTAGAAGACAGTTGATTTTCCTAATATTCCCACATGCAAAGCCACCCTGGTGGTTAGGAACACACCCAAACTAACAACCCCAGGTTTCAGTTGATAAGTAATGTTTACCTGATAAAAAGGTTCTTTCACACTTCCTAGGTACACGAAACCTACTCACCTATCAGCTTAGATCTCCACCTTCCCATTTCACTATGGTCAAAAAGAAAAAAAAAAAAAGCTTTCCTTCCACCTGTCATCCACATCTTCACTTAATCCTTCTGCCCCATCTTTTCTGCCTTGGAGTATCCAAATTCCTTCCTCCTCTAGCATCTGCAAAGTCCAATGTTTTCTTCCTGTTCATCAGATACTAGCTGAACCCACCCACACCCACCTCACTGAAGTGCTAACATTTTTCTCTATTAGCTTCAAAAGAGGGACTGAGCGGGCAATGAGGAAATGACAGCAAATGTCATTTGGTGGGATCCCTGGGTGGCAGGGATGGCGCCACGGTTTGGCGTGTCATTTGGTGGGATCCCTGGGTGGCGCAGCGGTTTGGTGCCTGCCTTTGGCCCAGGGTGCAATCCTGGAGACCTGGGATCGAATCCCACATCAGGCTCCCGGTGCATGGGGTCTGCTTCTCCCTCTGCCTATGTCTCTCTCTCTCTCTCTCTCTCTCTCTCTGTGTGACTATCATAAATAAATAAATTTTAAAAAAATGTCATTTGGTGTCTGCTAACACCTTCCCCAGGGATCACCTACCTCATCTGATATTCACAACAATCCCTTACCGTAGGCATGATTAGCAGTTTCTCAGACTTTCCTTGTGTTTGATGACCTTGACAGTTTGAGGAGTACTAGTCTGATACTTTGTAGACTCCCTCAACTGGGATTTGTCTAATGTTTTTCTCATAATTAGATAAGGGTTATGGGCTTTGGAAAGAAAGATGACAGAAGTGTTACTTTCCCCACACCATACGAAGGGTAACGCACTACCAATATAATTATCACTGATATTGGTCTTCGTCACTTGACGGAGGTCAGACTTACTAAGTTCTTGCACTGTCCAACTATTGTCCCCCACCTTCCGTTTCCAAACTATTCTCTTTGGAAGGAAGTCATGATGCACAGCCCACATTCACGGAGTGGAAAGTTATACTACCCCTCCCCTGAGGGAAGAGTATTATTTGGAATTCGTCTGCAAGGAAATTTGTCTATTTTCCCCATTTATTTACTTATTTATTTATATCACTGTGAACTCCTTGATGTTTATTTTATACTTTGGCTTATAATCTGTAGATTATAGATCTATAATCTATACTTTTATAATCTAAGGCTTCTTTACTCCGTTGCTCAAATATTTCCAGTTCTAGCCATTCCAAGCTCTTTTTGGGTGGGCTCCTGTGTCGATTTGAAACATTCTCATCACTAGGAGCTTTTGTTTTTGTTTTTATTTATTTTGTTTTGGAGAAAGGTATTAGAAACCAAGATCTGGGTACAGGTGTACTCACTGCTAGTGGATTGTCACTCCAGCAGAACCTTTGAGCTGACAGCAAAAGAAAATAGGTGTATATACCAACTCTTGAGTATACACACATATTAAAACATTCCAAAATGGAAATCATCTATGTTTGTTAAGCTAAACATGAGCTCATACTGACATGCTTGATCATTTTCATGCACAACTGAACTAGTGAGAAAGTAAACAAATTCCTCCGAAGCCAGAAATGCAAAAAAGCAGAAATCAGACATGTAAGCTGGCATGTCCTCCAGAGAGTCCAGAGCTTAGGCCCTAGAAACAAAGCAGGCTGAGAAAAGACAAAACTGGAGACTCTGCATAAAGTGAAGACATGTCTTGAAGCCAGGACTGGTCTTAAACTCCTAAAAGGCAACCCCTCACTAGGGAAAATTGTTCTTCCCACAGCCAAGACAGTGGAATGTGTGTTTATATGGGCTGTGACTCTCAGTGGAGAGACAAAATGTACAAAGACACCCCTGAGAATGAGAGCTTGGAGGCCTAAATTTATATGCCCTGTATGACCACAAAAAAAAAAAAAAAAAAAAAAAAAATTCCAAAGCAGAAAATGTACTTTAAGTGAGCCCAGATTGGGAGTGCTCCCAGGTGCCCTGGCAGAGGGAAACCCAAATTTGCTTAAAAGGTTTGTGCTTTAGATCCAGGTCTCAAAATATCTCCACAGTTTAAGTACAACAGAGCATGAACACCCAGTCAAAAACCACCAAGACCTTTGAAAATTAAAAAAAAAAGAATCACAAAAACATACATTATATGACTCCATATATAGGATAGGAAACAGCCAGGATAAGTCAATTTACAGAGAAAGAATGTAGGTTAGTGGTTGCCAGGGCCTGGACAGAGGGAGAAAAAGAGAAGTAAGATTTGGGAAGAAGTGGGAACTGCTAACGATATGGGGATTTCTTTGGGGCAGGAGGGACACAAATGTTCCAAAATTAGATTGTGACAATGGGCACAGAACTCTGTGACTATACTAGAAAACATTTTGAACTGTACACACTGTAAATGGGTGACTTGTAACATACAGGATCCTGGGATAAAAGAGCACAGTAGTGGAAAAATTGGTAAAATTAAAAAAGTCTGGAATTTATTTAACAGTTAATATAATATATCCATGTTGATTTTTTCAGTTTTGACAAATGTACTATGGTAATGTAAGATGCTGCCATTGGGGAAAACTGGCTGAGGCATATACAAAAACTCCTTGTACTACCATTACAACTCTTCCATAAATCTAAAATTACTCCAAAACAAAAAGTTTAAAAAAAATCTTTTTACCAAAACCTGTGATCCATCTATGATAAAGCAAAGGGAACTCTTTGAAAGATGTGCAAGTCATTTCCTAAAATACTGTGGAGACCCTTGGTATTTTCACTTGAGCTTATGAGGGCTAACTACAAAATAACACAACAAAGGAGCTCTCCACAGAAGCCATCATGTTTAAGGCCTTCTTGGGGAAATGAGATGCATTAGTGATGCACCCCACCTAAGGTTCTTAACCAGCATTTGAAGGTCTTCACTGATGGCCACTCCTTGCTCTATGGCTTTTGCTATCCTTAGGGGTTTTTTTGGGTTTTTGTTGTTGTTGTTGTTGTTGTTGTTTTACTCAAAGTTATTTCCTCTCATTTAGCAATCTTCACATAATTGTGAAGCTAAGTTGTTCTGATGACCATTTTCATTGCCTTTTCCTAACACTCAAATTCTTCTGGAAACTTTGCAACAGAGGACTAAAGTGAGACACATATTACTCTAGTAAATGTTTCAGGGTTGCCAAGCATACAAGATCTGATTCTCCAGCTCTCATAAAAACTCGTGAATGATCAATTTCTAAATAGTTTTATCGCTCCCTACCTGCCTTCAAATTCTCTCTGTGATTCCACCTAGCTAAGATGCACACTTACAATTCAGTATTCATTAGTATGCAGAAATTGAGCCTCACCCTAAATCTTAATAAAATGATTATTTTTAGACTACAACCACATTTTGCCCTTCTTTTAAACTAAGATAACAGAACCAGCAATCAAACAAAGATATGTCTAAAGACACTCAAATACTTGAATAGAAAGATAAAAACCACATAAGTCAACTTAAGTTTTGCAATTTAGTAAAGCTAACTATAAAATTGAGGTAATTGTTAACTCCATGAGGCTGAGATTGCGAAAATACTTTTGTAAACTCCATCTCCAGGTGATATGGAAATAGAGTTCAGAGCAAATGGTCAAGAAGAATTCCTGGGACATTTTCAGTGTAAAAAAAGTGGTTTTATTAAAGTGCGGAGACAGGACTGACAGGCAGAGAAAGCTGCATTGGGGTTGTGACAGGTGACTCATTATATACTTTCAAGTTGGGAGGGGGTGAGTGACAGTACAAACCTCCACGGTATTTTGGAAACAAGCTTCCCAGGACCTTGAGGGGGCTAGCTATCCTTAGGAAAAGGTCATTCATTACTGTCTAGTAAAACCTTAGTCATGAGACCCTTTAGATGTATATCAGTGGGCCATATGCTTGCAGGATAACTGCTAACCTATATCTTGGTGGGGGGCAGGGAATGCCCCTCCCTGTCCACTGCCTAAATTTACATTGGAAAGTACAGCTGGTATCAGGAAGACAGCTGTTAACAGACTCCTCTTTACCTAAGAAATTCATTGCATCCAGGGCAACCTTTGTTTTCCAAACATCTCCTCACCTTTCTGCTAATGGTCTTCCTCCTCTTTGTATCTCCAGACCTTACCCCTCTCCTTAGCTCAGGATGTCATAGAGGCTTCCTGTCATAGAGGCCTGCCATTGGAATCTCCATGTTTGCATGGACTCCCTACACATACACTATTAAATTTGATTTTTTCCTGTTAATCAGTCTCATGTCAGTTTGATTCTTGGTTCAGATAGACAGACTCAGAAGGACATAGAAAATGTCTTCCACGCCAACAGAGGAGAAAGAAGAAAATTTCAGAACCCCAAATGTTAACTCACTTCAGCCAATATGCACCAAAATGCACGCATTTCACTTACAGAAATAAGATAGTAAAAAACATATGTACATTCCTTTTAGAAACATCCACTAAAAAATGGAAAATAAAGAACCTTGGTTGGTGGGCTTTACCCTCAAAAAGTGTTTCTTTGTGATATAGAACCAAGCCTTCCTTGCTACTATTGAGGATTCTGCAATCACAAAATTTTAGAGCTAAGTAGGTTCCCAGAAGATGGGCATACTAAGAGGTCTGGAGAAGCACAGCGACACCAGGCTGGTTAGAGATAGAGCCATTTTCATCTCTGGGACTCAAGGATCGTGGAGATCTTTCAGATTCTCATGTTTCAGTCTAGATGTACTTCTCTCCATCTGAGGGGAAACTGGAAACAAACCCCAATCTCTCTCCCCACCACAAGTGCTATTGGATGGGGGCGGGGTGGGGGGGGAGCATCAGTGCTCTCCATTGTTAAAAAGGAGAGAGCATGCCCAAATTGGAGTCACTTGTGCTAAGCCCCAATCGGCAAAGACTTAATACCTAAACTAATTGTAGTTTCACCTCCCCGGGAATGTAAACTTTAACCAATCAACTTGGAATCACTGGCTCACAGCACTGTTGAGATAATCCCTCCCCAGGGACCCTTCTGATTCTCCTGAGGAAGGGGACTTTGCCTGAAATAATGCATTCTTTGCTAATAATTTCCTTTTTCCACCCCCTCTCTGCATTTAAAAATCTTTCCTTTCCTTCAGCTTGGCAGAGCTCCTTTCTGTTACTAGATGAGATGCTGTCTGATTCATGAAACGTTGAATAAAGCCAACTTGATCTTTATATTCATTCAGTTGAAATTTTGTTGTTTATTACTACAGTCCTTGGGAATGAGAACGGAGGAGGCGGTGCCACTGTGGGAAGACCCCTCCCCAACCTCCTCACCCAGCACCAACAGCACCATCAGCCTTTGCTAAGGGACAAGGCAGTTCCTGGAAGCAAAGAAACAGAACTCTCAGAAAAAGCAGAAAGGAAGTCAAATGTCACAAGAGTCAGAACTCTTGTATATACAGATATGAATCGCTCCCTAAGAGACCACTGTTAAGTTAAAAAAAAAAAAAAGGCAAGGAGTGGAAGAACTGTACACTATCAGAAAAACAGACGAAAAGATTCTGTGCACATGTATGCAAAGCCTGCCTCTGAAAGGATGTCACTGGCTGCCAGTGGGGAGGGGATCCAGACAGCTGCAAAGGAGAAGAGGGGATCCTTCATTATCTTCTCTTTTCTGTGATTTTCATAATAAGCATATAAGTTATGTCATCAGAAAACTGATTTTTACTGTACTTATACAAAATAAAAAGCACAAAATTCATTAGTTAAAAATAATTTTTAAGATTTAAACAAATAGATAAATAAATTTAAATAAAAACAAAGAGTAAAATATAATGCCAGGGGAAAAAAAGTTTTAACCCTGTGACATTCACAGTTAAACCACTTCATGGAATTTCACAAAACGACTTTTGAATTTAGCCACTTCCTTGAGGCCTTAGCAACCTCTGGCTGGATACCTTTGCATTCAGAAGATGGATGGGGCACAGGGGATGCTGAGGGATGGGGGGTGGGGGGGAGGGGGAACACAAACCAATCTTTTTCATTTGAATTCCTTGTTTGAAGGAAGCAGTTAGAACCACCTGAACAAAAAGTGTTCAAAGGTACCCCTGCTCTTTTGTAAATGAGACTAGAACCTGAGCTCTGTGCTGTCGTTTGGTAAAAATACCTGAGAATGGAATATTGGTAATAATCAGAGGGTTGGGAAATCCCCAGCAGTATCAGCCCAGAAATCTGAATTCAACACTTAAAACTGCTTTGATGCTGCTGTGGACTTTCCAAACCCTACTTCAAATCAGACTGGTATTACTAACACATAAAAGACGAACATCTCACAAGTGCAGAAAGCTGTAAGCAGAGTCCCACCACTACAAGGGACCAGGGGCACATCTTTTGGATAAACTAAAAAAGCACAAACGGGTTAATGAGCTCATCGAGTGGTAGATGGTCAACGTTTGTGAGCCCAAAGGGACAGCGGTCTTTCAATAAAGCACATTATTAACCAATATAAATGATGTGATATTACTTTTCCCACTGACTACACTGATGTTGGTGAAACTGCTAGAAATGGCCATTAATAAGACTGTAGCAAGTTTCCCCTTTATCTTGTTTACCAAAAAGGTTGACTTACTTTAAATAGAAAGCTTCTGGAAAGCACACAACCAAGTCCTGTTATTAAATTACACATTCTGAATTCCTGCTACAAAACATATTTCTAGATTGGATCTCCTTAGAGTCTTTTTCAAGAAATCTTTCTTGATAAATGCAATTCGGAGGCCGTGCTGCAAAACTCTTGGAAGTTCTTGGGTATATGGCACCATTTACCCATGGGACTTGACCACAGGCTGCTAAAGGAAACTTCCCCGTGTTGTTCAAACAAATCTGAGAAAACTGGCCCCAAACTGACATTAGTATCTGCATCTATCATTCCAAAGAATGCATACATCAACCCCACATGATGAAAATGGGAATGGAGAAGTTTATATTTAAACAAGCCAAGCCTAACATCCAACTATCAGCAGCCGGCTGGGCCTTCTGTTAACTTTTCAATCAGAAATTAGGCCTATCAATCTGAAATGCAGGTTTCCAAATAACAATATGCAGACCTAACCAGTTGGTAAAATGAACAGGCGCCCAAGTTTAACTTAACTTACTCCTTCACTCCGATACAAGAATGTAAATAAAATCCCACTTCAACAGACAGTTTATTAAGTTCCTACACAGCACCAAGCACACCACCGGTGACTAAGATCCATGCTCGGTCACTGCCCACAAACAAGGTGTATCTTTTCTACAGCTGAGTCTCAGCACTTTTGCTCAAACAGCTTCTGCTTCCTGGAATAGGCTGCCCATCCCACCTGGCTCCCGCCCAGCACATTCCCCTTCTCCTCCTCCTAAAGCAGCAACTCCCAGGAAGTCCCCACTACCCCACCCAGATCCGCCCAGTTCCCTGGGGAAGTGGCAGGTACACACACTCCCTGAAGCATGAAGCTCACTGTATCCTAAGGGTTTACAAAGAATATGGTCATTTAGGGGTGCCTGGGTGGCTCAGTCGGTTGAGCCTCTGCCTTCAGCTTGGTCATGGTCTCAGGGTCCTGGGATGGAACCCCGCATCATCACATCATCAGGCTCCCTGCTAAGCTTTTCCCTCTCCCACTACTGTTCCCCCTGCTTGTTCTCTCTCTCTCTCTCTCTCTCTCTCTCTCTCTCCCTGTCAAAAAAAATGGATGAACTCTTAAGAGGAAGGGCAGGCAGGCCTCCCAGAGTCAGGCAAGGCAGAAAGACCAATAAATATGGAAAACATAAGGTAATATCCGCAATGTGGTATGCACAGTGCTGTGGAGAGGCAGAAAAAAAAAAGAAGGGACCCATTTGGCCCTGGAGCCAAGGGAGACAGCAACGTAAGGGTTACAGAGAGCAGGAAGAGATGGGAATAGGAAACAAGAATGGGGAAGAACAAGGCTCAGAGGGAAGGAAGGGTGTGGTTGGAAAGCTGGCAGGTGCAAAAGGCACAGAGCATTTGAGGTCTAGGATATCAACAGTCCGCTGGGGGACAGCACAGGGAAGTAAGTGGTGGGTGCCCTGCAGTACAGTGCCTAGGAGCACAGCTGTCACAGGTCCTGGGTTCAAGTCCCGCCTCTGCCCCCACCCCCAGGACTACAGGCAGTTACACCCTGTAGGCCCACTGTTTAAATGGAAGTATCTGGCATAGCTTTCAGTGTTGTCATACCAGTTAAATGATATAATCCTCACAGAGAAGCTGACTGAATGCCTGACAGCACAAGCATTCACTATACAGAGCTGTTGGTGTCGTTAAGCCAGAAATGTAAACCGAGGCGAGGTTGTGAAGACCGACCTCTTGTTCCAGGAAGCACATGGCCACAGCTGCACTCTCTCTGCCTCCCTTCAGTGACTGTCCAGTTAAGCCACCAGATTGCAACACCCAGCAACACTTTCCAGTGGGGCCAGCCCAACTCCTGGACTCACCCAGAGTCCCCTCGAATGGAGACTGCTCATCCTACTGCTCTGTGTGCACAAGCTCCTGCGGGATCTGGACAGAGGGATGGCCCTAACTCCACCAGCCCTGTCCTCTCAATTCTATGGAGTTTGTGATTTAGTCCTCATAATCTTGCCCTCAACACATCTTACCCTTTGATATTCCCTGTTTCTGCAAGCTGCCCTCTACCTCTGGAAAGCAACCTCCTCTGAACCGCAAAGGAACTTTCCACCACATTTATGCGCAACCCCAGGAAAGACCATAGTGTTTGGGGTTGGTCACTGGGCACCCAGTGACAAGCAGAGCAGGACTCCGGGACCCCAGGGAGCCACCCCTGCCTCCCCAGAAGCCTGCCATCCACCCTGACCCTCATGCCCAGCCACCAGGCCCTCCTTGTCAACTTGCAGCCACATGCCACTCCTGACTTCCTCATCCCCCATGACTCATCACCCCACCTCAGCCCTCCTCCCCACTGTTGACCTCCTCACAGCCCTCCCTCCACTCTACCCTAAACCCCACCCCAAACCCCCGAGGTGCCCTTCCCAGCTCTCTTCCTTCCCTCAGAGGCTTGGTGGAGAACTGCCTGCCTCCAGGCACTTGCCTGCGCCTTGTATCGCCACAACAGGCAAGTAGAGAGAAGGATGTCACTGCCCTTCCAAATCCCCCTCTGCTGCCTTACTTAGGTCATTTTCCTTCCACCTCCCTTAAATAAAACCTGTGCTCCGTCCAGACTCTCTCACACAGGGCGAGGCGGACAGAGCAGGTGCTTGAGTGCCTGAGGGCAAGCAGTGCCTTCTCCCTCTGGCTTCACACACCCAGAACCTACTAGAAGGTTTCGCTCTTGCAGTGGCTCCAGCTCACATCCCCGAGTTCACCTGCTGCAATCTCTTGGGAGGAAGTGTGCGAAATCTCCCAGTACCCTGCCACTCCGGGCTAAACCCAACTGTCACCCCTCCTCCCACATGCACACCCAGATTTTTGTCACTGCCAAGAGAAGCTTCGCTAGGAATCTTCCACAGCACCGTGCAGGCCCGGCTACCCTCCCCTTCCTCTACACCTGCTCCTCAGAGTCCCTCCAAGCTCTGGCTGTTTCCCTTCTCATCCCCATCACTTCCAAGTACTTGTCAGCGTCTTTCAACACCCTTCCTTCTTCACTTTTCAGCAACCTTCCCTGCAAAGGTCCACCGGTTTTACTTTTGCTCCTACAAGGAGCCCCTGAAAGAGAAAAATCACAAATTGGCACAAACTCGTGCCGCTAAAAATTTGCGATTTTCAGAGGGTTGGTTACGCTCAGCAACCCGTTACACGGACCCTGGACGGCTCTTCCTCTGCCGCCCTACAGACAATGCTACACCCACCTCAGACCCCCATGCGTCCTCCATCCCTGCATCCTGCAGCCAGGAGTCCTGCACCACATCACAAAATGTCACAAAATGAAAATCTTTTCACAACTTAAGCCCCCTGGGGCCTTCCCTTTGATGGCACCAGTGGCCCTAAAATTCAGTAGGCCGGAGAATCCCCTGGGGAGCCCCCATACCCTCACATTTGGATTCACCAGTTTGGGCCAAATCCCAGAAACATGCATGGCAGCGGATTCTCACAAGTCCACGCATCAAACCTGAAGTTCTTCTCTAGCAAAGGTCTGCAAAGTCCAGGCCTCCAGCCAGATCCAGCCCACTGCCTATTTTTGTATGGCCTACCTGCTAAAAATATACATGTGTGTGTGTTTTATTTTTTAAGGGTTGAAAATAATCACAAAAAGAAAATTGCCTGATGGATTTAAAATTATATGAAACTCTGATGTGATGTGCACTGGATGTCATATGCAATTGATAAATCACTAAATTCTACCCCTGAAACTACTATTACACTATATGTCAACTAATCCGAATTTAAATAATTTTTTAAATATATATTATATAAATATATGTATATATATATTATATATATATATATAACTCAAATTTCAGAAGTGTCCATTAATGAAGTTTCATAAGAATACAGCTGCAGCCAATTATTTACATATTACCTATGGATGCTTTCATGCAATGTCAGAGTTGAGTAGCTGTTGACAGGCTGCAGGGCCAGTGCAACCTAAAATATTTACTGTCTGGCCCTCTACAGAAAAGGTTTGCAGACCCCTGGCCTGCAGGATGAAATGCACACACTCCACCAGAGCCCTTCGGCTTCCTCCTGATGGGACTCCTGCTCTCTTCCCTGGCCCAGACCCCGCAGGCTGCACACAGCAGCCCACCACCCACCTCAGTGGGCTCTCAGTTCCCAGAACAATGCACAAATTCACTCATCCGCTCCTCTGAATTGTTCTTTCTACACACCGTGCCTGATAAATGCCCCTTCATCATCTTGCAAGACCCAGTTTGTGTGCCCCCTCAGCAGCGAGAGGCTCTCTCACAAGCGTAGCTCAGTACCCCCCAATAAAAGCAGAATAGATCTTTCCCTTCCTTCTGCTTCCTCTATGCCTGATTAATTTGCATCCCAGTTAGCTGTGTGCAGCAGTGGTTCACAGACTTTGGCGGGGTTCACTAAACCAACCCCCGGGGCAGCAGATGAGGCACTAGACAGAGGATGACCATTTCTAACTAGCGTCCGGGCTGCTACTGCTGGCCCAGGCACTACGTGTGAGCAACAACTGGTGTATCTGTCCCTGCCTCACCCAGCAAGACTTTGAGGATGGGCCCTATTTTATTCCTGTTTAAATCATCACAACCTAACGCTCCCCAAGGAATTCTTGAGGAGCACCACAGAAACTCAATACTTGTTTGCAGCCTAATCCAATTACTTTTCTCCTGCTAGCCAATCATTTTCAAAATCAGACAATGAAGGGGAGATTCTACTGGGCTTATGTTCTATGGCCTGCCATATGCCCAACCCATCCTGAAGTGGGATGAACTGGAAAGCCCCAAGGCAAAGAGCAGATTGTTCAAGTCAGAAACCCAAGGGTACAGCCTGGAGGCAGCATCAACGGAAGGGTCCAGTTAGGCAAAGAACCCTTCCCTCTACAAAGGCTGATCTGCTGTCCTTAAAAACGAGCTTTAAGGGCAGCCCCGGTGGCCTCAGCGGTTTACCGCCGCCTTTGGCCCAGGGTGTGATCCTGCAGACCCGGAATCGAGTACCATGTTGGGCTCCCTGCATGGGACTCGATTCTGCCTGTGTCTCTGCATTTCTCTCTCTCTCTCTCTCATGAATAGATAAATAAATAATTTTAAAATATTTTTAAATAAATATATAAATAAATAAACAATAAAAACCAGCTTTAAGTATATTGAAGTTTGATAATGCACATCATTACCACTGGCACATTTGTTACTAATGATACATATTTATTAAGTACCTACTATGTCCTTGGAATACAAGGAGGGGAGGGATAAAATCTCTACTTCAAGGAGACTTTAAATGAGTTTGAAATTCAGCATACAAACACAGCAAGATAATTAACAATCCAAGGTCATGTTTACCAAGTGTCAAAAGTAAACCTGTCAAAGCTAAATAGTAAATTCTACAGGAATCCAACAAGTCCTGTGGTTTTCCCTTCTCTGTTCCACCAGAGCACCACCTACAAACTTCTGCTAGCACCTGCACAAGTCGGTGAGTACCCACTACTTGTTCATTATATGGGGCCTTTGTCTCCTCTGATGGTCTACAAGCTCTTCCAAAACAGGGACTTGGATTTTTCTGATCCTTGTATTTCTACTACCTGGCCAGGTTCGTGGCACTAAGAGCATTAAATAAATATTTAATTGATTGAATAATGAGGGTGGAACATGAGCTGAGCTTTTAGCCAAGGGCAAGATTTAGGTAGGAAGAAACACGAAGGGGCAGCCCGGGTGGCTCAGCAGTTTAGCGCCGCCTTCAGTCCGGGGCATGATTCCAGAGACCCAGGATCGAGTCGCAAGTCAGGGTCCCTGCGTGGAGCCTGCTTCTCCCTCTGCCTGTGTCTCTGCCTCTCTCTTTCTCTCTGTGTCTTTCATGAATAAATAAATAAAATCTTTAAAATAAATACTAATTTCCTTAAAAAAAAAAAAAAGAAGAAGAAGAAACATGAAGGTTGGGCTTTCTAAGGATGGACAAAGGAGCCAACCACTGACCAAAAGGTCTAGGCAATTAAAGAAACCATGAGGTCAGAGGCCCCAATGGAATCATCAAAACTCACTACTGGTATCACCATTAGTGAAGAATGACAGGTCTTGAGAGCTGGTCTTCGTTCACCCAGCCTTTCAAACTGTAATACAAGCTTGCATTAATTGTCCTCAATCTTTGCTGCTTTAATCTCAAAATCATTTCCTGAGTTCTTATGTCCTGGTCTGTTTTTCCCTTGCTCCTTTTTCTGATCAGGTTGCGGGGGCAAAAATGAGACCCAGACAAGGAATCCTAATTCAACAATGAATTGATACTTTATGCGAAAAAACAAAAGTTCAGGGTGCCGGTGGGTAAAAACAGCCTTGGCACCCAGAGCTTCCCCCACCCCATTTCAACTGGAAATTCCTTAAAGCCAGCAAACTGGCTTCCACAACTGGCTTTCTCAGCTTCCACAACTCCTAGTATATGACCACATACCACGTAAATTAAGAACGTCAGCAATATGCATCCATCTCCATCTCCGTGGCTAAATCAGTCTTGCAAACTTCCTAGGTGATGGTTAAAGGCAGATGGTGACACAAACCACAACCAAAACCAACTCGAGAGGGCATGAGCTGATGGCTTAAACAATAAGACAAAACACATCCTTTGTTCCCTGATTCACTCTAAAAGGGAAAGAAAAGTGCTTACCTCATTTATCCTGGGTAAGTGAAGCTTTATATCTGAATAATCCTACTAGTGGCCAGAACTCCGTACTTGCTAGAGATACAGGAACCTGCTGTTTTAGAAATGCAACTTCCAACAAACTCATCTGTGAGGCACCTGTGGGGGTTCCTATGTCATCCTTCATTTCCCACACTCTGCATCTGAATTCTGTGCTCTACTCACTTCTAATTAAATAAGATGATCTTACAGTTAACATCTTTAGGAAGATGTCAGACTAGTAAAATCCTTGGAAATTAAAACCATAGACTTTTCCTCACAATCACACACAAGCTTCTACCAGGAGTTAACAGAACAGACAAACAGAAGAGGCAAATGAAAAATAAGAAAAGGGTTCTTCACTCACGTAGCAGAATGCTCAGTGGACATTTCAGTTTTTGCAAATAATAAACTACTTGACATGGGGACACCCAGAAGCCAAAGACATCCTCAGAAGTGCATTCCATTCATAAATTACAAATATAGGAGCACCTGGGCGGCTCAGTGGTTGAGCATCTGCCTTTGGCTCAGGTCCTAATCCTGGGGTCCTGGGATGGAGTCCTGCATCAGGCTCCCCGCAGGGAGCCTGCTTCTCCCTCTGCCTATGTCTCTGTCTCTCTCTGTGTCTCTCATGAATAAATAAAATCTTTTTTAAAAATTACAAATATACACATGAAATGTTAAGATGGGCGAGAAAAGATTCAATGCCTTCAAGTGGCATGTGAAGAGCTACTTGAGTAACCTGAAGTACATGTGTCATCATGTTTAGCATATCGAAGGCCAGGAACAAGTCACTCTTTAATGGGACAGAAGCAAACATTTATTAAGGACTGTGCTCTTGTCCTTGGATTGTCCTCCAGATCTGGCTCTATCTTTCTCTTCCAAGTTCTGTGCTGGGGGGTGGCACGGGGTGGGGTGGAGCCCCTACAGACTGCATCACCAGGACACCCCAGGCCAGCCACACTTGGGTGGGGTCTGACCACCAAGAGAGAACAGGCAAGAGCTGGAAGGGCTGCAGATGAAGAGGAGAAGCACTGAGGTTCTCTCTCTGCTTCCCAACTACATCCCAGAAGGGCCTGGATGCAGCTCTCACTGGGCCATGGCAACAGCACATCTTCCCCTGTCCTCTTGCTAGTCCAGGTTTTGGTATCTGAACGCCCCCTAAATTCTGCCTACATCCATCCCTCTAGTTCATTAAAGCTTCTTCATTGCAACCTGTTGAGTTAAATTATTTTTCCTGCTGGGGCCCTGCCTGAGTGCAGAACCTTTCTGATGTCGGGCATTTTCTATCTACCTAAAATTCCTAAACTCCAAAATGTAGATCTGATTTTACCCATGAGGACACTGGGGCTCTTAGAGGCCAGTGGTCACAGAAGCAGTCACCAAAGAAGTTTGCTGGCAGAGCAGGTCAAGTCTGACATCTAAGACTTTAAAAGGCCTTGAAAGTGTGAGGGGAAAAAAACACACCAAGCTTCCAAATTCTCAAGCCACAATTTAGCCTCAAACCACATTACTTATGGTTTGGGATTTGCCCCAGGCCTTAAATAAACAAGCAGGGTCATTGCCCTAGACTTGCTTCTTCTACCAAAAGCCACTCAGATGTGACCCTGTGGGAGGGTGCTGGGACCACCCTAAGATCCACAAGATAACAGGGCTCCTTCCTTGCCCATTGCTCATATCTGTCCTTCAATTTATTCCAGAAATTCCTTTCTCCCAGCCTTAAACATCCTTAAGGCTCTTTGATTTTTTTTTTTATAAATTATTTGTTTTTATTTATTCATGAGAGACACAGAGAGAGGCAGAGACATAGGCAGAGGGAGAAGTAGGCTCCCTTGTAGGGAGCCTGATGAGGGGACCCAACCCTTGCACCCGGGATCACGCCCTGAGCCAAAGGCAGACGCCCAACCGCTGAGCCACCCAGGCATCCCATTTCTTTAGAAATTAAAAACAGGGTCCCTGAGACAGAAATCCAGAAGATTGGGGATGGAGGTGGATGCAGTGAAGAAAGTACTCAATAACATCGTACTAGCACTTCCCAGTTGTAACTTGTCAAGGTCTCCTAACTATCCCTTTCCACGCAAAAAGCCTCCCTGGACTCCTCTCTCCAGCAATGCCAAATAACTTAAAACAGAAACTGCAATTAAAATAAATTCTGATGGGGGTGGGGCTGGGGCTGAAGGGGTAAGTACAAAACACACTCCCCTTAAGGAAATTCAGCTGGGAGTTACAGTAATTTCAGGACAAAAGAATTCGCTAGCCTCTCCACCTCTGCCCCAGTCCCTGGGTCTCTCTCATCCTCACTACAAATTACAAAAGCACCAGTTAGCATCTGGTACCTCTCCCAATATGTTAACTTTCTGGATTTTCAACTGATGAGAA
Source organism: Canis lupus familiaris (assembly GCF_011100685.1). Lineage (NCBI taxonomy): Eukaryota > Metazoa > Chordata > Mammalia > Carnivora > Canidae > Canis > Canis lupus. The sequence goes on from NC_049256.1 coordinate 20,237,605, forward strand.
GGCAACTACCAGGAGGAGGTGGAGCTCTGAATCAGATCCTTGGAGGGAGCCAGGTGGATGGGTGGCTTAGTAAACAGTATCTGAGTAAGGCAAACAGCCAGATCTCACTTCCTCATTGCAGAAGGAATGTGAGTGGTGAAGGCAGCAGGTATACTCCCGTTTGGGGGGAAAAAAAGATCACTAGTAAAAAGCAAAGAAAGAAACCTGGAGCAAAACTCAGTATGATACCGAAAAGGAATGTAATGGGCCCTCCTCCACCACTCCCCATTCCACGAAGTCAACACGTATTTATTGACTCACTATGAAATACACAGCAGCACTAGCTTGCAGCACCTAAAGAGAAAAGAAAATGAGTAAGACAGCCTCAACCCTCAGGCAGGTTTCATGTTCAGGAATTACTGTTCTTTACTGTCATTCTCAGTTTTAATAGGAGCAGACAATTCCTGGACGGTCCAAGTACCTTCCACGAGCCTCTCTTCTCACACTAATGTAACTCACCCAGGAGCCTGGGACCTCAAGGATAAACCCACTGAATAAAGTAAAGCCCCTCAGGAAACCACAGGGTCCTTGTGTAATTCCTCCCTGTGGAGGTCATACGTGGTACAAAATAACTGTCACCCTGATGTGACACTGGTTTCACCGCCCAAGTCTAAAACCCAGGTCCCCCTGTTCAAGAGCTACAGGCTACCGCCTACAGAGTCATCAGGCTTATCTTTTAAATAGAGATGTCTAGGGGCGCCTGGGTGGCTCCATTGGTTAAGCATGTCTCCGGCTCAGGTCAGGCTCAGATCCTGATCGTGGGGTCCTGGGATCGAGTCCCCGCATGGGCTCCCTGCTCCGCGGGCCGCGGGGAGCCTGCTTCTCCCTCTGCACCCGCTGCTCCTGCTCTCTCGCTGTCTCCTCTCTGTCTCTCTCTCTCTCAAATAAACAAACACTAGAAAAAGGGGGGGGGGGGAAAGTAGAGATATTTAAATTAAAAATAATAAAGACTCGACCACGCTGATAGAAAAAACACTTGATTTATCTATCAAAATACTTTAGAACCTGGTTACAGGAAACGAGGCAACCCAAAACCTCAAAAAGAAAAAAAAAAAAAAAAGCTCATTTGAACCTGTCTGCCAGTTTTGTTGTTTTTTTTTTTTTTTTTTTTTTTTTCTTCTACACTTGCAGGACAAAAACATCAAGCCGGGCGGGGGGGGGGGGGAGAAGCAAAAAAAAAAAAAAGCCCACCTGTGGAGCGTGTGCAGCGGTGAAACCCGCTCTGGGGCGGGGAGGAGCGTCGGGGGCGCAGGGGTCCCGCGCCCGCCCCCGCCCGCCCCCGCCCCGGCCGCGCGCTTACCTGGTCCAGCGGGAGGCCCAGGAGCTCGCTGAGCGCGTGCAGGCAGGTGGAGCCCGTGGTGCGCTGCGAGCGGCTGGACGGCGGCCGCGCTGCCATCCCGCATCTTCGGGAGGCGGCTGCCCCCGCCCGCCCCGCTCGCCGTGCCCCAGCCGAGGGCCCGCGCGCCGCCGCCTCCCTCCCGGGGACGAGCCACCAGGCCGGGGCCGCGACGGCCGCGAAGTCCCGGGGCGCAGACCTGGCGCGGGCTCCGCGGCCCCGGGGCGCAGCGGGGGGGGATGGGGGCCGCGGCCGGGCGCGCTCGGCTTCCCGCTGCCCTCCTCTCGCCGCTCATTGGCCGAGCCGCGGGACGGCCCCGGGGGGGGGATGGGGAGGGGGAGGAGGAGGAGGAGGAGGAGGGAAAGTGGGGAAGCGCCGCCCGGCCCGCCCAGCCCTGCGGGAGCCCGCGCCGCGGGGCCGGGGTGAGCGGCTGCAGCGGGGCCTGCGGCCTGGGCCGTCCCCTTCCTCCTCCCGGGCCCGCGGGCCTGCCCCCCCGTGCCCCCCAGCCCCGGTGCCCGCAGCTCCTCAGCGCTCTCCTTCCCAGCCCCTCCCTGGAGGCGTCGCCCAGAGGGTTAACGTGCGGCGGCTGCACCCACGCTCCCTCTCTTCACCCTCCTCTGAGCAAGACGTGGTTTCCTGCACCCCGATCCGCGTCACCCCAGAAGGGCAGAGCGCGGCTGGCTGGCTTCTGATCACTTCCTCCCATCCCTCCGGATTGAGATTGTTTGACCTCTGGACGAAACGGGTGCACGGGTGCATCCCGATACACTCTTTTCAGTGCGCGGGTTCTCAAAGGGGAAGCGCTTGCTCTCTGTCCCCAGGCGCAGACAAATGTATCACCGGCACTCGGGAGAACTGTTTCACTTGATCCGTGGGTTTCCAGAGTCATGAGAGTCTTGCAGATTCTTCCCAGGAATTGCTGTGTGCCCGCTGATGAAGAAAGCTTTCAGGAAAGTAGTGCCCTGAACTGATGGGCAGAAGACCAGGGGAAAGGGAGCCCACGGGAGCCCGCAGGATTCGTGGGAAAACCGAGCCCAAAGCTTTTGCATCAGCAGTTTACCTGGGAGATGTTACTGAACCGAGGAGAATCCAAAGAGGTGGGCAGTGACGTCCAGGCAGACCTTATATGGTGATCAGTGTGGCCTCTGGCTTCACATGCACTTGCAGGCCTGCCAGATAACTGGTAACAACTTCCCCTCCACAGCCCAGCATGCAGTTTTGCCTTCTGGAGGCGTTCCATCACCAAGGGGCTGCCCTGAATTTTACATCACCAGGCCAGAATCCCTCAACCAATGTTCCCTCACCAATGGAAGGAAAGGAAAGGAAAAAGGAAAAAGGAAAGGAAAAGAAAGAAAAGAAGAGAAAGAGAGAAAAAGAAAAGAAAAGAAAAGGTCCCTACTCCCACTGCCGGTCCCCATGGAGCTGTTCTAGGAGGCCACCAACAGCGGATGACAATCTCTGCTTGACCCTTACCACACCCACATTCACACTCACACAGGCATAGGATTGCCCATCAGCTAGGCTAAGACAGGCTCATGAGATCTCACATAGTTCTGAAAACTGAGGAGAACTGAAGCAGTGCTCCTCTTACCTGGAGCAGAATGGCAGCCAAGTGAAACGTCTGAGGGCAGGAGGGGCTTGAAATCATTGCGTGGGGAAAAAAAACTAAGGCACCTATATGGCAGACAGTTAAGCATGTGACTCTTGGTTCCGGCTCAGGCTTGGGTCCTGATCTCAAGGTTGTGTGACCTCAAGGTGGACCTCTAGCTCCACGCTCAGCACCATCTGCTTGGGATTTTCTCTCCCTCTGTTCCTCCTCTCCATGCTTAGGCTCACACTCGCATTCTCTCCCTCTCTCCCTCTCTCTCTCTTTCAAAAAATCAGCACTTAGATGTGAACTCCCAGGAAAAGTAGGCCAACTTGGGGGCGAATTCATGAAGGAAGTACTCAACCACTCAGAATCTTCTACAAACAAATCTATGCTCTTCAGACACACACACACACAAAAAAATGGTCTTCACATTGTCATAGATGTGAAAAGAGAAGAATAGCCCTCCACAGATTTCCTTCTGCTCAATAAAACAGGTTCCAATCTTCTTTAAAATTTTCCCTTTAGGGACTCCTCAGTGGCTCAGCAGTTGGGCTTTGGCTCAGAGTGTGATCCTGGACTCCCTAGATTGAGTCCCACATCAGGTTCCCTGCATGGAGCCTGCTTCTCCCTCTACCTATGTCTCTGCCTCTCTCTCGCTCTGTGTCTCTCATTAATAAATAAATTAAATCTTTGAAATAAAATAAAATAAATAAAAAAATAAAATTTCCCCTTTATTTTTTTTTAATTTTCCCTTTAAAACAAAGTAACTATGCTTAGATCCTGAAAACAAAATGTCAGAGAACTTAAATCTTAATAGTTCTGTCCTATTGATACTATAGTACAATTAATGCTAAAAAGAACTGTCAGATGGGGCACCTGGGTGGCTCAGTGGCTAATTGTCTGCCTTTGGCTCAGGTCACGTATCCTGCATGAGGCTCCCCACAGGGAGCCTGCTTCTCCCTCTGCCTATGCCTCTGCCTCTCTCTGTGTGTCTCTCATGAATAAATAAATAAAATCTTTTTTAAAAATCTAAAAAAGGAAAAGAACTATCAGATGGTACAATATCCAGCGAATGAAACAGTTCCACTACAGATTAATTAAATGGGCTTCTGAAGGATGGGCTAGGATTCTAAGGTCCATAAGAACTCCACCATGGACACATCACTCTCTTTTCCTTCACATTTATCTCTGTTCACATCCCTTGTCAACTGTAGATTCATAATAATTATTATTATATAGTAGCTATAACTTTACAAGAGTTGTTCCAATAGCCCATGAGGTAGTTACTATAATTTCTATTCTATAGATCAGAAAACTGGAGTTTAGAAAGTTAAGTATCATGGTTGGTTTGGGGGGTGAAGACAAAGCATATCTGATTCCAGAGCCTGGGTTCTCAGTCATTATGCCACATTGCCTCCTCTAAAACAAAGCATTTCTCTATCAAAAGACCCACTCACACATGTGACACGGGCCTATCATTCCTGTGGACGGGAATTACATTTATTGTTCAAAAATGAGGTGGCAGTGGTGATGCTACAGGCGCTCTGTCTTGCCTGTTTTCTTTTTCATTCTTCTTCCTTTTAAGTAAGCTCCACACCCAGAGTGGAGCCCAGTGCAGGACTTGAACTCACCACCCTGAGATCAAGACCTGAACTGAGATCAAGAATCAGACACTTAACCAACGGGGCCAGCCAGGGGCCCCTGTCTTGCCTGTTTTCTATCTGCAATAGAATGACTCTTGATATCAAGGACCAGTCATTTAATCTCCCTTACAGAACCATGCTCAGGTTGTGAACTCATCCAGAAGATCCAGTGCTCATCCTGATGACTGGTTTAAAATGAAAGGCCAGACAAAAAAAAAAAAAAACTGGAAAAAAATCCTGGCATGTTTTAGGAAGGCAGCATGATCCTATGGACTGATACAACTCAAGACCAGTCACATGCACTCCCCAAAACAGCCAAAGATACGCAAACAACAAAACTGAATTAAAACAGTCCTCAAAGTTTACAAAAGTGTAACCCAACCCCTCGAGAAGGTAAATTCTAATAATCCATTTAGAAGAGATTCAACCAAAGATAATCACCAACCAAGCCACATTAACACCATCTACAGTGATTTAACCCATGAAAAAATATTAAGATTGCAATCTTAATAATTCTATATCATATGCACAAAGTATATTCATTTATATCATCCTTTCTGATCCTCCCAAAAAATTTATGAAGTTGGAAGGGTAGGCAATATCATTTTTATTGTTATGCCACCACCATCCTCTCCATTTTTTTCCATAATACTCATTTCTGGTAATTGGCAGGTAGTTTATACAGCTAATAAACAGCAAAAGGAGGATTCAAACTTGAGTATTCCATTGTTGTTTTTATTATACAGAACTCTTTTTATTATACAAGGAGTCCACCTTCAGGAAAACAGCAGAAATTGTTGCCTGCATAGGACATTAAACTCCACACTTAACATTTGAGAACTGATCCCAAGAATGGTCTAAAACGACCCACCATGGATATCACTCTGGCTTTGTGAGCACATTCTTTAAACATCATCCATGAAACCTTAAGGAATTTAGATTTTTGCTATCAGTGTCCCATTTTCTTCACATTTTAGCTCAATCTGTTCACGCTCAGAAGATATTTTACCACCTACCTGCCTAGCATCTTTTCCGAGCTTGAGATCACAGTGAAACATTGTTTTTATATGTGTACATATTCAGAAAATGAAGAAATGAATAGACCTGAGTTCCTACCAAATTTAGCTATTACTGTTGAGTATTAGCATTTTCCCCTAAAGATACCATACCATTTAGTCCATTCAGGATAAATCAGCACACATCATCTCATTGTGCTAACCTATGTATAATCAAGGAAATGTTTCATTTGTCTAAAGATGAAAGAACCCAAAATAATACCCCAACCTCTGAAAGAAACCAGTTATGAGAAATACAAAGCAGAAATTAATCACTGAAAATGGATTGCAGGAATAAAGTCGGCTAACACAACTCCATGAACTAAAAATACTCAGAACGATATTTACAACTGTGATTTTATAGAACTTCCGAATCTAAAAAAAAAAAAAAAAACAAAAACAAAACAAAAAAAAAACTTCCGAATCTCAGGACTAGAGCCTAAAACTTAGAAGAACAGATTAATTAACAAATTAATTAACTCTACTTAGCTAAAGCTTCCCCTTTACAAGCTGACATTTTATTTTTAACTTTCGTCTTTGGGGAATAAGAGCTTCCCAGAGTGTGTCCCTGCATACTTAACTGGGGTGAGTGCTCACGACTGAATTTTTATTAGTGAGTCAGGCATTATGGGGAATTAGAATATGTCCTGCAATTCAACATCTCGGGAGTCCACTAATGTGCCAAAAGTTTGTCCTTGCCCTGAAATGATGCCCCAAAAGCTAAGCTTTCTCAATTTGTGTCTGTTTCCTAGTTTTTCTTTTCTTTTTTTTTCTAAAGATTTATTCATTTATTTATTCATGAGAGACACAGAGAGAGGCAGAGCCATAGGCAGAGGGAGAAGCAGGCTCCCTGTGGGGACCTTGATGCGAGACTCGATCCCAGGGCCCCAGAATCACAACCTGAGCCAAAGACAGATGCTCAACCACTGAGCCACCCAGGTGCCCCTGTTTCCTAGTTTTTCAATCTCCTCTTCTGCTCTCCTATTTCAGGTGTCACTGCCTTGCCTCACATTTTGGTTCTCCTATGATCTGGGGAACTCCATAGATTGTCTTCACCAGACTTTGGCTTTAGTGTCTAAGGAGTTCTTGAAGAAGCGAAGTATTTCGATTTTAAGTAAACTCCATACTGTCTATCTTAGATATTCAGAGACTTTTTCCTGCCTCTTACTTCCTGCTTCTTTGGCTGTGTTCCAAATACTTACTCTTGCCAAAGAAGCGTTCTGTGAATAATAAAGTGTGATTGAAGATAATACTTGAAAGTATAGAGATAGGCAGAAACCTATCTGCTTATGCTGCCAGGATTCTCTGGTTGGCTGCAGTGGAAAAAAAAAAAAAAAAGAGCAGGGTAGGGTCTTGTCTGATGGTCTGGAGCCGTTGGTCTGATGGAGTGGGGGCCGAGCTGACATGCTGTGTGGCTGCCAAGGCCACCATCATCTTAGGCTTCAGAGAACTGCACAGCATGAACTCTTTAGCCCAGTCCTTATATTTGTCTTGGAGATCCCTTGGAACATTTCTCAGATCTTGTATTTTTCACCCTTTTCACTTTCTTTTTTTTTTTTTTTTTAAGATTATTTATTCATTTATTTGAGAGAAAGAGCGAAGGCATGAGTAGGGAAAGGACCAGAGGGAGAAGGAGAAGCAGGCCCCCTGCTGAGCAGGGAGCCCAACATGGGGCTCAATCCCAGGACCCTGACATCGTGACCTGAGCCAAAGGCAGATGCCTAACTGAGCCACCCAGGTGCCTCCTTCACTCTCCATTTTGCACCTGACCCAGTGATAGTGCCAGGCACAATCACTTTTTTAATTTAATTTTTTTGGATGGATGGATAGATGAATGGATAGATGATTCCCTAGCAATCAGTACAACCAACAGGACTCATGACTGTCTCTTTCTCTATAATTCAAGTCCTCATGACCCATCTTGTTTGGAGCCTATGCAGCCTTTGATCAGCACATCAGGCTGGCCAGCCCTAAATGCTGAGTGCACAGTGAAGTCTGTTATTTATAGGACTGAAGTAAGTATTGGCCCCTATTCCCTTGGCTCTGTATCCCTAATATGCCATTTCTGTAGCTTTCATACGTTTCTAACCATTTTTCAATCATTCTTGGTCAATTCTCAGAGTATCCTGTAAAACAAGCTTAGATTTTTCACAAAAATACTACTCATGACAGTTGTCAATCTTCAAGAAAGGCCCATCAAGCTTAGTGGACCACAGGATGTTTTTTGTGTATTTGATGTATCCTTCAGAATTAGCATTCTCCAGATTCACTTGCGGAAACAGTGCTTTCCCTTGTGAAGATTGATTCAACACTCAGCAAATATTTATTAAGGAGCCATTATTTATAAAGAATCATTCTAGGTACTTAGAATACACATCAACGATAAACAGACAAAAATCACTCCCCCAATGGAGCTTCCACTCCAATAGGGGAAGACATAAAAAATATAAAAAAGATAATATTAAAATGCCAGAAGATGAGAAATACATAGAATAAAAGAAAAGTACAGCAGCGTAAACAGTGTACGTACATTGCAGGGTTCAGTAGGGCAGTCAGGGTAGGCTGCATTGAGAAAGTCACATTTGAACAAAGACTTGAAGGAAGCTGAGGATTTCTGGGCACAGAACATTCCAAAAAGAGGAACTGTCTAGAGCAAAGACCCTAAGATAGGAATAGGCCTGGCAGGGTGGAGAAATGTCAGATTGGCCCAGAAGGCTGGAGCAGAGTGAGTAAGGGGAGAGAGAAAGCAGATAGGCCAACAAGGTGTGGGGAACAGGCTCTAGGGATCTTGGAAGTTATAACAATTTTAAAAAATTGAAATTAAGGATGCCTCGGTGGCTCAGTGGTTGAGCATCTGCCTTTGGCTCAGGGCATGATCCCAGGGTCCTGGGACTGAGTTCTGAAATGGGCTCCCCTCAGAAAGCCTGCTTCTCCCTCTGCCTATGTCTCTGCTTCTCTCTCTGTCTCTTATGATTATTATTTTTTAATTTAATTTTTTACCTTAAAACTTCTTTATTACATTCAATCAAATATTATCAATGACATTTATAAGGAGTAACAAAAGAACAGTAAAGCTGCATTTGAATAAAACATCTCAATTCTAATTCCAAACCTTAATCAGAAAAAAACATATTTTAGCACAATAATAATCCATTAAATACACATCATCGTAAGGCTGTTTCTGTTATGAAAACACTCATCAATGTTAAGAAAAGCTATTCAGCTGATACTGGAAAGCAAATTTCTCTTAAAAACAATTGGACGTTATCATTGCAATATTGTAGATTTTTTAAAAGTTGTAGATATATACTTGGAGATAAAATGATCAAATATATTTCCTGAAGCTCTTTTAATAGATTGTAAATGCTAAATAAACATTTTAAGAAATCATTCTTAATCATAATCATTCTCTTTTTCCCCTCTCTCTAGCCCTGGTAACTACCACTTTACTTCTGTTTCTGTGAAGTTGACTACATTAGATATTTCATATAAGTGCGATCATTCAGTGTTTGTCTTGTGGTTACTGGCTTATTTCATATGGCATAATGTCCTCAAGATTCATGCATGTAATAGCATGCAACAGGATTTCCTTCCTTTTTAAGGTTGAACGATATTCTATGTATAGACCACATTTTATCTTTTCATCCATCAAGAGACACTTGTTTCCACCTTTTTTGCTATTGTGAATACTGCTGCTATGAAAATGGGTGCGAAAATAGTCTTTGAGACCCTGCTTTCAATTTTTTTGTGTATATATCCAGAAGTAGAATTACTGAATCATTTAATAATCCTATGTTTTACTTTTTGAAGAATCATACTCTGTTCCATAGTAGCTGTGCCATTTTACATTCCCACCAATGGCACACAAGGCTTCCAATTCTACACATCCTTGCCAACACCTATTATTTTCCATAATTTTTAAAAATAGTATTCATCCAAATGGGTATAAGGTAATATCCCTCATTGTGGTTTTGTTTGTTTGTTAAGATTTTATTTATTTATTCATGAGAGAAACAGAGAGAGAGAGAGAGAGAGAGAGAGGCAGAGACACGGGGCAGAGGGAGAAGCAGGCTCCATGCAGCGAGCCCGATGTGAAGCTTGATCCCAGGACTCCAGGATCACACCCTGAGCCAAAGACAGGCGCTAAACCGCTGAGCCACCCAGGCATCTCACTCTCATTGTGGTTTTGATTTGCATTTCTCTGATGATGAGTGATATTGAACATCTTTTGAGGTGGTTTTTGGCCATCTGGATGTCTTCTTTAGAGAAATGGCTATTGTTTGGGCTTTTTGTTGTGAAGTGGTAGGCATTCTCTATATATTGTAGATATTAATCTCTTCCTTGTCAGATATTTGCAATTATTTTCTCCTGATCCATAGGTTGCTTTTTCACTTTGTTGATTGTGTCCTTTGATAAAAGTGTTTAAGTTTAATTTAATTCCACTTATCTCTTTATACTTTGTTGCTTGTGCTTTTGGTACTGTATCCAAGAAAATGTTCCCAAATTTAATATCATTAAGTTTTCCCCTGTTTCCTACTAGGAGTTTTTAAGTTTTAGGCCTTATGTTTGAGTCAGCAATTCATTTGGAATTAATTTTTGGATATGGTGTAAGATATGGTCTGACTTCATTCTTTTGCATGTGAGTATCCAGTTTTCCCAACACCATTCAGTGAAGAGACTGTCATTTCCCCATTGAATGGTCTTGACGCCCATGTGGAAGATCATTTAACCATATATCCAAGGATGTATCTAAATTCCTTTATTTTTAATGTAAAACTATTGAACTATCATTTTGCTAAGTTTTTTAAAATCTATCCCATAAAAGGGCTTATTATTTTCCTACATAAAGACAGTTCTCTCCCTAGATGAATTCTCTTGTCTGCTATGAAAATTATACATTTTTTCTCAACTGTCACACTGCGTGAACCAGACTAAGACCATCTTGGAAAATCAGCTATGATGGTCTTTCTGTGACCTGAAACCATCTTGAGCCCAGCCCCCCACCACACATTCTTTTTGTTTAACCACAACCTTACATACTTCCTGGAGGCATAATGTCCTTGATCTGCCTTGGAGATATGACTATGACACACACCTATTCTCAAACATTCTCCTTCTGGGTGATCGCCAGCATGTATTCCCAGCCTCGAGGACTATACAAGCAGATCTTAGCAGGAGGTGGGGTTGCAAAGACCTATTCCTGTTGCACCATTCCAAGACATACTTCTGTCTCTAAGTCCCCCTAATAAGCCATTTCTCATCAAGCTGGATGTAAGGAACCTTTCCTTCAGTCTTCTAGCTCCTTTGGCCTTTGGAGGTCATTTTGCACATAGCTCCCTTTCACAGAACACACACCTGTTAATGCAGATGGGCCAGATCCAAGGACCCAGAGGGGGCCCTGTAGGACCAACTGAGAAGATTCTTGGCTTTGCCCAGGATGGAAATTAAGGCCAGGACAGCAAGAAGTGAAAGAGTTTATTGGAGGTATAGAGAGAATGCAGGTACAGAGTGTCTGGGAGACTCAGAAAGGAAAGAAGGGAATCCTATGTTTGTTCTGGGCCTGGAAGTTTCTACTGAGGACAGTAGTTTGGTGTGTGTCTCCTCAGGCATCTGGGTACCAGTTAGAACAAAAACAGAGGCCCAAGTCTTGTTTCTTGGAGCCAGGGTCCTTGGTGTCAAAACGTCCCAGTACAAGTGGCCTAGAATATGCATCTGAGAGCTTTATCTGGTTATTCTCACCTGCTCCTTCCTTAGATGTTATCTATTTTAAAGAAATCATTAACTTTTTGTCCCTTACAAGGAGGATATACACTATTTACATTATGAAGCATGTGTGAAGTGGGGTAAGGTGTAGGTCCTAGGAAGAATAGAAGCAGGAAAAGGAGCAAAAAGCAGATTTGTATCGAGTCCTTCAGCTTCCCTCTCTCACTATGAACCCAATCTTCCTGGGCTGCAGTTTCCCCGTGTGTGTGTGTGTGTGTGTGTGTGTGTGTGTGTGTTTGTGTTTGTGTGTGTGAGAGAGAGAGAGAGAGACAGAGAGACAGAGATAAAACTGCCTGCAAATGTCACAGATTTCTTAAACTATATTTATTAAAATACATATCATATGTATAAGTGTTATTATATATGTAATTTAAATTGAAATAGCCAAGTAAAACAGGTATGAATGTTCCTTCAACCCATTTTAAGAAACAGAACATCAGGAATACCATCAATAGTGCTCTTCTAATGGAGACTCACCTTCCCACCCCTGGGTACATAAGCACCTACCAGTTTCAGGAAGTCTGTTTCTAGATACCCAAATTACATATATATTCTTCCTAAAGCCAGTTTGGCTAAGAATTCTCGAATTCACAATAATCTTTCCACTTAACCAGAGGACCCCTTGCAAATCTCACAGTGGACCACCATCCTGGAGTGGAAACCTTCTCATCTCCAGATGACCAGGTCTCCTGAAGGATTAAGCATGGTACTGCCAACCCACAGAGCTTGCGTTGTTTCCCATTTTATATACATTTCTGTTAAGAGTAAAGCATGAGTCTGAGAATCGAATATTTCAGCTCCTGTGGAGGTGCTCTGAAATCAGATCAATGGTGATAATAAGAAAAAAAAATGATGATAATAAGGATGGAAGGGTAGCAATGATGATTTTCACCTCTTCTTTCTCTGGCCCATTTTCAAAGATTGCAAAAATTTCTTGAGAAGCCAAAACAAAGAGAACATGGACAAGAAATATTCAACACTCAAAACTTGGGCTTTTTCCCCATATTTTAAAAATAAACATTTATTTTCAGCTATTCTCAATACTCTCTCCTAGAGTATGTCATTTGCTGGAAATAAAAATATCTTGATCAACTAAAGAAACAGAATGATTCTGATTGTTTTCAATGTAACTGGAATGTTTTCTGGGACTGCCAACATTTCAGTTTAACTTTGGGTAAAAACCAAAGATAAAACTTTTATTTTGTTCCATTTTGATATACAGCACTCAATGGAGTAATTAAAAACTATTTTAATGATTATATTTTGAATTTTTTGTAATTATGGAGATTCCTCATCTTATTTCATCCTATAAGATGCCTATAATTTCTATCTCCTTTTTTTTTTTTAAGCAATCTCTACACCCATCATGGGGCTTGATCAAGAGATCAAGAGTCCCATGCTCCACTGACTGAGCCAGCCAGGTATCCCTCTATCTTCTATTAATAAAAATTTTTAAATTAACTGTTAGTCCTTCCATTTCTTACCAGTAGAAATCTTTTTCTTCATTAAAAGCATAGAAATCAGATAATTATTCTTACAAAGAGATGTATTTCTAATAAATTTTACTTTTTATATTAAATGATTATCAGTATTTATAATATATTTGAGTTTGATCTGTATAATAATAATTATAAAAGATAACTCCAGCGGGGGGGAGGGGAGAGGGAGAGGGAGAAGCAGGCTCCCTGCAAGGAACCTGATGCAGGCTTCATCCCAGGACCCTGAAATGATGACCTGAGCAGAAGGCAGACGCTTAACCAACTGAGCCACTCAGGCACCCTGGATAATTTTTTTTAATCTTATAGCCTTATGCTGTCAAGAAATTAGATGCATGTCAAGAATTACATTTACATGAACTTTGCTTTGGAAAATTTGAAAGGGTAATCAGTAGAGGACTTTCAAGCATACATAAGTATCAGGACGAAGGTTTGTGGAGGAAGTGGAGTAGAAATTTGATTCACAGAGAAAAGGGAAAGATTTACATATATTTTAATATTAAGAGTTTCTTCATGTGTGTTTTAAATGGTTGGTTGGTGACGCTATCAAATACTTTCAATACTTTTAAAAGCAAAATATTACAGTTTTATTTTTAAAATGTCAATATTTACAACATGCTTGAAATTACATTCTTTGCAACTTTTTCAACTTGCAATGGAAAAATTTTTATGTTAAGTTTAAAGTATAGGAGCAAACACATGGTTTTTCAAAAATCTTTTAGGGAAAATGCTAACAAAATATTTGAAAGCCAGTGCCTTAAAAACCCCCGTTCCCCTTCTCAATGCATCACCACTTCACAAAGGTAACAATTATTTGTATTTTATTTTTTAATTTTATAGTTTATATTATTGTTATTATTTATTATTATTATTTTATTTTGAGTATAGTTGAGACACACTATTACATTATCTTCAGGGGTACAACAGGTGATTCAACAACTATATGCTTTCTGCTGTACTTGTAAATTTTTCTTTTTTATACTACGTGTCCTGTTTGCTGCAATTTATTCTTAAAATTGATTTATCATCTTATATATGTCAACCTTTTACATTTTTATTATTAATTTATTTGTACATGGCTTCTTTTGAGTTTTCTATGTAGAAAATCATATCATCTTTAAGGTTTTTTTTAAAGATTTTATTTATTTATTTGACAGAGAAAGAGCTAGAGAGCACAAGCCGGGGGAGGGACAGGCAGAGGGAGAAGCAGGCTCCCCACTGAGCAGGGGGCTCAATGTGGGACTCGACTCCAGGACCTTGGAGATCATGACCCGAGCTGAAGACAGATGCTTAACTAACTGAGCCACCCAGGCGCCCCTCATATCATCTTCTTTAAAAAGTTAATTTATTCCCTCCTTTCTCATTGTTCTATTTCCATTTCTTATTTTCATCCTACTGAGTAGGCTAGAACCTCCCAGTACTTTCATATGGAGTTTGATAAGACATAGTCCTTCTCTAAGAAGTTAGAGGAAGGGAAGTTAGCATATCAATATGATACAGTATGATGGGACATACAGATAGTTTATATAAAGTATAACTAAATGAGACCACATTTAATTTCTCCTTGGTAGACAGAGGTCGAGTCCTGGTATGTGCTTACCATTGTAGAATAAAAGTATAAAGTATTTTTTTGCTAATTTAAGTCAATTATATATAAATTCACAAAGTCTTAAGACAGGTAGAACATTGTTTTTGAAGTGAGTAACCTTAAAAAAACCAACAACAATTTTATTCATACGTTCGTTGAATATATATTATAAAATTCTTATCCAAAATTGTCTCAGACCCTACAGATAGAGTGATGCACAGACAAACACAGTCTGCTCTCAGTTATTAACTGGAGGTGGGGGAGGAACTCTGTTTAAACAGTGAAAACACTTTCATGTCAACTGGTTCCTCTAAGAAAATAACCAACATATGGGGCTCATATGTCACCCATGACCAACATGGTAGAAAGAGCATATTACCTAAAAATTTTGCTCACATTGAGTTAAAATCTGCCTTTCTGAAAATCCTAACCACTATTCCTAGTTCTGCCAAAGAAAAGAAAGTGATAAAATAAGTTTTCTCCCAATTGACAGCAATTAAAATTATGTAAAGATCCCCTTTTATCCCCCACCAAGCCTTTTTCTTTCATGTTTAAACTTCTTTTTTTAAAGATATATTTATTTATTTGAGAGACAGAGAGGGCACATGTGTGCATGCACATGTGCAAGCAGTGGGGGAGGGCAAGAATAATACCAAGCTGACCCCAAGCTAAGCCTGGAGCCTGATGGAGGAGGCTCCATCTCACGACCCTGAGATCATGACCTGAGCTGAAACCAAGAGTTGAGTTGGTTGCTCATCCAGGTGCCCCTAAACTTTTATTCTTTCTTCTTCTTCTTTTTTTTTTTTAGGAGAGGGAGGTGAGGAGGGGCAGAGGGAAAGAAGAATCTTAAGTAGGCTCCACACCCAGCACAGAGCCTAACCTGGGGCTCGATCTCACAACCCTGAGATCATAACTTGAGCCAAAATCAAAAGTTGGATGCTTAACTGACTGAGCCGCCCAGGTGCCACTCTTATCTAAACTTCTATTCCTTCAATAATAGTGTGATTTTAAGATCTCATGCCACCCTAGCCCCTCTTCTCCTGAGACCCTATTCTTTGTTCCCATCTCTCTTAAAACATTTCACAAAACTGAAAATAATCTTCCAAATGAGAAATGGCCAGTGCAGTGTAGATGGAAACTATCATCAGCTTTTTCTAGAGGTTGATAATATCCCTGCCATATAGAAGTAAATTTACATTATTTCGTTTGGTTCCTCAGTATAGAACTGAGACCTATGGGCACCCAGGTGGTTAAGTGGTTAAGCATCTACTTTTGGCTCAGGGCATGATTCTGGGGTCTTGGGATCAAGTCCTGCATCGGGTTCCCCACAGGGAGTCTGCTTCTCCTTCTGCCTATGTCTCTGCCTCTCTATCTGTGTCTCTTATGAATAAATAAACTCCTTAAAAAAAAAAAGAACTGAAACCTAATAGTACCTATTTCAGGAAATCAGATATCAACTAAATATGAGTAAAGAATTTCTACTAGGATCCCTTTTTCCAAATGAATAGCTATTAGGCCATGTCTCCCAACCCTATACTTATCAATTGGCTTTTTGATCAAGTTTTCACTGTTTCTTTCTGTTGCAAGTGACAGAAATCCCACTTCGAGTATTCTTACCCAATTAAAACAAACAAAAAACAGGATAGAGATCCACTATCTCACATAAATAATTAGTCAGATAAATGAAAAGTCTGAGCATTCACAATTCAAACACATCTAGATCTAGGGTCTCAATGTCTTCAGGACTGGTCCAGGGTCATACCTAGTCTTTGTATTTCTCTAGGACGGCTCCATTCTTCTGCAACACTCCCCTTAACATGGCAAGATGCCTGCCTGCAGTTCAGGCTAAAATTCCTCCCCTCTCAGGAACGAGAGTGATTCTGGCCTCTTATCCAAAACCCCAGGACTGAGTCTCACTGGCCCACCTCAGGATGGGTCACTTGGTGCCCCCGCCAACCAAGCAAGGTATGCACCACTCTGATTGGCCAGGCCTGTACCACTGCCCATCCATGGAGCGGGGATTGAATTCACTCCTTGCAACCCCCAGGCTGTAAGTGGAATGCTGTGTAAAAGAAAAAAGTGGGGGTTTGGAAGGAAGAGTAATTTTCCAAAAAAAAAAAAAAAATAGGGTTCTCTTTACCAAATGAAGGGGCAATGGAAATCAGACTTTTTGTTTTTTAAGATTTTTTTTTAATTCATGAGAGACACACAAGAGAGGCAGAGACATAGAAGGAGAAGCAGGCTCCCTGCAGGGAGCCTGATGGGAAACTCAATCCGAACACCCCAGGATCATGCTCTGAGCTGAAGGCAGACTCTCAACCACTGAGCTACAAGCATCCTGGGTATCAGACTTTTAATAAAAAGAAATACCCATTTCATCTATAAATTTCTAATATATTTATCCCTGTTGAATTGAACTCATTTTTCTCATTCCAGTGTTATATCCTCATTACTCAAGCCCCTCTGAGTTAATTTTCTAATTGTAAAATGGAGGAAAGAAGAGGTAAAATAATCACTAAAGCGATGCGCCCCTCTTAATTCCCTCATTTTGTGATACATATGTTAAATGACTGGAGGAAGACAAAACCTTAAACTGTATTCTCAACCCGAGGTGCCTGGGTGTCTCAGTCAGTTGAGCATCTGCCTTCGGCTCAGGTCATGATCACGTGGTCCTGGGATCCAATACAGCATCGGGCTCTCTGCTTGGTAGGGAGTTTGCTTCTCACTCTGCCTGCTGCTCCCCCTGCTTGTGTACTGTCTCCCACTCTCTCTGTCAAATAAATAAAATCTTTAAAAATAAATAAATAAAATGTATTCTCAAATGAAAGCAATGATAAAATTAAAATTCTTGTGGCTATGAGGTTTATCAAGTATGCTGACTCCCTGGGAATCCCTAAATTAAATTCTAAAAATCTTCGTTGAGTGCCTACTATCAATTAATCAGCAAGTACTCCTCTAAATGGAAAAAGGCTCTTGGGATGTATTCAAGACAGGAATTCTGATTTCATTATTGCAAATGATCACCAAAAGGGGTGGAGGTTGGAGGTGGGGACCTAAAGAAATCTTTTCAAATTGCAGGCTCTATTTAACTCAGATTTTTAAAAAGATATTCAGGAAAGGTGGAAGGAAGGAAGCAACCAAGCACAAACAAAATATGACATTGACCTATAAGAAATAACAGGAAGTCTAAAATCCAGAATAATTTGAGGCCTGCCTGTGAGATGTGGTATGGGGTAAAGAAAAAAAAAACACAGGCCTTTGAATTCAGACAGAATTGGAGGCAAAGTCCATCTCTATGCTTACTATTTGTTGGTTTCAGGAATGTTAGCAACTTGCTAACCTCTCTATATCCTTACCTATAAAATGGATATAATGATTTTTCTCAAAAGAATGGGATTATATCAAATAAAGCTGCTAGCACCAAGAATCGTTTAGTAGATTCCCCTTCATCATTAATAGGCCTGATCTTTTTTTTTTAATTTTTATTTATTTATGATAGTCACACAGAGAGAGAGAGAGAGAGGCAGAGACACAGGCAGAGGGAGAAGCAGGCCCCATGCACCGGGAGCCCGACGTGGGACTTGATCCCGGGTCTCCAGGATCGCGCCCTGGGCCAAAGGCAGGCGCCAAACCACTGCGCCACCCAGGGATCCCAATAGGCCTGATCTTATGAACATTTTTATCAATCTCTTGTCTGAAATCACAAAGACATGCACTTGATTTCACAAAGGATATGAAACTAAAGAAATAGGAATTGGACGAAAGCCAGAGGTCAGAAAGGTTTCCCACTACCTTGCTACGTGATCTTTGGCACTTGTTAAACATTTGAACCTGGTTCCCCACTCAATAAAATTAAGATGATCTTATTTACCTACACTACAGACTACTGTGAAGAGCTAATTGGATCACTTTTGTGAAAACTAATCTAAACTATAAAGCATTGTATAAATCAGTGGTCACTCAAGGGTGCCACGATTGGATTTGCAAATGGTGCCCTGCACAAAGGGCTGCATTTAAGAGGGCACCATTCACTTCAGAGACATCATGGATCTATACATCTAATGGAACAATTTCCTGACTGTGGCAACAAAGTGGTTGGTGCTGCAAAATTGGTACATTATCATAATTTTCCATCAGAGGAAAGTAAAATGCCTTGAAAAAAGGTAGTCTCTTTTCTGACTTGCACAAAAGCACTTTATAGGTTAGCAGCGTCCATGTGGCTTTTTATTCCAATTAACTCCAAAAGATAGAATAAAACTAGTACATAGGAACTGGGGAGAAGAGTGTAATAACAATCACTTGGAAAACAAAATGAGCGGAATGAGCTCCCTGTTGTTCAGGGTATTCAAGAAAGGCTGACTCACCATGAATGAGGGATCTATCAGAAATCCTAAGCGGCGCATGGGTGGTTCAGTAGATTAAGCCTCCAACTCTTGATTTTTGGGTCAGGTAATGGTCTCAGGGTCCTGAGCTGGAGCCCCATCAGGGAGTCTGCTTCTCTTCTTCTCCCTCTCCCTCTGCCCCTCCTCCCTTCACACTGCTCTCTCAAATAAATATATAAATATTTTAAAAAGAGAGAGAGAAAAGAAATTCCTCGATCAAGTACAAGTTAGAAATGATCATTTGTATAGGAAAGAGAATTCACGTTCACAAAGCATCAGCTATGTGTGTATATTGTGCCAGAAGTGCACAAAAATTATCACCCTGAATCCTGGTAAGAGTCCTTCAAAGTTTTGTCCTTATGCCTGTTTTGAAAATGAGGAGGTCATGTAGCCTGCCAAAATTCATATAAAGCTCGTAGGTGGCAGTAAAGAAACTGGCCAACTCTATTTTCAATTGTGGCTATAACAAATTGCCCTAAGCTTTGTGGCTTTAAATGTCAGATCTATTTTATCTTACAGTTCTGGAAGCTCAGAAGTCCAAAATGAGTTTCACTGAGCTTAAATGAAAGTGTCAACAGGGTGGCATTCTTTTCTGGAGACTCTAGAAAATCTATCCTCTTGCCTCTGCCGTCTTCTAGAGGCTGCCCACATTGGCCATGATCCATGCATCTCTTCCATCTTCAAAGCCAACCGTGGCTGGTCAGGTCTTTTTCACATCACATCACTCTGGCACTGATTCTTCTGCCTCTGTATTTCAAAGGAGCCTCCTGATTAAATTGAGCCCACCTGGATAATATGCTTTCAGGTCAGCTGATGAACAACCTTAATTCCACCTACAACCTTAATTCACAAGTTCCGGGGATTAGGATGTTGCCATCTTTGGGGAGGCTATTATTCTAACTATACAGAGTCCAAAACCCGTTCTCTTTTCTTTATCATACCTCTCCTTGCTGCCTCTCTAATATCCTCCTCAATTCATTTTTTTTTCTTAAGTAAACTCTATCCCCAACATGGGGATCGAATTCACCATCCCAGGATCAAGAGTCTCATGCTCTACCAACTGAGCCGGCCCCCATCCTTCTCAATTCTCAATATAGCTTATGGCAAATGTAGGAAAAAGTAGAAGACACAGTCCCCATTCTTCAAGAGCGTCCAGTGGAGTTGAAGCAAGACGAACTCACATATAGTATAAGAGCCAATTTGGGTCTGTGGGTGACAAAGGCCATAATGGTACCACAGCTATAACTCACTTTACACAATCTCTGGCTGTGGAAGCCCGAGTACTGATTTTCAGTTCTATTATGGCTGTGCTCATAAAAACAACTTGCTAAATTTCTTGAATGCAGATGGGGAGGGCATGGAGCTGATTCGGGGGTTGGGCAGTGATGTCCCAAAGGCTGGGGAAGAGGGGGCATGGCTGAGGAAGTGGCAGGGTGAAGCTACAGAGGCAGCCAAGGCTGAGGGGGAGGGCAGGAGGATGGGGTGGGGGGCGAAGGAGAGTGACTGTGGCAGGAACAGAGAGGCAGCAACAGACATGTCAGGGGAAGATCTACTTCTAAGTAAAAACACCTCAGTGGTGGGCCAGAGCCTAGAAGCTTCCTCATGAAATTTCAGATGAGAAGCCAGCCCTCAGAATGCTGCTGGTTCATTCGTTGTGAGGGTGGCAAGTCTAGGAAAGGCAGACATCCATCCAAAGCAGTAAGTCACGTTCTCAATGAAGCTGGGACAAATGAAAGAGGAGGACCATTGTGGCTGCTGACAGAACAGAGAACATTCTGTGGGAGAAGCCCCTGGAGAGAGTAGACAGCTGGGGGAGCCTCTCAATACTGTTTTTGGACTGGAACACCCATGATAAAAGAAGCCATGTTGCAATGTAGGCCAGAGGTACTCAAAGCCACAGGATGCGTCCAACACATTTTCAGAGTGGGTCACTGTAATCAAAGATTTGGGAGAAATACACTATAAACAGAGGCAAATATAAATATGTCGTGACTTAGGACGCCATAAACTGTTTTAAATAAAACTTCAAAGAAGTTTTGCTCTGCAAACATTTTGGCCTACACTACCAGATACCTAATTAATTATTAAATTTCTTTAAAACAAAATAAAACAAAACGCAGACTTGGCGTCAGACCTTCAGAATGGCTGGAGCTGGAGACCAAGAATCTTCATCTTGTGCAAGGCTCTCCAAGGGCGGGAAAGTGAGGGGTTGTGCTGGCAGGTGGCACAGTTTCCTTCACTGTGAGAGACATCACCAGTAGGGACAGGTGATGAACTAATCAGGCAAGAGGAAGAAAACGACTCTTCTTTCCCAGTACTGTAGCCACTGTGGAAAGCAGCCTTGAGAAATATAGATGGAGCTGCAAACAAACACCTACCTTCCCCAATCTATCTGCTTTCAGACCCACACTCTGGTGGTGCCAGCTACCTGGTAAGCTGTTGAAGATAGGAAAAGGACTGTAACTTGCTCTGAAATGCTATTATTTTAATAAATCTGAAATTTCTATAGCTAGGTATGTATTAATTGCAGGGAGTGGAGAGAATATGAACTGCATTGAAAGGGAGCAGATACCCTCTTGAGCATATATTCACTTCGTCACTAGTGACTGTTCTAAATTATAGGGAAATTGTAAGAAAATGAATAATATTGATGCTCACTGGATATAGATAAAAAGGTTTTCAGTTAAAAAGAGAAAAAAAGAAAGAAAGAAAAGTGAGGCACCCAGGTGCTCAGTCAGTTAAGCACCTGACTCTTGATCTTGGCTCAGGTCATGGTCTCAAGGTCATGAGATGGAACCCCCATGGTGTTCTGTGCTCAGCTCGGAGTCTGCTTCTCTCCCTCTCAGATGCCCCTCCCCCTACTCACATACATGTGCTCTCGTTCTCTCTCTCTCTAAAATAAATAAATGAATCTTAAAAAAAGAAAACAACAACAAATATATTACCATATCTGTCATTACTGATTTTACTTCAGATAAGCTTCTGAATGTGGCTGAGGATTCAAAATATATTGTTGAGCCGATGGCCCACCTTTTAAAATCTTTTAAACTTTCAACACTTCTTTTTATCACCACCAGTTTGTGGAGAAGGAAATGCCTTCTAAATTGCACCACACCTGTCTAGAGTATTTTGCCTTCATAGGCGTGGCCAAGACTGCACCTAAGTCTTTCATGTGTTCAAGCCAAGTGAGAACTCCGTGGCTAGACAGCAATTCCTTTCATTCTTTGGAGCTTCATCAAGATTACTTGAGCAGGGTCCCCTGGGTGCTGTCGTTGGTTAGGCATCAGATTCTTGGTTTTGGCTCAGATTGTGATCTCAGGGTGGTGAGATCGACCCCCACATTGGGCTCTGCGCTCAGCGTGGAGTCTGCTCAAGTTTCTCTCTCACTTTCCCTCTACCCCTCCCCTTGCCCTCTCTCTCACAAATAAATAAATAAATCTTTAAAAAAAATTTAGGTGAGCTACTTTTTCAAACATAGGCTTCTACTTCCTTGGATGAACATTTAGTAGAGACTACCTGGCCACTAAGAGATGGCTGTTTCTCTTCCTTTCACTTCTTTAAATTTCATTTCATGATCCATTTTTTTTAGAAGATCCCACCTATTCAAACTTCCAAGCCAACACTTGAGTTCTATACTCTCCAAAAACATTTTTTGTTTAGCTGTGTCTAATTTTAAACCAAAGTTCACAACCTTGGCTATACATTAGAATCATCTGACAGGCAGGAGGTGGCTTTTATAAATTACTGAGGTTAAGGATCTATTGAAGTCCAATTAAATCAAAATTTCCTGAGATGATCCTTAGCAAGACGTAGATAAGCTTACTGTAAAATTTATACAGAGAGGCAAAGAACCTTGAATAACTAAGGCAATTCTGAAAAAGAAGAAAAAATGGAAGGAATCACTTCCACCTGATATTAAGTTTATACAGCTGACAGTAATCAAGATAGTGTGGTATAGAGATGACTGGGTGGCTCAGTGGTTGGGTGTCTGCCTTTGGCTCAGGATGTGATTCCAGGGTCCTGGGATCAAGTCCCACATCGGGCTCCCTTCAGGGAGGCTGCTTCTCCCTCTGCCTATGTCTCTGCCTCTCTCTGTGTCTCTCATGAATAAATAAAACCTAAAAAAAAAAAAAAAGGCAGTGTGGTACTGATGGAGGGATAGATACAGAGATCAAGGGGAAAGAAAAGAAACCTGGAAATAGACCCACATAATAATGCCCTACTGATTTTTGACAAAGAATGGAAGAATAATTCAGTTGACAAAGGATAGCCTTTTCAAGAAATGGTGCTGGAGCAATGGGACATGCATAGGCAAAAAATGAATCTCTGACTAAATCTCACATCATATACAAAAACTAGATCAAGATTGGGGTTCCTGGATGGCTCAGTCAGTTAAGCATCTGCCTTTGGCGCAGGTCATGATCTCAGGGTCCTGGAACCTGCTCAGGGGGTAGCCTGTTACTCCTTCTCCCTCTGCTGCTCCCCCTGCTTGTGCTCTTTCTCTCTCTGTCAAATAAATAAACAAAATATTAAAAAGAAAAGAAAAGGAAAGGAAAGAAAAGAAAAGAAAAAAATAATTCAAGGTAGATCACAGATGTAAGTATAAAATATAAAATTCTAAATGTTTTAGAAAAAAAAATAGAACATCTTCAGGACCTTGGTCTTTTTTTTTTTTTTTAAGATTTTGTTTATTAATTCATGAGAGACACACAGAGAGAGGCAGAGACACAGGCAGAGAGAGAAGCAACCTCCCCATGGGACTCTGTCCTAGGACCTTGGGATCACAACCTGAGCTGAAGGCAGACGTTCAACCACTGAGACCTTATTGCCCCAGGACCTTGGTCTTGGTGAAGAATTCTTAGACTTGATGTCAAAAGCATGATCCATAAAGGAAAAATTGAAAACTTGCATCTCATTACAATTAAAAACTTTTACTCTGTGAAAGACACTCAGGAGAATAAAAAGACAAGCTACTGAGAGAGAGAAAATATTTGCAAATCATATATTCGATAAAAGAAAATATCTAGAAAATATAAAGAAAACCTAGAAAATATAAAGAATTCTCAAAAACCCATGGTAAATTTAAGTTTAAAAATCCAATTTAAAAATGGGCAAAAGTCAAAAAAAGAGGTGGGTGGGTTCGTTGGCCAAGCATCTGCCTTCAGCTTACGTCATGATCCCAGGGTCCTGGGATCGAGCCCTGCATCAGCCACTCTGCTCAGGGGGAAGCATGTTTCTCCTCTCCCTCTGCCTGCCATTCTGCCTACTTGTGCATGCTCTCTCTGTCAAATAAACAAATAAAATCTTTTTTTAAAATGCGCAAAAGTCATGAAGGTACATTTCACCTAAGAGGATAATATATAGATGGTGAATAAGCACATGAAAATATGTTCAATATCATTAGTGAAAGGGAGCTGCAAAAAAAATCCCTGAAATATCACTACACATCAATCTGAATAGCTAATAAAAAAAAACAGAGATACCACCAAATGCTGGCAAGGATGGGAAGAAACGACTCCTCGTACATTGCTGGTGGGAATGTACAACCACTCTGGAAAATAGTTTGGCAGCTTCTTATAAAGCTAAACACATACTTGTCATATGACCCAGCAATTCCATATTTGGTCATTTGTGCCAGAGAAATGAAAATTAAGGTCCACACAAAAACCTGTTACATAAATCTTTACAGCAGCTTTATTCATAACAGCCACAAACTGGAAATGTACCCTCAATGGGTAGATGGTTAAATAAACTGTGGTACATCCATACCACGGATTACTAGGGAACACAGGTTGATACGTGCAACAATTTATATGAATCTCAAGGGAATTATGCTAGGTGAAAACAGTCAATCTCAAAATGTTTCATACTGCACATTGTATGATCCCATTTACATAACATTCTCGAAATATCAAATTATAGAAATGAAGAACAGATTAGTGGTTGCCAGGTGTTAGAAGGGAGGCGGCATGAACGGAAAGGCACAGTGCTGAATGCTGATTGTGGTGGTGGTCACGTGAATCTATACATGTGCTAAAATTGCCAAGAAACACACACATAAGTGCGAGCATATATGAAACTGATGAAATCTGAATAAACTCAGCAAAATGTCCTTTTCTTGGAATTGATGTTGTTCTACGGTTATGCAAGATTATCTATCATTGGGGAAAACTGGGTGAAGGGTACATGAGATCTCCATGTACTTTTTTTTTTTTTTTGCAATTTTTTTGCGAATTTATAATTACTTCAAAGTAAAACTTTGAAGCAAAAAATAAATTAAAATACATGAATAAAATACTGGGCCCTTTCCAGACTAATTAGATAAAAATGCCTGGGCCCTATTCCAGACCAATTAGATAAAAATCTTCTGGGGTAGGACAGGACGTCAATATTTTTTTAAACCCTTTCCAGATGATTCTACTGCATGCTTAGGGTTGAACCACTGTTTTAAGCAAGCATAGATTTTAAAAAATATGTAAATTAAAAAGATGATAACTTACTTTGTAAAGAGTCTTTGCTCTAAAATACAAAACTGTGGGATGCCCGGGTGGCTCAGCAGTTGGGCTCATGGCGTGTGATCCTAGAGTTCCGGGATTGAGTCCTGTGTCGGGCTCCTGCATGGAGCCTGCTTCTTTTTGTGTCTCTCATGAATAAATAAATAAAATCTTTTTAAAAAATAAAATAAAATAAAGTACAAAATTGATCACAAGCAGTCTTTCAAATAGCCCTGTAAATGCCTCAAGAAGTCCAATTTACATACTACCTTTTAGGGACATACATACATATATCCATATAGATATTGATATAGATGTAATTTAAATGCATTTTCATAAGAATGTGAATTAAAGTAACAGTTAAAAAGTTCAAAAATAAATTATTTGTATATATGCTTTCCAAAGATGTCATTTTTCTTCCACACTTTTAAAATCATCTGATGTGAATGGCAGATTACAAATTAAAATTACTGAATACTAAAATTTAAAACAAATATTTGAAATTGAGATTTTTGGGTTTTTTTTTTAGATTTTCATTAAACATTATGAAATATTTGTAAAAGCATAGCTACTCACAACTTTAGTCTTCAATGTCCATTTGTAGCTACCATAAAGAATTAAAATCCCATGCACGTTACATCTAAACCCCTATAAGATATCTAAAAGTAACATGAATTGATTGATACTTAATATTGCAAAATCATCCTCAGTTAACATGTGTAATTTGTGTGAACTGCTTCTTCCATCATAAGTAGCAACATGAAAAGAAGAGTGAATTAGACAGAGATACTAACTGGGAAATGACACTTCCTAAAGTAAGAAATTATTGTGTTCAGTGCTCTAAGAACATGTATTTGACGAGTGTGTTAATCTATCTTGTCTCTTATTAAGCACATCTACTGCTCCAAACCAACTGGCTCTCGAAAGCAGTGTGGCAGCAGTACAACCTCACAGCACTGACACATACCTTTTGTTCAAAGACATCAAGAGTATTGTATAGAAACCAGTGAAGGGTGCCTGGGTGGCTCAGTGGTTGAGTGTCTGCCTTCGCATGGAGCCTGCTTCTCCTGTGCCTATGTCTCTGCCTCTCTCTGTGTCTTTCATGAATAAATAAATAAATTCTTAAAAAAGAAAGAGAAAAGAAAGAAAGAAAGAAAGAAAGAAAGAAAGAAAGAAAGAAAGAAAGAAAAGAAAAAAGAAAGAAAAGAAAAGAAAAGAAAAGAAAAGAAAAGAAAGAAAGAAAAGAAAAGAAAAGAAAAAAAGAAACCATCAAGAAGTAGCTCTCCAGGGCCTGAACAGTATGATCACAAGGGCAGATGTTTCAAGGATAGGAGTTGTACTGTACCAGTGTGGAACACTAGACCCTGAGTGATAGAGGTCTCACATGTTCTTTGAGTGTATGTGTGGTATTTTCAGGGGCCCAATATTGGGGATCCCTTGACCCAGGACTAAGGGCAGTATGGCACATATAGTATCATATAAGTCTCATTTTATTGTTTATATTTCAATTGTGTGAGTGACCCATTTGATGACCAACTTGCTTTACCATTCTGGGCTCAAAGTGATTTTCACCCCAAAAAGTATGTCTGCCCACAATGGTCTTCTACCATCAAAAGGTTTCCAAAGGATATGCCAGAGACTCAAAAGGAGAATCCAAAACAATTCGAACAAGTGGCAGCATCCTGGAATATTAATGTAGATTCTCAAAATAAAGCACTGCAAAATTGAAATACTGATAATTTTATTTTATTTTTTTTAAACTTTATTTTTTTAAGTCTTTTTTTTTTTTAATTTTTTATTTATGATAGTCACACAGAGAGAGAGAGGCAGAGACACAGGCAGAGGGAGAAGCAGGCTCCATGCACCGGGAGCCCGACGTGGGATTCGATCCCGGGTCTCCAGGATCGCGCCCTGGGCCAAAGGCAGGCGCTAAACCGCTGCGCCACCCAGGGTTCCCGAAATACTGATAATTTTATTACACACTGCACGTATCTTTTAAAAACCCTATCACAGAAGCTCATGAGTGCCTGGCCAACACCTTGCAAAGGAAGGTGGGGCTGGAGGGTAAAGAAGAGAACGGAGCTCTGAGAGATCTAGCCCACAGACATGTAGCCCACGACAAGAGGGGCAGGTCAGAAATAGGGAAGGGGACTCGGGTGGTGGTAGTGGTGGTGGTGGTGGTGGTGGTGGTGCTGGTTGTGACCATCATTGGGGTGACCAAGTGCTCTTGTTGAGAGGTGGATGAGCAGGTCAGGCCAATGGACCATGCTCAAGTGATTGAGCCTGCTGCAAAACAGCCCTCTCAGCAGAAGGCAAACTCAAGGATAAGATAGATTAAACCCAAATTGGCAGAGATTAGGGCTGAGCTTGCTGAGAGGCTGATTCATGCTGGAAAACACAACTGATTCAGAAGCTGAACTGAAATGCACCACAGAGAGGCCTGTCTAAATGCAGAATGCCGGGCCAGACTTCACAGAGTCTGTCTGAGGTGTGGTGCTTCCTCATTCCAGCCCTCAGCTGCTCCCTGCAGACTTCACCTGAGCCTACCTGCCCCAAACTGCCTTTGACCTGAGGCTGACCTTTCCCTGGAAGGCTGCTTTCTTCTCTGCCTCTTGTCCCGAATCATCTGTGTCATCCTCCCCAGAGATCCCAGCTAGAGTCTGGGCCCGACGCCCCTGGGAATGTGAGGGAATGTGAGAAGCAGACGAATGTCTTTTAAAACATGTGATGCACACATTTTGCAATTATCTTTACTGATGTTGCTTGTAAATGTTCCAGATCCTTCTACGGTTCTTAAGCTGTATCTAAGCACTTTCTTGATTTAAGAAGCTAACTTTTTAACCTAATGCCTGTTGGCCACTCTCCCCCTCTTAGAGCCGAACCAGAAACTCCATTGTCCATATCAAGCATCATCCAAACCAGAAGGTAATTCCAGAATGAGTTTGCACACCTCCAAAAGTAAAAACCCCAGGCTTAAGGCCTCGAGGAGTTTTTTTTTTTTTTTTTAAGTTGTTGGTTATCCTCCAGAAAGACTGTCACCTCCAAATGGACTCTGCCAAAAGTAATCCCCATACTCTCAACTTCCTGGAAACTTATATATTTAGTTTGAGTTGTATTTATTCTTCTGTTCACATCACATCAAAGGCCAGGGAATTCCGTCTGCATTATTTAGACGAGGACAAGCCCAGTTTCTGCCAGTGCCCTAGCCAAGAACACCCTGCCGAGAGCTTTACTGCGTGAGAATAAGAGTCACCAAACTTGGCCCCGATAATGGTGTCGTTCTCCAGCAGGAGATCTGAACAGATAAAATAGGACATAAGTTTTAATGGTAAAGTAGGTTCAGGGGACACTGGATTAAATCAAGTTTTAAAAATTTCTTTTTTTTTTCTTTTTTTTTTTTTTGCCAGGTACTGCAATGCTTTCACTAGGCTATGTTACACTGTGAATCTCCGATAAATAAAATATTCACCACCTCCAGAGCTTATTTGACCACAACCCCCTTTTTTTCGCCTTTTACAAACATCTCTCCTGACTAATATTCTCTGGAACTCATTTCAGGAAGTACTACTCAATATGACATGATGGAAACAACACACATGCATTTTTTCATATAACAGCTTTTTCATTTCACTATGCCTCAGCTAATTGCAATTACCATTCACTGTGAAATCTGTGATCTACCTCTTTCCAGTCTGCTTTTCATCACCATTCCAGTTGTAGCACTAGCTTCTACAGCTCTACTCCATGCTGCATCAGTACTCTAACTTCATTTTATATTATTTTTAAAGACTTTTATTTATTTTAAATATTTATTTATTTATCTATTTATTTATTAATTTATTTATTCATGAGACAGAGAGCCAGAGACACAGGCAAAGGGAGAAGCAAGCAAGTTCCTCGCAGGGAGCCTGATGGGGACTCAATCCCAGGACCCCAGGATCATGTCCTGAGCCAAAGGCAGATGCTCAACCTCTGAGCCACCCAGGCGTTCCACTTTTGTTTATTTTAGAGAGAGAGAGCAGAGGATGGGGGAGGGAGAGGGACAAGCAGAGTCTTGCTGAGCACAGAGCCCAATGTGGGGCTAGATCCCATAACCCTGAGATCTTGAAATCAAGCGTCAATGCTTAGCCAACTGAGCCACCCAGGCACTCCCTATCCCTTCACTTTAAATTTAAAATTTTCCCGTGCTTACAAATCTGCTCCTTAAGATTTTTTTTAAAGACTTTCAACTTTTAATAGAGGACATAAGATTTATTCACAAATAACTATAATGTAGACTGCTAGGAAAATGAATTAAATATATTACAATTAAAATAATAATATTTAAAGGTATTTCCCAATTATGATTCATATAAGTATCACTGGCTCTCTGCATAAAATATTTAATTAAACACATTGCAGGGTTACATTGTCCATGTAAAAAGCAATTCAAATTAAATCCACCCACCGACCAATTAGATAGGTGATGTATTTATGTGTAATACTAGATGACCCATATGACACATGCATTACAACACAACAGCTCCTTATGTGATGTCATGATGCAGGTGAAACACAGATCTGCCAAAAATGGTGAGCTTGTATTTAATGGGTGAATAGTTTACTCTGCTTCAGTTTCTTAAGTTAAAATGAAAATTAGTTAAAAATTCAATAAAATGAAAAATACACTTCCTCAGTTACACTAGCCTTATGCTAAGTACACAGCAGCCACACAGGGCTAGCAGCTTCTGTATCGGGTGGTAGGTAAAGGGAAACACAGGGTTCCGGGGAGCTTCTCACAGGACAAGGGAGGCCCTGCACACACTGCACACTGAGGTGATGCTTGTCCAGTGATATAGATGAGGTGTGCATTCTACATGATGATGGACAATGTCCCCAAGGAGATCAGCTTGGAGAGGAGGAGGGACGTCTTATTCCAGCCCCAGAGCTGCCACCAAGCCCTTCTACTACATTTCCATAAACCTCACCCCCTGTATCTCTAAAGAAAGTACATAAAGTAAGATTAACGTCTTCAAAGATGAATGTGAAGAAAAAAGGAAGCAGTCTGGGATATCTTACACAAGCATAACCTGAGATGGCAGACAGGTCTGGGTTCAAATCCTGATTCTACTGTGTACCAAGTGACCGAGCCCAGGTTACTGGAACTTCTGAACCTATCTCCTTATAATCGAAATAGGGAAGAAACTTTGTATCTTAAAGAATGGTGGGAGAGTTAAATAAAACAATGCACACAAGGAAGTGCTTAGCAGAGTGACTGTGTCATCAGAAGCACCCAGTGTCAGGGCACCTGGGGGGCTCCATTGGTTGAGCGTCTGACTCCTGATTTAGGCTCAGATCATGATCTCAGGGGTGTGAGATGGACCCCTGAGGCTCTGTGCTGGGCATGCAGACTGCTTAACATTCTCTCTCTCCCTCTCCCTCTGTTCCTCCCCTAACCCTCTCTCACCCTCTCTAAAAGGAAAGAGAAAGAAAGAAAAAGAAAGAAAGAAAGAAAGAAAGAAAGAAAGAAAGAAAGAAAGAAAGAAAGAAAGAAAAAGAAGCAGCATCCAGCCTCTCTTATCAGATATTAAGAACCCTCTTCACCTAGTTTACAAATTTGCCTGAAACTGTATTTTTTTATAAATGTACTTTTATTGGTGTTCAATTTGCCAACATATAGAATAACACCCAGTGCTCAACCCATCAAGTGCCCCCCTCAGTGCCTGTCACCCACTCACCCCCACCCCCCGCCCACCTCCCCTTCCACCACCCCTAGTTCGTTTCCCAGACTGAAACTGTATCTGATAGCTATGGAGACCCCCAAGCCTAGCACATAGTAAGTTCTATTCTGCAGAACTATCAGGTCATACACTACTAGTGTCGGACTGAGAACATCCTGGAAGATTTGGACACTTTCTAAACTTTCCCTCAATCACCATCCTTTTAGGTAAGGCTGCTAAATCTCCCGCCTTCACACCAAAACCCACGCTGTGAGATAGAACAGGGCAGTTATAAGTAAAAGATTGCCAGGTATCCTAGTTTGGTATCATAACAGGTCTTGTATCTCCGATAATCTAAACTCAACCAGCGTGACATTTCACAAGGTAATTGAGAGGTTTTGTGGTGGGGACACTTTTCCCAGACCCTTGGAAAGGCATTCTTCAGTTATCTGGTAGGCAGATCCCCTCAGAAAAGTCTCAGCAACTCCTGGCAGGGAGAAAACTTGCTCTGAGTGAGGAGGACCCACAAGACCCACATCCCCCCTACCCCGCCCCTACCATGCACCTGCCCACAGCACCACAGGCTCTCCTTCTACCAGTTACTTTCCCTACCTCCAACTAATTGCTTGGAAGTTCTTGTCACTTTATACTGTCACTTTTGTGGTGTAATTTCCCCAGGGGTGAGTCAAAACCCACATATCAGAGTGGGTGCGCAGAATGATTTGATGACTTATAAAAATGATCGAGTCTTCCCTAAAGACTGTGGGCAGGTGTTTTATCACGAGGCATTTCAAACAGACAATAAAGGAAAGGAACAAAATAACATCTTAGTCACCACCATTCTGATTATCCTCATTTCCCCCATGTTTTCTTAAGACATTTCTAAGGAAATATCGCAGATATGAAGTCCTCCTTATATCTTTTCTTGAAGGTGCAGTTATTATGAGTATTCTTTTAACTTGTAACTAAACAGCAGGTTTTAGCACAGTAGGGAACATCTAAAGACAACATTCAAAGGCTGAGTAACAATTTTCTTCTTATGTTGCCATGGGTTTTAACCTAGTTAGTCTTAGAGTGTGTTGTCTTTCTCACGTACAGCGCATCTCTTTTTCATTTTTCCAAGAATCTCAAAACCAGACTTAGAATTCACCAGGCTATTAAGTTGTGAACAAAAAAAAAGATCTAATTTTACTTTGAAATTTTTACCTGCCTTCAGTCTAAGTAACAAGTTTAAAATGCCCTAAGACACATGATGTGATGAGACTGGGTGTTTTACACAGC
This sequence comes from Canis lupus familiaris, assembly GCF_011100685.1. Taxonomy (NCBI): domain Eukaryota; kingdom Metazoa; phylum Chordata; class Mammalia; order Carnivora; family Canidae; genus Canis; species Canis lupus. Next base: position 20,269,972 of record NC_049256.1, read on the forward strand.
TAATGAATTACTGAAAACCACATCTGAAACTTAATGATGTATGTACTATATGTTGGCAAATTGAATTTAAATTAAAAAATAAAAAATAAGATGCCATAAGACATCTTGATGATCTTGTGTAATATCAAAAACTAAGATATTTGATTTCATATATATGTGAAAAAATATATGTATGTATATACATATATATATATGATTTTAAGACTTTATTTTTAAGTAACCTCTATACCCAATGTGACTTGAACCCACACCCTGAGATCAAGAGTCACATGCTCTACTGATTGAGCCACCAAGCACTGTGATTTCATGTTTTTCTCCCCAGAGAATAGCCATTTAGGGTTGCAAATATCCCTGCAAAAATAACTGGTTGGCTTTTGCCCAGTTGAAAGTCTACCTATCCAACTGACTTTTTACTGATTTCCATAAAAATTTGAATGTTAACTTCATTCAAATTTACATAACTCAAGGTGTGAGTCCAATGAATGTAAATACTATATATTTTTAGTTATTAACTAAATTTTAGTTAGCCTATAAAATTTTCACATTTTAGAAGCCTGGACTGTCTAGAAATTTAGAAGTTTTTGATATTTTCCAAGGACCCATTTGGAAAATCCGAATTTCCTCATCTTCCCCTAAGCCCTTTAATTCAAATTACTCTTTGATAAAGTATTACACCAATTCTCAAAGAAGAAAATCTCCAGGAGCATGTGCCCTCTTTCCCCACCTACAGGCCAAAGAGTGAAACAACTTATAATCTTTGCAAGACATTTTTTCCCAGAATTCTTAAGCTTTCTAAACTGTATCAAATTACTTTTTTTCCTCCAACACAGGAATGCCTGTAACACTTTGTACTTCTGATCATTTGTCATTACATCCTTAACTTATGCTACAGTTATTTGTGAGCAAGTCCTATATCCTCTTTTAGACACTGGATATATCTCTTAAGTGATAGGTCTGTATGTTCCCGTTCATCTTTCATAGCACTTAACTCAATGTGTTCACACAGAGAAGAATGAAGGAAGGAACAAATGACCAAACAGACAAACATATTAACTTTAACTTGGAGACAGATTATCATTCATCCCCATTTGGTCTTGTTATACAAGAAAAGATGACAACCGTAAGAAAACGCTCCCTGGCAGTGTGAGGTATGGAAAAGTGGTGGAAAGTATGGTGGAAGTGTGGAAAGAACACAACCCTGAGGATCAGATTCTTGCTTTTCCAATCCTGGCTTTGCCACTGGCTAGGACATCATTGACTGAGTGACATTTTCTCTTAGCCTTGCTTTCTTTGTGTCTAAATATAATACTATCTATCTTACAAAGGTGTATGAATATCAGTAGTATAGCATAAGAGAAAGTGCCTTGTTCTCATAATAAATAAATAATAATGACCTTGATTGTACCTGGAAAAGCTGCTTGCTCATAGAAAGATGGAATATATACGGGCACCTGGGTGGCTCAGTTGTTATGCATCCAACTCTTGGTTTTGGTTTAAGTCATGGTTTCAGTGAGATCCAGTCCCACATCAAGCTCTGTGCTCAGCACAGATTCTCTGCTTGGGATTCTCTCCCCCTTTCTCTCTCTGCCCCTCCCCCTGCTTCTGCTCATGCTCTCTCTCTCTCTCTCTCAAATAATAAATAAATAAATCTCTCTCTTTTTTTTTTTAAAGAAACAAAAGAAAGATGGAAGATCCAGACTCCAGATCTGGCTCTGTCATCGGCTCAGTCAGTCATTCATTCTTTCTGAAACTCCCATTTCTCATTGGTGAAATTGAAAAGTTGTATTTATAATCTTTGTGGTCTCTCTCAGCAATGTGACTTAGAAAATAAACGTCTAACACATCAACTCATTATCATAGTATATCTGGGTTAACAGAACTCCATAATTTCCTTTTAAAAAAAATAGCAACACAGTTGACAAATTTATAGTAACTACAACTTCTGAGTTTTGTTTCTGACATGAGAAAAATAAGGATCTGACTTAAAAAAAAAACTATGCATCTCTCAGAAAAGAGTATTTAATTGCCTTTATATATGACACCATCCACTGAGCATATTTTTGCTTCAACATATTTTTGCTGAATGAATGGATGAATAAGTCCTTAGTGGGTGTTTGCCAAAAGTTCCATGAATAATAATACATATTCACTACTAGGTTGGATTCTTTATAGACAGTCAGCTTAGCTTTAGCTTTTCTTTTTTTTTTTTTTTTCCTTTCCCCAAATTGGTTTTGAGCCACTCATAGGATTCATAACTTTAAAAAACAGGTTGAACCTGAAATTGCCCCAGCAGGAAATGAGCTAAGGAGCACAGTACAAGTGGAAGAGAGATGCCTTCTCCAGAAAAAGAAAAAAAAAAAAAAGATAGTTCTCTTCATATTCTAGTTCCCAAGATGAAATAAGAAAATGTCAACAAGTAGCTTTATTCTCATCTCTCTGATTATATTGGTTGAAGTCGTAAAATCAAATGCAAAGTACAGAGTAACTAAATCTCCAAGATCCACAAGGCATATTTTTGCAGGGGCTGGCCTCCCCACTGCATCTCTGGATGAATCACTTGGCAAGAGGCAGGCAGAGGGAGATGAATTGACATTCTGTGAGCAAAGCAGCACATAACTGGACTCAGAAGATCTGGGTCAAGCCTTGACCCACAAAGAAACTATTGATGTCAGACAGGGAGATACGGAGGGCAATAGCTAAGAGAGCCATTGGACAGAGGTAAAGGTGATACAATGCATCCTATTGGCATCCTTCACAAGGAGGACCAAGATGTACAAGTGCCATTGGGAAGGGAGGTCTGACATAAGGAGCTGCTGCATTTGCTTGTTGTAGAAAATTTGCCATGTTGAAGAAGTATCCAAATATAAGAGGATGGTTTCAGTTCCTTGCTTTCAATATCCTCTCTACAGCCCAAACTTCGCATAATATGTGGAAACAACTTTGGCTATTTTCTCATGAATGATAGCACAGCTTAGTGTTTGTCCAGAAACCCAGAAAAACTATTATTCTAGGGAAGTAAGCACTCTGGGGGACTATAACATAGTATATCCTATGGTAGATAGGAGTGGGGTGGTTTCAGCCTTAGTCAAGTGCAAAGAAGTTACCTAGTACCCTCCCTGCAATATGGGCAACAGAGGCTCCTGCCCCGGATCCCGTACTTTAGAGAGCTCACTCTTGCTCTTCTCTGGCCATGCCCTTCCTTCATGGCCAAAGGGACACACCAAACTGGCACCCATAACCTCTCTCCTAAGTCACATTCCGTGTACCCAAGACCCTGGAACTTCCTTCCCCAAATACCCTGGGCCCTCTTCCAGAGCCTGCACTGGTCTATTCTCTGCATCTGGCCCAAGGGTGGACAGAAGAACTGAAATACCCACTCCTAGACCTACAGGTGGCCATGGACAGCTATCGGAGAAGTAGTGAAAGGTTGATAAAGCCTATATGTGCAAGGCATGGCTACCCACATGTGCCATGTTCCAAGGCCCTGCAGTACAGGATGGAGCCAGTAGTAAGAAGGAGAGGGTGCCGGGAGAGGGGAATTACAGGCATACAACATTAAGTGGTCCAAGAATTCTAAATTTGAGCTTGCCTTCCAATCATGAAAGTATATTAGTTAATATAAAAGGATAGAACATATTTTGTTGAGAAAGTTATTAGCTTGGTTTATGACTTTAGACCTAAGGCATGTGAGCATCTTTTTGTATTCTTTACTGGGCCCTGCAAATGTTGGAAGTGGGGTGAGCACAACATGCATTTCAACCCGATATTGATTATTTATTGCTTTTGTGGTGACATAAGTGGTCTGAATTTGGTGGGTAGTGAAGGGTAGTTTCTTTGATACATATCAATTTTAAGCCTGTCAAAGAGATTGTTATGCTCTATATCCAGGGTAATTTTTAACCTCATGTCAATAATTCTTGACAATATCAGAAGAGAGGCTATAGTTTTTAGTGCACAGGAGAATTAAGGTGTCAGATTAGATGATGGTTTCAAGAAGTCACTCCAGTGATAGCTGCTCATTTTATTTAAATTTCTAAACATTTTTTCCTAAGAGTCTTTATAAAAGGATGTTGTGAAGTCTGAGAATTTAGCAAACTAGTGATTTTCTGTATTTTGATTTGTTTTAGAGAGAGCCCTATCAAAATATTTAAACATCTTTAATTTTTAAAAATATTTAGTAGATCTCAAAACTTGCCCTGGTTATTAATATAGTAACTCTGCTGGGCTGTCATGTTCACATGCCTTGCTGCTTTGCAAATCATAAAAATACCAAATAGACACTGAAGTCTTGTTAAATGCATCCTGACATAGTACAGAAGTCTGTTTTATAGTCTAACACTGTTTAAGGCACTTAGTTGCCAAGGAACCTTGTTATCGCAGGATCTTGCCCGTGCTCCAGTCCTAACAGCAATCTTGGGAACAGCATCCTTGTAAAATGCCAACAACCATGAATACAGATGTTTTCAAAGTCTTTGTAAAAAAGGAGTAGAATATATTCGACTCTTCCTGGCTCCATCGTTGGGCTTCATGCATTCAATTAATGTTTTGAAATAGATATTAAATTCCATTATCTTACTGGTTTGGACATGCAAAGTATAGAGGTAAAAGGACATCCTGAAAAGAACACAAGTTCAATCATTATCCAGATGAGACCCTTATAAGGACAATTCCTTTCCAGTGACAAACAATCCAAAATCTTCAGAAGACAGGGACAGATCCTCCCTTACTTCTCCCCTTCCAAACAAGTGCATGTACCCCAGGTAAATCCTTTCACAAACCCCAGATATTGCTCAGGCTGTTCTTCTTTACCCTTGGGTGCCATGTTGCTTTTATTCTTTTACCACCTCGCTTCTGTGAAGGTAAGCTGGTATTTACTTCCTGACTGCTGGAACACAGTCACAGCTGTCATAGCTAGCTCAGTAGACACTTGGACACTCCCCTGACAGTGACATTCCTCATCCTGGCCCTGCCAGCCAGCACTAATTCTACCACCACTGTTTCTGTTTGTTCTCCCCATATTAGTTAGTTGAAGAAGCTGTGAAAAGCAGGGACATCTGAACTATAGACTCTCCATTGCCCAATGCAGAGCCCTGACCTCACTCTTTTTTCCTGAAGCAGAATGAGTCAAAACAGCTATCCACTCTTCTACAGAGATGGTCTGGACAGTTTTATTTATTTCCTCTGGTCAGCAGGCTACATATTATCCTCTTCTCTAAGATGTTTCTTTTTTTACATCTTCTAAGTCCCTTATCATAAGACTTATTTGTATCTCCTTATATTATTTACAAGTGTCTGAGATTTTAAGACAACTACTCAAAATTAGGAGTGTGACTAGGAGAGGAGGGGAAAGCATGTTTCTGTTTGGATTCCTAAGGGACGCAGCATAAGCTCCCTGCTGTGGAAGCTACTCTCTCTCATTATAAGGGCTTCAGCCTCTAACTATGGCCACACTGCATCTACTCACCTGTCTTGGTTGGGTGGTAAAAATGAAACCAGGAGAGATGGATACTACCAAAATGGAATAAAAGAACAAGACACAGAAGAGGTTTGCTTCTATCCTCATTCTTAGCTCTTATTCCAATAAAGCCATCATTAACTAAGTTATAGTTTTATTATCCTCTAACAGAGAATAATTCTAACTTTCTTTCTGGCATTTGCATTTGTAGGTGATAACTACTCAGAAAAATTCTTATCAAGCATAATGTATGACTATACCCAGCAAGGCAAGCCAAACCATCCTACCACTCTGAGAAGATATTAACTGCTCCTTGTCCATAGCTGCCATTTACAAAATCAGCATGACTCTTTATAAACCAGCCTCTTTGACAAAGAGCCTTTGTGGGTCAAGCTGTCTTCTCCTACTTACCTCAGGCATGGCCTTGGCTATGGTTCTTAGAAACCAAGTAGAAGCACTGCTCAAAATTTTTCTTCAGAGGGTACTTCAAGTTTTTCTTTCATTTCAACTTGATGTCCTAGAGTTCTCAAGATGGAAAATAATGATATTTTCTTTTTTTTTCAAAGAAGCCTTTATTTATTTGTTTGTTTGTTTATTTATTTATTTATAGATTTTATTTATTTATTCATGAGAGACACAGAGAGAGGCAGAGACATAGGCAGAGGGAAAAGCAGGCTCCTCGCAGGAAGCCTTATGTGGGACTTGATCCCCAAACTGGGATCATGCCCTGAGCCAAAGGCAGACGCTCAATCACTGAGCCACCCAGGGATCCCAATAATGATATTTTCTTCCTGACAATTCATTTCAGAATCATTCAGCATTGTGATGACAGCAAGAGAATACGGATGAGGTTCTATCAATATCAGATGGAAAGATAGTGACTCTCAGTGTATAATTCCACAAATAGTTACAGAATATATGGCTGGACTGATGCTAGGTGATAAGAATATAAAGTCACACAGCATGGAAGAAGACATACACCTTGGTCTCCAGGGACTAATAGCTTAATGTGGGGGAAAGACTGAAGTAACCCAGCAATGACAGCAAGTTAATTTGGCAAATGTTCTGATAGAGCTATATTTGGGTAGGGAGAAATACTTGCAGTACAAAAAGAAAAAAGGGTATGCAATCACACTGCGGGAGGCGGTGTCAGGAACTACCTTCAAGAGTCATGCTTACATTGAATCTTGAAGGCCAAGTCCGATATGGAAAAGGTGAGGTGGAAAGGAAAGAGCAGGGGCATTCTGGGGAGACGCCCTTGTACATGCAAGGGAACAGAGGTACAGAAGCTTCCTATGTCTTCAGAATTGCAAATACGGCTAGGAAAGAGGGCAGGTTGAGGGATGGTAGGAGGTGGGCTAAAGAGATGTCTGGACCCAGATCATGAAGGACTAGTAAATTAAGCTCAGTTTAGAGGATCACAGATTGGATTAAGCTATCCGTTGTACCATTTGTACCATTGTATCCATTTGGCATTTGTATAAATGCCAAAAAGGACATAGAATGTTATCTTCCTTGTACATTTCTGTATCCTCAGCGTGGTACATGGTAGACTATCAACACATGTGTTGAATAATTAAATTACTTCATTAATTAAACCCTATCTCCAGGAAGGAAGTATATTTTTACCAATGACAAGGGCAACTTTTATTTATAGTAGCATATAGTTACTGAGGAATGAAGAAAAATAACATAAATCGCAAAAGATATATTAAAGATAGACAAATGTTTTGCTATTTTAAAAAGATGAACAAAATTGACAAACCTTAGTTAGACACAAGAAAAAAGAGATTTCAAATAAAATTAGAAATGAGAGGGATGCCTGGGTGGCTCAGCAGTTGAGCATCTGCCTTTGGCTCAGGGCGTGATCCCAGGTCCCTGCATGGAGCCTGCTTCTCCCTCTGCCTGTGTCTCTGTCTCTTTCTGTGTGTCTCTCATGAATAAATAAATAAAATCTTTTTAAAAAATTAGAAATGAAAGAGGGGACATTACAACAGATACCACAGAAATACAAAGAATCATTAGAGATTACTATAAAACAATTCTATGCCAATAAATCAGATGACCTAGAAGAAATTGATAAACATCCAACCTATCAAGAGTGAATCATGAAGAAATGGAAAATCTGAAGACATGATGACTAGTAAGGACGTTCAATAAGTAATAAAAAATAAAAATAAAAAAACAACCTCCCAACAAACAAAAGTCCAGGACCAAATGCCTTCATTGGTTAATTGTTTTTTTCTCATTGGCAAATTCTACCAAACACTTAATGAAGGATGGATAGCAAACTCTTCCCAAAAACTGAAGAAGAGGGAACACTTCAGGATCCATTTCACAAGGCCAACAGTTTGACCTGAACCAGTCAGTTGGGAAATGTTTCTTTTCATCACTGCCAATCAGTCTGTCACCGGGGTCCTCTCTATCCCCAAAGACAGATGAAGTCATCTGCACCTTGCTTTTCCCCTAGCAAACAGCCTCTTCTGGGACAATCCTTTTCTTGTACTAATAATTTTCTTGTCCCCATCTCCCGTCTATAAGAACCTTCCATTGTGTACAACTCCTTGGGATGCCTCTCTACTTGCTAGATGGGGTGCTGCCCAATTCATAAATCATTCAATAAAGCCAATTAGACTGTCATATTTACTTGTTTGAATTTTGTTATTTAGTAGAAGTGGTGGCAGTGAAAGCATTGGAAGGAAACTTCCAGCAGCATTTGGGGACAATGAAAAACACAGGCATGGTACCTGCAAACTCTGAGCTCACTGTCTTTCTCACAGTTTCCAGGGTCTCTGCTTAAACTCCTCTCAGTCTGAATTGTCACTTTGCAATTGTCACTTTGCATTTGAGCCCCTGATCTAATTGGCTTTCCTTTACAGAGTAGGCGAGCTTGACCTTGAGGACAGTCATGCCCAGAGCCAACTGAGCTGGCATATTTACCTGGAGCCTAACTAAGCTAGCAGAACGGTCTGCCTGGAGCCAAGCCTCTAGCCTTTCAGGCCACAACTCCCCGGCTGAAAAACCTCAGCAAGGTTCCATGGGAATTGGTGATGGTAAGGCACATGTCGGTTTGTCTGGTTTTCTGTAAATAGCAGGCTATTGCTAGTGGGATCTCAAAGGCCAAAAAGCACACAATCAGTGGGCATGGATCAAGCATTTAAAGACTGTTATACCATCTCAAGAAGACTCCCATGAAAGGATAATTTGGTCATGGAACAAGTTAGATCGACACTGGATCACCTGCCAACTTCAAGAAAACTTCCTTGCAACAAGGTACACTATAAAACATGCACAATTCCCAACTCCGAGGCACACCCCTTGTAGGTTATTAGTTCAGCTCCAAGAAACCCAAAGACTTAGCTAATGGGATCTTTAAGTTCCAAAGTGTCCGCATACTGCTTTCCAGCACACCTGCTTATTTTATGTCTAAGCACAATAGTCCCAGAAGTTAAATGTACCTAGCAATATAAAAGAAATTATTTTAAAAACTTAGAATTACAGTGGCCATTATGGTGACTATTCTAAGGAGACAAGATTGCTCATTTAAGAACAATGTACTAGGGATCCCTGGGTGGCGCAGCGGTTTAGCGCCTGCCTTTGGCCCAGGGCCCGATCCTGGAGACCAGGGATCGAATCCCACGTCGGGCTCCCGGTGCATGGAGCCTGCTTCTCCCTCTGCCTATGTCTCTGCCTCTCTCTCTCTCACTGTGTGCCTATCATAAAAAAAAAAACCAACTCGGGGCACCTCCATGGTGCAGTCAGTTAAGCATCCACTCTTGATTTCAGCTCAGGTCTTGATCTCAGGGTTGTGAGATCAAGGCCCTTGTAGGGCTCTGCACTCGGTGTGGAGTCTGCTTGAGATTCTTGCTCTCTCCCTCTGCTCCTCCCCTGACTCTTGCATGCTCTCTCTATTCTATTCTATTTTACTTGGTATACAGAAACTTCCAAAAGTCTTCAAGATTCCAAAATAGTCTCATTGAAAGATTTGTAACAAAAGGTTAATGAAAGAATTAAAAACATAAGAGGTATTGAGGACAAAAGGCTCTAACACTGCTTGACTCCTATCCTCTGTGTCCTTATCTGAGGACTCAGTCTTTCTGTCTGAACTGCCTTTCCACTTGGAAGAGATGGTTACCTTTTATTTTTTTTTTTTTTATTTTTATTTTTATTTTTTTTTTTTGATGGTTACCTTTTAAAATAAGACTACCTAAGGTTACAAGTGATCCTCCTTAGAGATCCTTCACACTTTTTAGTCAAAGACTAACTAAGGACCATAGTTAATTTCTTGAACCAAGGGAGAGTGCTCAAAAGTTGTCTTAAATATAGATTACCACCTAAGCCAGCTGAGAAAGGGAAATAAAAATTCATGGTATTTCTTCCTTTCCAAATCCCAACCCATTGGTTATTGATCCTTTTCTCCTGAGAATAGCTGTTTCCTTCTTGCTCATCTTGTTTTTCCTTCTTGCTCATCTTGTTTTACATTCTGAGAACATGGCTTGGCTTTCTGCCTGCCTTGATTCTTTCTTTGGCTCTCTCTGGGAGTGGCTCTAGATCTTATAAAAATAGTATCTTTTACACCCTCCTTGAGGATGCCTCTTGGGTCCATGAGGTTGTTATATATTGCCAGAAATCTTTACTTTTGTCCCAGCTAAACCCTAACAAGATATTTTTTAAAGATTTTACAAATCTGTAATAAAAAGTCTGGCCAAATTAAAAGCTGATATTCAGAGCCTGATAAAAAAATTTTAGGCCTTCCCCTCTAAATAAAGCCATACCCTCAAAAAAAGAAGACTTTCTCATAGGAAGATGGATGTGTGAATCATTTGATATGTTTTAGGCAACAGCCCAATTCTTTGAGAAACTAAAAACAGCCATGTTTTACAAATCTAGTCTTTATAGGACCAGAGGTATAGTTCCAAAAAATAATTCAAAGACCAATCATTTTTACTAATTTCAAAATCTCCAGTACTTATCTCAAAGAGCATAGAAGTGTTATAAAAATTCTGTCCTTAAGAGAATAGAAGTTCTTCTAGAAAGTGCTTGCTTTTTCCCTTGTGCCTTCACAATATAAATATACAATGTTTTGCCTGGTTTTCTGCAAGAATTCTTTATCTAGCCCATTTCTTTAAAATTCAAATTCCAGGGATCCTTGGGTGGCTCAATGGTTTAGCGCCTGCCTTTGGCCCAGGGTGCGATCCTGGAGTCCCGGGATCGAGTCCCGCGTCGGAATCCCGGCATGGAGCCTGCTTCTCCCTCCTCCTGAGTCTCTGCCTCTCTCTCTCTCTCTATGTCTATCATGAATAAATAAATAAATCTTTAAAAAAATAAATTAAATTAAATAAAATTCAAATTCCAGGGAGTTAAATCTTATCAAGTAAAAACAAGGGAAAGGTGATTTAAAACTTGATTTGCCAAAGACAAACACAAACCTTAAGTGTTTTCTCCACAAATATTAAAAAAAAAAAAGCATTAGACATCTGGATCAATAATCTTAAATTATTCCATTTATCAGAAAAACAAACTCAGATTCAACTTTCATAATTAGTAACTTTGTACCTATTTCAAGGCAGTAATTTGAAAATAAAAGCTATCGGGGCACCTGGCTGGCTCAGTTGGTGAGCATGCAACTCTTCACCTCTGGGTTGTAAGTTCAAGCCTCACACTGGGTGTAGAGATTACTTAAAAAATAAAGTTAATAAATAAATAAATAAATAAATAAATAAATAAATAAATAAATAAATAAAAGCTATAATGTCTGCATCTATCTGTATGTTCATGTATATCTATCTGTTGTAAATGTGTTTCTACCTCATGATGGTATTGCTGAAATTTGCAGAAGAATTCTGCTTAGTTGGTTTGAAGGCAAGTGCTTGTAAGAAATGACTATTCTGAAACTCAAAACAATAAAAACTAACCCAAATGCTTTAAGTCTGTGTGACCTGGAAAGAATATTTGATATAAAAGCTAGTTTGCAATTGATGGTATAATCAAAATGTTGGGGAGGAAGAATTTTATCTACCCTTCAAGATTCTTCTAGCTGGACTTACTTTATATATATATATATAATATATATAATAATATATATATAATATACTTACTATATTTAGTGTATATATATATAAAGTATATATATAATATATATAATATACTTACTATATTTAGTGTATATATATATATATATATATATATATATATATAAAGTAAGTCCAGCTAGAAGAATATATTCATGAGAAACATACAGAGAGAGAGGCAGAGACACAGGCAGAGGGAGAAGCAGGCTCCATGCAGGGAGCCTGAGGTGGGACTCGATTCTGGGTCTCCAGGATCAAGCCCTGGGCTGAAGGCGGCGCTGAACTGCTGAGCCACCCGGGCTGCCCTTCTAGATGGACTTAGAATCAAACTGACATGAGACAGATTAAAGGAGAAAATAAAATTTAAGCGTGTATGTACAAGAAATCCACACAGACATGAAAATTCCAAAAATACTCAGATAACAAGATTTATATGAGCTAAAGAGAGGGGCAGGGGTGTGAGAATCCAAGAGGAGAAAGATCACTAGCAGGAAGGTGAAAGGTAGGTATTTGGAAAACACAGGTGCCCTATAATGCAGGTAAGTCTCTTAGGTAAAGAGGAATCTGTTAATTACTCCCTTCCTGGTAAAGCAGGCAGTCAAAGGGGTGGTAAGGGACTTCTCCTGAACTACTGGGTTTTGACTACTTTTAATTCAAATTAATCTCAATGTCAGAGTGGTCCATCATGGGGCTGCCTTCCCTTGGCCCCTACAAAAATAAATATGTCTTCAGAGCTATTGACATTAAATATAAAATTTTTATTCTACCTGAGTTTACTAGCCAAATAAGTTTATGTTATCTCTTGCAAAAAAATTTTTTTTAATTTTATTTATTCATGAGAGACACAGAAAGAGAGAGAGGACAGAGACACAGGCAGAGAGAGAAGCAGGCTCCATGCAGGGAGCCCAACGTGGGACTCGATCTCGAGTCTCCAGGATCAGGCCCTGGGCTGAAGGCTGCGCTAAACCACTGAGCCACTCAGGAATCCCCTTTTACAAAATTTATTGACAAAAAATAGTAGCTTATAATAATGACTGACTTTGTCTAATGTTTAATTAAGTTTTTGTAAGTAATCTAAACATAACTATTAAAAACAAGTAGGTTGAGGTGCCTGAGTGGCACAGTTGGTTAAGCATCTGACTCTTTGTTTCAGCTCAGGTTGTGATTTCGAAGGTGGTTAGATGGAACTCTGCATCAGGCTCCCCACTGAGCATGGAGTCTGCTTAAGACACTCTTTTCTTGATTTTTCAGGAGGAGACTCCTAACTCTGGGAAATGAACAAGGGGTAGTGGAAGGGGAGGTGGGGGGGGGATGGGGTGACTGGGTGATGGGCACTGAGGGGGGCACTTGACCAGATGAGCATTGGGTGTTATAGTATATGTTGGCAAATCAAACTCCAATAAAAAATATATATATACAAAAATAAATAAATAAACAGCCTCAAACAGCAAAAAAATGACACATTTTCCTTCTCCCTCTTCCACTTCCTCTTGCTCATGTGCTCACTCTCTCTAAAATAAATAAATAAATCTTTAAAAAAAAAACAAAAAACAACTAGGTTAAATTAAAAAGTTTTAGGTAAATTTTCTTAATACTGTAGGGGCCAAGGGCTGACCACCCTAAGATGGGCCATTTAGGCATGAACATTATTTTGAATTAAAAGCAGTCAAAACCCAGCAGATTCAGGAAAACCTCTTTATCTCCCCTCCTCCCCCATATACTGCCTGCCTGTACCAGAAGAGCTTTTAGTAGAGATTCCTCTTTATCTAAGAAACTTACCTGCATAGCAGGGCAACGTTTGTTTCCAAACACCTCCTTTCACACTCTTGCTAATGATCTTTCTGTTTTGTATCCCCTGACTCCTACTCTTCTCTTCAGTTCCAGTTGTCCTATTAGCCTCATGTTGCCTGACTTTAACATTTCATGTCTATGCATGTAAGAAACTAAATTTGATTGTCTCTTGTAAATCTGTCTCCTATCAATTTGATTCTTAGTCCAGCTAGAAGGGCCTTAAAGGGAAAATAAAATTTCTCCCTCCCCAACACTAGTTTTCTCCAAACTTTCTGGTAACTTGAAAATTTTTAAAGTTTTGCTAAATTAAATAAGGAGTTGAATTAAATTCATTAAATATGTAAATCATTTCCAAATAAGACAAAATACTAGAATACTAATTACTAAATATAGGTTCATCTACTTTTGGCTTCTTCTTACAGAGAAACTAAAAATGTTTGTATATGCTAATGTTACATTAAAATAAATTACAAAGGCATATGCTTCTAAAAATTCTTAAATGTATTCATAAATTTTCACTTTAAAAAAATGGTGAGGGCAGCCCAGGTGGCTCAGCGGTTTAGCACCTGCCTTCAGCCCAGGACGTGATCCTGGAGACCCAGGATCGAGTGCCACATCGAGCTCCCTGCATGGAGCCTGCTTCTCCCTCTGCCTGTGCCTCTGCCCCTCTCTCTCTCTCTCTCTCTGTCTCTCATGAATAAATAAATAAAATCTTAAAAAAAAAAGTTGATGTGACAGACTGTTCACAATTGCTTAGTTTTCACTAGATACCAAGATTACTAAGGGTTAAAAATTCTAATTAATATGCAATTAAAACTACTAAAAATAGCGTGATAGCATCTTCATGTGCCAGGAAAATAAGATAAAAGATATGTAAATCATAATACTTTTGCCTTAAAATGAAGCTAGTTTAAAGTGAAAAATGAAGACAAAATCAGAATATAGAAAAAAATTATAAATTTATTTTTAAATTTTAATGTGTGGTCAAGCTGGCTAAGATTAAAGTAAGTTTTAATATCCAAATTAAGCTGGTACAAATGTTAGGATGCAACTGGAAGTTACTCACATCAGAGGGCTGAAAATTATTAGCACAAAAGAGGAGGAGGAAGGAACAAAGGCAGGGAAATAATGTGTTTTGTTTTTTTGTTTCACAAAACCAGCAGTTCCCACCTACGAGATGCAAGTTTGTCTCACTTGATAGTCCTTTGCTACCTGTGTCTTGCCTGGTAGCTCCTTACATGAGCCAGTTTGACCCTGTTTGGAGCTGAGGACCTGTGCAGAAGTCCCCCTGAGCTGTCCTGAAGTTACCTTTAGCTCATTATAATACAAAGATCTCCTCCAGCGCGTTGGGTTTCCTGTCATCTTTTGAACATATGATGTGTGTACTAGCATGTTGACATGCTAGATTTATACAACCAAGCCAAAGCGCTTAAGTAATAGAATATATGTGAGTTCCTTAATGTATACGTAAGCTCCCTGCCCCTTAATACATTGCTTATTAGCTTCCTGTGCTAACTCTACAGGAAAACAGTGCTTTGAGAGCCATCTCCCTGTCTCCTTATTCGTAACAAGTAATATAAGTTCTTTGCCTCCAATACTTCCTTGGGTTGTGTTCAATTTAATTCATCCCAAGCAGCAAACTTCTGAGTTCAGTTACACAAAATTAAAATCTGGTCTTCTGTCTGTTAAAAGGACAAAGTTTTCTTGGACTTTGGTCTGCTTTTGATATTAATTTCTATAAATTTATTTAACTTTTAAAATACTAAGTTTTATAATGATCAATGATCTTATTTAGAGAAGTGCTTATAACTTTTTCTGATATTTTTGGCAAACTTCCCAAAATCAAATTCTAAAAAAAACAAAAAAAGGTCTTTGGACCTAAAGTATTCCAAAAGATTTATCAAACTAATTATGCTTATTTAATATGTAAATTATATAGAAGATACTGTCAAAGAAATAATATTAAGACTTTTTCAGGTTATATTTACAAAATTGTGGTCCATGTTGATAAAGTCTATTCTACTTCTACAAAAAAACTGGCTTCTCCTTGCTAGACTTTTGTTATCCTAATGTCATTGTGACATAGCAACAGTATCTTTGGCGGGAAAAATTAATATAGACAAATAATGATTATAAATTCAGTACACATGAGAAGCCCAAGATGTCACTTGGTTCTTCTTAGTCCCTGACAAACCTCATTCATCAGTTTTTGCATTCCTTCACTGACCATAGTACATTTAAGATGACTCAAATTATGAATAGACATTGGTGTAGAGACTTCTACAAAATTTTAATACCTGCAACTGAACTTAATTACACTACCACTTAGTATGAGTTACTAATATGTTCTTGTTATTGTATATGTGTTTTCTGGATGGATTAAAGCCTTTCCTCATCACAAGGCTGATGGCTTTACAGTTGAAATTTTTTTTTAAATTTTAAAAATTAAAAATTTGTTTCCCAATTGGATTGTACTTTCCACTATCCCTAGAGATAAAGACACCTACTTCACTTAGGATAAATCATAGGAGTCTTAACAGAAACCTGGTGAAATTTTTGAGTAGAGAATAATTAGAGAGGAAGACAAACCATGAGAGACTCCTGACTCTGGGAAACAAGCAAAGGGGTGTAGAAGGGGAGGTGGGTGGAGGAATGGGGTAATTGGGTGGCGAGCGTTAAGGAGGGCACATGATGAGATGAGAACTGGGTGTTACAGTATATGTAGGCAAATTGAGTTTAAATTAAAAAAGGAAAATGTCTTTGCAGGGCAAAGCACTGTTCAGGTGTGCCTTAGAATTCTAATTCCATATATTGTATGGAATATCCATGCAATATCCCTTATTTCTATTTAAAATTTATTTGTTGCTTATCTGAAATTCAGCTTTAAACTGGATGTCCAATATCTCATCTGGCAATAATTTTATATGCATGCAGGGTTGGGAAATTCTAAGTTAAATAAAGTGATATAAACATCCTTAATGCTGGTCTTCACGGAGCCACTAGTAAGTTCTGGTATATAAAATTTCTCTGGGAGGAAACTGAGGATGCAGTTTTTCTCAAACTTATTTGAATATAAGTTTTTAAATGAGTACCCCCAAAAGCTACTCTGAACGGCAATTGCTTAATTACCTCTGTAGATTTAGTGTCTTATTCTCTATGTGAATACTTAAGATTTCTTTTTTTAAGATTTGTATTTATTTATTCATGAGAGACACAGAGAGAGACAGAGACACAGGCAGAGAGAGAAGCAGGCCTCCATGCAGGGAGCCCCATGGGGGACTTGATCCTGGGACTCCAGGATCATGCCCTGGGCTGAAGGGAGGTGCTCAACTGCTGAGCCACCCAAGGATCCCAATACTTAAGATTTCCTATTAGATTCTGATCAAATCATTTCCCCATGTAATATCATTACATTATTTCATCCAAAAGAAAGTCTGAAATCCCTAGCATGACACAGTGTCTTCCCAGCATCACTCCCAGGTTCTCCTTCCACACGATACTACCTGTATGGCTCATTGAGCTCCCCTCCAACTTCTGAACATCTCCACACTCTTTCAAACCACCATGGTCTTTGCACTATTTCCTCTTCCAGAACTGCCCTCCTCTAGACCCAACTTCTCGTTGAATTCCTTAAAACTCATGAATGAGGATGTTCCTGACTCCCCACTATGCACAATGAGTCATTCCTTGCTTCTCCTTCTCATGACAATTGTCTATTAGTACTTAATCTCTATATTATTCATTTACAGGTCTGTCTCCCCTAGTAGTACAGCTAACTATGCAAAGACAAAGCTTTCTGCTACTCTTCTTTGAGTCTTCAGCTCATATCATGGTTTTTGACATATAGCACATGCTCAGCAAATGACCGATGAATTAATGAATGGCTAGTGAATGGGATTCTCAAAAAGAAGATGTAGGGTGTGAACCCTTCCTTTTTCCTCAATCATCTCTCTTCTGATCCTGCAGAAGACCTAGCATGTCATCCAAGAAAATAACTATTTAATAAATAGGTACCATTTTATAGAAATTGACTCAGAATTCCAGTACTCCCTCTGAAAAAAAATGAGAGGCAATGTATTTAGGTAAATCTCTGCAAACATAATATAGTATCCATTTGTGGATCTTGGCCCTCCAATGATTATAATTATATGATAAATTATTTAAATCATGTCTTTCTTTAGTTACATAGTAACACATTCAAAGAAGTTGACTGACATATAACTTATCTTCCATACATGAGGTAGTATTATTCTCACCTTAAGAAGCCAGGAAAGAATGGGGCACCTGGCTGGTTCAGTTGGTAGAGCATGCGACTCTTGATCTTGGGGTTGTAGGTTGAGGCCCACATTGGGTGTAGAGCTTACTTAAAAAAATAAAATCTTAAAAAGAAGAAGAAGAATCCAGGAAAGTGCAAGGAGGCACATAGTCATGCATTAATCTGTTCTTGAGTGATTTAACTGCCTTCAGCAACTAATTAGAGACCCTAAATGCTACAAGAGGTTTTTCTGATTCAGGTATCTCTCATTAAAAGTATATGAAGAATTACTTCAAAACTCAGGACTTTATAAATGCAACAAAAAGATTAGTTGAGAATAATGAATCCATACTATGAATTCATTAACTACAGACATATAAATAGATAGAGTCGAGTACATAGAATCCCTTCTGGACTGGAATTTGCTCTCACACAAAGTTTTAATGCGTGGAGATTTATTTATGCACACATTTTCAACAACCAAGATAATTTTATTTCAATATTAAAATGTGCATTAAAAGTTGTGATTCTCTCTATCAGGGAATCTTAGAAAGAATTAAAGGCAGAGAAAAGAAGAAGGAAGTAAAAGAAGTGATATCAAGCACAGTAATTGGTATATAGTAGAACTACAAACAGTATTTGCTGAGTTGAGTTGAACCAAGATTGGATGAACATAAAGATTTGTGTAATGAGGCAAAGAAAACATTTATTTAAAAAAACGAAAAGGTTAAGGGAAAGTAAACACATTATTAGACTTCAGAAATGCACTATTAGGAATGAGAAGTCTGTGATGGGGGAAAGAGTGTCTGATGACAAATTGACTGACATAAAGCCACCAAGGGCAGGAGGAGCCATTGTTGCAAAGTGGAGAGAAGCTGCTCAGAAGTATGGACCTGACCAGGTCAAGTAAACTAAGCAAAAGTCACACAGCTTTGCCTACTGTGGGCTTTCAAGTGAGGCTTTAACTCTGAGCCCTTATAAGGACTCTACAGTAAAAGTTTATTTATTTGAGATAAGCCGTTTTGAATCACAAAATGAGGAAGACACTCTCTCAGGGGTGGAAGACTGGAAAGACACAGAGCAGCCTCTGAGTCCCACTGTGCATCTTCTAGTGAGCAAAAGATGATAAATGGAAGGTAGCTTCACAGACCTCGTGGTCTATAAAGGGCATGAAAATATCATGAAAAGTATCCTTATTTACTAGGGTTGTCTTTATGGTTTTATTCCAGTGACCTATATGTTAGTAATAGTGATAACTAAGCATTCCTATTCCAGGCTTATTCTAAGGGCTTTACATATCAGACACGTAATCCTATTAACAAACCCATGGAGTTAGTAACCATTATTTTCAATTTATAAACAAGGAAACTGATACATAGAAAGATTGCTTGGCTAGTAAATGGTAGAGTAGTCATATGAGCCTAGTCAGTTTGACTACCTGTGTTCACTCACATACCCCAGGGTGGGGTTCTTATAGTAAATGCCCATCTCTCCCTCTCAGTGAGGTCCTAGGAAGAAAAATGGTGTGACTGTCGGGGACCCGACAGAAGGGGTATACAACACAAACAAATGCATCAGCGGTCATGTCCGTGCTAAGCCACCATCTGGCACAGAAGCTTGCTCACTCTCTCCAGAAAAGGGATATGATCCAAGCTGGGTCAACAGAAAGCCACCTCCCAACCACAGTGACAGTCCAGGAGATGGGCATTAGAAATCCATCTGGACCATCTGAGCTCTTTCCCAGGATCTTTCCAATTGAAATTCAGAGACGAAAGACAACTCTGGTTGCAAATCTTTCAGGATGTGATTTTGACGCTTGTTGAAGACCACTTTTCCTGCTAAACAGAGAACTTCTAGCATTATTAACAGAGAAGGAGGCTTAAGTGGAGCAGATAGGAGAAGAGAGAAAGAGAGGCAGATAGAGGAAGAATGTGCCGAGTTCTTTACATAGATCACTCTGTTTAACCTAATTTGGGCTTATTTTCCATCACTTGTTGCTCAGGGTCCTGTCTGAACACTCTTCTCTCGTTATATAGTTCCATCCACCTCTGTTCTGGTTCTTGGTCGGCTACTGAGGTGCTTCACTCAAGGAAGCCCACAAGGATCCATTTCTATGCCAGTCCACATCCTGTGCTGATTCACATCAGTCTACACCACATTATCTGCATTCCAATTCGTGCATTGTAGAAAAGATTCCAGTCACTTATACCCACCATTCTCAAAGTTTAGCCTTTCTAGCACCTATGTGCTGTATTCATATTGCCACCTCTCTAGATATCTCCCATTTTAACTGCTATTATACAAAGCTAAGGAAGTGCTCCAATATTTGGGTGCTTTTTCTTTCCAATGATGAAATGTCTTTAAGCAGAGAATGAGTACCTTACATGTGAAGGGTAGCACGGACAACTTTTTCCTGGAAGTCTGTCCCTCTCTGATTGATAGTCTCTGATTGTCATAGCTTGGGTTAAAAATTGGCTACTTCCTTTGGAGTTTTGTTTTTGAACTATTTTGTCTCCACCATATGTGAGCCACAGTGTGAATAAATATTTTGCCTACAAGACACAGTTGGTTAGCAGATAAGCAGGTCTTGTCTTCCCCAGTTTATGTTCTAGTAGACAACACTGTCTCTAAATATATAAACAAAAATCAAAGTTTTTGAAAGTAAAAATTAGTGAGACAAAGGTGACAACCAAGAAAAGTTGAGACCAAACTTACTGGTATTATTTCTTACTACAGTTTCAAATTAAGAGCAAAATCTTGGATTCCAGCCAAGTTCTAATTTGTTTTGAATTTTTCTTGTATGGCTTTGTATTCAGGAGTCTTCTCCTAATGGAGACCATGTCTTTAGGTCAACTTCTGGGGTCTCAACATGAGTGGAGGAAGCTCCCAGTCCTTCCCTCTCTTGGTAGCTCTGAGGACAAGACTGTTTGCCAATCTGGAAAGTGATTCCATCTTCTGATCCAGGAGAAAACCTCATAAAATAACTTAGTTAGGCTGTCAGTCAAGAAGTCTTTATTGAAAGCCATCTTCAGGCCCTTGAGGAGAGAAACAAATGTCAAAGACAACAGAGGAGGCCAGTGCCAAGGGGGTTGGCTGCATGAAAAGCTTTAAGTAAAATTGCAAAATGGGAAAATCTATTTGCTCTATTCCTTTGCTTATGGTCTCTTCTCCATTCTGTACCTATTTTTTCTAAGATAACTAGATTTGTTTGTTTGTTTTAAGATTTTGTTCATTTATTTAAGAGAGAGACAGAGAGAGAAATCTACCGGGGGGTTGGGGGACTGGCAAGGGAGAGAAACAAGTAGACTCTCCACTGAGCCCAGAGCCTGATGTGGGGCTTGATGTGGAGTTCAATCCCAGAACACGGACATCATGACCTGAGCCAAAGGCAGACACTTAACCAACTGAGCCACCCAGGAGCCTCATATAACCAATGTTTTTAGGCTCTCCCATCCACTCCTAGACCTGCCATTCATTCATTCCTCCATGCATACATTTATTCATTCAATAAACATATGGGTATCCACTGTTCAAGGCAATGACAATGAATAGACAAACTTCCTGGCCCTGAGGGAGCGTTTATCTTGGTCCTTGGGGAGCTTAATCTTAGTGGTGATAGGTAGAAAAACAGAAATACATAGCAGATCAGATATTAATTAGTGCTGTGAAAGAAAATAACTTGGTTAAGGTAGACAGAGAAAGGTTGTGTGTTGTGTGTGCTATTTTTAATTTTATTTTTTACTTATTACTTATATTTTTTATTTCATTTTTGGCTAGAGGTACTACTGAAAATGGGGTATTTGGGCAGAGATACAATAGAAGTGAGAGAGTAAACCATGTGGATATGGGATGCTGGGATAGGAAGTCTCAGCAGGGAAAGAAACCACAAAAGCAAAAACCCATAAGGCAGGAGAGTGCTTGGAATGTTGTAGAAATGGCAGGGAATCAGTGTAGGGAAGTGAGAGAGTAAACCATGTGGATATGGGATGCCGGGATAGGAAGTCTCAGCAGGGAAAGAAACCACAAAAGCAAAAACCCATAAGGCAGGAGAGTGCTTGGAATGTTGTAGAAATGGCAGGGAATCAGTGTAGTTGGGGTCTCAGTAGAGGGGGAGAGAAAGGAGAGGAGGAGCAGGCCAGATCCTGAGGGCAAGGTGGGAGAGTTTTGGCTTTCTTTGTGTGAGATGGTAGCCACTGGAGGATTCTGAGAAGAATGACAGGAGCTGATGTCCACTTTAGTGGAATTACTTGGGATGTTATGTTGAGAAGAGATGGGCTGGGGCTGACAAAGACAGGAATGGGGAGATCCAATGGAGGCCATTACATAATCCAGGCACAAGATGGAAGTCATTTTGAAAATCTTGAGAAGTTGTCAGATTTTAGTTATACTGTGAAGGTAGAGCCCATGATATGGGTTGATGGAAAAGAAGATCATGCATGCATTACTCTTTGTACTTTTTAAAGATTTTATTTAAGGGATGCCTGGGTGGCTCAGCGGTTGAGCATCTGCCTTCACGTTCAGGGAATGATCCCGGTCCTGGGATCAAGTCCCACATCCAGCTCCCTGCATGGAGCCTGCTTCTCCCTCTGTCTGTGTCTCTGTCTCTTTCTCTGTGTCTGTCATGAATAAATAAATAAAATCTTTAAAATAAATAAAATCTCTTTAAAAAAAAAAAAGATTTTATTTAAGCATTCCGGAGAAAGAGAAGTTGGGGGAAGGGGCAGAGGGAGAGCCAAGAGAGTTGGTGGGAGAAGGAAAAGGAGAATCCCAAGCAGACTCCACACTGAGTGTAGAATCCCATACAGGGCCCTATCCCAGACCCTGAGATCTGACTTGAACTGAAACCAAGAGTCAGGTGCTTAACTGGCTACATTATTCTACTAAGATAATAATACTGTGGTGGAGGTTTACAGCATACAGAAAACAATAAGAGAATTTATGCCTAGATCTGGCTAACATGTTAAGTTCTCCACTGAAATATAAACTCTATTCAACACTGTGTCCAAAGCTTCTAGGAAATGGCCTCATATATAAAAGGTGTTCAATATAAATGTATATTGAATTGAATTCAATTAAGGAAGTTAGTAAAAGCTTCATGGAGGAGAACATTTTTGAGCTGAGACAAGGGTAAAGGAGTTTTCTAGGTAATAAATGGGCTATGAGCTAAATATATTAACCATCCTGACACCTCTCCCATCCCCAAAATGAAATGCTGTCTCCTTGTGTAGTAAAAACCTGGGGAAGGGGCAGAGGACTTAAATCACAGATCTCTAAAAATTAAGATATTTACATCAGTTAGTATCCAAGAATGTGCTCTGAGAATATAGGAGAATATATTTTTGCCTTCAGGGTTAGGAAGAAGTCCATAAACAAAACCCAAAACATAGACATAAAGAAAAAAACTGATTCATCTTGGGTATATTAAACAAAATGGCATGACACAGAATGGGAAGATATTTAGACTATAACTGAAAAGGATATACAAAGATGTCTAATAAATAAATGAGAAAAAAACAAGTATATATAAAATGAGCAAAGGATATACACTGTTAATATCCAGTAAAGGAATTCTAAATGGCAAAAAAAAAAAATAGGAATAGATACTTGACTATCAGTAATCAGACAGATGCAAATTTATACAATAAGCAGATACCATTTCCTACCCATCAGATAGACAAAAATTAGTTTGGTGGTACCAAGTTTTGGCAACAATATCCACCAGTAGAAACTCGTTATTTGTTACTAATAAAATGTCACAGGCATTCTGGAGTCAAATTTGGCAATCTCTCATACAGCTGAACATGTCATCCCAGTGGTCCAACAATCTTGCTCTTTGTCATATAACCTAGAGAAATTCTACAAATATTTCCACAAGGAATAAGACCCAAAATGTTTATGATAGTATTAAGAAAAAATGAATTTGAAATACTCAAAATATCCAATAGTTAAATATATACGTAAACATGTATAAACAAAAAGACAATTAACTGGTAGATAGAGTTGTAGAAATTGCCCATAATTTAGTACAGGATTAAAAGCAGTTGAAAAATATGAAAGAATGGTTAAGAAGCATGTATTTTAGAATAAGACAGCCTAACAGTACATGTAATGAGAGTTCTACAGAATAGAAATGATAGTCTTGTCTCAAAGACATAACAGCTAAGAATTTTCTATAAATGATAGCAGGTATATATTCTCAAATTTGAGGAGAAAAAAACAACCCTTGGACACAGTGTAATAAGAACTTAGAAAATCAAAGTTAGGAAAGATCTAAAAAAAGCACTCATTGCCAGAGGGAATGCAAACTGGTACAACCACTTTAGGAAACAGTTTGGCATTTTCTTATAGTTAAACATATACTTACCATAAGACCAGCAATCCCATTCCTAGCTATTTATTCAAGAGAAATTAAGATATGTATCTATATATATAGCAGTTTTATAATCACCCAAACTAGAAACAGTTAAACATGTCTTTCCACAAGTGAACAGATATTGAACTCACGGTATGCCCACACAATCAAATACTATCTCATAATAAAAAGGAACAGATTAAAAATACAACATGGATAAATCTTCAAATATTATGCTAAATGAAAAAAAAACAGACTGAAGGACTATATACAGCATGATTCCATTTATATGATATCCAGGAAAGAGCAAAAAGATAGGGATAGATTGGTGTTTGTGCAGACTGTGAATGAGGGGAAAAAATTTGATTACAAAGGGGGACTAGGGAACTCTTGCAGATGATGAAAATAGTCTATATCTACACTGTAGTGATGATTGATGAGTTATACATATTTGCCAAAATTCATAGAACTTTATATACATTGCATTTATTTTATATTATGTTAAACCCAAGCTTTATTTTTTAAATGTTTATAGAATTAATGTGTGGGAAATATCAGAAAGGGAGACAGAACGTAAAGACTGCTAACTCTGGGAAACGAACTAGGGGTGGTAGAAGGGGAGGAGGGCGGGGGGTGGGAGTGAATGGGTGACGGGCACTGGGTGTTATTCTGTATGTTAGTAAATTGAACACCAATAAAAAAAAATAAAAAATAAAAAATAAAAATAAAAAAATAAAAAAATAAAAATTAAAAAATAAATAAATAAAATAAAATTATACTGACAGCAGACTTCTTAACAAGAAAGTCCAGAAAACAGTGGAAAAATATATACTGAGAGAAAATAACTATCAACCTAGAGTTATATATCACTCTCAAAAAATGTATATCTTTCACAACTGAGGGTAAAATAACTTTCAGATTAAAAGAAAACTAGGAGGTATTAACCTTTAGTGGGCATTGAGAGGGACATATGAAGAATTCTGCAGACCTACTCCCCAGCCAGCAAAACTGGATAGACAGTTAAAAAAACAACTACTAACCATTTAAAGTCTCTAGAAATGGACCCAAGGTTGTACAGCAAATAAAGAAACATTTACTCAAGAAAATCTGCTAAAATTAAGTAAGAACAGTGATTGTCTGTGGTATTTGAACACAGCCTCCTTACCCTATCCCAACTCAGCAAGATGGAAACTCCACTCCAGACTGGTGCTGCCAAGAATATGGGGCTCATTCTTGTCCCAGCTGCCAGCCAGAGGTCTATCCTCCCAGGCAAAGCAGGATGTCAGCATTTTTCATGCTGCCCCCCTGCTACTTATTACTGAGGTAAAGTTCTAGATAAGAATGGCTAAAAAGTGAGGTGGATCTCTTCTATCCAAATCCCATTCGTAGGGTGGAGACTCTACCTTCCTCGGTGGTGGCACAGCTGAGAATACTGAGACCTTGATTGCCCTTAATTCAGCTCTCAAAACAGCAATTCCATGTCAGGACAAGCTAAGAACACTGCCCCCCCCCCCCCCCCCGGCCCCAACCAAGAACTCAGTTCTCAAAGTGGAATGTCATGCAGAGAGAGCTTTGCTGTTGTCCACAAACTTTTTATCTAGAGCCAGGCTCAGAGATTTGAAGAGAAGCAGGCCATAAGACAGATAACTCCTAATCTCTTCCTAAAGGTACAGACTTCATTTGCAACAATGTGAAGAAGTTCAAGCCTACAGGCACTCTCAAAAACAGTGGAGCTTGTGTTGATATGCATTGGGAGGTGGGTGGTAGATATATTTGACATATAGGTTAAACTGTAGTCTGACTGGTTTACCTGAGAGAACTGGAGAAAGAGGCAGGTGGGAGGAGCCTTCCTGGATTCAGAAAAAGTCTCAAGCACTGATTTAGGAACTATCTTTTCAAAGAAGAACAGATTTAATTTGTTTGGTCTGTGGAGCAATTTATGTCCCAGGTCATTGGGCAGAGAGGTGGGAGGGGAGATTAGAGCAATCAGCCAGCAATTAATAGAATTTAATGACTAGTTGTCTGAGGGAGACAGTCACAGAGGGCCCAAACCACTGTCATCCCAAAATCTTTTGGATGCAGCAAAAGCAGTTCTAAGAGGGAAGTTCAGAGTGACACAGTTCTATCTCAAGAAACAAGAAAATTCTCAAATAAACAGTCTATACCTTAAGGAATGAGAAAAGAAGGACAAAGCTCAAAGTTAGTAAGTTAGTAGAAGGAAGGAAACAATAAAGATCAGAGCAGAAATAAATTAAATAGATACTAAAAAATAATAATAGAAAAGATCAATGATGTCAAGAGTGGATTCTTGGAAAAGATAACAAAATCAATAAACCTCTATCCAGACTCATCAAGAAAAAAAGAGAGAAGAACAAATACATAAAATGAGAAATGAAAGAGAAGTTACAACTGTCACCACAGAAATAAAAAGGATCATAAGAGACCAGCACAATTATATGCCAACAAATTAACATTAAAAAACTATTAGAACTAATAAATTAATTAAATGCAGTCACAGGACACAAAATTAATATACAGAAACTGATTGTGTTTCTATACATCAGTAATGAGCTATCAGAAAGAGAAATTAAGAAAATTAAGAAAAGGATCCCATTTGTAATTGCATCAAAAAGATTAAGATACCTAGAAATAAATTTAACCAAGGAAGTGAAAGACCTGTACTCTGAAAACTCTAAGATATTAATGAAAGAAATTCTAGAAGATACAAATAGATGGAAAGATACTCCATGCGATGAATTGGAAGAATTAATATTTTTTAAGTGTCCATACTACCCAAAGCACTTACAGATTCAAAGGAATCTTTATTATAATACAAATGACATTCTTCAAAGAATTAAAAGAAGGAATCCTCAAATTTTTATGGAACCACAAAAGACATTGTATAGCCAAAGCATCTTGAGAAAGAATAACAAAGCTAGACATACTATGATCCCTAATTTTAAACTATTACAAAGCTATAGTGATCAAAACAGACATATAGATCAATAGAACAGAGCATAAAGCCCAGAAACATACCTATGCATATATTGTCAATTAATCTATGACAAAGGAGGCAAGAATATACAAAAGGAAAAGACAGTCTTTTCAATAAATGTTGGTGGGGAAACTAGACAGCCACATGTAAAAGAATAAAACTGAACCACTTACACCATACATAAAAACAAACTCAAAATGGATTAAAGACTTGAATGTAAGACCTGAAATATAAAACTCCAGAAGCAAACATTAGCAGTAAGAATTCTGACATCAGTCTTAGGAATATTTTTTTAGATCAGTCCCCTAGGCAAGGGCAACACAAGCTAAAATAAACAAATAGGACTCCATCACACTGAAAAACTTTTACACAGAGAAGGAAATAGTCAACAAAACAAAAAGGCAATCTGTTGAATGAGAAAAGATGTTTGCAAATCATAAACCCAATAAGGGGTTAATATCAAAATATATAAATAACTCATATAACTTAATATAAAAACAAACAAAATCCAATCGGAAAATGGACAGAAGACTTAAAAAGAAGTTTTTCCAAAGAAGATACACAGATGGACAACAGAACAGACACATAAAAAGATGTTTACCATTAGGGAAATGCAAATTAAAACCACAATGAGATATTATTAGCTCACACCTGTTAGAATAGCTATTATGAAAAAGACAAAAAAATGAGCATTGGTGGGGATATGGAGACAAGGAAACATTTGTGCACTGCGGGTGAAAATGTAGATTGGTGCAGCCACTATGGCAAACAGCATGGAGGTGCCTCAAAAAATTAAAACCAGAACTACCATACAATCCACCAGTTCCACTTCTAGGTATTTATCCAAACAAACAAAAACACAAATGCATACCTATGTTCATTGCAGCATTATTTATAATAGCCAAGATATGGAAGCAACCTAAGTGTCCATTCACAGAGGGATAAAGATGATCAAGTGATAAAGATGATAAAGTGTCCATCCACAGAGGTATAAAGAAGATTTTGTATATACATACAATAGAATATTACTCAGCCATAAAACAGAATGAAATCTTGCCATCTGCCACAATATGGCTGGACCTAAGAGTATTATGCTAAGTGAAATAAGTCAGGCAGAGAAAGACAAATATTATATGTGGAATCTAAAAAACAGAACAGACTCATAGATCCAGGAAACAAACCCTTGGCTAGCACAGTGGTGGGGTGGGTATTGAGGGGTGAGCAAAATAGGTGAAGGGGGTTAAGAGGTACAAACTTACAGTTTTAAAATAAATAAGTAATAGGGATGAAAAGCATAGCATAGGGAATATAGTCAATAATATTGTAATATCTTTGTTTGGTGACAGATGGTAATAAGACTTATTGTAGGAATCATTTCATAATGCATAAAATATTGAGTCACTATAATGTATACCTGAAACTAACAGGGAATAGGGTACTGTATGTCAATTATACTTCAGTTAAAATAAAATAATCTTATATTTGACAAAGCTATCTTTCAAAGTGAAGTCTAAATAAACAAAAATGATATAAACAAAAAATGAGAATATTTGTTGACATCAGACTTGCTTTACAAGAAATACTAATGGAAATTGTTCAGGCTGGAAGGAAGTAATTCCAGATGATTATCTGAGTCTATGTGAAAAGCAAGGAGCACTGAGAAAGCTAATTATGTAATTATAAAAGACACTAATAAATGTATTTTTTCTTTTTGTCTTAACTGATTTATAAAGCAGCCATCTAAAATAATATGCATATAATGTATTGTTGGGTCTATAACATATGTAAATATAATATATTTATCAATAAGAGCATTAAAAAAGTGAGTAGGATCAAAGCTGTACTGGACTAAGAAAATGATTGCAAAAAATAATGGTAACTCTACAAGAACAAATGGAGAGAACCAGAAATCAAAATATGCTTATGAAAGTACAACAAATGCTAAATAAGTTTAACATACCAAAAGCTACAGATATATACGTGCTCTCCTTATTACTCTCAGTTTCCTTAAAAGACAAAATAGGGACACCTGGGTGGCTCAGTGGTTGAGCATCTGCTTTTGGCTCAGGGCTTGGATCAAGCCCCACATCAGGCTCCCTACATGGGAGCCTGCTTCTCCCTCTGCCTATGTCTCTGCCTCTCTCTCTATGTCTCTCATGAATAAATACATAAAATCTTTTTAAAAAGATAAAAAATATATTATATTATTTGGTATTTATTACATAAAATATTATATATTATATAATGTAATAATTATAACAATGTATTCTTGGTTTTATAACATTTATAGGTATAATATGTATAATAATAATACCATAGAAAAGGAGGAAATGAGAATAGAACTAAGTAGGATTAATGCTTCTATATCTCACTAGAATTAAGTCATGTGAATCTGAAGCTGATTCTGATAAGTTGTTCTAGAGGAATCACTAAAAAAAAGGTAATAATTAAATGGAGAAAGGATAATCTTTTCAACAAATGGTATTGAAAAAACTAGCCATCCACAAACACACAAACAAAAGAATCTAGACACAGACCTTGCACCTGTTAAAGAAATTTACTCAAAATGGATCTCCAAATCTAAAGAGTGAAATGCAACGATTAAACTTCTAGAAGATAACAAAGGAGAAAATCTAGGTGACCTTACATTTGGTGATGACTTTTTAGATATAATATCAAAAGGATGATTATGAAAGAAAAAGTTAAGTTGGGTCAAAGAAGAAATCAATAGGAATATTAGAAACTTGGAGATGAATGGAAATGAAGACACAGCATACAAAAACCTAGGGGATGTGGCTAAAGCAATGCTTAGGGGGAAATTTATTGTTGTAAATGTATATATTAAAAAAGAACAAAGATCTTAAATCGATCATCTAACTTTCCACCTTAAGACACTAGAATAAGAAGTGCAAACTAAACCTAAAATAAGTAGCAGGGAAAAAATAATGATTAGAAAAGAATTAATGAAATAGTTAACAGAGAAACCATAGGGGAAAAAAACAATGGTACTAAAAGCTGGTTCTTTGAAAAGATCAACAAAACTGGCAACACTTAACCTACACTGACAAAGAAAAAAAGAAGAATCAAAATAGCAGAATCAGAAATGAAAAAGGGAAACTACCACCAATCTTACAGAAATAAAAAAGAATTATAAAGGAATGCTGTGACCAATGTATGCCAATAAATTAGATAACTTAGATGAAATGAACAAATTCCTAGCAAGACATGAACTACTAAAACTGACTCAAGAAAAAATAGACAATTGGAAAGACATATAACAAATAAAAGAGATTGAATTTATAATCAAAACACTACCAAGATACACAAAAAACCCAGTCCCAAATGATTTCACCAATAAAATCTACCAAACATTTAAATAATTAATACCAATTCTTCACATTCTTAAAGAAGAAAGAGAAGAGAGAAAGAAAGAAAGAAAGAAAGAAAGAAAGAAAGAAAGAAAGAGAAAAAGAAGGAGAAGGAGAAGAAGGAGAAGAAGAAGAAAGGAAGGAAGGAAGGAAGGAAGGAAGGAAGGAAGGAAGGAAGGAAGGAAGGAAGGAAGGAAGGAAGGAACTTCACATCACAAGGAAAAAAACATCACAAGGAAAAAAAACTAAAGACCATTGTAATGTCCTGTATATGAATGTAAAAATCCTCAACAAAATACTAGCAAACTAGATCAGCAATATACAAAAAGGATGACACACCATGGTGACATAGGATTTACCCTAGGAATGTAAGGTTGGTTTAACATCTAAAAATCAATTAATATAATGCACCATATCAGTTGAATAAATAGAACTATAAGATCATCTTAATAGATGCAGGAAAAGCATATGACAAAATTCAAATGTCATATCAAAAATGAAAAAGAGGGATCCCTGGGTGGCGCAGCGGTTTGGCGCCTGCCTTTGGCCCAGGGCGCGATCCTGGAGACCCGGGATCGAATCCCATGTCAGGTCCCGATGCATGGAGCCTGCTTCTCCCTCTGCCTGTGTCTCTGCCTCTCTCTCTCTCTCTCTGTATGACTATCATAAATAAATAAAAAAAATTAAAAAAATGAAAAAAAATGAAAAAGAAAACCCTCAATAAACTAGGAAGAGGATTTTCTCTACCTGATAACAGCCATCTATGAAAAGCTCACAGCTAAAATTATACTTAAAAATGAAAAACTAGGATTTCCTCTGAAGATCAGGAACAGGACAAGGATGTCTGTCCTCACCACTTTATTCAACATTGTACTGGAATTTCTAGCTAGGACAATTAGGCAAGAAAAAGAAAAGGTATACAGATTTGAGAGGAAGAAATAAAACTATCTCTTTTTGAAAATGGCATGATCCTGTACATATAAAATCCTAATGACTCCACTAAAAAATTATTGAACTAATAAATGGGTTTGGCAATGTGTACAATACATGATCAACAAAAAAGTAAATTGTATTCCTATGTTATTGCAATGAAATAATCTGAAATTATAGTTAAGAAAATAATTCCAGTTATAGTAGCATCAAAAAGAATAAAACAATCATAATAAATTCAACAAATAAGTGCAATACTATACTCTAAAAACTATAAAACATTGTTGAAAAATTTAAAGATCTAAATAAATGGAAGAACACCTGATGTTCATGGATCAGAAGACATAATAGTGTTAAGATGGCAATACTCCTCAAATTGATCTAAAGATTCAGTGCAATTTCTAACAGAATTCCATCTGAGGGCAGTCCAGGTGGCTCAACAGTTTAGCGCCGCCTTCGGCCCAGGGCGTGATCCTGTAGACCCCGGATCGAGTCCCGCGTCAGGCTCCCCACATGGAGACTGCTTCTCTGCCTGTGTCTCTGCCTCTCTCTCTCTCTCTGTCATGAATAAATAAGAATCTTTAAAAAAAAATTCCATCTAACTTGAATTCATAAGTCAATCCTAAAATTTATATGGGACTATAAATCACCCAGAATAGCCAAAACAATCTTGAAAACAACAACAATGTTGGAAAACTCATACTTCCTGACTTAATAACTTAATACAAAGCAATGACTATCAATACAATTATTGCAGCATAAGAATAGACATATAGATTAATAGAATAGAATTGAGAGTTCAGAAATAAAACCATGTGTCTATGGCCAAATGATTTTCACCAATGGCCAAAACTATTCAAATGGGAAAGAATAGCCTTTTCAACAAATGATGCTGGGACTACTGGATAGCCACATGTAAAGGAATGAAGTTGAACCTTTATCTCACAACACACATAAAAATACACTCAAAATGAATGACAGACCTAAATGTACAAGCTATGACTGTAAGATTTTTAGAAAAAATATAGGAGTAAGTCTTCATAATCTTGGATTTGGCAATGGATTCTTAGATAGGACACCAAAACCATGAGCAACAAAGAAAAAAAAAGATAAATTTGACTTCATAAAAATTAAAAACATTTGTGCTTCAAAGGACACTATCAAGAAACTAGAAAAAACCACAGATGGGAAAAACTATTTGAAAATCATATTATCTGATGAGTCATTTATCTACAATATATAAAGGACACTTACAAGTCAACATTAAGAAAGCAAATAAGACAATTTAAAAATTGAGTGAAGAATCTGAATAGATATTTCTCCAAGGAGGATATACACATGGCCAAAATGTTCAGGAAGAGAAGCTCAACATCATTACTCATCAAGGAAATGTAAATCAAAACCACAGTGAGATACACTTCAGAACCACTGGGATGGCTAGAATCAAGAAGTCAGCAACACAAGGCTATATAGAAATTGGAAGTCTCAATCACTGCTGGTGGGGATGTAAAGTGGTATAGCTACTTTGGAAAATAGTCTGGCAGTTTTTCAAATAATTAAATGTAGAGTTATCATGTGACCAGTGATTCCACCCCTAAGTATACACCCAAGAGAAATGGGGCCACACAAAAATTTGTACACAAATGTCTATAGCAGCATTATTCATAATAGCCAAAAATTAAAAAGAACCCAAATGTTAATCAACTGATGAATGCAAAATATGACATATTTTTAGAGTGGAATAATATTTGGTCATAAAATGGAATGAAGTACTGTATATGCTATAACATGGATGACCCTTGAAAACATTAAGTTACAGAAGCCAGATACAAGAAGGCACATGTTATGTGATTCCACTTAGATTATATGTCCAGAATAGCCAAATCAATGGAGAGGGAAAATAGATTAGCGGTTGCCAAGGGTTGAGAGAAAAGAAGAATGGAAAGTGTATTCCTTTCATAACAAATTACCACAAACTGGATAGATTAAAACCACAGAAATGTATCCTTTCACAGTTCTGAAAGTCAGAAATATAAAGAGCCGTACTTCCTCTGAAGGCTCTAGGGAAGGATCCTTCATTGCCTCTTCCTCACTTCCGGAGGTTCCAGGCAATCCTGCACATCCCTTGGCTTGTAGCTGCATCATATAATCCGCCATCACCTCCATATGGTCTTCTATTCTGTGTTTCTCTCTGTGTGCCCTCTCCTCTTCTCAAAAGGGCACTAGTCATTGGATTTAGGGCCTGGCTAATTTAGTATGACCTCATCTGAACGAACTATATGTGTAAAGATTTTATTTCCAAATATGGTCACATTCGGAGGTTCCAGGTAGACATAAATTTTAAGGGACACATTCAACCTATTATAGGAAGTGACTACTAACAGGTACAAGGTTTCTTTTTGAAAATGCCCTAAAATTGACTGTGGTGATGGTTGCATATACATGTAAGTGTACTAAAAACCACTTAATTATATACTTTAAGTGGGAGAACTATGTAGTCCATGAATTATATCTCAAAGAAGGGCTATCTAAAAAGCAAAAATAATTGATTCAAAAACCTTCAGTAAAGGAATTTCTAAAAGATGTGCAGGGGGACGCCTGGGTGGCTCAGTTGTTAAGTGTCTGTCTTCAGCTCAGTCATGATCCCAGATCCTCTGCTGAGTAGGGAGTCTACTTCTCCCTCAACCTCTGCCACTCCCCCTGTTTGTGCTCCCTTTCTTGCTCTCTGTCAAATAAATAAATACAATGTTTTAAAAAATAAAAATAAAAGATGTGCAGGAAGAAGGAAAAAATGATCCCAGGAGGAAGATCAGGAAGATCTGAGGTATAGTAAGGAACAGTTAGCATGAGCTGAAAGTTAAGTCCCTGAAGATCAGGGACTTTATTTTCTTCACTTCTTGAGTCCCTAGACCTACAGTAAGTCTTCAAAAATATGTATTAGATAAGTGATTGGTGTGAAAACAAATTGGTAAATAGAAATGTAAATAAAAATAAACATTTTCATTAAATAATAATAGCTGGGTATCCCTGGGTAGCTCAGCGGTTTAGCGCCTGTCTTCGGCTCAGGTTGTGATCCTGGGGACCCAGGATTGAATCCCTCATCGGGCTCCCTGCGTGGAGCCTGCTTATCCCTCTGCCTGTGTCTCTGCCCCTCTCTCTCTCTCTCTCTCTCCCTCTCTCTCTCTCTCTCTCGGTGTCTCTCATGAGTAAATAAATAAAATATTTTTAAAAATAAAATTTAAAAAATTTAAATAATAATAGCTAAATTTTATGGTTTAAAACAACTAAATAACTAGTTCTGGGAAGATAGCAGAGTAGGAGGACCCTGAACTCACTTCATCTCATGGACACACTGAGATAATAGCCACATCAGTGGAACTCACTGAAAGTGACCCAGAGACTGGCAGAGACTTTCCACAGTTAATCACAGAGAGGCCACATCGAAAAAGGGACAGAGATATGGCTAGGAACCAAATCCCTGGTAAGACTAACCACAAATAAGAGGGACACCACAAACACAGAGAAGCAAGAGTATCAGACCCCATACCAGGACCCCAGGAACAGGGGATGTGCACTGAGATGAGTCACTACACCACTTTGGCTTTGAAAACCATCAGGTCTTCACTTCTTAACTTTGCAAATTTTTACAATCAGTGGGGCTTAACTCCAGGGACCTTTATTTTTCAGGAGTAGAATTTAGTAATTTATCACTTCTGTGTAACCCCCAGTGCTCTTCCCAACAAGTGCCCTCCTTAATGCCCATCACCCATTTAGCCCATCTCCCCTCCTCTCCAGCAACCCCCAGTTTGTTCTCTATATTTAAGTATCTTTTTTTTTTATTTAAGAATCTCTTCTGGTTTACTTCCCTCTCTGTTTTTATTTTATTTTTCCTCCTCTCCCCTATGTTTATCTGTTTTGTTTCTTAAATTCCACATACAAGTGAAATTATATATTTGTCTTTCTCTGACTCACTTGTTTTGCTTATCATAGTACACTCTTGTTCTATCCACGTTGTTGCAAGTGGCAAAATGTCATTCTTTTTTATTGCCTGGTAATATTACGTTATATGTATAATGTATATATGTTACATATATATAATGTCTTCTTTATCCATTCACCAGCTGACAGACATTGGGCTCTTTTCATAATTTGGCTATTGTTGATAGTGCTCCTATAAACATCTGGGTGCATGTGCCCATTTGAATCAGCATTTTTGTATCCTTTGAATAAATATCTAGTAGTGCAATTGCCAGGTCGTAGGGTAGTTCTATTTTTAACTTTTTGAGGAAACCCCATACTATTTTCTAAAGTGGCTGCACCACTTTGAATTCCCTCCAACGGTGCAAAAGCATTCACCTTTCTCCATATTCCCGCCAATATCTGTTTTTCCTGAAATTCCAGGTACTTTGAAAATCAGTAGGCTTAGTTCCAGGAGAGCTTAAGGCAATAGGAAACTGAGCCTCTGCCCTTAATTATACAGCATAGAAGTAGCAGTTTGAAAAGCAGCTAGGTTATACAAGAAGGGGATTCATTTACTAATCTTAAAACATGTTCTAAAAGAACAGGAGTCTTTAGGAGACTTCTCCAAAAATAAAAGAGCTAGTAGACACCATTTCTCCCATCACCCAGCCTAGAGAGCCAGACATCTCTGGGAACCAGCACAAAAACTCCACGTATCTTGCTAACACTATATGCCCTGTCCCTATGTTGTGCTGTGGATCTTCCCTATCCAGGCCACCCCTCTTGCAGGTGTCCCTCCAAACTGGCTCCTGCTTGACACACCTTTTAAGCAATCTCAGCAGGGACCAGTGCCACTCCAAAATGACTCTTGCCCTGGTGAGAGAGAAAGATAAGCACACACCAGTGCACCCACAGCCCCAGCAGCTAACCTTATAGGTGGCAGTACTAGAGAAAGTGCCTTAACAATCAGTGTGACTATAGCCCCAGGAGATAGACTGTGGGCAGGCATCTGGTCTGACTTTGAGCCCCACTTACCAATGAAAGCCTTTCAGTGGACAAGGTAGAGAGAGCACCTGGCAGGTATTTGTGACTGTAGTCCTGCCAGACAGACTAAGGGCAGGTGTCAGGTCAGACTGCTAACATCACCTAAGTACAAGCACATGGCCCCGGATAGTTCCCTGAACAGCTCAGGGACCAAACCCTTCCTGGCAAGTGAGCCATTGCAGCTGACTGGACTAAAGGCAAATACAGCTAAGCCATAAGAGTAGGGTGCACACAACACACATAGAGGCACCCCTGAAGCACCAAGTTCTGGTGAACAGGGACCACTGTGCTATAAGGCCCCACAGGACCTCTTCTTCATAAGGCCACTTCTTGGGATATAGCTGATTTTCCTAATACACAAGAGATGTGGTCAACTTTCCTAGTAGACAGGAAATATAGCTGACTTTCCTAGTACACAAACAAACACAGAGTGTTAGACAAAATGAGGAGACAGAAGACTATGTCCCAGATGAAAGGACAGGATAAAAATCACAGCAGAAGAGCTAAATGAAATGGAGATAAGCAATATGCCTGATAAATAATTCAAAGTAATGATCATAAAGATACTTACTAGAATTGAAAAGAGAAGAGGATCTCAGTGAGACCTTCAACAAAGAGAAAATATAAAAAAGAACCAGTAAGAGATGAAGAGCTCAAAAACTGAAATAAGAAATATAATAGAAGGAGTCAATAACAGATTAGAGGATGCAGAAGAGTAGATTAGCAATCTGGAAGACAGGATAATGGAAAGCAAGCAGGCTGAACAGCAAAAAGAAAAAAGAATAACAAAAATGAAGAATAGGTTAAGAGAACTTAGGGACACCATCAAATACAATAATATTTGCATTCTATGGATTCCAAAAGGAGGAGAGAGAGAAAAAGAGCAGAAAATGTATTTAAAGAAATAACAGCTAAATACTTCCCTAATCTGGGAAAGGAAACAGACATCCAGATCCAGGAGGCACATAGATCTTCCAACAAAACTAACTCAAGGAGATCCACACCAAGACACATAATAATTAAAATGGCAAAAAGGAGTGACAAAAAGGGAGCTTTTAAGTAGCATGAGGAAAGAAAATAGTTACATACAAAGGAAATCCCATTAGGCTCTCAGCTGACTTTTCAGCATAGACCATAAGAAAGGGGCTTAAAAGAAAGGGGCTTAAAAGCCATCTACAAAAAGCCCACAGCAAATATCATTCTCATTGGGGAAACACTGGGAGCTTTTCCCCTAAGATCAGAAAAAGACAGGGATGTCCATTCTCACCACTGCTATTCAACATAGTACTAGAAGTCCTAGCCTCAGCAATCAGACAACAAAAAGAAATAAAAGGCATACAAATTGGCAAAGAAGAAGTCAAACTCTCCCTCTTCACAGATGACATGATACTCTACATAGAAAACCCAAAAGAAAAAAAAAAAACCCAAAAGACTCCACCCCAAGATTGCTAGAACTCATACAGCAATTTGGCAGTGTGGCAGGATACAAAATCAATGCCCAGAAGTCAGTGGCATTTTTTTAGAGATTTTTATTTATTTATGATAGACGCAGAGAGAGAGGCATAGACACAGGCAGAGGGAGAAGCAGGCTCCATGCCAGGAGCCCGACGTGGGACTCGATCCCAGGACTCCAGGATCACACCCTGGGCCAAAGGCAGGCGCTAAATTGCTGAGCCACCCAGGGATCCCCGTCAGTGGCATTTCTATACACTAACAATGAGACTGAAGAAAGAGAAATTAAGGAGTCAATCCCATTTACAATTGCACCCAAAAGCATAAGATACCTAGGAATAAACCTAACCAAAGAGGTAAAGGATCTATACCCTAAAAACTACAGAACACTTCTTTTTTTTTTTTTTTTTAACTATAGTGGAATTAAAATTTTTTATTTTTTTTAATTTATTTTTTATTGGTGTTCAATTTACTAACATACAGAATAACACCCAGTGCCCGTCACCCATTCACTCCCACCCCCCACCCTCCTCCCTTTCTACCACCCCTAGTTCGTTTCCCAGAGTTAGCAGTCTTTACGTTCTGTCTCCCTTTCTGATATTTCCCACCAGAACACTTCTTAAAGAAATTGAGGAAGACACAAAGAGATGGAAAAATATTCCATGCTCATGGATTGGAAGAATTAATATTGTGAAAATGTCAATGTTACCCAGGGCAATTTACACGTTTAATGCAATCCCCATCAAAATACCATGGACTTTCTTCAGAGAGTTAGAACAAATTATTTTAAGACTTGTGTGGAATCAGAAAAGACCCCAAATAGCCAGGGGAATATTAAAAAAGAAAACCATAGCTGGGGGCATCACAATGCCAGATTTCAGGTTGTACTACAAAGCTGTGGTCATCAAGACAGTGTGGTACTGGCACAAAAACAGACACATAGATCAATGGAACAGAATAGAGAATCCAGAAGTGGACCCTGAACTTTATGGTCAACTAATATTCGACAAAGGAGGGAAGACTATCCACTGGAAAAAAGACAGTCTCTTCAATAAATGGTGCTGGGAAAATTGGACATCCACATGCAGAAGAATGAAACTAGACCATTCTCTTGCACCATACACAAAGATAAACTCAAAATGGATGAAAGGTCTCAATGTGAGACAAGATTCCATCAAAATCCTAGAAGGAAAACACAGGCAACACCCTTTTTTAACTCAGCCACAGTAAGTTCTCGCAAGATACATTCATGAAGGCAAGAGAAACAAAAGCAAAAATGAACTATTGGGACTTCATCAAGATAAGAAGCTTTTGCACAGCAAAGGATACAGTCAACAAAACTCAAAGACAACCTACAGAATGAGAGAAGATATTTGCAAATGACGTATCAGATAAAGGGCTACTTTCCAAGATCTATGAAGAACTCATTAAACTCAACAGCAAAGAAACAAACAATCCAATCATGAAATGGGCAAAAGACATGAACAGAAATCTCACAGAGGAAGACATAGATATGGCCAACAAGCACATGAGAAAATGCTCTGCATCACTGGCCATCAGGGAAATACAAATCAAAACCACAATGAGATACCACCTCACACCAGTGAGAATGGGGAAAATTAACAAGGCAGGAAACAACAAATGTTGGAGAGGATGTGGAGAAAAGGGAACCCTCTTACACTGTTGGTGGGAATGTGAACTGGTGCAGCCACTCTGAAAACTGTGTGGAGGTTCCTCAAAGAGTTAAAAATAGACCTGCCCTACGACCCAGCAATTGCACTGCTGGGGATTTACCCCAAAGATACAGATGCAGTGAAACACCGGGACACCTGCACCCCGATGTTTCTAGCAGCAATGTCCACAATAGCCAAACTGTGGAAGGAGCCTCGGTGTCCATCGAAAGATGAATGGAGAAAGAAGCTGTGGTCTATATATACAATGGAATATTGCTCAGCCATTACAAACGACAAATACCCACCATTTGCTTCGACGTGGATGGAACTGGAGGGTATTATGCTGAGTGAAGTAAGTCAATCGGAGAAGGACAAACATTATATGGTCTCATTCATTTGGGGAATATAAAAAATAGTGAAAGGGAACAAAGGGGAAAGGAGAAAAAATGAGTGGAAAATATCAGAAAGGGAGACAGAACATGAGAGACTCCTAACTCAGGGAAACGAACAAGGGGTGGTATAAAAGGAGGTGGGAGGGGGGTGGGAGTGACTGGGTGATGGGCACTGAGGGGGGCACTTGATGGGATGAGCACTGGGTGTTATTCTATATGTTGGCAAATTGAACACCAATAAAAAATAAATTAAAAAAATAAATAAAGAATATTTCTAAGAAAAAAAAAACATAAGAAAGTGGCATGATATATTCCAAGTGCTGAAAGGAAGAAACCTGCAACCAAGAATACTCTACCTAACAGGGTTATCATTCAGAATTAGAGATAAAGAATTTCTGAAACAAAAGTTTAAGAAGATAAACAAAAGAGTTTATCACCACTAACTCAGCCTTTCAAGAATTTTTAAGAGTGGAAAGAAAATGCCATAATTAGGAATAAGAAAATTTTGAAAGAAAAAAATTCACAGGTAAATGCAAACATATAAAAGTAGTAGATTAATGACTTATAAAACCAGTATGGAGTTACAAAACAACAGCAAGAAAATCAATGATATCTCCAAAAACAATCTCTCTCAGTCAAGAGATTCACAAAATAAAAGGATGTAAAATATAACATCATATATATAAAACATGGGGAAGGGAGTAAAAGTTTAGTGCTTTTACAATGGGTTCAAACTTAAACAACCATCAGCTCAATATAGAATGCTATGCAGGGCAGCCCCGGTGGCGCAGCGGTTTAGCGCTGCCTGCAGCCTAGGGTGTGATCCTGGAGACCGGAGATCGAGTCCCACGTCGGGCTTTCTGCATGGAGCCTGCTTCTCCCTCTGCCTGTGTCTCTGCCTCTCTCTCGCTCTCTCTGAATGAATGAATAAATCTTAAAAAAAAAAAAAAAAAGAATGCTATGCACATAAGATGTTGTATATGAACCTAATGGTAACCACAAATCAAAAACCTATAGTAGACAAAAGAGAGAGAGAGAGAGAGAGAGAGAGAGAGAGAAAGGAATCCAATCATAACACTGAGGAAAGCCATCAGACCACAGGGAAGTGAGCCAGAGGAGAAGAATGAAACAGAGAGGAACTACAAAAACAATGGTAAAACAAGTAACAAAATGGCAATAAGTACATATCTAAGGATAGTTATTTTAAATGCAAATGAACTAAATGCTTCAATCAAAAGACCGGGCGGCTGAATAGATAAAAAAAAAAAAAAGCAAAACTCATCTATATACTTCCTACAAGAGACTCAATTGAGACCTTAGAAACACATGAAGATTGAAAGTGAAGCAGTAGAAAAGCATTTACCATGCAAACAGAAGCAAAAATAAAGCTTGTGTAGCAATACCTGAATTGGAGAAAATAGACTTTAAAACAAAGACTATAAAAAGAAACAAAGAACAGTACATACTGTTAAAGGGAATAATCCAACAAGACAGTATAACAAATGCAAATATTTATTCACCCAACATGGGAACACCTAAATACATAAAGCAACTATTAACATACATAAAAGCAGAAATTGGTAGTAATACAACAATATCAGGGGACTTTGGCATCCCACTTACATCAGTGGATAGATCATCCAGACAGCAAATCAACAAGGAAACAGGCTTTGAATGACCCATTAGACCCGATGGACCTAACTGATATATACAGAACACTGCATCCAAAACTCCAGAATGCACATTCTTTTCAAGTACACATGGAACATTCTCCAGAATACATCACATATTGGACCACAAAACAAGTCTCGATGGATTCAAAAAGACTGAAATCATATCATGCATCTTTTCTGAACACAGCGGTATAAAATTAGAAATGAATCACAAGAAAAATTTTGGAAAGAGCACAAATATATGGAGGCCAAATAACAAGGTACCAAACAAATGAATGGGCCAACCAAGAAATCAAAAAATACATGGAGACAAATGAAAATGAAAACACAATGGTCTAAAGTCTTGGGGTGCAGCAAAAGCAGTTCTAAGACAGAAGTTTTAGCAATACAGGCCTACCTCAAGAACTAGGAAACTCTCTGGATGCCTGGGTGGCTCAGGGTTTAGTGCCTGCCTTTGGCCCAGGCCATAATCCTGGAGTCCTGGGATCGAGTCCCACATCGGGCCCCCTACATGGAGCCTGCTTCTTCCTCTGCCTATATCTCTGCCTGTGTGTGTGTGTGTGTGTGTGTGTGTGTGATGAATAAATAAATAAAATATTTAAAAAGAAAAAGAAGTAGAAAAAATCTCAAAAAACAACCTAACCATACACCTAAAGGAGCTAGAAAAAGAAGAACAAACAAAATCCAAAGATAGTAGAAGGAAGGAAATAATAAACATTAGAGCAGAAATAGAGACCAAAGAGCTGGTTGTTTGAAAAGATCAACAAAATTGATAAATCTTTAGTCAGATTCATCAAGAAAAATAAGATAGAGGATTCACATAAATCAGAAACGAAAGAGGAGAAACAACCACCAACATTACAGAGATGCAAGAGATTATAAGAGGATATCATAGAAAATTATGAGCCAAAAAACTGGACAGCCTAGAAAAAATGGATAAATTCCTAGAAACATATAATCTTCTAAAACTTTATCAAGAAGAAATAGAAATTTTGAACAGATTGCTTATCAGCAATGAAATTTAATCTGTAAGCAAAAAACTCCCACCAAACCAAAGTCCAGGACCAGACGGCTTCACAGGTTAATTCTACCAAACATTTAAAGTAGAGTTAATACCTATTCTTCTCAAAGTAGTCCAAAAAATAGAAGAGGAAGGAAAGCTTTCAAATTCATTCTATGAAGCCAGCATTACTATAATACCAAAACCAGATAAAGACTACAAAAAAAAGAACTACAATCTCTGATAAATATAGATGCAAAAATCTTCGACAAAATATTAGAAAACTGAAATCAACAATACATTAAAAAAATCATCCACATGAATAAGTGGGATATATTCTAGAAATGCAGGTGTGATTCAATACTCACAAATTAATCAATATGATACATCACATTAATAAGAGAAAGGATAAAAATCATATGGTCATATCAATAGATGCAGAAAAAGCATTCGACAAAGTGCAATATTCATTCATAATAAAAAGTCTCAGCAAATTATGTTTAAAGGGAACAAACTTCAACATAAGCAAGGCCACATCTGAAAAAACCACAGCTAACATCCTCAATGGTGAAAAACTGAGAGCTTTTCCCTGAAGAGCAGGAGCAAGACGAGGTTGTCCACTCCCACCACTTCTAGTCAATATAGTACTAGAAGTCTTAGCCACAGCAATTAGACAACATAAAGAAATAAAAGACATCCGAATTGGTAAAGAAGAAGTAAAACTTTTAGTATCTGCAGATGACATGATACTCTATATAGGAAACCTTATAGACTCCACCAAAAAACTACCAGAACTGATAAATGAATTCAGTAAAGTCACAGAATACAAAAGCAATATACAGAAATTTATTGCATTTCTATACACTAGTGATGAAGTAGCAGAAAGGGAAATTAAGAAGATAATCCCATTTACAATTGCACCACAAAGAATAAAATAACCAGAGAAGTTAAAGACCTGAAATATATATATTTCATTGATATAAATATATCAATATAAAACACTGATGAAAGAAATTTATATTCCATGATGAAAGAAAATATATTCCATGCACATGGATTGGAAGAACAAATAATGTTAAGATGTCCATACTACCACAGCAATCCATAGGTTTAATGCAGTCCTTATCAAAATACCAACAACAATTTTCACAGAACTAGAACAAATAATATTAAAATTTGTATGGAACCACAAAAGACCCCAACTAGACAAAGCAATCTTGAGAAAGAACAAAGCTGAAGGTATCATAATCTCAGATTTCAAGATACACTACAAAGCTGTCCTAATCAAAACAATATGGTACTGGCACAAAAACATACACATTGGTTAATAGAACAGATTAGAGAGCCCAGAAATAAACCCATGCATATGCAATGCAAAGAATGAAACTGGACCACTCTCTTACACCATACACAAAAATGAACTCAAAATTGATTAAAGAGGGATGCCTGGGTGGCTCAGCGGTTGAGCATCTGTCTTCAGCCCAGGGCATGATCCTGGGGTCCCAGGATCGAGTCCCACATTGGGCCCCTTACATGGAGACTGCTTCTTCCTCTGCCTATGTCTCTGCCTCTCTCTCTGTGTCTCTCATGAATAAATAAAATCTTTTTAAAAAAATCTTTTAGGGGATCCCTGGGTGGCTCAGTGGTTTGGCACCTGCCTTCGGCCTGGAGTGTGATCCTGGAGTCCTGGGATTGAGTCCCACATCTGGCTCCCTGCATGGAGCCTGCTTCTCCCTCTGCTTGTGTCTCTGCCTTTCTCTCTCTCTCTCTCTCTCTCTCATGAATAAATAAACAAAATATTTTTTAAAAATCTTTAAAAAAATTGATTAAAGACCTAAATGTGAGACTTGAAACCATAAAACTCCTAGATGAAAACATAGGCAGTAATTTATTTTACATCAGCTATAGAGACATTTCTAGATATGTCTCCTCAGGCAAAGGAAACAAAAGCAAAATTAAACTAGTAGGACCACACCAAAAGAGAAAGCTTTTGCACAGTGAAGAAAACCATCAACAGAGCAAAAAGGCAACCTACTGAATGGAAGACTATATTTGCAAATGACATATCCAATAAAGAGCATCCAAAAAGAACTGATATAACTCAACACCCAAAGATAAGTAATCTGATTTAAAAATGGGCAGAACGGGATCCCTGGGTGGCTCAGAGGTTTAGCGCCTGCCTTTGGCCAGGGTGCGATCCTGGAGTCCCGGGATCGAGTCCCACGTCGGGCTCCCGGCATGGAGCCTGCTTCTTCCT
Organism: Canis lupus familiaris; assembly: GCF_011100685.1. NCBI lineage: Eukaryota > Metazoa > Chordata > Mammalia > Carnivora > Canidae > Canis > Canis lupus. Next base: position 20,314,640 of record NC_049256.1, read on the forward strand.
CCTCCTGTGTCTCTGCCTCTCTCTGTCTATCATAAATAAATAAATAAATAAATAAATAAATAAATAAATAAATAAATCTTTAAAAAAAATTTTTTAAAAATGGGCAGAAGACATGAATAGACATTTCTCCAAAGAAGATATGCAGATGCCCAACAGACAGCAACATGAAAAGATGCTCAACATCACTCATCATCAGGCAAATGCAAATCAAAACCACAATAACATGTCATCTCATACCTGTGAGAATGGCTAAGATCAAAAACACAAGAAACAACAAGTGTGGAGAAAAAGGAATTCTCATACACTAGTGGGAATGCCAACTGGTGCAGCCACTGTGGCAAACAGTATGGAGGTCCCTCAAAAAGTTAAAAAATAGAACTACTTATGATCCAGCAATGGCAACTACAGGGTATTTGCCCAAAGAATACAAAAACACTAATTTGAAAAGATATATGCACTCCTATATTTATTGCCGCATTGTTTACAACAGCCAAAATATGTAAATAGCCCAGGTGTCCATCAACAGATGAATGGATAGAGAAGACGTGGTATACATATATGCAATGGAATATTAATTACTCAGCCATAAAAGAGAATGAGATCTCCCCATTTGTAACAACACAAATGGACCTGAAGGGTATAATGCTAAGTGAAATACATCTGTCAGAGAAAGACAAATACCATATGATTTCACTCATATGTGGAATTTAAGAAACAAAACAAATGGGTGAACAAAGAAGAAAAGAGACAAACAAAAAATCAGACTCTTAATTATAGGAACAAACTGTTAGTCGCCAGAGGGCAGGTGGGTGGGGCGATGGGTGAAATCAGTGATGAGGATTAAGAGTGTACTCACTATGGTGAGCGCTGAGTAATGCACAGAGTTGTTGAATCATTATACTGTACACTTGAAACTAATATAGCACAGTGTACTAATTATGCTTCAATAAAAAAAAACCAATAGGATAAAACATAGATCAAACTGAGAGAGTATTCACAGTTAAAACAATGAAATATTTTGGAATTTTTAAGGCATAGGCTAAAGTCATTAATTTGGGACTTTGTAAATTAAATATGCATGAAACTATTTCAAAAGGAACAATTACGAGATAAAGAGGGTATAACTTCCTAGCTAATTGAGCAAAAACTCGGAAAAAAAGAGAAAGGTCAGATCAATTAATCCAGTAGAATGCTGGAAAGGAGGGAAGTGTAGATAATGTGGGACAATTAGAAAGCAAAATAAATGAGAGGACAGGAAAAAAATCCAAATACATCAGAAATGGGTGGAAATAGACAAAAGCTTCCATTTAAAAGATAGATTATTACATTAACTTGAACACAAATCCAGCTCAATGCTACTTAAAGACATACATCTAAAACATAAGAACACAGAAAAAAAAAATGCACATATATAACCCAAACCCAAAATGCATCCATTAACCCAAACCCTAGGACCAAATGTGTTTCCAAATTCAGGTTAATTTTAATTTAAGAAATTAATATAGGTCATGTGTTATATTTCATGTAACACTCCCATTGGGGTTTGAGTCATCACCTCATAATCAAACACAGTAATATTTCTGGAAAAACATAAATATTCACACTAAGAAGAATAAAACTATAAATGGCTTCGCCTCAGCATAACAGCAGATTTTGCTGTCAAATAAATTATGAGAAAAACTTTGTTTTCAGAGCTTTATGGTTTTCAGAACTGCAGGTATGTAATTACAGACTTAAACCAAGCAAATACTAGCCAAAAGAACTGGCATACCTGGGACAGTGTCAAACAAAATAGATTCTAAGGCAAACCACATTACTAGGGGTTACCACACAAAGCTATTTTTTAAAGCCTCAATGTACCAGGAAGATACAACAAATCTAAATTTATATACACTTATTGAGATAGCCTCCAAACATAAAGAGAAATTGAGAGTACAAGGAAAATGTGTTGTACCCATCAAATAATTTTCAATTTATTATACCCTATTTGTTCCGTATTTTAGTGTGGGTCTATCGAGCCAGCTAGATTATAATAAATGGGTGTCGAGGGGATGTTTTCACACAAGAATGACTTCCAAGGTCACCTTGAGAGGCGCTAGGTGAGGCCCTTGACACTCATGACCTCCTTTGATCCCACAACGTGGTGGCTGGCATCCCCTTCTTGCAATAAGACAGATGAAGTAATTTGCCCAAAGTCATATTGCTAAGTACCAGAATTTGGATTCGAATTTAGTTCTGTTTGACTCCAAAGACCCAGGACCTTTTCAGAGTATCATGAAATAAGCATAAGACATTGTCCCTTGATTTATTGAAGTTAAAGTGGCAGCTATTATGCAGGAGAATTAAAATCGGGACAAGGGATCTATCATTTCCCAGGAGGCATCTTCTCAAGCAACCACGCATGAGAGGCTCGTTCCAAAGTTTTACACCATCTTCACCCTCTTGCCTCTCCCCAAATCTTGCCATTTTCTCCCTGACCTTGAGACAGCTTTGACATTGAGACGAACTCCCAAATCCCCAGACATTCTGATATTCCTCAGCCTGACATCCTATTATGCTTTTAACACAAACATGCAGAGTTGTTTGGGCAAAGGACGAGTTTATAATTTAAAATGTGAAGCCTTTCTACTCTCCTTCACCAATTACCCTCCATAAAATGGAGAAACCAAGTGTAACTAAAATGGGTCACGGTAACAGCAGTTGGCATAGAAATACAAAGTGATAAAGTCTAGAAATAAAAACGGCATCTTTGCCCTTCTGTTTCAAGAACACCAGAGACCGCTCCAGAAGTCAAACCGCACGGGGAGTCCTTCCCTTTGCCAGGGATGTCGGAGAAGGATCCAGACAAGAGCTCTGCAGGCTCACAAAGCACCTTGCAGAGGGATGGACACGTGCGAACTCCCCATCCGCCGCGAGAGGGCGCTCATCCAAAGGGAGTGAAAGGTCATCCTGCCCTAAATTCGCACCGGAAGAGCCACCTCCCTGTCCAAAGGGGTTAAGCATATTTTTATAACCAGGGGCTGCTTGACAGAATGGGTGAAACAAGGATCCAAACTAAGATTTTTCTCCAATACCACTTTGGTGGGTGTCACTCCCATTTCTGTAATGAGTGCTCAGAGATCCACACACAGAATGCCAGGTTTGCCTGTCTGTATGGTGAAACAGAAACCAAATGAATTGTTCACATAAAACAATGCCAACAGGTGCTGGCCTTAAGGGAGTCTTAGTTTTGGTGGACTTCGCCAAAAAATGGAGAATAAAGGGGATTCAGCCTGCGTTTCCCTTTTAGAAAGGCAGGGGGAAATGTGCATTTAAACCTTGTAACCCTTATAAACCACCCAAGAGCGAAAACTTTGGGTTCAAATTCCATTTTTATTATCTTTCGAAAGTATGCATAGCAGCTGTCTCAGCCTCTTTGTCTCTCCAGATCGCTGGTACAAGGTTTCTCTTGGATAACTCATTCCTTCAAATGGCTTCCACTGACAAATCCATCCTGCAGATCTGATTGCTGGTTATCTGTAACCTTGGATTCATTGTGTAACCTGCCTGAGCCTCTGTTTCCTTATCTGTAAAATGGGAATAATAACAGGACCTCCCCCAGCGAGCAACTTTAAGTATCCAATAAGAAAAATAATGTAAAGCATTTGGTAAAGTGCTTGGTCCAACCACATACCCCATAAATGTTCATTATTATAATTCATTTCTTCACAGATACTTCTCGAACACCTATGGCATGCCAGGTACTCTCCTAGGTGCTTGGGGTGCATCGATGAATAAAACTGGGAATGATCCCTGGCATTACACAAGGGGCGTGCTAAGTGAATAACATGCTAGACAGCAAGCATGTTGTGCTTGTGTTGTGAAAAGGAAAGTAAGTGAGCAGACTATAGAACTTGAAAAATTAGTTACAGTCTTCAACAGGGAGATCAGGTAGGCCTCATTTAAAGGTGGGGCTTAAGTAAAGATTTGGAGAAGGTGTAGGAGATACCACGTGGCAGGCAGGGAGCATTACAGGCCAATGGAACAGCCGTTCAAAGGCTCTGCAGCAAAAATGTGCCTGGCTTGCTTCAGAACAGAACAGGAGCCCAGCACAGCTGAAGCAGAGAGAACATCTCCAGACCGAATGACCCATTCTCACATCAACCACTGTGAGGTCCAAAAACAAACACAGGATCCCTGTCTTTTCAAGCCTGTCACTTTTTCCCTCCTTATAAATGGTACATTCTTCCAAGAAATAACCTTGAGGCCATTTTTTTTTTATTCCTTCTAGACTTCATTCTTGACATTATATTATTATTATTACTATTATTATTATTACTATTACTATTACTATTATTAGGGTTTTCTTGGTGTCTTTAGATTTATCCTTTTCTTTCCATCTCGGCTGTCGTAACACGAAGACAGAATACAACTTGGCCTTAAGACCAAAAAATGTATGTGCCCTTCTTTATAAGTTGCAAAGGTCTGTAAAATTTTATGAAGCTGAGCATTTCTCATTCTTAGGTGCCCCTGCTTTGCCTGTGTGCTTGATCTGCCTCGCAGGTATTCAAAACTGCCTCGCCTCTGTCTGCACGCTTATCACCCACCTTACTTCTAAGATAGTTGGATTGTTTCTTAAGAGTCTCCCCCCTGACCTCCCAGCTATAATCAATACGATGCAAAACTTTCTGATTGACCTTTTTAAGATACCACATTCATTAGTCATCTCTCTGTGTAAGGACTCTGTCGTGACTATTTATTACTTACTGGATACAGTCTAAATTGCAATGCCCATCCTCCTAATTATTAACAACCCGAGATCAGAAACTTCTTCTGTAGTCCAAGAAAGACTTAGCATGGTGAGGGAGACATTACTGAATTGATCTGAAAAGAAAAGAAAATGAAATTTACCTAATGCCAAGTGCTGCCCCTCTGAGGGCTATATTGTCGGGTTTTGTTTTTTATTTTAAAATCAGATTCCTTGAGGTATAATTTACATACAGTAAGATTTATTCTTTATAGTGTATAATTCTGAGTTTTGACAAACACATATGGTTATGTCACTACTATTGTAATCAAGATATAGAACCGCTGGGCACTCTAAAACATTCCCTGGTGTACCTTCACAGGCAAGCCCTCCCTCTGCCTCCAGCAATTATTGATCTGCTCCATGTTCCTATACTTTTCTCCTTTTCTGCATGTCCTGTAAATGGAATCATCCAGTAGATGAGCTTTTGAGCCTGACTTCTTTCACTTAGCATCATGTAATTGAAATTCACCCCTCTTGTTGCAGGTATCAATACTTTGTTCCTTTTCCCACTTTATGGATGGACCAGTTTGTTTATCCACTTACCAGCTGAAGAACATTAGACTGTTTCCAATTTGGGGTAATTATGAATAGAGCTGCTATAATCATTCACATACAGGTTTTTGTGTGAACATTTGTGTTCATTTTTCTTCGGATAAATACATAGAAGTAGAATTGTCGGAGCCTGTGATATACTTAAGTTTTACTTTATTATTTATTTGTTAATTTATTTATTTGAGAGAGAGAGAGAGCAAGCTAGCAGGGAGGGACAGAGAGAGAGAGAATCTTAGTTAGGCTCCATGCCCATTGCAGAGCCCAACATGGGGCTCTATCTCACAACCCTGAGGTCACGACCTAAGCCGAAATCAAGAGTCGGATGCTCAACCAACTGAGCCACCAGGTGCCCCTGCTTAATTTCTTTTTTAAGATTTTATTCATTTATTCATGAGAGACACAGAGAGAGAGAGTCAGAGACACAGGCAGAGGGAGAAGCAGGCTCCAGGCAAGAAGCCTGACATGGGACTCGATCCCAGGTCTCCAGGATCACACCCTGGGCCAAAGTCAGGTGCCAAACTGCTGAGCCACCCAGAGGTCCCCCACCTGCTAATTTTTAAAAGAAACATCACACTGTTTTCCAAAGGGGCTGTAACCATCTTCCATTCCTGCCAGCAATTTAGGACCGTTCCAGGTGTTCTAGTCCACACCAACACTTGGTATCGTCAGGTTTTTCTTTTTTATTATTATTTTACCAAGGCAAACAGGTATATTTCATGGCAGTTTTAAGTCACCTTTCCCTAAGGACAATGTTGAGCATCTTTCCCCGTGCTTACTTGCCATCTATATATTGTCTTGGTGAAATGTCTACTCAACTCGTTCTGTGTTTTTAACTGCTTTGTTTGTTTTCTTATTATGGACTTTGGAGAATTTATTATAATTCTGGATACAAGTCTTCTAACAAATATATGTTTTGCAAATATTTTCTCTTAGTTTGTCTTTTTAAAAAACTTTGCATACAATAGAATTCACATTGGTGTACAATCCTATGAATTTTAACACATGCACAGACTCTTGTAAACACCTCCACAAACAGGACACAGAATTCACTAAAAGAATTCGCTCATGTTCTCCCTTTGGTCAGAACCTCTCACCACCGCAGCCTCTGGCAATCTGTTCTCTGTTCCTATAGTTTTGTTTTTTTCCACATCTCAAATAAAATGCAATCCTATAGTATATAATCCTTTGAGACTGGCTTCTTTCACTTAGTATAATGCTGAACAGTGGTCTGTGACATGGATGTATCACAGCTTATTTACCCATTTGCCCACTAAAGGACATTTAAGTTATTTCCAGTTTTTGGCCATAAAGATTTTTTGGAAAATAATCCTTATGATAAATAAACACAAAATATCAGATATTGTTGAAGACAATAGATTTAAGAAACACTGTTAAGTTTGAGAAAGCCAATGAAGAAGAGTTATTAGCAAAGTGGACAGAAAGACCATCATGGGGCCAGCCCAGGGTCATGTACCCTCAGGGAACAGGAGAAGCCCAAAATGGGCATGAGGAGCATGGCAAGCCAGAAAGGCAGCCCATGTCAACACAGGACTTTGGCTTGCCATTGAATGCAAGAGAATTACTGGTAACATTATGAAGCTACGATCATATTAAGTATTTTACTTACATTTTTATAATTTCTCCTCTCTACTTCTCAGAAACCATTATAACCAATAAAAAGCGATTTGCACCAGAACAGCTAAAACCTAAATGGGGAGAAAAGTTCAGAAGCCTATTGAGGAAGAGAGCCAGGAAAATATCCAGCTGAGCACCTCAAATGACAGGCTTTTTTTGTTCTCTGAGCTTCCCTTGTCTATTTCAGGGGCAGGGAACAGGGAGATAATTTCTAGTGTTTTGGTTGTTAGTTGGAAGAGAATCTGCTTTTCAGGAGAGGAAAACTTTTTCCTGTCACTCGGGAAAATCTCAGATATATCTGTCCCATAAGGAATGCCTGGGTGGTGCAGTTGGTTAAGTGACTCTTCGCTTCAGCGCAGGCCATGATCTCAGGGCCCTGAGGTTGAGCCCCGTATCAGGCTCTGCACTCAGCAAGGAGTCTACTTGGGTTTCTCTCTCTCTCAATCTCTCTCTCTCTCTGTCTCAAATAAATAAATCTTTTTAATAAATTGTCACATAATTTCTTATATAAAAGACTCATAAGAAATTGAATAACATTGTGAAAACAGCAGTTTTGCAAGAGATGCAGTTTTCTTCATAGGAAATTGCTTCTTTTTTTAAAATTAATTAATTAATTAATAAATCTCTACACCCAGGCTGAGGCTCGAACTCACAACCCTGAGATCAGGAGGTGCATGCCCCTCCAACCAAGCTGGCCAGAGCCCCCATAAGAAATTGTCTTTTATCCATCTTCAGCATAATCCATCAGAACATAACATGTGGAAAATTTTGATGTATTCGCATCCCTTTTTTCAGATGTGGTCAGTGATATCACCAGAGGTAAAGATCACCTAGGGATACTTGACACACATGCAAATTGTTAAGCCCTGTCTCAGACCAACTAAATCAAAATTGGGAGGGGATGCGGGGACAGATCCCAGGCATCTGGCACATGAAAGTTTGAGAAACACTATATAGAAAAGTATGGTTGCTCTTAGGCCATGTAATAATGCAGAAACAGAAATGGAGAGATTTAGGAAAATGAATAATTAACATGTCCTTCAAGCTGCTTCTGTGGATATTAATTGCTTCCACTGTGCTTTTTGGCAGCCAATTAAGAGCTGAGTTCTTTGGCAAGTGCCCGGGGTGTGCACCTTCTCTTTATTGACTAAATCTTTCTAATTTAAATACTTTGAAGTGTGTTAGCCCACAAAAGAAGTTGTACTGTGGCTCATCTCTTCAAAAACTCTTGATAAGCATATTAATAAAGAAGAGAAGTTGATGATATTTTCGTTTCTATTTGCCCAAACAATCTGCTCCAAGTGTGTTAGCTCTCTGAGTGTTAGTGTCTGCCCTGTCCATCATGAATGAGACATAAACACAGACCAGGAGGTCCTTGGCTTGGAAACACCTACCCCACATAGTTTACATGTGCCTGAAAGTCATAAACTGCAGTTCCTAAAAATATTCTCAGGTTTGGATTGTGCTCCCACAGTTAGCAGAGGTTACTGAAGTGTTAGACTATGTTTCATGAATCTCCTTATTCTTTCTTCAGGAAATCACTAGGGGATTCGACAATTTTCTCTTTAAAAGCAGCATAAATAGAAGAGGCTAACCAGCGAGAAATAAGTGGAAGTTTCAAGTCAAAAAAACATATTGCATTTATTTTACAAGCCTATTTATGCTTAAATCTAACACTTCCCCAGAGATCTTGATATACATATACTTCATGGAAGAAGATGCCAGCCTGAATAACAATATCCATGGTCACTCTCTGTGTCTGGCAGCAAATAGCATTTGTTAGGCCCTCATGGGCATGTGTGAAATGCTGGATGTGTTTACAAAGCCTCTATAAGTGTTTACAATTTTGAGGAAAAAAATAACACCAGATCCACATTGAAAGATATGTTCAGATAACTTGGATTTCTAAAACCCAACAGAAAAATAGGAAGAATGCTTCCACTGAAAATAACACAATATGGAACTTTCAGTCCATAAAATTAAAAACACCGTCATGCCTATCAGAATGGTATAGAGAAAGTCAACAACCACCACCATTGTTTGCTTTGGAAAAATTAGAAAAACAAAACACATGAACATTATAGTTGATTTGCTGATTAGATTTAACTTTCTTTTCTTTTTTTAAAAATTTTATTTATTTATTCATGAGAAACAGAGAGAGAATGGGAGGCAGAGACACAGGCAGAGGGAGAAGCAGGCTCCATGCAGGGAGCCCGATGTGGGACTCGATCCCAGGCCTCCAGGATCACGCTCTGGGCCGAAGGCAGGCACTAAACTGCTTGGCCACCGGGGTTGCCCTTAACTTTCAATTCTATTTGACCCAATCCTTTTTGTCTTGTGGGCTGAAAATTTCTTGAGTATAAGTTTCTCATTCAATACAGCCCACTCTTTCCTTTCTACTCCTCCACCTTCAACTCTCAAGGAATGTTATTTCCTAGAGGAACCTCATGGTCTGCAGTCTCACTTCTGCACCATACATTGTATTATATATACATATAAATATATACTTTGTGATGTTTTCCCTTAAAGAACTTTGGTTTGGCCCGTTACCCTAACACTTTGTATGATTCCTTTTCAATCACGCAGTTGATGATAACTGGAAGTTCCCTTAGAGTTCCTCAATTTTTAAAAATTAAATCTTTTAGATTCATTCTGGGCCATTTCCTTTTCTAGTCCTTGACTCTTTCTTGAAATGACCCCTTTTAGTTCAGCCAAATGTAAACAAAACAGAATTTTAGCTCTGCTCTTAGAAGAGCTGTGTTTAGACTACAATTTGCTTCAGGCCAATGCTTTTCAAAGGGAAGATTTGATCTCTGGAAATCCTTGAAGGTGAAAGATGCCAAGGATCAGGAAGGCAGATTGTAAAATGTATATATTTATCATTCATAACTTATGTTAGAGGAAGAAATAAATTTAGATGCAAGTAAAAAGCACCTAAGCATGGCAGGCCACTTATATAATTCAAAAATGCAAAATTGTCCTATAATTCATTGAAGTATTGATTTATATCCCCATCTTATTTCAAAATGGATGTTATTATATGATTTCATTATATGAGATGTCTAAAAGAAGCAAATACATTGAGACAGAATGTAGATTGGTGGCTGCCTGGGGCCAGGAGGTGGTGGTGGGAAGAGATAAGGAATAGCTGCTAATGCATACAGGGTTCCTTCTTGGAGCAATGAAAATGTTCTAAAATTAGATGATGGCGATGGTTACACGACTCTGGGAATATACTAAACACCACTGGATTGTATACTTTAAAAGGCTAAGTTTTATGGTTATGTGCATAATATCCCAGAAAAGCTGTTCTTTTTCAAAACATATTTACATAGTTCTCTTCCATCAACAAGATGACAACCCAGTAGAAAATGGGCAAATGACATCTACCACTTATGCAAAAGTCTTTATCAAAATGTATCCAATAAATTTCTATTTTTTCTGTTATCAGTTTATAAGCTAATTAGAAAGTTTTGCTTCTCTATATGTTTATTAAATGCATTCAAAACCTGGGGGGCAGGGGAAGACAATGGGCAAATGATGTGTCCTGGAAAGTCAGTGTAGGAGGAAATTTAATCAGTCAGATAAGTATGTAAACAGACAAAGTATCATGAACAGTTGGGGAAAAATGCAAAACAAAACAACAATGGGATGTTTCAGCCCATTCTATTGACAGAATCATAACAGTCCCCAATGATAGCAGGAGGTATGAGTGAGACTCTCATACAGAGCTGGCAGGGACATAAATTGGTTCAACAGTGTTGGAGGGCAATTTGGCAAGATCTCAAAGGGAAGAGTAAGTGTAGGCAACAACCCAGCACTTCCATTTCTCAGCACACTCATGCACACAGGGACATCCATTAGCACTGATGGCAAATCCCTATCAATAAAGGGATTGAGAATTAAACTATATCCCATATATACAATGGGATACTACATAGCCCCAAATAAATACTTTAGATTCGCGAGGAGAAAAACATTTACAAAACACAGGCCACAGGATTTTTCTTAAGGGAGGAGGAATAAGAAAAATTAGATTCGGGCAGCCCATGTGGCTCAGCAGTTTAACGCCACCTTCAGCCCAGGGCCTGATCCTGGAGACCCGGGATGGAATCCCACGTCAGGCTCCCTGCATGGAGCCTGCTTCTCCCTTGCCTGTGTCTCTCTTTCTCTCAGTGTGTCTCTCACGAATAAATAATCTTTAAAAAAAAAGAAAAAAAGAAAAAAAAATAAGATTCAACTAAGGGTTTTAAGCACATAATGAGGTTTGGCTCACCTGCTAGATAGAACTGGGTCACATTTGGCTCTTCACTTTTAGACGCCAATGCAAAGACGAGAAATCTGATCTATTACACAATTGGACCTTGATGTAGAGACATACGACCATTCCTGACAGTAAGATCAGAGAGAAATTTCCTCCAGGCTTTTTAGAAAAAGGCCACCATGTATAGTGCATAATAAGCAATGTCCTCAAACATCATTCTCTCATCCATAGGGCTGACCGTCATTTCTGCAAAGATGAGTCCCTGTACTGCAATCTCTAAGTGTCTGGCTTTATCAGAAGATTCATTTTTGAGAGCAGGGGATTGAAAATAAGGTGCCCAGTATTCTCCTCAGGCAGCACAGTGTTTGACATTTTTAAACTTGAATGCTTTTGGTGGGACATACACTCCTTGGAATAGCAGCATTGAATAGAACTTCTTGGAATGAGGAGAATGTCCCATGTCTTCCCTGCACAGTGGGGTAGCCAACAGTCACATGTGGCTGCCAACTGAGTACTTGAAATGGGGTGAGTTTGGTGAAGGAACTGGCTTTAAATTTTATTTAATTTTAATTCATTTTAATTTAAAGAGTCATGTGTGGCCAGTCGTAACCCTATTGCACGGGACGCTAGAAGAGGAGCTCTTGGAAAGCCATGGGTCCTCCACTCACATTCTCTACCTTATTAAACCTCCATTCTGATTGGATTGTATATCCACCTTTGTTTACTTATTCAATAAATGCTCTTTCTACTTGGAGGTATTAGGTCTGTGTCAGAGACAGCACTTACCCCCTCAAGAGCAACATGGAGCGAGGTAGGACTGCACTGCATGATGGATAGGCCATGCATACAGTGGGGAATGCAAGGTCCTAGAGGAGCACAGGTCGATGTTAGGAATCCTAACTTGAATTTGGTGGGCAGAGAAGTGCTAAATCTTTTTTGTAGAGATTTAATTTATTTTTTTGAGAGAGAGAATGCACACGAGCTCAAGGACGCACAAGAGAGCACAGGCAATGGAGAGAGGTAGAGGGAGAAGGAGGGGCAGAGGGAGAGGAAGAAGCAGACTTCCCACTGAGCAGGGAGCCCGATGCAGGGCTTGATCCTAGGACCCCAGATTCATGACCTGAGCCAAAAGGCAGATGCTTACCGTGGGAGCCACTCCTCCCCTTTAAATATTTTATATATTTATTTGACAGAGAGAGAGAGAGACAGAGCAAGAGAGCAAGAGAGAGAGAGAGAGCAGGGAACAATTCTCAGAAGAGGAAACAGTGTGACCTATTCTGGGGATTCGAAGAAATTCGTTAGAACTAAGAATGCAGTGGCAGGGACTGTGAAAGATGCACCAGGATGAGACCGTGTGGGATGTCAGAACTGTGTTCACCTGACTTTAGACTTTGTCCTGATGACCGAAGAAAACCACTGAAAAATATTAAGCAGAGGTGTAGGTTCCTATCATATCTGCTGTTCAAAACAGACCCACAGGAATTAGCATATGATCCTGCAAGTCCATTTCTGGGCATCTACCCAAAAGAACTGAAAGTAGCACAGGGGCTTGACTAGATACTTGCTCACCCATGTTCACAGCGGCAGTATTCACGAAGGTCAAAAGGTGGAAACCACCCAATCCAATGACAATGGTGGATATCCATTGAATGGATAAATAAAATGTATAGACCTACAGTGGACTATTATTCAGCCTTTGTAAGGAAGGAAATCCTGACACATGCTACTACATGGATGAACCTTGAAGACATCACTAAATGAATAAGTCAGAGACAAGAAGATAAATATATGATTCTATTTATATTAGGTACCTAGAATGGTCAAATTCATAGAGATAGAAAGTAGAATGCTGGGGGAGGAGAGAGGTGGGAGATGCTGTTTAACAGGTATTCGTGAGTAATGAGTACTTCATGAGTTCCAGTTTGAGAAGATGCAAGCGTTCTGGAGCTGGGTGGTAGTCACACTGCTGAGTGTGAATGTATATAATGCCCCTCAATTGCATACTTAAAAATGGTTAAAACGTAAATTTTATGTTATGTTTATTCCCCCATAATAAAAAAATAATAAGTCCTCTAAAACTACACAACTGATCTCCTAACTGAGTTCTCTGTGACCATTCTCAATCCTTTACAGTTTATTTCCTACACAGCAGAGGGAATTTTGAAATGCAAGTGCAGACACATCACTCCCCTGTGGAAAAGCTTTTACTGGCCAGACAGGCCTCTAGTCATTGGTCCCTTGTCACCTCCAGGGCCTCACATCCACTCTACCCCTGTTTCCCTCCACTGTGACTCCACTGGCTTCCTTGCTGCTCTTCAGACCCACCAAGCAGGCCTCTCTTCTAGGGCTTTCTCTACCACCTTTCAAGTATCATCCTTGACCACCCTATCTAAAAACATTCCTACCTTGCTTTTCTTTATAGCACTTCCCCCCTCCATCATTTTAATATATATCCATTTGTTAATTTAATTATCTGCTTCTTCTGTAATGTAAGCTCCACAAAGGCAAGGACTTTATTGTGTACACTACTGAATCCCCAGTGACTGGAACAGGGCCAGTCATGTAGGGGACATTCAATAAATATTTGCTGAGTTAAATAATTATATTTGTGTTGGAATATTGTGGGCATGGGCTTGCAGTGCCAGGACAAAACAGCTGGTAATTGTTTTGGCTCCTGGGGCAATCACATGAGGGGTCAAGATGGCCAGGATGGTGGCAGTGGGGGCACAGAGAGGTTCAGGGACACAGATATTTAGAAGAAAGAATCAAGAGGTTGGATGGAGGGTTCGTTGGGGGAGCAGGTTTGCAAAAGAAGAAAGCTCTGTTTTAAACACTTGCAGTGGGCTATCCCCTTAGAGATATTCCGGGAGAAGTTAAGCATGTTCAGCAGAGAGATCTGAGCTAGAAATGTCATTTCAGCAATTCTTTTTTTTAATATTTTGTTTATTTATTCATAAGAGACACAGAGAGTGAGGTGGAGACATAGACAGAGGGAGAAGCAGGCTCCCCACGAAGAGGCCGATGTGGGACTCAATCCCAGGACTCTGGAATCACAAGCTGAGCCAAAGGCAGACGCTCAACCACTGAGCCATCAGGTGCCTCTCATTTCAGCAATTCCTAAATAAAATCTTGGGGAAACTTTGAGGACTGTTGAACAGTAGTTAGAGGCTATACTTTTTTGAATAATTACGTCAACGTACATGTGCAACGCTGCCAATTTCAGATTCATGTACTTCACTGTCAGCCAAGTTGGTCATATTTTTAAAAGTTCTGAGAAACTATTTTTAAAAAGTAAAATAATGCTACTCTTTTTCCATCTTTTTTTTTGCCACTGCAACTGGGTCAGTTTTCATTGATGATATCCAAACCGTAAGCCATATATTCTATAATCCATCTAACTAAATAATTAATGTTCAGCCTTTATGGGAACATCATTTTCTTTTCCATTTGTGAGAGACCTCCGAATCCAGCTTTATCATCGCACGTATGTGGACATAAAATCCCAAGACATTACTGATGTGTTTAAAGTCACACTGCTGGGCAGTAGCAAATTCAGAACTGGACTGGAACCTCCACTTCTATGTAAGTAGTTTATAATTATGCACAGTTGTTTTGATTTCTGTTTTGGTCTATCCTTGGAAGGACTCCTTTAAAATTGCTCATCATGGAAAGATGAATATCGTATGATTTCACGCATATGTGGAATTTAAGAAACAAAACAAATGAACAAAGAAAAGGAGACCAAAAAAAATAGACTCTTAACTACAGAGAACACACTGATGGTCACCAGCAAGGAGCTGGGTGGGAGGATAAATGAAATAGGTAGAGGGGATTAAGAAAACACTTGTTAGGATGAGCCCTGAGTAATGTCTAGAATTGCTGAATCATTATCTTTGTACGCCTGAAACTAATATAACTTTGTATGTTAATTATACTGGAATAAAATATATGTACATACATAACATACTTAAGTATATACATACATACATGCAGTGAAGAAGGTTCCTCATCATGACTGCACTGAAGTTGACCAAGAACAAAGCTATCTGGATATCTCAAGGCCATGCCCTATCCGCTCAGTGAAGCTATTGTCAGACACAGTTTGCTCTTTTTTTTTACTTTTTAGCACAGTTTACCTCGCTGCTAAACATGTAATGGAACTTCCTGAGAATAAAGATTTGACATTCAAGAGTTCCCATTCCTAAAAAGTATAGCCATTTGTGCCTCGAGGTTTAAGGCCCAAGCTTTGATATCACTCACAAACTCCTCTTGAATGAGTTTCTTATTTCATGGAAAAGCATTATTAGATGGTGTCCCTAAGGACCAAAATTTAACAACCCACTCCTACAATGAAAATTTTACATTAGAGGCAAAATAAAGTATCACCTCAATAGTGATAGTCAACCAGCCAGAGCTGGTAACTTTTCTTACCATCCCAGAAACTAATTGTGGCAGATTCATGGAATGGCTACTCCAAACGCTTCCCAATGTCTTCTTCTTGTCCTCTCTTGCTATATATCCTTCCTTGCAGCTGGAGGTGTTCAACTGACCCAGTTCAGACCCAAGAGACACAAGCAGAAGTCTTCCCAGGCAACTGCTTGAAAGCTGGCCTGTCCCTCTTCCCTGTCTGCTTTCCTACTGATGGGCAGGATGGCATGCCATAGCAATTACCTTGCATTTATGAAGGAAAAGGCCAAGGGAACCATACAGTGTAGGCCCTGTCATTGTCTAACTGCTGAAGTAAACCCACCAACTCCACATTTCTTATTGTGTGAGAAATTTATTCTCTTTTCGTTTAAGCCACTATAGATGTATTTCTGTTTCCCACATCTAAATGCAATTGTAGCCAAAATACCAATGAAATAATTCAAGTAAAAAAAGTTGGGGGATGGAACCTATCAGAATATCTGGGGGTAGGACCCAGTTATATATATATAACTTACACATTTATATATTTTATATATATAATATTTATGGTTGGGCCCAGTTGATAGATAGATAGATAGATAGATAGATAGATAGATAGATAGATAAGTCTTCAGCACCTCCTCTCCCATTTAGGAACTGCTTGTATAAGATTTTCTTAGTTCAGTTGTTATATAGCAACAATCAGCTATGAAAAAAAAAAACCCTCTAATCCATTCATGATAAAAACCTCCAACAAAGTAGGTTTAGAGGGAACATACTTTAACATAATAAAGGCCATATATGAAAACCCACAGTTAACATCATACTCAATGGGGAAAAATCTTTTCCCCCTGGTCAGGGAAGACAAGGATGTGCCCTCTCACTACTTTTACTCAACATAGTTTTGGAAGTCCTAGCCACAGCAATCAGACAAGAAAGAGAAATAACAACTGGGGGGTATTATGCAGAGCAAAATAAATCAATCATAGAAAGACAATTACCATATGGTTTCACTCATATATGGAATATAATAAGCAGTGCAGAGGATCATGGGGGAAGAGAGGGAAAACTGGGAAGAAATCAGAGAGGAAGCCAAGCTATGACAGACTCTTAATTATAAGAAACACACTGAGAGCTGCTGGAGGAGAAGTGGGTCGGGGGATGAGGTAACTGGGTGACAGGCATTAAGGAGGGCACGTGATGTGATGATAGCACTGGGTGTTATACACAAATTATGAATCACTGAACTCTACATTTACTGCAATCCTTATCAAAATATCAATAGGATTCTTCACAGAGTTAGAACAAATAATCTCAACATTTGTATGGAATCACAAAAGACCCTAAATAGCCAAAGTAATCTTGAAGAAGAACAAAGCTGGAAGTATCACAATCCCAGATACTAAGATATAGCAGTAGTCATCAAAACAGTATGGTACTGACACAAAAATTGACTCATTGATCAATAAAAGAGAAAAAAAAAACAAGAAATGAACCCAAATTTATATGGTCAATTAATCTTTGACAAAGCAGGGAAGAATATACAATGGGTAAAAGTCTCTTCAAAAATGGTATTGGGAAAACCAGGCAGCAATATGCAAGAGAATGAAATTGGACCGCTTTCTTATATGATACACAAAAATAAACTCAAAATGGATTGACGACCAAAACATGAGGCCTGAAACCATAAAAATCCTAAAAGAAAACACAGGCAGTAACTTCTTTGACATTAGCCATAGCAACATTTTTCTAGATATGTCTCCTGAGGCAGGGAAATGAAAGCAAAAATAAACTATTGGAACGACATCAAAATAAAAAGTTTGTACACAGTAAAGGAAGCCATCAACAAAACTGAAAGGCAACCTATGGAATGGGAGAAGATATTTGCGAATAGCATATCTGATAAAGGGTTAATATTCACAATATATAAATAAATCATAAAACTCATCGCCCCCAAAACCAAGTAACCCAATTTAAAAATGAGCATTAAATATGAATAGATATTGCTCCAAATAAGACATCCAGATGGCCAACAGACACATGAAAAGATGCCTAACAGCACTCATCATCAGGGAAATGCAAATCAAAACTACAATGAGATCTCTCCTCACACCTGTCAGAATGGCTAAAATCAACAACACAGGAAACAAGTGTTGGCAAGAATGTGGAGAAAAAGGAACCCTCATGCACGGTTGGTGGGAATGCAAACTGGGGCAGCCACTGTGGAGAGCAGTATGGAGGTTCCTCAAAAAGTTAAAAATAGAAATACCCTATGATCCAGTAATCCCACTACTAGGTATTTACCCAAAAAATATGAAAACACTAATTCAAAGAGATACATGCACCCCTATGTGTATGGCAGCATTATCTACAGCAGTCAAACTATGGAAACAGCTCCAGTGTCCAATGATAGATGAATGGACAACAAAGAATGGAATATTATTCAGCCATAAAAAAAGAATGAAATCTTGCCATTGACAACATGAATGGATCTAGAGAGTATAATGCTAAACGAAATAAGTGAGTCAGAGAAAGATAAATACCATATGATCTCGCACATATGTGGAATTTAAGAAACAAAACAAAAGAACAGAGACAAACCAAGGAACAGATTCTTAACTCTAGAGAACAGATTGGTAGTCAGTCAGTCACCAGAGGGGAGGTGGGGGGGGGGGGATGAGTGAAACAGGTGAAGGGGATTAAGAGCACACTTAGTATGATGAGCACTAAGTAATGTATAGAATTTTTGAATCACTCTATTATACACTCGTATCTAATATAACACTATGTTAAGTACACTGGAATTAAAAATAAAGAAGATCGATGTCAAAAAAAAAAAAAAAGGAAAAGAATCCTAAAACGTTGATATACAAAGAAAACTTCCAAACACATGAAAACTTTTCTAATTTGGTGAGCTCCGAATGTTACCAAAAGATTACAGAGAATATCCTAGGAGCATGAAATCCTACAAAGCGTTAGAGACACTCTTGGAGGACTTGTAAAGCTCTATAGGGCTGCACCCCCCGTGACTAAGTGCTGAGCAGATTAGGGGAAATCTGCTTAGTCCGGCCAGACTCAGGCTCGGCTCCTGTCCTCACACGACCCTGGAACAGCCCACTCCCTCGTCTGTGCGGTATGTTAAGGCCTCAGCTGACGAAGCAATTGCAGGCACTGGGCTCTGTTGCTATTAGCGCCTTGGCCACATCACTGTAAACCATCTGCTGGCTTTCCCTGCATCCGTCATTCTGCAGAGATCATGGTTCAGTCTGTGCTTCCACACTGAGGCCAAGCTCCCTGAGCGACAATGTTAGTCAACTCAGAAGTCAAGATCTTGCCAACCATGGGTTGTTTCTTAGAGCCTCTGTGGTTTTCCTCCTGGTCTTACAAATCATAGTGATAGTAGGGCCTCTGAAATCCGGAGCCGTTCCCTCGGTTCCCCAACTTTGCAGGCAACAGGGGGGCAGAAGTCTGAACACTGTTTTGTCATCCTTCTTGAATTTACCACCAGCCCAGGAAACACTGTGAAATGGTTGGAGTTGGCTTTTCCTGGCTCTGTTCGAACACCCCTTAGCACCCTCAGAGCTTCATCTTCTCCCAGCTGCCACGGGGTGACACTCTGCCTGCCTGGAACCACCCTCTGGAATGTCTATACCGCCCCCCCACCACCCCAGCCGATCATCTGCCACACCAGGGAAAGTGACACATCACCAATAAGCTAGGCTACACTTCAGGTTTTCTACTGCCTGGGCACCGGTCCTTTAATAACCAACCCGAACCCAGAGGAATGAGCCGTTGGTGGTACTATTTCAGGCACCAGTGCCCGGCTGCTGGGAGCCAGTCGGTGGCAACCCCAACCCCAAGCGTGCTGACGCCCAGCCTGCCTCTTTTAGGGAGGGAGCCTCTGCGTCCTCGCTCTTGAGAGACACTTTTGATTACTCTGGTGCTCGAAAATAACAAAATAAAAATACGCTCTGTCCATGTTTTATTGGGCCTCTTTCCACTATCTGCTATTTCTTAAATCAAGTCATCTTTCTCATTAATCATGTCAAGTCAGAAAATGATGTCAATGTTCTCTGTGGTAGGAAACCTGGACGCTCACTACACCAGTTGACTTGTAGCACGCCACTGTAACCACACACGGGCCAAACTTTTTGTCAAAACAAGCCAGAAAAGCAGCCCGGTGGGTCACTTTCCTTCAGAGCACTGGCTCTCTCCAGTGGTCACTCAGGGTCATCCAGCTGGTGTCCCAGGGCCTGCATTTTCTCTACCACGGCCTAGTCTGTATTTTTGTTTCATGAATGAATTTGTCTCTCTGGTCTAATACAAATGAAAGAACACCTGGTTCTTTTCTCATTGATCGCCTCATTAGACTCCCCCACCGATTCTGCAAATATTTTTTTCAGTCGTACGTAGAAGCTGGCCGAATGAGCAATCTGTTGCGTATTTGTCCTGTTGCGTTATGAAGAGAAAAGCGTGACAATGACAATAGCAACGTTTTGAGTACTTAAGACTGATGTCATAACTAATTTCAAAAAGTCCTTATAACGACAGTGTCCTCTCATACCTCCTGCTAGACGTTTTGGGTCCTTTAAAAGAGCCTCTAAAATCATG
The DNA here is from genome assembly GCF_011100685.1 of Canis lupus familiaris. Taxonomy (NCBI): domain Eukaryota; kingdom Metazoa; phylum Chordata; class Mammalia; order Carnivora; family Canidae; genus Canis; species Canis lupus. The sequence continues at coordinate 20,334,898 of NC_049256.1, forward strand.
GGCAAGTGTATTCCAAGTAATTTAAGAAAATACACTTTACACCTTTGCAAAAATAGCCCGTTGGGAATTACTGGTGTCAATTTCCAACCCCCAGGGACTGCCTGGTGTGAATTTCACCTGTTGCTTGTTAGTGCCCCGCGGCTTGACTCAGGGCAGCCTAGGCAGTAAACAGGAGACTGGCAGAAATAGAATTAGAAGGGGACCCCTTGTCCCTCGAGTATTTTTTTTTTTTTCTATTTCTCCCTTACTCTCTGTAGAATGGACTTCTGGCCGAAAAATGCTTCCTTTTACAAGAAGCCTAACAAAGAATGGGCAAATGCCCTCCTGTCTGTGATGCAAAGCAAGCCCATGCTGTTCATTCTTATGGGATAGAAACAAACTGACATGAAGACAAAATGCATTACCAGACCCATGAAGTCATGGATGAAAGATTTCATCTTAGAGGCTCTTCTGTCACAAGATGGCAGGTGCACAAAGACTGTGGTCCTGCTGTGTGCCCTTCTCTCCCCCTGTACTCTCCTGGTGAGACTTGGGAGGAGGGCCCTGCTCTTCCAGGTGTGAAACGAGCACGGTGACAACCTCACACATCAGTTGTGCCAGCAAGGACTGGCCCCACAGCCGTGTCCCTATGTCTGTGTCACGTCACTCGCTTGTGCCTGCAAGACTCACTTGGAAATATGGGGTGGGGGGGGGGATTTCTGTTTCTTTCTCTGTCTTTATCACATCCTCTTTTCCTATTCTGCTGCTGACACTGTCTCTCTAGTTCTACTGACTTCCATCTGGCTGCCAATTCCTTCCCACAAAGCCAGATGGAATTACAACCCAACACTGTTTGAATGTGGGTACCTACTTGTCTTATGCATCCTATCTGTACTTTGATAAAATGAGAATCTTTGAACACCATAAAAAGATGATTACCTTTTAGTGTTACATGTTCAAGGGTCAAAAGAAATAGGGAGGGAGAAATCTGATCCAGTTTCCTTTTTAAACTTTATGCTTGCAATCAAACTGATGAGATTACATAGTGACTTTGTTTAAGGAGTAATTTTTGCATTTATTGCCCGCTAATCTGGAAAAAAAAATAGGGAGAATGCTAGAATGCAGCAAATTAGTTCAGGCTTAGCAGGTTCCTGCAATGACTGCTTTGTTAGGCAAATGATATCCCCAGATGCTTTAAGGATCAGGAAAACCTGGAGCTGGAAGGACAAAAATGGACCTGTCAAAAACTGTCAACCCCTGTCAGCAGTTTTCCTTCTACTTCTGAAGGGAACTGGACCCAGTGTTAATTTCATGACACTTTTTTTTTAAAGCTAGGATCAAATCATTGCTGCTCAAAGAATGTTTGAGAAGTAATACAATACATCTAACAATGTAATATTTAGAGGCAGTGTTGCCTGGTAGAAAGAGCAGAGCAGTTAGAGTGTAGACTGATGATGTGGATTCAAATCTTGCTTCTGCTATTCACCAGCCCTATGAACTTGGACAAATTATTAAGCCTCAGTTTCCTCATCTGCAAAAGGGAAACGAGAGGATTTTTTTGAGATTAAAATGACTGTATGTATATAAAAGAGGCATGACGTAAATAGTGGAGTCCCTCACCTGGGGGCTCGGCCGTTGAGCGTCTGCCTTCGGCTCAGGTCGTTATCCCGCAGTCCCTGGATCGAGTCCCACATCAGGCTCCCTGCATGGCGCCTGCTTCTCCCTCTGCCTGTGTCTCTGCCTCTCTCTGTGTGCGTGTCTCTCATGAATAAATAAAATCTTTAAAAAAAAAATAGTGGAGTCCCTGACTTGGGATCAGATCCTAGCATTGCTGTTTACTAGTTATGTGACTTTCAGCAGATTGTGTAACCTCCATGAGCTTAGATGCTATGATACATACCTCATAGAGCTGTTGTAGAATTAAATTAGTACAGGAATCAACAATCTTTTTTTAAAAAAAATTATGATTGTAAATAGTTTAGCCTTTGGAGGCCATATGGTCTTTATCACAACTGCTTTACCTTTGTGGCACAAATATTATTTTTTTATTTTTATTTTTTAAAGATTTTATTTATTTATTCATGAGAGACACAGAGAGAGGCAGAGACACAGGCAGAGGGAGATGCAGGCTCCCTGCGGGGAGCCCGAATGTAGTACTGGATCCCAGGACCCCAGGTTCACGACCTGAGACAAAGACAGATGCTCAACCACTGAGCTATCCAGGCATCCCATGTGGCATAAATGTTTAAATGAATGGGTATATCTGTGCTCCCCTAAAATGTTACAGAAACAAGTGATGAACCAGATTTTATCCATAAGCCATTATGGGTCAATTCCTGATGATAAATGATAAAACTCTAGTAAGAAACACAATCTTTTTAAAAATTTTTAAAGTAATCTCTACACCCAACGTGGGGCTTGAACTCATAACTCCAAGATCAAGAATCTCATGCTCTACCAATTAATTAAGTCAGGAGCCCCAGAAACACAATCTTTTTAATTAAGGTAATTGGCATTAAATGAGAGATAAAGGAAAAGAACTGAAGATTCCAATCTTGTCCTCAACATCTGTGTGTTTATACACAATTACTCCTGTTAGGTATCCATATAAATTCAATGAGCCATAGTCCAGGTCACCTGTTTCTGACAAAATCTTTAAAACACACAAACACATATGTAGTTATAATTTCTAGGGAAGAAAAGAAAAATATAGCAACAACAAAAACAAAAAAGACAAGCTTCCAAAACAATAAGCAAGTCTAAGTATTTTTTTAAGATTGTATTTATTTATTAATGAGAGAACACACAAAGAGATGCAGAGATATAGACAGAGGGAGAAGCAGGCCCTCTTCAGGGACCCAGATTCAGGACTCGATCCCAGATCCTGAACCAAAGATCAGGCACTCAACCACTGAGCCACCCAGGAGTTCCAAGTCTAAATATTCTAGTAATGAAAATTAAATAAAAAGAATTACTGAAAGGGAAAGCAAAATCACAGAAGACAAACTATACACAATGCTGGGATACTCCCCAAATACTCCCCAAAGATGGCAAGGTGAGAAGAAATTATCTGGTACTAACAGGCTATGAGAGATAAAGAAGAGAGTGGGACTATAAAATAAAGAATATGCAGCAATACAGAAAGATCTCAATAAATGTGTAAACACTGAAACAACAAAACAACTCTGGGAATTTGTAAAGAATAGAATTAATGGAGCATTGAGGGTCCACTTAGAAAACAAAAATCACAGCTAAATAGCACAACAATTGATAAGAATGAAAAATAAATGGCAAACCAAAAATAAAGAATAAGAAGATCCAACTAAAGGATAATTTAAAAAACTAGATAAGGCCATAATGGAAACCACTGTGTACCAGACACTGCTGGTTGCTAATTCAATATGTACTCTTGGGAGTCTTGAGGGAACTGTGAGAAAACCACATGCTGAGGATAGAAGGAAAATGGACAGAACCTGGGTACTTGCTGACAACCATGATTGATGACATCATAGAGTTGATAGACCAGCCCAGGACTGCCTGCCTTCATACTTCTTGACACATGAGAAAAATAAACTATATTTGAGTTTCCCAGTAGAGTACATTTTCTTCTATATGCAACTGAATATAATCCCTAACTGATGTTCATATATTGATAAATCTAGGATGCTGTAGACTGTAAGATGCACCATTATTTTGTGCACAACTTACTAAGAAAAAAATGTTGCCAGTTATACTATAACACGATGCCATAACAGCCCTATTAGATATGTGGGTTGGCCATGACACCTCTCTTTCTAGCTTTGAAATTTCTTTCACCTGTTCTGAAGGATTTTCCACTCATTCTAGCTATGCATTCCATTACAGAGGCATGATAAGCTATCCTTTTACACATATGTCAGTGATTAACCAAAATCTACTTGTGAGTATCTCCTTTTCTTAGGTCCCACAGAGCACTTGGTTGTTGCTTTAGAAGGCCATTGTGCATGGTTGTGTGTGGTCTGTGCTTTGCACAAAAATATCTGACCAAGCAGGGCAAAGGAAGGCCCAATGTAGCCCAAACTCTAATATTCTGGCATGTGCCTGCTACCAAAATGAAAGAAAAATCTGTTGCTTAGAGAAGAGCCTTTTCCTGATTGCCATAAAGGTTCAGTGTCTTTGCTGTAGCCTTTGCACTAGGAATATAGTGGACAAAAAGAGAGATGTGGTTCCTGACTTCCTAGTTCTTGAAGTCTTGTGAGGTAGAAGGATAGCAAACAATGATGTGTGGCAACGACGGTGAAGGAGAACATCCAGGCTCTGAGAGCACAAAACAAGAGTGTTTAAAATGGGTTCAACCACAAGCGATCATCAACTTAATACAGACTACTATATGCAGAAGAGGTTATATCCAAACCTAATGGTAACCATAAATCAAAAAATACTAATAAACATGCAAAGAATAAAGAGAAAGAAATCCAAATATACCACTAAAGAAAATCAACAAAACATGAAAGAGACAAAGACAAGAAAGGTTCAGAGAAAATCTCCGGAAACAACCAAAAAACAAGTAATAAAATGGCAATAAATACATATCTACCAATAATTACTGTGAATTTAAATGGAGTAAACACTCCAACCAAAAGACATAGGATGTCAGAATGTATTAAAAAAAAACACAAAACCAATCTATATGTTGCCTACAAGAGTCTCATTTTAGATCTAAAGATACCTGCAGATTCAAAGTGAGGGGATGAAGAAACTTTTCTCATGCAAATAGATGTCAAAAGAAAGCCAGAGTAGCAATACTTACATCAGACAAACTAGACTTTAACACAAAAACTGTAGCAAGATACAAAGAAGGGCACTATATAATAAAAAAGACGACAATCCAAAAAGAAGATAGAAGAATTGTAAATATTTATGCACCCAACCTGGGAGCACCCAAATATATAAAACAATAACAAACATAAAGAGACTAGTTGATAGTCTCTTAATACAATAATAGTAGGGGACTTTGACACCCCACTTACATCAATGGACAGATGATTTAAATACAAGATCAGCAAGGAAAGAGTGGCTTTGAATGACACACTGGACCAGATGGACTTAACAGATATGTTCAGAACATTCCATCCTAAAACAGAAAAATACATATTCTTTTCAAGTGCACATGGAACATTCTCCAGAACAGATCACATACTGGGTCACAAAACAGGCCTCAACAAATACAAGAAGACTGAAGTCATTCAATACACCTTTTCTGACCACACCACTATGACACTATAAATTAACTACAAGAAAAAATCAGGAAAGACCACAAACACATGGAGATTAAATAACACCCTACTAAACAGTGAATGAGTCAATCAGGAAATAAAATAAGAAATTAAAAAGGGGCCTCTTGGGATCCCTGGGTGGCTCAGCAGTTTGGCACCTGCCTTCAGCCCAGGGCATGCTCCTGGAGACCCGGGATTGAGTCCCACATCAGGCTCCCTGCATGGAGCCTGCTTCTCCCTCTGCCCGTGTCTCTGCCTCTCTCTCTCTCTCTCTCTCTCTCTCTCTCTCTTTCTCTGTGTGTCTCTCATGAATAAATAAATAAAATCTTTTTTTAAAAGGTGGGGGCCATCTGGCCGGCTCAATCAGTAGAGCATGTTGCTCTTGATCTTAGGGTTGTGGGTTCAAGCCCCACATGGGCATGAAACCTACTTAAAAAAAAAAAGGAATAAAAAATTCTCAACAAAATACTAGCAAACTAAATCCAGCAATACATTAAAGAAATTATTAATCATTACCAAGTGGGATTTATTTCCGGGTTGCAAGGGTGGTTCAATATTCACAAATCAATCAACATGATATGTGGCATTAATGAAAGAAAGGATAAGACTCATACGATCCTGCCAATAGATGCAGAAAAAGTATTTGACAAAGTATAGCAACCATTCATTGATAAAAACCCTCAACAAAGTAGGTTTAGGGGGAACATACCTCAACATAATAAAGCCTATATGAAAAATTCACAGCTAATATCATCCTCCACAAGGAAAAACTGAGCTTTTTCTCTACAGTCAGGAACAAGACATGGATATCTATTCTCACCACTGTTATTTAACATAGTACTAGGAGTCCAGTCTAGCAAACAGACAACAAAAAGAAAGAAAAGGCATCCATATGGGCAAGGAAGAACTAAAACTTCTACTATTTGCAGATAACATGGTACTCTATACAGAAAACCTCAAAGATTCCAAGAATGGGCAGCCCGGGTGGCTCAGAGGTTTAGCACCTGCCTTCAGCCCGGGGCCTGAGACTGGGGAACTAGGATCGAGTCCCGTGTCGGGCTCCCTGCATTTGTCTCTGACTCTCTCTCTGTATCTTTCTGTGTCTCTCATGAATAAATAAAAATAAAATCTTAAAATCTTAAAAAAAAAGATTCCACCAAGAAATGGCTAGAACTGATAAATGAATTAGTATAGTTGTAGGATACAAAATCAATGTAGAGAAATCTGTTACATTTTTATACACCAATAATGAAACAGAAGAAAGAGAGAATCAATTGATTAAAGAATCAATCCCATTTATAATTGCACCAAGAACAGTTAAGATACCTAGGAATGAACTCTAACCAAAAAGGTGAAAGTTCTGTACTCTAAAAACTATAAAATACTTATGAAGGAAGCTCAAGTGATGCAAGGAAATGGAAAGACATTCCATGCTCAAAGAATGGAAGAACAAATATTGTTAAAATATCTACACTACCCAGGATGCTTGAGTGGCTCAGCAGTTGAAGGTCTGCCTTTGGCTCAGGTCATGATCCCAGGGTCCTGGGATAGAGTCCCATATCGGGCTCCCTGCAGAAAGCCTGCTTCTCTCTCTGCCTATATCTCTTCCCCTCTCTCTGTGTCTGTCATAAATAAATAAATAAATAAATAAATAAATAAATAAATAAATAAATAAATAAAATCTTTTAAAAATATATCTATACTATCCAAAGCAATCTACACATTCAATGCAATCTCTACCAACACACCAACAGCATTTTTCACAATCTTACAACTTGTATGGAACAACCAAGACCCCAAATAGCTAAAGCAATCTTGAGAAAGAAAAGCAAAGCTAAAAGCATCACAATTGTGGACTTGAAGGTATATTACGTAGGTGTAGTAATCAAAACAGCATAGTACTGATATAAAAATAGACTCATAGATCAACAGAACAGAAATGAACCCACGTTTATATGGTCAACTAATTTTCAACAAAGCAGGAAAGAATATCCAATGGAAAAAATGCAGTCTCCTCAACAAATGGTGTTGGGAAAACTGGACAGCAATATGCAGAAGAATGAAACTGGACTACTTTCTTTCACCATACACAAAAATAAACTCAAAATAAGGACTTAAATGTTAGACCTGAAACCATACAAATCCTAGAAGAGAGCACAGACAGTATTGTCTCCAACATCAGCCATAGCAACATTTTTCAAGTGAAGTCTCCCGGAAGGGAAATAAAAAGCAAAGATAACTATTAGGACTACATCAAAAAAGCTTGTGCACAGTGAAAGAAACAATCAACCAAACCAAAAGGCAGCCAACAGAATGGGAGAAGATATTTGCAAATTGCATATCTGAAAAAGGGTTAGTATCCAAAACATATAAAGGACTGATAAAATTCAACACCCAAAGACAAACAATCCAATTTAAAAATGGGCAGAAGATCTGAATAGATACTTTTCCAAAGAAGACACCCAGATGACCAACAGCTCAAAATTACTCATCATCAGGGAAATACAAATCAAGGCCACAATGAAATATCACTTCACACCTGTCAGAATGACTAAAATCAACAACACAAGAAACAACAGGTATTGGCAAAGATGTGGAGAATGGAGAATCCTCTTGCACTATGGGTGGGAATGCAAACTAGTGCAGCTACTCTGGAAAATAGTATGGAGGTTCCTCAGAAAGTTAAACATAGAACTACCCTACAATCCAGAAATTGCCCCACTAGGAATTTGCCAGTAGTGTAAAAGATACAAAAATACTAATTCAAAGGGATACATGCACCACAATGTTTATAACATTATTTACAAAAGCCAAATTATGGAAGCAGCCCAAGTGTCCATCAACAGACGAATGGATAAAGAAGATGTGGTATACACATGCAATGTAAAGTTATCCAGCCATAAAAGAGAATGAAATCTTGCCAATTTGGATGAAACTAGAGAGTATAATACTAAGTGAAATAAGTCAGTCCAAGAAGACAAATATCACATGATCTCACTCATATGTGGAATTGAAGAAACAAAACAAATGAACAAAGGGAAAAAAAGACAGAGAGAGACAAATCAAGAAACAGACTCTTAACTCTAGAAAACAAACTGATGGTTGCCAGAGGGGAAGATGAGGGGGTAGGAGATGGCTAAAGTAGGTGATGGGGATGAAGGAGGGCACTTGAGATGTATGGAAGTGTTGAATCACCATACTGTGCACCTGAAACTAATATTACACTGTATGTTAACTAATCTGAATTTTGATAAAAACTTTAAAGCATAATTTTTTCAAAAGTGTGCCGAGCACAAGGGTGAGCAGGTGAAGTGTCGGGAGAAGCTGAAATCTGAATACTGAGTGGGAGGGAGTCAGCTGGGTGAAGAGCACAGGGTGTTGAGGGAGATTAAGTCATGAAAAAAAAAGACATGTTAACAGGCAGAGGCCAAGGGGAGTGGGGCCACTGGGTCCTGATAAGGGTTGTAGGCTCCATCCTGAGGCAAGTGGATAGCTCACAAAGAGCTTTCAGTCAGAGAAAGCACAAACAGATGTGTGTTTCAGAAGACACTGTGGCTACTGTGTGGGGACTGGATGGGCACCATTAGTCAGGAATCCATTGTACAACCCAGGTACGACGTGCCATGGTGTGGATAGGATTAGCAGCTGAGGGGAATGGAGAAAAGTGAATGTGTCTGAGAAATACTTAGAAAGTACAGTTGAGACAGTAATGTTAGGCTGTCTTTGGGGGAGAAAGGGCAGAGTGATAGTCTGACAAGAGAAGTGGGTAGAGTAGTAGTATGATTGAGGGACAAGATGTTTCCATGTCACACGTGTTGAGAGACCCATGGTGCTCAGGGGAGACAGAGCTTCCCACTTCTCCTCAGCTGCCCACCTCCCACCATGCTCCCACTTGTCTCCCTTCCTTGTTCCCTTTACTCCTGAGCCCAACACCTCCCAGCTTGGTCTTCCTTCAGAGGGAGCACATAAAATTTTTTTAAAAAACACATAAAAAACAAGAAGGATTAATATTGTAAGACTCTCCAGAGAAGACATTGAACAATTTAACATCAGAGTCTAAGGCATCTGCTTCCGATGGATTATGTCCCCTGGGCTGGAGGTTCTCCAGAGTGATAGTTGGTATTCCTCTTATAAAGGCTGATCAAAGTCCATCTCCAGTGGGATCTGTCTGAGAGGATGGCCAGAAAATCACTAAAAGATAGATTCTAACTTCTTTCCTTAGAACCACCAGGGGTCCCATTTACCCTGGTAGATACGTTACAACATATTAGGTCATATAATGAATTAGGTGCATGATTTTTACATTGTGTTTAGCGGTGGAACTATTTTGTCTAAGGAATCCTTTGGTCTAGAAACAGAACCTGAGATGGAGATTCTTGTGCAAATGATCTGTGGAAGAAATGCTCTTCGCGCAGAGACATGGGGGAAGCAGGATAGGACAAGATGGAAACAGTGAATAAGGATGTGGTCTCAGCTGGGCTCTAGCTTCAGCCTCATTCCCCCAGGGAGCCCAGGAGCCAATCTACACTTCAGAGTCCATGACCTGCCAGGCAAGGGGCCAGCCTTTTGTATCCCATCAGTTGGCCATTGGCCTCGGGCTGCTGAGTAGGGTTGTAATCTCCAAGAAGCCCCATGCTGAGGGCAATTCTTTGGACAAGGGGCAGCTGGGGGTCAGAAGCAGCCTATGCTTACAGCAGCTGGGGGATGGGTGCACCAGGCTTGGTAAAGGGATTCTAGACAAAGAACCGATCCATGTCTTTCCAAACAAAATCTTACCCAGAAGCCTGATAGATGTAAAGGAAAACACACACACACACACACACACACACACACACACAGCTGAGAGATGGCACCTTCACAGAAAACTTTTTGACTTCTTATCATCCCCAGGAGAGAAAGTTCACCAATTTGCATGAGAAACTTATAGAAGTAAATAAAAAACACTGTGTTAAAAAATTAATATTAAAAAATGTTATAAAAGTAACCAAATGAGATAAGATCATCACCATCATTACCATCATCATCTCAAGAAGATATAGCGTTCCAAGCACACTTTTTAAAACCCTATGACTGAAAGAAGAAAGAATAGTAAAAATAAAAATACATTGTACAAGGAGATGCAAAAAAAAAAAAAAAAGAGTATGACACTCAGTTTTTGGACCATTGTATTTGGAATACTTAATAAAGATTTGTTGAATTGAACAGAATTGAGCTGAGTAGTCCCCAAAACATCATAAACCAAATATTTCACTTCTTAAATTCATATATTGTAGTCCCAATGCCCAGGACCTCAGAATGGGACCTGAATTGGAGACAAGGGTCTTTACAGAAGTAATGGAGTTAAAATGGGGATTGAGATGAGCCCTAATCCAAGCTGACTGGTGTCCTTATAAAGAGGAGGAATTTGAACACAGAAACACACACACAGAATGAAGACAATAGGGAGAGACACAAGGAAGACAGATACCTACAAGCCAGAGAGAGAGGCATGAAACAGGTTCTCCACATAGCTCTCAGAAGAAACCAACCCCGCCAGCACTTTCACCACTTGACTTAGCCTCCAGAGCTGTGAGGTAATATATTTCTGTTGTTTAAGCCACACAGCCTGTGGTGTTTTGTTATGGCAGCCCTGAGCAAACCAATATGTATACCAAGGAACGTGCTTGGGGCAAACATCCTGGAAGGGGTCAACATGGTTTGCCTGTTTGATTTTTTTTTTTTTTTGCCTTTTTTTTTGCCTGTTTGATTTTAAGAAGAATAAGAGTAGTTCTCTCACTGTCTGATTTCAAAGTGAAATGAAGAAAGTCATTAGATAATAATAAAAGGTGCAATAAACAACAAAAGCTTGAGAACACCAGAACACCACGCAAGGAAAAAATAGGCAGGAATTAGAATTGTAATTTGAAATATCAACGTTCCACATGACAAATTGGTAGGAACCGGATTTAATGAAGAAAAGTATGGAGTTGATTAGTACAATAAATTAGGTGGAATTAACAGACATGTAGAATCAAAGAAGTAGTTAATACATTTTTTCCAGTGTAATGGGTCATCTCAAATATCGATCAAAGAAGGCACAAAAAATTCTTTACATGAAGAAAAAAAAGAGAGATTTCTACATACTAAATTCCCAAACTAAAAAGAAGTACAATTTGAAATAAAGAGCAATAGCAGAATTGATTAACATTTTAAAATATTTCCATAATTATGTAAATAATGTGCAAGTAAATGCATAAGAATAATCATAGTTGTCTTTGGTTTCTAGGACTGAGCCATAATTTTGCTTATTTTATAAATTTTCTAGATTATCTGCTTTTTATTTTATTTTATTTTATTGATTATCTGCTTTTTAAAGAGGAAGAAAGCATCAAGAGAAACTAAAGAAATAGAGAATAAACGAAGCATAAATAAAGTAGAAGAAAGCTGTAAAATCAATAACAGCAGGTCTGTCGGCAATGTTTATTTTATCTTATTTTAATTAATTAATTAAGCAGGCTCCACACCCAGTGAACAGCCTGACTCAGGGCTTGAACTCATAACCCTGAGATCAAGATCTGAGCTGAGATGTAGAGTTGAACTCTCTGTCGACTGAGCCACCCAGGTGCCCCTGTTGACAGTTTTTAAAAAGTATTAGTCATCGAAATAAGAGGAAAACCCAAACCATTCGTATTCAGAACAAGAAGAAAGCGATTACAACTTGAACCAAAGTGTTTCTGTTTTGTTGAAATGGAAAAATATTATTTTCAGTTACATGTTAAAACACTTGATAACCAAGATGAAATGGGTGAGTTTTCAAAAACATGAGATATATAAGCAAAGAGAAGTGACATAAATACAGGCCTCATTCCCACTGGTACAGTCTCCTGAAGAACATCTCACGAGGCTTCCAGGGAACCTCTAAGAAGTGGTCCACAGACACCAATTATCCCTGTTATTCCGCCTTGAGTGGAAAGATCAGCAAGAGGAGATGATTTATTATAATAGACTTATTATGGCTGAGGGGAAAAGAGCCAATTTGAAATAAAGAGCAATAGCAGAATTGATTAAAATTTTAAACTGGTCTCTTAAATAATAACCTACATCAGAGATGAAATCTACTACATAATTCCAATATACTTTAAACAATATATTCATACTGTATAAAAGACATACATGATGAACAATATGTAAAGTTGTATATTCAATTATTTACATAATTATGTAAATAACGCACAAGTAAATGCATAAAAATAATCATAGTTGTCTTTCCTTTCTGTGACTGAGCCATAATTTTTCTTATTTTGTGAATTTTCTAAATTATCTGCTTTTTAAAAAGGAAGAAAGCATCAAGAGAAACTAAAGAAATAGAGACTAAGTACAAAAAAATAGGCAAAACTATTACAACATAATGAAATAAAAGAGCAGAAGGAGAAAAGGCACCTGGCTCTGCAGATCTTTAAATAAGAAAGAATTCTATCACATGTTGTTTCAAAAAACTGGTAAAGACAATACATTTCTGAACTGACTTTATAAGTGAAACGTGCATTTGTTTCTCTAGCCAAAGGCCAGTATCAAAGGAAAAAAATTGTAATTATCAGCCCAAATGCAAAGGAAGAAAGGGAGAAAGGGAGGGAGGAAACCAGAGGGAAGTAGGAAGTGAGGAAGCAAAAGTAGGAAGGAAGAAAAAATGAGATCACTCCAAGCATCTAAAAATAAATTATCACTGATGATTTTCAGGAGAGCAAGTTTAAGGTAACACATAAAACAACATCAAGGTGTTTCAGTATATTCACAGGAAAGAATAAGGATCCCATAATGATATGAATAGATAGAAATAAAGCATTTGATTCAACACAAAATATTTTCTTGATTAAAAGGAATTTTTCTGAATTCGATAGAGGTACAGATTTAAAGCTGATAGTAACTATCACACCTAGTGCAGAACATCAGAAAAGTTTAGCTCAAAAGTAGGAACATGTCAAATTTCCCTGTCATTAATCGTAATTCTATACTAGAAAGTCTGTTCGTTGTTATTTTTTTAAAGATTTATTTATTTATTTGAGAGACAGTGACAGAGAGCACAAGCACAGTGGGGGAGGGGCAGTGGGCGAGGAAGAGAGAGAGAATCTTTAGCAGACTCCCTGCTGAGCCTGGACCCGGTGCTGAGCCTGGTGCCTGAGGTGGGACTTGATCCCATGACCCTGAGATCCTGACCTGAGCAGAAACCAAGAGTCAGACGCTTAACCAAATGAGCCACTCAGGCATCTCTGCCATTATTTCAAATAAAATTAAAAAAAGATGCAAATATCGAAAAAGGGAAAAGTAATATATCACTTTATACAAAATGTGAGTTTCATGAAGAAGCAGTTTATAAGGAAGATCCACACATTTTAACGAAATTGCCATGAATTAGTGACATAACTTAAAAACAACCAATGAAGTAGATATAGCAAAGGTTTGTTCTAGAGACCAGAAAACAATGACTGGCAATACTAGGAATTATATGAATTATCACCTCAGTTTTTAGTGAAAGAAAGGCTATTTTAAAAACTTAAAGTGAGAGTTCTCTAACCGTGGAGGTTTGGTAGTCCCTATTTTCAATCGAAGATAAGGTATCAAAAGAGATGAACAAGTAGCCTGAAAAAATACAGCAGAACAATACATACAAAAATCCACAGGCTTACCGTTCATTATGAAAATCAAAATTTAAATTAAATAATTCTACAAGCCACCTTTTAAATTAGCTAAAAATCCAGGGGCACCTATGTGGCTCAGTCGGTTAAGCGTCTGCCGTTAGCTCAGGTCATGATCTCAAGCCCCGGCTCGGGCTCCCCTGCTCCATGGGGAACCTGCTTCTCCCTCTGCTCCTCCTCCTGCTCCCTCTCTCTCCCTCTCTCTCCTCTCTCTCTCAAATAAATAAAATCTTTAGAAAAAAAAATACAACGCGTCAGAACTGTAGGCAGACAGGTGTACTAACAAGAGCTGGTAAGCTACAACGTGGTACATCTTTCCAGAAAGCAATCTGCCAATATTTAAAAGCATTATGACATTGTTCTGCACGTTGACAAAATAGTCATAACTTGGAGATACTGTCTCCTCAAATCTTCAAATTTAATTTAATTTAATTTATTTGAAAGCAAAACCTCCGAACTTTAAAAAATAAGAACTTATATAAGATAGTTCAAGGTACCCGGGTGGCTCAGTCCATTAAGCACCTGATTCTTGATTTTGGCTCAGGTCACGATCTCAGGGTTGTGGGATCCAGCCCTGAGTCCGGCTCTGCACCCATCAGGGAGGCTCCTTGAGATGCTGCCTCCCCCTCTGTCCCTCTCCGCACTTGTGTGCTCTCACTCTCTCTCAAATAAATAAATGTTTGGGTTTTTTTTTTTTTAAAGATGTTTATGGCCGCACTTTAATAGCAAGATATTCCAAACAGCCTGAATGCATGACAATAGGGAGATGTTTAAGCAGATGCTGGTACATGCCAAGTGGAGCGCCTCCTTTCTCTCGGAGCTCTTCTCTCTAAGAGAATGACAGCACCGCCCACACAACAGAGAAACCTAAGACTGCTTTCTTAACCTTATTCCAGCCTCCCCCCCATCCAGAGCCTCCTAACTGGTCTCTGCTTCCAGTGCCTTCCTCCTCCAACTCCTTTTCCTCAGTGGTGCTAGGATGCTAGTTCTGAAACCTGAATCTACGTCTCCCTCTGCAATTACCCATAAATGTAAAATCCAAACAGCATGGCATCCAGAGTCCACTGAGATCTGACCCTACCTACCCGTGTATTTCTTCCCTCACACACACCCAATGCTCTAACCATTTGGAAGATTTTCAGTTGAAGTCCATCGTGCTGTGGACAGCCCTATGTCTTGGCCTACAATGCCCCACCCTCCTGTCCTCCCAACCAACACTCCTCATCGTTTAACCTGAACTCAAGCTTCACTGCCCCATGAGCCTTTCCTGACATAGCAGGAAATGCATGCACTTCAGCTCAGATACACAAAAATACATGACCACACTTTACCTTCTCTGTATTCTGTATTCCTGCTAATGACAGGAGCAGTAGACTAGGAGCACCTCAACTTGCCAATCAAAGGTAGTGCAGTCTCTTTAGGTTTAAAGCTGTGGCCTTCAGGAAGCTAGGGAAGGTTCCAGCGCATCAGACAATTTCTTTCCTTTAGAGGAACTGATGCAACCCCCAACACTTCACAAGATGGCACTGGGATGTGAGGGAATACAGCTCTGTCCTGCAGTGAGGTGACACACGTCCGGCTCCTCCCTGGCTGTGCGGAGATGTCACTTGCCTTACTAAGCTTCTGTAGGTACTGAACTGGTAGCTGCTGAGATACGGCTTGTCCAACTTGGGATTTTGGGATGCAGTGATGACACCAACTGCAGAAATCCATGACCTCTGGCATTGCCCCTGTGTTCCGAAGCCCAGGGGACCCTTCCAGTCCCATTAGCAGCCCTGATCTGAGGCATGTGGAGCCTCTGGACCTCTCAGTGCTGTGTGAAGGCTATGGACCCCTGCTAACTGCCTCACCCTCATAAATTTAGACCCATCCTCTGCCAGTGTTATTCTATTGTTCTTTTTAAAAAATTATTTATTTATTCATGAGACACACACACACACACACACGCACACAGAGGAACAGACACAGAGAGAGAAGCAGGCTCCATGCAGGGAGCCTGACGTGGGACTCGATCCTGGGTCTTCAGGATCACACCCCAGGCTGAAGGCGGTGCCAAACAGATGAGCCACCTGGGCTGCCCTTATTCTGTTGTTCTTGCATCATAGTAGATGTGACCATGTGATGAATTGCCCCCAAATAACACCCGAAGAAACAAGGAATCTGCCCCAATATTTGTGGTTGCCTCAACCCTACCTGGCTGGTCCTATACCCTCTGCCAACCCTGAAGAGAGAGTCCACTACTCAGGGCTGGGCTCTCATCCTTCTCATTGCTTTCTCTTAGCACTGGAATAGGTTTCTAATCACGCTTCCTGACTTACAGGAGTTACTGACACCAGTGCTTCTCAAAAGCTGATGTGAATATAAATCACCTGAGGATGCTATGAAAATACAGATTCCAAGTCAATAGCCCTGGAGCAGGGCCCAAGACTCAGCATTTCTAAGAAGCTCCCAGGGAACGTGGCCAGGCTGGCCAACCACTCTGGAGAAGCGAATCTGATCAATCTCTGGATTGTCTGTGCTGCCCCCACTCTGCTTCCCTGGGAAGATAATAGCAGACAAGGCTCCCGGGAAAGGACATAGAGCAGTGGGAGGAGATGTCAGGAGCTCAGTCCCACTGACCACCACCACTTTTCCGTCTCCCACTTGAACCTCACTGCTTCTTCGAGACTCATCTGCTCTACAAATTTCAGCCATTACTTCTGTATTTGATTATATGTGTTTCTCCCTAACTATACTATAATTTTCTTGAAAGTGTAGAGTAGAATTCCCAAACTGGTGGTGACAGGCTGCATATGGCCCCACAGATGTTTTGTTTTACCATCACAGTGTTTTTAAAATATATGAGTCGGTTGCCAAATGCAAAGCGCTGATTCTCAACCCCGACTGCACGTTACGATCGCCTGGAAAACTTTCCAAAAACGTCAGTGTCTGAGTCCGACCCCCTTAGTGATTCTGCTTTCATTTGTCTGAGGAGGGTCCTAGACATCAGAATTTATTTTTAATAAACTTTGAATTCTAGGACAGTGATAGAGTTACAGAATTATTGTAGATAGTACTGAGTATTTTCCTGCACCTGCGTAGCCGGTTTTCCTTCTTAACACCTTACATTACTATGATACGGTTGTTAAAATTAGTGAACCTGTATTGACGCAATATTATTTTTGATTAAGATTTGATTTATTTATTCATGAGAGACACAGAGAGGCAGAGACACAGGCAGAGGGAGAAGCAGGTTCCCTGTGGGGAACCTGATGTGGGACTTGATCCCAGGACCCTGAGATCACGACCAGGGCCGAAGGCAGATGCTCAACCACTGAGCCACGCAGGTGTCCCTTGACACAATGTTTTACTTATTTCAGACTTACCTCATTTTTTTCTGTCCCGGATTTCATCCAGGTGGCCACATTACATTCAGTTGTCACGTCTCCTTAGATGGCCATTGGTCATCACAGTCGCTCAGACTTACCTTGGTCTTGGTAATCTTGATAGTTCTGATGAACACTGGTCAGGTATTTATAGAATGTCCCTCGCTCCAGATTTGTTTGATGTTTTTCTCATGATTAGACTAGTGTGTGTGTGTGTGTTTTTATAAGATTTCTAGATTATTCTGAAGTCCAACTAGCATTTTAAAACCTCTTTGATTCTGAGAATGTGAAGAGTTCGCTTGGAAGTTCAAATTCTGGCTTTTCTTGACAGGTGGGGAGATGTGAAAACATGAAGACTGCAGTCCTTCCAGGAAACAAACGAGTGGCAATGAGAAGTGGCTGCCAGCACCTCTGAGGTCTCCACAAATCACTTCACTACCGACCCTCATGTCACCCCCAGTGTAGACCTTAACTTCATCTTTTATGCCTAGCACCTAGCATGTTGCTGACACAGAGCGTGCACTTGATAATGTTGATTAAGTAAATAGGTGGATGAATGAGTGCCTGAAGGAAAGGACACGCAGTTACTGAAAATGGCAAATTCGTGTATGACATCATCAGGTTCAATTATTGGGGCAAATATTGCCAGTTGATTTATTCAACGTTTGTTCTAACCTACTTTCTATCTTATAGGAAGCTGGGCTTCCTCATGGGACACGAGTCCTGACAAACTTGCTTTCCCAAACTTGGAAGGAAGAAGGAAGCCACATAAGGAGGAAGCCATGCACAGGGAGAGGGCTTTTTTTTTTTTTTTTTTCTTTCCTGGCAAGCCCAGTAGTGGAGACATTTGGTTATTCTGAGACCAGCAGCATCCTGAGTGGTGCAGAGGCAGCACGGTGTGGGGGCCTGGAAGCAGCAGCTAACTAAGCAGGCCGGTCCTGTGGTGTGGTTCTGGGAGCTGGCCCCTATGCAGAGCCTCCTCAAGCTTTTTCTTCCCCCCAAGACTTTCTCCATAAATTTACACGATGAATTCCATTATCTTCATTTGTTCATTTTGATACAATAATTGGTCAGAGACTGCTAATTGCCTAGCCAGTATTCATGCTGCTCTTCACTAGCTTCTATATTTGGGAAGCATAAATATGGCATGCTTTAAAAAACATATGCTCCATCTCCATGTTCCCCTGCAGGATGAATGGCCAAGGAGTGGAAATGGAAGACGTCGTGCAGGGCTTCTGGGAAAGCTCTTTAAAGGGGTCTGCTCAGCTGGCAAGTACTCATTCATCCTCTGTCCATGCTCCGACTTGGATGTGATGTTTTTAGCACTGACAGCCTCTTGCGAAGATGGAAGCCACATGCGAGGGATGGCAGAGAAGAAAGCCAGACGGAGGCTGGATATTGGTGCCGCTGTGGTGTCATCTTGTCAACCCTTGACCACCTGCCTCCAGCCTTCTCATTATTTGAGAGACAAACAAAATCATCTTGCCTAAGCTACTATTATTTGAGGGTCCCAGTCCCTAAGAGTTTAAAGCTGTTCCTTATAATATAAATATAATGTAATCGAATATTCAGCTGGAAAATAGATGTTTTGAGTGTTTTTAGTTCTCGGGAACGGGGTACTAGAAAGACAACTTAGCCTTTTCACGTGCCCAGGCTAATCTGTTTTGAGCCACCGAAGTATCTTCCTCCACCTTCGGAGCAGTTCAAGATCTCCAGATGCTTATCTGGACAGCCAAGCTAGGAGGGTGGATAGCCCTATAACCCAGCAAGGGGATTCCTTTCGTGTTTTTCCAAATCTGGACAGAGAGCCCTAGGGAGACACTGAGAAAGGGAAGGTACTCAGGCTTCTGGATTCATTTGCTTACACAGTGCTTCCTCAATATTCATGGTGTGTCTCCCTGACGCCATGGAATGGCCTGGGCATTGAGAGCAAGCAATGAATGAGAGATCGGGACCCTGTCCTCAAGCAGTGTGCACTCTACGGGACCCCTTCCAAGAAGCTGAGCTGTGGTGCAGGATGGGCTGAGCAGAGGTGACGGCACAGATGGAAGCAGAGAAGAAATCTGCCACCTGACCTCAGCCAGTGAAGGCTCTGCAGCCTGGAGGAGACCCCCTCTTGCAAGGAAAGGGGTCTCTCTCAGAGCAGCGATCGTGCTATGGTCTGCCCTCCCCACCGTGATCCCACATGGCTCATGGGTTTTCCCATTATCCTGGAGGTTACAAGGAAGAACTTAACACCGAAATGGAAGGGGGTAAGCCAGGGTACCCCAAGCTTGGAGAAGGGAGAGTAGAGTCTGGTTAGATATTTACAAAATCTTTTTTTTTTTTTTAAGAGACAGGATTCAAATAGAACACACACACTGATCATAAACATTTATCTCATCATGAGCATGGAGCATGGGGAGCAGAGTGTGAGGCACTGGGTCCCATCCACTCTTCACGGAGACCGTGGGAGTGAGCTACGATGATCTTGCTTTTATGAGTGAGATCAATGTTCACGGCACTTAATTATCTTGACTGGGCACGGTACGAAATCAAAAGAGGTCCATCTGACTCTAAGGTCACGTTCTTTCCACTTCACTACTCTGCCCCCTTGGTGCCAGCCGGCCACCGCAGACAGTGGTCGCATCCTAGAGAACACTGCCAGTCTTTATCAAGCAAATCTTGCCAATTCACACCGGAGGAGGGCACAACAGCTGTATGAACCCAGGAATTTGGTGGTTTTCAGGAGTATCTCCAAGATCACCGTGTAGCCCTCCAGAAGAAATATTTGGCCACGCTGTAAGTTGCACTTTTTTGCTGGTGGTGGTGATCTACGTGACCTGTTCTTGCTGTGGAGGGGGCTTAATGCCAATCACTGCCTCCCTATGGAAAGAAAAGATTTTTCTCTTGTCATTTTCACCAGCTCAGGCTTTGACTTGACCAGAAGGTTTATGGCAATATCCACCAGTTAATGGAAATGCACAGACTAGAGGAAATTGGAGACGAAAAGGAGTTGCCAGAAATTCTTTCCAGACCACTGGGTCCTCCTAGAACTAATTAGCTTGAGGCATGTAGGAAGGGAGAATGTACATCTCATGGCCAGTAGGAGTGTGGGCTGATCACCATCCCCCTCCCCAGGCCGCGGGAACTTACTCCCTGGGCAGAATCAGCTTCCTCCCGTGCTCTGCCCCCACACTGGGAATGTCTCTCTAGATTTGCCCTTACCACAGGCCCGAAGCCTCAGTATCAGGAATGATTATCTTTCCATTTCTGCCTCTATATCAAAATTCTTTCAGTGTTTGTGGCAAAGGGCATACACACTAATTCAAACTGGCTTAGGCCAAGATAGAGTTAAAAAAACAAAAAAACAACAAAACAAAATTGGCTCATAAAATTGGAAAGTTCAAGGCTAGTGCCAGACTGATTTGGCCCAGTTCCAGAGGCTCTAATAATATCTTCAGAATTCCATTTTTTCCTCCATCCTAGCTCTGCCTCCCGCGATGCGGGTTCGGGGCTATGCGGTAGGTCCTGGCAATTCCAGCTCACTTCATTCTTGCTGTTAGTAATCCCAGGAGAAAGATGCCTTCCTAGCGCTTCCCTCTTGAATTCTGGCTTTCTTCGGATTGGAAGAACCTGAGGAACTCAGCCATCTCTAAACCAATCACCAGCAAGGGGACTCTGTGGCAACTGGCCCTGAGGCACCTGCTCCATCCCTGGAGCTGGGGCATGGAGACTCTCTAAAGCATGTGGGCAGGGGGTAGGAACATGGGAGTGGTTCCCTAAAAAAGAAATTCATGGAGTTATCACCAGAAGAAAAAATGGGTTGGATAGTAAGTGACCAGACTGACACTCAATGCCCAACACAGCACTTGGCACATCTAGGAGCTCAGAAGTTTTTATTCAATTTATTGTTGAAGGAGGACGTGCTGCCTGGTGCAGACCTACCCTTGAAGCAGGGCCCCTGCCTCAGGCACCCGGTGGTTTGGGTAAGTGATGCCCATCTTGGATTTCTTTTCTCTTGGCTCCTCTTATCAGAGTTCTGATTCCAGCCCTGGAAGCTGCACTTGAGGCTGGATAGTTTCCTTCTGTTCTCCAATCCTGACCAGCCTAGGCTCTTTCCGCTGAGGTGGAGCTCTTTAGAAGGTAACACCCATGACCTCCTGGCCCGGTCCACAGAACTCGACTGGACCTGAGCTGTCCTGGGTGAGACACAAATTGGACCAGGTGCCTTGCTACACCAGGGTGGAGGACAGGAAGAAAAGAATGCCAGAACTGAAACTTGATCTTCTAGATGCCCCATTCCATCTTCTTCCCAAGCAGTTCATGGCCTCTTTGCCACAGTGTACCTGGCTGATAGCCTGAGAGTAGGACCAGTGGTTTTTCAAGATGGCAGTAATTTCTGTTTCCACAAGTTACAGCTGCACTGATCAAGTCTGATCTCAGAGTATTGTACTAACTGACCAGGCAATATTGTGCCCTGGAAACAGGAAGTCAGTCGCTAAGCCCTGTGTAGTATCTGTGAGAAGACACACTTGTTTCCAGGCTGTTCTGGTTTTGGAGGCCATGTTCCACCACCCTCAAAAAAACTTGCAGCTGACCGAATCTTCTTATATTATAAAACTCATATGCCACGTTAGCATAACAGGATGCCAGCAATCCTCTTTGTTTTCCTACAATAATTAATTTTCCTATCTTCCTAATCGATGCACTCATTAAAAATTTTACAATGTACATAACAACGATCAATCTTTATATCATAAAGTGTGTGCTCCACAAAATCAAAGATCCAATTTTCTATTTTTACCACCCATACTTAAAAAATAAATAAACCTGAAATTTGAGGTACTAAATGTAGACATGTATTCTTACGCAGGCATCATCCACTAACCTTAGCGTAAGGAATAAACTTCTGATTTGTCACGCATTCCAAATAAAAGCCTAACAAAGAGAATGGGAAAGTAATTACCCAGGATAGGGAGATTGAAAGAGGGCCTGATGATTTGTCTTAGAATATGACTTTCACACACTGGTCAGAGGAAATTGAAAGTGAAGTATAGCATTGCTGCTAATAACAGAAGCATTCCATATCTGTGCAGCGTCTTTCATCAGAGCATGTTGTAACCCTTATCTTGGTAATCTTTATAACCACAAGGGGAGAGGAGTAGGCGGTCAATGACTCCATTTTACAGATAAAGAAATTGAGGCACAGAATAATTGGGTTTCTCAAAGTCACATACACCAGAGGACGCTGGGAATCAAGTCTGCTTTCTATTCTCAGTCAGTCCAGAATTTTTCCTACTCATATTTTTAGAAACTGAGACCCACCCAACTCGGTTATTAACCTTTATTCTACACACTGCTCTTCTTTGTGTCTTCTCTGAACTCCTGTTCTCTTTTTCTTCCTGGATGTCAGTTCTCTTCCTGACACCGGAATTTTTTCTTCTAATCCTTGGTTGTCTCTCAATATACATCGATTTCCCGTGTGTGTTCCCGAAGCTCATGAGTGCATTTATTTCACTAGCTAAAAGACATGAGCCAAAATTCTTGTGACACACATTGAAATTCAGTGAAGTTGATAAATGGGGCACAAAATGTTGCAAAATGAAAATATAAAGGTTTATGGGTGCCCAAGGTACAGGTTTGATGCTATTCAGCACTGATTTCCAGGAGGCATGTGTCTGTCCTTCCCTGATGTAAGTCTAAATTTGATAAATGTTTTATTATTATTCTTTTTTAGCCAGTGTTAAATAACTCTTCGTTTCCTAGGAGTGTAACTTCCCTTAGGGGTTATAATGAAATGTCTTTGCAATGCCTTGTCATGGTGAAGCAAGAGAAAAGTTGAATCTTTAGGGCTTGGATATGCTTTTGACAGGCAGTAAGTAAAAGGTTCACAACGATTCCTATGGCTTGCACTAAATACTGAACTCTTTCCTGATCATTTGTTCTTTAAACATATCACAGCTTGTAAAGGGGACGCATTTATTTAGCATTAATTACCTCCTAGGATGCAAGGGCTTCTACCCACTTCTAGAAGCTGTTTCCCTTATCAAAAATGTATCATTAAAACCAAGTCCAGAGAATAAATAGTCAATATTTGATGAAGCCTTTGATAGGAGGGTAGAACGTGTTGGTTAAGAGATTGAGCTTTTTAGAGATGTGGATTCAGAACTCAGCTCCGCTGCCTTGAGAAAATCATTTGGTTTCCTGTGCCTGTCTCTTCACAGTGCTGGTGATACCTGCTTCCTAGCGTCCAGGTGGAGCCAAAACATGATGAGGATGTAAAGTACTTATTATATACTCGATGAATAACCACTATTTGAAGGTATGTTTAAAAATAAATAAGGCTGGGGAGCCTGGGTGGCTCAGTCAGTTGAGCGTCTGCCTTCGGCTCAAGTCATGATCCCAGGGTCCTAGGATGGAGCTCCATGTCTGGCTCCAGGCTCAGTAGGGGTTCTGCTTCCTCTGCTCCTCCCCCTATGCCTTCTCTCTCTCTCTCTGTCTCTCTTTCTCAATTAAATAAAGTCTTAAAAGGGGGGGTGTGTCTTGGGCACCTGGCTGGCTCAGTTGGTAGAGCATGCAATTTTTGACCTGGGGGTTGTAAGTTCGAGCCCCACATTGGGTGTAGAAATTACTTTTTAAAAAAATCTTAAAATATAAATAAATAAGGCTATTAATTGTCCCTGAGCGTGTGTGAGTATTCAAGGCAATTTGTCACCAATGATTGGTGATAAGTTGACCTCGGCAAAATGTTTATTTTACATACATTGCTACATATCAGGCACCAAGCAGCAAGTCACCAGGTGTCCGTTTATAATTTGAATGAGTACAGACAGTCTGGGTCTCTGGTCTGCATGTGGTAGAGCTTTATGTTTCTGTAAGAAAGGAGAGAATTGATTTCCTATCTTTACAAAGAGGAGGGAGACAGATTCCTTCTACCTCCTCCAGGGTCACAGAAAGGGAGTGGTGTATCTTTGAAGATTAGAGAACTGCACTGGTTACCTTTTCTTAAATAGAAAATCTTTGTAGATGGAATGGAATTGAACTTAACTATTTTTGCAACTGATCTAATCTGAAGCTCCAGGCTAAGGCACACAGAAAAACACACACACACACACACACACACACACACACACACACACACAAACAAAACCTCTCACTAAAAACTGAAGTAGAACTGAAGCTTCTTAGGTGTCCTCTGACACCACCGTGACTGTAAGAGGCTGAGCCATAAGGGCTTAGACATTATCTAAACTCAGTTTCTCCTCCATCTCCTCCTCTGTCTGGTGTATTCGACAAATGCGCACAGAAACCCTGTGGCCCATCTGTACTTCTTTACATCCAGCAAGGCAGCTGGAATTACTAGCAGCCGCCACTAGCCTGTCTTTACTCTGAGCCTCCCAGGCTTCCCTTCTCGTTTATTCTACTACAAGGGTATAGAGCCCCACAGATCCTAGAGATCGAAGATCTGTGTGTTGCAGGTGCTCACACTAGGGAAGGAGCTTATTAGCAATTCCACTTCCTGTGTGAATGGGGCCAACGGCTGAGGTGTTCTATGGGTGGAAGTGAGCTGCAATCAGACCCATGACCAATCCTAAGTCACTGACCCCCACCAGCCGGCCTCCCTGTGGACAAGCAGCACCACGCCCCACCCCACCCCCTTCACACAGCCTTCACCACCACTAGGAAGCAAGTCAACAGGACGCCTTCATGTTGGGGAGAAGTGGGCACTCCTCCTAGAGAAAGATTCTCAGGCTATCGTCATTGGGAAACAGCAATGCACAATGTATATTAGGAGTAAGGTAAGAAGCATGAGGATGTGCAGCCTATTCAGGAAGCAGGAATCAAAGTAAAAAATATGAGGTAATGTTGGTGAGCTATGATCTTAGTACTTTTTTTAAACCACAAAATGTATTTGTGCGTAAATCAAGGCCAAAAAAGTCAACTAGTATCTATTAAGCAACAACTTTGATCACGATAGTGAGTTGGATGTGGTTGGCAGTACATTAGAAGTATCTAAATTACGCCCATCATTTAAGCCCTGACTTAAGTACCATGGCTTCTAAAAGCCTAACAACACAAGAAGAATCTCTCCCTCCTCTGATTTTTCATTCTATTTATTGTCCACCAAAAGATTTCACGTTTTTTAAGGCCATAAAACTCTTTGTTGAGGACAAAAATCCAGCAGTAGCCAACACGGAAACCAGATCTAAGCAGACGGACTCTGGTCGAAGTGGGGATGTGGTCACCTGGTCTTCCCTCTGTTGACAGCCTCAGAAACACTGGGGTATTTATTATAGGGCACCGTTTGAAAAGTACTTGCCTGTGTCAGTTACTTGGCAATGAATTGACATACATTGTCTTTTTTTTTTTCTTCTGATTCTTGTATGTTCATTACTAGATTACAGATTTCTAAAGGGGAAAGATTCAAATGAGAGGCAAGAGAAACAACAAAGGCTGGGAGGCAGGACATGGCAGCTCTGGGCCTGGCAGTGCCACTCATCAGACCCTGTGCGTCAGCCCATTCAGTGTGCTGAGCCCACAAAGCCACACTAGACCATATGTGAGACGTGTGACATGGTTCCCAGGTTCTCATGAGAGTCCTGGTTTGTACTTGCCGTAGACCAGGTGACAAGTTTCAGGATGTGGTCATTCTCAAAAGTCTCCCAATTTGGATGATCAATCAAATCATATGACCTCTTTATATATAAGGCCACTTTTCTTTTTTCATCCTTTTTTTTTGTCCATTGCAGCACTTTATATTCTTTTTTCTTTCTTTCTCTCTTTTTTTATTCACTGCAGCGCTTTACTTCCCCCACACAGTGATGCGTTATTGGGGCCTCATGTTCTCACATGACAGGAGAAAACCAAAATTTGTTGTCATATCTGAAGGAATTGGAAATTGTCTAAAGAAACCTTACACAAATGAAAAGGATGAATAAATTTAAAGTTGTAAATGCAAACTGTTTTCCAGCTCAAGGCAATTAACAACTCACAGTGTCCTGGCAGGAAAACATCTAGTAAGAAAGGACAGTGGGTCCCAAGGCTTGGACCTTCCCAATCCAATCAGATTGGCAGGACAGAAGTGACAAGTGGTTCAAGGTTCTTGCTAGTCTCTGGAGAAATTCTGGAATAGGCAGCTCTGACACATGAACAGCCTGCATGGATCAAGAACCTCATGGCCTTGCAGATTCTCAAACCAATGGATTTCTCTTCCATACACGTGTTCTACACTTCAGCCATGAATTGACTGAGTTGCCTATACTAAGAGTTTAAATCAAAGGTACAAAAAAAAATGTTTTTTAAATAAATCAAAGGCATGTGCAGGGTGTTGAACCAAGGGGACAGTCAACTTGGATACAAGGTCAAGATCGGCAGCAAGTTCTATGATCCAGAGCTCCTATCAGATACAAACTTCAAGGGCACATTTCTTTTCAAAGGCGTATTCCGGTTATAGGCCTCTTTTTGATTCATGATGCTAGGATTCTGCTTCCCCCTACCCACTCACTCCACCCTGGGATCCAGCATAGGGCTAAAGACACAATAGGACTCAATGTCTATTAAATTAGTTCAGGATAAGACATGGTTATTACCTAAAGGAGCTCAAAACCTAATTGAGGAGATGATGTACATGTATGAAGCCTCTAGAAATCATACAAGTCAGTGTGTGGAAGGGGTAAACTGTAAGATAAATGAGAAGAGCCACTGGCAGGTCCCATGCACTCCATGCTGCGGGCAGGCACCCTTCCTAGCAATTCGATTTTAAACACCAGAGCCAGGGAAAGAGGCCAGAAAAGGAAGGGCCGCGACCAGACACCAGACAGACCAGTGCATGGGACACATGATTGGAGCAACAGGGGTGACAAGGTGGTGAGTGTCAGGGAGGCAGAGGCTGGGCCTGGGTGGGGTCTGGCCAGTTGGCCACGCTCCACTGGGGGGTGTCATTGGGCAGCGGTCCAGGTGGGCAGTTGGTGTCAGCGAGGTCTGTATGTGGAGGACCGACAGCAGTGAGGGCAGCGTGGTAGGGGAAAGCCAGGTGCTGGGCCCTGGAAGCCCATGCAGTCTCTAGCTCTAGGGAAAGGGAGTCTGGAGGTGAGAACAGGGCCCAGCAGTTTAGGCAGGGACTGCCTGAAAGGCAGGGGAAAGTGGATGCTATGATTTGGGCCGATTTGGTTACTAGGCATGCGAGGATCTCAGAGGTGGGTGAGCACTGGAAGAATGACCTGAAAATTGGCAGCAACCATGCAAGAGGGATTAATTTGGTTTTGGGCATGGCCCCAAGGAGAGGAGCCAGCTGTCCAAACCACAAACTAGGGTCTGACATGAGTTGGTGCCAGTGTTCAAATCTGCCAGCAAGAGCCCAATCCCTGCTTCCTCTGATAGGTAGAAGGCGGGCAAACCACAAGGGCAAAATCCAACAAGTTATGGTAGGTCCTGGGGCATGGCGCATCTTCCCCAGCGCGGTTACGGGAAGTGGGTTGAAAGCAGGGTCTGTAAAATGTTTAACAAATCCAAAATTGGGCCATAAAACAGGAGTTTGACTGAGAACAGGTTTTGAGTTAAAGGGCCCAATGGGAGATAATGAAATTAGGAAGAGGGGTGAAGAGTCAGGGAACACAGGACACTTCTCATAGGAATTTGATAACAAAGCGTGAGCCACGATGGTGGCGTTACCTATAGCAATCCCACCGACAAACGTGTGCTTGAGCCGTTTACAAAGGAATCGAGGGGATCCCTGGGTGGCGCAGTGGTTTGGCGCCTGCCTTTGGCCCAGGGCGCGATCCTGGAGACCCGGGATCGAGTCCCACGTCGGGCTCCCGGTGCATGGAGCCTGCTTCTCCCTCTGCCTGTGTCTCTGCCTCTCTCTCTCTCTCTCTCTGTGACTATCATAAATAAATAAAGAAAAAAATATTAAAAAAAAAAAAAAAAAAGGAATCGATTGGTGCAGCCACTCTGGAAAACTGTGTGGAGGTTCCTCAAGAAGTTAAAAATAAAGCTACCCTATGACCCAGCAATTGCACTACTGGGATTTACCCCAAAGATACAGATGCAGTGAAACACAGGAACACCTGCATCCCAATGTTTATAGCAACAATGTCCACAATAGCCAAACTGTGGAAGGAGCCTCAGTGTCCATCGAAAGATGATGGATAAAGAAGACGTGGTCTATGTATACAATGGAATATTACTCAGCCATCAGAAAAGATGAATACCTACTATTTGTTTTGATGTGGATGGGATTGGATATTATACTGAGTGAAATAAGTCAATTGGAGAAAGACAATGATTTTATGGTCTCACTCATATGTGGAATATAAGAAATAGTGAAAGGGACCATAAGGAAAGGAGGGGAAACTGAGTGGGGAAAAAATTAGAGAAGAAGACAAACCATGAGAGACTCCTAACTCTGAGAAACAAAGGGTTACAGAAGGGGAGGTGAGTAGGGGATGGGGTAACTGGGTGACGGGCATTAAGGAGGGCACATGATATGATGAACACTGGGTGGTATATGTTGGAAAACTGAATTTAAATAATAAATAAATACATAAATAATAAATAAATACATAAATAATAAATAAATACATAAATTTATTTTTCCCACAAATAAAAGAGGATCTGATGGCACAAGGCAATAACCATCTCCAGGCAGAGATCAGGAGGTGGTTAATGGTTCACAAGACTCCATCTAGCAGCCGGAGGGAACAGGTGCGGCCCTGGGGGACAGGACATAGGCAAGTCCCGGAACAGAAGTCAGGTGGGCTTTAGTCCCAGGAATGAAAGTCAGGATCCGGGACAGGAGCATAGCCACATAGGGCACACACATGTAAGGTGCCCAGGAAAACTTGAGTGTGTTGAACTTGCCCCAGCCCTACCAAATATCAGCCGGGGCAGCAAGACAGTGCAGTGGTGGAATTGGGTCTGTGCTCTGGACTCAGAGTAATTGTTATTGTTGGGTTTTTAAAAGATTTTATTTATTTATTTGACAGGGAGAGAAAGAGCACATAAGCAGGTGGAGTGACAGGCAGAGGGAGTGGGAGAAACAGAATCCCCGCAGAGCAGGGAACTCAACTCGGGCTGGATCCCAGGACCCTAGGAGATCATGACCTGAGCTTAAGGCAGACACTTCCCGACTGAGACACCCAGGTGCCCCTAATTGGAGTTTTAATCTTGATCCACCATTTGCTGGCTGTGAGATCGTCAGCTAGTTAATTAATATTTCTGAGTTGTGGTTGCCTCATCTTTAAGATGGGGATAACAACATGTACTTGGCATGGTTGTGTGTAGATTAGGTGATGTAATGTGTGAAGCACCAAGCTCCCTCGGTGCCCACCGCCATTATAGATGCTCCATAAACAGAACTATTACTACCATTAAGACTAAATCCAAACCACACCTATAGGGAGGGAGGCAAATAGGACTTTTACTACGCTGCCAGCCTGGCCCAAATTACCAAAGGGAAACAGATGGTGCTCAGCCTGCAGGTTTAAAGCTGGATGGTGCTGACACAGGCAGGGACTAGGATTGGCCTTGGTCCCATGGAAAAAGCAAGGGCTCAATTTCTAAAAACAGGAGTTCAGGTTCAGAGAAGGACCAACTGTGAGGTGCTAACTTACTGGCCCTCATTTCCAGCTCAAGGAACACTGAGCCTACAGGGAGGGTCCTAATATCCCCTTGCAGAAAGAAGAAAGGAACATGGGATTAGGCAACCAAGCAGCTCATTACACTGAGAACCAGTCGATACTGTTATCCGAAAAATATCCTCCTCTCCTTAGATTTAGGATCAATGGTACCTGAAATTCCACCATTATATATTCGCTTCTTTGCATTAAATATCCTTCTCCCCTGGCGTAACTGTTTAAATGTAAGCATCATGGGACATGGAACACATTGGGTCACTCATAATTCAGGTACCCAGGTTTCCACCTGCTGAGAGCCTACAACTCCCCCAGAGGACTCACGTGGGTGTTGACCGTCCCCAGACATGGGGCAGCCAGCACGAGGGAAGGAGAGGGAGCATTTTTAGGACTATGAAGCCCTGGGAAAGAATCAGGAAAAGGTAGAAGCTGACACAGTGTTTGTTCTCTTCTTTCTGCTGACATCAGGCTTTCCCGGGAGCTAGTTTGTATACCCAGTTCTTTTTGTGGATCTGAAGATCCTAAGTAGCATGAGGACTGCAGGCATCTAGTCATGGGGAAGATAGTCTTACAAAGGTAGGGAGTGGGACACTGTATGGACAATTTCCTCTCTCTGGGGCCGCAACCCCCTGAGATTTTCTTCCTTTGGTCTCTGGCCTTCTCCCAAAGAAGCTAACACCTGTAAGCCATGGCTTGAAATCTGCTAAGGCAGCTTCAAGGTTAGGCACCACCTAGTATATTGGAAATGTATGTGTGCGGCTGGCTTGCAACATGTTTGACCTGTGGTGTGCAATACCTGGCAACCCCTCGCTACGTGTGGTTCCCGAGTCCTTGAAACGTGGCCTGACCGAATTGAGATGTGCTGTCATGACGTGTACAATACACACCGGATTTGAAAGCCTCATGATGAAAAGGAAAAAGAATGTAAAATGTCCCTCGATATTTTGTACATTGATTACCTGTTGGAATGATAATTCTTGGGATATGTTGGCTTACTAAAATATATTATTAACATTAATTCTACTTTTTAAAACTTTTTTAATGGAACTGCTAGACATTTTAGACTCTATACATGATTCACATTATATTCCTATGGGACAGCACTGTTATATGCAAATCGATAAGTCAGTTTTGTTCTAGGGGTGCCAGCTCCTAAGGGTCTGGCCACCCCCACTGTGATTTGTCAGTTGAGTGGGGAACTGACCTTTGACTGGTCACAGAGGGGTCAGCTTCTGTGGTGAGAGGGAGGGTGATGGTTGTAGGCAAAGATAACTGAACATTCCCTTTCTCCCCTGTTGAATCCATCAGGGAAGTGCTGTCTCTCTTCTTCTCAGACACTTATCCTCACTTAGGGAGTTGGGAAGCTCTCCTAGTTCTTCCCCCATCACCACCTTATGGTTCCTCCCTGTGATAAGAAATAGAAACATTTCTTTTTAGATTTTATTTATTTATTTGCAAGAGAGAGACCGTGAGCATGAGCAGAGGAAGGGGAAGGAGAGGAAGAAGCAGACTCCCTGCTGAGCAGGGAGCCCGATGTGGGGCTCGATCCCAGGACCCTGAAATCATGACCTGAAGCCAAAGGCAGATGCTTAACTAACTGAGCCACTCAGGTGCCCTGAAAAGCAAAAGTTCTTAACTCCCTATTTTTCCACCAGCTGGCTCCATTAAAGCATCCTGTGCTTCTCTATTGTAGTGAGCTCAGAAATCCATGTTAAGACCCTCTCATCTAGATCAAAAAATCTGTTCTGGCACCTCTTCCAAAACTCGAAAGTTAGTCCTTTATTAGATTAGTAAGGACACAAGCTTCACCTCATCTGTGTATTCGTTCAACGCACATTCATGTGGCATCTACTGCATGCCCAACATTGAAGAGAAGAGCTAACAAAACAGAGCCAACAACGTGGCTCTGTCTACACATTGGACGAGCCCATGGCTCTTTCCTTCTTGAAAAACTTACTTCACGTGGCCTAGACATGGCTTTATCTTACTTCTTCCCATTTTTTCGTCCATTCCCTCTTCCTCTTAACTAGCTCCTACGAGTCCTGGTCTTTGAATACGGGCATTCCCTCAGTCTTCAGACCTCATCTTTTTAATTGTCACAAAGTCCTCAAGTTATTGCTCTGTTCCAAGTACAACCAGTACACTGAAAACGTCTCATCTCCATGACCTGGGCTGGTCCCAACCTCTTTCTTGCACCCCAGACTCATAAATCCATCTCTCTTTTCAACATTTCCAGTTGGATGTCTCATAGGCATCTCAAAATGTCACATATCCAAATCTAAATTCTAGTTTCTCTGCCAAAATCTGCTCCAACTTGGAATACTGAGAATGCATCCTTCCGGTTGTTCGGGTTTAAAAGAAAAAAAAAATTGAATCGTCCTCGACTCCTCTTCCTGTCACATCCCACTTCTAATCTGTCAGCAAGTCCTATTAGTTCTTCTTCGAAATACACCCACATCCTGCCCACTCTTTCCATCCCAGCCTCTATTCCCTTGGGTCAAGCCACTATCATTGCACGTGGGGGATTTTTGCAATAGTTTCCTAGAGGGTCTTCCTGCTGTTATCCTTCCCTTCCCATATAGTCTATTCTCAAGTCCAAAGCCAGAGTGATCCTTGAGAAATGGAGGATGTTGCATTTTATTCCACTGCTCAGAACCCTGCAACAACTTCCATGTCTCTCTGAGAGAAATCCAAAGTATTTGCTGCATCTACTGGGCCAACCACACTCTCTCCTCACTGTCACTAGTGTAGTCACACGGCCTCCTCACTATCCTTGAGCATAGGAGCCAAACT
This sequence comes from Canis lupus familiaris, assembly GCF_011100685.1. Taxonomy (NCBI): domain Eukaryota; kingdom Metazoa; phylum Chordata; class Mammalia; order Carnivora; family Canidae; genus Canis; species Canis lupus. The sequence continues at coordinate 20,367,576 of NC_049256.1, forward strand.
GCTCCCATTTCAGAGGCTTTGAATTTGCTCTTGTCTCTATGCAGAAAACTCTCCTTCCAGATATCTGCATGGCCTGCTCCCTTTACTCCCTTCAGGTCTCTGTTCCAATGTTACCTCCCCTGGCCACCTCTTAAAAATCAGTACCCTGGGGGTGCCTGGGTGGCTCAGTCGGTTAAGCATCCGACTCTGGTTTCTGCTCAGGTCATGATCTCAGGGTCATGAGATCAAGCCCCCCGTGGGTCTCTGGGCTCAGCAGAGCCTGCTTGAGATTCTCTTTCTCTTTCTTCTTCCTCTCCTTTTTCCCTTCCCCTGCTCATGCTCTCTCTAATATATAAACAAAATCTTTAAAAAAAAATTTTTTTTTAAAGCAGCACTCTGCATTGAACCTTTGTATTCCCTTATCCTGCTCGATTTTTCTTCCTGGTGCTTGTCACCACCTGGTATATTGTACATTCACATGCATGTTTATTGCCTGCCTCCCACTGGAACATGAGCCCTCTGACACCAGGGATGGCGCCTTTTTGTTCACTGCTGTCTCCCAGCATCTGGGACAGCCCCTGATACATTGCAAGTGCTCAATCAACACTTGTTGAGTACATGATGGTGAAGAAGTGGTTTTCCCTTGTGAAAACTCTGAAGCAGGCACTAAACATGCACAAGAATAAATACACTCCATTACAAACGGTGATGAGTGCAGGGAGGAAGTTAACTGGTCCAGTGATGGAGAACCTACTTTAAATAGGGTGGTCAGAGGGGATCTTCTAGAAACAATGGCATTTGGGGTAGGATTAGAAGGATGAGACGGGGCTGGCCCCACATGTGGTGGGAAGACCATTTGGAAGGAAAACAAACAAACAAACCCAGCACATTCAAAGATCCTTCAGCAGGAATGAGTTAAACATCTTCAAAGAACTGAAAGGGGGACAGTGGGCAATGAGAAAAATAGGAATTGATGTTGAAGAGGCATCCAGAAGCTAAATCATAAAGGAACAGGTGGTAGAGATTGGATTTTATTCACAGTTTTGTCTAAGGCTCCAGGTCAGTAACATGTTGTGAGGAATCTGAGGTGGTATCCAGGGATGGCATTTAGGTATCTGGACCATCATTAATTTAAGCTTCTGCATAAAGCTCCTTAGTTAGGAAGGGAGTGGTGTTTACATGGAGAGAGCAGACCAGTCCTCCTACAAGAAGGCTTCCAAGATGTCATTTCTGGTGCAGGAAGCAACAACATTCTCCCTCTATCGGAAGCAGCCCCCAACTACTCCAGCTCTTGTGTTATTTTGTCCCTCTTTAATTATGTAGCCTATATGAGTGCCTACTATGATAAAATATATATGACATTTCCAGTCCACTTGGCCTACGCCCTGTTCTCTTCCCTACATCCTCACAGCTGCACCTGGGCCTTTGCTCATGCTGTTTCCCTGGAAAGAAATACCTGGTGCCTCATCCACATTGCCAAAACCCAGCTCCAGTCCTAAAATAACCATGAGGTCAGATATATAAGCCAGGATCATGATTTCAAATTTACTTTGTTTATTATTGCAGCAGGCTGAATAATGCCTTCCCCAACCCCACAAAAAATATCTGTATCTATATCTATATCTATATCATCTATATATCTATATCCATATCTAATCTATATCTATATCTAATCTATATCTATATCTATATCCATATCTAATTTATATCTATATCTAATCTATATCTATATCTATATATCTATATCCATATCTAATCTATATCTATATCTAATCTATATCTAATCTATATCTATATCTATATCTATATCTATATCTATATCTATCTATATCTCCACACTAATTTCTGGAACCTGTGACCATTACTGTATGTGGCAAAAAAGGAAATAAAGTCTTTGCAGATGTGACTAAATTAAGGATCTTGACACGGGGGATTATCCTGGATTATCTGGAGGGGTCCTAAATGCAACCACATGTATCTTTATGAGAGAGAAGCAAGGAGTGAAAACACACAGAAGTGGGGGAGGCCGTGGGACTGTGGAGCCAGAGATGGGAGCCATGTAGCTCCTCGTCAAAGGACAGCAGCCATCAGAAGCAGGGGAGGCCAGAACAGATTCTCCTCTACAGCCTCCGGAGAGAAGGTGGTCCTGTTGACACCTGGCCCAGTGACACTGATTTCGGATTTCTGGGTCTCCAGAACTATGAAGGAATAAATTTCTGTTGCTGTAAGCTACCAAGTTTATGGCAATTTGCTACAACAGCCACAGCAAATTAATACAATTATCTTGCTCTTTACCTGGGCATCTTGTCCCTCGGGTCATCCTTGCTTCCCGGCCAGCTCTCGCTGTGAATTGCTAGGTACTTCCTGTCCTCTCATGTTTCTTTATGTCAGACCCACTCATATGGGTTGCGTACTATTTCATGGGTTTGTGGAGGTGTTTTCTTCCTCCTGCCCCCCTTCATCTTAAAGCCATATGATCAAGCCAGCCAGTCGCCAGGCACATATCCAAGGTGACCGTCTCGGTGAGCCTGGGCTAGCTGGGAGGCTAGCTCAGTAACCTGTAGGAGAGGTGGTGAGGTGTGGATGAGTGGGTGGCTGGAGCTAGTTAGCTTGCTTTGTTTTTTTTAATGTTGACAACATCAGGTGCCTGGAATTGTGATCTGTAGAGGCAAAAAAACAAAAGCTCTGGGCATCACTGTACCTGGGGCTTTGGGAACCTAAAATTTAAGGAAGACATGATAAGACCTAATGGCTGATGGCTCTAGGGGAATTAAGAACATAGAACACCAGGTTTTAAACGTAAATCACTGGAGGAAATAAATAGTGGCGCTATGTACCAAAGTACATATTAGAAGCAAAATATTAGGAAGCAATGAAAGGTTTTTAAAAAATATTTTTATTTATTTATTTATTTATTTTAAAGAAAGAGACTGCAAGCTGGAGGAAGGACAGAGTGAGAGGGGAGAGAGAGAATCTCAAGCAGACCCCCCAGCTGAGCCAGGAGCCCAATGGGGGCCTCAGTCTCACAGCCCTGAGATCATGAGCTGAGTCAAAATTGAGAGTCGGTAGCTCAACCCACCAAGGTGCCAGATGCCCTGCAATGAAAGTTTTGGGGAGAAAATTACGAATTCTTTATTTGAAATGTTGAGTCTCAGGTAGCTGGAAATGACCACTAGGAAGCTCATCCTCCACGGAAAGTCCTATCTTCAACTCTGATGCTTCCAGAATCCTCCGGTTATGCAGGCAAGCATGGGGAGGGGCAGAGGGGAAGGGAAGGAGAGACTCCCAAGCAGGCTCCATGCCCAGCATGGAGCCCGATGTGGGCTGGACCTCACCAGCCTGAGATCATGACCTGAGCCAAAACCAAGTGTCAGGCCCTTAACCGACTGAATCACCCAGGCGCTCCTCTGGTTGTGCTTTTATCGTAGCCCTGATTATCCTATATCATGGATATGGGCTTACTTTTCTGGCTTGCTAACAGTCTGTGAGCCCTTCAGGGAAGAGATCATGTCTTATATCTCTAGTACCAGATAGACTATCTGGCACCTAGTAGATGCTCAATAAACAAATTTTGAATGAATTCCTTGAATGGAACGGAACTCAGATAAGAGGTTCAGGCTGGGGATGACAAGCCACTTTCAGAGGTAAGAGTTGAAGCCATGATAAATAGCACAATGGAGGGGGAGTGGCCATTTGATCTGTTATCAATCGGATGCCACAAGTAGAGGAGGTAGTTCTAATGAAGCATGCTTTTAAACTTTGACCTAACATTCAGGCGTCAGGGATCATAACGATCAAATAAGGAGTCTGGGATATTGTCATCCACCCAGGGCTTTCTGAATATGAAAAGTAATTTTTTTATTTGCCAGCCGGCTCAAGGTTCACTCACCCTTATCATGGTTGTCATGTAACATTATAATGAGCATCCGTCAGAGGCATAAAGATACTCTGCATGTGACGTGCCTGACTTCTGGATACTGGTAATTATATTTTATGCCATATCCAAAATCTGGTCTATAGGGAATATACTTTTTTGTTGGATGTCGTTACTCCTAAAAAGTGGCCAAAGGTATGGAACATTCTTGAAAAGGCATTTCAAGCACTTCTGTAGAAGGCTGCCTCTTAAATTGCCAGCCAGATCCTCGTTTCACTTCCTGCAGGCACCAGGATATGGGGGTCAAGTTCTTCTGAATGCCAAAAGAGATAGATAATAATCCTGGCTGGTTTTGACACTGCTCTTACCTTCATAGCCTAGACCTATAATTGAATTTCTCCAGGAATTTTATGATATATTGATTGAACCTAATTAAGTCAAGGACCTGCTCTCTATTATCTGCCTTAGCAGCCTCAACACAGAACTATTCAATTCAAACAACATTTACTAAGCTCCTAAGCACAAAGCCATGTGCGGAGCCTCTGCTAGACACAAAGATAAATAAGACACAGCCCCTGTCAACCACTAGCCCGGCAGGCCCCAGTGCTGGAACCGTTAGGGTTTATAGACTGATACTCTCACACAGGAAATCTAAGCTAAATACTGTAAAAGAAATGTAGAGAGCCATCACAGCCGTCATCGCTAATTATTGGGTTGAAATGGTAAAGATCCAAAGTATTTGTTTGAAATAGTAATGGCTCTATAGATTTTTAAGCACTTGTTCTTAAAACAGAGCATAAAGAACACTGACTCACCTGGTGTTAGTTAGGTACCTTGGTTACTTCCTTCATGATTAACCCTGACACGTCCTTCCAGTAACCATCATTCTCGTTCCTCCACTTCTGGATTCTTTGTGTGAACATACGGTGTGGATCATCTCCTTGGGAGATGCACAAACATTTTTAGGATGGCCCTGAGTTTTTGTGTCTTTACTCGCATATTTCCTGCTTCACCTTCTTACCTGATTTCCAGTCCCAATGGTTCTAGTATCCTGTCGACCCAGACATGTTCAGCTGCTAAGTTTCAGCATTCTTGCGTGTGACTCTGCCCCGGAGGACTCTCCCTAGCACCTTGGCAAAGGCAATGTGCTGAATTAACACCCTGCACAATTTTGTTCCATTCCTTCTTCCTGACAGGGTCTATTGTTCTTACGTGTCCCCACCCCAAGCCTATAAGCCAGGCATCCAAGAACTGAATGAAACCAAATTTTCAAACAGACATCACTGTACCCTAATTTTTGAGAGAAAATTACATTTAAGGAAAATCATAGCCATTTTACTAGAATATCGTTTTACATAATTCTGTCAAAAAACTCCACGGTAAATGGTACTTGATTTTATACATATTTCTATGTGCATGTGTGTGTGTGTGTATCCTAATGCCTATATACGTATATATGTATATTTATATATATACATATATATGTGTATATATATACACACACACACACATATATACATATATATTCGATGTGTGTATGTAAACTTGTAATTTTAAACTTCATGGTTATTTTCAGAAACTGCACCACAATTAGAGCCAACTCCAAGTAGGCAGTAAGTGGTTTGATTGCATCACACAGGTTTCCAGACTTAAATGGTACGTGTGGTTAATTTAAAAAGAGATTACCATGCTTTCCTTCCACATATTAGCCTGAACAAGTCACTTATGCTAAATCTGAGATACTTTTACAAATGGGAATATCTGCCCTTCTGAATTTTCAAAGTGGTTATGAGGAACAAATAGGATGATGTTGGTAAAACCGCTTTATATAAAACAAGGGAGTTAGGATTATTATTCAAAAGTATCTTCTAGGCCTTTGGGTCCTTCCTTTGTTATCTATAAGCCGCCAGGTACCTTAGCTATTGTGGGTATTGAAGATAGACTTCTTTGTGTCTTTCTATTAATACTACTCATAGTCTTGAACCCAAATCACCTAAGTCCAGAAGCTGCTCTACTCGTGCAATTCTAGAACCTTACCTGTCATTCCTTCAATCATATTAAATGTTCCCCTGTGCCAGGCAAAGCAATAGACCTGGGAGATGCTAAGACAAATAATTCATAGTCTGCATATAAAGAGCTTGGAATATAGCCGAAAGAAACAAATAAATAAATGCAGTAAAAAAAAATTTTTTTTTTTATAAATGCAGTAAAAATTTTATAGGCGCTATCTAGAAGCCTGTATGGAGAACAAAGAGCAGAGAGGAGGGAGTGGTTGAACCTAGCGTGGGTGGGAGCCCGACAGACTTTGCTGATTGTCTACCTAACAATCATCCCTTCCCCTTCCCCCACCCCAGTTTCCACTAAATAGACTTGAAAGTCAAATGCTCCCTTTCTCACCCTCCCTACCAACTAAGCACACACGTGACCTACACGGGTGCAATGAGATAAAAATCTAACATTGCTGGGTGGTTTCTGGGAAAGCATTGCTTTCTTAACATAAGGGTTTGTGGTAGTTCCTATTTTTCAAAGGTGGCCATCACAATATCTCCCACTGGGTGTGCTCTTCTTTCAATGTGATTGTAAAACTCCTCCCATTAACAGGTAGAGTCAATATCCTCTTTTCTTGATCCTGGAGTGAGGTGGGTTTGTTTGTTTGTTTGTTTGTTTGTTTGTTTAAGTCTCCCTCAACACAGTGAAAGTGCCATGCATTTCCACCTATTCTTTCAGTGGACTTGCTTCTGGAAGCCAGCAGCCATGCTGTGTGGAAGCCCAACCAGCCTATGCCAAGAGACCACATGGCAAGACTGGGTGTAGATGTTCCGGATGGCAGCACAGTGGAGGTTCGGCCAAGAGTCAACACCAACTATGAGGCCTAGGTGATTATATATATATATATAGACGTGTGATTGCAATGTCAGTGATTGCAGCCCCATGATTGAATTGAGATTTCAAGTCTTCCTTGCTGAGACCCTAGACATCATGGAGTAGGACAACCTTTCCCCATTGTGCTCTGTATGAGTAGGACAACCTTTCCCCATTGAGCTCTGTACAAACTCTGCACCACAGGATCCGTGAGCATAATAAAATGGTTGTTTTATGCCACTTCGCTTTAGGGTGGTTTGTTTTACATCTGGACTGAGGATATGGCTGGCATTACTCTTTGTCTCTTCTTTCAGCCTCTACGAGCTGAGCAGGGTGGGAGTAGGAGAGATATTACAATCATGTGGTGAAAGTGTGATGTTGATCTTGAAATTGTTGGTCTGTTAAACCAACACTGGCAACTGTCTATCTCCAGGCCTCCTGGAATGTGAGAAACAATACACTCCTGTTGCTCTGTGCCACTGAATGCCAGGTTATCTGTTCCCTGTAGTTAGAAGCACCTCTTACTCATACATGTGATCCCCACTGGTAAGATTTGGTGGATTCGTGGGAGATAAAACTTTATTTTAATATACTGATGGCTGTCTAATTAGGATAAAAATAGAGATAGCAATCATAGCCTGGTCTTCTGAGAAGTTTGGCTGTGAAGAAAATGAGGGAAATGAATTGGTAGCTAAGGAGATCGTGTGGGCAAATTTTATAGTCCATGAGGAAATATCTAGTAAAGCCAAGAGATTAAAGCAGGAAAGTGAATAACATCAGCAATTATTATTACAGTCAAACCCTGCTTTGGCCCTCTCCATCTTCAGCCAATCTCAAAGACTCTCCCAGGCATTTTTATTATTTTTATTATTTTTTTAAGATTTTATTTATTTATTCATAAGAGACACACAGAGCGAGGCAGAGACATAGGCAGAGGGAGAAGCAGACTCCCTACAGGGAGCCTGATGTGGGACTAGATCCCAGGAGCCTGGGATCATGACCTGAGCCAAAGGGAGACACTCAACAACTGAGCCACCCAGGTATCCCTCTACCAGGAATTATTAAAATAGAGCTGGCTTCATGGTGTACAACCTATAGTTACATGAGGGCCTCATGCTTAGAGGGACTCCATGTTTGATTTAATGCTCTACTCTGTCTTGAAATTCTTAATAAACAGGGGCCTCATTTTCATTTTGCACTGATTCCTGAAAATAACTTAGATAGTCCTGCCTAAAAAGTTTTCACTCTCATTACCAACTCATGGGTGATACTAAGAAACAACTTGGGCTTGTATCACCCATGGATCTTTAAGGGCATTGGTTCTGTTTTTAAGTAACATGGCACATGTTGTCATATGGACACATCCTCAGATGACCATCAAGACAGTGACTTTCCATTTGGAGAATTTTTTAGCCCTGGGGAATGATTGCAAACCCAGAGAGACTCCTGAATATCCTTACTAATAAAGTTGTGCTGTTCAGGTCCATGGGTCCCCTGCCCAGCACCTGCACCATGGTGGTCGCATCCATTAGCAGAGCTGTGAATCAATTCCTCAAGAACTATAGCACATGTCACCCAGATTACTGGGCAGATTAGTGGCCAGCGGCTGACAAATACTTTCCATATGACCCACTAAAATATTCCTTCCACAGTAATTATGGATTCTCCTGTTTATCCTCCCATCTACCCCAGAACTACAATTATACCTATAGAATAAGCTCCAGGTCAATCCCTGGGATGTACTTCATGGAACAAAGGCTTGGTATGAAATGTCTAAAAAATGCAGCCAGTTAGGGGCACCTGGGTGTCTCCGTGGTTGAACGTCTGCCTTTGGCTTAGGTTGTGATCCCGGGGTCCTGGGAGAGAGTCCCACATTGGGCTCCCCACAGGGAGCCTGTTTCTCCCTCTGCCTGTGTCTCTGCCTCTCTGTGTCTCTTATGAATAAATACATAAAAATAAATTAAATCTTAAGAAAAAAATGCAGCCAATCAAAGGAGATCCTCCATAGACAGAATTACCTTGGTTGCATCCTCTTTGTTAATTTTTAATCTGAGTACAGTTGACACACAACTTCACATGAGTTTCTGGCATATAATATAGTGATTCAACAACTCTCTACATGATGCTGTGCTCGCCACAGGTGTAGCTCCCATCTGTCACCATGCAATGCTATTACAGTATCATTGACTGAATTCCCTATGCTATGCCTTTCTTGTGACTTACTCCATAACTGGAAGCCTGAATCTCCCACTTCCTTTCACCCATTTACCCATCCCCCACCAACCTCCCCTCTGGCAACCATCAGTTTGGTCTCTGTATTTATGGGTCTGTTTCTGCTTTTTGTTAGTTTTGTTTTTTAGATTCCACATATAAGTGCAAGCGCATGGCATTTGTCTTTCTCTGCCTGACTTATTTCATTTAGCATAATGCCCACTAGGTCCATCCATGTTGTTATAAATGGCAAGATCTCATTCTTTTTAATGGCCTTTTTATATTCCATTATAGATGTGTGATATGTATATATCACAACTTTATCCATTCATCTATCAATGGACACTTGGTTTATTTCCATACCTTGACGAATGCAAATAATGTTGCAATAAACATAGGGGTGTATCTGTCTTTTTGAATTAGTGTTTTTGTTTTCTTTGGGTAAATACTCAGTAGTACATATGATATTTCTATTTTTAATTTTTTGAGAAACTTCCACACTGTTTTTCATGGTGGTGGTACCAGTTTGCATTCCTACCAACACTGCACAAGTGTTCCTACCATACTCTTTGTATTTTATCTCTCTAGCTTCCCAGAAGACTTTAGGATGTCTCCCTGGGGACTTAGATACCTAAAATTAGTCAGGCAAGTGATTTGATAAACTTTCACTGGTGTGGGTTAACAAAACACCATTCTCTCTTTCCTTTCTATGTTGAGATTACCAGAACCTGGGAGTTCCCCCATTGCTTCTCATAGATACCCCCTGAAGCAGAGCAAAAGGGACAACAGAATGTCCTGTGAAGCTGCCATTTTCAAGCTATCTGGGATGTGCCATGGCTATAAATCAAGAATTCCATAGGTAGAGTTCATTCCTTTTCTAGATGGAGTCATGGTGACCAGGTTTCCAACCAGCTGAGTTTCAGTTCTACCAAAAGTAAAAACCAGGAATGGGAGTGGGAGGACTCACTAAGGTAGTGAGAGGGCCTGGAATGGATGCCCATGAGGGTGTCATGGTCCCACCACCCCAGAAATAAAGCAGTAGACCACCACACCATAAGGGATAAGGTCCCTTATCCTCTCCACCACTGGATGGTTGGGAAAGTGTGGACATGCACCACATGACCTGACTCTAACTGGCTCAGGGGCTGCAGGGGAAGGCACATGGTCATTTCTAGCAGATAGGGATGCATGTTGCTGAGAGATGGAGACAGTGAAGGTGGGAACTTATCTCCTTCCCCTTACCTGTACCTGTGCTAAGAGCAAAGGACAAGATGGATTTATGTTACCACTTTTATTAGCAGGGCTCAGCAAACATTTTTTAAAAAATAAATCTGAGCATTTGTTTTTCACTACAAATGGAGAAGTACTAGCAGAAACCAAAAAGCAGAAAATGGAATTTTACACACCCAGAGGAAAGCTGGTAAAAAAAAACAAAAACAAAAACAAAAACCCTGGGTGTTTGATATATATCTTCAGGACCCATTTCTATGTCCATAATAAAAAAAACCCCATGGTTCAATGCTCACATAGCATAGCAGCCTGAAATAATTTCAGCCCAATTACCTGGAAGAGGCATATGGTCCACAGGCATACTTTGCAAAATCCCACCCATTGTCCCACATGCAACAGTTCACCTCTCCTTTCTCAAAACCCTTCAGGAAATAACCTCCTCGTTCTAACCAATGTGCCTCGTATCTTTCTCCCCCTTTTACTTTCCTCTCAGCTCTCAAGACAGAAGCCCAGGAAAGCTCATCTGGCAAGGCAGGTCCTTCCACAGAGAATGAAGGAGAGAGAGAAAAAACCTGCAGGAACCAGTTTGAATTCTTTGCAGGTGGAGAGAAGGACAAGCTGAGTTGTTTATACTGGCAATCATTTTTCTTGTCTTACATATGCAGTGAAAAAGAAATAGATGTTTTTCTACCTCAATAAATATTCTTGTAGGTAATAATTTTGAATGGTATTCCATTGTAAATTCAAATAAATTATTATAAATAAACTACAGTTTCTTTAACCAACCCACTAGTAGTTGCTTTGCAACTTTCACATAAAGTCTGTGATGAATTTCACTGTTGTGTAAATCTTTACACATACCCTCAATTATTGACTTAGGATTAATCTCCAAAAGTCTGATGCATTAATTAGGGTATTTTTGGCCACATGTGTGACATGCTGGGACTTAATTAACATGTGTGTATTTATATCTGGGATAAAGTCAGAGCTCGTGTGGTGGTTTTGCTCCATGATTTGAAGGGCCCAGGCTCTTGCAGCTTTGCCATTCCTAGATGTTGCTCTTATCCCTGGGATCTGTATTCCATATGGCAGGACAAAGAAAAAGGGGTGAGGGAACAAGAGACCTCACTTTGTCCTTTTACGGCTCAACCTGGAGGTCACCACATCACTTCTGCTCTCATCCCATTGGCCAGAATTTATTCATGAGCTCATTCTCAGCTGCAGGTGAAGTTGGGAATATAATCTTTATTCTGAATAGCCCAGCTAAAAATTCTATTACCATGGAAGAAGGGATTAATGAGCATATATTACTTTTAAGGCTTTAAATTTTTTTAAAATTTTTTTAATTTTTAAGGCTTTGATATATGCCACCTTTTTGGTCTGCAGAAAGACTGTAGCAATTTATATTACCCTTCCCAACACAGGATATTTAAAATATTTCGCCAAATTAATAACACAAGAAAATGATTGTTGTGCTGTTTTATTTTGCATTTTCTTTTCTTTTTTTTTAAGATTTTATTTATTTATTCATGAGAAACAGGGAGAGAGAGGGGCAGAGACACAGGCAGAGGGAGAAGCAGGCTCCATGCAGGGAGCCCGAAGCGGGACCCCATCCCGGGTCTCCAGGATCACGCCCTTAGCCGAATGCAGCGCTAAATTGCTGAGCCACCTGGGCTGCCCTTGCATTTTCTTAATTTCTGGTGATGTCTGCACCACTTTTTTGTCTGTTGGAAGACTGGGACCCCCAGTCCTAACTCAGACTGGACAGCCTGGTTCAGGCTGGTTCAGGGCCACAGAGCCTCCTGTCCGGTCTGGGAGATATCCGCTGTATCTATCAGGAAAGGCTAGGTTATGCTGAGGTAAGAAACACTCCCAAATTTCAGTGGCTGATTAATAACAAAGTTTTTTTCATGTTTACATAATTGTCTATTTTGGGTCAGTGTCAGGGGCTCCATTCCAAATAACCCTTTGCATGGAACCCAGCCTAGTAAAGCCTCAACATCTAGAATATGGCCAGTCACTGACATAGAAAATCACGCATTTGTTCATAAAGGTTTTTTCTCAGAAATGACATATGTTACTTCCACACACATCTCATTGGCCAAAGCAAGTCACATGGCTGCTCTTCACTTCCAAGAGGGAGGGAAATGCAATGGTGCCATGTGCTCTAAAGGAGGAGAACCAGAAATATCGAGGAGTAACCTTAATGACTACCAGACTCCCATTCTCGTGGAAGTAAAGGGTGTGGAGTGGACTTCAGATTTGGGGAGTCTCCAGAGTTATCCTGGTTGATTTCCTAAGGCGTCTAGGTATGTCTCCCACGGTCCTTATGAACCTGTAGGCTTAAAACAAAATCTTGCCTTACTTGATTTGGGTCTGGGTCCCCAGCAACTGGTGCATCTCTTGGTACATGGCAATTGTTCAACAAATATTTATTGAATGGGGAATGAGAAAGGGACTACCATCCCTGGAAAGCTCTTATATAAAAAGTTCTAGACAGCGTAGGACCAAAATGCTAGGAAGGGTGGCCCGTTGCTTGGGGCAGTCCAAGTCACTACATTAAAAGAGCCAGAAAAAACATGTTCATATAGTATAAGTAGGAGATGTGGATGAAATGGTGAGTGGCTAGCCAAAATGACCCACCATTCAGACCATCACACACCCATGCTTGTGTGAGTTTGACCTCACACATTCCCAGAGGGTCTGAGTTCACTCGTGTATCAGCTTAAGTTCCAATTATCACATAACACTATGTGTCTTCATAAACATGTACACACATACACTCAGCACTAGTTGATTATAAATGTTTTGTTCATTTTTTTTAGATATTATTTATCCATTTGACAGAGAAATACAGAGAGCCACAGAGCACAAAGCAGGGGGAATGGGAGAGGGAGAAGGAGTAGGAAAAGCAAGCTCCCAGCCAAGCAGAGAGCCAAATGTGGGGCTTGATCCAGGCCCCCGAGATCATGAAGGGAGCTGAAGGTAGAATCTTAACCAACTGAGCCCCCTAGGCACCCCTGTCTTGTTCATTCTTAAAAGAAGCCTGCTAATAATCACAACGGCTTAAAAGAAGCAAGAATAAAAAGCTAAAAAGTTTCCATAACTCAACTCTTCATGGGCAAGAGGAAAAAATGAATTCATTCTTTATATTTTATCCTGTGAATCTTTTAAACCAAACAAGTAATACACATTGTGTTAGTAACTATATTTTCATTGGAAACCCCCACATCAATTCAGAACAAAGATGAAACCAAAGACAAATGAACAGGGATGCCTGGCTGGCTGAGTAGGTACAGCATGTGCCTCTTGATCTTGGAGTCATGAGTTTGAGCCCCATGCTGGATATAGAAATTACTTAACGTAAAAAATTTAAAAAATGAACAGAAATTGCATAAGCCTAAAATTAACTCCTAAAGCCTCAAGAAAGATAGACACCAAAGAAGTTCCACAGATTCTTCTTTTTTTGACATTGCCAGCAGATAATACAACTCCAGAACCCATCCTTTGTATATGTACTGAAATTCAGATTCCAGGAGGGCATCTGACTGGCCAAGCCCAGAGGATATATATTCACCGTTAGGCTGGAGGGGGCGGGGAGGCAGGGAGGTGGGAAGGAAGGAATTCTTAGCTCCCAGAACATCCAGAGTCAAATGGATCAAAGGCAGGGCAGTTACTCAAAGGAACAGACACTGATTAGAACAAAAGTAATGGATGTTTACATGTGTTTATATTTTTAAAGTAGAAAATAAGTGCACACAAAAAATGAACATCACCTGTATTCCCACTATAGTTCATATTTTGCCTTCCAGACATTTCTCTAATCATATATTTTTTTCTTGCAAAAACTGAGCCATACTGTATATTCTGCATTGCAATTTGTCTCCCCCCCCCACTTAAAATACCTTGTGAAAAGTCCACATAAATAGCAGCAGTATTTTTTTTAATATTTTGTTTATTTATTCATGAGAGACACAGACAGAGAGAGGCAGAGACACAGGCAAAGGGAGAAGGAGGCTCCATGCAAGAAGCCCGACGTGGGACTCGATCCCGGGTCTCCAGGATCACGCCCTGGGCCAAAGGCAATGCTAAACCGCTGAGCCACCTGAGCTGCCCAAATAGCAGCAGTATTAAAATATAATTTTTAATTCAGAGTAAGGAGATTCAAATTAATTGTAATCAAAGATAGTGACCAACAGACTAGTCAATGTTAGAATAAGAATTTTGGAGTTATGATTTCTAGACCTACTGTCCTACCAATGAACAACTACTACCAGGATATCTGAATTTTTATCTTTTTTAGATCTGTCTACCTACATATACACCTACCCATCAGCTAGTTAGCTACCTATTTTACCAGTTATGATGGATTAAGTTATATAGTCCAATAACAAATAATCTTGAGACCTCAGTGATTTCATAAATCCATTTCTCCATCCTGCTTCATGTCCAGTGCAGGCTGGGGAGACTGCTCATCTAAGCACTTGGGAACCAAGGTGATAAAAGCTTCATTTCAACCCAGTAGGGGCACAGAATGTGGCAAAGTACATTCCAGTTCCTGAAGCTTCACCCAGAAGTGCTACATCTTGTTACTTCCACTCACCAGTCATCAGCCAATGTAAGTCTCACAGCCAAACTATCACCAAAGTAGCAATCCTGCCATGCACCCTTACATCTCCAGAAGAACTAGATTATTTGTGAGTGGCAAGTAGCAAAGATGACACTTCGTTTGAGTGTATAAACAATCTAGGAGTTCGAAATTGGGTTGGAATGGAGAATAAAATCTTTTCCGATTTGCAAATCCTTTAAGAGGATCAAATGGTTTAACCATATTAGTCAGAGTTTGCATCATAAACCATTTCCCTTCCTATCCTAAACTATATTTTTGTCTCTCCCCCAGTCCTCTGTTCATATATCACACAAACCAGAAAGTAAGAACACCAACAGCTGGTTCTGGTAACACACAGAAGATGATTTTGTGATATGCTAAAACGCCCAGTGGTATTAGTTCTAGGTGATCGAAAACAAAATATGAGTAGTTTTGATAACTTAAACCATTTTAAAAACTATCCTGAGGAATTTAATATTAAAAACGAGAGCACTATTATCAGTGAGTCAGACCAGGAGACTATTATGAAAATAATACCAGTAATAATATATAGCCTTGGAGCCAGTTTATTTCAAGTGTTGCCTACTGAATGTATTAATTGATTAAATATTTGAGATCTTTGTAAAAAAGTCATGTATTATATAGATTATGGAAAAACTATACCTGGAGTTACACTGCGTGGTGGGACTCAGGTCTCTCCATTTGTTACATTTATTGATGGCTCCCAAGGGGCTGCCATGGGGAAGGAAAGATGGCATAGGGCATCATCAGAGGTTCACCTCAGCCAAGGACAAGCTGGGTACCATTGGAACCACATACAATCATCTCAGCTGGAGGCTGAGATGGGAGCAAAGGTAGCCAACAACTGGAAGCTACAGATTTCAGGCAGGTTCCAGGGAAGCCCTCCAATGAGACTAGACACAAATGCTTGCTTACACCCAATCTCATCAACTCACTGGTAATGGTGCAGCAGGCATGCAGCAAGTGAAAAGAGGTGACCGAATTCAGGGCTGGTAGAGGTAGAAAGCCCCTGGAAAGGGGAGCTGGGCCGGCAGTTGCCAGAAAGACTTACTGAAGATCCAAAGTTCATTGCAGAGAAAACTTCTAGCTGGAGTTTAGCTTCCTGGTCCTGACTTCTGCTCGCTGAACAGATAGGGAGGGTGCAAATGTCTTGTGTAGAACACACACTTTCTTGCCAGATCTTAACTACTCTGAGCAGAGAGTTTTCTCATTCCTAAAAATGGAGGGCACAGGGTGTTGGAAGAGGTATAGACCAGGCTAATCTGAATTCAGAAAAACACAGCCAATCCTGCTACAATTCAGTTAGTCCATCCCACTTTTGGAGTCGAGAAGGTGTATGCTTGGTGACATAAATGCAAGTTAAATCAAGTCAGCACATATTTTTTCAGTTTAATATAACAAGCGTAATGATTAAGAGTCACTATTATTTTTTAATGCATCCAATAAATTAGAATTTCTTTTTGTAATTACAAAAGCAGTACATGCAAATTGCAGAAATTTTTGGAAAAGCAGAAAATTATAAAGAAAAAATTTAAAGTGCCCATAATCTCACTGCTGGGAGATAGTTGCTATTAATATTTAATATGTTTCCCTCTGGTCTTTGTCCAATTTTTGGCAATTTAGATTTTTAAAAAACATTTTAGATTAAATGTTATATACAGAGTGAATCCTACATTTATCATTTTCAATTAAAATAACACTTCCCTGTGTACTAAAAAGCTGTCCCTATTTAAAGGCTTTAAACAACCTTTGTGGTTTGCCAACATTTGTTTACTCTTTTTCTATTGTGAGTCATTAAGTTTATTTCTATTTCATTAATGTAAATTGTACTGAAATATTATATATATACATACATATATCTACACACAAGCCTTTGTTCACATTTTAAATCATTTCATTAAGATAAATTCCTCTAAGTGAAATCACCAAATGAATCAGAAAATATAAACATTGAGGCAGTTTTGAAACAAGATCCCTCAAATCCTCTGACACCCCTCCCATAGAGAGCTGGGGTCAATCTCCTCTCTCCTTGGATCTGGGTGGGCTCTTGACAACTTGAACCCACAGACTGGGCAGAAGTGAGGCTGTGTGACCTTTGAACTTTGACGGCTGGAGCACGCACACTTGAAGCCCCGAGCCACCACATAACCAACCAGACATCCAAGGCCACCATACCAAGAGGAGGCCAACCCATGTGGGGGCCCAGTAAGGCACTACTCTTTGCATCACACCAGTTCAGGCATCAAGCTTGTGAATAACCTAACCTATCATCAGAAGATTGCAACCCCAGGTCGCTGAGTCACCCCCATGCAGCCTTCAAGTCTTACCTGCTGAGGCCCCACACACCATAGAACAGACTATCCATCCCTACTGTTTGAATTCCTGATGTACAGAATCTGTGAGCTTAATAAAATGGTATGGGTTTTTGGTTTTGTTCTTGTTTTTTTTTTTTAATTTAAAAAATGGTGTTTTAAACCAAAATTACTGGGTAATTTTTCATGCAGCAATAGTAACTAGAAAAAACATGTTTAGGGTTCTTGATATATCCTGTCAGACTGTTTTCCAGGCAGCTTGTAGCAATCTGGCTTCCCACCTAGATTCACTGGCAGCTCCCAGCTCCCTGCACTTTATCCAGGCTGGTACATTTCAGAGTTCACCTCTCATTTTGTTTGTGAATTTTTACTATGGAAAATGAATATGCACAAAAATGAGAAAATAGTATATGAATAAAAAAGAAAACAGTGTATGAACAAAACATCCATGTGCCCGTCACCCACTTTATAATTCCCACATTTATTTCATCTCTTCCCCTTCCTCCTCCTATCTCTATCAGCAGAGCTATTATATTTCGATATCACTCTTCCTCAATAAAAGTATATTTGTTCCTCTTAGTCAATGAAAACCAGGACTTGCTGGAAATAGTGAGGTCAGACAATCAACAACAACGAATAGAAGAGGAGATCATAGCTACTCCGATCCCAAATGGTTATGAGCTAGGCAGCATTTTATTTTTAAAAATTTATTTATTTAAGTAATCTCTACACCTAACATGGGCTCAAACTCACGACCCAGAGATGAAGAGTTGCATGTTCTTTTGACTAAGCCAGCCAGGTGTTTCATTTTCTTTCTTTGCTTACTTCTTTTTTTTTTCTTAAAGTAAATTCTTTGCTCAATGTGGGGCTTGAACTCATGACCCCAAGATCAAGAGTCAGATGCTCTACCCACTGAGTCAGTCAGGCGCCAGAGCTAGGCACTATTTTAAACACATCACCCATAATCACTCATTTAAGCTTCACAGAACTCTAATAGGGAAGGAGAGTGAATTACCATCATCCCATTTTACAGATGAGGAAATCAAGGCATAGGGAATGAAGTGACTTGTCAAGTTTGCATAACTAGCTAGCTACAAAGTGGTAGAGACAAAAGTTGAACCTGAGCAGTGTTTCTCCAAAGTCTATGGTGTCATTACTCTACTACATCCCTGCTCTTTTGGGAAACTAACTTCTGTGGCTGGTTATAGCAAATCAGTTTGTATAGCACACTGAAATGATTCTCTGCTCCACCATTACCCCAATTACTGGGGAGAGATTTGAAAGCTGGAGATAATATATGGTGCCATTTGACCAGATGGTTCATGTAGAAGTGTGACTGGCTTATGTGTGGAGCCCCGTAAAGAAAAAGCCAGGCCAGAAAAGAGGCAAATATAGTGTAGCCTAACAAGATCAGGGTTTCTACTGCATATGGAATAGGTCTCATTCATATTAAAAGGGAAAAATACAACTTCTGGCCTACTATGGAGCAATGAAACTGCCTCATAGCTAATTCCAAAGGAAATAATGTAAAAAGTAAAAGCAAATCCTCCAGAAATTCATCAGCAGTAGTCAAATGAGGAAAGAAGCACATTCCAATGATAGCATCAAAAAGGTGATCCAGGAAGGACACTCGACTTGGGAGCTAACTGGCCCTGCCATGTTGGTAGGGCTTCCAACCCCCTCGCCCCCAGCTCCTTCTCTCAGAGGTCACAAAATGTTAAGCATTGTCATCAACCCTCCAATCTGCAAAGAGCCGACCTGTGCGGTTCCCTTTATCTTTTCTGATCACAGGGGATGAAAATCGCTGCTGGGGAGAGATTGGGTGAAACATTCCACTGGAATGGCAGGGATGTGAAAGCTCCAGGGGCTGCCCTCTTAATGACAGAAGGGGACCCGAAGCCTGTGGAAGTGGAATACACCAGGTGATATGAACTCTCTGAAATAGAAATGAGCACAGCGCTCAGGGTTTCTATTGAAGAGTGCACGCAGCTGCCCACTGAGCCCCCCTACCATGCCCACAGGGCACAAAAAACAGGAAACACCAAGCCCGCCAATTATAGCACTTTGGGGAAAACAAACTGGTCTCAGATAAGGTGGGAAGGCAGTCACGAAGTCACCCACACTCCATCAGAGCAAACAGGGGGTTTGACAGAGCTGCCCGAACTTGAGCAAGATGAAAAGAATCAGCCCTGGCAAGGAGGCCCCGGTGCCTGCGGGGCTGGGGGTGGAGTAGGGGTGGAAAGAACAGTCTAACAAAAGACAAACACACCGCAGCCTGCGTGAACACTTAACTCAAGGAAAAGAAAGAATTGCCCTTAGCAGAGGCTCCAGGACAAGACAGAGCCATCCAGTGATCAGGGCCCTCGGGAGAAGGGATCCAAGAGAAGAGAGCCAGTGAGAGGATACCCATGTGAGCCATCCTCTTAAGGCCCACCTGGGGAAGTCTGAGACCAGATTCCTTTGTGCGATTCAAGCAAGTGGGCCAGCTCCAGCCTCAGGACCCTTGTTGAACCCTTCCGAGAGAAGACAGCTATTTGAGTACCACTGTGCTAGGGGCCAAGTTTTTTAAATGTATTAAGTCATTTAATCCTTACAGCAGCCCTATGAGATAGTCACAATTATCATCCCATTTTACAGATAAGGAAACTTTGCACAAGGGCACACAGCCAGCAAGGTGGTCTGGATCCAGAATCTTGCTCCTATTATACAACTTGCTATCTTGTACTCAAAAGTGAGAGAGAGAGAGAGAGAGAGAGAGAGAGAACACGTTTTACTGCTCTAGAGCTGGAGAAGCCCATTTTGTTTACCAGGTAGATAGGAGACTAATTACAAACTGTCCACCCTGGGAGAGGAACTCTTTGATTTTGCTCTCCACTCCCCTCCCCCAGAGAGTAGCTGGGGAGGAACAAGGGGCCTGCCATCTGGTTGCATTTTCTTTTGCTAACAAACCTTACTTTACATGTAAATAACCAGTTGAAATTAATCTGATTTCTATTAAGTGTTCAGATCTTTCTCGTAGGTAAGTGGAAATCCCTTTACCAACAGGTTTAGCTTCCCAGGCTGTAGACTACACCCATATATAAAACACCCACACAGGCACACAGGGCTTGCAGCAGTGTCTTAACACAGACATAATTATGACTCACAAATAAGCATGGCTGGAGCATAAAGCACTCAACCAGAAGTTACATAAGCATGGATGTCATCCATTTTCTATTAGGGCATACAAACATGACGCATAGTGGACTGGAGATTAAATTAACAGGAGGCAGAATAGGCCATTTATTGTAATGAATTCCTGGAGGGACATATCTGTCTTGTAGTCACTAGTTTACTGTAGGCAGTGTAATATTCCACCAATTAACAATCAGCTCAATAATAATCCCCAATATTGCTTCCAGAGAGCCATCTGGCTTACAAACCAGTGATTTAAAAGCTTTCTATCTGGACTCAGTGTCTTGTGTTCTAGAGCTTGTTACCCTAAAATAATTCCCACATGTGAAGGATGATGGATTTTGAAAGCTCCAAGAAAGTGCCTGAATTGTTCCAAACTCCCCAAATTATGAATAGGAAAGACAGGCGAAGGCAGGATGCTCAGCTCAGGAGCAGGACGGAAACATGAAACATCTACAGCATGCAGGGCAGCAAAAGCATTTGGCCCTAACGTCACACTCTCCCTCTCATTTAGCCCCTTCTATTTGATTTGCTCCTTGATCCTTCTCTAAATTTGTAACGTATGCATGTGTGGAAAACTTGTGAGAATACCTCCAATGATCTATTACTTATAAATGTTTATTGATTATCATCATCATCACTGCTTCATCTACAGCATACCCACCTGCTGGTACATGTAAAGGTGTTAATTGTGAAGATAAGAAGCCGGAGAGTCCAAGTGTCCTGTATGGAGGATAGTAGCTGAAAGCTATATTGGCACAGATAGAACTCCCTCCCTGAGGCATGGAGGTTTGATGGGGCAAATGATCTCACATCCTGGGAGCCTCTGGGGCCATCCCTGAGGCAGTCATGAGAGGTTAGCTTGAATTTAGAACAGTCAGCAAGAACTACGACTATTTAGAACCATGAGGAGTCTGGAAGTACTTCATGTTTAGAGGACAGAGAATGGAGGGACAACGGGAAGAAAGAGGCAGAGTGACAAGACAAGGAAGACCAGGGAAAACAATTTCATGAAAGCTGTGAGGGAAGGGGAGAGTTAAAAGTATCTAAACATCAAGCTTCTTGAAACTTATATTCCTTTAGAAAGAAGGTCCCCCACACCCCCTCCTTCTCTCTGGCCATCAGTCCCCGCTTGTCTTAGTGACCAGGACTCCCACATCTGTTCCTGCAGTTTAGACTCTTGTTTTTTTTCAACTACTTGCTAAATACTTTCACTTGGATGTCCCATGGACCCAACCGAACCCATCCTTCTTCCCTTTATTCATCCATGCACAGCAGGACTTGCTATCATCTGACAATTAACATGACCTTTGTGTCATCTTTGATAACTCCTTGCCCCCTAATCTTGATTTCCAATCCCTGAGACTTGCCATTCCGTCTCCTCAGCATTCATCACATTCATCAAACTTTTTCCAGTCTGGAAGTTCCTGCCACATCATCTTTCCTCTACCATCACTGTGGTTTTCTGTCATTGATCTCCCCATCTCTGGTCCTGCCTCCCTCAAATCCATGCTTCCCACAGCCTCATAGTCACCTGATTGCCAAGACCACCATTTCACCATCTTGTTGAAAACCATCCATTTCACCATCTTCTTGAAAACCATCTGCTGCCCTCAGCCAGGGACACTATCGAAACAACCTAAGTGCCCATGGGTGAATAAATGCATAAAGAAGATGTGGTATCTATGTACAAAAGTATTACTCTATCATAAAAAAAGAAGGAAATCTTGCCATTTGCAACAACATGGATAGATCTAGAGGGTATTATGGTAAGTAAAATGTCAGACAGAGAAAGATAAATACCATAATCTCACTCATATATGGAATCCAAAAAACAAAAACAAGCTCATTGATATGGAGAATAGATTAGTGGTTGCCAGAAAGGGGGAGGGGGCAGCCAAATGGTGAAGCAGGTCAAAAGGTAGAAACTTCTAATTATAACATAAATAAGTCATGGGGATGACAATGTGGTGCCTATACTTACTGCACTGCATTTTCAAAAGTTGCTGAGAGAGTAGATCATAAAAGTTCTATCACAAGAAAAAAAAATTCAGGACACCGGGGTGGCTCAGTGGTTGAGCATCTGCTTTCGGCTCAAGGCATGATCCTAGAGTCCCGGGATCGAGTCCTACCTCAGGCTCCCTGCATGGAGCCTGCTTCTCCCTCTGCCTATGTCTCTTCCTCTCTCTCTGTGTCTCTCTCATGAATGAATCAATTTTTAAAAAGAAAGAAAGAAAAGAAAAAAATTGTAGCTATGTAGGGTGATGGATGTTAACTAGACTTAAGTGGCAATCACTTCACAATATATACAAATATCGAATAATTATGTTGTACCCCTGACACTAATATGTCAGCTATATCTCAATGAAAAAAAAATCATCCATTTGCTGCCCATCATCCATTGGATAAAATTTATATGGGCCTTCTGTCATCCAGCCCCTGCCTCCCTCTTCAATATGGTCTTAATGCTCCCTTCCCAAAACCCAACAATGAACTTCATTAGGTTCCAATCACACCATTTTATTTCTCTGTATTTCTGCTCCTGCCCCCTCCCTAAACCCAGCCTTGCCCAACTATCTCACAACCATACTCTAGGACCCATCTCCACTTTGCTTTCTCCAAAAAACTTATCTGATCCTTCCAGACTAGTTTCCCTCCTCAGTACCTTATACATTATAGGGTTTTTTTATTTTTAGGTCATGCAGGCAAAATACTCCGAATAGTGCCTGGTATATAGTAATCACATCACTGAACGCTATATAGCCACTCCATCACATTCCATATTGTGTTATAAGCACCTGTTTTTATTTCTGTTAGATACTCATCTCCTTGAAGACTCACAGGATACCTCTTGTTTGCCCATCCAGGTCCACTGTACCCTCCTCCTTCCTGCTCTGCTCCAGGAAGCCAATGTATAGACTGCATCAACTGGCTTCCTCTTCCACTGGCTTCCAGTTGGTTGGGAAAGGGCACTGCAGAGTAAGGTAGGTGAAGTCAAGGTATGTATTCCTCAGCTCCCTCCTTGCCAGATGGCCATCAGTTGACTGTGTCCTGGATTGAAGACCACGCTGTCAGGAAGCCTCTCTACATAGCTGGCTGGTACTTCTTCACTTCCTACATTCCCGAAGCTATGCCTCCCACCCTCCCTCCACTTCAGGCCAAAGGATGGTAATTCCCAATATTACTAGCCTTAGGGGACTACACTATCCCATGTGGTTTCCCTAACCTCTGTCTACATTCTCAAATGACCCAATATGAAATGCCATCTATCTTCTGCTGGGATTCTAACTGCTACAAGGACAGCTTCTTATCTATCTCTGAAGCCTCACATCCAACACAGCACTTGGCATACAGTCGGTGCTCAATAATGGTTGAACGAATGAATGTGTCATCTTGCTGCTGTTTGCCAAGTTACGCCCAGCTATGTCTGAGACAACAGATAGTGAATGGTGGTAATGAGTGAACCCATTGAAAATAGGCTCAAGGAGAAATAGCAGGAGGTACTTCCAAAAACACAGGTGGGGGAATAAGTCTCAACAGAGTGACTCATAATTGTTTAGGACTAGAGAAAAGAAGTGAGGGTCTGAATCCTCCTGGTAAATTTAGAAGGGAAGTTCACCTCTGGAATGTGAAGAAGGTTGGAGCAATTGATGTGAAAGACAAGATGTGGAAGATACAGAAAAAAGAGGGAAAGAGTTGATGCTAGTATTTTTTTTTAATTGTTTATGCATCTGCACATATTTATAGTATGTCAGGACAGCAATTCTCTGGCTTGGATGCAGGAACAGAATTCAAATAAACATTGTACTGAGCAGTCCCAAGTGTCAGGCATTGTAGTAGGACCTGGAGTCATAGGGATGAATGAGACACAGTTTCTATTCTTGAGAGAGAGGGAGACAAACACATAAACAGACTTTAAGACCACCTGGTAAGGACTATAGTCTGTGGAGAGTGTAGACAGACTCAGGATAGGTTATCCAACCCAGCCTGGAGGAGATAACGTGAAAAAATCCAGAAAGACTTCCTGAGAAAGTGAGCTCTGAGAGGCATCCTGAAAGCGTCAGTCAGGCGAAGAAGGGTGGCCTAGATTTGGGCATAAGTACAGTGAGCAGAGGAGAAGACCAAAGAGGTGAGAGCACAGGACCCACACGCCCGATACCAGGCCTGAGAGCCAAACACTGTGGCCTGAATGGGAAACTGTTGTGTTTTATCATTAGTTTTAATTACAAAAGATACCTCTTTTTTTTGAGAGAGAGAGAGAGCAAGAGAGCGAACCCACGAAGGGGCAAGGGCAGAGGGAGAGAGAGAATCTTAAGCAGGCTCCAGGCCCAGTGCACAGCCTGACAGACCCCTATCCCTCAACCCTGAGATCATGACCTGGGCTAAAATCAAAAGCTGGATGCTTAACTGACCAACCACCCAAATGCCCCCCAAAGATATCATTAACATATGTCTATAAACAGTCTAAAGAAACCAAAAGAAGTTTTCAGAGAGAAAGCAGTCTGCTTTCACTTCACTACCCGTCCCCCTCCATTTCTCACAGGAAAATCCCACTAGTAGCCAGGCAGGTTTCCTGGATTTTCTTCTATGGGTGGTGGTGAAATAATATTTTGGTATATTAATCAGTGTGGTTTTGTCCTCAATATTTGTTGTTGTTATTTCTGATGGCCTTTTTCTTTTTTTTTTAACTCTTGAGTTTTTTTGCCTCCTTTGGTCATACTCCCCAAACACATACACCATTAAAGCAGGATAATGAGGCAAGAGCATTGCAGGAATCAAAAGGATACATGGTAAAAGCTGTAAATTCCAAAAACCTGAAATAAAAGTATCCTCAATTCCCAAATCTTGATGTGATGTATTCAAAACAAAGCCCTGAAATATCTGCAGCATAGAACAGTAGTTTGGAAATAGAACACACACAGAGGCCAACTTCTTTGCTACCACAGACTAGCTAGGAAGTGGAGTGATAGAAGGAACAGGATGTGACAAGGGGTCTGTGTGAGTCAGGATGAGGGCAGGACCTGAAGCAACCACATCCATACAAGAGGAGACTCCACCCTCCTCCTTGGGAGCAGCAGAGAGCTACCGGGAGCCAAGGCAATGACTGCAGAGGATCCAGCAACCAACCATTTGAGTATACAGAGCCAACAAACACTTTAGTTGTTCTTCTGGCTGTCCTCTGGCAAGGGCTTTCTATAAACAGCAGCCAGCTGGACAGCCATCAACTGTCCAGCAGATATGGTGGCTGTTCATGCCTTAGAACTTTGCCCTTTCCAAAGGTTCAGGCCATTTATAGACCTCCAAGATGGAGCCAGGATACCTAAGAGGTGGAGATGTGGTAAAGCAAGTACCCACATCCATACTGGTCAGCCGGGGGAGAGCCAGCCCAAGAGCTCCTTACTCCCTGGCAGGGGCAACCACAGCCCAGTAGGCATTTGTACACAGGTGCAGATGACTCTGTAACACACATTGGTCATCCTATGTAGACTATTCCATGATTTAATAGTTTTAACTTTCAGCACCGGGAACAGTTCGGGCAAAGTAAGTCCTCTGTAACTATTTGATGAGTAAATAGATAATATATGGGTGATCTTTCCTTGGAGAATGTACAGACTTCCATTACTCTTTTTAACTGGCTGCACAGCACCCTATGATGTGATACAATCTACTCAACTATTTCCCCACCTAAGAATACTTCTGCAAGTGTACTGCTGTAGGTTAGATACAAAGTACAACTGCAGAGCCAAAGTACATACACATTTTGAAAGATACTGCCAAACTGTCCTCCAATAAGGATATACTGATTTACAGGCAGCAAAGGTAAATGATATAATAGCAAATGTTGACTTAGAGTTTATTGTACCTAAGGCAACTTCCCAAATATTCTGCGTGGGCTGCTTAGTTTATTCCTTAAAGCAGCCCTTTAAGACAGGTACTTTTGCCTTCTTTTTACATTTTCTTTAGAAACGGAAGCATAGACAAGTCAAACAACTTGACCAAAGTCGTGGATTAGTAAACTGGACTCCAGAGCGTGTGTCCTCCCCTACAGTAAGGGTGTCTGTTTTCCTACACCTTAAGTAATAATAGGAGATTACGCATTTCTGTCCATCTGTTAGGAGATAATGTGAGCGAACATACTGTATGAGCTCAAAAAGGGACACAAAGGATAAAAATTAGAAAGTTGATTCCATGCAGCTATTTCTCCAGTAGACCCAATTTTTAATATTTTTGTGACAAAACAAAAAGTTCTAATGTCCTTGCTGACAGAGTGAGAGATATCAGTTAGGGATCTGAGTGGTAGACAGCAGAATCCACACAAGCTACTTTCAACAGAGATGGATTTATTGTTTGTTATCTGGGTTTATAGAACTTCCAAGAGGGCCAGAATGAAGTTTGGCAGCCACATGGCCAGGAACAATACCACCAGGAGAAATACCCAACCACACTAGGATCCCAATGGACACCAAGGAACCTGATGGCTGCCATTGAGAGCATGGGACAGCAGACAGTTGTGTCAGTGGCTCTTGAAAAATCACACAGGACACTAGATCCTGAGGAGCTGCCAGTTCCTCTTATCCACACCACCTTCTATGTTTCCAGTAGAACCTACTTGCAAAAGAGCCTGAGATGGATTTTTAGCTTGCTAGACTCTGAGATATAATCCAGAAGGGTTTGGAGTAAGTCCTACACAAATGGCAGCTTCCATTACAAGCATACACACTTAGTCTCCCTAATGATTCAATAAAGTTTTGTCCTCTGTGAAAAGGGTGTGTGTGTATAATGTGATCTAAAAATATCTTTATTTTTCCTGAATTTTCCCACTTGCAATTTGTCCTAAATACGAGGGCAGTCTGAAAACCAGTGGCTCCAGCTGTAAAGAGAACCAAGAACAGAATTGGACCAGTAAAGATTTAGCATTCTCAGGGCAAGATCATTGATTACCTGTTCAGGCACCTGGGTGGCTCAGTTGGTTAAGTGTCTGCATTCAGCTCAGGTCATGATCTTGGGGTCCTGAGATCAAGCTCACATGGGGCTTTCTGCTCAGTGGGGATCCTGCTTCTCCCTCTCCTTCTATCCCTGCTCATGTGCTCACTCTCTCTATCTCAAATGAATAAAATCTTTTTAAAAATTGACCACCTGTTAATATAGATATAACAGTTAATATAGATATAAAAATAGATCACCTGTTAGTATAGATATAATATCAGTGCATCATTCCCCCAGACTTGACTTCTCTGCTCCTGAGAAGTGCACCCCCCACCACTCCTCCCGTCTGCATGCATGGCTACTATATAGGACCTTTCTTATTCATTTATTCTCCTTATGATTCTTCCACTTCATTTCCCCAACCCAATGTGACTGATCGAGGTATGGGCACCTGACCCAAATTAAGACATTGGGCTCCTTTACTGGTAGTTTTGAATTTGTGTCTCAGTCTGTGAAGCCCAGAAGATATGAACCTGAAAAGCTGTTGGTAGCCTAGTGTCTTGCATGTAGTGGAAGCCAGTCTGCAGTGACAGAAATGCAGCCAACCCAAAGGAGGGAAGATAGTCGGAGTGAGTCCAGTAGGATTTGAGCTTTTGGTTTAAGTCATTCCTGAGACTCAACTGCATTACAATCTTCTTGTGACTTCCCATATCTGATCAAGTTTAAGATACCATCACTTAAAAGATGCACCACTTTGTTAGTAGGTATGTTATGTAAATACACTTGCAGTGAAACCATAATGTGCTATCAAGTGTGTTAGACTGATTTTATTGCAGGGATATTTTTAAAAATTGTAATGCAAGTCTTAGAACCAATGAAATAGTTATTCAACCCCTCCTTGGAGTCTAAGCAAATTTAAGGTGGCTTCCTTGAGCGTCGATCAATATAATATCAGTGAAGACAATGGAAAGATAGGTTCTGACCTGGGAACAGGATAATGTGGCAAAGACATGGCACTAAGTATTTCTTTCTTCTTCTTCGTCTTCTTCTTCTTCGTCTTCTTCTTTAAGAGGGAGAGATAGACAGAGGGAGAGGAAGAGAGAATCTCAAGCAAGCTCCATGTCCAGCACAGAACCTGACATGGGGCTTGATCTCAGGATCCTGAGATCATGACCTGATCTGAAATCAAGAATTGGATGCTTAATGGACCCAGGAGCCCTTGCAGTAAGTATTTCTTAAGGGAAAAATCATTTTATTCAAGAATTTTAAAGAGCATAAATTACCCTGAAAGTAATTGTGATTGCCAGTGTCTTCATATGCTCCTCCAGTGTTACTTAGGAGCACTGTAGTGACCCATCATGAGGTGAATGACTGGCAGTAATAGTAGTTTCAAGCAAGTCAACTGAGGTGCTTTCCTATAATTATTATTCACAAATAGAAATTTTGAATATTGGCTAATGTACATGAGCATATTCTCAAGCCAGAAGTTAGAAAGTCCCCAGAATCCACCCTCCTAATATAATTAAATTGTTTTCTAACTAGTGAATGAATGATTCAAACTGAAGAAAGCTTTGAAACTCCACAAAGAAGCAAACTTTTCTTTGGTGAAACTATTTGAAAACTCAGATTTATCTTGGCAGTACACGTAAAGGGCCCTATCTGAAGGCTATGGAAATTTACAAACTATTTACAAATGGTTGTCCCACCAAAAAGAATTTTTGGAGCTAAATGACAATTCATTCTTATAGACTGAACTGTCCTGTAGCCCACTTTTACTTTAAATTTGGCTGGTGGTATTGCTTCTGCCGTAGTGTGAGCTGTGAACTTCCACAGTCTGCCAGATGGCAGTGGGAAGCCCATTAGATATGCATCACACATCCTGATCAAAACTGAAAGAAATTATGCTCAGATTGAGGAGAGATGCTCGAGAGTAAGGCAATGATTAGAATTTTCTGTATTTTTACAGAAGATTTCACATAATCATTGTCCATAAATAAACTCATTCTTATGATCCTGCAGACCCAGATCTGGGATAACTTCCAAAGGAGCTCCTCTCGTGGTTGGGTCAAAACGTGCACGTTCCCATGATATTCATTAGAGAACGCCATAGAGCTGATGCCCTTTCAAGGTTATCTCAAAAAGTCTGAGAATCAGAGTGTAAGCTAATACATTAAATGCTGTGTCTTTCAGAGGCGGTCTGTTCTTTAATATGTACTGGAGAGGAAATAGAGGAATTCAGTTACAAAGGAAGCTTATTAGGATCTTTGAGAGAACAGGCTTGATGAAAATAAATGGGAAATGCAGTATATAAATATTGCCGATAGGAAAAGTCTAAGTAGTAGTTTGAAAGGGGCCGTGGGACCCAAAGTGTATAAAATAACATTATCTGATTGTAAAGTTTATCATCTTTGAAATAAAATATAAGATTGTGTTTGCTGCTGAACAAAATCATGAGATCGTATCATAATCATACATTACCAGCTATCTGTGGAATAGAAGACATTTATATTAGGGCTGATTCTAATGCACTGTTGTGAGAAAAGATCTTCCTTTTTATTGCTTAAGGAGAGCCAATCACTGTAAATATGTCCATGGAAGCCAGTTCCCACTCTGCTTTGAATTGTCTTTTTGGCAAGGAGTAAACGAATACATTTTTCTAGTTCTCAGTTTCCCCATCTATAAAATAAAGGGGGGAAATGCTTGTCTTTCCTCACTCACTGGGATGCTGTGAAGAATAAAAGAAAGAGACATTTCAAAGGGAGAAAGCTCTATCTTGGATGAGGGGAAGAAAACAAATCTTTCTGCCCTATCCCCAAATTTTCTGAGAATACTGGACTACACCAATAGACACTCACTGAGCATCTGTTATGACCCTAACAACCCTTAGAAATCCAAAATTGGGGATCCCTGGGAGGCGCAGCGGTTTGGCACCTGCCTTTGGCCCAGGGCGCGATCCTGGTAGACCCTGGGATCAAATCCCACATCGGGCTCCCGGGGCATGGAGCCTGCTTCTCCCTCTGCCTGTGTCTCTGCGCCTCTCTCTCTCTCTCTCTGTGACTATCATAAATAAATAAAAATTAAAAAAAATAAGAAATCCAAAATTGGCTCTGAGGGAATCTTGGAAGACCACAAACATGCAGCTGTGGTAGTAGAAGCAGGGAACATAGTGCTGGCACCTAAGATGAAAATGGCCCTCGAGTTGTAAGGGATATAGGGTGTAGACTCCCTGCTCTCATAGAGCATCCAGTCCGGTGCCCTTGAGTTATGCTTTCCAACCTGCCTCTGCATCTCCCAAAACACCCAGATCTGCCTCTCTCCAGGTATAAAGAATTGGAGCATCTGGAATAAAGAAGGCAGACTTGGATGACATCACCGGACTTCCCATTTGAACTTGCATTCAAGTGTGGCTCTGCCATTATTTATGTTCAGCAAGATGTTGTTTGAAGAGAGAATTTAACATCTAGAACAACAAAACAAAACAACCCTTTGATTTAAAAAACCATGGGTCTAACGGGTTTCCTCATAAGCAGGAAATTGTTTCCAGAGTTTCTTCCGTTCCTTCAACAAATATTTATTGTATGCCAGTCATGGCGCTAGGGTCTTGGAAGGGTCTACACCCATTTCCAGCATGGGGGGAGAAGGGGCTCACTCCAACAAGGCTGCCCCCTCCCCACCCCCGCTTCAGATGCCCCTTTATATATATATATATTTTTTTTTAAGATTTTATTTATTTATTCATGAGAGACACAGAGAGAAAGGCAGAGACACAGACAGAGGGAGAGGCAGGCTCTGTGCAAGGAGCCCAATGCAGGACTCGATCCCAGGACCACGGGATCACGACCTGAGCCGAAGGCAGACGCTCAACCGCCGAGCCACCCAGGTGTCTCAGATGCCCCTTTATAAACCCAGGTTGTCACCTGAACTTCTGACCAACCAACATATACATTTGAAGTTCCAACAACTTCCCCCTTGAATCTCATTCATTTGCTAGAGTGGCTCACAAAACTTACTAGAATACTGGTTTAGTATCAAAAGCTATAGCCCAGGAAGAGCCAAATGGGAGAGATGTGTATGGCAGGGTGTGGGGAAAGGGTGCAAAGCTTCCAGGCCCTGCCAGGCCCCCTATTCTCCCCAAATCTCCACGTGCCCACCAACCTGGAAGCTCTCTGAACCCCATCCTTTTGAGTTTTTCTGGATACTTCATTACTTAGTCACGATTGATTAAATCATTGACCACTGGTGGCTGATTCAACCTCCAGGCCCTCTCACCACCCTGAGATCAAGGGGTAGGACGGAACAGGAGCTCTGTGCCAGAAATGGGACATAGACCAAATACACATTTCTTGTCATAAATCACAATATCACAGGTCTCAGCTGTGAAAAGGACAAAGTCCCAGCTCTGATGAAGCTATCATCAACATAAACTGAACATCCAGATTTTGTTTTTCTAGGTTTTATTCTTTAACTGAACCAGATGTTTCTCCCATAATTCTACACATTCTTTCTTACTCCACCCCCTCTCCACCACCCTTTTTTCCCTCCAGAAAGTCATTTCTATTTATTTGCAAACACAGATTTTAACATTTGCTCATCTGAAGTATAGTAGTCCCTACATAGCTCTGCCATTGGTTCTGAACCAGGCAGGGCATAAAACAAGTACGTCTGGATAACATGTGCTTCTTCCCAGGCTTTATTTCCTTCTGTTTTATATTCGACATGACATGTCAGAAAAATATCTTGGAGCAGAATGTTTATATGTACATACCTTGGGTAGATTTGATTTGATGGGCCGTGTAGACATAATCAATCAATTGACAAATATTTCTGTAGACATTCCTTGGACGTATAAAACAAGGCCCTCATTCTCAAGAAAGATATCAAGCTTCCTGTGAGGGGTATCTCTGTAAGGATAACACAGGCCTACCCTCTCCCTGCAGTCATCTGAAAGGAGAAGGAAGGAGTTTAAAAGTGACTGGCAAGTTATCTCTTCTTGTAGTCCACAGCCAAAATGATGACTACCTCATCGTGAACACCTTCACGTTGTTTTCTGCGTGTGTGTGTGTGTGTGTGTGTGTGTGTGTGTTGCAAGAACAGAACTGGTGGGGTGGGTACCTAAAGGGATAAACTTTTAACTGATCCTGGTGGATAACTTACCAGCTTTGGGCAGGATGAAAAAGGTTAGCTCTAGATAAAACCAACTAAAGGGAAGGTGGTCCTCTGAGTTCTTTTCTCCTTTGTTCTTCTCGCTCCTTCTCAGCTGGGCTTGCTCATTAGCACCAACTCTCATCTTTCTGCTCCTAGAACACTGTTACTCAAGGCTACACCATGTGTCCTGCCTCCTCACTAGGGTATGAAGGTAGTATTTGTACCCACCCCCACTTCCATTCATCAATAGGGTGACTCCAAGTGCTCCTTGGCAGGTGGATCTTCATTCTTACTTGCTCCAGAACATCACTCCTAAAGCTGGTTCACCCAAGGGAGAAGAAGGCCTTCCCAGATAGCAAAGGACCACTGTCCAAGTAAGAATGTTGTCCAGGTAAGACTGTCATCCATCTAAGGACATGATCCACATATGAGCATCATCCATATAAGGAGCCCACCGGTCTTTCCAACAACCCTCCATGCTCTTGGTGCTTTCTCCACCACCAAATTGAGTCTCTCCGATCCAGATTCTTTGACATTGCTGGTAACTTTTAGCAGATCATGTAAATTATTCCATACTAACCACCCAATGGACAAGAGCCGTGGAGAATCTAAACACTCATCTTTTGCTTCTCTCAGGTGTCTGAATTATTGCAATCTCTAAAGACAATCCCCCCACCTTTGTTCTCTAGACCAACGAAATGACTCTAAGGGAAAGAATTTTAAATCAGGTAGTAAGGATGGAAAATATATTAAAACTAGAAGGACCTTCACCTCATATTATTACATACAGGTCATCACCAGCACAAAATTAGCTCAATGGAAAAAATTCAGTGACCTTCTCGGAAGCCCTCTTTTGCAAGCAGAGAAAAAAAAAATTAATATATACTTCAAGTAGCATTCATGTTTTATAAATTTTCTGCTGTATTTTAAGTTGAAAAGGCTCTCATACAACAATAACGTGTATTTCTTTATGTTTCCAACAAAATAACCTCAGAGTTAAAAAAATTATAATAAGATATTGAGGAAAATAACCTCAGGGATTAAATATTGACTGTTTGCTCTCGAGACAAGAGCACATTATTTTTCTTTGACCTCTTATATCTTCATTGAGTAACTGAAAGATAAAAATCATATTTCTGGCATTTTACGAGCTTTTGTTTTGTTTTGAGCAACTTAAGATATAAACAGAAAATGTCATCCTGACCAAAAGAATATGATCACTTTTTATGAATAAGTTGTTAGCAAGGGCTTTCACCTCTGTTACGTAGAATTTACCTGGTGTACTGGTATCTAGGGCTGCTGGAACTGCAGCCTAAAAACAATTGAAATTCAAATTGTCTCATAGTTCTGGAGGATGAAGACTGAAATCAAGATGTTGGGACCATGCTCTTTCTTAAAATTATAGGGAAATCTTACATTGTCTCTTCCACCTTCCGGCAGTCTGCTGGCAATCTTCAGCACTCCTTGGCTTGTAGCTACACACTCCAATCTTTGCTTTCATCCTCAGATGACATTTTCCTTGTGTCTCTGTGTCTTCATGTGGCCATCCTCTTAAAAGGACACCACTCATTATTAAATGGGCTCACTCTACTCCCGTATGACCTCATTTAACTACTTATATCTGCAATGACCCTATTTCCAAATGGAGTCATATTCAGACATGTTAGGGGTTAGAACTTCAATGTATCTTTTATAGGGGGACATACTTCAACCCATAACATTTGGGATTTGCAATTTTATTTGAGAGTGACTTGGAAACCAGGTATTGCTCTCTGGAGAAGCTGGTTACTCAGGTTAAACCTGGGTTCTACTTTCACAGCTGTGTCTATAGGCCACAGGGATCCCCTTTACAGTGTCATGGGTTGTAGAAGAATCACTGAATCAAGACTATGAACATCTGAGTCAGAAATTCAGCTTTGTCATCTAGCACATATGACACTTTGCGTTTGACATTATAAATCCGTCATCCTCTGTGTTAGAGAGGGTAAAAATACCTATGTTCTTCAGAAGGTTAAAAACCTCTATGTATTACAGAGGATAGAAGCACCTCTCCTTGCTGTTGATTGTGAATATATATGTATGCTTTAAATTTTAAACAAGTATGTCTCCATATATTACTTGTAAATTTAAAATATATTAATGTAAAAGTATAAGGCTTTAGAATCTGTAAAGCACAATTAAGATATTTTTATATTTGATAAATCATACCCCTTGTCTTAAAAGTATTAATATTCCTTCCAAAGCACCTACCATTCACCTTAGATTTCACTTGTACAAATAAATGGCACTTGAGGCAATTGTACATAGCACAGCAGCAGTTTCACATCGGACCTCTTTCTTTTCTTCCTCTTGGCTTCCACTTTTTGCATTTGCTCTTCTTTTACTTTTCCTGTTTGTTTGCCTTAGCACTTGTTCTCTACCCAAGGGCATTCCAAAGAGCACACAGGGTGCTCTAATGCACCTGTTCACCCCTGACATCAGGTTCTATGTATGTGTGTGTGTGTGTGTGTGTGTGTGTGTGTGTGTGTGTGCACATGTACCATACAAGAACAGAACTAGTGAGTACCCAGAGGGGTAAACTTTCACTTTTCCTCATGGATATCCCTCCAGTTTGGAACAGGATGAAAGTAAGGTCAACTGTAGGCATTACTAGATTAAGGGAAAGGTGGCCCTATTAAAAGCAAAGATGTAAAAAAGACTTACCGGACAGGCTTGGATCACATTCCCGCCCCCAGAGTAGGGGTAAAAGGGCTCAGCTTCAACTAAATCACATGGTCCCTGGCAGTAGGGAATAGGGGTCAGCAAGCAAAAGCAGCAGATGCTTTCTGTATATCAAGTGTGTCACAACCATGTAAATCCATATACATCTATTTCTCCAGTAAACATTTACTAAGCAAGTACAGTGTACTAACTACCAAAAGACAAAGTTAACGGAAGAAAAAATATCCACTCTCAAAATGTTCACAGTTGGAAGAGAAAAAAGAAAGAAAATAAGAAATCAATAGATTATCATTTTAAGTCACATGCTAGGAAAAGAGGTGACACTTAACCTGCCTGGGTTGTCTGGTCTCATTCACTATAATGTTTCACGTGATTAGAGGTTGGCCAACTTCTTCTGTGAAGGGCCAGATAAATATTTTCAACTTTGTGGATTAAATTATGTTGCAACTACTCAGCTCTGCCCTTGGAACCCGAAAGAAGCCATAGACAATATGTAAATAGATGGGCTTGTCTATGCTCTAATAAAACTTTATTAACAAAAACCAAGCTTTGAATTCCATTTTTCATGTGTCATGGGATATATTCTTCTTATAATTTTTTTCAACCATTCAAAAATATAAAAAGTTAAAAATCATTCTTTGCTTGCAGGGTGTATAAAAACAGACTATGGCCAGATTTGAGATGAAGCCATGGTTCGCTGACCCAGATTATCGCCCTAGTGCTGTCTCCAATACATTCCCCATACTGTAGCCAGAAGAGTCCTTCTTAGATCAGATCTTATCATGTCACACATTGTCTCAATGACTTCTCATTGCCCTCAGGATGAACTCCAAATGTCTTGATACTGGCTTATAAGGTCTTCCACAATCCCCTGCTGGACTACCTCTGTTTCCATCAAGAAGCCATGCATTCATGTTCTCTGCTCCCATTCTATATATCCTAAATAATTCCTCCTCATTCCTCTATTACCTCCTCCACAAAGTTTTCCTTAAATTCACTTCCCCTAAGCCCAGGTGAGGTGTCCTTCTGCAGTGTTTTGATAGCACCATGCATTGCCTCACATCACAGACTTATTATGTATTATTATTATATATAATTTTAACCATATCATTATTATTATTCCCTATTTGCTAGCCTCTATCTTCAAGCCTTGAAGAAAACACCTTTAAGTCTATCTGTTTCTCACTTACAGCCACAGTTTCTAAATTGGAGTCTGGCACAAAGTAGATGCTGGACAAACATTTATTGAAGGAAAAATCCTGGATCTGAGGAAGCGAGGCAGAGGAGGTGTTCCCTGAGCTAAGTCTTACAAAATGAATAACAGTGTATAATTTTGACAGAAAGGGATAGGCATTTCCAAGCAGCTGTAGCTGTTATGGAAGTGGGAGAGAGCATTTGAGGAACTCCAGGTAGTATGGTATGGCTGGAGTGCTTGGTGCGAAAATAATGTGAAGTGAGACTAGAGAGAGAACCTGAGAACTTGTATGCTAAGATAAGAAATTCAGTCTTGGGCAGCCCCGGTGGCTCAGTGATTTAGCACTGCCTTCAGCCCAGGGTGTGATCCTGGAGTCCTGGGATCAAGTCCCACATCGGGCTCCCTGCATGGAGCCTGCTTCTCCCTCTGCCTGTGTCTCTCTCTCCCTCTCTCCTCTCTGTGTATTCTTATGAATAAATAAATAAAATCTTTAAAAAAAAGAAATTGTCTTACTTAATTCCTCAGGTAATGGGGAGCCTTGGAAAGACAAAGTTTTTTGGATTGACCTTTTAGAAACTTCACTTAGATCTCATTGCCCATGTAGATAGTCCAGATCCAATTAAAGTGTCTGAGATAAAGTAGACAAGATCATCTTGGCAGTAGAATTGACTGGAATTTGATGCCAATTTCACATTAGGAAATAAATTTGTAGTCTGCAGCAAGAGTTCACAAAAGAAGTAAAGACCACACGAATTAAGGATAGGTTAGTGGAAACACAGAGGAAGTTTCATACTTGAAAATCAGAAAAAATGGCCAGATTGGAAATAGAGGATTAGGAAAAGCCACAGCCTGTAAGTACATGCTATCTGACTCACTAGCCTATGCATGGCTATTTAAATTTGAATTTAGGGGAATCTGGGTGGCTCAGCTGGTTAAGCGCCTGACTCTTGACTCAGGTCTTGATCTCAGGGTTGTGAGTTCAAGCTCCACTTTAAGCTCTACTTCAAAAATAACAATAATAAGTAAAAATAAATAAAAAATAAAAATAAATTTGAATTTAAGTTAATAAAGTGAGTGAAAGAGTTCAAAAGTTAATTTCCAGCTATAAAACAAACAAGTCATGGGGATGCAATGTACAGCACACTGACTGTAATGAACAATACTGTGTTGCAGAACAAATAAATAAATCTTAAAAAGCCAATTAATTCATCACAGTAGCTACACTTCATGTGACCATTAGCCACATGTAGCTAATGGCTATATATCTGGCAGTACAGAATTACAGAAATTTCCAGCATTGCAGAAGGTTCTTTTTTTAAAAGATTTTATTCATTTATTCATGAGAGACACAGAGAGAGAGGCAGAGGGAGAAGCAGGCTCCTCGCAGGGAGCCTGATGCCCGACTCGATCCTCAGACCTGGGACCACGCCCCCAGCCAAAGGCAGAGGCTCAACTGCTGAGCCATCCAGGCGTCCCTGCAGAAGGTTCTATTGGACAACACCATCTAGTCTGAAGCTGAAATTACAGTTAAAGTCAAGACTGTCCAGGAAGCCCCCCAAAGAGTTAAACATAGAATGACCATAGGACTCAGAAATTCCACTACTAGGTATGTACCCCAAAGAACTGAAAACAGGGACCTGTACAGATATTTGTAGACTAACATCATGGCAACATTATTTAACATATCTAAAAGGTGGAAGCCACCCAAGAGTCTACTTGGATCGATGATAAAGATCCACTTGGATAGATGATTGGATAAACAAAATGTGGTATATACATTGAATGGAATATTACTTGGCCTATGAAAAGGAATGAAATTTTGATATCTCTTACAACACGGATGGGCTTTGAAAACATTGTGCTAAGTGAAATAAGCCACACAAAGGACAAATATTATATAATTCCACTTATATGGGGTACCTAGAGTAATCAAATTCACAAAGACTGGTGATTACCAGGGACTAGGGGATTTGGAGGGTGGGCAGGTATTATTTAATGGGTACAGAACTTCTGTTGGGGATAATTTAAAAGTTTTGGGTATAGATAGTGGCAACGGTTACAAAACATTGTATGTATTTGATGGCACTGAACTGTACACTTACAAGTGGTTAAAACAATAATTATTATGTTGTGCATATTTTACTATAATAATTATAAAAAATTATTGTCCAGAGAAAATATATTGAACAGGAGGAAGAGAAGGTTGAAGAAATTTTTGAGAGAATAAAGTAGAAAAGGAAGCCATCAAGGAATTCTGGAAAGTCAGGAGGGTACAATGGGAAACTAGAGGAATGCTGTCAAAAAAAACCAAGGTGGAGGAGAAAAAGTCATTACCCACAGACCCATTTGTGATGTGCTGCCAACAACGCTCCCTATTTAAAACCCACAAGAAAGAGGTACAACCGGACTACCAAGTGTGGAAAGGTAGCTTGTGTTCTTCTGCTTCCTCCTATTCTAGATCCATTGGAGTCACTGCCTAAGCAAAAGTAAGTAACTCGACTCTAGTTCTCTTCCTCAGTTTGCTTTTTCAAGTTCTATCTGATAACCTGGCAAGTAAACAGCTCATAATTTTCCTTCCCCTCCATGCTTATGGAAATGTGTGGCTGTAAGGCATTATTTTCATGACAGCCCAATGTGGTGGATTCAAAATCAATTTGATTAAAAGGCAAGGTAAGGATATTTACCCAAAGAATAACAAATAAATCTAGTTCAAAGTGACACATGCACCCCTGTTTACAGCAGCATTTATAACATAACAATAGCCAAACTATGGAAGCAGCCCAAGTAGTCCACTGATATATGAATGGATAAAAAGGATGTGGTATAGGGGCGTCTGGGTGGCTCTGTCAGTTTAGCGTCCAGCTCTTGATT
The DNA here is from genome assembly GCF_011100685.1 of Canis lupus familiaris. Taxonomy (NCBI): domain Eukaryota; kingdom Metazoa; phylum Chordata; class Mammalia; order Carnivora; family Canidae; genus Canis; species Canis lupus. The sequence continues at coordinate 20,406,707 of NC_049256.1, forward strand.
TTGACTTAGGTCATGATCTCAGGGCTGAGAGATGGAGCCGGTGTCGGGCTCCACTCTCAGCAGAGAGTCGGCTTCTCTCCCTCTGTCTTTCCCCGTGCTCATCCCCTCTCTCACTCTCTCTCAAAAATAAATAAATAAATCCTTTGATGTGGTACATATATAAGTGGAATATTATTCGGCCATAAAAAAGAATGAAATTTTGCCTTTTGTAACAACTCGGATGAATTTAGAGAATATAATGCTAAGCAAAGTTGGTCAGAGAAAGACAAATACCCTCTGATTTCACCCTGATGTGGAATTTAAGAAACAAAACACATGAGCAAAGAGGAAATAAAGAGAGAGACAAATCAAGTAACACTCTTAATCATAGAGAACAGACTGGTGGTTACCAGAGGGGAGGGGGATGGGTGAAATAGCCGATGGGGATTGTTGAATCACTATATTGTACACCTGAAACTAATATAACACTGTATGTTAACTAAAATTAAAACATGAATATTAAAACAAATTTAAAAACAAAAAAGGAAAAGTAAATCCAAAGGTGGTGAGGAGCAGCACTATTCTTCAATCTCTCCCTACCTCTGCATGAAAATAGAAAGGACACCTAGATAGGAAAACCAGAAACCCACGAGGCAATATTTCTGACAAAATTTGGTGACAGAGTAACTCCACGAGTCCCAAAATACAAATGAGAGGGAACAGCCCAACTGCTGAAACAGCTGCCATAAGATATCGGCACCTGTGTCTGAGAAAGAAGGAAAAAACCCAGTAGCGCCTGTTGGACCTATGAACAGGAGAACTGCCAAAGAGCCAGCAGAGCTTCACAGGGCTGTGAGCAGGGTGATGTGGGAATGGCAGCTGAAACCGTGGGACGTTCTACCCTCCAAAAGCAGGTGAGAGCAAGGACAGTGGTAGGATGGTCTGCAGGGTCGGAAACAATCTAGCCTCTGCCTCTCAAAACCCTCGGGGCTCCGTTTTAAGAAGGGGAGACACCAAGCAGGAAGTGCTGGGAGGGAATCAAAACCGACCAGGACAGTCAGTTGAGCATTCAACTCTTAATTTTGGCTCAGATCATGATCTCAGGGTTGTGAGATCAAGCCCCAAGTCAGGCTCTACACAGGGCATGGAGACTAAACATTCTCTCTCTCTCTCTCTCCCTCTCCCACTCTCACCCAGCTTGCCTGCTCTCTCTCTAAGCCAAAACCAAAACCAAAAACCAAAAACTGACAAGGAGAGGGACAAGGCAAGAGGAAATGGAAGGTCTACACTAAAGTAGGGGTGGAGGGGATGTAACAAGGAAACCTCAGAAAGTAAGCCTGCACCCTCATGACAACAATGTAAGATGGAGCTCCTGAAGACAGACAAGATTATCTGAACCCTCCTCACTCTTCAAGTCCAAGAAGACAAATTTCACATGCAGAAAAGTATTGACAACAAATACCGTGGGAAAAAGAAAATAAGGAGCATGAATGATTGCCAAGATCACAGGACAAGGGACAGAATGGCATTGTATGCCTCAGATTTGCCAAAGAAACCAAACTTGAGTCTGGTCCATACTGTGCGTCCAGCTGCAAAATCTGCAGGAAATGCAGAAGACAGAGCAACAGGGTCAAGTGCACCACAGTGTGCATTCTGCTAAATTTAGGCCATGAGGTTCAATGCCCCAAATTCTTTGAATGAGTTCCTGGAGCTGCTATAATGAGTGGTCACAAACAAGGTAGCTTAAAACAACAGAAATTTATTCTCTCCCAGTTCTGGAGGCCAGAAGTCTGAAATCAAGATGGCAGTAGGGATGTTTCCTCCATGGAGCTGCTCCATGTCTGTCTCGCAGCTTCTGGTAACTGGCAATCCTTGGTGTGCCTTGGCTTGTGGACACAACACTTCATTCTCCGCCTCTGCTCTCATACCTCCTCTACATTTTCTTCTCTTCTGTTGTAAAAATAACTGATATTAGATTTAGGACTCATCCTAATCCAAGGTCATTGCATCTTGAGGTCCTTAACCTTAATTATTCTGCAAAGACCATTTTTCTAAATAAGGTCAAAGTCAAAATCAAAGTTTTAATGGGCATATCTTGTGGGGGCAGCCACCATTCAACCTACTATACACGTCGAGATAAATCGTGAGGAAAATAAAAGGATAGAACAGGAACTATAGATTAAAAGAAACTTAAAAGGCATATCAATATTTTTTAAATGGGCAAGATGAAACTATAGTTTATAAAGATGCATATTTAGGTCATGATACTTTAAAAAAATACAGAGAAGAGAAGACTAAAAATATGAGGCTAATGGTTACTTTTGGTGGGAGGCAGGGGGCTGTGATCAGGATGGAGCATACAAGAAAGGGACTTCCAGTCAATGTCATAGTTGCCTAAGAAGCCAATTTATAGGGCAGAGATTGCTAGATCACGGATGGATGCTCGTGGATGTTTCTCGAAGTGTGTTCTGCAGACGGCCTGCATCACAATTACTCTGTTTATAATAAGGCACATTCCTGGACTCTAATCAGAGATACAGATTCAGTAGATGTGATTGAGAGCTATGCTCTATGCCAGAAGTTCATCCCAGACTTATTTAAAAAATGCAGGAGCTTTAGGGGTGTCTGGGGGGCACAGTCCATTAAGCATCTCATCTCAGGTTATGACCTCCTGGTTGTTGGACAGAGACTGCAGTCGGGCTCTACACTCAGTGCAGTCTGCTTCTGATTCTTTCTCCCTCTCCCTCTGCCCCTTCCCACTCTCTCTCTGTCTCTCAAATGAATAAATAAAATCTTAAAAATAAATAAATAAATAAATAAATAAATAAATAAATAAATAAATAAATAAATAAATAAATAAATACACAAGACCTCTATTCACACAGTATCTTCCTGGACAAAGACCTGAAGGCAAGAAACTCTATACTGGTATCTAAACCATAATCTATAATAACTAGAATGGTCAAGTTTCTAGAATAAGCACCTAGAAATTTTGTTTGTAGTGTGTGATGTGGTAATGGCTTAAGGACATGATCTTCCTAACCAGAAAGATAAAACAGAGAATGTTACTTCTCTATGGGCAACTAACTGAATTGCACTACAGACGCCTTAAACTCTTAAACGAGTCTTCTCCAGGCCCTAAAACTTTAAAGCTATGTACTCAAAGTCCAATGTGGCAACCAGATTTGACTGAAATGAAATTAGAGGCACAATTTAAACATTAGCTGTTTCAAAGACTTTCTGGGCTTACGAGCAGTTTCTTCAGCTTCCCGAACCTATGATTCTTTTTTTTTTTTTTTTTTTTTTGTCTCATGATTTAATATTGAATTGCCACAAAACTGTTGAGCAGTATTGTTTCTTGGGAATTACTTATATATCGATCTTATGGGTGTTGGCAAAATTGTATTTTGAAATTGAAAACGAAGACTTTTAGGGAAGATTATAACATCCAGCTTCATATATGTATTACATATGTGTGCGTGAGTGTGTGTGTACGTGAGTGAACAGGAATTCAGAGCTTGTTATGTTAACTGGCAGGATGAGAAGGGGCAAGAGGATGAGAAACAAGAGAATCAAGGCATTTAGGCACAGGAGTGGCAAACTCCAGCTGTAGCTAGAATAGAAAGTAATGGGAAGAAATCCAAAGTCACACAGCTGACTCCAGCTCTCAATATCTAGTGCTGGAAGAAATTACCTGGAGGGACTTGTTATATAAGATTCTTGGGCCCTGCCTCAAAGGATCCCGACTCATTAAATGGTTTGGGGAGAGCTCAGGAATCTGCATTTTTACGAACTTCTTAGGCAAGTCTGCAACAAGTCATACTTTGAAAAGTCCTCCACAGGGGCTCTGGCACAGGCTGACAATTAGTGTCACTGGTGTCCGGCAAGGAATAGTATCTTGGCAGCAGTACAAGACGAGGTGAGTAGCAGTTAAGAGGTGTGAGATTTGGGTAGGCAGGCTAGCAGACCGAATTCATTCCCCAGGGCTGCCATAATAAATTGCCACAAACTGGGTAGCTCAAAACAACAGAAATTTATTCTATCACAGTGTAGAGGCCAGAAGTCCGAAACCTAGGTGTTGGCAGTGCTCTGTTTCCTCCAGAGTAAAGCCTATGGAAGATTCTACTCCTTGTCTCTTATGGCTTCTGGTGGCTGTTGGCATTTCTTGACTTTCGGCTGCTCATTCCAACCTCTGCCTCCATCCTCACAAAGCCTCTCCTCCTCTGTGTCCTTCCTTTGGGTGTCTTCTATAAGGATACTCGTCCTTAGATTTAAGGCTCACCCAGGTAACTCTAGGATGATCTTGAGATTCTCAACTTAATTACATCTGGAAAGATCCTTTTTCCAAATAAGTTCACAATATAGGTTTCTAGTGATAAGGATGAAGACATGTTTTTGAGGGGCCACCATTCAACCAATTACACAGGCCAATTTTAACAACTAGTTGCCTGGGCCGCTGTCAAAGCAAGATTTGAACGGGGGTGGTGATTGGCAAGGGCAGTGCCAGTCTAGTGTTAGATCAGTCTAACCTTCAAGGAAAGGTCAGGGAGGCTCAGACTTAGGAACCTGCCAGAAGCCATGAACAGATGAGGTGGGAGTGGGACGAGGAGCAGAGCTGACTTTATTACCCTGAATTTCTGAGTCAGGATTCTATAATCCCTACTAACCAGGTCATGACTGTGCTCCTACACTGGGACAAAGCTAAGCTGCCACAGCAAGTGGACATCCAGGGGTAATAGGAAGATTTGAGGCTGCGAGTCAGATTGGACTACACAGAGCTACAAAGTGCAATCACGCAAATAAATAGAATCATAAACAGCTACCACTTATTGAGCACCTGCTATGCTATTTGCCTGGCGCTTTACATTTATTATTGCCTCTTCTCATCATGACCTTGTAATATGGGCACTGCAATGTGAGTTCCCACTGGACATATGAGAAAACGGGCTTTTAAAGATTAAAGTTATATAACTAGTGAGTGGCTCCAAAAGCCCATTATCCTTCTCCTGAAACATGCTGCCTCTCCACAAATCAATCAATAGCCTACCTCAAATTTTAGCATCTTATTTCATGTCACTGCACATGTCAAAACATTTGTTTTCTACCAGGTACCCTACGTTAAAACTATAACGTGGCTAAAGGAGAATAAGTAGTTCAAAGCTTTCTAAACCAGATTCACAGGTGGGGATCTGGATTGTGAACACTTGCTCCTCTGTGACTGTCATATTTATCTCAATGTAATCACTTGTGGGGAGCTCTAGCGGGGATTTTTGTACACAGTTTCAAATCCTGGGCTTGTCTCTAATCTTAATAATGCAGGTCTGTCACCTCTCCCCCCCCCCCCCCGCCCCCCACAATCCTCACTACCACCATCACAAGCATGCTGCCAATGAAGTTCTATAGGTGGTGATGACCAAATAGTTAAAGTACTAGGTTTCTCAGTAGCGCCCAGGGTGGAAAACAGCATCGATAGAACAAGATCAAGGAAAGTGCTGATACATTATGCCTCTAGTCCAACAAGAATTGATGCCCTTTGAGTATCACCTAATCTGCCCTAAAGATAGTGTCAGATTTATGGTAGAGTGCCAATAAATGTGTGGGTACTAGGCCATGTGTCCTCAACCACCTTGCATGCAAGACCAGAACTTTCCTGAGCCTGGCGCAAGGTTTAACAGGACTTTTATCTCATCCTGTTTCAGACTAGGTAACAGGGCTGAAGCATTAACGAATCTGAGCCTCAGGCCTTTCATAATACTGGTCAGGCCTTTCATAATACTGACTATGTGAGTTTGGGGAAATTATTATTATCAATAACAACAGTAATAACGTTCTGCAGAAGGGCAAGAAGAATCGCAACCCTCATCAGCCCGTGAGCACCAGCTTAGCAGCTAGTGTGTACAATTCTCGGTGACTGGAATTGCGAGTGACACCTGACATGTATACATTTCCCCACATTCCTGCTTTTTCCTTTTTCTGTTCAGGCTCACAGAAGCAATCTTCACTTTTAAGACCCATGAACAGCTGCACCAGTACAGAAGTCAAGGGGGGCACCTGGGTGGCTCAGTGGTTGAGCATCTGCTTTGGCTCAGGTCGTGATCCCAGGGTCCTGGGATAGAATCCCACATGAGCTCCCCATAGGGAGCCTGCTTCTCCCTCTGCCTGTGTCTCTGCCTCTCTGTCTCTCTCATGAATAAATACAATCTTTTTTAAAAAAATACAGAAGTCAATTTCACAATCATTTAACAGACTTCTGGTGACAATTTCTAGTTTACTTTAAAAAAAAAAAAAAAAGCCGTTTAAAGGGTTTTGGAATGGATCTGGATCCTTGCGTTTGCTTTCAAGTCCGAGAACTTGGTAGGAAACCGAAATTGCAAAGCGCTGGTGCCTGGGCGTACGGCGCTTGCGGGGAGCAAGACGTCATCGTGGGAAGCGTGCACTTCTTGGGATTACTGCTTGGCTGATTAGAAACCCGCAGATCAGTCCTAGATGAGCCCTAATTAACTGCCCTGGGTGCTTCTGGGCCAGTGGTGGGCGGGGCGGGGCGGGGTGGGGGGAGTGGGGCTGTGGGGTGGGGGTGGCTTGTCGGCTGGACTCAAACCAATACTCGCGGTAAGCTTTCGCTCCAAACGTTCCAGAGTTAATTTTTTACCTAAACGCAATCCTGGCTAATAATGAAGCTGCCAGGAATGATCTGGAACGCTAACTAAAGTGGTGCCCGCAATCACGACAGGCGAACCTTCTGCCCCCGCGATCCCGCCTGCCCACATGCTTCTGTCTATCAGCCTGGGCCTCGGGATCAGCTCTCGCCGCCGCATTGGTTGGATTTCAGGAAAAGAGAAACCCCACGATTTAAAGGGCTCAGTCCCACCTGCCAGGCATGGTCCGCACGGTCCAACTTGCCTTTGCAACATTATCTGGCAGAATCTCCAGCTGGTGTGCATCTATCACACTGACTGGCCAAAGGAAAGAGAGTTCCCGCAAGTGTCCCCTTGGTCACCTTGACAATTTCTAAAAGCGAAACTTGCGCTCGGGACTAGATGCGCACTGAGTCTGCGGGGCGCCGAGCGCCTGCCCAGGTCAGCAGCGCCCGCCCCGCGCGCGGGCGGGGACCGGGCGGGGCCTGGACGAGGCGTGGTCTTCCGTGGGAGAGAAGGAAGGGCTTTGCCCCGCCTCCTAAAAAAAAAAAAAAAAACCTGCTCTCGCCCAGCCAATCAAGGAGGCCTATGCAAATGAAGCCCCTGTCGCCCCGGTAACCGTGATGCACGGTAGCCAATGGAAACCAGCAGGCCGCGGCCCCGCGCCGCGATTGGGCCGTAAGTCCGGAGCCAGCGGCCCAATGGGCTGCGGGAACGGTCCTCGGCGGGTTGGGGGGCGGGGATACGCAAATATGGTTTGAAAAGCCGGCGGGAAATCTGAGTTTCGCGGGAGGACCTTGGCGCGTAAACCGTATCCCTTCATTCATTGTCAGCAGCAGCTTCCTGGAGCCATTTTTCAGCTGCCGGCCGCAGCACCCGGGCTGCCGCCGCCGCCTCGCAATCCGTTGCATCGGCCGCCCCCGACGCCTCCATCCCCCCTCGGGGCCCGGTATCCGTGCGGCCGGGACCCTCCTCTCTCCAGAGCCCCGATTATTTTTGGCCCCCGGGGCCCGTGCGGTGCGGAAAAATAAAAAAGAAAAGAGAGAGAAGGGGCTCGGAGGCGCCGGGCGGGGAGGAGAGAAGGAGGAGAGACTTGGAAACTCCGACTGCAAATAATAAAAGAAATTGAAAACAAAACGTTAATATAGCATAGCAATAAAAAGAGCAGGAGCGAGAGATGAGAAAGGGGATCCAGCCCGCCCTGGAGCAGTACCTGGTGACCGCCGGGGGTGGGGAGGGGGCGGCTGTCGTCGCCGCCGCCGCTGCAGCCTCCATGGACAAAAGGGCACTGCTGGCCAGCCCCGGCCTCCCCGCCGCCGCCGCCGCCGCCGCCGCCCCGGGCGCGTACATCCAGATCCTCACCACGAACACTTCCACCACCTCCTGTTCCTCCTCCCTCCAAAGCGGCGCCGTCGCCGCCGGCCCCCTCCTCCCCAGCGCCCCCGGCGCGGAGCACACGGCCGGCAGCCTCCTCTACACCACGCCGCACGGACCCTCGGGCAGAGCCGGGCTGCAGCAGCCTCCAGCGCTGGGACGCGGCGGCGGCGGCGGCGGCGGCGGCCCTCCGGTAATGCCCTCCGCTCCCCGGCCCGGGCGGGAGGGGGGCTGGCGCCGCGCGGGGTGGTGGGGCCGCGCGCTCGGGCCTCGCCGGCCGCCCTGCGCCGCGCGCGGCCTCATTGTTGGGCTCGTGCGCCCCCCCGCCCCCCGCACCCCTGCGCCCGGGGTCGGGGGGCTCGGCCGGGCGCGCGGGGCGGCGGCGAGGGCCCGGGCGCCGACCACGTCACACGCTCCCAAACTTTTCGCGGCCCCCCTGCGCGCCCCGCACTTCTCCCTCCCCCACCCCCTCCGCTGCCACTCGAAGCTTCCTCTTTCTCGGGCGTAGGAAGGGGTCACGCCCCGGATGGAGAAGGGGGTGGGGGAGGGGGTCGGGGCCTGGGGAGCGGGGAGTGGGGGGCTCCGGGGCTCCGGGCTGCAGCGCGGGGGTGCGGGCTGGGCGCCCCCGGCCGGGCCGCGAGGCCCTGGGGCTGGCCGGGGGTCCCCGGGGCGAGCTCGGGGCGTGCTCGGGGCGCAGGGGCTCCGCTGGGGCAGCGCGGGACACACTTGGGGGGTCTGTCCGTCCCGGCGACAAAGGGGCCGGGGCGGGGGGCGGGGGGCGGCCTCGAGGCCAGGCGCCCCGGCCTGGGCGCATCCCGGCGGTGGCCGCGGCGGCGCCCGCGTGGCCCGTGCGCCCGGGCCTGGCTCGCCGGGCCCCGGGCCTGCCCTTGACCCGCCTCTCCCCTTGCCCCTTCCTCCCCCGCCCTGTCCCCCTCCCCGCCCCGCGGCGGCGGAGGGCGGAGGGCGGAGGGCGGGGGCAGCCGCGTTCCCGTCCCGCCGCCCGGGTCTGTCCCTCTCCCCGGGACCCGCCGGTGACGTTTCGCACACGTGCGCGGAGGACGCGCCTGTGACTGGGGAGGAGGCGGCGGCGGGAGGGGGCGCTGGAGGGGGAGCGGGGGGCACCCACTTCCTCCTGCTCGCCGGCTCCCTGGCCTGGGACGGTCCCGGCGCCCTCGCCCCCGGCCCCGGCCCCGGCCCCGGCCCCGGCCCCGGCGCGGCCACCCTCGCTCGGCGCTCGCGACCCCCCGGGCGCCCGCCCTCGCCCGCGCCCGCGCCGCCGGTCTGCTCGGCCCTCCGGGCCCCCGCCCCGCCGGCCCCGCCGCCCCCGCCGCCCCCGGAGCCCGGCCGGTTTCGGAAATGCCCTTACAGCAGCAGGTCAGTGCCGGGACGGCCGGGGCCCGGGGCCCGCGGGGGGCTGCCGCGGCGGGGGAGGCGGTGCCGCGGGGTTTCGGAGTGGGGACGGGGGGTTGGGTGCTCGAGGGAAATGAGTAAGCAAGAAAAATCCAACTAAGTAAATGCCCCGGCCTCCGGGTCTAGGAGCCTCGGGCCGGGAGTGTCCGCCCCAGGGGGCGGCTCTGCTGTTTACGTGGATTTTTTTCTTCCAGGGGGCCGAGGGATGGGCGATCGGGAGCCGGGGGCGGGGGGGGGGGCTCCTCGCCGAGGGCCGAGTTGAGCTCTGTTTTCTGTCTCCCTTCCCTTGTGCCGGAGGGGGAGGGGGCGGGTCAGAGGGTAGGGTGTCTGCAGGATTCCCAGGCCACCCGCCACCCCCTCCCTTTGTCCCTGTAATTTATAAAGCGCCTTTGAGAGATGATTTAGGTCAGGATGCGGCTTCTCTTTTTGTTGATACTAGAAAGAAGTGTGGCCCGGAGGTCTCCCCCCACCCCCCACCCCCCTTTCTCCTTTTCTCCCTTCCCTGCATGGCTCCTGTCGCCTTCACCCTCGTGGTGAGGCTTGGCCCCCACGAGGCTGCGGAGGAACCCAGAGTCGGAGACGTGGTCGGCAAGACCAGCCCGTTGACCTCACCTTGTGTCACTTGCAAATGGATTTATTTTGTGCGGGATCGAGATTTTTGCAGGGCTCTTCGGAGGAAGTCAGCCCGTAGCCAGCACTTTGGGAACTGAGATGGGTTTCGGAATAATGAACGTTTTTGATTCCCTTAACTCTTTTCCAATTTCGCCCATGGTTGGATCTTAACTGCTTTCCAGCCCGGGAGATACTTGCTGAGGATGTGTGATAGAGTCTCAAAAGAAGCTCATCGTTTTTTTAGTGACAAGGGTCTGCCAGCAGGGGGGAGGTAGAGTACAGTACCTACTTACACATACTGTATCCTGTATGCCGGATCTCAGTCTCAAGAATATTCCATGCTGTTCACATTAAATACTGTTGCTTGACCTGACCCGAACATGGTTAGAATATATTTTAAGCCTCTTGGCCCCTTACACAGTTCTGTTACTATATCCTCCACCTAATCCGAAACAACCAGCTATTGACATATTTCTTGGATTGGATTCAGATTTATGGGAGAGTAGTTTTGATAATGGGAAATTATGAGACCACCAGATTGCTGGGTTTGTGTTTCTTTTCTTTCCTTTCCTTTCTTTTTTTTTTGAATCTTAGCCTGCTTGTCGAACCTCCAAAGCTGTCTGGCCAAACTTACATGTGCTTCATTGTATTTCAAGTATAAAGATTATCCTCACTGTCTTCCAAGTTATTTCAAAAACTTTTATCTTTCTTTCCATGGGATTATTATTCCAAAGCCATGAGCACTGAATCTAAAGTTTGATTTTCTTATCGAAAATATGTTAGTTTTTTTTGGGTTTTTTTTTTGCTAAGTCTTGAAATTTGGTTCATCTCCTTGCCTAAGTGAGAAGACCGCTAGGGCGTAGCTGAGTGATTGCCTGAGCAGAGAGACCATTTAAACACTTGGTGTCCAAGGAGAGGTCGAGAACTCTGTTCTGGTGGCCGGATTTGCAGACCCACCTGGTTCCAGTTCTCAGGAACATCTAAGAACTTAATAGGAGCAGATCCTCACCTTATTTTAATGGGAGAAAATAGAGGAGTACTGCCTTACTGGCTGTATTGTCTCTATCATTGACAAATTTCATGATCTTAGGCAAATAACTTAATTTCTTAAGAAAGTTTCCTTTTCTGTAAAATAGGAGCAACAGCAATACTAACTTAAAGGTTCTTTTTAAGGGTTAACTATGATAATGTGTGTAAAAGACTTTGCACAGTGCCAGGCAAATGGTAGATGTCCAATAAAATTAGTATTCAGAAATGTGGTTTCTTCTATAACTTAGAGAAATAGTGTTAAGACTTGGTGCACAGTCCTTTGTTTACATGTGAATAAAATGCTTATAAGTTTTCTAAGGTGATATCTAATTAATTATACCCAATTAATTTGGGTTTTTATATCCACAAAACATGGCGGTTCTAGCAATGGGTAAAATAGGGGCATGTCGGTAGGATGGGACTATGCAGAGATGGTGTCAAACTGTCTGTATATGACCTTGTGCCCTAAGATGTGATAAATTTAGATCAACTCACCCTCACTTTTTCACCTGGGCTCTACTTCTCCCATGACTCCACGGACTGCTAACATTTGGGTGCAGTCTGTGCTTCGTGGCTCTTGCGGAACTGTGCTCTAAATTGTCACCAAGTCAGAGGCATGCTCCAGGTAAATTCATTTTCAGATGGTGAGCCCTTGGAAGTGGAAGAATTATTCAGAACCATAGCCAGAAGAGCTATTTTCTGGAGCAGAAAGGGTTTCCTCATTTTCTGCCTCTTCTAAAAAGAAGGTGAATTTTATTTCCTTCTAGCCCTAGAAAATTTGGGATGTATTAATATGAGACAGTAGCCTTTCACATCTGATTTAATTTAATCCAGTCACAGCAGCCTACTGATTATACTCTGGGAGAGAACCCATGGTGCTTGAAATTTCGGTGTAAGAATGGAGGAACCGTAGATGCTATAGCTGGGTCTGGTTTTTTGTTGTTGGGTTTTTTTTTTTTTTGTTTTTTGTTTTTTTCCTTGTGTGAGTATAAAAGAAAAATGCTGGGTTCCTGTGGTTCTATACTCAATAATCTTGCTTCTGCTGAGCTATATGATTGATGCCAAGTTTAAACTAGGAGAGAATTTTTAGTCACTACACACCCCAAAATGGAAGTTTTAATATAATGCAGTGCCCAGACTCTGGACAGTTCAAATAGCTCCACTATAATCAGTACCAAGGGCGCCACTCTAATCATCCTCTGAAACAAAGCACCCTTAAATGTGGCAGTGTGAGCTAAGGAACTCAAGCTTGCGAACAGGAAAGGATTTTTTGTTTTGTTTTGTTTTGTTTTTCTATAGGTCATCACCTTGTGTAATACTTGGAAGAGGAGATTCTGAGATTAATGTTGTGCTGTGTAAAGCTAACTTGAAAACAGAAAATGATACTCAAAGCTTAGACCTGAATAAACAGCAGCACCTGGAGATTTAAAGGCTGGAGGGGCAGGGCAGGTGGGGAGTTGCATTTATTCTCATTTCTCAGAGATCTCATGCAGTAGTTTTGATTCATCTGTCTTGGGACACCTGGGTGCCTCAGTGGGTTAAGCATCCTACTCTTGATCTCAGCTCTGGTCTTGATCTCGGGGTCCTGAGTTCAAGCCCTGCGTTGGGCCCCATGCTGGGCGTGGAGCCTACTTTAAAAACAAAACAAACAAAACCTCTTCTGTCTTTATTGCCTTCCAGAAGATATACCACCCACGCACCTTTAACCCCCTTTCCACTGGATTGGGACCTATTTGGCAAAGCTTCAGCTACCTCCTCGTTTGTTTTCTGGCTGGTTTTCTGATTTCACAGGATTTTGTTGTCTTCTATTTGTCCAGTTTACATCCAGTTTGCCAGGCTCACTGGCTCCCATTCCTTTGGAACCACCTCCTTTCTCACTAACGTTGTTAAACCAGAACGAGAGAAAACCAACAATTGCCTGTGCTCAGGATATCGAGTCCCACATTGGGGCCATGAAACCACCCCACAGAGGGCAAGGCACAAAAGTAGATTTCAGTTCTTACCAGATTCTCTGTTTCAATTTGGTTTTTCAAGAGGAACTTTCCTGAATTCTTTGAGGTACTAAGCATGTGGTTTAATGTATATTTTCATGCTTGTTAGCTGCTTAAAAAGTAATGTTTTGGGGACTGTATTTACAATTGTTAAGAAGCATTTTTTTTTCTGCTAATCATTTCTCATGGGACGAAGAAGGACAGATAAAGTAGAAAAGCAGTAAATATCGGAAACCACTAATGGTATCTCCTTCCTCCTACCCTGATCCGCTCTTTGGCTTCACAGAGTGACTTGGAAAATGTATCTCACACAGAGAGAAGTTTACAACGAAGGCTTAGAAAACAGCCGAGGTGGGGCCAGGAAACCCAGGATGGGTTGATATAGAAGGATAACACACATCGCTCTTGCTCCAATAAGAAGGAAATTGGTTTACTTTCTGTTGTCACTTTTGCTTCAAACACTCTCCCCATCCCCCAACCCCCAAAGAGCAGCGTGTTTGTAGAAGTTAAAGAATGTACAAGTTACAAAAATGTGTTCTTAATCTTCCGTGGACCTTAAGTAGGGGAGGAGGGGGTCAGTCCTGTGGCCCTGGTGGCCGCAGTCATCTGCTGTATCTCTTTGAACAAGAAGAGATAAAGCCCACTGGTTGCCAGATTGTATCACAAAGCCCATGCACTTCACTTTGCTGAAGAACCTGAGCAAAACAGGCCATTACTTAAGATTTGTCAACTAAGGCAGGGGTTTGTGTCAGCTGGAGGTTGATAGGGAGAACTGACAGCTGATGGAATAGGGAAGGGATTAAAAAAAAAAGTTGACCCTTGAATAGCACACACACACACACACACACACACACACACACACAGAGTCAAAAATCTGAGTATAGCTTTTGACTCCCCAAAAACTTAACTACCGATAGCCTTCCTTTGAAGCTTTACTGATAACAACATTAACACATATTTTGCCTACATATTATATACAGTGTTATAATAAAGTAAGCCTGAGAAAAGAAAATGTTATTAAGAAAATCCCAAGGAAGAGAAAATACACTGAGAGTACTGCAAAAAAAGAAAAAGACAACCTCATATAAGTGGAGACGTGTTACTTCAAACCTGTGTTGTTCAAGGGTCAACTAAAAGTGACTAGTCTGCTTTCTATTGCTGTGGCCCAAGTGTCTGGGGCTATCTGTAGGGTCCAGGTAATACTCTTATAACTTACCAGTCCCTAAGAACAGTACTTTAGGTTTAACACAGGCCACAGTCGATGATTCCCACTGGTCTTTGTTCAAATCATAACGTTGAGAGCTATAAAGCCAGGGAGTCATCATCTGACCCAGTCCCCTTCATTTTGCAGGTGGAGAAATTCAGCCCCAGTGGAGTTCAGTTACTTGCCCAAGGTCACAAGCTAGCTAGTGGCAAAGCCAGGACTGAAATTGGAGACTTGAATTCTTAGAGGAAGCCTCATTCACCAAGAAAAAGTTAACCGTGTCTCATGGGCCCTAAATAGGAGAATTGGGATTGATTGAGTACCTTTTAGATGGTCCTCAGGAGGGGTTGCCTTTTTTTTTTTTTTATGTACACATATGAATAATAACTTACTCTCAAATGTTCAGAATAAGCAAAGCTGCTTTAGATGTTAAACGAAAGGGATTTTTTTTTTTTTAATGGAAGGAATGACTGACTCTACACAAACAATAGTATTTTTAAAGCTTTGTTACTTACAAATCGGTTCTCTGTGTATAGCACATTGCTGGTCCTTAAAAGGTGAAACATGTACTTCACAGAGAATAGAACCTAAGAGGATTTTTGAAACTTTCTCCAGGACAGGGGCCCCACATAGATCCAGTGTTGGCATATTTGTCCAGGGCCAGGCACGTCCTGAGTTACTAGACAGGTTTTCAGAGGTCCCAGGTGCTTGCCCCTTCACATTGGTCCAGATGCTCTTCCCGCAGGAAGCCCTCTGGTTTAGCAGAGTGGCTGGTCAGTTAACTCTTTCAGAGGAAGCCAACCATCCCTTAAAACCCAGAACTAATTTCATGAAAATGTCTTCTTTTACAAGTCGAACTGAGAAAGCTTAAAAATAGAAGCACTTCGAGCCTGAAGCCTAAAAGTGAAACATAATCTGAGGTGGCTGTAGCTCACCCACTCATTAGGGGCTCGGATATATGGCCTGTCGGTCTGCCATCTACGGACCAGACAGGGGCCACGTATGGAGAGAAGGTCTCTTGGCCAGTGAGCGCTCAGGAGCATGATGACAGCAGCTGTGGTTATCAGTGAAACTTCCTTTCCCAGAAGGTATTTTGGTAAATGGAGTCTGCCTTTCAGGCGGCGAGAAGCTGAACGCCCTTGGTCCTCCTGGCCAGCTAGTGCCTGGCTACCCCGAGATCCTTTTGGCTCCTTTTGGCTCCTCCGGCATGCTCTTGCCCGAACTGCTGAGAAGGGCTTCTCCATGCTCTAGTTTTCATGACCCCAAATGTTGTGGTTCAAGACACTGGGGTTGTGGAAGGGAACTCCGGGCCATTGGAGCTCACTCCCTCCTTTGCCCTGTGCCATTTCTGATGATCCGAGGCCCTAGAGATAGGAAACCAGAGCTGTGGCCCCTAACCCCTTCTCCTTTGAGCCCTGCCGGGTCTGGCAGCCCTCCGGAGCGAGGGAGGCTCCTGTGTACGAAACCATACCTCACCTTGGAGGCGGGTGAAGGGCAGCCGAGCAGGAGGGGCCGGTGATGGAGGCCAGAGCCACAGCGCCTGGGTTCTCGTTCTGGCTCCGCGTGTCAGCTGCGTGGCTGGGGCTTAACACCAGCAACCTCTGCGTCTAACTTCCTCACCTGCAAAATGGGAGACTCCCAGCACCTGCCTCCCAGGGTTGGCACCATCCAGGGAGTCCCTAAATGTAAAGTGCGCAGGGCCAGGCCTGGTGCACGGGAGGGATCCAGAGAGCGGAGTCAGTAGATGGATGGCAGAGCCATCCTCCCCTTCCACGGCCACCTCTTGGGCTGTCCTTTGTGGCCTGTTTGACACACGAGCCCTGTGTTCGTTTAAACCCAGTTACCCCTCCACAAGTGGCGGTGAAGGCGGAGGAGCGGGGCTCCGGGCAGTCTGCGCGCGACACGGTCATTGGGGTGTCTCTCTCCAAGCTGTGCTTTGACTTGGGAGAAGGAGCTGCTGCTTCTAAGAGTACTAGCAGTAGTAACAGCGTCGTGACTAAAATCTTTGTTTCCGTGATTAAATGTGTTAATAAAGCCGCACTACCAATATGCATTGCGCGGTTAACACGATTTCACTTCTGCACCGTCTACTGTGGCAGAAATCAGGGTGTCTGAGCGCCCTGGGCCTCCGCCGGCCTGGAGGTGCTGTCAGGGTAGGAGGAGGCTGGGAGGGGAGGGCAGGGCCGTGGTGCCCTCTGGAATCGGGGAACCTGACCCGCTCTCAGCTCGCTCCCACCCTTCTGCCTGGCTTCCAGAAGGATGAGAACTGCAGCCTTCTCCGGCTGCTTCTGTGACTTACCAAGTTAATTACAACCTTTTCCCTGGTGTTCTTCGGGGTACGGGGAAATCTCGCCTTTCCCGTTCGGCCTCCCATTCCTCCCCGCTTGGATGCTGCCTGGCAGGGTGCTGAGACGGCTGCAGGTCGCCCTTTGCCCGTGGGTTCCTTCTCCTCCCACTCTACCCTCATTCCCACTGGCCCATGAGGTACGCCTCCTTGTGGCCTTATCATTGGTGTTCTTGACTCACTCCTCCAAGCTCCAAGAAACCTGCCGGTGGTGTTTTCGTGTGATCCCTTCCACGCGGGAGACCGCAAGTTTTGAGAGGCGTTTTCATTAGACCTCTCATCTCTGGTGTGCTTGGCACCCTGGTGTGCTGTTGGGGGTGCAAAAGAAGTATGAGGTGTGACCCGCCCACTCTCAAGTTTACAGTCTGTTTGGGGAGACAGGCTTTAAACACAAGGTGATTCTCAAGCAAGACTAAACAGGAGTTGGGAGGAAAACAAGACTCATCTAGTCTTCAGTTGTGTGGTGTCGACAGGAAGCACCAGCTGGGCCATGAGAGTGGGGAGCTCCCATGGTCATCTGTCTTGGAGCACACCGGGGTGCGCATTTGAATCATCTGGGCACTTTCCAAAAAATACCAAAACTCAGGTCCCACCCAGATTAATTATTAGAATCTGTGAGGGTGGGATCCAGACATGGGTTGTGGGTTGTTTTCGTTTTTGTTTTTGTTTTTTCGAATTGTCCCAGATCACTTTGCTGTGCATTCTCATTGAAACCACTGAGCCAGGTGGAGAGGGATGATTGAGGAGATTGTTCATGGCTGGGGAAACACCCTAAGGCAGAGGTTAGGGAGCAGCAGATAGGTTACATTAAGGAGAGACCAGTTGGATTGAAGTCAATATGGGGGAATGGTTAAGACCTAACATTGGGTATGTTGGTAAAATTGGTCTAGAATAGGGACTGGCCTTCCTGCGAGGGTCAGGCAGGGAGTTAATGGGGGTGGAGGGTTAGGGGTGTGGAGGCTATGCTTGAAGAAGAAATGCCCTATGTAAAGGGGGCCGTGGGGCCCTGCCCTAGGCAATGTCTGCCAGAGGGGAAGGCAAAGCCCTGTGTGTTGCCACATCTTCAACCTTCTTATAATGCCAGAAATCTACCAGTTTTAAAATGTTGGCTCGATTAAATAGGAAAATGTGCAGGCCAAACAAAATAGGTCTCTAGGACAGATTTGGCTTAAGGGCTGCCACTCAGCAGTCTCTGGTCTATGGGATAATAATAGCTAATGTTTATTGAGTGCCCACGTGTGTGGAGGGCACTGAACTAAGTGCTTTACACACATTAGCACATTATCCATGTAACAACCTATGAAGTGGATATTATCATGGTGCTTGTGCTGCCCAGGAGGAAACAGACAGTGAGGGGTTAAGGGGCTGGCTCTGATCCCCACTGATGAGTGGGGCAACCAGAAATGGAACCCAAAGAGCCTGGCTACAAAGTCTCAGCTTCTTCCTGGCTTTTATCCTCTATGGTCTTTGGCGTTGTATTAATTATATAGTAGAAACTCAAGATAACCTGTCAAAAAAGAAATAGCCCGGGGTTTTTCCAAGCCTACCGGAGAGTAAGAATTGCCTATAACACTGGTTCCAGGCTCTACCTCTACCCTCCTCAATTAGAGGGAAATACCAAGATCTTCTGATCTCCTGGGACATTTGGCAAACACTGCTGGGAATAGCTGAGCAAAGGTTCTTGAGACTGGAAGGCCTAGGTGAATGAAGGCTGAAGCTGCCTGCAGAATGAATGAATGCACTAGTGTCAGGCTCATTTCACCTCCTTCCTCAATCAGAGGGAAGAGACCAGGCCCCAGAAACCTGGGCCAGGTGCACTGGTACCCCATGCCCACCTCTGTATTTCCAACACCTGTATTTCCAGGTATTTTCCAAGGCAGGTCATCGGAAGATTACCCAAAACCCAAAGTGGGTGAAACAAGAAGGGGTTCCCAAAGCATTGAGAATCTTGGCTCAGGAGGTCCAAGTGGGTGGTTGCTGCATGCCAGGCAGCAACATGGGCTGGGAACAGAGTAATAGAATATGCTGGATGTCCTACCCTCAGGGGATCTACTTTACTCTGTAGCAGGAAGGCTTTTCATTCTATTGGTCTAGGCCTGCCTGGAACAGGTTACCCAGTGAACAGAAAGCCAAGAAATTCCCCCGAGAAGAGAACCAGGTCACACCATGTAGGGTATATAGATTTAATATACCATAAATATAATGAGTGCGATAGATAGGTGCCATAGATTTAATGAGTCTGGAAGCAGGATAGTAACTGTGACTGTGAAAAGGCAGGGTGGATGTGAGGGACAGGCTCCTGGGACTGTTAGACGGACTGGATGAGGCTGAGCACATCCTTCATCAAGGTGTGTGCTATGGGGAGGGGATGGTTATTTGGTAGGAGTTAGTTGTGAGTGACACCATAGACAATCCAGCACTGGAAACGTGGCTTTGGCATAGAGATCATAGTGGGAGTCTTGAATGATGGTGAGCCAAGAACTGGCCTCCCTAACTTAAAAAAAAAAAAAAAATATGGTGCCACCAAAACCTTACGTTGTTTTCACTTCTCCCTGTGTAATATTAAAATGAGACAGATCCAGCAGGTTGATTTGGGGGATCAATACTGTGAGGGCTCACAGAGACAAGCCATCAGATTAGTTATTTATTATGTGCCTTATCAGGTCCGGGCCTGACTCCTGGCTGCTTGGAGAAAGCCCACAGTTTGTAACCTCTGGAAGGCTGCAGCCAGCTAGTGAGTGCTGTGCATAAGGAAAGGTCACATAATCACATCTTGAACTAAGATGGCTCTTCGGACCATAATTTCCTAGGCTCTCTGATTTTGCTGATTTAAAAAAAAAAAATCTTGAATTTCCTTAAGCTCTAGCACATCAGCATTTAAAAATGAGTCTTTGAGTACTCTTCTGGAGGAAAGACTCCTGTAAATTCTAAGTATCATAATTAATTTTTAAATATGTAACTTGTACTTAAGCCCATTTGTAGCAGTCCTGGAACTGACTGATTTTGTTGCAATCATACCAGTAATGTAAAGTGTCCAACCTTTCACTTTGCTCTTTTCCCTGTGAGCATCTCAGACCCCCTGAATCTGGGATTTTGTAGGACGCAAGGCTCTCAACCCGGGAGCCCAGTGACATGGTGGCACATGGAAAGAGCACAGGGCTCGAAGATCTGGCTTCAGAAACTGGCATGAGACCTTTTACACATTAGATCTCGGAGCACCTAATAGTGAGTGTTCCCTGTCTCCTTCAATGATTGGAAGGATTCGTTGAGATAGCGTTTATAGGAAATGTGTTGTGTGTTCCAGATTCAGTGTGTACCTCTCCCCCACCTCCACAGTAGAAACTCTTGAGTGCTGGTGAGTCTGAATTCTCAGTATTTTTACCCCCTCCAGGGAAAGCAGAGTGTTGGACAGATAGCCCATCGCATACCCACTTTGCGCAGAATGTTCCCAGGACTCTGAGGCTTTCAAGGGTGACCAAGAGGCTCTTGCCCTCATCAGGAGAAAAGGCAAGATGGAACGTGTTTCTTTAGTCACTAAGACGGGATAAAAGACAGCGAAGGCTGTAAGATAGTATCAGTGGAGTTTCTTATGCACCCAGACTTGGGGAGGAGGACGGAGAAAGCTTTAGGATGTTTGAAAGTGGAGCAGGATTTTGGCATCACTGGGGTTTTGGCCAGAGGCTGCCAGTAGCCCCTCCGATTATGACGATCAGATTGTCTGTGGACATTGCCACATGGCCTCCTGAGTTGGGCAAAATCGACCCCCATCCCCATTGAGAACCACTGTCCTAGACGTTAAAGTTCTAGGACAGAAACAGGGGATCCCAGAGATGCATCTTCTATCTGAAGTGTACATTTACATTTTAAAATTTGGTAGAGACTTTTGAAGCAAGTAATTTCTCATAGCTGGGTTTTAATTTTGGCATGCCTAATCTCCCGTGGAACCCCAGAGCTGTGCTCCCACGCTTCGTAGATGATAGAGAGAAAACGCACTCTGCATAGCCTGCCAAAGCCCTGCCTGGTGTATGGTCAAGCATGCTGTGAATCGGCCCCTCAAAGCCTCCCTGTAACTTCCAGAAGAAAGGATCGAAGTCTGCAGTTCAGGGAAGGCCCAGGAAGTTTTGCATTTATCATTTACTGACCTGGGTCATTGAGACAAACCTGCTCAGGACCTACTTGCCAGCATGGTTATTGATGCCAGTGTGACCATGCCATACTTTGACAATTTGGACACACTACCTCCCCTCTCACCTCCGTTTCCGCCACCTGAATTGGGGCTCCTACCTCACAGGACTGTTGTGAAAGTTGAATGCCATAACATATGTAGTGCTGGCTCCAGGGCCAGCCACATGCTAAACTCAGAAGTGTTTGCCATCAATGTCTGTATGACTGTCGGTAGTAGTACCATCGTTGTTAAGTAGAGCTTCCATCCCAGCACACCACCAACTGTTACCAAGTAAGGTGAAGTGGAGTGAGAGGCACGTACTTCCAGTTATAAAA
Source organism: Canis lupus familiaris (assembly GCF_011100685.1). NCBI lineage: Eukaryota > Metazoa > Chordata > Mammalia > Carnivora > Canidae > Canis > Canis lupus. Next base: position 20,427,785 of record NC_049256.1, read on the forward strand.
TAAGTTAGTCACAAGGATGAAAAGTACAGCATAGGGAACATAGTCAATAATATTGCAATAACTTCATGTAGTGACAGATGGTAACTACACTTATCGTGGTGAGCATTTCCTAGCATGTATAATTCTTGAATCATTGTAAATCTAACGTGTCAACTATACTTCAATTAAAAATAAATAACGGGGTACCTGGGTGGCTCAGTCGTAAGCATCCAACTCTTGATTTTGGCTCAGGTCATGATCTCAGGGTTGGGCTCCATGCTCAGCACAGTCTTTGGGATTCTCTCCCTCTCCCCCCTCCTCCATCCTCAGTCAATCAATCAATCAATCAATCCCTAACAAATTCTCAGAAGAAAATAATCTTAAATGTACATATCAAAAAAATTCAAAGGTAAAAATCTTTTAAAAAGAATTGGAATTGTCTGTAGAGATTTAAGAAACACCTGTCAGTGTGCTCTCAATAAGCTAGCAGAAGTGAATCAATTTCCACTGAGAAACATTAATTTGCATCAAATACTTGATAAGAGAAAAATGCATAATATACATTTTTCATTATATATAGTAGTTGTACAAGCCAAACATTTTGAAATACACCAGCCAACCAGGAAATTTACACGTTGTTGAGAACTAGATTAAATTTGTAAATGAAGAGAAAAACTGGTTGTTTTTTTTTTTTTTGGACATCATGTTTATTACATTTTGCAAGTGATGATATTAACTATGGTACACACAGAAGCAGATAACAGAAATAAATGAAGTGACACAATTTTAACTTGCACTAATAAAAAAAGTACTATACTCACACTATATAGCTCAGTCTTCATTCCAACTTGCACACTCAAACGTGCAAAATCTGAGTTTTAGAGTTTTCAGAATGAGATGCTTTAGAAGGAATATGCATATCATTTACTTTGCATTCTAAAGTAGTATTCGACCACAGGACTAGAAAGACAAGAAAATACCACAAAGAGGTCAACTGAGTGGCCCTGGCGTGGACTCTGTACAACGTCTAACTGTGTCCAGGGGTGTGTGGAAGTTTTCCACTGCTCACAAGAGCCAACTGTGTTCATCCCTCCCTAACTCTGCATTCAATGATGGCATGTTGATAGCTTGTAATGGACCATGGTAGAAATATTTACACCAAGGAAAATGGTACATGCTACAAATTAGGGCCTTTTTTTTTTTTTTCTTTTTTTTCCTGGAAAGCCAGTTGTGATCGATTTAAAAATGTATTCTGTTGTGACCATGAAAAACAAAACAAAAATTGTTTGCAGCCATTACCATTGTAGCTGGTACGATACAATCACTTTCCCTGGCTCACTCGTGCCCAGGTAGGCCAGGCTCCGGCTTGGAGCATCCTGATGGATTTGACTTACCTGGTTAGATACGTATGGAGCACCTGGTACACGCTAGGCCCTGTTGTAGGCGCTGGGCATTCAGCAAAGGACAAAATGCCCTACCTTTCTGTGGCTCGGGTCATAACCAATAAAGATTTTGCCACATAATAAATAACCCTGTTCCTTTCTTTGATGGATTCTGGTCGTTTTTTGTTTTTTTTTTTTGTTTGTTTTTTGTTTTTGTTTTTTAAAGAATAGTGGTTCTTGGTTGTGTGGTCCCTGACCAGCAGCAGCACTTGGGAGCATGTTAGAAATGCAGAATTTCCGTTCACACCCAAGACCTACTGAGTCAGAAACTCTGTGGTGGGACCAGCAGTGTAGGGTTAAACAGCCCTCCTCTTCCCCCCCCCCCCCCCCCCCCCAGCCCATTCTGGTGCACTAGGTTTGAAAGGCATGGTTTGAGAACAGCTGCCTCTCAACAAGGAAGGCCTGGGGAATGCTAAGGCCTCCATGGTGCTAGTAACAACAGAGCTCCCAAATGATAGTCTTGGGTGTATCAAGACAGTTGGAAACTGGCAGTAAGTACCCCTTGACCTCTTCCTGGGCCTGGCATCCCTCCCTGAAACTGGAGGACTCCGGGAGGATCCTGCACACCACAGCCCAGAACTCAGTAACACAAATTCTTAGCCTTCTTTGGGCTTTTCATCATCCAGCAAACAGGGAAACTGCTTCCCTTTTCTCCAGAGACTGTTGACATGTTTGCTTGACAAATATTTTCCTCATTTTAATTCCTCCTCTCTTTTCAGGGTCCCCTTATCTGGCACCACTAAAAATCTCTAGAATCAAATTGCCAGCCAGATGTACAGGACTTATCTGGAAATGAAATGGTTGCTCTCCTTACGTGTCTGGTAATTTGGGTATTTAAAGATATTGTGAGGAGCAGATGAAATGAGAGACCACGGGAAAGCATCCAGCTTGGAGCTGGCCTGGCACTCGATTACCAGTCCCTGCAGTTCCTGCCCCTGTCCCCGATAAAGGCATTAAACAGATCGCACACTACTTTGTGTGAAAAGCTTTTGACCACCCACGGTTTGAATGGGTATGAATAACCATTGTGTAAATTATAATCATAATCATGGAATCAGAAATTTTGATTGGTTAAAACTTTTATATAGGTAATTAAACTTAGAAACTAGAAACAAACAGATGTTAACCTGATTTTTTTTTTCCCTTCATGAAGAAGGATGAAAAAAAAAAGACCCTAATCAGAGTGGCAGAAATTCTTTACATCTGCGCCAGCCTAAACCGGGGTCTGCTTCTAAGCGACTTGTCCTCAGTTTATAAAGGCTACTGCTACTGTGTTAAAAGGAGTGTTTGGAATGGAATGATGGTTTCTTTTGATAAAAGGCTGTCTTGAAGATGCATGGGAAGGATCATGTGGCTTTATTATGGCCAGGTTTGTCTTGGTGTTTCTCTAAAAATGTGCCTTTAGCCATGTGGTGGGCAACTCCACCTCCTTTCCATCCACCCTCTCTCAGCCAAAACAACTTCTGGTGACAGTGACAGTTTTAAGTTTGACAGTTTTAAGTTTGCCATTTGCGGTTGATGATATTATAGAGGTCGAGCAAGTACGGCAAGCACTACTCATTTCTTGCTTCCTGCTTTGCTCGAGAGTGTGAGGATCAGCTTTTCTAAGTCCTTGACTTCCGACGTCTGCTGCTCTGTGTCCTAAGGGTGGCCAAGGCGTGGCCCTAAAACACCGGCCACTTCTGAAGGTCTGGCATGACTCAGCCACTGCCATCCTTCTCAAAACCAGGTCCAGGGTGTGGTCCTCCCGCCTTGCCTCGTGGAGCGAAAGTTAGCCGTGCTATCTACTGTAGATGCATTTTAGAAATATTTTTTAAATGGGTCCAGGCATACGTTGTCACGTTTGACAGTTACAGGCTGCCACGCATTGAGTTCTGTTGGGTCTTGCTTTTACCTTTTGCTGTAATACAAGAATAATGGTGTTGAAATGGCCAGCTTGTTGGCTGCCCTTTTTAGGTAAGGAAAGTCCCCTGTTATTTTTGCGCCTTAGAGAAGGGATCTCTGTAGGAAGACACGTAGACCCCAACTTGACATGATTGAGAACTCGGATCTCTTGCCCCTGAGGAACCTACTTTTTGTAAATCAGACTTCTGAAGCCTGGTAAACTCTCATGTGAACTTAACTCCTTCACCCTGAGACACTGAACTGGCAGTTTCTGACGTAGCTGTTGCCTCACATTCCTGATCTGGAGGTCACTAGCAGAGTCAGGTTCACGTTGAATGGGCCTGTCCGTATCCAGCCGTGCAAGCTCCTCTCCGGTGCGCACCTGCAGATGTGGCTGGTGTAGGGACATAACGGACCCTGTCATTTACTCCGGTGTCCACCGATGACTGCTATGAAACACTGATTGTGTTGCCTTTTAAAACAAAACAAACAAACAAACAAAAAACGTGTTTTTAGTACACACTTGCTTCTTTAAAGAAATCAAAGATCATCAACGGAGTAAAATCTTAAATACCCTGTCCTCCTTCCTAGTCCTGCTTCCCTCCTTGGATGTAACCACAATAACAGCTTGGCCTTTCCCTGTTTTGTGCATCTGCAAATACATATTTTATAGGAAGGTGCAAATTGTGGCTTGCAGTCTGTGGCTGGCAGGGCCGTAGACACATTTCCACGTTGGTGTTCGTGCTTCACCATGGCTGCCCTGCTGCCCATTGTATGGATACACTAGAATATAGTTAGCTCTTCCCGTGTGAGTGTGGCTTCTGTTATCTCTGGTTTTAACTGTCCTTGTACATATGTTTTTGCACGTGTGTTTCTCTGTAGGTGGCATTTCTATATACTGAATATTTCTGTCACAGGGCGCAGATGGTAAAATGCTGATAGGTAAGGCCAAATTGTCCTCCAGAGACGCTGAGCAAGTCCTGTCCCTGCTCCCAGGGTAAAGGATGCCTGTTTTTCTCTACTCTTTCCAATATTGGGGTAATGTTGGTCTCTTTTGCAATTTTGCTAGTGATGGTTTGGCAGTCTGATTTTTATTTTGTATTTTCCTAATGAATACTAGTTACCACCACCACTGCTACTACTATCACGGCTACTGGCTGGTATTTATGGAGTGTGGTTATGTGCCCCGGTTGTTTTAAGCACTTTACATGGCATTTATTAATTTAAACTTCAACATCCCTGTGAATTTGGTATGATTATTGTACTCATTTTGCAGATGTAAATTTAAGCATCTCTGATTTGTATTTCTGTGAATTGCCTCTTGGAATCCATTACGATCTTTGTTTATAAGGCTATTTATAACTTTCTTTTTGAATTACTGGAACTTTTAAGGAGTTACAGATACTGGACTTTTTCTGGTGTGTGTGTGTGTGTGTGTGTGTGTAGTAAATATTTTTCCCTTTTTGTCATTTTCCTATTAACTTTATCTATGAAATATTTCTCTCTACCAAAGTTTTGCTAATTTTTTAAAATACGTAAAACTATAATCTTAACGGTTTATGAGTTTGGTGGCTTGCTTTGGGAAAGTCTTTCCTAATCCCTAAATTATAACAATATTTTGTAATTTCTTCTCCTGATTTCATAATTTTTTTTATTTTGATCGTTAGCCTCCTTGGAAGGGGGCATGTTTGTATATGTGTGTGTTAGAGATCTAACTTTATATTTTCCCAAATGGATAGGCAGTCATACTGATGCCCTTTATTGAATGGCTTATCCTTTCCCCATGAATTTGAAATGCCACTTTGGGGCGCCTGGCTGGCTCCATTGGTAGAGGATATGGTTCTTGATCTCGAGGTTTTGAGTTCGAGTCCCACCTTGGGAGTAGAGATTACTTTAAAAAAAAAAACAAATACCACTTTTATCATATGAAAGTGTGTGCGTGCACATATGGATCTGTATTGGTCTGATTCTGGACCTTCTACTCTGTTCCACTGTTTTCTTTGTCTCTTTCTAAGGAAATAGCACACTGCTTTAAATACAGCAGCTTTAATGGTATGTTTTGCTATAAATAGGGAAAATCTCACCGCCTCTCTTATACTGTTTTTTTCTATCATTAAAATGACAGTGTTCAACATTATACTTTCTAGCAGTTTTACAGACTTGGGCTCTATCTCCCCCCTACTATGTGAATAGTATCCCCCTCTATCTACTGTGAATTTAGGGTAATAGGGAAATAATTCTTGTCTGCCTTTACTGAATAGTTTCATATGCCAGCCGTGGCAATGAGCATCTTGTGTATGTCACTACATCTGGTAGAGCAACCCTTCCTCATCTGTAGATGTGGAAAGGGAAGTTCAGTAGTTAAGCAGTGTGTCCCAGGCCCTGCTTCTAGACAGTGGTAGAAGCAGGATTCCACACACCAAGTGATTTCCAATCTCTTCTTTAATCCTGATGCCAGCCAGACATATCCAGTCACTCACAGAATGTTTAAGGGCCTCTGGGATGGGTTATGAGTTGTCTCCTGTGCTATGGGGGGTGGTCAGCGTTTACTGTGTGAAGTGGAAGAGCCAATGAGAGCCCCCCTAAGGACTCCCAATCTTAGGGCAGCAAGGCTTGAAAAATCCAGCCTCGTAAATACGGGCATGTACGGGCATGTGTTCCCATTCAGACACTGGGTTGAGGTGGGACCACTGTGCGAGACACAAACTCGAGGGGAGGGAAATGGTTTCGCTAAATGCTTCTCCAGCTAGAAGCACTAGGGTGTGGAATGCAGCCCCTGATGTTCCAGGGCATTCCGAGGGAAAGGCCATCGTCCCAACCCCGGGAGCTTCTGCTTTTTCAAAGAAAAGGTAGCATGTGTGGCTCTGGTGGAGGAATAAAGAAAGGTCTTGATGGATCTGGAAATACATTGCTGCAGAGGAGAATTTAAACGGGCATCTTTTTTTTTTTCCTCGGTGTCTGCATCAGTCTCCCTGCTGGGCTAAGCTTACCTCCTTTGCAAGTGGTTGCCCCTTGATTCGATTTCTTTCAGGCACCTTCTGTTCTCGAGGGTTAACATCAGGGAAGTAGTTTTTTGGGAGAACTTCGAAACTGCCTCCCAAACAGAAGTCCAGCTGAGCGCCCACCGGGAGCCTTAGAAAAGTAATCCTATTTATTAGTGGGAGTATATTGATTCTGTGTGTAAAATGGGCCCAGAGGCCCATGACAATGAGTCCACCTGAAATTATAATTTAAAATATCAGACTAGCTGTGCTGAAATGCTACTCCAGAATATAAACGATTAGGCGCTTAGTGAATTTCTCATGTACGTGTAATTAAATTGGTAATTGGTAGGGTCAAGTTTGTTTTCAGATCCTAAATCATTTCATTTCCTTTTTTTCTTCAACAATCGCTGGTGGTAAGGATAGAGGAATCGCTATTGAATCCTATAGGCCTTTATCAAAATAGATAATTGTGCCTCCGTCGTTCATTCATGTGTTTAATCAGTCCACGTCCCCTGATCTGTATGTTATAAAACAGAAGGCGCCTCATCAAAGGACTCTTCCTTTTCACTGCATAACTGCAATCTTAATTTTGTGAAAGTCTGCGAGGTTTCCTTCCCGATTGAGGGGTAAATGAATCTATAATCATCTCATTATCTATTTAGCACCAGCGGTCCTGTTCGTTCTATCTGCACTCTCGTCCGAGCTTCCAGGTCCCGGTGTCTCCCCGGTCACCACCTAGTGTCGCCCCAGGAGCATGGCCACAGGTGGGCGCGTCAGGGTTGCGCTGCTGGTGACCGTCGCGCTGCTAACTGTGGCGTCTGGTCTGTGGCTTCCCCTCCGCTGACCTGAGCTGTCTGTCACTCCCAGGGCGTCAGCTTTAACTCTGCTCAGTTAGCAGTTTCCTTCAGATTGCCTTTAAAATGTATTTTCACTTCTTCCTTCCCACCCCCCCCCCCAGCCCCCCAGGACAACGTCCCTGGCATCCCGGATTTTTCCATTCTTGACAAATGATCTGTCCACTGTAACTGTAGCTCTACTATGCTGATATCTGTTGAAATTAGACCCAGAATCTAAATGTGGCTTCATGAAACGATGGGTGGGACATCCTTCTCTTCGAATAGTCTATGGCCTCCTGGCACCCAAACCACCCAACTGTATGTTCTCCACTGTGATGTGTGTGTGTGTGTGTGTGTGTGTGTGTGTGTGTGTGTGTGTGTGTGTGTTTGCGGAGGGGGGGGGATGGGGTGATCTGGGTCTTTCAGACCTGTGGGTCTGAAAGTGATTGAGGATGAAAACTTTTGTGTAAGAGGTGGCTTTAGCTGTTTTTGCATCTGTAATGAAGTAGAGAGGTGTTCACCACCATTGTTGCCTGCCTCCCCCATGCAGAGTGAACCACCTTCAAACTAACTGCATTTCTTACCATCTAAAAGGAATCCAGAACCTCGCTAGGTTTGCTCCTATGGCTGCTTCTTACCCTGATGAGACTTTGTAACCCACAGATGAAACGTTTTATTTCGGCTTCCCCTGCCAGAGTTACTGAAACACTTTGTAACTGCTCCTTTTCATCTGAGAAGTACAAAACAATAATTTGGTCCAGAAACTGCTGCAAAATAGGTAGATGACAAATGTGACTCTGTTTGTGCTGGAGGTGGGCCAGGCTGCACGGCGATCTCTTACAGCGCACAGGGGGCTGCTTAGGAGGGTGGGTTTGGCCAGGGCCTGGGCAGCAGTGGGTTTGCTGTGTGGTCACACTCAGGGGGACCTGGTATCTGGCGGGGCTCACAGCCTGGATGGACAAGATCATTCCTTTCATCTCTAGGCTCCAATTGCTTATTATCAAATATATCTGATCATCATCATCTTCTTCTTTTTATTTTATTTTATTTTATTTTATTTTATTTTATTTTATTTTATTTTATTTTATTTATTTATTCATGAGAGACACAGAGAGAGTGGCAGAGGGAGAAGCAGGCTCCCTGCCAGAAGCTCAGTACTGGACCTGATTCCAGGACCCTGGGATCACGACCTGAGCCAAAAGCAGATGCTCTACCACTGAGCCACCCAAGTGCCCCAAATGTGCGTGATCTTTAAAGCCTCCTTCCACTCAGACTTTCTGTGATTTGACTACTAAAGCCACGGACACCTAGCACCGTAGCCCTTAGCTTCCTGGGGACCTCGGGGAACTTCTGCTGCTCCAGTGGCCACTCATTTGCCACCCTGCATTTGGCGTACCACTGCAGGTGACTCCGACCTTGTGCAAGGCAGGGAGCCCCAGAGTGAGTTGCCTCCCTCCCACCACTCACCACACCCCTCCCCTGCTAGACTTGAGGTCTCTGACTTCCTACACTTTTCAAAGTACTAAGGGTTAATTATGATGTTTACTATTTACATTCCTGATAGTGCTCTTTCAAAGTGAGTGGCACTGGGTCATTTTCAAGCCTAAGCAAATCTCAGACTTGGGTGTGGTTCTCCTGGCCTTTGAGATGGGCCCAGCTCCAGCTCCAATGCAGCAAGCCCGACTGAGTGTTACACTCGCCCAGAAATCGCTGCATATCATTGCTCGACGGCTGCCAGGACTTTGGTCCCTTCCCTCAAATAACCCAGTAAACGGCATTTGGCTTCTTAGAGCAGTTCTGAAAAAATGCTAAGAAATGTTATTTCCAGGTAACGGGTAAGGAAACAGAATGAAAGTCAGAGACATTTAGTGACTTTATTTTTCCCTCTAAGCTGAGATGAGATTAGACTATGGAGTTACTTAAGTTGAAAATCTCATGAACTCTGGGAGCTTGGGCAAGCCATTTCCCTTTTCAAGGTCCTTATTTCCTTCACCATAACACGTGAGAATTACTGACTTACCTCTCAGGGTAGAGATGGAGGGATGAATGAGAATGCAGGCCAGGGATGTAGCAGGTGATTGGAAAGGTTAGCTCTTGCTCTGTCTGGGGAAGAAGTTGGAGAGACAGGCTCAAAGCAGGTCTAGGGTCTAAGTGTCATGTTAGCACACAACTCCGCATGTGTACAGAGGCTCGAAAGTGTCTTTGGATAGACCTGTTTATTTTAATTCCACCGTATGTATATTTAGAACCATTTCGATCAGCATGGCTTTGGTGCAGATTTTATCGTAGCTCTCTTTCTCTCTCTCTCTCTCTCTCTTTCTTTCTCTCTCACTCTTGTTATTCTAAGCTGCCCTGCAATGGTATTTTTAAAAATCGCTGGAACTCAGGACTGCTCAATTGCCAGGGGAGAGGCAGGACACTAAAGGTTCTCCTAGTCCAGTAGTTCTCAACGAAGGTGCAGTAGTTCTCAACCAGGGTCAAGTCTGCTCCCATTTTTGGTTGTCGTAACTGAGGAGAGGGAAAGCGGGGATGCTGCTGGCATCTAGTGGGTAGATGCTGTTAGTTGTGCTACAACACACAGGGCAGCCCCCCACCCAGCAAAGAATTATTGGGCCCCAGCGTCCTTTGAACTGACGTCGAGAAGCCCTGCTCTCTGGTGGTGGTCTTCCTGGGGTGACCCAGGCTGGCAGCCTTTTTGGCAAAGTCCTATTCATTCTCTAATGTATATTGGTTTTTCCATATGAAAAATCTTCAAAATACCAAAAATCTAGAACCATCTCTCAACCAACCTGTAAGGGGAGGAGGAAGTTTGAAAGGAAATGGTTTCCTTCTGCCTTATAGCTTGAGACGTAGAAAGCTTTCAGATCCTCAGAAATTTTCTCAGTGGCTTTCTATTGACCCACCCACCGGTGTCATTGATATTTTTATGTTTTTGTGAGCAAGTAAGTAAACAGTGGCAAGCTATATGATTAATTACATTGTTAATTACTCTTTTTTTAAAATACAGATGATCCCTGACTTTTTATTCTGCACACACGGATTTCTAGGGGAACTTTAATCTTTGTTTTGAAACTTATTTCTTTCAAACGGAACAACCCAGTTGTTAGAATGAACCATCAGTTCTAAAACGAAGCCTGACTATTGGGATAGCAGCCTGTTCAAGCTAGTCATGCTTTGAACATTCTGCTGTAGTTTATCAAAGTTAAAACAGGAAGTTTCGTATTTTAAATAGAAATCCTACTTTAAAATTCTGACTCTGCTAATTTTCCATTCTGGAATATTAAGATAGGTAGGGTTGCCATATAAAACACATGATGCCAAGCTCAATTTGAAATTCAGACGACCAACGAATGCCTTTTAATATAAGTATGGCCTATGCAATATTTGAGATATACTTATGCTAGAAATTATTTGTTGTTTGTCTGAAATTGTAATTCAGCTGAGCGTTCTGCTTTTTTATTTGCTAAATCTGGCAGCCCTAAAGATAGGACTCAGGATTGGAAAATACCAGGAAATACCACTCATGTCTGGCATCTCCCTGCATAACTTTATCTTGGATGTTGGACTTGATGAAAGTGTTCAATAATAAATCTCAGGCAATTATTTGCCAAAAAGAAAGAAAAATTTTCTGAAGGGAATTTAGAAAAGTTTGTGTTCTCCAGTCACATTCCTTGGTCTTTGAAGGTGGCTCGAATACACCAGAGTTGGAAATCTCTTAACTCATGTTCAGAAAGTGCCCTGTATTTGACCTAAAAACTCAATTCAGAGGCAAAACCTGGATGGGAGAGAGAATCCTTTTTATGGTTTGGCTCCCAGGCATTACCTGAAACTTAAGTGAGATTGTACAGTATCCAAGCGCACTCTGTTCATCATTGGCAGAATTTACCTTCGAGCTCAAAGGCCGGTCACAGCAAAGGGAACAGGCTGATTGTAAAAGAACTAGATTAGCTTTGGAAAACAGCAAAAAGGCCCAACCAAAATTCTCATTAACAATAACAGAGTTTGCAGGCATCTGCTGAAGGTGGGTGTGCGCGAGCAAGCATCCCTCAGCATGCCCTCCCCAGTAGCTAGTGATGTCCCTGTGCCCCGACATGGCCACGTCCAGCAGCTGACACCAGCATCTGTCCATGTCCGTGACCTCGAAATGGTCCATTACAGTCCTGCTGCCTCCAGCAGCCCGAACGTTGTTTCTGCCTCCGGGGGAAGAACCAGCCGTGTCAGCCGTGGTCAAGTACCTGCACGTTCCTTCCGGTCCCACATGCCATCGCGGGGGCCTGCCTCTACCTGGTTGTGTGAGCCATGTCCTTGGAGCTTGGGTTGTCCCCTGCACTGGTATCTGGGTGTAGGTGCAGGCAGCCTCACTTTCTGCTTTCTCCCCAGCTGCTTCTCTAGGGCTACTGGTGTGCACACTGCCACCCACCTGGAGGCAACCCCGTGCCCTCTGGGAGTGGAAGGGAGCCAGGGGGTAAATCGTCCCTGCCTTCCAGAACGGTTCCAGGGGGCCGCAGCCGAGTCACCCCCTATCATCCATAGCCATGACCAGGTTCACACACCTTAATAATACACCTGCCCCTCCCTCCCTGCTCCCTAACTCCTGCTTCCTGGGATCGCTTCCAGATAAATTGCTTGCACCCAAGCCCTTGATTTGGTCTCTGTTTTCTGAAATCTCCAAACTCAGACACCTGTCATGATAGTTTGCTAGGGCTGCCGTAGAAGAATAGCACCAACTGCCAATTTCTTTTTCACTGTTTCGGAGGCCAGGAAGTCCCAAGATCGAGGTTGACTTTAACCAAGGCCAACAGGGTTGGTTTCCTCCGAGGCCGCTCTCCTTGGCTTGCAGATGGTCCCCTCTTGCCTCTCCCACATGGTCCCCTGTACACATGCACTGGTGTCCTTGCTGTGTCCCCTGTGTGTCCACATCTCTTGCGAGGACACTGGTCTCTTTGGACTAGAGCCTATGTTCACAGCCTCATTTCAAAAGAGTCTGTCTCTGATTGCAGTCACATCGTGAGTTATTGGGGGATTAAGGGCTCCCACATACGAATTTTGAGGCAGGAACCACTTCAGCCCATAACACCTGTGAGGAAGAGAAACAATCTAGAATACGGGCTACCCCATCATAGCTGGTCTCAAGCTTGTGGCTGTTTCACAAAACTTTTCCATCTTGTCTACTCTAGGGCTTTGGGGAGGTGGGTCTGTGAACTTGGAGGGGAATAATTATGCCCTTGGCTGTCTTCCTTTAAATTCGCCGAGCAGCCTGTCTCTGCTTCTACTCCATACATTCTGGAGAGGAAGGCAAGGCAAGGATGCTGCTGCCCTGAAGAAGACAAGACCGTTACTCGTACATCAGCAGAGAACAGGGTAAGTTTGTTTAAGGCAAGCTAGATGATAGACACCATAAATTTAGAAGTTTAGGGCCCATGTGCCACTTCAGGGGGGCTTGGTTTCTGGTCACTGAAAGAGTGGTCAGATTATCAGATGTATGGTTGAATTAGGTGATTTCTGGAACCTCTGCCCTGAAACCCTCGGATGTGAGAGGTCAGCATGGCCTGGAGTTTGTGAAAATGGTGTGAGCGATGGAGGGAAGAAGGGAAAGGTCCAGAGCCTTGGAAGAAGCCAGAGGGTTTGTGTAAGGGAGGGGGGTGGGAGGAAATGTTGAACAGCCTGTGCCAAGGCTGTTCTTCCTGCTTCACAGTCTGCGCTTGCTATCCCTTCCTCCTGGAACGGCCTTGCCGCACTTCTTCCCCTGCGACCTTGGCTCCCAGTCATCACAGGCTCAGCTGCCACCCCAGAAAGGCCACCATCAAGCTTAACGCCCCTCCCCCTCCGGTCAGTCCTTACCCTGTCTGCACGTTTTCTTTTCTTACCATTAATCACCATCTGAAGTTAGGCCCTCGTGTCCAGCAGTGCCCAGAATGCTGCCTGACGCCTCCTGGGTGCTCTGTGAATATCAGCTCAGCGAATGAAGATGCTGACGTAGGCTGGCCGTCGGGGGGCTAGCTGAGACTTGGAGTTTGGAAGGTCACCTGGTAGATAAGTCAGAGTTATCTGTTGACTCGGTTCAAACATTTACTGAGTGCCTATTTGGTGCTGTGCCTCTCGCTCATTAGCTCTCAGAAATCCTGGATGAGTAAGACCCTAAGGTGATCTTTGTCCAGTGTGTGTGACTCCTAACCCGGGTCCCTGAATTGGATTCTAAGTCTCACTCCTTTATATTATGACCCTCTAACTGAAATTTTGCATTTCCTTCCACTCTGAATGTGGTGGCAGCAAACTGCTGTCATTTTGGCAGCACCCTATGACTTTGTCACCCATAGAAATCACCCATAGAAATAACAGATCTTTTCATATCACATTTCAATATCGCTTGTTGGCAGATAATCTCAAAATATTGTGTACCTTCGCCACCGCCTCAAAATTACAGTAATTTGGGGGTGCCCGGCTGGCTCAGTCCATGGAGTGCATGACTCTTGATCTTAGGGTCGTAAGTTCAAGCCCCACACTGGGCGTGGAGCCTACTTTAAAAAAAAATTACAGTAATTTTTTGACCTGCTACTGAATCCTTATATTTAACGCATTAATAAAAAAAGTACGTTGATGACAATCATAAAATTTCTTTTTAATATTTTGAGTAGCTGTATTTCAGTACAAAGTGTTTCCCTGGTAATCCTACATGCTATGTTTTAGGTATATAAAAACGCTAGTCTGAGAAGGGGCCTCTAGGTTCACCAGAAAGCCAAAGGAGTCCGTGGCACACACACAAAAAGTTTAAGAGCTGTGGTGGAAATACGTAAAAATAGAGGTCCTATCACCTTGACTTAACATTTTATTAGTGAAGATTCCTATCAGAGCCCACCCCTGCTCTGGGTTTATTGATTCCTTTAGAATCTCCTCTTTCTTTTCTCCACACTTCCCCCTCCCCCTGCCCACCCACCCAATCTTTGGTATATTTTGGGAGGAATTTCTGTGAAAGATTCTTTTTTTTCATAGTCTGGTTGCAAGAGGTACTCGCCTCATCAGGACCAGAAGAGGGTATTACAAGCCTTGATGATTGAGCAGAAAGATCTTAGGACAGCTGGTCAAAACAAGCGTGTCCTGCTTTGTGGGAGGGACAGAGCCTTCCAAACGATCTTTTGGTTAAGACCTTAATTAAAAGCAGCCTAAATTCACTTGTGGCAAGAATTTATTAAAGGAAAATAGCTGTGAGCCAATGCCTGTTGTGGTATAAAGAAGGGAGCGCGGTGGTGGGAGTCAGGGAGCTTGCATTCTGGTGAGCTGGGTACAGAACAGCCAGGAAACCCCAACGGCGTCCTCAGTTTGTGATCCATATAATTAGAGGGTGGCTTGGTCACTAAGATCTGAGAATCTCTGAACTTGAAGACACTGTGATTTGTGGCATAATTAGGTACAATTTATACTGTGATATCCAGGTGTCGGAAGGAAATGTACAAGTGATGCATCTGTTTCGCTTCTCCTGTGCCCCTTCAATCTTAGACCCGCTGAAAGCATCTAAATGCATCAGTGGATTCTTGAGCATTACCCAAAGCATGGTGCTTGCTATTTCTCTGGAAAGTATGCAGAGAAACACAGGTTTCAAACTTCCAGAAGACCTCTATTAAGCTTAGCTCTCGTACCTTGGAGCTTCACTTCTTTGTCTAATTTAGGACCAGAAGGAGGTCAGGTAGCTGAATATCTCTTTCTTGTCCAAACACCCTGTTCACTGCTTCGAGCTTTGTCATGCTTGTGCTCATCCTTGGTATGAGCGAGCCCTGGGCAGCACTGAGCATAGCGAAGGTGCGTGCACTTAACTGGAGCCCGGCAGATGACGAGGGGGCGGGGGATCTAGGGGGTGACCGGTGCCAGGCAGAGGCACTGGAGGGGCAGATACAGGAGCCAGAACAGTTGGCACCCGCCCTGGGGATGCTGCACAGCACCGGTGTGCAAATGAGTGTGGCCTTGGATGAGTGAGGTCAGGATGGACCACTTTTCAGAGCATTTCACAGTAGTTGTTATTTGTTTTTCCCACTTGGAAGTAGTTTAGTGGTGTATCCATTTTACAAAGGAAAAACAGGAGACCTAGGTTGGTTATAACGTGCCCAAAGTTATAAAATTCACAGTGAACCCCAAGTGCATGGTAACTTGAGTATTGCTTGGCCTTTGATTTGATGGTGAGACCAGACCACTGTAGCATAAATGAAGGTAGCTCACCAAGGCAATTTTTTTTTGTTTTATTTATTTATTCCTGAGAGACAGCGAGAGACAGAGAGAGAGAGAGAGGCAGAGACACAGGCAGAGGGAGAAGCAGGCTCCGTGCAGGGAGCCCGATGCGGAACTCGATCCCAGGGCTCCAGGATCACTCCCTGGGCTGAAGGCAGGCACCAGACCGCTGAGCCACCCAGGGATCCGTGGCAATTTTTTAACTTGAAAAAAACAAAAACAAAAACAAAAAAAAAAACAGAGGGAACCATAAACATCACCAAACCTCACTGAATTGCTCAATACCATAATTAAAGAAATACAGGAGGTAAGAAGGAGCTCCTTCTGTTATTATAGAGTAATAATAATAATAATAGCAATTATTATGACATTTCTTCCGCTTATTCCTCTCAGCCTCCTCTGGGGAAAAGAGCACTTCACCAAACTAAGATTGTACATTGAAGAATTGTCTTCATGAAAAAGGAATGTCTGAGTTTTTCCTATTATGGTAAAATGGAAATTCTCGCTCTTCCTCTTTACCAGCGTGTTAGATGCTCTCTGACGCTGGTAGTAGCCCTGTCCCCCTCCTCTCTTAAACAGGTATGAGGCAGTGGTGAGAAAGCAGGAAGGTGCAGGGAACATGCTGCCCATAATTGAAGCTCCTGACTTCAGGTAAAGCTCAGATACGGACTCACATGGAAGGTGTAAGAGTGAGGACCATTTAGGGAGCGCGAATGTCTTTTGTACCTCCTAAGACATCAAAAGTCAACATTGCCGGGTGGGATGTTCTCCTGAGAAATTGGAAGTCTCCAGCTTGGACCTGGCGTATATGGAAAGCATTTTGCCGGATTACAGGCAACCGGTTGTTGATTTTGAATAGAATTTATCAGCATTTGAAACGACATCTGTTTAAAAGGAGTAGTGTTTGTCTCTAGGGAAGACTGTTCTTATTTCGGCCTCCACTACCCCTGATCTATCTGAAGAGTACACAAATTAGTTGACGCCAATCAAGTTTGGAACGGCGGCTCCCAACTTGGGAAGAACTAAGAAAAGCTACCATGAAATGCTCTGGAAAGTGGTACATCCTGACCTCACTCATCCAAGGCCATGTAGGAACCTACAGAAAACCCTGACTAATTCTAACAATGTTGGTTCTGTAGCGTTTCTGTCTCGTTTACTTCTTAAGTTGGGCAAAAGTTGGCAAAATGCATTTTAGAACCCTGTTTTCATGGAGTTAGGGTAGGTCGGGAGCTGTGGACTTGGAGAAGCATCTATTAATCCTGAAGGAGGAAGAGCGTTGACACCAAATTGTGGATAGGAGTGCACACACAAACTGAGGCTGGACAATTTTCTAATCAGCTTGATGGTGAAGGGACTCTGGGGTTCTCCACTCTAGTCGTTTCTTTACTGATTAGGAAACTGAGTCCAGGAGCAGATAAAGCCAGTGGGAAGCAGCCTTGGTGACCTGCCTTCCTATGCAGCCTATGTATCCTCGAGCTGTGCCCGGTTATAAGATTTCTTTAATGGCATGTGTTGACTCTTAAGACTCTGTGATGGCGAGTACCACAGATTTGACTGGGTAACCTGATCTTTTTTATTTGTGTTAACTTGAGCCGTTTAGCATGACGAGATGGAAAGGGCACTCAGCTTGGACCTGGAGGGCCTGGGTTCAACTTTCAGCTCCTATGTTAGCTCTGTTTCAGCAAACCTGCGGGCCCCATATTCTTCATCCGTAAAATGGGAATACACCATTCACCCAGGTTACCTTACACAGTTGTGAGGATAAATGGTGGAGGGCCTGGTTTAAAAAAAAAAAAAAAAAAAAAGGCACAAAGTGTTACACAAGTGTGAGAGTGTTAGTCTCACACTTTGGTGATAAACTAAAAGGCACATTTTCAAATTTGGGCTAACTCTCATTTGCATAATCTTGCAAATTCTTTCCCTATTTTTACTCTGGTTTTTTTTTTTTTTTTCTCTAGCATCCCTTCTTGTGAGGCATTTAGAGATCTCTCCTCGTGCGAACTTTGTCTCACAGTGTATACACTTAAAGCATTACTTCTGGTCTAATTTTTCAGTCCGTTGGCCTCTTGGAAATTTTTGATACTCTACTCTGTGTATGATAACTGTGTCCTATGAGGCCGCAGGACACTTCAGCAAATGGTCAGGCTTAACATTGTGAAAACCCAAGTGTGCTCTTCAGTGGGGAGAAGAGTGATGGAGTACAGTTTGTGATACACTCATCACCCGGCAGCAGCCCACCTAGGCACAGCCTTGACAGCACAGATTGGAAAGAGATTGGGTAATTATACTCTTTAGTTCTTCTCTGAATATAGCCAGTCTGGGCAATTTGGGCACCAGAGTGAATTTTTAGGCATGGATTATCTGGTTAAGTTAGCCAGATAATTGGCAGCTGTCTCCTCTGCTCTCTGCTCTGTAACCTCGGCCTGAATAATTGTCTTTTATTTCATCGTGCAAGCAAGTTGCTTGTTCCATTTTCAAACAAAAACGAACTACGTTAGGTTGGTATTTTAATTGAGCTATTTTTGCTGCTGATTCAGAAATGCTCCACCCCTTGCCAAAGGAGCTGCCCAGATCAGAACCCATTAATTTAGTTGATTTGGGGGCTTCCCTTGTTGACTTGGGGAAAAGACTTAAATATACTAAAAGAGATTGGGGAATTGGTGGCATGAGGTTTTGTGAAACATTCAAAACTTATCTCAAATTCTGACCAAACATTTTTCTACTAATTTTCCTCACTAAATGGAGACTCCAGCTGTATAAATAATGATTTTTGTTTGGAAATATTTCTTCCCTTGTTTTTAGAACCATCGGGGGAATTAAATTATAAATAAGTAGCAAAGAACGACTTTGTCAACGTGGAACAGAATGCAGAATGGCTCAGATTTTGCACTGAGTTCTAGAATGTAGAGACCACCCTTGGCATGGGTTGATGAAGCAAGCTGCCCTTTGGGGAGGAGGAACAGGCTCCCTCGGATGTTCCTTTGTGTGTGTGTCTTTATTTTACATCTTAATTTGTTTGCCCATTTCTCTGTTGGATCTGATTTTAATATACTTCCATATACTCATAACTGATGACAAATGCTATGACGTGTGCCTCTGCAACTGTCTTTTTTCCCCTCATTTTTCCTTTTTAAAGAAAGAAAAAGGAAAAAAACAACAAAAGAAAAAAGAGAGAGAGAGAGTTCACATTTCATTAATCTCACAAACTGTGTCTTGCTTAAGCATACATAATGGAAATGCTTAAAGTTTTGACCACTACTGATGTTTTCTCAGCCTGGCCAGGATGTGCTACCCCCAGTGTCCTCATCTCCTGACCCCTCCACTGCAATTCCTTGGACTCCTGTTCCTACATATCAGCAATTTATCCATGTTGTTACACTTTGGGCTTCATTACATCCTGAACTCCTCTTTTGTTTAAGGAATACTGTCTTTTTTTCACAAGTACTTACCCAGTGTATATTTTGTTACCACCGAAGAAATCATAGTTATTTAAATAGGTTATACAGAAGAATTATAATAACATAGGTTAATAGTGTCAGCATTATCTTTCATCGAACATTTTTTCAGAATTACTCAATGGAAACAAATGGCCGCTGTGAATTTTCACCTTGGCCCCTGCCTGCCTCTGGTCCAGGCAGCTCTAGCTAGCGAAGCATACACATCAGCCCAAAGGAGAGGGGAGGGGACATTGCCTCTGAGTGGGGGAGAGTGGATGATTCACTCATGGGCACATGGGAGGCTTGGCCCCTTTTGTCTCTCTGACTTCTTGGTAGGAAGTCAATGATACCAACAGAAAAATCCCACTTATCCTACTTAGGGTTTACTCTGTTCTCTGGAACCTACTGGAGAAACTGAAATTTTCTTTCCAAAATGATCTTAAGTGTTGCTAGTTACCACCTGTGTGAAAACTCATTAAGAATGACTTATTTTCCTTTGGAAGGAGAGGTCACATGCTGGAGGTACCAGTGCAGCACAGGACCGAGGATCATAAGCCTCCTCCTTTAACCCTGGGGCCCAGATTTGTTGGAGCCTACTTGTGCCAGGGCTAATTTCAGTGGACAAGGACAAGGACGGCGACCAGAGAAGGGGGTGGGAAGACCCTGCAGTCCAGTGTGGACAGGTGGGGTGAGGGCATCCCTTAGGAATCCTTGTTTTATTTTAGTAGAATACATATAATATGAAACTTATCATTTTTAGATGTATAATTTGGTGTCATTAAGTACATTTATAATGTTGTGCAACTATCACTAGTGTTCATTTCTAGATTTTCCCCCCACCATCCTTAACAGATACTCCACACTTAATAAACAATCACCCCCACGCCCCTCTCTTCCCAGTTCCTAGGCAAGCACTGTTCTACTTACCGTCTCTGAATTTGATTACTCTAGGTGCTTCCTATAAGTGGAGTCAGAATATTTGTACTTTTGTGCCTGTCTTATTTCACTTAGCATAGTATTTTCAGGGTCCATCCCTGTTGTAACATGTCAGAATGCCATTCCTTTTTAATGGCCGAATAATATTCCATTATGTATATGTATCCCCATTTGTTTATCCATTCATCTCTCAATGGGTTGTTTCCAGCATCAGGTTACTGTGACGAAAGCTGCTATGAACCCTGGCATAGAACTGTGTGTTTGAGTCCCGACTTTCAATTCCAGAAGTGGGACTGTTAAATTGTATGGTATGTCTGTGTTTAACTTTTTGAGGAACCACCCAACTTTTCTCCCCAGCGGCTGCACCATTTTATGTTCCCACCAGTACACAAGTGGGAGACCCTTGTGTTGACCCCCTCTGAATGTCACCTAACTGATGTGCTCGCCAGGCCTCATTCTAGGGGGTTGGCTTTGATTGAGGAAAGGGCCATTTTTGTTCTGTCTTTTACTGGTGAATATGCCAGCCTGTGTATGGGGTACCAGAAGGCTTCCTGTGGCTGTGGGGTCCAGTGCGGTGCTGCTTTGTATTCTTCACTTGTAAAGGGAGCCAGCGTGGTGAAGTGTGCTCACCCTGCCTCCTCCAGAAACAATCTGCCCGTGAGTCTTTTCATTATCCTGGTAACCAGCTTCTTAATAGCTGCTGGTTCATCTAAATGAAAAATTTATCTTGTGCTGCTTACCAAAGGAAAGGCTCCTCACATGTCAGATATTATTTTACCAATTATGTTGGAAACTTCTGCACTTTCTTTATTTCTTAAAGTGAAGTTTAGAATTATTTGAGTTCCAATAACATTCAGCTCTTTATCCCTTTTTATCATTATGTAGTAACAGTAAATTAAGCAGTCTCAAATTATTTGAAAAGCTATAACACATTCAATTATATGTGTGTTTGTGAATGTGCATATTTATATCAGGACGCAATTCCTTTCATTGATCGATGTAGATAAAGCCTTTAGTAAACATTTAGGTTTCTCGATTAATCATTTTATAGAAACCTCAGTCCACTTTTTATTTAACCTTTGAGACGTTTGTGTGAAGCAGGTGGCTCATGAGCACCTTTATCTTCTTTTGGCAGATAAGGAAACCAGTGTGTCTGTCAACAAGGAAGGTGGGACCTGCCCAAGAATTCCCACTGGGGTACAGTGTGGGAGGAGCAAGTGTAGACTGAATGGCACTGGAGCTGCCCCAAATGGGAGGGGGCACAGGTTGGGACAGAGATATCTGCTTTCATCTCTGGGTTATCGCTCCGTAGGTGTGCAAGTCCCTGGCCCTCATTCTTTTTCTCTTCATAGAGTTACTATGTTGGGTTTGTATGCGGTTGCCCTGCACCATAACTCAGAGCTGCCCCAGACCTTAAGCTCTTCACAGAATGTACACGTCGTTCATCTGAAATCCCCAGCGTGGTGGTTGATCATATTGCTTGAAAACTGTAGTGCCTCAGATACTGTCTCAGCCTGTGGGAATTCCAGTAGCTTGATCGCCTATGGAAATTATTTGTTAATAATAGTTTGTTGTGCCCACCGATATTACGTCTTCCATCCAGTTAAAAATTATTTTATTTATTTTATTTCAATTTTCTATCGCTACTTTATTCTCATTTAGCTTTTGAAATGATAGAACACTCTTCCCAGCTAGATTGTAAGCTTTCTAGAGATATATGTCACATATTTGCATCCCTGTGGCATCTCCTATATTGTAGGTACATGCCACATACTTAGGATTTGATACGGTGCTTTTAGGCACTGAGATTTGTATTTTAAAACTTTTTTTAAGATTTTATTTATTTATTTGACAGAGAGAGCGCTAGAGCACAAGCAGGGGGAAGGGGCAGAGGGAGAAGCAGACTCCCCACTGTGCAGGGAGCCCGATGTGGGGCTCAGTCCCAGGACCCTGGGATCATGATGACCTGAGCTAAAGACAGATGCTTGACTGACTGAGCCACCCAGGTGCCTGGCAAGGAGATTTTTTTTATTTATTCATGAGAGACAGAGAGAGAGAGAGAGAGGCAGAGACACAGCAGAGGGAGAAACAGGCTCCATGCAGAGAGCCTGACGTGGGACTTGATCCCGGGACTCCAGGATCAGGCCCTGGGCTGAAGGCGGCGTTAAACTGCTGAGCCACCCAGGCTGCCCTGGCAAGGAGATTTTTAATACTAGGTACTCATGATTCATAATGAGTTCAGTCTTTGTAAAATAAACTTACTCAAATTCTTAAAATGTCCATTTTTTCAATAGAGCTACACAGTTGACTCCCCAGACAGATGAAAGACTTGCCTGTTTCTTAGTTCCTTCACAAAAGAACAGTAGCATCTAGCATGGTCCCTGTGGGCCCTCCACCTCCACCCGAAGTCAAGGTATAGACTTCTTCCTCTGCCTTCCCGTGGCAGCATCCAGATCCCAATGCAGGAAAGCAGCGTGTGTGCTGGTCCTGCAGTTATGCACGGCTTATTACCCACATGCCCACCCAGAAGCAAGATCCTTGGAAATGAAAGGTTATGTCAAAGAAACAAAAAACCCACAAAGCACAGAAAACACATTTTCTTAACCATTCAGCACTTAATTGAAAGTCTTGGGAAGTGTTGCACAGTTAAACCAAAATTCACAGGAAGTCCCCCTGCATCCTGGGGTGGAAGGGGTGGTCCAGGCCTGGGCTTTGGACCTTTTGCGCCTGGACCACTGGGCTTTTGTTCTGAGGCTAGGTTTCCTGAGGGCAGGAGTCACACTGAGCACCAGGCCTCCCACAGTCCAGGTCACACCAGGGCTCAATACCTGTTTTCTGAACTGAGCTGCTCGTAGCCCTGGACACTTAACAGTTTTCCAGGCCTGCAGTTCATCCCATGTCAGGGTGGAAGAGTAGGGAGCAGGTCATAGCAGATGTTCCTTTCGGATAGGAATGTGTGCATTTTCTCCATTTTCTGAGACCTACACTTCCTCTTTTATGTCCATATACATCTTACCGTATCTCTCTACATTTGTTTACAAAACCACAGTACATTTTGCAACCAGTTGCTTCTTAGAGCCAAGGACATTGTCTTCACTTCGCTCTTAGAAGCAGATTAGCTATTAGAAAGATGGGTGCAAGTCTCCACTTTGCCACTCCCTGGCTGATGTTCAGTTTCCCCATCTGGGACTTAGAAGTTTGGTGAAGATGAAATAATATTGTCTAACACAGCAATCTGACTTTCAAGAGAGGCTCGGCACTACAGTCATTTTGTACAATCATTTTGCCCAAAGGTCAGGGATTCACACTTGAATGCATAAGGATGGCCTACTGGATGCGTACGGGTGTGTGATACCACGTGTCCAGGTGGGCAGCACCAAAGGTTGGGAGCATCGCTGACCCCCTGATGGAAAATATCTGTTTCTATACTAGGAAACGGAAAGTGATTGGCAATTTACCCTCTGTGTTATTTTTGACCGGATGGACAACACGTTGCATTAGAGGGAAACTAGAAAGTTAAAAGTTAAAACAGATAAATCTCAATAAGAAAAAAGCAGTGTCACGTAATGTTACTGTTCCACTATATTCTTTTCTTTTTTTTTAAAGATTTTTAAAAATTTATTCATGAGAGACACAGAGAGGCAGACACATAGGCAGAGGGAGAAGCCGGCTTCCCTGCAGGGAGTCCGATGTGGGACTTGATCCCAGGACTCCGGGATCAGGAGCTGAGCCAAAGGCAGACCCTCATCCACTGAGCCACGCAGGTGCCCCTCTACTGCATCTTTATAAAGAAATGCAACCACCATGTGCCCAAACGATGATCATTTTTTAAGTTGTCTTTCTTGGGTAATATCAGGATGCAGTGTAATAAGTTAGATTAATGTATTAGCTTGTGTCTCCTTGTCAAGCAAAATAGGTAGGTCCGCAGAGCATAGAGGACAGAGGACACTCCCTATCACCTGTTTAATGTCATTTTGAAGGGAAATAGAACCAGGCAATGCCTGGTGTTCTGCAGCTTTTGACAGACATGGGGGCAGGGCACTGCCTGTCTTGTGAGGTTTCTTGCCCAAGGGACAAATGAGCTAAGCAATACTGCATTATTGTGTATGTATGGAGAGAGGCAGAGCCAATAAGTCTTGTCATTTTGCTTTGTCTCTGACAACCCACCCCCAACCCTCAACCCAGAAATGTAATCATAACCCCAAGCTACTGCTTTGTCTGCTTGAGCTTCTAAACTTGAACAAGTCCTGGAGGCAATTCACCACTGCATCAGATTGAGAACCACAGCAATCTTCTGGGATTTTTTTTCCCCAGAATGTCTGAGATTTGCACCAATTCAATCTTCAAGGATAGGGGACAGGATGAAATAGAGAATTTATTTGTATATTATGTCATCTTGTGCTGTATAATCAGGAGCCAGATATCTAAAGGATTAGGCTCTGAAGTCACTTTATGCATACTTTGGGTTACAACGCACCCATTCATTGTAAGCAGTCACCAACAAGAACCCACAGTCACTGACATAATTTATTCCTGCCAGGAACTTGGGTTTTTTAAGTGACAGAGTAAGTTAACAGAATTAAGCCACCTAACTTTCCAGTCTCTGTTCATGTGGCTGGAAAAAAGATCCTTGTGAGATCTCAGGTACCATCACTGCATTTGGGGGATGAGCAAATGGAGGCCCAGAGAGGGGAAGTGACTTGCCCAGGGCCACACACTCATGGCGTTAGGTCGAGGACTAGAGAACTGGCCATTCTGGATGCTCTGTCCTTGGGTCTTTCCACTCTAATTCCTTGTGACACAATAGCTAGGACTCTCCTCAAGTGTCATTCCTGAGGTTGATAGGAAAAATTTTTCTCTTGTCCAACCCCATTCTCTTTTCCCAAGTGGATCACATATGGGAGCTTTAGAAGCCGAGCAAGGGATGCTGAAAAGCTAATTTGTGTAGGGGGCTTTTTTGGTTTGGTTGTCAGTAGTGCTCTCCACGCATTAGCTTAGAAACATCTCCAGATAAATGATAATCAGCTCTCCAGGGAGTGCTAGTGGGACCGGCATGTTCCCTGCCCACTCTAGTATATATGCTCCTGGAAAGTCCTGGCATCAAGAATCATCAGTACGGGGGGGTCAGCAGACATGGCTTCTTTCATTGATAATATGACAGACGATCATAAAATTGTAGCTCCAGAGCCTTGACATGAGCCCAGGGTAAGTTACATGTGTTTGTCTTTATTTCAGTTTTTTACATAACATTTATATAAGGTTTATATTAAATTTTTATAAATTTTATGTAACAGTCTAAATATAGGGCATAATGTTAAAATGTGATGTTTTAGGGAATATGTAAAAGCTGGCATCTCTTCCGGGAGACAGGGAGGTACCAGAAACCCTCGGTTACTATGACTCCTTTGTATACTCTGCGTGGTATACTCTGTACAGTATCGAAAGGTGTTTCCTCATTTTGAGTTAGATAAGAGACAGTCTTAAGAGGTGGGGGAAGGGTTGATTGTATTGCTTGTCTGGTCTGGGGAATTTTATATAATCTTAAAGTCAATAATTAGGCACTGATGTTGATTGCTTATTTATTAAAACAAAGGGGGGGTGGGTGGAAGTGCCACAAAGTGAGAAGCATTCTAGGGCTAACATCTGAGCTTCACTTAAAAGCATGGGCTCCAAAGAAATGTAAATTCATTGGCTTAATTGGAAGAGAGTATTTATAGAAATTGAATGATCCAGTAAAAACTAAAAGCCTGGCTTCTTTCATCTTCTGAGGCCCTAGTAAATGCTGTTCTGAAAAGCCCTTGCATACAAAGTGGACTTTGCCATCCGATGTCTGGCCTCCTGGAGGTCAATAACTTTGGCCAAGCCCTATCACTTGACTGGTATTTCCTAAGTACTTAGGGATGTGTGTGCGTGCGTGCACACACGTGTACACTTGGCTTTGAATTGTGCTGAAAGCATGTAAAGAAAAAATATGTTCACATATACCAAAGTTTTCTTGTTGATTATATAACAATTTGATTTTTAATAGCTTTATAAAGGAACTGTGTAAGAAGGTACACATGAAAATCGTGCTCTCAAACCTGGTCTCCCTACCACCACCACCACCACCACCACCACCACCACACTGTCCTCCTGTGCATTTTACAGTTCATTTCCCTAGTTTGTTGTGAATTCTTCCACTGTTGATGCAAATTCAAGAAATTAAATATTTTTCACTTTCTTAGAAAAGATATCTATATGTTATTCTCTACCTCCTTCCTACATTTAGTGATACTCTTTAATGAGCTTTCCAGAACATACAGAACTGCCTGGTATTTTTTATCTTCCAGTGTATGGATGTACCATAGTTATCGATCAATCTCCTGTGAATAGACTCCTGGATTCTTTCAACTTTCAGCCCTCTTTTTGTTTTTATTTTTTAAGATTTTATGTATGTATGTATGTATGTATGTATGTATTTATTTATTTATTTATTTATTTATTTATGCGAGACACAGAGAGAGAGGCAGAGACACACAGGCAGAGGGAGAAGCAGGCTCCATGCAGGGAGCCCAATGTGGAACTCGATCCCTGAACTCCGAGATCACGCTCTGGGCCAAAGGCAGACGCTTAACCACTGAGCCACCCAGGCGTCCCCAACCTTCAGCTGTTACGAACAAAGTGGCACGTTTCTCAGTTTCTACAGGGGCAAGTGTACCTGTATGGTATGGGTTGGAATTCTGGCCAGAGGATATGTGCGAATGAATTTGTGGTGGTGGTGATTGCCCTTTCTTAGGACTGTTGCATTTTTGCCCTCCTACCAACAACTTAGGAGAGCTTCACCAACAAAAGGAGTCATCACCCTTTTGGTTTTTAGTCAATCTGATATGCAAAGTAGAATATTGATACGGTTTGAGTGTGCATGCTTTTTTGTAAGTGTGAGGTTGGACATCTGTTAGGTTTAGAGGCCGTGTGTGTGTGTGTGGACTGTATGTTCCTGTACTTATTCTTCTATTGGTTTGTTGATCTTATTCTTATTGATCTATAAGACTCTTTATATAATAGGGAGCTTAATTAGCTCTAAGTCCATGTTACGATTCCCAGACATTGTTCTCAATTAGTCCTTTTCTTAGTCTTTGGAGTTTTGTGTGTCCCGTATAGGCAGTGATATTCATGTAGCAGAGTTTTTCCATTTTTTTCTTTTTTGTCTTCCAGACTCGGAGTAAGTTAGAAGGCATACTCCACTATGACCCTTCAACATACAACATACAGAAGTTGACCCCTCCCCTTTTTTTGCAGAATTTGTGGGTATTTTTTTACATTTAAATATTTACACCATTTGAGGCTTACCCTCTATTCTGTAACATATGGATTCAACATTATTTTTCCCAGTTATCTCAGTTGCGCCAATCCCTGAGTTTAAAAAAAGCCTACCTTTGCCTCCCCTAAAGTGCCACATTATAGAATAAAACATTTTATTAGTGAAAAATAAAAATAGCCATGACTCCCTTGTGAAACAAATCATAGGTGAACATTTTGTCGAGAGAATGTTTAGATCCTTCTCTTAAGGCACCTCTTCCATTTTCTACCCCAAAGGTGACGTTTCCTCGTGAGTTGAATGAATGAAGTTAACTGAACCCATCTGTTCCTCTCTGGGGGGATGATAAAATTTTGCCTCCTGGCATCTCAAGATTTATCCTAAGACCATGTATCTTACTCACAAAGCCTGAAGCAGGACAGAACTATTTCTTGATACCACTCAAGAATCACACCACTTGTGAGCCCTTAAAATGGATTCTCAAAGTGTGGTCCTCAGACCAGCAGCCTCAGCATCACCTAGGAACTTGTCAGAAAAGCACATTCCCATCCTCCACATACAATCACAGAGCCTATGTGGTGGCGCCTGATAATCTGCGAGTAGTAAGCCCACCAGGTGATTCTGAGCTTGCCCAAGTTTGAGACCCATGGCCTTCCAAGTTATATTTAATCTTGGTGGGAACCTACAGCCCTATCATGCTGCTTTCCTGGTAGATGGTAGATGGGGTTGGGCCCTTCTTGATATGGAAACGCAAACACCAGCACTAAACAACGTCTTGTTCTCCGACATGGTATTCTTAGAGTAGAAAACTTCCCTGGATTTTTCCAGAAGTCACAAAGCTATCCCCCTTAGGCTTTGGACTAGAACATCTTACATCCAAAATCCTGCGATTGGGTCAGTGATTCCCTTTGTTCTATAATAAAAAACCAGCAAAACTGGTTCCTATAATATGCTAGGAAGTTTTGTAGCATTGAAGACTTGTCTTACCTCTACAAAAGCATCATTGTTCCTTGTCGTCCTTTGCCCCTCTGCCTTTAAAAATAATTTGATATCCTAACAGAATCCATATTTACCTCTGATGACTGTTAGCCACACCATAATTATGCTTATATTTGGCAGGTTAAGGCAGACTTGCCATAAACAGCTGTAATTGCCAACCAGGACTCAGCTTAGAGCTGCGGTTCTGAAACTCTGCTGGACATGAGAATCAGCTGGGCAGCTTTGAAAAATCCTGCCACCCAGACCACACCGGTATACGAAAACCAGTCTCTCAAGGGTGGGACCCAAGGCATCAGACTTTTCTTTTCTTTTTTCTTTTCTTTTCTTTTCTTTTCTTTTCTTTTCTTTTCTTAAGATTTTATTTATTTACTCATGAGAGACACTCAGAGAGGCAGAGACCTAGGGAGAGGGAGAAGCAGGCTCCCTATGGGGAGCTGGATGTGGACTCAATCCCAGGACCCTGGGGTCACACCCTGAGCCCAAAGGCCAACACTCAACCGCTGAGCCACCCAGTTGCCCCTCACAATTTCCTACTGAATTCCCATGTGTCTCCCAGCTCCAGAACCAGGACTTGTACACTTGTTTTAAAGTGATTTGGGTTGTCACAACAAGGAGTGTGACCAGGAGCAGATACCACTGCATGTGAGGAGGTGGTCCTGAAAATGGCAAATGCAATCCAAACAAGACATTTGTAGTTGAAATAGCAACTTGCTTGAAACTCAGATCACCTCCATTTTGGGTGACTTTCTCATCTTCCGAAAGAACCCATGTTGAGCAAGCTTTTCTCTGTATCCTCTGCATTTCATCATAATAGCCTTGCTGATTTTGTTATAACTGCAGGGCAAGTGATGAGGACTTGGGGGGAGGGAGGGCAATATTGGGCCATCCCACCAACTCTGCTTTGATGCATTTAACAAATTGATTCAAACCCTTTGTGGAAACTTTTGATCCCCCCCACCCCAGAAGCTTCTGTTATCTAAGCTCTGGTCCTTGTTAGACCTTTTCGCACCTTTTTGGCATCAGATACTGTTTTGTCCACAGCAGCAGTTATAGTCCCTCCTAGAAGCCTGTGATTTTATTAATTGAGCCCTGCTGTACATGTTTCCTCTACAAACTAAGTCACAAATTAAGAGACCTCAAGTATTACATTTTCCCTTAAGATTCTACGATGGAAAATAAATAAATAAATAAATAAATAAATAAATAAATAAATAAATAAGATTCTACGATGGTTTTCAAAGTAGATTTCTCTAACCTTATGTTGATAACTATAGTCAAGTAGAAATTTCTGGTGAATTGAACGCTTCCCAGGTTCTTGTCGATACACACGGGGGCAAGGAATCTTGCTCAGAAATGGTGAGCACAGGTGGACAAAAGAGGTGAACTTTATAGGTGGGTGAGGCTTCCAGAGACTCTTAGGGATATTTCTAGTCTTCTGTACACTTTGTACAATGAGGAAGCCACGGCCCAGGAAGGCTCTGTATCTTGGCCAAGGTTTCTTGCCATTTCTCCACAATCTTACAGTTTAAAAAAAATTTTTTTTAAGTTACATTTTGCAAACTGACAGAATTATATAATATGATGGAAATAACACTCATTTTAATGTATCTGTTCCTGTAGTGTCTTATTTTATTCACCTTTATAAACCACTCTGAGAATATCATCATGAAGAACATTCTCCTAAATTGGAATGTGATTCAAACAGCCCTCTTTTCCTCTCTGATTTTTGTGAAGTCACTGCCTACACGTGTGTGCATCCTAGTGAGCAATCATTGTATGAGTACAAATAGAAATAGATTTTGTAAAAGATTGTCAGTCCCTTAGTTAAGAAAAGTGTCAAGGTAAATTATAAGACTTATTAATCATGTGATTAATAAAACTACCAAGGTTTTTTTTTTGGATTGCTTAATTTTATTTTATAAAGTTAATGTTCTCAGATATGTAAACTTCAAATGATCCATAGAGATCTTGAAACTTTATTTATCACATAGATAAGCATTTATTTTTTTAGTAAGCAGATATTTTGCATTCATAATAACTAACTGCAAAAAAGTTAACACCGGCAATAGGAAACTCTACATGAATTCTCAGGTGAGACCTCCTGTAAAGCCTGAGATTCACTGAGGGTCATTCATCAAGAAGGCAATGCATTTCAGGTTTATGAACGCAATTTTGCACACAGGTGAGCTTTCAGGTTGAGAACCAGCGGGAGGAGAGACAGTGGGAGGATGTATGATGTATGTGGGGCTTCAGAGATGAGAGGGTTTCTCCTTGGTGCAACCCCCACCCCTTGCCTACATCTGGAAATAAGTATAGATTAGGGAGAAATTGTTCTCCAAAGTGTCAGGTTCCAGTGGAGTACTTTTTGAGATCCTTAGAGCTCTCTTTAGTTTCCCAGTTAATAGTATCAGTTGAGGGACGCCTGGGTGGCTCAGCAGTTTAGTGCCTGCCTTTGGCCCAGGGCATGATTCTGGAGTCCCGGAGTCGAGTCCCATGTTGGGCTCCCTGCAAGGCGCCTGCTTCTCCCTCTGCCTGTGTCTCTGCTTCTCTCTCTTTCCCTTTCTTTCTCTGTCTCTCATGAATAAATAAAATCTTTAATAAAAAAAAATCTATATATCAGTTGAGGTAACATCTGATGCCTGGAATTATCCTAAAGTATATAGGCTAGAGTAGGAAGGGGTCAATAAGCAAGGAAAAAAAAAATCTGCCCGTAGAAAAGGAGTCAGGCCATCAGAGTGGCCACCTAACTGGACATGCTATTCATTCGTGTCCCCTGAGAGAGCCTCATTGGCTCCACTTGAGCTTCAGACCCATTCAGATAAACGTTGCTTTTCCTGTAATCATGGAGCTGCTAGATAGACTCAGGTCCTTGATAAATTTTATAGTTTGTTATTGATTTTTTTTAAGATTTATTTATTTTAGAGAGAGCATGAGCAGGGGGTGGGGGGACAGAGGGAGAGAGAGAGAGAGAGAGAATCCCAAGTAGACTCCCTGCGGAGCATGGAGCCCGATGTGGTGCTTGATCCCATGACCCTGAGATCGTGATCCCAGCTGAAACCAAGAGTTAGACGCTAAACTGACTGGTCCATCCTGGTGCCCCTGTTACTAATTTTTTTTATTAATAAAGGTTAGCATTATCATCCCTTTCCTATATAACACTAGCCTAGCTTTTTTTTTTTTTTTTCAAAACTAGTTTAAAAAACATTTTCTTTGTCCACATGTTCATTTAATTTGGTATTACCAACTTTGTGTATCTTCAAAGCTATTGTACCACCACTACTCCATCCTACATTTATTCCTGGGACGTTTTCAAGATCTTCTGTGCATTTGGAAAAGGAACACAATTTCAAACACAGTTCAGTAGCAATCACTGCCCTAGACCTTTCTGGCCTGATTTTTCTTCTTTGCTTCATAGGTTGTGTCTCATTATGAAGTAGAAAAAAGCTAAGACCTTGTTCTGAACCTTTAGTGAGTAAGTCACAGGCTCCCAAGTCATGATCTCTATTAGAATGTTGGCCCAGTTATTCCAACAGGGAGCTAATGTCTGATTCATGTATCAGAACCTGGGGAGTCATAAAATTGCAGGATGTAAGTGGAGGATGTGACTCCTTCCAAAGAGTTGTACTTTTTCTGTTTCGATGGCAATGTTGGTCTGCCCTGTAAATCAAGAGGATCCATCCTTGTGTTCTCCAGGTAAAGCAGAAGCAGTACCTGCTAGCACAGGACTGAAGTCCTGCCTGTCCTCCCAGCCTGGTCTGGCTCCTCTCTGAACCCCCTCCTAGACCGTTTCTCTGTTTCCTCAGCCTCAGGAAGTTCATGGGTGGTTTGGAGGTAAATTTCTGTTCCCTGGTGATTGTTGATTTTATGAAAGTTGAATTCTCATCTTAGGGCCAATCCATGTCTTTTCAGTGTAACTTTACTCACCTGCCCCAGGATTCCATTTGATCCTTTAAACTCTAGGAGATTTCTCATAAATAGGTCATCGACCTGTTGGTAAAACCCTGTCATGGCAAAGGGGCAAAATTTGCTTATATGTGTGAATAATGCTTTATGAATATTCTTTTCCCAGAAACAGGATTCCAGGATGCTTGTCTGGAAATTATTGGGAAAAAACCAAAGGATAATGGAGGGGTCTAGCATCTACCCCATTCTGGGTGTTTTAGGGTGATGTACCCACCTCCAGAGTTGCTTAATCCTTTACATACCACATTGCAGATTGTGTGAATTGGGGTCTAAGTCCTATTTTCTGGTTGTTTGCTCTTCAGTAATCTAGCTAGGAAGAGGCCCAGTGAGAGGAATGAATGCACAGGGATTATTGATGGGGACTCATTCATCCCAGGAACACCACCTGTGAAAACCAACTATCACTCATATCGTTAGATGAAGAGACTATTCTGCATTCCTCCTGTTACTGACATACGTGAAATACTGCTTCTGAATAGTCAGGGTATCTGAGGATTGATGTCACTATGTATATATTAATTTTTGTTCCATCACAACTTTTCATCCCCAGGACTTACATATTTTGTAACTGGGAGTTTATGCCTTTTAATCCCCTTCCCCTATACATTGATCTTTTTAAATGCAGAGAAATTTTCATCTTAACAAGTTAAAGGTTTGTTATGGGACCCACTTTTCCGTAATTAAAATAATCTGCAGTTGACCTTGTGTAGGTCCACTTATATGCAGATTTTTTTCAGTAAATACAGTATGGTACTATTAAATGTATTTTCCTTGTGATTTTTTTCTTTTCGGTAGCATACTTTATTGTCAGAGTCTAATATATAATACACATGTTATACAAAATATGTATTAACTGTTTATGTTGTCAGTAAGGCTTCCAGTCAATAGTAGGTTATTAGTAGTTAAATTTGGGGGAGTTGGATGTTATATGCAATTTTTGACTGCTCAAGGGGTCAGTGCCCCAACCCCTGTGTTCAAGGGTCAACCATCTATGAAAGGACACAGTAGGCACTGGATAAATTTTAGTTTCCTTTCTAAAAATTTGGGAACTATAGGAAAGTGTAGAGAAGTGATAATTATAAGAAATGGCCACTAATTCTAAAATCCAAAGGTTCCCACCCCCATTCCTTCCTTCCTTCTTGTCATCCATCCATTCATTCACTGAACTTTGTCCTTTATCGTTCTCCTGAAGAACCTCCATGCCCTGGCCCACAGAACCCCCCATCTCAGGACTTCTCCTGGCGTGGCTGGCCCCCACTGTCCCTACCTTTAACTTCTGGTTCCTCGGATTTCTCATAATTTCTTTGGTGCTTGGGCTGTTATTGTGTTTTTAACATGTGTTTCCTTTGTTTATATTCCTTTGCTTTTTGTAATTATTTATTTGTTCGAAAGAGAGAGAGAGCACACAAGTAGGAGGAGGGGCAGAGAGAGAGAGAGAATCTCAAGCAGACTCTCCACTGATCACAGAGCCTGACGCAGGGCTTGATCTCCCCACCCTGACATCATGACCTGAGCGGAAATCAAGAATTGGCCACAACAGACTGAGCCCCCCGATGCCCCTCCCTTTGTTTATATTCTGGTTTCATCAGTTTAACATGAACAACAGAGATACTGTATTTTTGCATACCTTTCATCAGTAGACGGTTCTGACTTCCTCTACTCTTCACTTCCCTCCTCACTGACCAGCTTCCTTCCAGGCCTTCTCTGGGTTTGTTTTTACATAGGAAATCCTACTGCAAATTCTGTTCTGGCTTACTTTTTTTCTTACTAGATAAAGCTAAAGATGGACCCCACCATAGAATAGAGGAGCTACATAATGTTCTCCAATGCGGGTATATGGCAGAATGGTTTACTTAACTATCCCCCTGTTAATGGACAACAGACATTTAGGGTTTTGTTTTTTTTTTTTTTAACTTCCTCTGTTAAATATAATGTTGTTACAAACTTCCTGTACATGCCTCCCTGTGTATATTTTTGTAGTATTTCTCTAGGATAAATTGATTTCCAGAAGTACCATTGTGGGATCAAAAGGACATGCCTGTTTAAAATATTAATAATATTGCCAGATTTTGCTCCAGGTGGTTGGTCACATACCCATACTTCTCCCTTGCCAGCTGACTCCTTCTCATTTTGAATTTTTAAAATTCTATTATATTTCAGATACAAAAGGTAGAAAGAATAGCACCATATAATACATCAACAATGCAGTTGAAGATTCTTGTTTCCCTCCCCAATTGCTTTTTCTCTTTTTCTTCTCTATTTTCTGTGTTTCTCATACTTTTCTACCCATGTCTTATGTGTGTATACTCATACCGCATATGTATTTCCCTAATGCTATTTAATAAGGTTTTTAACGTTTTAAAATTTTATGTAAGGGTACCATGTCCATTCTGTGGTAGGTTTTTTTTTTCTTTTTTTTTTTTTTTTTACTCAGAATATGTATGATTTATCCAAGTTGATAGCTATAGCCTGGTACAAATTCTAGTTCATACCTCCAAATGTGCAAGAGTTCATACTGATGATGGTTTTCATTAAGTATGGATAAAACTTTCATCCAACGGGTGTGCACCCATTATCCCCCACCCACTAGGAAGGTGTAACAATTTTGCATGTTTGCAACAGCTGGTATTTTCAGACTTCACAATTTTTGCCCCCTGGTGAGTAAAAAGATCCTTTCTTTTTAATTTACATTTCCCAAATGATATATTTTAATAATCTGACTATTTAGTACTGACTTCTGGGAATCACCTGTTCCTACACTTTTTTCTCGAGTTTTATTCCCTTCCCCTTTCTTACCAGTTTCTACTAATTCTTTTATCTTTCTCAGATAATAATTTTTAGGGCATTATGTGCATTGTGCATATCTTCTCCTGACCAGTGGCTTGACTTTATTGTGGTCTTTTGATGACTAGAGTTAATTTTTTTAAATATTTTTTATTTATTTATTCATTAGAGACAGAGAGAGAGAGAAAGAGAGAGGCAGAGACACAGGCAGAGGGAGAAGCAGGCTCCATGAGGGAGCCTGACATGGGACTCGATCCTGGGTCTCCAGGATCACACCCTAGGCTGAAGCCAGCACTAAACCGCTGAGCCACTGGGGCTGCCCTAGAGTTAATTTTAATGTAGTTTTTCACATGTATGATTTGTGCGTTTCTTTCTTAGGAAAAAAACTAAAGCCAAATATTTCTTTTGTTTCTTCTCATAGCTGTAGGATTTAGTCCCTTCATTTAGATTTGCGATTGAATTTTGTATGTGGTTTGAAGTAGGGATCCAGATTTTTTTTTTTCTTCTCAGATAAGCAGTTGTCCTGGTACCATTTGTTAAATAATCATCCTTTGGTAGCTACACTTGTGGTGAGCATAGCAGAATGTAAAGGGTTGTTGAATCACTATTCTGTACACCTGAAACTAATGTTGTGGTATGTGTCAACTATACTTCAATTTTAAAAAAAACCACATAAACAAAAAATAGACATCCTTTCCAGCAATCTGCAGTGCCTCATTTGCAATAAATGATATTTCCATGTATGTGTGGAATTGTTTCTGGATTTTCTATTCTGTTCTCTTGGTCTGTTTGCCTATCCCTGTGCCAATACACCTCTTATTAATTACTATAATTTTACAGTACAAGTCTGGATATCCAGTAGTGCAAGTCTCTGCCTTGTTCTTAATTTCTTCAAAATTGTCTTGGTTATTCTTGGCTCTTTGTACTCGCCCTATTCATTCTTTAGGTATGCTTAAGATTATACCACTTACCTTATGATAATATAGTTCCATTAGTCCCCTTCTGGCCTTTATACTAGTATTGTCTTGCATTTTACTTACACATATGGTATAAATCCCATAATATAATTTACTGGTTTTGCTTAGTTAATTGTCTTATATAGAGATTTAAATATAAGGGGAAGAGTAAGTCACATATGTACCATGTAGTTACCATTTGTGATATGATTTCTTCATATAGATCCATATTTCCAGCTGGCATCATTTCCTTCTGCTTGAAGGTCTTCCTTTAATATTTCTCTCACTATGAATCCACTGGATTTAAAAAAATCCTTAAGCTTTTCTATAACTGGAAAAGTATTTGCCTTTGGATTTTGAAAGATATTTTTGTTAGGTATGGAATTCTAGCTTGACAGTTTCTTTCACTTTTAAAAAGATGCTGCTACACTGTCTTCTGGCTACATTGTTACCAATGAGAATTCTTGTTTTTGTTTTTCTGTAACCTATTCCTCCACTCACCCCCACTAACTTTTGAGATTTTTTTCTCTTCATCACTGATTATGAGCAATTTGACTGTGATGTGCCTTGTTACAGTTTTTATGTTTTCTTGTGTTTGAGATTCATTGAATCTGTAGGTTTAAATCATTGATAATGCCTCAACTTTTTGAACATGTGGAATACAGTCACATTAACTTTTAACTTTTTTCTATGTCTTTGTCAACTAATTCTAATTGTTCATAGAATTAGGTTCGTAGAATTAGTATGTAGTATGTACAGTATTACATAATACTAATGTTATTAGTATTATGTCAGTTTTGATTGATTTTTCTCCTGAGTCTGGGTCATATTTTCATGCTTCCTTCGAAGCCAGGTAATCTTTGGTTGAATGATAGTCATTATTGGGTGCTGGACATTTTTGTATTTCTGTAAATATTCTTCAGTTATGCTCTGAGATGCCATTAGGTTTCTTAGAAACAATTTGATCTTTCAGTTTTTGCTTTGTAGGATGGGACCAGAGCAGTATTTATTCTAGGGCTAATTTTGCCTTGCCAATGCACCAACACCATTCTGAGTACTCTACCCATGCCTCTGAGTTATGAGGCTGCTTTTTTATTTGGTTTGGTTTTTTTGGTGTTTTTTTCCCCAGTCTGTCTGCTAGGAACAATTATAGGAACAGTGTACCTACAATTTTGTAATTCTGAATCCTATGGGAACTCTAGGCACTCTCTTTTTTATCAGGTGGCCTACGGTAGTTTCCTCATACATATACACTGAATTCTGCTGGATTCTCAAGAAGGACCTTCTGCAGATTTCAAAGACTCTCTCTGACCAGTGCTCTCCCTTCAGGGCTCCATCCAAATTCAACCTACTTTGACCTCCCTCGACTTTCCATTCCATCTTTTCAACTCAGGGAGAGATAGAACCCAGAAACTCCCCAACTCTCAGAAATAGGAATCAGGTTTGCCACTAAATGAAAAATTGAGTGAGTGGGAAAGTAGTACTCTTTGCTCTTCAAGTCAGTTGTACAAGTATTAGATATTCCTGACGTGATGCGAGACTACCAAGTGTCTGTTTTCTGTTCTTTGTATTTCTTAAAGCAGCACTTTACTACTTTAAGAAAAAGTTCTTCAATTAGTTCTTAGGTTCATAAATCTTCCAAAAGTGTTCTTACTTCTTGGAGTCCATTTATCATGCTTCTGTGTCAGGGGACAGTTTGTGAAACTGTCCACCAGGACCAAGTGCCTAGTAGTCATTAAACACATGCTCTTTTTCTGAGATTTAAGGTGCTCACACTGTGCTGCAAGCCATTTTAGCAACTATATTTTGAAGTCATTGAAATTCAAAACAGCTACACTGATGTTTCTGTAATAACTCAATAGGAGAAAGTTTGCTGAGAGAAGATTTTTTTTATACAAGTCATGAAGCAGTTAAATTAATATTCTCTAAAAATTGATCTGTCAAACCCATAGTTTGAATTTGTTTATGGCTCTTCGTTGCATCTATATTATCTCTTTAAATATAGAGATTGAGGACATAGAAAAAGAGTATCTTCGTGTTTAATTGTTATTTTCTATGGATGAGATGAGGTTCAGCTATTCAAAAGGATCACTTAAATTTGCTTGTATTTTTAGTACTTCTTTGTAGTCCTCACATATAATACAAAGCATGACAGAGACAAAATTCCATTACCCCAAAGGATGATTGGCTTTCTTCATAAAATTTCAGTATATGGTATGAGTAACATAAATATCCTTTAATAAAAACATAAATCAGATTGTAGGAGGATAATGCTTTATCTCATGAGTCCACAGACTGTGGCCCATGGGCCAAATCTGGCCCCCGGCTTATTTTGTAAATAAGTTTTATTGGAATACAGCAAAGCCCATTTATTTATGTAATATGTCTACTTTTCCGCTGCAGTAGAACAGTGAAGGGAACTCCAACAGGGCTCTGTCCCACAAGATCTGAAATTCTTACCAGTTGGCCTTCTACAAAAAACATCAACTCCTGATTTATTCTGTTGGTGTTGAAGGGAGGTAAAATCCTAAGACCAAAAACTAGGCATTGGAAAGGAACATTGAGATACACTGAATAGTATTCCAGTGGGAGATTCAAGCACGCCGTTGCAGGGAGACATCTGAGCGGCAGAGCCTATGCTTTGTAACTGCCCATCGCTAAATCTAGTTTAAGTCCTTTTTGTCAACCTCCAAGCTGGAAATTGAGCTGTCAGAAGAGAGGAGTTCTTAAATACTCTTTTATGGGCGGTAACTACATATTTAAGGTTAGCAGTAACTTACAGGAAAACACATTAGGAATTTGGTAATATGACTAAATTTAACACTTTCTTTTCAGTTAGTGGTTTTGTTTTTTGGTTTTGGGTGTTTTTTTAAGATTTTATTTATTTATTCATGAGAGACACAGAGAGAGAGGCAGAGACTCAGGCAGAGGAGAAACAGGCTCCCTACAGGGAGCCCGATGGGGGAGCTCCATCCCAGGACCCCAGGATCATGAGCTGAGCCTTTGGCTCAGGCTCAACCATTCAGCCACCCAGGTGCCCCATGCTTTTCCTGGAAAAGCATGTAAAATATAGACTTCAAAGGGAATAATAAAACTTGAGCATTGTGTTGGTGGGGGGGGGTGGTGGTTAAAAACCTTTTTGCCCCCTCTGTCTGAGAGACCACAAAGGTTATGATAAAAAAGTCATCACGATATTTCTCATTATTAAAAATATTACTTATTTTCCCTTGCTTCCCTTGCACAGCATTAAGTCTATTTAATTTATTAACTAGACCCTTCTCATAATCTTCTTATTACTCATTTAGTCTTAATTTGGCATAGATAAGAGACACCTGGGTGGCTCAGTGGTTGAGCGACTGCCTTCGGCTTGGGGCGTGATCCCAGAGTCCCAGGATCAAGTCCCACATCGGGCTCCCTGCATGGAGCCTGCTTCTCCTGTCTCTGCCA
Source organism: Canis lupus familiaris (assembly GCF_011100685.1). Classification (NCBI taxonomy): domain Eukaryota; kingdom Metazoa; phylum Chordata; class Mammalia; order Carnivora; family Canidae; genus Canis; species Canis lupus. The sequence goes on from NC_049256.1 coordinate 20,466,946, forward strand.
TTCTCTCTCTCTCTCTCTCTCTCTCTCTCTCTCTCTGACTCTCTGTGTTTCTCATGAATAAATAAAGAAAATCTTTAAAAATAAATATTTTTTTAAAAATCTAGCATAGATACACAATTAATCTGTAGAAGGTTTTCAGAAGTTTTTTGCTTTTTTATAATCAATAATCAATTATTGGGGTAGAAACTGAGATAGAAAGGAGCCTTTGCCTTTATCATGGAGGTGCCTAGCATGGTGCCTTACATATGGTGAGTAGTTGGTATCACCTGCTGATAAGTGAGAATTAAATATGTAGACACTTCTGGTTCAGAAAGGCGCAATGTCAAACAGGTATCTCCTTTGCCTTGAAACCCTGTAAGAATAATAGTAAATGTTTTATTTCTTTGTTTTTAAAAGATATCATCTATTTATTTAAGAGAATGAGAGAGAGCACAAGGAAGGGGAGGGACAGAGGGAGAAGGGGAAGCCGACTCCCCACTGAGCAGGGAGCCTAATGTAAAAGTCATTGAAAACGAGAGTTGCGTATTTAGTGGACAAGATAACACAGCAGATTTCTGGAACACCGAGAAAGGATGGAGGAGTGGCAGTCAGTAAAGCAGAACACAGGAAGCAGTGGCCAGAAAGGGCGTCAGTCTGCCTTGGAGAAGCTCAGAGGTGACAAAACCAAAGGTAAAAGGGGAATTCCCATGAAGGACTTTGTGTAGAATCTGGGAATCTTTTCCCCAGACGAATGGGTTTTGAGAAATCTTCTCAAAATAAATAGATTAGCTCTGCTCTTGCACAGAAGGCAAGTGTGAGTCCTACAGTTGTCACTGTATCACTTCATTCTTCGGATGTGTTCCAGGAAGTGGGCTCAGGAAACTGACTCTCACAGGCAACAGAAACCAACCCTGGTTGACTTAAGCCAAAAAGGAATTTATTGGAGGATATTGAAGATTAGAGAACCAGGCTCAGAGAAGAGGCAAGAGCGAGGAAGGATCAGTAGCCAGAACCACAGCCAAAATGTCAAGCCACACTAGTGATTCCTCCTGGGCTCCAGCATCCATCACCAACTGGCCTGCTGGCTTTGCCAGAGCAACTCCCAGATTCCAGGTTCCAGGGCGGGTGTGTCTGCCTATCCCGTGTAGGTAACGGGCCTGGCCCTGGTTCTGGGGCAGCTGGGAAAGAGCGCACAGAGTCTTCAGCCTCTATGGTAGAAACGCAGCTCTTCCTCCCACCACAACTGATAAAGTGGGGAGTTTCCTAACCAGAAGACGGAAGGGTCAAGGCTGGGCAGTCAAATAGAGTGACAGATGTCCCACTCAGTCTTCAACACTGTACAGTGAGTGGAAAATCACAGGACAGCTTTGCAACAGGCTTGCAGAACAATCAGTTGTCTAGCCAGCAAGAGGTCCAAGAGTTTAGGTAGGAGAAAAAGTAGGGACATATATAGATATGTATCTATAGAATACTTCATATGATGGAGGAAAAGATATGATGGATGTAAACAAGGCGAGGTAATTTTTGGTTGGCTGATAGTCATCATTGGACATCTGGACAGTTGTGTCCAGAAATAGCTACACAAGCTTATTCCTTAGAGATGCAGAGGTGACCACCAGGAGAATGAGTAAAATTGATTCCCCTAGGGCAGTAGCCATTCTAAGCTACCTGAACTAGTGGATTTTAAAAATCATATACATTGATTTCCTTCTAAATTGTCTTAAATTGTTCTTATTCCTTTTTTGTAGGCTCCATGCCCCAGCATGGGGCTTGAACTCAGGACGCTGAGTTCAAAAGCCGTATGCTCTACCAACTGAGCCAGCAGGCACCCCATCTCAAATTACTCTTAAAAACAAAACAAATGAAAAAACAAAACAAAACAAAACAAATGCGGGACACCTGCGTAGCCCAGTGGTTGAGCACCCTGCCTTTGGCCCAGGGAGTGATCCTGGAGACCCTGGATCGAGTCCCATGTCGGGCTCCCTGTATGGAGTCTGCTTCTCCTTCTGCCTGTGTCTCTGCCTCTATGTGTCTCATGAATGAATAAATAAAATCTTAAAAAAAGAAAGCAACTTTATAAAAATAAACAAACAAAAATGCCAATAGAAAGGGATGCAGTCGCCAGCTTATAAGTAAATGGCTTCCATTCCAGAAGTTACGCTTTCTTTTCCTTTAGAAACATTTGTATGTATGTGATTAGACTCCCAAATCGCCCACAAACATAAGTTATAGTGAAGTGAAGATACCCTGAGATCTGTAGTTTAAAAGTCAACAGAAGAAAAGTGGCCAAGCATGGGGGCCATTCGAGTTGCCCGACAGTGGGGAGATTTAGCTGGGGCAGGGAGGTTTGGGGAAGAGCGCATCTGAGGGAAGAGAGAGACTTATACTCTCCCGTGGGTGGCAGTTGGGATGCAGGATTTAAGGGGAAATCTTCTCCAAGATAAAATGCACACTCACTACTTCTGTTTCCTCAGGCCTCTGTGGGGGCTTTTTGTGTGCCTGTTCAGTTTACCAGTTTTCTTGGAGATAATTCAGTTTCCAATTAGGCTTCTCCCCTAATAGCTCATAGAGACATTGCTCTTGTTGGGTTTTGAACGTGCTCCTGGCTGAGGAAAACTGGGGAGGACCTTTGAACTCTTCATCCTAGGTAACCTCATGTCAAGGAAAATGAGATACAGAGTGTGGCTCAATAACCCAATGGTACAGAAGGGACCAAGGGTGTGGTCTGCCCCCAGGGCACTACCACCAGCACCTCTCAACCATGGCCCTTCCAAGTCTCTCTGCTTCTGCTCATGCTTAGACAGCCCTCTCAAGACCCCCACTCCCTTCTCTGCAGGACAGAGCCCATTGCCTTCCAGGACGTGGTTCAAGCACCACGACCTCTCGCCACCCCCTCCAGACCTCCACCATCTTCTCCATCCTGCCCCCTCGTCCTGCCTTCCTGCCCCCAGCCATGAGCTCATTGCTGTATTCATCATGCATTTCCCATTATTTGTTTGCCTGTAGCCTCTTTTATAGCAGGGACCGACCACCGTGTTGCCTTTATAATCAGTGAACTACCCGTGTAGGGCTTGGTATACAGCAAACACTCAAATATTTGGATGGATTTAAAAATGGTTAGCCAGAGTGAATTACAACTGGAAACTAGGTGTTGCTTTCTTAAAATCCTGCCCTAACCTACAGACCTAATGGCCAGGATCCAAGTGAGCTTCAGCTGTGGTCTGGTCTCAAGCTGGAGATTCTCGCCTTCGGGTTATTTCACTTATGAACCTAAACTGGCCCTCATTTTTTTTTTAAATTTAATTTCCATCTTCTATTTCTCTTCTTCCTCTGTTCAAAAGCCCTGTCTGATCTTTGGCCATGAAACAAAACATCATAGACCCGGTTTTTTCCCTTGCCCAGATCTTTTATTAACTGAGGTAAAGGGAGTTTGTGGTAGGGTCCAGTGTGTAAACTATAGCAGGCCATGCCTTTTTCTTGATTTAATTTTTTCCTGTGATTCTGTGGAATGGTAGATAAGAACACCACTTCCCTCCCCATCATGAGCCTGGGATGCCTTTCTGGTAGCATATCCCATTTCTGCTTTGAACTCCTGCCCACACCTGAACAGTACGAAAGATTTTCAACAGTCTAAAAAACAAGCCAGCACCTTTCCTTTGTCAAATCTCAAATGGCCAATGGAAGTGATTTTTGTCTTGTTATGCAAGTAACATGCGCTCACTCTTAAACGATTTAGAAAGAAGAAAATAGGGCAGCCCGGGTGGCTCAGTGGTTTAGCGCTGCCTTCAGCCCAGGGTGTGATCCTGGAGACCTGGGGTCGAGTCCCACGTCGGGCTCCCTGCATGGAGCCTGCTTCTCCCTCTGCCTGTGTCTCTGCCTCTCTCTCTCTCTCTCTCTCTCTCTCTCATTCTCTCTCTCTGTCTCTCATGAATGAATAAATAAAACCTTAAAAAAAAGAAAGAAGAAAATAAAATCACTGTAATCCTACCACCCAAAGATTAATACTCTTAAACTATTTGGTACATATCCTTAGATATCCTTCCTTTCTATACATATAATTTCCCCACAAAAATAAAATTTTACTACTCAAACCTACTTTTCTCTTAAACTTACATATATAGATGTATCATTATTAATTGCATAACATTCCATTATATAAATGTACAATAACTTACTGAATTTTTCTCCTGAAATTGGGCATTTATGTTGGACATATATGGAAAAAATACAAAAATATTCAAGAAACTAGCTGTGCTGTTTCTAATAGACAAACCCTAGAAACAACCTAAGTGTTCTCCAAATATACTCCAAAGAGTGCAATTGCTAGTTTAGAAGGTATAACTTTAATATGAAGTTAAAGTTGTAAAATACCATCAAATATTTTTTTAAAAAATTTTTATTTATTTATGATAGTCACAGAGAGAGAGAGACAGAGACAGAGACACAGGCAGAGGGAGAAGCAGGCTCCATGCACTGGGAGCCCGATGTGGGATTTGATCCTGGGTCTCCAGGATCACGCCCTGGGCCAAAGGCAGGTGCCAAACCACTGCGCCACCCAGGGATCCCCACCATCAAATATTATAGAACTATAAACATGAAATCATTACTCTGTATTTAATTTTACTTCTCAGAGATTAACATTTGATGTGGATCTTTCTAGATGTTTTTCCTCTATGGATACTTGGAAATCTTTATAGTAAAGTCTATATTTTAAAGTTTTTCTTACCACTGTAAAATCACATTATACATATCCTTCTACAACTTTAATTTTTCCCTTTTGTATTTCTTTAAAAAAAAAATTTTATTTATTTATTCATGAGAGACACAGAGAGAGAGGCAAATACATAAGCAGAGGGAGAAGCAGGCTCCTCAAGGGGAGCCCAGTGCGGGACTCAGTCCCAGGACCCGAGATCTCACCCTGAGCCAGAGGCAGACACTCAACCGAGCCACCCAGGCAAGTACCCCTTTGTAATTCTTGAAAATCTTTCCAAACATGTAGAGATTAATCTCCAGCATATGTATATATATGCACACACATGTATGTATGTATATATACACATACATTACAACATACATGCCAGCCTTACAGGTTGGTAATGTCAGAGCTTTGTGATTTACCTACCAAGAGACTTTGGGATTTATTCCTTAGTTCATTCAAAATAAATAAGTAAATTGCATGCCATGTGCAAGGGTGCTTAAGACCTGAGTTCATGGTCCAGTGAGGAAACCCAGAGCATATACGTAAATTCTGTTGGCAAATGATGCCATGGCGCCCTGGAAGACGCTATGGCAACATAGGAGGGACAGTTCCAGCAGTCCAGGGAAGTCATGAGCTCAGATCCTCGTGTCTACAACTTATTAACAGACTTTAGGTAAATCCTTACCTCATCTGCCTCAGTGCAATGTGGGTATAGTTATACCTACCCCAAAATGCCATCATGAATGCTTAATTGGGAAAATGATTGTAGTTTCTAGAAGAGTGTTGAATGTCCACCAGGAGGTGTTTGGTTAAGTAAACAAATCATGGGGGCACCTGGGTGGCTCAGTTGGTTAAGCACCTGCCTTCAGCTCAGTCATGATCCCAGGGTCCTAGGATCAAGCTCCACTTTGGGCTCCCTGGTCAATGGGAAGTCTGCTTCTTTCTCTCCTCCTCCCCCGCTTGTCCCCGCTGCTTGTGCTCTGTCTCACTCTCTCATAAATAAATCAATAAATCAATAAATCAATAAATAAAATCTTTTAAAAAGTAAACAAATCATAGTGTTTTTTTTTTTTTTAAGATTTTCTTTATTTATTCATGAGAGAGACACAGAGAGAGAGAGAGAGAGAGAGAGAGAGGCACAGAAACAGGTAGAGGGAGAAGCAGGCTCCATGCAGGGAGCCTGACATGGGACTCGATCCCTGGTCTCCAGAATCACACCCTGGGCCGAAGGCGGCCCTAAACCGCTGAGCCACCCGGGCTGCCCAAATCATAGTGTTTTAATTAATCCACTCTTCTGTAACTATGAAAAATAAGGCCATTCTGTGTACTGATAGGTCAAACTTGAAGATGTGTTACTAGAGTAATGTGGGGTTTCCTATAATTTGTGTACAATTTTTTATAGGGTTCAGTGGTGTGTATACCTATATACATACTTATATTTCCATAGACTGTCTAAAAGGAAGGATATCACGGGCTGGGGGGGGTGGGCGCCTGGGTAGCTCAGTTGGTTGAGCATCTGACTCTATTTCAGTTCAGGTCATGATATCAAGGTCCTGAAAGAGTCTGCTCTCTCCTCTGTCCCTCCCCCACACTCATGCATGTGCACATGCACATTCACGCTCTTTCAAATAAATAAATAAATAAATAAATAAATAAATAAATAAATAAATAAATGGATAGCAAAAGAACTTAACAGTTTTGCCTTTGAGGAAGGGAATGGGATCAGGAGTAGGAGAAAGATTTGCTTTCCTCAAATGCACATTGTGTGTGGTTTGAATTCCCATACTCCTTTATTGTATAAAGGAAAATTCCTAAGAATGATGAATGAAATAAAACTCTTAAGTTTATCATAGAGTAAGATGGCATCAGTTTCATGAAACTCTTCAAATATTTTTCCATGACAGTTTTTCACAATCATTTTGTAAGGCAGTTGTAGGCATGGACTTCGGAATAGGCATATTTACTGACTGGGCTCTTGGGAAAGTTACTTAAGTGCTCTAAACCTCCATCTTTTCCTGTAGAATAGGAAGTAATAATAACTCCCTTCTGGGGATGTCATGGAAATGAGATAGCGTAATGAAACGGAAAGCGATTGACATGATGCATGACATATTGTACGTACGTACTCAGATGTTCCTTGTGTTCTAGCTGCTGCTAGCAGATCTGTCAGGACTCTGGGTTGCAAATGGTGGTGATCTAACTCCATTTTCTTTTACCAAGAAAGGGAATTTGTTGGTTCACACAAATGGAAGTCCTGGGTAGACCTGCCTCTGGGCATGGCTCTGTCTAGCACCTCTCTTAAAGGCTCTGGGACTCAGTTTCTCTCTATCTCTTTCCTTCCAAGTTGATTGACTTTCCAGTTAGCTCCAGGCTTATGTCTTACTAATAACTCCCAGTGAAAAGAGCCCAGTACTTTCCCACAGGCTCTAACAGAAGTCCCAGCATTGGCTGATGCTCCTGCTCTGGCCATTAGCCACGGGACTGGAATACACTGATTGGTGGACCCAGATTACAGTCTTCTCCTTTGAACCCTTGATGGGAAGGGCCAGCCTAAGATATTGAGCAATATCAGCCTTTTTGCTCATCAGGCTTAGAGACCAAGACACCACCTG